>NC_143052.1:253752500-254987500 GCF_052426305.1 Pelodiscus sinensis | reverse complement strand
CAAGATGTGGGTGTACCATGGTTTTATATAGAGGCAATAAGATATTCTCTGTCTTATTCTCTATCCCTTTTTTAATGATTCCTAACATAGTGTTTGCTTTTTTGACTGCCGCTGCACACTGAGTGGATGTTTTCAGAGAACTATCCACAATGACTCCAAGATCTCTCTCTTGAGTAGTTGTAGCTACAGTAGTCCACATCATATTGTACGTATACTTGGGATTATTTTTTCCAGTGTGCATTACTTTACATTTATCAACATTAAATTTCATTTGCCATTTTGTTGCCCAATCACTTAGTTTGGTGAGATCTTTTAAAAGCACTTCACAGTCTGCTTTGGTCTTAACTATCTTGTGCAGTTCGGTATCGTCTGCAAATTTTTCCACGTCACTGTTTACCCCTGTCTCCAAATCATTTATAAATAAGTTGAATAGGATTGGTCTTAGAACAGACCATCAGGGGACCCCACTAGTTAGCTCTGCACTTTGAAAACTTACCATTTATTCCTATCCTTTGTTTCCTGTCTTTTAACCAGTTATCATTCTATGAGAGGACCTTCCTTCTTATCCCATGAGAACTTACCTTATTTAAGAGACTTTGGTGAGGGACCTTGTCAAAGGCTTTCTGGAAATCTAAGTATAATATATCCACTGGATCCCCCTTGTCCACATGTTTACTGACCCCCTCAAAGAACTCGAGTAGATTAGGAAAGCATGATTCCCTTCTACAGAAACAATGTTGACTTTCCCCCAACAAATTATGTTCGTCTATGTGTCTGACAATTTTATCCTTTAATATAGTTTCAACTAATTTGTTCAGCACTGGCGTTAGACATACTAGTCTGCAATTGCCAAGGTTACCACTAGAGCCCTTTTTTAAATATTGGAATCACATTAACTATCCTCCAGTCATTAAATACAGAAGATGATTTAAAGGATAGGTTACCAACCACAGTCACATTTGAAATTTCAGAACTCTTGGGTGAATGCCATCTGGTCCTGGTGACTTGTTATTGTTAAGTGTATCAGTTTGTTCCAAAACCTCCTCTAAACAGCCCAGGGGACAGATGTGGCTTGCCAAGGTGGCAGGCGACCATTGCTTTTTTTACCTGTGCTTCGACAGGTACAGGTTTCTGCAGCTCCTGTTGGCCATGGATCATTGTTCCTGGCCAATGGAAGCTGCGAGAAGTGGTGTTCCAGTCTGCACTCCTTCCCACAGCTCCCATTGGCTGGGAACAGCAATCCACAATCAACAGGAGCTGCAAGCTCCTGTACCTGCAGATGCACAGGTAAATACAGCAGCAGCAGCCTGCAAGGGACTATCCCTGGCAAACATCTGCCGTTTTATTGACCACCCCGGTTATCCTATTTGTTGGCAAACTCTCCTAGTTTTCACTCACCACATCAGAGATCAATGTTCTGGTGTTCGATTTAGCAAGTCTAGTAGAGAACCGTAAATCAAATGATGAGGGCAGCTGCAGCCGGCATCTGTACTTCTTGTAGTCACAGGGAGTAAGGGAACACTCCTGTCGGCTTCCTGCAGTGGGGATGGTGCTAAACTCAGCTTAAGGTAAGCCAACGTATTCTATATAGCTAAAGTTGTATACCTTAAGCTGACCTTTAAGATCTAGTGTAAACCTGGCCCTAGTGCATATACAACATATGCTGGCAAAAAAGTTATTTTGTTGTTATAGCTGTACCAGTTCCCTGAGTGAAATAAGCTACAACAGCAGAAGCATTTTTATATCAGTACAATTGCATCTACAAAAAGGATTTTTCTGGTACAGAAATGTCACAGAAATCACAATCCTAACCAACACTGGTATATGAGCAAAAGCTTTTAGTGTGCTTTTAACTTACCTCTGTGTAGACAGTCACACTCTGACCTTCCAGTATTTGAGATCTGCACCCAGAATCTGCATACAGGAGAGCAAAAATGCTTTTTTTAAAAAAAGTATCTTGTTATTTAAATTTGTGTCAGGGAGCCTAGACTACCCTGCTTTGGCAATAAATGGTGATGTCTGCCTTGTCCCAAGTGTGGATTTCTGGCCTGTCTCAAGTCTGGTGTGCCAAAACATGCAGGCAGGTCCCAAGAGTCAGGAACTGTTTTGCATAACAATGCAGATTAAGGATGGTACACGAGACCACATCAAGAACACACGACAAGCAGCCTTGTACTGGTACTTCTGTTTCTGATAAGCAAAAAGCACAGATGCTGTCATAAAACTGTCAATTATGTACATAGCAGCAACATCCTCATCAGCAGGATGTACCCCAAAGAGGGGCACTGGGCATTTTACATATCCTACAGAATACTAATCAATTGGTAAATATTATTAGAATGACCAAGTCTTGCTTTGCTATAAATTGGGCTTAGTAAGAAAAATTGATGGGAGGAAATGGGCAGGATTGACCCACACGTCCTGCTCAATGAAACTAGAAGTAATTAGACCCTTCACACCGGCAGCGCAGTAGATGGCATTCCAATGCGTGGGAAGAAATGGAACCACGACCTCCTGCCTGACACTGTAGGTAGCATATGGGTGAAGTGTAAGTGAATTAGGCTTTATTATCGTATATAGTAGATCTTTTAGTAATTGCTTTTGCATTGCTTTGCACTATATTCATTGCTTTAGAATTTATAGTATTTAAGGTTAAAATTGTATAGTAATTGTTCTTAAGGCTTGTAAAACTTATACAACCGTATTAACTGCTTAAAGCTTGCAATAAATAAGAAAGTGGTTAAGTATCCGTGAAGTGTCCTGGTTTCCCATGTATCTAATATAAATGGAACCACACGACGATTTGTTATTTTTTCAAATAACTAAACTGACATTAAATAAACCCACAGATTACGTAACATAAAATAACATTATTTAAATAATCTTGAGATTGCCATTTTAGCCGGAAATGACAATTAAACTAGAGAAAAGTCATTCTGCTTTTCAAATAATGCTGACAACTGAGAAGGCAACTTCCTGGTATTTTTTATTCCAAATTACATTTTTCCCTAAATTCAGCAATATTCTGTTAGGGTATGTCTACACTACAATGTTAGTTCGAACTAACGGACGTTAGTTCGAACTAACATTCATAGCCGCTACACTAGCGCTCCGCTAGTTCGAATTTGAATCGAACTAGCGGAGCGCTTAGTTCGAACTAGGAAAACCTCATTTTACGAGGATTAAGCGTAGTTCGAACTTACTAGTTTGAATTAAGGGGTGTGTAGCCCCTTAATTCGAACTAGTGGGAGGCTAGCCCTCCCCAGGTTTCCCTGGTGGCCACTCTGGCCAACACCAGGGAAACTCTATGCCCCCCTCCCGGCCCCGGACCCCTTAAAGGGGCACAGGCTGGCTATGGTGCCCGTGCCAGGTGCAAGCCTGCCAGCACCCAGCCAGCAGACCCTGCACCTGGCACGGCACAGAGCCACCCACCCGATGTCCCCCAGCCCACCCCCTCTTCCCGGGACCAGGCTGGCGGCTCCCGGGAGCTTGCCCTGGACTGCAAGAGGCGGGCACCTTCCTGGGCTAGTGCGGACATCATGGACCTCGTCCACGATCTCCGCACTAGGCACAGGAAAGTGGCCAGCTAGGGCAGGAGAGCTGTCAGCCTGGCCACCCAGTAGCAGGTGTGTATGAAAATCAAGGGGGTCCACTGAGACCCCTGACCCTGAGCCCTGAGCTTACAATGGCCGTCCTGGGTCAGACCAAAGGTCCATCTAGCCCAGTAGCCTGTCTGCCGACAGCGGCCAACCCTAGGGACCCTGGAGGGGATGGACCGGAGACAGTGACCAAGCCATTTGTCTCGTGCCATCCCTCTCCAGCCTTCCACAAACTTTGGGCAGGGACACCACTCCTACCCCCTGGCTAAGACTACTCCATGGACCCAACCTCCATGACTTGATCTCACGTCCCTTGAAACTCTGTTCTAGTTGTAGCCTTCACAGCCTCCTGCAGCAAGGAGTTCCACAGGTTAACTATTTGCTTTGTGAACAACAACTGTCTCTTACTAGTTTCAAGCCTACTACCCATTCCTTTCCTTTGGTCTCCTCTAGTCCTTCTTTATGGGAACTCAGGAAGAACTTTTATGAATGCACCCTCTCCACCCAACCCCTGCTTTTAGAGACCTCTATCCTGTCCCCGCTCCGTCTCCTCTTTTCTAAGCTGAACAGTCCCAGTCTCTGTAGCCTCTCTTCATCTGGGACCTGTTCCCAATCCCTGATCATGTTAGTTGCTCTCCCCTCTCCCAGCCTTTCTCTTCCCCTCTCCCACCTCCTTTTCCCATTCTCCCCCAGTTTTGTTCAATAAAGACAGAGTCAATGTTGGAAGAAACGTTATCTTTATTTTGTACATCAATAAGAAGGGGGGCTAGGAAAGGGTAAGTGGAAGGAGGTGAGGGAGGAATGGGGTACGAGCCCCCGATGGGGACGACTGGGCTGGCTCTGTGGGCTTCTGGGGGTGGAAGCTCTCCTGCAGCCCCCCGATTACCCCCTTTCCCCAGATGGCAGCCTGTGGCAAGTGCAGCCAGGCTGATGGCCGAGTGGTGTGATGTGCCCAGTGTGGGTAGTCCGGGAAATCCAAGCCAGGACTGCTTTGCAAGCAGGGCACCCCTTAGAACTGTGTGTCCGGGGTGGGGGTCGGGACCCTTTAAGCGCAGCCCTCGGCTAGCCTGAGACAGCATCTCCACGCTCTAAGTCCTCCTCTGATGCCCTGCCGGCACTGCTTCCGGCCATCCTTATGCCCTGTTCAGAGTCCACTCAATGTGGACTTGCTAGTTCGAATTAGCAAAACGCTAATTCGAACTAGTTTTTAGTTCTAGACGCGTTAGTTCGAATTAGCTTAGTTCGAATTAACTAATTCGAACTAAGTTAGTTCGAATTAGCGCTGTAGTGTAGACGTACCCTTAGAGCCTCTCTTTATTTCTTCTTCTGTAAACATTGATTTTAAAAGTGACATCAACAACTGAAAAGAAATTGGCTCTTTAAAAAAACGAATTAAAAGTAGTTTCAGCTATTACACCTACTGCATTAGCTTTGAAATTTTTTCTTGATTAAGGGCTGCCTATGATGCTAATATGTTTACCTTTGCATTGATTTTCTACATTTTTCAAACCACGCATAACTATGAGATAACAAGACTAACAAAAGACAGTATAACTTAAAGAAATTTTGAAGGAAATATCAAATCTATTACTGATAATAGGCACTTTACTAAATGTATATAGCAACTAGCTAGTATCTGTCTTCTCTCACCTTTCACTAATCTTAAAGAAAAAGGATTTAAAATAAATATACAGAGCTCTTCAATCAGGAATCATCGTTAATCTGACTAATATGTTCCTGCTGTAAAGTGAGATTGCTCGTTCACTATTTATCTACAGTTTTAACCATTTCAATCCAATATTATCATGGGAATAATACGAATACTAGGGGAGACACATCTAATTAAACTGCATGAACTAAGAGGTACAGAACTAATATATCCAATCACATGAAAACTGCCATTAGATAAAATGTTAGCTGATCATAAACTGTCCTCATTTACAATTAGTGGCATTCTTCAACTTCAGACAAGCACCTCTCTGTTACAGCTATTATTAAAGGTGTGCTGATCTGCAAATGGGTTGCTAGCTGGTGGTTACAAGAACAATTTTTAGGGATTCACAATCTGTAGTATAATTTGGTTAAGATGAATTTTCCACCCACTAATAGAATTTACACATTCACCTGTCCTTTTCAACTTTTCCTTACCTTACTTTGGTAATGATTCCCTCAGTTGATAACAAGGGAAGGAAGTGGGACTGGAAGCTGTGGGGTGGCTGGAGAAGGAAACTGGGAGTTGGGATTTGGGAAGACTCTTTGGGAAATGAGAATGGGACTGAGATCTGAGGGTAGAAATGAGCTGGAGGATATTGGGACTGGATAAGGATATTGGGACTGACAACCATCAGGGGAGACTCAGTCTGGCTGGCCTAGGATACTGCAACTGCAGCTAAGAAAGAAAACACGAGAAGGATTTAGACCCAGTGAGTGGGGGGTGGAGGGGTAAGATCTGATGAAGAATCAGAGCGTGGAAACTGGGACTGGGAATCAGTGGGTCAGAGGGAAGGTGGTAGTGGGGACAGATCAGATAAGGAACAAGTATGTGAGTAAGAACTGGGATTATCAGGATAAAGAGGCTGGGACAAGGAGATGGGATGAGGATACTGAGACTGGAGAAGACACTGAGAAATGGAGGCTGGCCATTAGGGGGGACAAGGAAAGTGAGTGTGGGGGCACTGGAGGCAGGGATGGAGAGACAGACGCATAGAAAAGTATGGAATGTAACTCTGACTGGCTGGGCAAGGAGACTGGGGACAAGGTGCTGGGGACAGGGATTAGGAATAGCTGGGTAAAGAGACTGGGACTAAAACGAGAAGCCTGAGAAGTAAAGAATGGGACTGGTAGTACGTGGAAGAGGCAATGGGTCGGGGCCAAGGCGTCAGAAGCAGGGAAGAGACAGGATTGGACTGGGACAGATTGGCAGTGACAGTGCAGGAGTCAAACTAGTAGGGAAGAGGTGGACTAGTATGCACCCACTAGAACACACTCCCCTCCATAGCCTGAAATGGAATGCAAGCTTCATGAGTCTCAGCATCCCTCAGCTATTAGCAGATATCTGTGAAACCCAATAACAGTGTCCCATACACCTCTAATGCTGATGCACAGAGGAGACGGCAGCCTACTAGTGTTACCAGTTTACTCTGTTTCTTCAAATGGCAGAAAACGAAAGATTCCACCCTGGTGGATGACCAAGGTGTCAGTATGATACTTCACAATCTAATTTCTATTGGGGGTGAGGGGGTACGTGACCCCCAAGAACTGTGTGTGGGAGGGACAAAGAGACAGAGCCTCTGGGCAGCCCAGAGCACTTACAGGGTGTGTGTGTGTATGTGTAGAACTGGTGCCTGCAGCAGGAGATGGGCTGCCCGCACTAAGCAGCAGCAGTGTGGGGAGACAGAGCAATGTGGCTTCATTCCCTGCCCTGGCTCCTGCCCATGTCACTCAAGGGAAGGAACAGAAACGACACACCTCCCCACCGCCCCCCCCCCCCAGACACATACCAGCAGAAGGTGAAGCAATGTGGCTAGGAGCTGCAGGAGCAGAGGAGCTGAGTCACTTCACTTCTACCTGCCGCCGCAGGTGAGTGTGGAGGGAGGCCAACCTCTGCAGCAGGCAGCAGGCTGCCACTAGTCCCCTGGGCCACGTTGCTCAGGGGCAGGGTACTGAGGAATAGGTGGAGCAAGGGTGAAGTAGGGGTAAGATGAGACAGAACAGAGGTGGGACAGAGGCAGGGAGGGGGCAGAACAGTGGCTGGGCGAGAAGAGTTGGGGGCAGAGGGACCGTTGTCCCAGCCCTCCCTCAGGGTAGGGGTGGCACATGGAACAGTCACATGTCCCACCCCAAATGCTGCGGGCAGGAAGGGAGGCCCAGGGAACTAATGGAGAAGTCTGGCATCTGCAGCAGGCAGCAGGGCCTTCCCGCATTTACCAGCAGCCACAAGAGGAAGTGGAGAGCCACAAGAGGAAGTGGGGGAGGGGAAAAGGCATTAGGTTGGGTATGCCTGGCTCTGGGGGAGGGGAGAGGCATCAGGTGGGGGGGGGGCTGGGAATGCATGGCTCTGGTGAGGGGGAAAACATTAGGTCGAGGGAGCTCTGGGAGAGAGAAGGGGGATTGGGTTAGAATGGGGGTCTGTGAGTGCCTGGCTCTGGGGGAGAAGAAGAGGATATTTTGGTTTTTATTTATTTATTCCCAAATAAAATCACAAAATGTATATTTTATATCAGTAAATATATGTCAGTTTCTTGAAATTGCAGGAATAATTATATGTTTATGCAAAATCTCAAACTTACAAAGAATCTGAAATTTTCAGAGAAGCCTGTTCTATTTGATTAACCACGGTCTATACTTGTTTTTATTTCAAGAAAACAAGTTATGTATTATATAAAAAATTAAAAAGTACCTTAAATTTATATTTACATGAAAAATTATTTTATATGAGCAAATAACTATTTTACACATCAAATTACTGTATTATATTAAAACAAGACCTGAAAAAATATTATAAAATATACCTAAAACATAATCTATAATAATAAATAATTATGACTTTCTGATAGAAATACATTTTCTTTGGTGGCCCTGAAAGCTATCATTTTTCATTTGTGCTGCCCTAAGTAGGCTTTGAGTTTGACATGAGTGCTGAAGGCAAGAGGTACCTAGAGAGTTAAGCTGCAGCTAAGCTGTGGTGTTACGAATGCCAGTGAAACCTCAGTGTTGGATATAGGCACCTCAGTCCTTTTCTGAATCTAGTCCTTGGATCTGTACGTATTAGGTAGACACATGAAAATATTTGAAAATTTGCATTAGTGGTTACATCAGTGCAAACTTCAAGTGTAGATGTATTGCATTAGTGTAAAGTATGTGTCACAGCCTAAGCGTGGAAGACTTCCCTGAATGTCATTCAATTAAATATTTCTACTCTTGCTATTAATTTTTGGAAGATCTTGTGAAAGAACATTTGATATGGGAGACATGGTATTAATGATATCCAGTCCTTGTCACTAGCTACTCAGAAATTTCAGAGCCTCTGCATTCAAAGACGCTCTGTATCCCAATTTACCAGTTATATCTTAAATCACCATTCCTGTAAAACATGTCAGTATGTATAATAAAATACAAGGTTTATTTAAGAAAGATAAGTAGTTATCTAGAAATGAAGGTATGTCTACACATCAAAGTTAATTCGAAATAACAGCCATTATTTCAAATTAGCTTTACTAGTGTCTACACAGCCAAACCGCTACTTTGAAATAAATTAGAAATAGTGGAGCACTTATTTTGAATTTGGTAAACCTCATTCCATGAGGAATAACGCCAAATTCAAAATAGCTAATTCGAAATAAGTGCTGCATAGACACTTATTTTGAAATAGGGGGCCTCCAGCCTTCCCAGGGTGTCCTGGTGGCCACTCCAACCTCAAACAAGAACACTCCTCTCCTTTCCTTCCCTCCCTCCCCGGAGCCCTTAAAGGTGTTGACTCTGGCCACAGTGCCTGTGCCAGCTCCAAGCCTGCTGGCCCAGAGCCAGCAGTCACTGCCCCGACCCAGTGGCCCCAAAACATGAGCCAGCAAGCCACTGGCAGCCAGCCCTCCATCACTCCCCAGGAGCAGTCTGCCAGCTCCCAGGAGCCTGCCAGGGCCCGGAGAAGGCGGGCGCCTTCCTGGTCCAGCATGGAGATCGGGGTGGACCTTACTCAGGTTTGGAGGGATGCCCCGAACGTCCATGATCTCTGCACTAGATGGAGGAATGCGGCCGTCTGTGGCAGGATAGCTGCCAGCCTGGCCACCAAAGGCCACATGCAAACCCAGGAGCAGGTTCGCATGAAAATCAAGTTGGTCCGGCAAGACCCCCAATCCTAAGCCCTGAGATTCCCCTCCCCCTTCTTCCCCTTGCTTCCCCCTTCCAGCTCCCTCCTCCCAGGTTTCTCCCTCCCCTCTTCTACCCTCTTTCCTACCCTCTCCCACCTTCTTTCTCCAGTCTCACCAGTTTCATCCCCCCCCCAGTTTTGTTAAATAAAGACAGTTTGTGTTCATGAAAATATGTGTGACAGACCGGGCCGTGTCTGGGCACAGCTGAGGGTGTCCGCTCAGGGCGAATTGCTCAAATCCGGGGCTCCTTACAGCCCCCAGACTGGTGACCTCTCCACACAGGCCACAAACCAGTCCCACAGAGCACTTCAGCAACTTGCCTGAAGCCTCCCAAGCAAAACCCCTCCGACACCCCAGCAATATCCGTGCCCCAGATGGCCCCGGGCCTATACACAGGTGGGGGGGTCCTAGCACCCAATCCCACCTACCCCCGAACAAGTTCTGTCCGGTTCCAAGAAACCAGCCACAGATCCCTGGTCAATTTACCCTCTGGACCTTACCCACAAATCATGCTGGGCCAATCCTTTAGCATCTAACAACTAAAGGTTTATTAACATAAGAAAGAAAAGCATGAGAGTAAGGTTATTAAAGTACAGTACGTTACATGCACCGAATCTCCCAGTCCTCGATGCAGGCTCTAGCAGAGATGTTGCAGCTGCTGGTTTAAAAGTTCTTATTGCACATCCTAAGATCAGGATGGGTTCACAGGTCTTCCGGGCTCTTCGATCCCTGCAATGCTGCCTCTGGGATGAAGTGCTGAGCTGAGAACAAAATGGCATCGACCACATGGCCTCTTTATACCTCCTTCCTGGCCTCTTCTTGTATGCAGCAAGTCACCTGGTCAGAGGCCAATCTCTATGTTCCCTGCTGGCTGCTCTCAGGTGACAAACCCCATTCTTTGGGTGTGTCCATAGCCCATTGAGAGCCATTGTTCCACAGGGCTTCTCTACTCAGCCTGTCCATAGCAATGCTTAACCACATTCAGAGAAATATTCAGCTTCCACACAGATTACAGATTCCTACCTACACACATAAAGGGCTCGTCTACACTGGCCCCTTTTCCGGAAGGGGCATGTAAATTTCATGAGTCGTAGTAGGGAAATGCGCGGGGGATTTAAATATCCCCCGCGGCATTTAAATAAAAATATCCGCCGCTTTTTTCCGGCTTTTAAAAAAGCCGGAAAAGAGCGTCTACACTGGCCCCGATCCTCCGGAAAAAGTGCCCTTTTCCGGAGGATCTTATTCCTACTTCGAAGTAGGCGCTCTTTTCCGGCTTTTTTAAAAGCCGGAAAAAAGCGGCGGATATTTTTATTTAAATGCCGCGGGGGATATTTAAATCCCCCGCGCATTTCTCTACTACGACTCATGAAATTTACATGCCCCTTCCGGAAAAGGGGCCAGTGTAGACGTAGCCATAGACATTATATGTTCACATAAATAGCGTACATAAGATCAACAAACGATAAGCTCCCATTCAATACCCCACATGGCTCCCTTTTATACCAATTTCTGGGGCCAACACCCCCACCTAGGGGTGCAGCAGCGATCTGGCTGCTTCCCTCCAATTCGGTAATGTGACAATGTGTATTTTATTTGACATCAGGAAGGGGAGCTGAGAGGGTAAGTGGAACAATGTGGGGGAGGAATGAGGCACAAGCCCCCAGTGGGGCAGACTGGGGAGGCTCTTAGTGCTCCTCAAGGTGGAGCCCCCCGATGGACACCCCCCCCCCAGATGGCAGCCTGCAGAAAGTGCAGCCAGGCTCACAGCAACGCGTTCACGAGAAGTACCAGAGTGCCCAGGGGCCACTCCGGCTCCATGTTGCAGAGTGCTGTGGTGTCCCGAGTGAGAGCAAGCAGAGCATACAGAGACACAAATGCTGTGCTGTCCCTCATCGAGGTAGGCATGCAAGCAGGGAAAGCTGAGAACCGGCTGCCTGGGGTGGGGGTCCCTTTAAGCACAAGCCTCAGATAGCCTCAGGCAGCAGCCACACAAATAAATTCCTGACCTGATGCCCTGCTGGACCTGCTTCCAGCCAGCCTTCACTGCAATTCAGTGTCCACTCATTGTGGACGCACTATTTCGAAATAGCAAAACACTATTTCGAAATGCATTTTGTGTGTAGATGTGCTATTTCGAAATAAGCTATTTTGAAATAACTATTTTGAAATAAGATATTCAAAATAACACTGTAGTGTAGACACAGCCTGAGAGAAAGTGATTGAAACAACATGTTACACTGCAAAACAAAATCATAAAGTGCAAACCTGGGTCTACATTTATCAACTGTTCCCTTTCATTTATAATAAACTAGTTCTGTCTTTTGCAGAGCTGGCTGGTTTCACAGGAATCAGGATCCAAACATTCATAAAATCACCAAGGGGTTTTCTCAATGAATGAATCCAGAGTGCTGCTTCCTTTTTTGTTATACTGAAAACAGCCTTTTGTTTCTCTTCACTAGAAGAACAAAGCTCTGTCTGTTGTAATGCTCCTTTGTTTTATCTCCAAGAGGTTTCCATTGTTTTGGGTACCTCTGATGGTTTTCTAGTGATAATTATGGGAGGAACTAAAGCTAGTTAAAAGCTTCAGAGAGGTAGCCCAGATAGTCTGCAACAGGAAAAACTTTAAAAAACAACAAATAGTCCAGTAACATCTTAAAGACTAACAAAACATGTAGATGGTATCATGAGCTTTTGTGGGCACAGCCCACTTCTTCAGTTGAGCCTGGCGTTACCTCAGAGGCCGGTAAGAGGACTGGAGGTGCAATTCCTTCTGTGAATGGGCACATTGCATCCTGCTGACTAATTTCTACTCCAAGTCCATAAAGCCTACTTTTGATATAAATCCTTTAATTTATTCCTTAAATGTTACCCATACAAACCCTTCCCAATAATTATATGCCTTGACAATGTACCAACTTATTGTGAGTACTTCTCGTGACATCATTTATGGATAAATATCCTGCAAGTTATTTGGCTCAATGAGTTTATCAGGTCTGAGGTGAGAGCTGTTTGTAAAGAATGGGAGACCCTTTATCAACAGGGTTTCTGTCACAGGCTGACAATGATTGTTACTGAGATGGGGCAGGGACACAGGCTCATGTGTCTCAGGGTATGTCTACACTACGAAATTAATTCGAACTAACAGCCGTTAGTTCAAATTAACTTTAATGGGGGCTACACATGCAAACCGCTATTTTGAATTTAAATTGAAATAGCAGAGCACTTAATTCGAACTAGGTAAACCTCATTCTACAAGGAGTAACGCCTAGTTCGAATTAAGTAGTTCGAATTAAGGGCTGTGTAGCCACTTAATTCGAACTAGTTGGAGGCTAGCCCTTCCCAGGTTGCCCTGGTGGCCACTCTGGGCCAAACCAAGGAAACTCTTCTGCCCCCCTCCCGGCCTCGGAACCCTTAAAGGGCCACGGTCTGGCTACAGTGCATGTGCCAGTTGCAAGCCTGCCAGCACCCAGCCAGCAGAGAACCTGCACCTGGCACAGCATGAGCCAGCCACCCGCAGCCACCCCGCCCTCCTCCTCTTCCCAGGACCAGGCTGGTGGCTTTCAGGAGCCTGCCCGGGGCTGCAAGAAGCGGGCACCCGCCTGGTCTATGCGGAGATCGTGGACCTCATCGAGGTTTTGGAGGAGGCCTCCAACGTCCATGATCTCCGCACTAGCCACAGGAACACGGCCGTCTACAGCCACATGGCTGCCAATCTGGCCACCAGAGGCCACATGCGGACCCAGGAGCAGGTTCGCTGCAAGATTAAAGACCTGCGGCAGGACCACTCCAGGGCCTCCCAGCCAAGGGCCACCCCAGAAGCATGCCCTCATTACAAGGCCCTGGACCACATCCTTGGGGCTCACGCAGTCCATGCCCCCTGGGTGGTGGTCGACCCCTGGGCAGAGGGACCCGTCCCTGACATGGAGGAGGAGGAGAAGGATGCTGAGAGCCAGGAGCCTTCAAGGAGCCTGGCCAGGACCCAGGAACCTTGAGGCATCCCACAGAGCACATCGGCTGTGTCGTCTGAAGCCGGGGAGGGCTCCACATGTGAGTGCCATCATGCTCCTCTTATGTGTATGGGTGTGTGTGTGGAGAGGAGCCCAGGGACCGTGCACCTAGGCCTTGCCCTCCATGGAGCAGCAGCTGGGTGTCATGCAGGGGCCCTGGCCTGTTCTCCACACGCCGACCTTGCCTTGCAGAGGGGAGCTGGGTTTCAGCCACTGTGTCCCCAGGGAGAACTGAACACTGCTCTTGTTTCACCACAGCTGCAGCACCTGGGACTGCAAGGTGCACCACCCCACCTGGAACAGCCACCCGCACCCGGGCCAGCAGGCGCACCTGCAACCTGGAGGACTGCAAGCGGTGGCACCTGTGGCTACTGGAGCACCAGCTCCGTACCCAGGACCACGGGGTCTGGGAGGACCTGCGATTGCAGCAGCAGAGCTTGGAGGCACTGGAGGAGCAGGGCCGTGCCTTCAGAGGCCACCTCTAGACTTTGGTGGACAGGTTCCTGCCTCCTCCTGCTCCAGCCCCTCGGCCACCCCAGATCTCGCTCCTCCTCCCACCCTTGCTCCCCCTCCCACTTCCTCCGCACCCCCTGTCCCTCCTGCCCCACCCTCCACACCCACTCCCCCCGACGCCCCTGCACTCGCAGTGCTGCAAGACAGGAGAGCCAGCAGGACCCCCAACCCTGAGCTTTCCCTTCCCTTCCTCCTTTTTCCAGCTCCCTCCTCCCAGGTTTCCCCCTCCCCTCTCCCATCCTTATTCCTCCCTCCCCCCATCCCAGTTATGTACAATAAAGAGAGGTTTTTTTTGGCAAAACAGGTGCTTTTATTTTACATTAGGAAGAGGGTTAGGGAGGGGAAAGGGGAAGGAGGGGAGGGTGGAAGAAGGCCCCAGTGGGGCATTCAGGGAGAATTCAGTCCTTCTACACATGGAAGCTCTCCCGCAGGGCTTCCCAGATCTGGATGGCCCCCCGCTGGGCCTCCCGGACAGCGGTGTTGTGGGGCTGAGCGTACTGGCCAGCCATGTGCTCAGCCTCAGCCATATAGGCTGGCAGAAAAGCCTCCCCCTTTCGCTCACATAAATTGTGCAGTACACAACATGCTGCCATCACGGGAGGGATATTGTGCTTGGTGAGGTCGAGGTGGGTGAGGAGGCATCTAAATCGGGCTTTCTGGCATCCGAAGGCCCCCTTGACCACAATGCGGGCCCTGGTGAGCCTGGCATTGAAGGCCTGCCGGGAGGGGTTGAGGTGCCCTGTGTACGGCTTCATTAGCCAGGGCTGTCGGGGGTAGGCCGCATCCCCTACCAGGCAGACGAGCATGTTCACATCCCCAACCCTGATGTGGCAGTCGGGGAAGAAGGTCCCGGCATACAGCCTCTGGCACATGGAGGCGTTACGGAACATCCTGGCATCGTGTGCCTTGCCGAACCAGCCCACATTAATGTCCGTGAACTGGCCCCGGTGGTCAGACATGGCCTGTAGGAGGACGGAGAAGTACCCCTTGCGGTTAATGTAGAGAGAGGCCTGGTGTTCCGGGGCACGGATGGGGATGTGAGTCCCGTCGATGGCCCCCCCGCAGTTGGGGAAGCCGAGGGCGCCGAACTCCTAGATGACTGCGTCCGGGTCGGCGAGGTGGACCACCCTGCAGAGCAGCACCCAGTTGATGGCCTTGACCACCAGCAGAGAGACACAGCAAACCGCGAATAACTGGGGCGCCCGGGTGGCTGGGAGTGTTCGTTCCCTGGCACTGCCCCACGCCCCACTACCGGAAGCAACCCCCGCTGCGATCCTGGCCGCTGCGGGCAGAATGTAGTACGGCCGGGACAGACCAAACCCTCCCGTGTGGGGCACTTTCGCTTCCTCCCCTCCCCGTTTTCCATGGGGCGGCCCATTCCCTCCTTGCAGTCCCTCTGGCCGGTGAGTGATGTACCTGCATGAGCACTGCTCCAACGGTGGACTTCCCCATGCCGAACTGGTTCCTGACGGATCGGTAGCTGTTTGGCGTGGAGAGCTTCCACAGGGCAATGGCCACACGCTTCTGGAGGGGGATGGCAGTCCTCATGCGTGTGTCCCGTCGCTCCAGAGCAGGGGCGAGCTACTCACAGAGCTCCAGGAAGGTGTTCTTCTTCATCCTGAAGTTCTGGGTCCACTGTTGGTCTCCCCAGCGCTACAGGATGATGCGGTCCCACACTCACTGCTGGTGTCCAGACGCCAGATGCAGCGGGGCACACTGGCGTCCAGGCACTGCTGCGGCTCCTCCATGGCCCCCAGGAAGGCCAGGGGGAGAGGCAGGGGGCTGACCGCGATGGTGCCAGGCAGCCTCCAGCCATTGCTGGCAGGCTTGCAGCAGCAAGTCCAAAAACTGGAGCAGCATGCCCAGGGTAAGCTCTGGCTCCATGGTGCCAACTGCAGCGGCATCTCCAATGGGAACCACCGACACAGTCAGGCAGAGAGGAAAACGCTTTGCTGTCCCGTGGCGAGGTAGGCAAGCAAGCGGAAAAGTTGAGAACCAGCTGTCCAGGGGGGTCCCTTTAAGCACAAGCCTCAGATAGCCTCAGACAGCAGCCACACAAAGCAACTACTGACTTGATGCCCTGCAGAACCAATTTCAGCTGCTCTTAAATGCGACCCAGTGTCCAATCAGTGTAGACGTGCTATTTCGAATTAGCAAAACGCTAAGTCGAATTAGTTTTTGGGTCTAGATGCGTTATTTTGAATTAGCTTATTTCGAATTAACTAATTCGAAATAAGGTAGTTCGAATTAGTGCTGTAGTGTAGACATATCCTCAGAGTCACTGGGAGAGAGGGCATGGACACGGGACTGTGTGATCCTCCTCATGCTTTGTCAAAGAGGGCAAGAAGTGTTATTTGATCTCCACTCAGTCACTGAGGGACGGGAGAGATGCAGGGCCAGGTGACCCTCAGTCATTGTCAGATGGTGGTGGCTAGTCCATGGAGCTGTGTGAATTCCTGTCACAGGGCAAGGCCACTGGGGTGTGTGACCCTCTTCCACTGGGCCACTGAGTGTGTTAGGACATGGGTAGAATTGTCAATTTTCAAATAGCACAAAACTGAACACATTAGCACCGCCCCTTCTGAGGATTGTGTTGTGGGCTTATCTCCTGGGGCTCCTGGTCAGTGGTGCAGTGAGACTAAGGCCAGCTCCCTGCCTGCCCTGGCTCTGTTCTGCACCTGGGAAGCATTAGCAGATCTGGTGCCTAGGAGGGTAGGAGGAGGAGGCTTTAGGACAGTGGTCACCAACCAGTAGATCAGGATCTACTGGCAGATCTTGGAGCCTTTGATAGGTGATCTTGACGAAGAGGTTTCACGAAGAGGCTATCAAGCACTGGCACTTCAGCTGCCCTTTCCCCCACTGCTGCTCATCTCCTGCCCTTTGCCTAGGAGCTGCCTCTCCCCAAACCCTGGAGGGGGGGGCGCTGATGTCAAGGTGCCCCCTCTCCCACCCTGTATCCTAGCTCCACAGAACAGGGGGGAGGAGGCACACAACAGAACTTGGGATGGAGTTTGCTGAGTGCTTTTGGTGGTGCAGGGCCAGGGCAGGGGTGAGCCTGCCTTAACTCCACCCAGGAGCAACCTAAGGTAAGCAGTGCCCAGTCGGAGCCCACATCCTGAAACCCCACCCCCAGTCACAAACTCCCTCCTAAACTCCAAGTCCCTGCCCTATGCCCAAGCACCCCTGCATCCAAACACCCTCTCACAGCCTTCCCCGAGAACTCCCTATTAGGCCCCAACTGCCTGCCCCATGCTCACATCAGAGCCCCTCACACTCCAGATCCCTTAATCCAAGACCAGAGCCTGCACCCCAACCCTTTGCCCCACCTGGTAAAAAGGAGGAAGGCCAGGAGAGGGAGGGAGGATGGAGTGAGCAGGGGGGGAGCCTTGGAGAAGGGACACAAAGGAGGTGGGGCCAGGGTATTTATATTTGAGGTAGGTCTTGGATTGCACTTAAATTCAAAAAGCTTAAAAAGGTTGGGAGACCACAGCTTTAGGAGGTTCTGTGCCCTGCTCTACCCACAGCAACCCCCCCTCTCCAGTTCCCATTGGTCAGCAGTGCAGAGCTGGTGCTCAGGACAGGGGCAGCTCCATGGCCCTCCATTGCCTAGGAGCCAGATCTTGGCCACTTCCCAGGTGCAGTGTGGTGCCAGGAGAGGTGGGGACTAGCCTTCCTTAGCCCGGCAGAACCAGCAACCAGACTTTTAATATAACTTAGACTTTAAATATAACTTAGATAGGGCCACGATAAGGTGGGTGCATAATTGGCTGAATAACCGTAGTCAGAGAGTTGTTGTTAACGGTTCTAAATCCTGCTGGAAAGGGATAACAAGTGGAGTTCCTCAAGGGTCTGTTTTGGGACCCGTACTGTTCAATATCTTCATCAATGATGTAGATATTGGGATAGAGAGTACGCTTATTAAGTTTGCGGATGATACCAAACTGGGTGGGGTTGCGACTTCTTTGGAGGATAGGGACATAATTCAAAATGACCTTAGCAAGTTAGAGAAATGGTCAGAGGTAAACAGGATGAGGTTTAATAAAGAGAAATGCAAAGTGCTCCACTTAGGAAGGAACAATCAGTTCCATACATACAAGATGGGAAGCGACTGTCTAGGAAGGAGCATGGCAGAAAGGGATCTAGGGGTCATAGTGGACCACAAGTTGAATATGAGTCAACAGTGTGATGCTGTTGCCAAAAAAGCAAATATGATTCTAGGTTGTATCAACAGGTGTGTTGTAAGCAAAACTCGTGAAGTCATTCTGCCGCTCTACTCTGCACTAGTTAGGCCTCAGCTGGAGTACTGTGTCCAGTTCTGGGCGCCACATTTCAAGAAAGATGTGGAGAAATTGGAAAGGGTACAGAGAAGAGCGACAAGAATGATTAAAGGTCTAGAGAACATGACCTATGAAGCCAGGCTTCATGAACTGGGCTTGTTTAGTTTGGAAAAAAGAAGATTAAGGGGGGACATGATAGCGGTTTTCAAATATCTAAAAGGGTATCACAAGGAGGAAGGAGAAAATTTGTTCCTCTTGGTTTCTGAGGACAGGACAAGGAGTAATGGGCTTAAAGTGCAGCAGGGGAGGTTTAGATTGGACATTAGGAAAAAATTCCTAACTGTCAGGGTGGTCAAATATTGGAATAAATTGCCAAGGGAGGTGGTGGAATCTCCCTCTCTGGAGATATTTAAGAACAGGTTGGATAGACATCTGTCAGGGATGGTGTAGGTGGAGCTTGGTCCTGCCTTGAGGGCGGGGGGCTGGACTCGATGACCTCTTGAGGTCCCTTCCAGTCCTATGATTCTATGATTCTATGAATGACCAAGTTAGGGGTGCTGACCAAAGCCACCAGGGTCCCTTTTCCATGGGACATTCTGGTTCAAAGCATGGGAGTGGTGCCCTCCCCCCCCCCCAGTCACATTGAAAGGGGCAGGGATGTAGACTTGTGTGAACCCCTCTCCTGGGAGGGTAGGGACGTGGGGCCCTGTATGATCCCCATTTGGTGTCACTGGGGAAGCACAGACGCTGCCACCTCACTCTGGGGGGAAGGCCGGGAGGAAGTGGCTGATCTGCCCTTCAAATAGCCTCGTTCCCTGAGGCTCCCTTAGCCCCTCCCCAACCCCAGCTCCGCTCATCCCTGAGGGCGGGCAGGGACCAGTCAGTGGGCGGGGCTAGCGAGGCGAAGATCTGCCAAGGCCAAGAAGAGGGGGCGGGGTCAGCACTCCACTGGGATGGAGGCGTAGGCACGACAGTGGGAGGCGCCCTAGATCTCCCGCGCTTTCTCTCGCGCGTCCCCCACTCCCGCCCATTAAGCGCTCTCACGCTCTGTTCTCTCCCTTTCTCCACTACGCAACCCCACCATTGACCAATCGCCATACGGCTGTCAGAAGTTTCCGCCAATGAGTGCTTCTCTCGCGTCGCCCTCTCGTCTGGAAGCGACCCAATCACAAAAGAGGATAGGGACCATCCGCAGGGCGGTCGGTTTCCCCCAATCCTCAGCCCGACGTGGACCACGGACCAATCAGAGAGGAGGACGCTTCAGCCTAGAGCCAATGGGCGCCCTGGAGCTGGGCGCTGGGGGACGGGGTGTGAGGGACGCTCGGACAAGAGCGCGGCGGTGGCAGCTCCGCCTCCTTTTGGTGGGTGCGCGGCCGGCTCCCCCTCCCCTCCCTGCCCGGCCCGGCCGGTCTCTCTTTCCCTCGCGCAGCAATGGCGGCGGCGGCGGAGCAGGAGCAGCAGCAGTTCTACCTCCT
Organism: Pelodiscus sinensis; assembly: GCF_052426305.1. Classification (NCBI taxonomy): domain Eukaryota; kingdom Metazoa; phylum Chordata; order Testudines; family Trionychidae; genus Pelodiscus; species Pelodiscus sinensis. Next base: position 254,967,762 of record NC_143052.1, on the reverse strand, counting down.
CCTGGGCAACCTGCTGAGCCCGGACAACGCGGTCCGCAAACAGGCCGAGGTGAGGGGCGCCCGCGCCGGCCTGTCAGGCTCCCCGAGCCGCCGGAGGGGAGCAGGCAGCGGGGCCGGCCCAGCCCCACGTGTGAGCAGCAGCTGGGGCGGTGACTCGCGGACGCGGCTGCCCCGCTCTGGCCGCGGTGGCGGTTTCGGCCGTTCGTTCTGGGCCGGGTTTAAATGGCAACTGTCACAGGGTCTCGCCCCCGTCCCCTGGGCCTGCGCCGCTGCCCCCAGCCCCGCGCGCGTGTGGCCGCGCTGCTCCCCTCAGGCCTCGCAGGGCCGGGGGCCTCCGCCCGCGGTGTCGCCCTGGCGCTTCGCCCCCTGGCCCGGCGGCTCCGCTCCGCGGCTGCCGCGGGTCTGACCCGGGCGTAAGGCGGGACCGGCCACGGGGTCCCTGGCGGGGCAGCTCCGTGGGGTCTGAGGCCCGCGCCCGGACCTGCCCGTGAAGGGACAGCGGGGGGGGGGGGGGGTCTGACTGTGCCCTGGGAGGAGGCCAGGACCCTGCACGTGCTGAGAGATACCAAGAGGAGCGATTCACTCGGCTCGCCCCATTCTGGGCAGCGACCTCGCCGCCCCCGCACCCCTCCTCCCAATCACCATGGTCCAGCCTCCGCGGGACGCTTCGCAGCCAGCAGCTCCTCGGGCAGTTGCATTTTGTCCTCACTTCAGCTGCTGTCCCGAAGCGCCCGGATCTCTCTCATCTGAGTTAAAGCGGCGCTTCTAAGCGAAGCGTTTTTCTACAGCGGGAACGTTACCATCGCCAGCAGCCAAAACTTTTCACGTGTCACTTCAGCAAAAACGCTTTGTAATTAGTAAGCTCGGCTAATTCTGTCTCCCCTCCCCGCAGTACTTAGCGTCTCTATTGTCAATCTAATGGGAAAGCTCTTTTCTATTGAATTACATACCAGAGTCTGGTTGAGCATGAATTCCCATTGGATGACTGTGCTGAGTCTTTTATCGCTTCCTTTGATTTAATGAGCCAGCAGAGTTCAGCACATTCTTTCATAAGGAATAATTGTGCTTTTTCTCCTCTGCCAAAATGAAAACTCAGCCTATGGTTATTTTTCTTTTTGCTCATGCATATTAAGAGCACATTGAAGTTGAAAATTGTGTGTAGGTAGCAAAGCCACCAGATTTACAGTGAAGCAGCAAACAGTGCTCCCGCATTCTGGGACGTAGTGGTAAAATACAGACTGTAAAGACAATTATGGAACTTGATTTTCTCATTTGGATTACCCATGTGCACTAAGTGAGGGTTTTTTTAACTAAAGTGTATTCTTTTAGCATAGAATGTATTAAAGCAACATAAAAGATTGTGGAGAATTTTATAAAACGTATTTAAGTGGGACTAAATAAAACAGTTTGTATTGTTTAGTTTATGTAAAGTTTGCTTTGAATTAACTTGAATTGACAAATGTGCAACTGATAAATCTGGTTGACTACGCCACATAACATAAGAACAGCCATACTGAGTCAGACCAAAGATCTTATCTATCCCAGTATCATGTCTTCCGACAGTGGCCAATTCTAGATGCTTCAGAGGGAGTGAACAGATCCCTCTCCTTTCAACCATTTCCAGTTCCTGACAAACAGAGGCTAGGGACAATATTTTTATCCATTCTTGCTAATAATTATTGATGGACCTAACCTCTATGAATTTATCTAGTTTTTTTTTTAACCCTGTTAAAGTCCTGATCTTCACAACATCCTCTGGCATGGGGTTCTACAGGTTGACTGTGTGCAGCATGAAGAAAAACGTCCCTTTCTTTGTTTTAAACCTGTTACCTATTAATTTCATTTGTTGAACAAAAATACCTATTTGACATGACGGTTTCAGATTGCTGAACCAAACTGTGTTGTCTTTATAATCAAATATAGTGTAACACCCTGGAATTTTTTTTTATTTAAGTATATGGAACTTGGTGTTTGGTTACTCTGTTTAGTTCTGATATAATGGAGTTAGTTGGATAATGAGTATTTTGTTTGTTGTTCCTAAAACTCCAATGAATGTTTCTGGGTTGCATATTATAGCTACTTTACTTTTAAGGTAAAAAATTTTGATTAATTCCACTAGGTAGATTTTTTTTTTTAAGTGATAGTAAGCATCTTTCAAGAAAAACATGTTTTAGTAGAGAAGTGTATTCTTCTCTATCCAGAACGCTCATTAATGTCAATAAGTTATATGCATAATATTAGTATATTATTCTGGAAAATGGCTGAGAGCATGTTTATCGCTTACACACAAGTATACAAATCATTATTGAGCTCCAGTATGTTCTTAAATTCCAGAACCTCTGAAGGACAGCCATTTCAAACAAATGTAGTTGCTTGTTGAATCTCTTATGACTGTTCGAATTAAGTGTTCCAGTATTTAGTTAGTCTAGATACCTTCAGGCTTTGTAAATAAAGCATGACTATGTACCATGTGCAAATTCATTGCCCTAATACAGAGATTGGCAAACTACAGCATGCGTGCCAGAAGTGGCACATGAGCAGATTCTCCCCCCCCCGGGCACACAAGCCTCCTTGCTGGATCCGTACGCTGACCATACGGGACTGTCCCAATTTTAAATACTCTGTCCCAGGGTTCCCATCAAGTAGTGAAATGTCCCGGAAAGCCCTGCCGGACATTTAACTATTTGATGGAGATACCGACTTGCGGGGAAGAAGCGACTGAAAAAGGTCAGCCTCTGCCACTCTCCCCCTCCCCCCTGAAGCAGATCTTGTAGGTGGCTCCATTGGAGCTTTGCTGGCGGGGCAGCTTCTGGTGGTGTGCATTTTCCAGCCATTCCGCCACCCACTGCCCCACCAATGGAAGCCGTGGGGCCCCCGGCCTGGCCATGCCCCTGCTGCTTCCTCCATGCTGCTTGTTGGTACAGCAGCCACTGCTGTTGCTGTTGGGAGAAAGCATGGTGGGTCCAAGGTAACCACCAGACAGAGCCGCTCCCAGATCTCTGCACCTTGCATCTGCCACTTCAGCCTCCGCAGGAGAGCTCTGTGTGCTGCCGTGCTCTCTCCCCCTGCCTCTCCCCATCTTGCTAGGGGAGTCAGTGATCTGGGTCAGGTGGGGAAGGTCAGGGTTTCTTCACCCCCCCCCTCCACTGCGCCAGGAATCCTGCTTCATGTAGGTGGGCTGAACTCCCTCCCCCTTCCCACCATGCTGGGGGAATGGCAACACGCTGTTGGGAGGCTTTTACTGCTGCAAGGGGGTGCAGTGCCAGGTAAGCACCCCCCTCATGCACAGATCCCCACAACCCAATCTCCCTCACTCACCTCCCTCTGCCAAGATCCTGCACCCCCAGCTTGCTCCAGCACCCTCCCTCTTGGCCAGACACACTTCCCCAAGCCCCCTCATAGCCAGATACCCTACTCCCAGTCTGCTTCTACACCCTACTCCCAGTCTGCTTCTACACCCTACCGCCCACCCAGACCTCACAACCTCACCCCCTTCTGCACTCCACCACTGCCCAGTTCCTGCACCCCATCCCTATCCTATATGCTAGCAGCCCTGTTCCACACACTGAACTCTTCATTTTTGTCCCTACCCCAGAGGCTAAAGAGGGGAGGGGTCCATAAGATCCACTAACTCCGGATCCCCAGAAAAGTAAATCTGGCATATGGAAAGCCCTAAACCTCAGTCCTCCTTGTCCCTTTCCCTTGCTCCGTGGGGCTGGAGCACCAGAGGAGTAAGTCGTCTCAGTTGGGGGACACGTGAATTCCAGAGGAGTGAGGGTTTGGGGTTTTTGGAGGAATTTTTTTGCTTCACTTATGTGGTTCCCCAACTAATATTTCTGTGTCAGTGGCCCCCAACCCAAAAAAGATTCCCCACCCTCCCATAAATAAAGAAAACTTGGAAACCTTTTGTGTTGGACATAGTTTCATTTTAAACAAAATATTAATTTAACATGAAAAAGTTTTAAATGCTTAATCTGTTTAATAATTTAAATTAAACTATTCTCCCTAGCTGCAGCTGGTTCAGAAAATACGGTCATGGTACACAGTCTGCCCCAGCCCTCCATCTCTCCCTCACCACGTCCCGGCTCACAGATCCAAATAGAAGCAAATATGTTAAATCTTGGCACACTACTTCTGAAAGGTTTCCGGCCCCACATCTAATATCAGGTGTCAGTGGCTAATGTGCAAACCTAATAAACCCTTAAATATAAAAAATGTGTTGTTAAATATTTCACAAAATATGCTTCTGTACACTTACTGGTGTAATATGTTTCATGAATAACTAAACCTCTTTAGTACTAGTCCCAGTTTTGCCACTGACTTGCTTTGTAGCTCAGGAAAGTAACTTGATAACTTTACGCCACCATTTCCTTATCTGTACAAATGGGAATAATTATCTCAAAGAAATGTTGAGGATTAACTGGTTAGTGTTAAAAGTATTCAGTTAATTGTTACAAATGAAAAATAAATTTTAATGCACTAAACCTGGGTTGAGCATGTTTGTACTTACTAACATGCACAATTTAATACAGGAGGCCTCAGAGATGCGACCGCCCAAGTTCCAGCCCCCTGCACTTACAACCATTTTTGTAAGTGTGGAAGGGGCCAGAAACTCAGCCCGCATTTACAACAGAGCCTATCGTAAATGAGGGTTTAAGTTACAATGCCCCCAACTTGCGATGCTTCCCCCGGAACCGATCGTATTGCAAGTTGGGGGCCTCCTGTATTCCATGCAGTCACTTGCCATTAATGACTTTCTACTATGTTACTATTGAGTAGTAATAGCTGTTGGAACTAAATTCTTAAATAAAATTGGAACCTTTTAGGGATGAAAAATCCTGTTCAATTGGTTAACCAGTTGAATGTGATGTTTAACCAGTTAACAGATCAAAGGTGGAGGAGGGGGACTGCTCCAGCCTCACTAGATAACTGGAACTGGTAAGCATCATCATTTAAGGGTAATGCTTACTGGTTAACCCTTGATATCCCTAATACCTATAAAGAGGGTGCAAGAACTGCTTGAGATTAGTGTTACAGGCAGTCCCCGGGTTACATGGATCCGACTTACATCGGATCCCTACTTACAAACAGGGTGAGGCAACCCTGCACTAGCTGCGTCCCCCCAGCAGACCAGGGAGACGTGAAGCTCGCCCCCCCCCCCCCCCAGCAGACCAGGGAGACGCGGAGCGGCTTTTCTCAGCAGACACCTCAGCTTGAGAATAAAGGTCTGAGGGAAGTGAGGTGTGGGAGAATAAAACTGAGCTCTGGAGAAATGTATGGCTAGAGTTTCCCCTACAATATGTACCAGTTCCGACTTACATACAAATTCAACTTAAGAACAAACCTACAATCCCTATCTTGTACGTAACCCGGGGACTGCCTGTATAGCAAATCCAGGTGTATGGTATTGCATCACTCTTCTGAATAGTGTGTACAGAATAAAAATTTAATTCAGAATCTCAGAAAAAATGTACCGGTCTCAAACTTATAATATACGGTTGTAATACTTTGCAACACTTACACTGTTAACTCAAACCATCTTGATAAAAACTGTTCCATTTCTTTTCATCAAGTCTCAAAAGAATATATTTCCTTCCTTAGAATTTGGATCTCTCTAGTTTGTTTGCTATGTCTGCTATTGTATTTATCTTGCTGTATCTAGGTTTGGGGAATAATATTCCAGTGACAGTAAGTCTGGGATAAGAAGGGTGGTCAGCAAACATGAATTATAGAGTATGTATACATGTATTCAATGACCAGATGATAAATACATGTTGGACCTCCCTGGTCATACATCCTCAGGACCTGAATCAGGAAATTTGCCCGACATGGGGAGGTCCCTGCCACCAGCTCCCCAGCCAGCTGCCCCTAAGTGACCCCAGATCTCCTACTGTCCCAGCCAGCACTCCTGCCTCTACGCCCTCTCATCCCTCCCACACACACGTTGCTGGGCCTGGCTGAGCTAATGCTACGCTGTTGCCATCCCCCGGTCTTGGTTGGGCTTAGGGATGTGATAGTATAGTCGGTTAAGTGATTAACTGACAAGCAAAAGCTTATAGGTTAATTCTATACTACATGCATTTCCTCCTTTCCCCCCCCCCCCCCCCCCAGTAAATTTTTTTAGCAGGCTGGCTAACAGCTCAGCTCAGGCCTGGCTTTCAGTGGGGTCCAGGACTTACCCCTGTTGCAGCTCTGTATTTAAAGTGTATTAGGAGTCAGGTGGTTAGGCAGCGGGGCTCAGTCCCAGCTCATACCAGGTTCGGGAGCTCAGACCTCACCTGGACAGGGGATGCTGTCACCCCACACTGCTGCCTCTATATAAGAGGGAGAAGTGCAGGGCAAAAGGCAGCCAGTCTGTGAGGGGAGATGTTTTTTAAAAGGTCTCCCCTCATGGACCAGCTCCTGCCTGGCACCCCACGCTGCTGCCTCTGACACAAGGGCAGCAGTGCAGAGTGGCAGAGGCTGCCCGTCCTACTTTTGGGTACTATAGACTAGTCAACTAACCAATAAGAATTCATGTGGTTACTCAACTAGTCAATTAGCTGATACTTAACATCCCTAGTTAGGCTGCCAGAGGCCCTGGCTGCTGCTAGCCCTCCTGACAGTAGGCTCCCCGGGCACTCTAGCTGAGGAACATTAGGACCACGGATGTTGCTGAACCAGTGAGTGCCGATTTTGGGAAGTGCAGGCACTTCTGATATACGTTTGCTGTCTGAAAAATCTTAGTCTAAAAGAACAAGTAATGTGAAAGATAAAACAGTAATTTAAGTACTTTCCCCAATGACCTTCCTCCCTGTTTTTAGTTGGTAACTTTCTGAAAGCATTACAGTAGAAAAGGGAGATTTGGAGGGGCGGTGTACTGGATCTTAAAATTTAGTTCAAGGAGGGAGTTGCATGTGTAGGGGGGGTAGTGTGATAGAAAATATGAAGATGGTTGTAGGTGAAGTGAACAAATTGGAGGTGAGGGCATGCTAGTGAAATGGGGCTATGTGGGAGATGTATAAAGAGTCAGAAAGAGGGGAAGGAGAGCATTATTAAAGGCCACGAAAATCAGAACAAGAAGCTTGACCTTATGTAGTACAGTAAAAACTCAGTTATAAATACCAGAATTGCAAACTGACTTGTCAGTCATGCACCTCATTTGGAACCCGAAGTATGCAATCAGGCAGCAGCAGACATAAAAAGCAAATATAGTACTGTTAAATATAAACTACTAAAGAAGGAAAACCGCATTTTTCTTGTGCATAGTCAAGTTTGAAAGCTGTATTAAAGTTCAGTTTTATAAACTTTTGAAAAATCATTTTGTTTAGTTACAAATATTTCAGACTTTACAACCTCTTTTTCTAAGGTGTTTAATTCTGAGATTTTACTGTAGAAGGGGGGAAGATAGGAAGAGTTCAGAGTATCTGTTAATTGAATAGTCAAGTAACTTCATGAATTCTTATCGGTTACTCGACTATTCTATAGTGCCAGAGGGCAGGGCTTGCAACCAGTGCTCTCTGGCTGCACTCCTGAGGAGCCCCCTGTCATTCCCTGCTACTGCCTCTGTATCAGAGGCAGCAGCACAGGGTGCCAGGTGGGAGCTGGTCTGTGAGGGGAGCCAGTTTAAAAACCAGCTCTCCTCATGGACTGATAGAGGCAGCAGAGTGGGGTGGCAGCAGCCCCTGTACAGTGGCAGGATCTGAGCTCTTGGATCCAGTGTGATCTGGAACTGAGCCTGCCTGCCTGGTTCCTAATATGTTTTAAATGTAGAGCTGCAGTGGGGATAGGTCCCAGATCCATAGCAAGCCAAGCCTGAGCCGGGATGCTGGCCAGCCTGCTAAAAAATTTACTGGGGATGGGGAAGAATGCATTTAGTATATCGTATTAACAGATAAGCAAAAGCTTATAGGTTAATCGACTACACTATTACATCCCTAGTTCAGTTTGATTGGGGGTGGATTAAATTGTTGGCATGTTAACCATTTATTTTTGTAAACGTATAACTGCTGAAATTTTCAGCGGTTACATGTTTGTGAGGTCGGAGGAGGGGAGAAAACACCAGCTCCCTCCTACCCCACCGTTGCCTCTGATACAGAGGCACAGAGTGGGGGGCATGGTATAACTGCAGGTAAACCAGTGAGCCCCAGCTTATTGGTTAACTGTGTACATGAGTTACACACTAACATCCCTACTAAATGGTTGCTCTGCTCTGAAGTTAGCACTGCCACCAGTAGTAGCATATAAATAAGTAAGGGTGCCTAGAAATGGAGTGCTAAGTCTGTTGTGAAAAGTGATAGACAGTTTCTTCATGCCTTCCCTCTGGTGTTAAACAGTTGCTATTAAAAACAACAACCCTTCTGCTTATAACAATTCAATAAATACATGTTTCAATCTCAATTTAGAAGTGGGGAGAAAAAGTAAATTTATTTTAAATAGGGTTATGAACTTAGCATTCAAATCAGGGGCCAGATGTGGTCCCTGGCTTGCCTGGCCCCGGCCCCCATCTCTCAGGGTTCCTCCCACCCCCAGCATTGGGGAGCCTTCACTGGCAGTCCAGCCCCTGCTGCTTCACGCCCGACTGATTTTTCTGTGGGTCAGAGGCCACTAACCCAAAAAAGGATCCCCATCCCTGATTTAATTAATGGAATGTATTAAAAATGTTCTTGATTTATAAATGAGGATGGCACTTAGAGGCATGCAGTGTGAAGGGGGTCAGTATAAAAAGATCGAGAATCCCTGGGTTAGAGCGAAGACAAGAGATTGAATGTAAGTGTGGAGGGGAGTCACAGATGGATTTGTTGAGAAATAGGTATAATCAGAGCAGACTTGTATTTTGATGAGAAGTTATCTAAAATTTAGTTGTGTATTTACACATGTGAACTTCATTAGAACATGAGTGGAAAAATGGGGGAACACATGGTGGTTTTTCTTTCTGAAAAATCTTATAATGATGAGGTGTATTATAAATAAAACTTGTCACTTTCTTCTGTCTACAAAAGTTTCTGATATTTGGTTCCAATCTTAATTTAGGTCTTAGAATAGGGATGTGAATGTGTAACCATGTAAATAGTTAATTGATGAGCCTGGATTGTACACAGGCTCCTGGTTAGGGATGTAATGGTGTAGTCAGTTAATTGATAAGCAAAAGCTTATTGGTTAATGCTATAAACCAATGTTTCTCAACTTTTTTTATAAAGTACCCCCTTTAAAAGAAATAAGTACCCCCTGTACCTAGTTTTCAGACACAATTTTTTTTCTATCATTGCAACACATTTGTTTTAAACAACTTAATCGTAGCTAGGCAGGCAATGACATTTTTTGGGTGTAAAAAGTACAAAAATAATAAAGCGCTGTAAAACTTGAAAAAAATTAAGTTTTCTCCAAATTTCAGTTGTTGATGTACCCGCTAGACTTCTTGAGTATCCCTAAGGGTACTCATACCATTGGTTGAGGGACAGTGCTATAGACTACACTCAGTTTCCGCTTTGCCCCAGCCAGTATATTTTTAGCAGGCTGGTCAGCAGCCCAGCTCAGTCTTGGCTCATGCTGGGTCTGGGACCTACCCCTGCTGTGGCTCTGCATTTAAAGTATAGAAGGATCCAGGAGGGCAGGCCGCCTGGCTCAGTTCTGGCTTTGTTGGGTCCTGGAGTTCAGACAGGGGCTCTTGCCACCCCATGCTTCTGCATCTGCATCCGAGGCAGCAGCGCAGAGCAGCAGGTAGCCAGTCCATGAGGGAAACTGGCTTTTAAACTGGATCCCCTCCTGGACCAGTTGCTGCCTCTGATACAGAAGCAGCAGCGCAGAGTGGCAGGGGGCTTCTCGGGAGTGGGGCTGGAGCATGCTGGCTGCCTGCCACACCGCCATATACTATAGAATAATCGAGTAACTTATAAGAATTCGTGGAGTTAATTGACAATTCAGTTAACTGATATTTAACATTCTTACTCCCAGAACATGCATTTTACCAGAGGCAGCAGCCTGGGGTGACATGTGGGAGCCATACGCGTGGGGAGTTGGCTTAAAGGCTGGCATCCTGTGTACATTGGCTCCCAGGGTGACTGCCTGCCGCCCCATCTGTAACCACTGAAGTTTTCAGTAGTTACACGGTTACTTAATTGCACTCAATTTAACATCTGTATCTTAGAAATAAAACTTCATTACAGGCTGAAGATGTTAAGTAGCGTGTAATTCACAAAGCAAGTAGTTGATGCATTTTTGTATTGGATTAGTCGATAGGGCAGCACTGCCCCTTTGAAATGCTGCAGCAGCATTTCGCGCTGCACAGAGCCTGGGATCAGCTGGGAACTCCCCAGCTGACCCCGGGCTCCCTACGGCTCTGTTGCTTTGAAATGCCGCAGCAGCATTTCAAAGGGGCAATGCTGCATGGCTGATCCCAGGTTCTGTGCGCTGTTGCCGCTTTGAAGTACCCCCCCTTTTCCCACCCCCTTGTTGCCTCTTGATAGAGGCAGCAGTCGGGGGGAGGAGGGGAGAAAGGGAAACGACTAGTCTACTATCCTGTTGATATCTGATAAGCATTTGCTTATCGGATAGTTGATAAGTCCTTAACATCCCTCTTACAGGCCTGAGTTGAGAAATACAATAAAATCTTTCTGGAAGTCTATAAGGCAGTTTCCTTCCAGGTCTCATTGTTTAATTTTACAAATTATTCCAAATATGTGCTACATTCATCACAATCTACTTCGACAAATTAATTTTGTGTACATGATGCATGTTCTTTTTTGTCTAATAATTTGAAATGGATTCTCCAATTAGAGCAATTAAGAGTCTTAATATTAATGTTTTCCAGCAGTAACTTGCGGTAGTAACTTCTACTTTTTTTTTTTTTAATGAATATGTAGGAAACATACGAGACTATCCCAGGGCAGTCCAAGATCACATTCCTTTTACAAGCCGTCAGGAATGCTGCTGCTGCTGAGGAGGTTTGTGTTAAGAATAATTCTGCAAAGTTTAAGAGGGTTTCTGGGAGTGGAGGGAAGGATATGAATGAGGAGAGGGGTGTGTGTGTGGGGTGTGTGTGTGTGTGTGTGTGTGTGTGTGTGTGTGTGTGAAAGTTGTTTCATTGCAGGAATGAGTGACTGAATTACAAATCTGGCATTGTTATTTTTATAGTGAGTCATCCTGAATTCATCACATTTAGAAAGAGCTGGATTTAGATTTCATTCGTATGTAGTTCATTGTGTGCAATTGCCAGTAGAGTTGTTGTACGTTGTCTTTTTGAGTTACCGGTACTTAATTACTAATTCTCTTTTGGGGATTTATAGTGATTGCGTCTACCTGCGTTACTTCCTGCATGTACATTGTCTTGCTGAAATAACAAATGGTACTTTCCCTAAAATAACAAGCAGACCTGTAGCCCCTTACAGGCTAACACATTTTTTTGGGCATAAGCTTCTGTGGGTAAAAACGACTTCATTGAATCATTTGTCAGATGCATCAATGAAGTCGTTTTTACCCACAGAAGCTTATGCCTAAATAAATCTGTTAGTCTTTAAGGTGCCACAGGAATCCTCATAGTTTTTGTGGATACAGACTAATGCAGCTGACACCCTGCTACTTGTCACCTTTTCATAGAAAAGCTTATGCACAATATTTTTTACATGAATGTATATGTGCATGTTATGGTATTATCACCTATAGCAATGCTTGACAAATTATTTCATTATAAGGCTCTATTTAAATGTTGCCCTTAGGCTAAAATGTCTAATGTTTCTCAGACTGCTTAAGTTCTGTTGTACTACCATTCATGTGAATTTTGTGCTCTGTTGAGGAAACTTTTTTCTCTAATTGATCAGACAGACAGTTAAACAACTTCTAAACTAATGCCATACACAGTGAAGTTGGTTTGTGTAACATAAAAAGTTACAAAATATGCCCCTCAGGTACTCACTTTGTTTGGAAATGTTTGCACATTGCAAAATATCTTGCAGTTCAGAAGTAATTTAATCTTACAAGAAGTACTTATTCTTTGACATCTGGACACATTAGAGTTGCAAAAAGTCATTTAAAAATGTAACTGCGTAACCACTAAAAAGCCTTGCACTTACACACACTACAGGATCTGTAGAAAAAAAATTAAATATGCTTTATACTGAAGAGCCCTCAGCGAAGTCTCTCTGGGAGCCAGCCCTGGTCCCCAGAGGCTTTGCTATGGGCTTTGTAGCTGGCTTGCTGGGAGTTGCTTTTCAGACATCTGTGGCAGGCCTGGCCCAGCCCCACTGATAAGGGCTGTTCTGGCTAGCCCCTTACGGCTAGAGCAGCCCCATGCCCAGGACAGGCAGGCCCAGGCACTAACCAGTTAACTGGTTAACCATTTTTATGCTTACAGTATACCAAGTGCAAAACCACTAACCTAACCTCAAAAAACTCAGAATCTTTAGAAATGTAAAATAGTACGTAATTTTTCAACCTAGAGCTTTAATTGGGGAGGTGTTGCTGAATCATGAAAAGAAATTTAATATAAATTAGAATTCCTCTATAACTATGGGGAGAACAGCACTATCAAAGTTATGAAACCCTGTTTTTTGTGTTTATATCTGTTGGGGGGGAAATGATGTATTTCATAATCTTTCCCTTCAGAAAGTTGTGGGCCCTATACATCATATTCATATATAGTTTAGATAACTTCTGCACAGTTTTTTGTCACAACTGATGCTCACAAAGTCCCACTTGATTGTTCTCTACAAGTATTATTTTATTACCTTTCAACCCTCCTATTTAATGAAAGGCAGACTAGCAACAACCAGAGTAGTCTTAGGTTTTCAGGATCTCCAGAGTCCCATTGCTGACCAACCATGTGGCCTTTGGGTGACTAATACTTTGCCTCACCTCTAAAATAAGAATACTTCTCATTCTTGGGATGGTGTGAACATAAATTAGCCCTTTAAAGTTTCAAAGCTGTGTATAATGTCCTGATTATTTTGAATCCATATTTAGTGTCTGTTAAAGCAATTGATATTTATCAAATTGTAACATAAAGTTGTGTACCTTTTTGCTTAACTACAAAATCATTTAACCCATAGCAAATTTTAAACAGAAAACAAATGCTGGTTTAAAAACAATTAAAGCACAATAGAATGAGACATCTACTATTAAATGAACCCGAAGTTTGATTTTTAATGGACAAATATTTTAAAAGTTACTCTGAAGCCTTTAGTGTGCTGACACTCAAAGAAAAAAGTGTTGTTTCTTTCGGGGGGGGGGGGGGAGGTTCCTGCGCCCATTTGGTATTTAGAAGCCTGTTGCTGAAGTTTGAGAATACCATCACCACCCCCACATTGAGGCCCACCTTCTTCCTCCCCTTTTTCTCTGTTCAGGCTCATGCCAGTTTCCTCTTTAGTTTCATCTTCCATCCTGCTGCTACTTGTAATCACGCTTAAAAAGGCATGAATATTTCATAAGTCATGCTCATTGTTAGCCAACAGAGTGCACAGTTGTTGGATTACTGGTTTCAGCAACTAGGGTTGATCTAATCTTAGATGGGATCCACAGGCAGGATTCATGGGAGGGTTCTGTCTGATCCAGTTGTGGATTTTATGAATTGTGGTTGTTGTCCTTTACAGAATATGATTGAGTTATGAAAGGTACATTCCCTGGAAATCTTGTCAGATTCCCCAATGAATGTAGATGATCTCTATGAATCCCAAGTGTATCCTGCCTTGTTGCATGCATGAATGAGCAATGCACTACTCATTACACTAATTCTATTTTAGGAGTTTCTCTAGCATTCATGAACATAATAGCTTATTTGTGAAGTAGTGTGGGGGAAAGCACTGGACTGGGACTTGGGAGACCTGGATTCTAGTCCTGATTCTGCCATTGGCCTAATGGTATGACCTTCTACCACAGTTTCCCCCATCTTTAAATGGCGATAATACTTAATCCTCATTTATAAAGAACTTTTGAGATCTGCTTATGAAAACTTGTGAGCTAGATATTTATATTAGCTTATTAATTTACTAGAAGATTTACCCAGCATTGCTCAGGTCCTTAATTAATTTTGGGTTTTTTTTGGAAAATACATTAAAATGTACATGCTTCATTTTAATTATTGCTCTGAAGCGGGGCTGAGAATGAGGGGTTAAGTATGCCGGCTGCTCCAGAGAAGGAGCACTACCCCAGCCCTGTCTCTCAGCAGCTGAGAAATGCCTCTCCATGGTTGCTGCGGTGCCAGTGGGCACAGGTTAGGGAGGGATGCATGTTCTCTCACTAAGGCAATCCTAGTTTCAGGGCTGAATTACCCAACAGACAGACTAAGCACGTGCTTAGGGCACCAGCAAAGCAGAGGCACCAAAAAGAATGAGATTTTATGGTATAGTATTGTTTTTATTTTGACTTACATATGGGGGGCACCATAATCTTTTCAGTGCTTAGGGTCTCTAAAGGTCTCAATCCGGCCCTGCCCAGGTTCATTTGCCCCCTGCACTCCCCAGCCAGACTAAGGAATGCTGCAAACTATTTACTTTTCCTACTCCCTGAAGAAGGGGAACAGCCAGCAATGTTCCTATCTTGGTAGGCATGCATGCCCCAAGCTAGCCCCTTTCACCTGCCTTGTGATTTTGTCTCTTTTCTGTATGGTTTTGAGAAGCAATCCCATGTCAGGAACATTCTGTTTTTCTGGCACCACCAGACCCTGAGCTTACTTTAAGTTACAGTAAGAGGAAGCTGTATACTGAATTTGGTGGTCCTAGCTTTTAGCGTTTAGGAGGAGTTGATGGATGGTAAGACTCTCTAAAATATAATAGATCTTTGAATTATGTATTTGTAAGGATGGACACATGACCAGCTTGAAAATAATTGATTGGTCAATGGTCAAATATTGGTCAATGTCACTAGTTATTGTCAAGGATTTTAAAGCACTAATTTATTAGAACAAAAACTGGTGGGGGGGGGGAGTGATGACTTAATGGCCTCTAGTAGGGATAGCTTTAGATACTTATGCCTAAATACAGAAACCAAATTACTTAACCGAGTTATTTCAGTTGAGAAAAATATGAAGCACAATGAAATTAAATTCTAAAGAGGAGAGGTTAGGACACATCAATTTTAATTAAAAACACCTAAAATCTATGGGAAGAGACAGTGGTGTTTTTAGAAGAGATTGGGAATTTTTAATCTTGAAAAAGTATGTAATCTTAAACTACATACATACTTATCCCCTTTCCAAGTAAATAATTTGATTAGTTTATCCAATGGATTGTGTATAAAAACACATAACATTTCATAGGAGTCAAACTAATATTTTGTTTATGAGGCTTTTTCCACAGAAAACATGGTAATATGTAAAATATGTTTTTGCAATAGGCTAGACAAATGGCAGCTGTCCTTCTACGACGCCTTTTATCTTCTGCGTTTGAGGAAGTCTATCCAGCCCTTCCACCTGATGTTCAAACTGCCATCAAAAGTGAACTGCTGTTAATTATTCAGATGGAAACACAGTCTAGTATGAGAAAAAAAATCTGTGACATTGTTGCTGAGCTGGCTAGGAATTTAATAGGTATGTTACCTACATGCAATGATCACTACCTGTATGTAAATACCTATCTAAAAATATCTGCATTATATTTTGCTTCTTAATCTTCAGTAGAATTTCAAAGTACAAGTGCAAGTACAATGGTTAAATATTAAGTATTTCAGCTTAAACAAAACATAATCTGAGTTTTTCTCCTTGCTGTCTATAGGACCCTATCAAGTTCACGACTATGAAAAATGTGTAATGGATAATTAAATCAACTCACCACAAACTAGAATTCATGGGGGAGGGCTTACAGAGGGTCAGGGCTGGGGGCGTCCCAGCTCAGAGCTCTTGACATTCCCTGGGCTCCAGCTGCTAGTCTCTGGGCTGGGCAGGGATAGGATTTATTTTTGCCTTATTACCCTACACAATTGCTCTGGGGGGGCAGAGGCAGGAACCACTGCTGGAAACTCCTGGGCTGCTGCCCAGTTGTAAGTCTTCCTGTGGGTCTGAACCCCCAGCCAAAACCCTCACCCTCCCAGGCACCCCAGCTCTCTGCCTTAGCCTTGAGTCCCTTCCCACACCTTAAACCCCTTGACCTCACCCTGGCCATACATAACCTCCATATTGGTGCATATAACAAAATTCATTCCTTACGCTAATGTAAAGAAAAGGAAACATTGCCCCAGCCCAGCTGGGATTAGCAGCTTGGAGACCCTGGCTGGGGCACTTGTAGCTACGGATGTCAATGTATAGTCAACTACACGATTCACAAATTAAACCTAGTCTTATTAGTTAATCCTGTCGACTACATACATCTCCTCCTCCCTTGCTGCTTCTGTAATCAGAGGCAGCAGTGTAGCGTGGTGGGATCCGGTGCCCGTGGGGAGCCAACTTTTAAGCCAACGTGGGGAGCTGGCTTTAAAGCTACCTCTCCGTGTGTACTGACGTTGCCTCTGTCGGAGGGGCAGAGGGGTTGCAATGTGAGGGGCAAGGGAGTCTGCTCCAGCATCCTGTGAAGCAGCCTCTATCCGTGGGAAACCTGGGCCCACTGCCGACAGAGGCTGGTGCAGCACTGCAGGGTGGAAACCAATCTGCACAGGGAGCTGGTTTCTAAATAGTCTCCCCTCATGGACTGGCTCCTTCTGCTGCCCCCACTCCCCCACACGACTGCTGCCTCTATCAGAGGGGAGACTATGAGTGGGGCTGAGAGCACACTGGCTGTCAGTCCCATCCCTGGGGATTATCAAATAATTGTATAACTGATAAAATTTTGTGTAGTTATGTGACTATTTTATTACATGCTGTCTAACATCCCTACTCGCTACAACATTGGGGGGGGGGGGGGAGGATCAGACTCACGTCCATGAATCTCCTATGGCTGCAGAAAGCTCTGAAGGCAACACAAAAGTTAGGATGGCAATCCTGCAGCCCCCCGTACAAGAGCTTTGAGACTGCCTCCTCTCCCCCCCTCCCCCATGGACCCTTTTTTGGGTTGGAACCCCCATGGTTATAGCAGCCTGAAATTTCAGATGTAAAACATGAAATGGATTTTTCAAATCCTGTGTCTGAAATTTGACCAGAATGGATCCCCTGAATTTGGTAGGGCCATATTTATATCCATGTAGAAGTAACTACAGAAGGAAACATAAATTGGGTTGGGTACGAATTTCTTAAGTTTCACTACTTTGACTTTTTCAGTAAAATTTTTTCACAACTGTGTTCTTACTATATATGAATATCTTTTCATAAAAGTAAATGCTGTTCTCTGTCCCTTTCAGTGTGTTTGCTTGTCTGATAGGCCTTTCCTTTAATTTTACCATTTTTACATTCCTGGAATACTTTATACTATGGCTTTTATACATATTCCATTTAATTTGTTTGTAATTTTTTTAAAGATTTAAGTGTACTTTTTTCTTAGTCCAAGTATACACCAGTTTGCTGCTGCTGAAATACTGCTCTTATTTTAACTAATTAAAATTCTGCTCCGTTTTGATTTAGTTCAATGTCAGAGCATGCAAAGGCTTTGCACAGCTGATATCCTAATATATTAATTGCTGTAAGTTGCATTTGAGACTTAAACAATCTTATTTTTTTTTCCTAGATGAGGATGGCAATAACCAGTGGCCAGAAGGCTTGAAATTCTTATTTGATTCAGTCAGCTCCCAGAATGTAGGACTGCGTGAGGCTGCTCTGCATATTTTTTGGTATGCTTCTGGACCTCAGTTAGTACATGTGGGTTTTTAGCCAAATCATATGCTTGTAAGAAATGCAAGACGAGAGAAACTGTAATATTTTACAACTGATTATTCATCCTTTTTATATTCTGGTATGCATTTTACTTGACACCCAGAAAAAGAGGGTAGGATATTTGTTAATGATTTAAAGTGTATCTTTAAGCTTAATTTGCAGTCTAAAGTCTTAAACATATCTAAAATGGTGTTCTTTGTCTTTAGGAACTTTCCTGGGATTTTTGGGAATCAACAACAACACTATTTGGAGGTCATTAAGCGGATGTTGGTTCAGTGTATGCAAGATCAGGAGCATCCAACGGTAATACACACATTCCCCTTTTATAGACTCATAAGAGGGAGGATGTTCTGGTGATTAGGGTGTAGCTTAGGACACTGTGGACCTGGAATTCAGTTTTCTGGTCTGCCATGAATTTCCTTTCTGACCATGACAAGTCCCAGAAAGATAACATTTTCAAATGTGCCTAAGTCAGGTTGGAAGCAAGTCAGATTCACTTTGCTTCACACTTACCTCTTACGTGCCTAAGTCATTTTTAAAATAGGACTACTAAGTCACTTGCTTAGTTTTTAAAATGTTACCCTTTCTTTCAGTTCCCCCTATGTAAAAATGGTGAATAATACAACCTCACACGAGCAAAGTTGTTCTGATATAGTAATGAAGACCTGAGATTGACTGATTGTTTGGCAAAATTTCTGATGAATGAGTTTATTGAAGCCTTAGTGGAAAAACATAATAAACTTTTCCAAGTGGCTGTTTTGGAAACTAAAAGTGAATCTAAAATGTAACCTTACCTACAGTGACACTAGCGTGACATTTTAGCAGCTTACTTAAAAATAGTGTCAAATGTCATCAAACATCAGTATACCATTACAAACTCTAATCTTCGCCTAAAACAGCTTTTTTCCTCCTCTCTTCACATTAGGTCAGGATGCTGTCTGCAAGAGCTGCAGCTGCATTTGTACTTGCTAATGAGCACAATCTTCCTCTTCTGAAACATTTTGCAGACTTGCTACCTGGAATCTTGCAGGTAAGAAACCATCCAGAAAGTATCTGATCACTGCCACCTATATTTACTTGACGTAAGCACAAATTATTGATTTGTAAACTCCTTAGTGGCTTGTGAATTCTTGCTATGTTCTACATTGGTCATATGTGCCAAATTGCTTTTAGTCTTTTGTTCACTTGGAGCATGTCTACACATAAGCCACGCCAGCATTGCAACTGTACCATTCAGCAATATCATAGTGAAGGCATTCTATGTTAATGGGAGGGAGTTGGCATAATAAAACCACCTCTGTGAGTGGTGGTAGGACTATTAGCGGGAGATGCTCCCCTGCTGGTGTAGCGTTATCCACACTAGTACTTATGTCAGTGTAACTTACATCACTCAGGGGATTGGCTTATTCGCACCCTGAGCAACATAAATGATCCTTAAAAAGATTTATGCTCAATAGTATAAGGAAATGTAGGATTACAAAATAGTAAAGCAGGATGTTAAACGTCTGTTAAGGATAAATATTTTTAAATCCGCAGACTATGAATAATTTGCGTACAAGATAACTCAGTTGATTAGAGAGACCTCTAGCCCAAAAAATTGCAGTTCACAAAAGCTTACACAATAATTATATTTTGTTTAGTCTTTAAGGTGCCACTGGTCATCTTGTTGCTCTCTTTAAATCTTGGAAATCCAGGAAATTAAGACAGGAACAGTACTAATGCTGTGTGCTGTTCAGAAAGGGCAGGCATAACCCAGGTAGTCATAGGTCTGTTCATGTAACATCAGTCCTAGACAAAATAATGAAAATTCTGACTAGTATTCAGTGAACAAGAAAGAAAAAGTTGAGAAAATAATTAATGTTCATCCTTATGAATTTAAGGGAAATGGCTTTGTCAAACCTGATTGCACGTTTGATGAGATTACAAGTTTTGTTAATATATAGCTGTGGTGTCCAACCAGTTCTGAAGCAGTAGGCACTATAGTGAGCTAGCCACTTTCAATTGGCCAAATAACCACATGTGGCTAGTGTGTTTGACGCCACGTGGACTGTGAAATCTGGTGTGTTCCATTTCTCTTCTCCCCCCCTCCCCCCCTGCCCCGGTCATGAAATATAATCTCTTATGTGCTTTTACACTATATCATATATTTCACAGAAGAAACCAGCAATTTTCAAATTGGGGATCCTGATCCAAACAGGCAGTCTTGGGAGGGGTTGCAAGGCTGTCTTAGAAGGGTCATTTTGCTGGCAGTTCTGTCTTCAGACCTGGGATCCTGGGCAGCTGGCGAGTAGCAGCTGCTGCCCAGCTCCGAAGGCAGTGCTGCCAACAGCACAAAAGTGTAAGGATAGCAATACTGCAAACCCCCCTGTTTCTCCCCCCCCCCCCCCCAATAATGACCTTGTGGTCCCTACCCCTAACTGCCTTTTGGATCAGGATCCCTACAGTTACAATATGAGGAAATTTCAGATTTTAAATAGCTGAAATCACAACATTTTGGATATTTAAAATCCGTTGACCCTTGAATTTGACCAAAATGGACTGAATTTGGTAGGATGTTATTAATGTATATGCACTGACTTTTGTATATACTTTTGTAAGAGTATTTTCTTGGCCTTGCAAAACCGGTTTCTGGCATTCATAAGATTAATACTATAATAGTGTATCCAGTTCTGGTGTCCATATTTTTAAAAGGATGTTGAAAAATTGGAGAGGGTTCAGAAGAGAGCCACAAAAATGACTTGTTAGAAAATTCTTAGTGAGATTTAAGGAGTAGAGAGATGTTGTAGGTCAGGATTTACTGTTGTGCTGTCTTGACAGATCTTCTGCTTCATCAATGATAACCAGAAGGCTGTGTGCATGTGTGCTGTGTTGACTTGCACAGTTAGTTAACACAGCAGTCACTGAGAGCCCCCAAAGATCACAAATCTGTTAAGGATCGAAGGCACCAAGCCAGGTTTAATGTTAAGCAAAGTACAGTAGTAGACTCTACCGAACCACTACGCGTATATACCCCATAAAAGTGGACTCAGCTCAATCAGTGGGAGGTCCCACTGCCTCCTTAGCTGGACAAAGACTGTCCCCCTCTCTCCAAGACACCACTTTATGTTCAGGTACAAACAAGTTACAAATCACTCCTGACATTGTAGATTGCTACCCTCTGATGCTACTTAGATATTACCCATTACTCTACACCTCCTGGTTCAAGTAGAACATCTCTATCCATGCTGTCAGTTTAGACCCTTTTATGAACCTGGGTCGATATCGATGGGGAGTGTGGGTACCAAGGTCTTTTTTTTAATGAGCTGATGGTACCATCCTTTTGGAATATGCTTTCAGCTTAAGACCAGTACCAATTACTGTTTTACACCTGGGCTTATTACCAATTAGTTTTGCATTCAGCCCCGTTCGTGCCAAGTTCTGTGAACAGGGGCCTGCCTCTTGCTCACAGCTTAGCTTTGTTTTATATTAGTCAAGTTTTGTCCATTGTTAGCTAGGCCTCAGGCTTCAAACTGGGCCTGTGCTACTACATGGGCTTTTGTTTCAGACCCTCATCTTACTACAGGATGTAAAATCCCATTTAATTGGTAATAAAAAGGAAGAAAAGGGGAGAATAAGGGGCAAGGCGGGGTGGAGGAGGAGGAGTGAGGGAATGGGTAATGGGGAGGGGAGTTTGGAGAATCCCTCGTGTGGGGGAGAGAGGTAGAAACTCAGCACTGAAGCCTCCTGTGAAGGGGGAGTAAAAGGCTGACTGCATGGGGTAGGCGGGAAGGGGGGGTGAGTGGGTGTTGGCATTGGGGTGTGGGGGAGACAGAGAGGTAGTTCGTACTGTGAGGTCGGGGAGGTGTGGCTAATTTGTGTGTGCACTTTAGCTGGGAGTTAGGACAGGACAGACTTCTGGTGCTTGCTACTTTAAGAAGCAAGATTTTATCCCAGCCTTCACCTGGGCTGGGGGGAGTAGATTACACAGGGGTAGGTGGAGGAAGGACTGTTGGTGACTTTAAATAGTATCAGTGGCATGCAGACCCTTAAATAGAAGTGAATAAGTTAAATTTCGGCATGCCACTTCTTAAAAGTTGCTGACCCCTGCTCTAGAGGATCAGAGTGGAAACTTACCTATGATTCAGGCTGGATTATACAGTAGAAGATTTATCTGGCATGTTGCAAGAATAAGGGGTGCCAGTTAATCAAATATCCTGGTTAACTACAGGTGCACTTGTGTATGTGATACTAAAATCAGTTTTCTATTCTCTAGAATTTCAGTTTTATGACAAATTTTGTTTAACTTTTAGTAGCAGAGTAGGAAACAATTAGGCTGTGTCTAGACTGGCAAGTTTTTTCCGGAAAATAATCTGCTTTTCCGGAAAAACTTGCCAGATGTCTACACTGGCCACTTGAATTTCTGGAAAAGCACTGACGATCTCATGTAAAATCATCAGTGCTTTTCTGGAAAAACTATGCTGCTCCCGTTTGGGCAAAAGTCTTTTTCCGAAAGACTTTTGCGCAAAAGGGCCAGTGTAGACAGCATAGTACTGTTTTCCGCAAAAAAGCCCCAATCGTGAAAAAGGCGATCGGGGCTTTTTTGCGGAAAACCGAGTCTAGATTGGCCACGGACGCTTTTCCGCAAAAAGTGCTTTTGTGGAAAAGCATCCTGCCAATCTAGACGCGCTTTTCCGAAAATGCTTTTAACGGAAAACTTTTCCGTTAAAAGCATTTTCGGAAATTCATGCCAGTGCAGACGTAGCCTTAGGGTTTCGGCAGCTAGAAAGAAGCAAGGAGAGATTGTGGGATAATTATCCTGTTCATACTAAAAATTTAAGCAGAGAAATAATTAAGGGAAATCGGTTTGAAATCTAAAGATTGCAAACAGCCTGTGTATGCAGTTTCCCTTCGGAGCTTCAGTATGTGGCCCTCTGAAGATTCAATAAACACTATATTGATTGCATTCAGTTCATGATTTCAAGATTTACTTTGCAATGTTAAGGCCTAGCTACATATTTGTATTTGAAAACTATTCTAGTCCATAGCTCTTTGGCAAGAGTGGATTCTGTGACTATGATAATACAGAATATGTATATATACCTGGTTATAAATAGGAGCTGAGAATTATTGTGGGTGACCTTTTGGAAGCAGTTGTAAAAGAATTCTGTGGCTGTTGAAGTTCATTCTGTTTATTGGCTAAAGGGAAGGATATGCAATGTTGCAACAACCCTGATTAAAGTTTGGCTTTGGACACAGGTGCGAGATTCTGGATGACCATTTGGGCCTTTTAAATTAGACTTTTTTTCAAGCCTTGATGTCTAAAGTTCAGTTCCTTAATTCATAGTGGAGCATATAAATACACGAATCCTGACTTTCAAAGGAAACAAAGTACTTGCAGCTCCAACTTCAGTCATTTGGTGCTCAGTGCTCCTGAAAACTTAATTAGGCCACTTATATTTAATGTAGACGTGTGACTTTAGATACTCAGGCTTGAAAAATTGACTTTTTGCTCTACTATTGCCTACACTTTACATGGATGGGCAAGTTGGACATAATCACTGAAATATGAAGAAAAATCACTGTGTACATTATACAAGTGACCAGGTCAGATGGGTGGAGGGTACTAACTAATATAAAGTTGACCTGTCTTCTGTGATGCAGATTAAGCTACTAACATCCTAATTGTGTTGAAAAGCAATATTGCACAGGTTGAACCTCTCTAGTCAGGCACCCTTGGGACCTGACCGGTGCTGAACCTGGGAGGTCAATATTGTTTAGCAGCATTACTTACACTGTTAGTGGGCTCTTATAAGAATTTAGGAATAAATTAGAACTAAATACCAGCATAGAATATTGAGCCAGGAGTGGTGACTGTAATCAAACATTATGGTACCACGGAAAACTTGGCCACAACCATAAGTGGACATCTGGCTAAATAAAATTGTGCTGGACCATGGATGTTGCCAGGCTAAAGTGCCAGACTAGAGAGGTTCAACCTGTATTTATAAATTGGCGAACCAAATACAACTTGTTTTCTTTAAATTATACTAGTGTAATAAAGAACAAAACCTGGTTAATAGTGATGCAAATAAATATGTATTATACTGATAGGGTAATATCCAAAGGAACAAAAATGCCTCTTAGGACAGTAGTTCCCAACCTTTTTAATCCTGGGGATGGGCAAACCCATTCACAAACTTTCAGCAGATGGAAACATTTTATTTGCATATTCATTATGCAAATGATGAATATGCAAATAAAAATTGAAGTCCCTCAAAAGCCCAGCCCTCAGTTCCAGCCCTCACCTCTAGAGCCCCCCACCTTTCCAGTAACCCCCAGCATCAGCCACTGACCCCAGAGTTCCCTGCACCCACTGTTCCAGTGCAAACCCCCATCCCAAATGCCTCCGTGCTAGCCCTTCCATCCCTTAAAGCGTCCACACACCACCAGACCATCTAGTACCAGCCTCCTGTTTCCAGAACCCCAGTGCAGCCAAACCCCCCCAGAGTCTCCCCGAGTGCCAGCCCTTAATATTAGCCCCATTCTCAGAGCCCCCCTGTGCCATCCCTGCCCCATAGCCCTCCCCCCCACTACTAGGTCAGCCTACAGAGCCACCCAGAACTAACCCCGCTCCTGGAGCCCCCAATACCTGCCTTGCCCCTCCCTCCGCCCCCTCCCTCCCCCCCCCCCCCCACTTAGCCCTGCGCTGCTGCCCGCATGGCTGCAGCTCTGGTGGCTTGGAGGCTGGAGTACACCACCCAGTGCCTTCCCTCCCGCTGCAGCTGTTGGGAGAAGCGTGTTCTGCCCCACCACTCAGCCAACCAGAGCTGGGGGCGTTTCCGGATTCAGAAGCGTGGCTCGCTGCACAGCGGGAGGGCCATGCAGAGCGGCTCCGCATGGCCTTTCTGCCACGTAGGGAAGCTCTCTTCTGCGTCCGGAAGGAGAACCTGCATCTGCCCAGTGCCGGTTGGCTGAGAGGCAGGGCAGGACATGCCTTTTTCAATAGCCACAGCGAGAGTGGTCTACCTCAGTCCCCAGAGCCACTGTGGCCCTGCAGCCACAGGTTGGGCTGTGGCCCAGCGGTTGGGAACCGTTGTCGTAGAATATAAAGAGCAAAAGACTTATCTTTTACCTTAGAGATTCAGTTTTTTTCCTGGAAGGCACTAAACGTTACTGCAGAGCTAGGGGAATTTTGGTACTATAGTATCAAGACTGCACGTCTAATCAGTTAACTAAAGCCTCCTTGCCTTTTAACTTGAAATAATTTTGAACAGACAACTTTAAACAGTTGCTGGTTATAAAATAATAGATATGCTTTTTGGATGTTATACCTGTTAAGCTGACAAGATGCGATTTTTACCATTTAAGCACTATGTACTTATTGTTATGGTTTGATTTTTATAAATTTTAAGTGTGTCTGTCTGCCCCACCCCCCCCCTTTGTTGATTCTGCATATATTATTACCGGTGGGAACTAGTCACACAGAAGAAATAGACCCCATAGTCTTCAGCGCCAATGAACAGCCTGAATCGATGTGTATGGTTGGTTTTTTTAGAATGCAGAATCTCTTCATAATCTGGTATATTTGTAGCATCAGTAAAAAGCAAATATTTTAATTTCATCTCAACTTTCTTATAGGCTGTAAATGACTCCTGTTACCAAAATGATGACTCCGTTCTAAAATCTCTTGTGGAGATTGCAGATACTGTACCAAAATATTTACGTCCACACTTGGAGCCTACATTGCAACTAAGTCTAAAGGTAAATCCTGAAATTACAACTAGAAAATTTTTATTTGTTAAACTTTTGGTCTAACTATTTAGCTTTAATATTTAATATTTGCAGTTGTGCGGGGACACCAATCTCAATAATATGCAGCGTCAATTGGCCCTGGAAGTAATAGTGACACTGTCGGAAACTGCTGCTGCTATGCTGAGAAGACACACAAACATTGTTGCGCAAGCTAGTAAGTAAAGTACTCCTGTTCTCTATTAACAGTTTAAAAGGAGGCAAGTTATTTAAGCCAGTGTCCTACGTCGTAACTAGAGCAATAACCTCACTAGACATTCAGTGCTGCAAAACATCTGTCAACATCTGCAAGCCCCTGAATCAGTTTCCTAATACTTTTTATCGTGAAGGCTGCCACTTAAGCAACTCTATCTGTTTAGCTCTTGCTCATGATTTTGTGACTGCCTCCAGTCTGCAGCTAGATAACCCTTCTAGAGTAACTATAGCAAGTGCTTATGGGGAAAGTGATAGTGATGTGCTTTTACTTAGTTGTTACTTGATACAGTTCAGAATTGAATAGGTGGTTTCCCATAGTGGTTTTCTATAGATCAGAAGTGCTAAATTCCAAGCATCTGTTTAGGCATCTGTGTCTTCATTTTTGAGTGAAGGCTCTCACTTAATGTTAGTGGGAGCTGTGGTTATGCTGCATCTTTGAAAATTAAGCAGTTTTTAGGTGCTTAAATATGGGGTTATGTGTTAGTCCAAAATACTGATTAAAATCTAGATTGTAAATTCTCTGGGAAAGGCATCATGCTTGTCCAAAGTGTAGCATACACTTTTAGACACTAAAAATAACTCTTAGCTGGGCAGCCCAACAACAGAGTACTGTTTTTATATGAATAACAATGCATATTGCTCCACCTGCCAGATTTTTTTTGAGAGTGGACAGGGCACTGAAATAATCAAGTCATGCTCTCAGACTTTTTTCCTCACACCGTGGTAGTTGAATAGACTTTGGTGCCCTATATGCTTGGTCCCCGAAAATTATATAAGGCAACTTGATATTGTTCTCCTGCAAGCTGAAAAAGCACTGCTTTATGCTTGTAACTGTTTTTTAAGAGATGTTAATTGTCCAGAAAGACAGAAGAAAAAGATTAGCACTGGCTATTTTTACTTATATCTAGGACAGGGGTGTCCAAACTTTTTTCAAAGAGGGCCAGATTTGAAGAAGTGAACATGCGTGAGGGCCGTCCCTGCACTCTGCGTGCGTGCGTGTGTGTGCGCGCGTGTGCGTGCGTGCGCGCGCTGCATGCATGGATCATCAGAAGGATTTTTCCCTCAGCAGTGCCTGTTGGGCCAGCAGGGGAGCCCCCTGGAGCAGCGCCTGTATATGGGTGCATATATGCCCCAGCTGGCCCTCCATCCCGTCAGTTCTTTCTTACCGCCCATCATGATCATTGGAATACATCTTGCTTGCCTAATAAGTGCACCTCGGCGATTCTCATTCTTACTTAGCAGTTTCTAATTCACTTTTAGCGTTAGTTAGTTCATTGTTAGTAGTAGTTCATACTGTAAATAGCTAGGGATGCAAGCGTAAACCCCAGTGTGCCTTGTGCGGGGCATGCCTGGGTCCAAAGGCTTAAAGCCTTGTGCTAAGTTCCTTAAGGCGATGCCCTGTGGAGATCCCCATGAAGCCTGCCTAAAGTGCCTCGGAGAAGCCCATCTTACAGACAATTGTAAGATCTGCCATAGTTTAACCAGTGGTCCCCAACGTGGTGCCTGCGGGCACCATGGTGCCCACTGGGCCATTTCTGTGCACCTGCTGAGTGATTGGGGCTGGCCCCTGGGCATGTGGCGCATGGGCAGCCCCTGAGCACACGGCGTGTGGGCAGTCCTTGGCGCTGGCTCCGGGAGTGCGGCGTATGGGTGGTCCCGGGTGCGTTCCTTCCCTCCCCCCCCCCGTGCCTAGCGCATGAGTGGCCCCACCCCTGGGTGCCCAGCAGCCCCAAAAGGTTGGGGACCACTGGTTTAAGCCCTTACTAAGTGGGAGAGACTCTCGGCTGAAGATCCTCCTAATGAGAGGTAGCTCTGCCTGGCACCAGCTGCTGAAGTGGCACTGGCCACCCAGAGCATAATGGCCTCAGTTTGGAGGTACCAAAACATTCTCGCTTGTTTCTGGTGCCACAGTGCACCACAGCCCAACACTGCTCCCAGTCCCTTGTGCTTCAGAAGAAGCAGAGACCTAGCTGGGGCAGGCCTCCATTGAGGCATACAGCGAAGGTGCATCCACAGCACCCAGAACACCAGCTCCTGGTTGGCACCAGTATAGCCCACATTAGGACCCTAGCCTGGATGAGGACCTGGCTGAGGTGGACTGGCCCTCCACACTGGACACGTTTGAGACTACGAGGGAACTCATTGAGTTAACCTATTCCCTGACCTCTCCTTCGGCATGGTGAGAGGGGCAAGACAGTTGGCCCTCCCATGCCAACCAACTGGTACCCAGGTCTTATGAGACTGCACTGCCCTCTTCTCCTGGGGCCGTTACCAGTGCACAGGACCCCAGCACTGCCCTTCATCTCAGCCCCGTCAGTGGACATGCCCCTGGACCACCCAATGCCGCTGCTTCCGCCGGGGCAAACTGGAGTTGATGGCCAGGCATACTGCTTGGTCCTGCTCATGGGCACTGCCCTGGTTGGCCTCAGATTATTCCACTCCAAGGCAGAGTTTTCTCCATGGATGGTACATCCCATTCACGCTCCTGGCACCACTCCTGGCACTGCAGTGTTTCAACTCCTCCTCAGCAGTCATAGCCATCTCAGTGGCAGTCCCCTGTGCAGTGGCCCTTCTGGACCCCTTGGGCTTACCAGCAGGCCCAGGTCCCTCCTGACCAGTTTCCACATAACCAGGCCCTAGGGCACTATCATCGGTGACCTCACTATCCCATGCCCCTCCATCTGTCCATTCTCAAGGACCCCAGTAAGCCATCTCCCAGACCTTTGGGAGATGGGGCGGGGGAGGAGGGCTGGAACCAGCACATATTGTGGGCATGGAGCTGTAAGTTGCCTCCCAAGATCTGGAGCAACACCATCAGCAGGAGGAGCAGGTGTTGAAGGAATCCTCATCCTCTTTCCCTGATGAGGCACTGAAGAGCTCCATTCCATCCATGTCCTTGATGGACTCGAGGTCCCACCAGGATGTCCTCAAGCTCCTTGCACAGAGCTTGGGGATCCAGGCTGAGCGGGTTAGGGATATAAAATTTCGATTTGACTAATCAAGCATCCACTATTTGATTAGTTAGTAAGGGCACTCTGGTTCAAGAAGTTTTTCAGGAGCTGGGTCTGCTCCTGAATGTCCCCAAATCGACCCTAGTGCCTACCCCAGTAATAGTTTGTTGGCGCCAGTCTGGACTTGAGGACGGCCAAGGCCTTCCTTCCCAGATCCTGCTTCCTGGTAACCAGGTCGGCTGTCTGGGACATACTGATGTTCCCGATAACCAGGGCCTGCATGTGCCTTTTGTGCCTAATGGCCACCTGTACCTATGCTATACAGCATACCAGGCTCCACATGCACTGACTGCAGATGTGGCTGGTGCAGACTCACAACCCATCCTTTCATGTGTGGGACAGAGTGGTAACATTTCCGTTTGATATCCCTTGCTCCCTGGACTTGTGGACCCAAGAGGTAGAGGTCTGTACTGGAGTCCCATTCTCCAGTCTGCTACCAACCCTCTGGCTCTTGACGGATGCGTTAGATACCTTGCATCGCATGTCTCTGAGGTGGGGCCCCCCAACCGGTATGTGGTTGAGATCCCGACTTGAGCAAGTTGGTCCTTATCCTGTCCGACAACACGTTGGTGGTCTCGTACATCATTAGACAGACTATGGCCTGCTCTCCTCACCTGTGTCTGGAGGCCCTTCACCTGTGGGATCTCTGCATTAGGGCAGATATCCACCTGATTGCCTCCTATCTTCCAGAACACTCTGGAAGACCGGCTGAGCAGGTCCTTCTCTGGCCACGAGTGGGCCCTTGGGGGATTCAGCCCTAGGCATCTTCCACAGGTGGGAGTTTCCCTGTCTTGACCTGTTCAACATGCACCAGAACCGGAAGTGCTCAGGGTTCTGTTCTCATGAGTCTGGAAAAGGGCTCCCTGGGAGATGTGTTGCTCATTCCCTGGCCCGGGGGTCTGCTGATCCACTGGGTGCTCCTGCGGGTGTGGGAATTCAGGGCCTCCCTGATCCTCATTGCACCCGCATGGCCCAGGCAGCACTCCTAAGCCTGTCGTGTGAAAGTCTGGTCACGCTCCCACTAGTACCTGACTTGATCATGCAGGACTTTGGCAGATTTTGCCACTGGGTCCTGTGGTCCCTGCGCCTCATGCCATGGAGCTTCCACGGCTGACAGTGGTGGAGCTTCAGTTTTCTACCCATGTGCACGAGGTATTGCTGGGGAGCAGGAAACCTTCCACTAGGGCTACTTATCTGGCTAAGTGGAAGCAATTTTATATCTGGTCTACCAAGATGGGGGTGTCTTCTATGGACACCCCAGTCCCCCTGGTCCTGGACTGTCTTCTGAATCTTAGGATACTGGGGTTATCCTCCTTGATTAAGGTTCACCTACCAGTTATTTTCACCTTCCACCCGAGTGGCAGGGGCAGGACCCTCTCTGCGGACCCAACAGTGAACAGATTTTTGAAGGGTCTACACAGGCTTTACCCGCACGTTTGGCAGCCCATCCCCCAGTGGGACCTCAACCTGGTCCTGTCTAAACTCATGGGGCCCCCCCTCCCCACATTCAAATCTCTGGCGATGGGCTGCTGGTGGCCATCATGTCAGCCAGGCATGTGTACAAGCTAAGCGCCCTTCAGACCTCCCCATGTACAGTTTTCTTTAAGATGGTGTCTAACTGCCGAAGGTGGTGTCTAACTTTCATGTGTCACTGGAGACTTTCTTGCCAGTTTTTTTCCCCATGAGTTGGGTAAGGAACAGGCATTGCACACTTTGAACATGGGGAGGGCTTTAGCCTTTTATTTAGAGAGGACAAAGCCCTTCAGTAAGTTACCCCAGCTCTTTGTTGCCATCGCAGAGCAGCTGAAGGATCAGCTAGTCTCAGTGCAAAGGATCTCCTCCTGGATCACGGCCTGCATTAGGGAATGCTACAGGTTGGCAAAAGTTCCAGCCCCTCCCCTTACAGCCCACTTTACTAGAGCACAGGCCTCTGGCAGCTTTTGTGGTCCCACGTACCGATGCTGGACTTCTGCAGGGCTGCCACGTGGCCCTCTGTCCACACCTTCACTAACTATTACATGCTGACACATCAGGCAAGAGAGGATGCTGCCTTGGTTAGGGTTGTCCTCTGCTCAGTGGAAAGTTAGAACCCCTCCCCCCCCCCCCCCCCCCGGTTTCTGATTTGGAATCACCTACATGGAATGGACATGAGCAAGCAGTCGAAAGAATGGTTTCTTACCTCATAACTGTTCTTTGAAATGTGTTGCTCATGTCCATTTCAAATCCCGCCTGCCTCTGCTTCTTTGGACTAGTCGGGAAAGAAGGAACTGAGGGGGTGGAGGGCCAGCAGGGATATATATTGGCCAGTATACCAGCAGCAATCCAGGGGTCTCCCCTGTTGGCCCAATGGGTACTGCTAAGGGAAAAATTTCCAACTACGCATGCATGCTGTGCGCGCGCACCTTCATGGAATGGACATGAGTAACACCTCTCGAACAACAATTACGAGGTAAGTAATTGTTCTTTCCTCCCCCACCCCAAGGTCCCTTGTTATTTGTGTGGCAAGTCGCAGGGACAGCCTAGCCCAACGCCTAAAAACAGGCAAAGAAAATGGACCTCTTCGGCTGAAAGACATATGCTTCTGGTGAGCTGCAGCTCAGGATTGCCAGCCTGCCAGTGCTCCTGAGCTGCTATGCCTATAACACCAGGTTGGCCATGGAGAAATTCAGAGACCTTATGTCTCAAGTCTCACAGTAAGAGTTGAAGGCTCTGTCAGAGGAGGGTAGGGTCACTTCTTGTGTAGCCTTGCAGGTGGCTCTCACTTGACAGATACGGTTGCCTATACTATGACTTCAGGACTGGTTCTATACTGTAGTTCTTGGCTCCAGATCTCCAGTGTTCCCCCTGAACTCCAGGCTACTATCCAGGACCTTCCCTTAGAGGGGGCAGGCTTTTTTCAGAGCAGACCAACAACCGTTTGCATGGTCTAAAGGACTTGAAAGCGACCCTCAAGTCCCTTAGAATCCATGCCCCCCCACAAAGGTGTTCTTGTAACTCCAAGGGCCTGTCACCCCCTCCCCATCAGGAATCCAGACTGGAGTTCACCAGTATTAGGGGTAGGAATTCAGGAAACCGGAATGGCAGACATCGCTCTTGTTCTTCTTCCGACCAGGGGGCAGGACCCTTCACTAAATCCCAGGGTCCATGTCAGGGATTTTTAAGGTACGAGCGAGGAGTACTAGTCATTTCAGCCCTCCCGTTCCTGTACCATTTATCCAATTTCCACCATGCCTGGTGACCACAACAATGGATCGTTGGGTCCTGGACACAGTACAAAATGGATATTCTGTCCCATTTCTCTCCTAGCCTCCTTCCCACCCTCCTTCCCTGTTCCTCTTCAGGGACCGCACTCACGAGCATCTCCTACACAAAGAGGTGCAGCAGCTCCTTGACCTAGCAGCAGTGAAAGTGGTTCCCATGGAGTTCAGGGTCAAGGGGTTTTATTCCTGTTATTTCTTGATTCTCAAAGCCAAGGGAGGTTTATGCCCCATTCTTGTCATCAGGAATCTCAGTGCTTTCATTGCCAAGACAAAGTTCAAAATGGTGATGTTGGCATCTATCATCCCTTTCCTCAATCTGGCAGACTGGTACGCTGCCCTCGATTGAAAAGATGCTTATTTCCATATATTCATCACCCCCGATCACAGATGCTTCTTCCATTTCATGGTGGCCCAGGACCATTACTGATTGACTGTGCTCCTTTTTGGTTTTTCTACAGCCCTCAGGGTTTTCACCAAATACATGGCAATGGTAGCTGCTTTCCTCTAGATGTGCAGAGTTCAGGTCCACCCCTATCTACACGATTGGTTGGTTCGGAAGCTCTCTCCTTCTTAAGTACTGGAGAGCGTATCCCTGATTCAGGGAGTCTTTTTAAATCTGGATCTCGTGAATGAGGCCAAGTCCATCCTGGTCCTTACACAGATGATAGTTTGTCGATGCCCTGCTGGACTCTACAGTAGCCACGGCCTCTTCCAAGGATTCCATCCTGCACCTGCAGGTCTCCCCGTGACCACAGCTAGAAACTGTTTGAAGCTCCTCAGCTTCATTGCAGCATGAACGTATGTAGTGCAGCACACCAGACCCAATATCCACCCTCTACAGCTGTGGCTATTTCGGGTTTGCAGCTTGGCCTTCCAACCAGTGGACATGGTAGTGACAGTTCCAGCAGACATCCTAATCTCCCACGACTGGTGGCTTCAGGAGGATGTGGTTTGTGCTGAGGTCCCATTCTCCTGGCTTCTGCTGTTGCTCTGTCTAGTAACAGCTGTGTCCAAAACCAGATGGGGAGCCCACATTAGGGACCTAAGGATGCAGGGTATGTGGTCCTAGTCGGAGCTATTGCTTCATATAAATCTGAGAGCAGAGTGGTTCACCTTGCTTGTTGGGCAATCCTCCAGCTAAAAACAGGAGTGTCTTGGTCCCACTGGACAATATGGCAACAATGGTTTACATCAACAGACTGGTGCTCATTCCCCTCCCCTGTGTCAGGAAGCCCTTTTTCTCTGGGAGTTCTTTATAGAGTGTGGTATTCACCCGGTGGTCTCAGACCTCCTGGGGGCACAGAACATTGGCTCAGTAGGTCCTTTCAGGTCACAAATGGTGCCTTTGAACAGATGTCACCATTCACATTTTTCAGAGATTTGGGTTTCCCCACGTAGACCTTCTTGCGACCTGCAGAACAGGAAGTGTCCCCGTTTCTGCTCCTTCGTGAACCATGGCTCAGGGTCTCTGGGGAACGCTGTCCTTACTCCCTGGCTTCTCATTCTGCTGTACACATTCCTTCTCTTCCCCCATCCACAAGGTGATACTAAGGGTCAGGAAGTTTAGCACTTCTCTGATCCTGATAGCATTGGCTTGGCAGTGGCAGCACTGATCTATATTCCTTCTAAGCCTCTTGGTAGAGCAGCTGATTACCCAGACCTGATAATGGAGGGCCACTGAAGGCTTTGCCATCTAAATCTGCAGTCCTTGCATCTAATGGCCTGGGGCTCCATGGTTAATGGCACTGGAACATGAGTGCTCGGATGGGTTCAAAGGGTCCTTTTGGGGAGCAGGAAATCCTCTTGTAGAGCTGTGTATCTGAAAGTGATTTTCTATCTGGGCTGCCGGGGGGGCGGGGTGTCCGATGGATGCCCTGTTCAATATCTTCTGGAACTAAGGGTTCAGAGTTTACCTTTGTCCTCGGTCAGTGTACACCTGATGGCTATCTCCATCTTTCATCTGTGCTCTCAGCAGTCCTCAGCCTCACCAGGATCTGAAGAAGTCCTCTGGTGTAACCCTTCTCCAACTCCTCACCTGATGAGGCTATCGTGGGGCCTCCAGTCATCTCCCTGGATGATTCTTAGGCCAACCAGGAATTCCTAAGGAAGGTGGCCTCCAACCTGAATCTTCAGGCAGAGGAACTTGAAGAGCAGTGTTGCTTGTGCAACTCAACTCTGGCGAAGGCTTTCCCTCCACCTGAGCAGGTTCTAAGCTCTCTTGGACATCATGACCCTGCTAGTTGCTTTTCCCATAACTACAGCCAGGAGACAGGGTGGTATTGACCTATGTGGTCAAATTGGTCAAATACCTCAAGCTCAGGAAGCACGCCAGCAACTGCTGGCGTGGGAGTATGTGCCCTCCTGGCACTTCCTTGGGAGGGTGGTGAACATTCTGGCTTTGATCCTCCGCTCTCACCTGATGGAGAAGCCAACACAATATCTGCCTGGAGGCCTGTCCCCTCCCAGGCATGAGGAATTTCTTGGCCAACCAGCTAAGCAGGTCGTTTGCTTCTTCTCACCATGCTTGAGCTCTCCATCCACAGGCCCTTGCCATGCTCTTCTGGAAGTGGAGCAGTCCCTAGGTGGATCTCTCTGCTACAGTACACCATACTAAATGCCACAGCTTCCACTCCAGGAAAAAAAAACAAGCTACACAGGGTCCCTGACACCTTCTCATCCTATGGTTGAGTAGCCTGTTCTGTGTTTTCTCCAATTCTCGTCACCAGGGTCCTGATGAATATCAAGCAGGCCAGTGCCAGGGCAATTCTCATTACACCTGCATGGCTCTTCCATCACTGGTTCACCACTCTGCTTCTTATGTGGCCCTTGCTGCTTTACCCTGACCCAGACTTGTCATCGCTCCACCTCATGGCATAGCTCTGCCATGGCTAAATGTAGAGGAACACTCATGATCGGCAGCTGTTCAGCAGGTCCTCCTGGTAAGCTGCAAGGTTTCCACCAGGCAGAAATGTGGCAAAACAGACTCAGTTTGCTGTGTGGGTTGAGCAGAGAAGCCTCGCCCTGGTGGAGACTCCTATTCAGACCATTCTTGATTTTCTCTACTTAAAGGTGGAAGGCACTCCATCAACTGATGGAAGGACAGTCGGTGTTTTCGCATGATATCATGGCTGGGTGGATTGGTTTTTTTTTTAATCAAGAAAAAATAGATTCAAATTAAACGTGCTACTATTTCACATTTCTTAAACCAATAATGCAAATCTGATCACTAAAACCTGTTAATTTACAATGTAGTACAGCGTTTTACGACATCTAAGGGTATAGGTTTGTAAATTTTCAGATAATTTGATTATTATTTAGGGAAATAGTACATAATACTCTGTCAAGTTGCAGATGCAGCAGCAGTACATTAGGAATGGTAAAAACGAAATCATACATAAACACAATAGCATTCGTATCTTATTAAATTAAATCTTATATTACATAAATAATTGCAGTAGTCTCTTGGGTTGCTGGCTGACAGCTTTCCTTAAACTTGTTAGAGTTAATCAAATTTGAAAATTAACAGACAATGCTCAGAACACTAAATGTATAGTGTCCTTAACTTCTACAACTAGCTCTGTTTCCTCCACTCCCATTGTCATTTTGGTTCATAAACTAAAACAGAAATATGAATTTTCCTGCTTTTTCAGCTCCCAATTGATTTTAGATTTGTACATATGCCATATTTCAGTGAATAACTTTTTAAAGTTATCATCTATACCACATAAACTGTCCATCCAAAGTTCATCATGCAGGGCAGGAGAACTAGAAAATAGTCTTTTAGTCAGTCATGAAACTTTTTCATCAGCCAAAATGCAGAGCTTTCCTTGTGAAAGCTTCCATAGATCGGTACACGCACATCCTAATTCAAATGGCAGGTTTGTTATATATTGTTAGATCTTTCAAATGGATGTTGGCAGCCTTTACTTTACCAAAGTAATTTTTCCCTTTGCAAATTAAAATTCTTCAGAAGAGTTCCATTGTCATTTTTCTATGATGAAAGGGTATTCCTAATTTCCACCCTATGGCTATAGATTAAATGTTACTTTACTATACTGTAACTTCATTGGGCTGTTTTCATTTTGTTTAGTTCCTCAGATGTTAGCAATGATGGTTGACTTGGAAGAAGATGAAGATTGGGCAAATGCAGATGAGCTTGAAGATGATGATTTTGACAGGTATTTAACAAAGCAGTTCTCATTTTTTTAAAGAAGGAACTCTATAGCATACAGGTGACCTGCTGTCTGCAAAATAGGGAGGCAGCTTGTTTGTGTCCTGCACTCCCCCACTCTTCCCGTCCACCTTCAGCAGCAGCACACCTACTTCTACTTTTTATAGATAGTGGAAGTGAAAATAGAAGCCTTGTGGTATAAGTTTGCACCGCAATTAGCAGAAAATAATTTTGAAGTGTAGAATTATATGCAGTCTGGTGTCAAAAGGAAAAGAAGCAGAAGCAGTTTATTCTTGGACAGGAACAATGCTGAAAGAGGGTGAGCATAAATAGTAGCGGGTTTGTTTTTATGTACACTAGCAGATGTACTTGGTATTGCTTGTGTCCTTAACTTTTTTTTTGTTTTTGGCGGGGGGTGGGGAGGTGCACGAGTTAGGGCACAATGTGGAGGGTGCAAGAGTTGGGGCAAGGGCTGAGAGGTGTGGAGAGCTCAGGATTCAGGGTTGGGGGCTCATGGCAGCAGGTGGAGTGCAGAAGAGTGGGCAGAGGGCTTGGGGGCTCTCAGGTCTCCCTGAGGGTGCAGAAGTTTGCAGTTGGGGGGGTGCAAGGGTTGGGGCCAAGAGGGGGGTGGTAACTTAGGTTTCCCCTCTGGGGCATGAAGGTGAGCTGGGGGAACCCTGGCCAACACCAGCATGGGAACCTTACCCAAGACCAGTGGCAGGCAACATAGCCCTTCATCCGGATGGCCACTGTCGTACTGGTGCGGCCACCCTCCTGTGGTCATTCTATCCCTCCCAGCAGCCAGCCCCCTCCCTTTCTGTCCTATTGAAAACAGTCCTGTTCCAAGCACATCCTGTTTTCCTGGCACAAACAAACCCTAAACTTGCTTTAAGTTGGGATAAGAGGAAGCTGCATACCAAAGTTGGTGGTCCTAGCTCTTACCATTTAGGAGTTCTTGAACAAATGGATTCATGGACAGGGGTGGGTGGGTGAGTGTGTGTAATAATAAATGAAAAAATAGCTTTGTATTTAAAATTTCTCGAATTGAGACCCCAGATATAAGCATTTATATCTTTCAGAGTCCAACTTAAATTTTACTACTACTTTGAGTGATGTCTCCATGTGTGCTCCACTATAGGTGTTGGTTCACCCTGGCACCGCAGATCGGAGTTGTGTACAGTAGTAGCCGGTTGGGCCGTGCATGTGCACTAGGTGCCTTGTACTGTTCATGCCTGTTTTGCACGTGCATCCCGACCCCTCCTTAGAGAACTACCACAGAATTTTAACTGCGTCAGTCCTTTTTTCTCTTTTTTTTTACATTTTCAGCCTTTTAAATTTTACTCACTACTACTACTACTACTACTACTACTACTACAGTATCCTTTTTCCTTTCTTTAAAAAAAGAAACAAAATACGTAATATTGTAATCTAATAATAATAATATGACACTGTCAAGCTCCCCAGGCTTCAAGAAATGCAACACATGACGAGAGGCCGTGCCAGCCTCCAGTGGCCACTCCTCATGCGTTCACTGCCTTGGTGGGGGTTATATTCCGCAGAAATGTCCTCACTTGCTGCAGCAAGTGAACAGCCCGGGCTCATAGAGATAGGGCGATGCAGCTCCGCATGCTCCTCTTCAATAAGGCTCTTCAGCCTTTGGCTACTAGGCACTCCACTGCTCGTCCTGAGCTGCCCAGGGCAGAGAAATGGCACACAAGTTCACCAGCGCCCAAGCCAGCTTCAAAGAAGAGACTTCCTCCCCACTAGGTCTTCACCACCATTGACATCGACCCACATTAGCTCTGGTGATAAACCAGGCTCCTCTGGAACCAGGTATAGCCAGCAAGCCAAAACCATGGAACCATAGGACTGCCGTGAAACAATGGCAGCTGTGGCACCAGCACCCTCAGTGCCCAGCAAACAGAAGGATACCAACAAGCCCTTATCAATGGCACCAGCAGCACGGATTTCTCAAAATTGAACCGTCCCTCCCCAAGCCTGGAACTGACTTTTTTGCTGGTACCGCTATTATCATCACTAGTGCTGTGTTCGCTGGCACCCAGGCCAAGTCCGTTGCACTCTCATAATATTTGTTATACGTCCCCAACTAGAACTTCAAGGCAGTTTTCCCTGTCTCCTCCCCTGTCCTCCAGGGACTTGATTCATTCTATTCAATTGCTGGTGCTGTCGGTCCGAAGTGTATCTCATGAATGTTTCAGTGTCTTCTCCTGTACACATTTTTCTCTGGCAAGGTCGCACCATGATAGATACAGACACTCTCGTTCCTATCACTATTTTCCACCTTGGAGGACCAAATGGAGGGTACCCTCCATGCCATTACTGTCACTGGTCCCCATATTGCAGGCATTCCATTTCTTGCCACTACTTGAGTATCCCCCACACACCATCCTCAGGCAACTGCCTCCCTCACAGCAATTGCACACTGGTACCATCTCAGCAAGATGTAGAAGAGGGCCAGATTACAGATGAGGACGTTCAATAGCCAGGCACGTCCCCTATAGACCAACCTTCCTTGTCACCAGACAAGGCAGTCTTACCGGGAGATATTCCCCCCTCGACGACATTAAGCAATTTCAAGAGGGTGGCTTACTATCCAGCAAGTGGTACTCAGAGCTTGCTGGCAAACAGTGTCATTTACTTAATCTTCAACTGACACAAGGCAAAGAGTGCCTCTTATTGATGAAGCCATCATGGAATCATTGATGAAATATGGCAAACACCTTCCCCCCCCCCCCCCCCCAAATAAGCGGGAAAATAACCCTGGTGTGTGATGCCACACAACAATAATCTAAGCTTCCACAAGAACAACCCACAGGATAAAAAATTGAAATGTATGGATATATTTGAAATAAAAGTTTATTCCTTGTCCACGTTATTTCGTATTGCGATTTATGCCGCCCTTCTTTCAAATCACGACTTCAACTATTCCCAGTTAAGTGAGCTGATGGAACATCTTCCAGACAACAAGAGGCCTATAATCAAGTCCATAGTGCAAGAAGGATACATAATGGCCTGCACATTCCTCTAGTTATCATTGGATGTCATGAACACAGCAGTACTGTCTACAGGTACATCAGTTGTTATTCATAGAGCCTCTTGGCTCCAATCTGCTGGGGTTCCTAAAGAGTGTGGAAAAGGTGGAGGACCTACCCTTTGATAAAGAAAAATTGTTTGCTGCCAAAACAGATGAGGTGCTTAATTCCACTCCTGGATCACTCTCTGAACGTTGGGGATGTATATCCCACCAAACAGACGTAAACGATACACACCTTTTCCTCTATCAACGGCAGCGAGACTTCACATATTCAAGAAGTCACAACAGATCCTCTGATTTCTTGGCTTGGAGAGGCTCTGATTGAAGGAAGAGGCAATAAAATAACCATACTTCCGCTCCCTACAATAACAAGCAGCAGGTTTGAAGTCTTGGTCGGGGGCATACATGACCTCTCCCACAACCATCTTCAGAACTGTCCTCCTACTTTCCATCATTGCTTATGCCCTTTTTTATCGTGACCGACCAATGGGTTTTAGAAATAAAATGGTTTACTCCATCCCATTCCTTTTGCTTCCTCTACCCTCCCCAATCCTCTTGTCCCTCTTCAGGGACCCCTCTCACGAGGTCCTTCTGCATCAAGAGGTTTATCATCTCTTAGCCATTGGAGCCGTCGAGAATGCTCAACCTATTCAGAGGCAAGGGATTCTACTCCAGTTACTTCCAATGTGTTTCTCTGTAAAGCACCGATTCAAGATGGTCACGTTAGTAACCATTATTCCAGCACTGGATGAAGGAGGCTGGCTTGCAGCCCTCGACCTGCAAGATGTTTACTTTCATGTGATCATACATCGTTCATAGAAAATGCCTCTGTTTTTATCATTGCATCCGAGCATTTCCAATATCATGTACTACCATTCAACTTATCTTCGACTCCTCATGTTTTTCCCAAGATGCTAGTGGTTGTTGCCGCTTTTCTTCATCCGAGCATGATCATCTCTTCTCCTCTCTTCTTCCCCCCCACCCCCCAATCTTGACGACTGCCTTATAAAAGGGACATCTCTAGAGGAGACCTTCACATATCTACAACAAAAGACCCATTCCAATCCTTAGGTCGTCTTAACGACCAAAAGTCTACTCTGCAGACAACTCAATCCTTAGAATTCATCAGTGCCCACCTAGACTCCATTCAGGCCTGTGCCTGCTTACTAACTCTCAGATTCCAAGCAATTCAGGATCTTGTCACCATATTTACCATTAACCCTTCATTTATGGTCCTTATGTGCTTACAACTACGTCCCAGCGAAACATTGTGGTCCACAGAATTTTCTTGTCTCCTTCCAAGATCCTTGCCTCCCTCAAGTGGTGGACCAGTCCCACCAACTACTGTCAGGGGTACCTTTCCAACGCACTCAACCATCTGCAGAGATCACAACCAATGCTTCAGACACAGATTGGGGAACCCACCTAGACAGTTTTTCTGCCCAAGGCCGCTGGTCCAAACATGAGAACTTTACACATAAGCATTCTGGTGCTCAGGGTAGTCTTCAATGCCTGCAAACGCCTTCAAACATGAATAGCAAATCGTACGGTCAGAATTTTTACAGACAAATGTTTTAACAATGTATTACATCAATTGTCAAGGTGGAGCTTGATGCCCTTCATTGTGTGCTGAAGCAGTCTGCCTTTGGAACTAGTGTGATTTGTTGGCAACACACCAACGGCGGCGTACCTGCCTGGCATCCACAACCTTACTGCAGACTTACTGAGCAGACAGTTCAATATGGACAACAAGTGGCAGATCAGTCCCCATATCATCAGATCTGTCTTCCATATGTAGAGATTCCCTCAAGTCAACTGGTTTGCTACCCGCAGAACACAGTATATCACAACTACTGTTCCAGAGTGGACATAATACGGGAATCTTTCGGAGATGCTTTCCTCGTCTCTTGGAAGACCAGCCTCCTCTATGCCTTTTTCCCCCAATTCTACTCATCTCGAGAACCCTCGACAAGGTCAGGAGGGACTATGCCTAGGTAATCCTCCTAGCTCCCTCGTGGCCTAGGCAGATGTGGTATCCCTTTCTGTTTTTAAGGTCTCTTTGATGCTTTCTGCCCCCTCCCCTCAATCCAATTGCTCATTGTTCAGATCTCTTGATTCAACACAGGGGTGGCCTTCTGCATCCCAACTCTCAAAGCCTGCACTTGACATTCTGGCTCCTCGCTGGTTTCAAATCCCAAAATGTGATGTTCCGATAGAGTAAAGAGAGTCCTTCTCCATAGCAGATGTGCTACCCACCCACACCACCTACTTTCATACATGGAAGAGATTTTCCGCATGTTGCACACAAAAGCAGGTAGACCTATATGAGGTTCCACTTCCTCTCATTTTAGACTGTGTTCAACCTCAAACAATCCAACTTGTCCCTCTCCTCTTTCAGGGTGCACTTAGCCGCTATTAATGCATTCAGTCCACCACTCCAGGGACACTCCTATTTTTGCTTATCCTGTAACTAGATGATTTTTTGGAGGTCCTCCATAACCTATGCCCACCATAGAGACCTCTGCCACCTTCATGGAATCTTGAACAAGTCCTTGACATGTTGACCAGACTTCCATTCGAACCTCTGGCTACTTGCCCTCTTCACATTGACAGCCAACGGGGTGTTCCTTCTTGCAATAACATCCACATGTAGAGTTAGCAATCTCACCACCCTTACTGTGGCTCCTCTACACACAGTTTTTACTCAAGACTTCATAATTTTACATACTCACCCATCCTTCCTGCCGAAGGTCTCATCGGACTTCTGTGTCAATGATTGTTCTCCAGATGTTTTACCCTAAACTGCACTCGTCTTCAAAGGATGCCCTGTTCCATACTTCAGATGTTTGAAGGGCTTTTGCCTATTACATTGACCGCACCAGAGGCTTCCGCACTTCACAACAATTATTCATCTCAACCAATTTAAGGGCAAGCCACTTTCCTCACAACGTATATCCAAAACTATTGTAGCCTGCATCTGACGTTACACTTTATGAAGCTCACAGCTTCACTGAGTGCTCATTCCACAAGAGTAGTCTCTACCTCCCCAGCCTTCCTATGAGGTGTCTCTGTTGGGGACATCTGCTGAACTGCCACATGATCTTCAGACAATACTTTTATGAAACACTATGCGATTCTTAAAAACCTCACTAATGATTCCTCAGTAGCTACAGCAGTATTGTGTACTGTCAGCACCAGGTGACGCCGAGGCCCACCATCCGCTTGTAACTCACAACTGCTACAGAGTCACCTACAGTGGAGTACCCATGGGGACCACTCAAAGAAGAAAAGGAAGTTACTCACCTTGTGCAGTAACGATGGTTCTTCAAGATGTGTGTCCCTGTGGGTGCTCCATTACCCGCCCTCCTCCTCTCTTTCTTTGTAGGTGTTTTTCTATTTTTCTCTCTCTCTCTAGATACTCAGGCGTACATGAGAAACTGAGGAGGTTTTGGGCCATGCACACGAAACAGGCGCGAATGGCACAAGGCACCTAGTACACATGCACAGCCCAACTGGCTACTGCTGTGCAAAACTAGAATCTGCGGCGCCAGGGCAATCCCACACCGACGGTGGAACACCCATAACACACATCTCAAAGAACCGTCGTAACTGCACAAGGTGAGTAACTACTTTTTGCTTGCAGGGATCTTTCAGACATGACAGACGTATTGAGGGGATAAACTTTTCGAAAGAACTGTTGGACCTATTGACTTTTTACATGATTTTGAATTAATTATGAACTTTTTTTAAACACTAACTTTAGCAATGCAGTTGCTGGTGAGAGTGCGTTGGACAGAATGGCATGCGGCCTTGGAGGGAAACTTGTTCTACCTATGATTAAAGAACATATTATGCAAATGCTCCAGAATCGTAAGTATCTTGATGTATTGTTTTAGAGTCATGGATAATATGACTTTTGTAAAGGCCTGTTCAGCTACATAGTACTTTGTGTTAATAATTCTTTAAAATTATTAATAGGTGCATATAAAGCTCTATAGATATTGTATATAGACTTAGCGACGAGGAGTCCTGTGGCACCTTGTAGACTAACTGAAGTGTAGGAGCATAAGCTTTCGTGGGCAAAGACCCACTTCGTCAGATGCATGTAGTAGAAATTTCCAGAGGCAGGAATAAATATGCAGGCCAGGATCAGGCTGGAGATGACGAGGTGGATCCAATCAAGGAGGATGAGGCCCACTTCTAGCAGCTGATCTGGAGGTGTAACTTATTCTTTAGCAGAAGTGGAATTTCAAACATTTATCTACAGTGGGATGAACTTTGTTCCACTTTCCATGGTCTAGCACAGTGTTTCTCAAACTGCTCCGCGAGACATCTCCAGGGTCTCTGCGAGACATCTCCAGGGGCTCCACGAGGTTGACAAACTGGAAACGTCGATAGGTACAACACATACAATCAGTGGACCACTAGGGCTCTGCATAAGTTTTTATGCATGTAAAGGGCTTCAGGGCCCAAAAAGTTTGAGAACCACTGGTCTAGCATATTAAAAGTACTGAAGTAAATTTTCCCTTTAAAACTTCGGACTTTCTCTGGATTGAGTCATAAATTAGAGTACATGAAAGAATTTTGATTTAGATAAACATCAGTTTTAGAACTATATACACTGTATAGGAGTAGTGTGCAATTTTCAATTATTTCAGCAAACA
Source organism: Pelodiscus sinensis (assembly GCF_052426305.1). Classification (NCBI taxonomy): domain Eukaryota; kingdom Metazoa; phylum Chordata; order Testudines; family Trionychidae; genus Pelodiscus; species Pelodiscus sinensis. The sequence goes on along the minus strand of NC_143052.1, from coordinate 254,923,914 downwards.
TTGAGGGTTACTTACAAGTACAAGTGGAATTAGTTTGACAAGATAAATGTGCTACACATTGTCGTAATTGGTAAATAACACTTCTGACATTTCTCTGCACACTGCACCAAGGATTATTGAAACTAGCCTCCAGATTAGAGTTCAGGCAGCTTGCCAAAACATTGAGGCCATATAAACTGGCTTCTTCAATGTTGAAACTTTTTACAGGACTCCAGTCTGAAGGTGTCTCAATCCTACCTCTTCTCATAACTACTAAATTAATACTAGGAATATAAAATCCCGTTTAATTAGTTAACTAGTTAAATGTTAAATAAACCGATTAAACAGCGCAGGCAGTGGGGGTGCTCTAGACCCAACCGGATAACCATTAACATCCTTAATTGACACTTCTGGGGTTTTTTATACATTAAGGTGCAGAGCTAATACATAGATTCTTTCTTATCTATCTGGAATGCACAGACTGAAATACTGTAGTAACCATTAAGGTAGACTGGTTGTGTTTTGCCATACTAAGAAGCCACCTTAGTGGTATGGATCCTTCATACACACTGGCCAGACATCTATCTTCTCTTTTCTAAGTATCCATAATGTATGTTTGTGCAACAGGATGGCTTATTCAATCATACTCTGCCTATTTGCCTTTATTGCACCTTACAGAGCATAATGAATTTGATCTGGACAGCCAGGCGTATAGGTGGAAGAAGTCTCAGACCTCTGGGTATCCTCTCCTACTTTAATAAAATTAACACCAGTCAGAACACATCCAAAAACGATTCTTGGTTTTTCCATCAAAATAAAACTTTTTTAGTAGGTAACACTGCACATGAAGGAACACAGCCAACAAAGCCAGTTCAAGTATAGACTTGATTGTGATCTAGGTCATAAACTGTAGCATTCTTCTTGTGCTGTATAATTTCTGAAATTAGTTATTCATTGTAGAAAACTACTTGAATAATTTGGAAACTGTTTTATCCTTTGGTGTTGAGTACTTAAGAACTGGCAGGTGTCTAGAGCGTGTATGTAGCCTCTTGGAGATTGGGGGCTGAGTCGCAGAATGAATGTTTCTAACTCACATGGGATATGCTAATCTATATGTCCTGATTCTTCTAGTGAGCAGAGATGCTGTAGTCTGGGTTGAGCAATAGTGACAGATGAGATTTATGCTCTGCTAGAAACCAGACTGTTATATTTGGTGAAGTAGTATTGGTAGAAGGAGAGGGCTCTTATTTGCAGGCAGAGAATAGGAGACAGAGGCTTTCTGATGTAAACTTCAGAAACAATATATGATTTAATCAACTGTTAAAGGATGAATTACAATTTGTTTTTCAGAGGTAAAATTCCAGTAACCATTGTCGTCTTTGCCCCCTCTCCAAAAAACCTTCATTACATAGGGGAAAACTTAGTCTTTAATTTAAGGGGGAGATGCCAGAATGTATCCCATCAGGTTTAGGCTTTATCCCTCCTGACATCACTAAATGCATGCCAGTTATGCATATTTGTAGTAGCAAGTTGAAAGGAAGAGGCACAATGTGATCTTAATGAATTGGGGGGGAAGCAGTGAATTTGAACAGCAGCAAAAATAGAAGCACTGTGGCTGCAGTTTTCCAGCATCTGCTATTATAACTGAAACTTTCTAACGTAGCTGTCAAATCCTGAAAGCCTTTCACTTACGTGAAGCAAGCTGCAGCTATGATCCCAATACAGAGTGGTGGTTTATTGCAGGACTTAGAAATTTTTATTAGTTATGACTGTTTAGGGCAATCCTGGATGGTAGGTTGCAGTTACTGTATTTACATTATCCTTTAGATTTGTAGTACAGAAGAAAAATCAGCCATCTAGGCTGCTGGGGTTTATGGAATAGTGGGAATAGATAATGCTCTTAGCCTCAGTGTCTGACTTGAGCACAGTAGCTTAAAGCCAGGTGCTGAAGTAATTAAACATTTCTTACTTGACAAACTTATTTGGGTTGGGAGAGCCAGAGGCAGCTCTTAACTCCAGATGTTTAGTACTGTAGAGATTATGGTACACTACAGCTAGTAGCAAAAATGGACATTGTACTGTTCCAAACCATCTCACAGTTCAGTGGATGTGACTGAATAGCTTTTACCACCCCTATCCCAAATACTACAGTGCCTTAAGTTATGGCATTGGAGACTTGTTATTACTAATTCAGAGTTCTTGGCTTTTGATGTGGGGAGGAATATTCTGTCTACTTTCTTTCCTACAGCAAAGCAGAAAAGAGTAGGATATTTGACAGATTAAATTGTTTCTTCTCTGGTCTGTTTTTATTTTCAAACCTTCTAGTACAGGAAAGAATATTGTGGACAAAAGAGTATTGGATTATAGCTGAGCTATTTGCATATCCTGTACTCTAAAGCTGTGGTCATCAACCAGTAGATCGTGATCTACCCGGTAGATCTCAGGGGCTCTAAGAGTAGCTCTTGAGCCCTCTCTGAACTGCGCGCCTGTGCAATTCTGTCAGCCGACGGTCAGGGCAGTGAGTCCCTTATGACCGGCTGAAGTTCTTTTAAATTGTGCTTGGTTCTGTTACAGCAACTGAAGGAGTCAAGTTAAAGCTTAAACAGTTACTATTTTATTGTTACAGGGTAAACTTAGTTGTTAAATGCTACTACTGTGTTACAGATAACACAGACACTACAAAGGACAGGACAGAAATTACACTAATAAGTCACTTACAGGTACCATGAAACCTTTTTGGTTCTCTGAGCTCTTATTAAATGCATGCAAAATAGACACATAGCAGGTATATTCTCACCCCTGCGTTCCAGACTTGGCGTGGCCAGCGTCTTTCTCTCAATCCCTCGGGAAGAAGTAGGGCGAGGTTGGGCGTCCCACAGACCTCGGGAGACAATCAATACCTGCCAGCAGGTATAGATGATTGGAGCTCAAATGGGGTGGGCTGCTGAACCTCTTTTATACCCCTTGGGTCATGTAGGCTTCTTCCTGGGCTCAAGTGGCCAATTAGGAAAAATGGCTTTGAATGCCAAGTTTCCCACGAAGGGTGCAAAGCATAATTTACACCTGGGAAAAATGCAGACAATGGGCACCTCTGGTATGTGATGGGCGAAGATTCCTCTCTGGGACAGTGCAGGCGTGTCAATTACTGGTACTAGCCATCAGGGCGACGGGAGGCCCCGGGTCGTCAGCTAGCCCATTTACTGTCTGGTTTCTGTTTATGGTAGAGTCAGGGACAGGCAGCAAACCTGTGTTCCCAGGGCATCAAAGGCTGACTGCCTTTCTCTTGCTCTCTGGGGGAGGGAAAAACAAGATGGGGCTCATGGAAAAACAAGATGGGGTTTTGTGTCTGGCTACAAGTACATTTACATTAGAGTTCCTCATTTGAGGAGCAGCTGCTCACCGAGCAACAACACAGGTGATAGCTGTGAGGAATGGTGAGAGCTGGGAGGTCGGGAGGGCTGAAACACCCCAGCCAGCTGACTGTGGCTTTCAGCTGAAAGAGGCTGTCCCTAGCTCCAACTGATCAGTGGCTTCTCCTCTGCACCTGCCCACATGGAGCTTGGTGCACCCTGGCTGAGCACCATGGCCAGCTTGCCGGGCAGCCACTTCTCTTCCCTGCAGCCCGGCTGCCCTGCGCTCAGCCCAGGGAGGCTGCATCTAGCTCCAGCTGTGCTGGAGCAAGCTTCCCAGGCTGAGCGCAGGATCACAGATGCCCATCTGATGGACTGTATAGGACTAGCAATCTCAGACTACAACCCAGACTTCAAGACACTGGCAGATACTGTTCAGTTACAGGTGTCACACGGAGACTTTGTTATTGGAAGAAAAAATATACAATTATCAATACTTGATTTTTAGATTTACAAAATAGCAGAGAACAAAATGTATAATTGTAAATGCTTCATTTGACATTTAAATAGCATGAATTAAAAACAGACCATTTATTTCATAACTATAAACATGTGATTTAATTTTATATATTGCATAATTTAAAAATAAACCATTTAACAGTGTATAAGGGCTGGTGATAGCAAGTGATGGACAGGAGTATAGAGAGGGCAGGGCTTCAGGAAGGGGTGGGGCGGTAGATCATCTTCTATTCTGAGACTTAAAAAGTGATCTTGGGTGTAAAAAGGTTGGAGACCACTACTCTAAAGGAAAGCTGTTAAGTGGAGAGAGGGAGGTCAGATGTCAGGCTAATAGGCAAAACCGTTTTTTAAAAGAGCAAATTTAAATTCTTTAATCCACATTTAACTGAAGGCTACACGTACATACGTGTGTGGGGCGGGGGGGGGGACATCTTTGGAACAATGTATTAGGAAGCTTGAATAAGGTACATGACAACATTAGAAAGTTGACGTGTAGGAGGCAAGGGAGAGATTCTTTGTCTTTAAATTGACAAAGAATCTTACCTAAATATTATTTTCACCAAACACCAAAGAAGTTAGGCACACACAAGAGTATGGAAATTGCTGGTAGCAAAACGGAAGATGGCTTTTCCTGAAATCTTCCTAGTTTTCCTTTTATTTAAGTAGGCTATTTCCAGACAACATTAATAAAACATCAACAGCTTAGTATTTCTGCCTTCGGGTTTGGGCAGAAATGTTTGTCCTCCATAAAAGGATGTCTGCTTATATGCAAGGGCAGGGAGGGAGCAGTTTTGACAGATACATGGATTAAGTGTCTTCTACCAGGGTGGAAGATGGGGCTGGGGCTGGTGGGGATTGGGTGAGGCAGAGAGCAGGGGCTGGCACATTCTGGCTTGGAGGGGGGGGGGGGGGTTAGTGGAAAGCCAGGGATAGCGCGGCCTCAGCCAGAAGGGAAGGAGAGCCGGGGCTGGCATGGCCTTGGCCTTCTCTGTTGGTGGGGGAATGGAGAGAGCTGGGGCTGGTGTGACCAATGGGGGCGGGGAGGCAGGCTGGGGCTGCCTATACCCCCAGAGAGAAGTGGGTTGGCAAGTGTAGCGAGCCCCCTGCTCAAACTTTAAAATGAGACTTTCTGAATTTCTTTCCTTATTTTTATTTTCCAAAGTGGGTACCTTATTTTCCATATGTCTTCTTACACAGCTGATTGGAAATACAGGCATGCTGGTTTGATGGCTCTGTCAGCTATTGGAGAAGGTTGTCATCAACAGATGGAGGGAATTCTAAATGAGATAGTTAACTTCGTTTTACTTTTCCTCCAGGATCCTGTAAGTTTTTAATGTAGTTAATTGATCAAAATTTGTCATAACTTCTGCTTTTATAAACACTCACTATTTGGGGGAATATTATTTCAGCATCCAAGAGTGAGATATGCAGCCTGTAATGCAGTTGGACAAATGGCTACAGACTTTGCCCCTGGTTTCCAAAAGAAATTTCATGAGAAGGCAAGTAACGGACAAGCCAAGATACATTTTTGTTCCGTTTGGAAACTTCTTTGAATATGAACTGTTCTGTTGTAGGTAATTGCAGCTCTTCTGCAGACCATGGAAGATCAAGGCAACCAGCGTGTCCAAGCTCATGCAGCTGCTGCACTCATTAACTTTACAGAAGATTGTCCAAAATCATTGCTTATTCCGTATCTGGATAATCTAGTGAAACATCTTCATTCCACCATGGTGATTAAATTGCAGGAGGTATAATAATGATTTTTCAGATGTCTTTTATTGCTTTGCTAAAGTCTTCTGTCAAGTTTGCAAATCCCATTTAATTACTGTAGGATAATATTTTAATTTTAAAACAACTGAAATGAATTGCACATTCAGTACCCATCAGTATAAAAAACTCTACATTTTAAATAGTAATATGTAGATTCTGACATTATTTTTCAGAATTCTAATTTGCATAACAGCCAAATGTGGGAATGAGACACTATTTTCAATTGAATTTCTAGTGGTGTACATGTTAGGCACAAAAACAAATCTTTATTTTTTTTTTTCTTCCAAAGTTAATACAGAAAGGCACTAAACTGGTTTTAGAACAAGTTGTGACTTCTATTGCATCAGTTGCGGATACAGCAGAGGAAAAATTTGTTCCCTACTATGATTTATTTATGCCCTCTCTGAAACACATTGTTGAAAACGCTGTACAGAAGGAACTTAGACTTTTAAGAGGAAAAACTATTGAATGCATCAGCCTAATTGGCCTTGCTGTTGGTAAGGATAAGGTAAGTCTTTAAGACACACAAACTGTTAATTGCCAAGTCAAAAGAATATATTTTTGAAGGCTTTCTGAATAATAGTATGCTGTATTCCCTTCACTGATTGCTCAGCCTTTAGATTTGTTGCTGTCCTTCATACTTCCTAAATTCTTTTAACTGGGGTGGTGAATAAATATTTCATCTGGCTTCATTTGAATGGTTTTTGTTCTGTGCCTCATGTTGGTCTTCTATTCTGTATTTCCAAGATTACTGCCTTGAAATTTAGTTTTTGCTAAATTTCAGTAATATGATATATTCTCCATTATGTTAGACCTTGTTTCCTCTGGATGGGCAGCTTTGTCTGAAATGGCCTGATATGTGGTTGAAACTTTTCCTGTTACATAAATTCAGGGTTCTAAAAGGAAGATAACAAAGAAGGCTTTGTAACCTTCAGAAGAGAGAGCAAATCACATTTTCTCTTCCTGTTCCCAGGCCTGTATTAAATATCTCACTTTAAAATTTTGTTGTATGAAACTTAGATTGTTGGGCTTTTTAAGCAAGTATTTGAAAATATTGACTTGAGTTTCTATGGGCTTCTCGTAGAGCCACCAGAAAAGGTTTGCCATTTGCTATGATTCTTTGAATGTTTGTTGTTCTTTATGTAAGATCCCAGGTGACTCAGCAGTGTAGTTGTGGCATGGAATTATGGGGGAAAGGGAGGGGAAGGCGTGTAGGATATTATGCAGTATGCTTCCATTTAGCTGAGTGACCTAAGGGGCAGTTGAAATTATCTGGGCATTTGGATAAATGGAAGTGCTGTTAAAAGGGCTGTCTAGGGGGCATTGGATTTAAACAACAGGATTTTCAGAACTGCAATTATACTGTATTCTTGGACACAGGAGGATAATATGGGGAAAGGGTGAGAACACACACATGATGTAGTCATGTTACTTAAACTACACTACTAAAAGTTATTCATATAGTATGGTGATGACTCATTGTAAGGTTAGAATGTGCTGTAGAACGTATGTATGTTTCTGTACTGCAGATGTCTGACACAGTTCAGAATGTTTACTAGGTAGTGCTACTAGCTTCTGATTCCAGGGAGAAATCCAGAATCAATAGGAAAAACACTCCTGGAAAGTTTGAATCCCTGTGTCTTTCTATACAAATGCTAAGAATTAGAATTATAAGTTCTTTTTACCTTAGTTCTGAATCCACTTTTTTTGCAGATGGGGGATAATATTTATGCCCCTTTATGAAGTGAAGTTCAGATTTATTTGTCTTAGGCAGGGGCAGGCAAAATAGGATCTATGGGCTGGATCAGGCCTGCCAAGCCTTTGGATCCAGATCACAGCCCACCAGGACCCTTAGGCAGGCTCCCTGCTTGCTGCAGCCTCAGGCCATTGAAAGCAGTTGGCTGGTGAGTCCATGTTCCTCTAGGCACTGCATGCCCCTCGTGGGGGAGTTGGCACACTGCCAAATCTCCCACCTCTCCCCGTCTCTCTGGGTGCACAGCACCTCGAGGCACATCATCCCAGCAGCCAGATGCTTGAGGCTACAGCAGTCAGGGAGCCTGCCTAAGGATCCCGCTAGGCTGGCTGGGAGCTGTCCTAAGTAAGTGCCTCCTGGACAGAGCTAGCATCTAGCACCAATCCCCTGCCCCAGGTCACAAAGTCCTCCTTGACCCAAACTCTCTGACTCCACACCCTTTCCTGTGCCCCAATTGCCCATCCTGAGCTCTCAACTGCTGTCTTAGACTCCAAACCCCCTCCCTAGAGAATTGTGGCCCTTAACCATTTATCCATCAAAAATTATTGCCCATCCCTGGTCTAAGGCCATATAGTGATTTGGAATAGAACTTGAGTCTCCTGCCTCCCAATCCAGTGTGCTTTCTGCAAATGCTTTTTCCTTCTAGTTTCAACTTAAAGCAATACACTTTCAACCATTTTGCACCACATACGCAGTGTTGTGGGCCACATCACACAGTATACTACCTGTAGATCTAATTTTAAAAATGATTAGTATTTATTGTCAGCAAGACAATTCAAATTGATATATAGTAAAAGCTCTGTGATCAGGCATATTGGTGGAATTGGAGAGATATTGGTTAACAGAATATTCTGGTTAACTGAGAATTACACTTTACCAATGGCATACCAATTTTTAAAGAATTATAATACAGTAAAATGAATACATAAAAGAGCACAAAGGCACTCACCAATCCAATAGTAGTATTGCACCTGCACTTAGAAATTTTTACCTGTACAGAGCTATACAGTAGGCTATTTTATGACACTACACATCACTAGGGGAAGTACATGACATACACGTAGATCACTAAAAATACACAACATTAAAACTATACTGAACAAACTTTAATCTGATTCAGAAGGCACTTCAGAATCTTGCTGTTCCTCAGGGTCAGCATATCAACATTGATTATCATTGTAGATGTAGAGGTGCAGGAGAGTGGGCTGAATCTCTAACGACCCTATAACACCCTGGAAATTGCTTTTTTTAAATCCCGGATTTCAACTTGCTTGTTTGTTTTTCTACCTCTTTTGCATAACATGCTGTGCAATATTCTAGTCCTGGTTACGTAGATTGAAGATTTGTGTTGGGACATATCAGAATTGCCAGTGAATTGAGCTTTCTGGTTAATTGAGTGCCAAATAACAGAGCTCTTACTATAATACTTTTCATTTGAACAATGGCAATATGAACCAAGAGCATTTTAAATTGGCAGAATAAGTCAAAACAATTTTTTAAAATTAATGAATTTACTGTAAGGATGACAATCCATAGAGTATTGCCACCTTGACTTCTGTGCTGAGCTCTTGTAGAGCCTCCATACAAAAATGGGGAATCTTTCCTGGTACAAGGGCCCCGTTAGCCAGGGACTGTTCTCTTTCCCTCCTTTTCTCCTCTCCCCACTCCCCAAACTGGAACATGTGACTGCCTAGGAAGGACAGGGTTCCCTTTGAAGAGCATGCTGGTCCTACCCAGGGATTGCCTCCTTGCACTCGCTCCCCCAGAAGTAGTGTCTGCTTCCCAGCACTCACCCTCTCATCTAGGCACTGCATCCCAATATTTAGTGCCCAGTCCACCTACCTAAAGTTTATCAACTATGCACTGTTGCAACCCCCCTCTGCAGCAGTAGGCCCCGTACTCTCCTCCCTATGCCCAGTGGTCTCCTATCTCAGCTCCCACAACCATACTGCCTACCCTGTCCACCTGTTGCTGCAATCCCAGTTCTGCAGATCTTGTTCCAGAGAGTCACTAGACTCACAATTCTGCAGTGATGGGTATTGAGTAGCCTAGGCTCCTGCTGATGCTGTTGAGCCCAAATTAAACCCTGCTGTAGCAGGTAGAGGGCTGGTGCTGCGAGGCCTAACATGTACACCCCTGCTGACTCTGCAATTAGGGCAAGTACCCCTCTTGCCCCATCCTAGTTACGGCCCTGAGGATGTCATCTGGACTGTAGTTGTGTGTTGATTGGGCCACAGTTGAGAATCACTGTGTTGGAGCATGACCATAGCTAAAGATACGTCTTCAGTGTAAAATTACTCAAAAGAATATTGCTATTTCCTACTAATGTAGAAATTTTTGCTTTTAAGTTGAATTCTTCTAAAAAACACCGAATAGCTTATGTGCCTCTATTTGACATAAGCACTGTTTGATACGAAATTTTACTATATCAGTATATGTATTTTATTTCTAGTTTATGCAGGATGCATCAGATGTTATGCAACTATTGCTGAAAACACAGACAGACTTCAGTGATTTGGAGGATGATGACCCTCAGGTATGTCAGAAGATGTTTATAGCAAGTGTCTGGTGCTTAATATTTAGTGTTCTTTATCCTCCTGCTTTTAGCATAGAAGTCTGTAATTTCTTAAAAAATTCGCTGTACAAGGTAGAATAAAATTTAGCTGTATTGTGCTGCATTTTTTCAGTAACAGGATTAATACTAAAGTTGTCAGAAAGCAGATGTCCTCTGAGTAGGAGAAGATGTAATAAATTTTCATATTTTATTTGCTGTACAAATAGGTTGATGTACAAGTTACATCCTGAGCTTCCAGCCTAGGATGTGTTGCATCTGTGCCTCTTCCCAAAAATATAGAGGCAGCTCAGAATTCTCCATCAGGCTCTGGTCTTAATTTCCCTTTCATCCTTGTACCAGTTTTGGCTTAGTTTCACAGCTGCTAATTCTAGCAGGGACCATCATGTGCTATTCTTGCTGCAAAGCCTCAATTACTCTTAGTTTCACATCTCATTTTATGTGATGTAATTTCCACCAGTTGTCACTACTCTTCTTTGCGCAGATGGGACTGGTAAATAGTTCCTTTTGCCCTTTCAGAACTTGCAGCAGAGAAAATTTACTGCAATTCTGATCTTCACAACTAGGGATAGAGGCCAAGTCTCTTGAGACCTCCTTATGTAGCCATAACTAAGATTCGCTAGGCAAGTTTCTACATGTAGTTACAGCCTCTGTCACTTCAGGATCTTGCCTTGCTGAGAAGAATCACTTCGGGGGGATTATAAGGAAACAATATTGGTATTAAAGTAGTCAATGCCGGAGATGGCAGGGAATTTGTACAGATGTTTTAGCAGAGACAAAGGTTCAGCTCTTGAAAATATTCCCTACAAGATAAGAAGGCCATACCAGTTGAACAGAAGAGTTCCATCATAGCTTTGAACATCTCCGTGTCCCCATATAAATTGCATGTCTTCACCTGTTAGTTGATTATTTGACTTTCCAGCAGTATATTAAAGGTAAGCTGGTTTTTTTTGCAACTTGTAGATGTTGGAGTAATAAGATGTTATATTTAAACTCCATTCATTTAAGATGCCCTCATGTCCTCCTTCGTTCTTCCTATGTCACAAAAAACTACTGTTCTGTGCAAAACACGATTAATGCTCTTGAGTCATTCTGTACCTGTTGTTTTTAGCCTGGTAGGCTTTTACCTAGTTACATGTTCTGTATCGAGATTTTTTTTCCCCTGTTTCTCCATGTGTGCATCTCCATGTGTGCCTCGAAACACATATTGTAGATTACCACTGGTGAACCTTTTTTCCTAGTTGAAGCTTCAGTAACTCTTAACTTGCAAGTTACATAGCTTTTTTTTTTTTTTTTTTGTAAGTAACTGACAGTTGGAGACCCTGGGGGCCAAAATGCTTCCACTGCAGGGGCATTGCCCTGTACTAGAGCCAGCAGATTGGATACTTGAAGATAAAGGATTTTCTAGCCATTGCTTTTCTGAGGATACAGATTCATGCCTGGTGATGTATAATTACTAGCTCTTTACAAAGCCACTTACAGGTAGAATTGATTTTTTTTCCCTAGAGCGCCATTTTCTGAAGTTTGGCAATATATAAATAAAACCCATCAATTATGTGTGGGCAAGACAAAGTTTAAAACATAGTAGCAGTGTCCTTGAACCAGTATTGGCCTCTTGAGTCCCACCATGTTCATGTTGGAAAGACCTTCCTGGAATCTAGCATTTTATATAGCATCTTCCACAGATGCATAGTGGGCTGTCTTTGATGCCCCAGGTGAGGACTTTCTTGGCGCTGTGAATCATGCATTACACAAAACTATTAAGCTGGCTTCAGAGGTGATATGGAAACCCAGAATCAGGTAGCTCTGTTCATGCAGTGTAGTTGCGTGGGAGTTCCTTGTAGTGACAATCTTTCTTCCATTCTGTCAGATTCAGTGAGCTGATGTCAATTAGAGTGAGCAGCACTGTCCCAATAGGATTTCTGTTGCAAAATTGGTGGCAGGGTACATCCCAGATATTGCAGAACAGTGGAATTTGCTGTGTGTTGGTGATCAGTTTGTTGGCTGCGTTTTTGATGGAAGGTGAAAGAATATTGGCCAGGACAGGTAACCATACAAGATTTTTTTGTTGGCTTCCATATGCCTGTGGTGATTTTCATGGAACAAAATTAAGTTCTGTCTGTTAGTATTAAATTCTGTGCACCAAATTGGAGCACTTCATTCTCCAGCTGAGTATCAGAGAATGAGCCCCAAATTCTGTATAGATTAGGAATGTAAGTGACTAGTCAACTACTCGATAAGCTTTAAGCTTATTGGGATAGTCGAGTAGTAACTCAGCTAGTTGCTTTTGCCTCCTCCCTCCCCCTGTCAGCTGCCTCTATCAGAGCGAGGCACTAAAGAGGGGAGCAAGCTTGAAAGACAGCTTCCCCCAGCATCAGCTCTGTGGTGGGAGGGGAGGAAGCATGGAAGCACAGGGCCAGCTGGGACTGCTTGAGTCCCTACTGGCCCTGTACTTCCTGTGGTGCCCCCCAACTCGGCTGCCTCTGAGAGGCAGCAAGGGGGGAAACAGCAGCTGGTGCTGGGGGGAGCCAGCTCAAAAGCCAGTTCTCCCTCCCCCCTCGTCCCCCCATCTCTGGGGTGCTGCCTGCTCTCCACTTGCTGCCTCTGAGGCAGCAGGAGTGGGGGATGGGGAGGGGATAGTTGTCTTCTCAAGACAACTTGGGGAGGAGGCTAGCCCCCAGCACCCTTCCATCTGCTCCAGGTCCCTTCCATTGGCCAGGAGGCAGGGACCCCAGGCCAAGCAAAGCTCCTGGTGGGGTAGCTCTGAACCCTGCCCCTTCTGGGTTGGCCTGGGGGCACTTCCGAAATTTGTAAAGTGTCCCCCCTTCAAAAATTATTGCTTGTGCTAAACACTGACCAGTCAAAATAATGTTTAAGCTCAAGCTGTCTCTGCGCATGCTGTAAATGGAAGCATTTTGATGTGATTTTTTTTAATGTACTTGATTTTTATCTCCATCTTCAAGATCAGTGTACATAAATCATCTCTAATATTTGGTAGGTCATTGATAGGTACATTAACAGAGCTGCTGCCAGCACCAAGCCTGATAGAGTCCATTCTTTAATCTCCGGGTGCTTGGTTTTGTGGTCAAGAGCCATCTGAAAATGTCTTTCTCGGAGCATCTTGTGGAAGATAACGAGCCTTCACTCTGCGTTGTTTAAGCAACAAGTTGCCAGAGGCAGTTTATTCGAGCAGTATTGCAAGGGAAGACAGTATAAGTGGATCATCTAATACAAAACAATTAAAAGCCAATATACATACCTTTCCGTTACATATAACATTAAACAATTACTTCTCTGCCCACTCAATTCCCATCAGATACTATCTTATTTCCAAGGTTCTCATTGAGGTCAGCATTCCACTCTTATCTTGGAGAGCGAGGCAGAGAGGTGAATGCAGTGTCTCTTCCAGCTCTCGCATTAGCAGGAGTCAGAGTGAACCAGACTCTTGCTTTGCTACTGACAAACCCTGGAATGGCCACCCAAATCCCTTCTCCCTTAGTCCTGCTTCCACACTCCCCCCTTTTGTGCTCTAGGCACAACTACTCCTTCAAATCTCTCTATTCATTAAACATTGTATTTCTGTTTTAACATCAAGAGGATTGACCTCACAGGTATGGATTGGTTGTAATGGTAATACATGATTAGTATGAACATGAAAACTATTTCCATTAGTACATCCTCTATAACAATAAAATAATCCTACAATAAGCAAAAGCAATACAACCATTAATATCCCCGCAATAATTCTGTAATGGGCTTGCTGCATAGCCTGTGTTACATAAGACAATACATCATAATTAGTACACAGGAGGGATGTTCTATAGACTGTGTGGAAAACATGTGCCTCAATTTGATAGGTATTTTGGAGAATATGAATTTGACCTTGTAATTCAGAGACTTTCTGGACCTCTGGTATAAGTGAAAGTAAATTCTGAAATGGGTCAGGTACTAGGGTAGTCCAATCAAGGGGTATTTGGAATCTAAGGGTTGTTCTTAGGACCTTGTCTGCAGGCCAATAAATGACATGATTTCCCATAACAGTGGTGAGATGAAAGTGCATGTCTTGTAAGGTGGTGGTGTTAACATGTATGCAGCTATCATTGGCCTGAAAGATCAAATGTCCTGTTAGGGTGTGTCCTTGTCCCATACCTTCCCAACAAATGCTGTCGTGCACAGTTACAACTTCCCCTGGTCTCAGCTTTTGTATGCACTGAAGCTATGGGGTTCTAAAGGCCAAAGCATCCATTGATTTCCTATCCCTATCCAAATATCAGATGTTATTCCAGGAGCACTGACTATGAAATGGCTGGGTGCACCAGGTGGTTTAATTTCCCAGATGTCTCGGTGAATCACCCAGTCCCACATGCATCCTCCCAATGGACCCGGCAAGATTCGGTATGTGGGGGCTCACACCCCTCCAACCGGCCTGTATGCTTGGAAAGAGCACTGAGTGCCTGCATCTCCACCCTGAAAATCTCCAAGTATGTCTCCATGGCCACAGTTCTGACAGTAACCCCAAGGCATTTGCAAGGGCAGTGGGTCAGGTCTGATGTTCAAGGTCGCTCCGGATGGCCATCAGCTGGTCATTCAGGAAATCCTGAATTTCTGAACAAGCCAGATCCCACTGCAATATCTTCTCTGCCTCAGTGATATCCAGTATCATATTTGTCAGCAAGTCGTGGGTCATTGAGCTGAGGGTGGAGATAATATGCAATTCACCAATTACAGCCTGAACCTGGGTTAGCTGTGCTCCAGTAATAAGCCTAGTGGCTTCCTCTATCTGTCCCAGCCTTTCTTCATGTTGTTGGTCCCTGTATATGTTCCACACTGCTGCTGCACTATTGGGCACCATCCCACAGGCGGTCTCCCAAGTCCCTTTTCCTCCTAGTGGAAACCCATGCCCTCTGTTGTGCTAACCGAATGGCAGCCCCCTTAGAACACAATCTGCTCAGTTTACAAATACAGTTTGAGTGATATTGGGTGCTGGTGAAGAGTGAGTTTAACTGGCTTTGGCAAATTTGTCATCTTTTTTTGCTGTATTTTGGTAATTGTTCTCCTGTATGACATGGGATATGAAGCTAGACCATCATCATGTTGGCTTTTCTTCCCAAAATGTTATCATTCTGGGGATATATTTTCAGAAGTTGCAGGCTTTCCATGTGTTCATTTATTTCTGTGCCTTTCTCATTTAATTCCTAGAGAATGGCTGGAAACTTTTTATCTTGGTCCAGCTGAGGAGATTCCTTCATCTGCTTCCGTGATGTATCAGTTAATTATTTTAAGTAGGTCTGCACATTCTTTCAGACATGTTATTTTAGGCTTTTGGCAGCCTTAAAAATGGTGCTGGCGATCCCTGAGTGTGCTTGATCTATTGAGATGTTGTTGTGTGATAGACTGTATATTGGTCAGTGAGCTTAGTGTAGTTATTCCAGTCTGCCTTTCTGTAGTTTCAAGCCTTGGGCTAGTAGTCACTATGGGCATAGTAACACCTATTTGGATGAAGATAGAGCAGTGTGGCTGTGTAGGGAATTTCTAAAGACACTGCAGGTGGCTAGTGGAGGGTAGCCTGTAATGGAGATCAGGGGAGCATCCCTTACTTCAGCAGGTAGTGAAAAGTTGCTGGTTGGTTAGGATCATGAAGATGTAGTTAATTGAGAGAAGTCTTATTTACAAAGTCTGTCCCACTTAGGGAAGCTGATCAATTACAGGTTGTGTGATGACTTAGTATTGATAGAGTTGGCCATTATTGTTAGGTGACTGGTACATATTAGCCACTTTAAAGTGGTTGAGCCTCATGATGCCATTGTAGTCAGATGTAGATGGTAGTCTCCACATTGGTAAATTGATTCTTATTACGTAAATGGCTCGACCATTTTTTTTTTTTTTTTTTTGTGAAGGCAGTAATTTGAAACTTGAAGTGAGATATTCTAGCTGACTGGCAATTAAGGAATTAACATGGGTTTCCTAAAAGCAGATCACATCAATGTAGTGTCAGCAGGCAACAAAAACAGAGTGCTTCGTGAGTCTTAGCTGTCTACATTCAACTACAGCACCTTGAGAGAAGGACCAAAATATATAGCATTTTCTTATCTTTGCCTGTATCTTCAGTAATTGTGATTCAGTAGACTGACAGTTTTTAACAGTTTAAAACAGTTTTTATATACTGCATTGTTCTTATGTGAGCTTTAAAACTGCTCTCACAGATATCTTACATGATCTCTGCATGGGCTAGAATGTGCAAAATCCTTGGAAAAGAATTTCAGCAGTACCTTCCTGTCGTCATGGGACCTTTAATGAAGACTGCATCAATTAAACCTGAAGTAGCTCTCCTAGACAGTAGGTTATAACTATTACTTTATTCTGAAAAATTTTTGAAATAAAAGATTTAGCAGTATTTATAGAACTATTTTTTTTTCTTTTATAACAGCACAAGATATGGAGAATATGAGTGATGATGATGGCTGGGAATTTGTAAACCTAGGAGATCAACAAAGTTTTGGAATCAAAACTGCAGGTCTTGAAGAAAAAGCAACTGCATGCCAGATGCTGGTGGGTAATGGGAAGTCTCAGCTACTTCTTGCTAGGTTCTCTGAAGATAACTTGCTCATCTTCAAGTTACTGTTCGCAATCTAATTTAAGTAGTCTTCATTTTTAGATTCATATTGCTGTAGTCAGGGTTTCAAACTGTGCAGGGGACTTAAGACCCATAGAAAAAAATCTATATTTTTAAGTTCTATTAACTTTTATAAAAATTAAGCCTTGGGACAAATGTAAGGAATAATCTTTCAGATGTCAACAAAAGTAGCCGTAGTAAAAATGTTGTTGTAAGTAACAAAGCATATATATTTGGTCTAAAATATTCAGCCACTAGTGAAAAAAATACAGTGTGCCATCTAGCTCTTTCCAAATGTGATGGTAAAGTGGGTAAGTAAAGCATTCTAACATAGCCTCTCCATTAATTCTGACCTTATTCTGCCTGCTGTCCTTTTCAGACATGTCATAGCTTAAATATTTTAGTAATTATGCTTTACCTTAGTGTGCTGATAACTGTTAAAAATTTTTTTGTTTCAGGTTTGCTACGCTAAGGAATTAAAAGAAGGATTTGTGGAGTACACAGAGCAAGTTGTAAAATTGATGGTTCCTTTGTTGAAATTCTATTTCCATGATGATATCCTTGTAATATACAAAAAATAGAAATTGACTACTTTTGAAAAACTTGACGTTAGCTGTGCTACTCATCTTTCTATGAATATGGAAAGAGCAAGTTCAACAGTGTTATATTCTAATATCAGGAATATATGTCTATAGCAAACCTCATTTTCAGTATTTTATAAATTATCAGTTTTAAATTTCTCCAACCTGATACATTGATCCATTGCAAACAAATATCAGTCCAGAAATAAATTCCACTCTGACCATTTCTTAAATTGTCCATGGTCTTGGGCATCTAGTTCCAGTATGTATGCGAACTAGAATTTGAATCTTAATCTGTGCATGGTAGTTTCTGCATCTCATTTGAGAAGCAAACTAAAAAGCAGCCCTGACTGTCCCTAAATGAGTTTGGCTCCAGCTCTTATCTGATTAAAAGTCTCTGTACTATAACTGAGAGGGGTGAGGAAATGTCCAAAAAAAAGTTGAAATATTGTTAGGCGTTTCCAGGCCTTGCCATAATGGACAAGGACAGGTTTTATAACTTCAGTATTTAGTATGTTTTTGTGCTCACTGGCAATCACTCTGTTCAGATTGCATCATCAAAGGAGGCTTTTAGCTTTGGCAAAAGTATGCATTTCTCCAGTATATTAATGTCCATCAGGTAAATAGTACAAGTACTAAAACAAGTGGCCAACCCGTGGCTTGCAAGCCACATGCGGCTGTGATTAAAAAATTGTGGCTCCTGATGGTACCGCTTAGACCGGCTGCTCTGCACAAGGCTTTTGACGGCCAGACTGCTCTGAGCTGCATTCCAGCGCGTGCTCACAGCCCCCTTGCCCTATGTGCATGGTGTCCCAGCCATCAGCGCGTGCTCAAGGCTGGCCGCTCTGCTCACAGCCCTCTCCTCCTCCCTCTTTCCTCTCCCCCCAGCCCCGCGCATGGCATCCCAGCCAGCGCATGCCCAAGGCCGGCTACTTAGCACATGCACCCCAGCACCTGCAGGGAGATGCGTGTGGCGGTGGCAGCTCCGGGCCTGGGGGGGGGGGATTGGATTGGAACGGGGGGGAGTGCCTGGCTTGAGGGTGGGGGTTGGGAGGGGGAGTAGGAGTCAGCTCCAACTGCTCAGGAAGCGCGCAACTGTTGTGGGGAGTGAGGAGCACGGTGTGTGCTTCCTGAGCAGTTGGAGCTGGCATGGTCCTGGGACTCCCCCTTCCCGCAGGCAGCAGGCAGCTGGGGCAGGGGAAGGAAGTTGCTGGCGTGCCACAGACCTAGCTGTTCAGGAAATGCACCAGCTGTTTAAGGGAGGTGGAAGCTGCGCATGTGCTTACTGAAACCCCAGACCTGGTGCGCAGCTATAGGATCCCGAAGTACTGGCCCCAGCTGTCCCTGTCTTCTCCCCCTGGCCAAACCCCTCTCCTCCCTACTAGTCCCTGGCCCCAGCACCCTGTCCCCTGCCCCAGCATCCACCAGCATCCTGGTCCCTCCCCCTGGTCACCCCTCTCCCCCACGAACCTCTGCCCCAGCACCCTGTTCCCTGCCCCCACCAGCACAGTTGGAGTTTGGGGGATTTTTGGAGGGGTTGTTTTTTTTGCATCTCACTTGTGTTGCCCCGATTAACTTTTCTGTAGGTCAGTGACCTCTGACTCAAAACAGGTTCCCCGCCCCTCTCTTAAAAAAGACAACACTGAAACATGTCGTGTTTGACGCATTTAAAAATGAAGCCTAGCCAACAAGTCCCCATTTGCGGCCAAGGCATCATAACACTTCTGCGCGCGCGCACGCACACACCCACCCACCCACCCAAACTTATCATACACTGGAAATCCCTGTCCTGAGCCTCTCACATCCCCAAACTCTGCACCCCCATATCCCCAGTCTTCTGCCACAACACTCCTGCACCATCCATACACTGCAAATCTGTGTCCTGAGCCCATCATACTCCCAGCCTCCCTGCCCTGAGCCCCTTGCATACCCCAGCCCAAACTCCTGCACCCTCACATCCACAAGCCTGTGACTTGCTCAGCACCCCACTGTCCACCTGACCCTAAAACTCTCTAGCCTGGAGCCCCCTCCCTGAGCCAGCATTGCCTTCTCTACTTTCTCCTGCACCCAAATTCCCTCCCAGAGCTTGCACCTCTCACCCTTTCCCACCCCAGAGCCCCCACATCCTGTTTCAACCCAGTGAGAGTGGCTCTTGTCTGAAATGTCCTATAATGTTATTTTATCACTATTTTGTGTGTTCGTTCTCTCTCTCTCTCTCTCCCCCTTTTTTATATATATACACATACATAACTTAAATGAATTGCATGCACCTCTTTTCCTTTTCCTGGGGCAGCTGAGACATTGGGCTTTTAAAGGGCACCCCTAGCGTGGCTTTTTTTCCCCATTAACAACTTCCCCCTCGGAGTACCAGCACCTATACAGATAGATATATAAAAATAAATATATAATACATGGCTTTTCACACTCTAGCCACTGCTGTTTTGGCTCTTCGTCTCTAACGGGTTGACCACCCCTGTTCTAAAATAATCACTTAAAATGACAAATATTCTTTATGCCTATTTTTGTAAGCTATCCAGTTCCTTTGGAAAATATGGCTCTTTTCATTTTACATGATAAATGTTTGTTAAAGCTTTTGTGTAGCAAACATAACTTTTTCCATCAAGTCTCTCTGATTAAATTTCTGGGAGTTATGAAAATGAATATATTTCAGCTTAGGTGGTGACTGGTCATAGTTTAAGGTGGGAACTTTCTACCTTTTTTTTTTTTTTTAGCATGTTTCCTGATGGTAAAGTTAAACTTCACTGTGATCTCAATTATCCACTATTTCCTTAATAATCAAACGTGTTCGTGTGGCAGCAGCAGAATCTATGCCTCTTCTTCTTGACTGTGCTAGAGTTCGAGGGCCAGAGTATCTCACACAGATGTGGCATTTCATGTGTGATGCTCTTATCAAAGCTATAGGAACAGAACCTGATTCAGATGTACTCTCAGAAATAATGCATTCATTTGCAAAGGTGACCTCTTTTTCTTCATAGAAATGATTGCCATGATTATTGTTGTTTTAATTTTTTTAACAGTATCAATGAAATGTAGTGCTTGCCATAAGTTTAAATTGCTTGTAAAGGAGAATTTTCTTTGAGTGATTGCTTGTGTGCATTTTCATAAGTTTGTGCACATGCTGTGTGCATAGTTGTCCAAAGGTTTTTTCCCCTAGCGATACCTTGTAGGGTCTTCTGTGGAGCCCCTTAGAATGGCATCTTTATGGCACAATATATAGGGTTCTTCAAGCCCACAGGCCATCCAGTTCCTGCTTACCCCAAGTGATGGGTCATTAGAGCCCTTGTTCTCTTGCTTTGCACGATATCCCTAGCTATTCTTGTTGTATACTGTTCCCTTTCATGTTGTTCAGTTACTATGTGTACTAAAGGCTAAAGTATAATTTAAGTTTCCTTGTGGGGGGGGTTCCCCCCCTTTTTTCTTCAGTTCTCCCCCTGGGCATGCAACAATCCAGGGATTTAAGCACTGCAACTCCTGCGGCAAAAGGGACTCTCGTGCTACTCGTCTAAAATGCTTAGGCAAGGGACACTTACCAAATAAGTGCAGCATGTGCAGGGGCTTCAAATCACAAACAGAGAGAGACCAGCATTAAAAATTCCTATCTATGGAGTCGTCTCTCTGACCTCCAGTGCAGGAACCAGCACCAGCCTCTTCTGTGTACTGTGCACCGGCCATTGTGCGTGATCCGTCGGCCAAGAAGAGAGGGCCACAAGGTACACAGGCACTGTTCCCTGATGCAGAAGACCAGCTCTTCTTTGTAGAACTGTTTGCAATATCCAGTGCCACATAAGAGAAAGCAGGTGGACAGAGGCCACTCTTCAGCCAAGAAGGGGTGAGTCTCTCATTGGGACACCACAAGGAGGGTGCAGCAGTCCAGCGCCATGTATTCCAGCCCTGAGGGCTCAGTGGACTCTCCTGTTTGTGGGGAGTTGGAGGAGGACCTGGTTCTTCCTTCTGCACTACACAGTTTTGAAGAGGCCTGGAACTTAATCACCATGATTGGGTGGCCTGTGAGAGCGCAATCTCAGGCTTTCAGCCAGACTGCTGTCAGCATCTGTACTAGCACTTCCCACAGTGCAGCACAAGGCTGGAATAGATGCCTTCAGGAGCCCTTCCTGTGGCACCAGCCCTGGCACCACATGTCCTGGCCCCCCAAAATAGCAGGCCATGGTACAGTGGGACTTCTGGGCACCTTGAGAAGGGTCAGGGCTCAGTGTCAAGAGCTACGTAGGTCTCCTCAGTCTGCTATTGTTTTCTGGCCGTGTCTGTCACCCTGGACAACCAAAAGGACGGTCAGTGCCACTGTCTTACTAGGTGGAAGAGTCTCTGGCAGTAGGTATCTCAGAGTACACCAGGGAGCCAGAAGACCCTGTTCAGAGAGCCTCTTCCTCCTCACCAGATGAGGCACTAGTAGACATTTCATCATTTCTTCCAGCCCCAGACTCTAATGTGCGTCAGGATCTTCTTAGACAGGTTGTTTGCAGTTTTAATGTGCTGATTGAGAAATGGTGGAAGAATCGAAATCTGTGGTGAACATATTCACCCCCAAAGGTCCTCTAGAGTGGCACTGCCATTAATCAGAACAATCCAGACCACCACAAAGGTGCTCTGGCAAACCCAGACCTCAGTACCACTAATAGCTGAGGTGTTTGAAAGTTGCTGCTTTGTCCACAACAGGTGTACAAACATTAGTTCACTCATCCCCAGTCAGCGCCCTTTTGTGCTCAGTGCTGCCTGCTATAAGGAGAGACAGGGTTAGCCAGGGCTACCTCTGAAGAATGAGGAAGAAAGCTGGATCTCTGTTTGAAAGGTTTACTGGTCCGGAGGGCTCCAGTGCCACATATCAAACCAACAGGTGGTGTTGAGCTGATAAACATACAACTTCTTGATCACACTGTCCAAGTTCCAAGACTTCCTTGCAGCTGAGTCTCAACAGGAGTTTTCCACAGTTGTTGAAGAGGGTAGAACTGTAGCTTGCACCTTTCTCTCCATGTGGCTATGGACTCAGCTGACTCAGTGGCATGGCCACAGCCATCATAATACACTACAGGTCCTGACAGAAGTCCAGAACATGATTCAAGACCAAACCAGACTGCACAGACTGAAGAACTTTTGGGCTACTCTCAAATCACTCTTCACATACTAGCACCTCTGGAAGCCCTGCATGCCTTTACCCAGGTTCCCTTAGGCAGGGCTATAATTACAGGGAGGGCGGAAACAATCATAAGAGGCAGCCTTCACAATCCTCCTCTGACCAAGATCATGGCCATTTGAAACAGCCCACTGACTTTACACTCACTTTTTGAATGTGCATTCTATCCCACTTCTGGTGTACCTGGGCCCAGATTACCACAGATTGCTGGGTCTTGAGCACAGGAGAGATGGGATATTCTATGCAATTCTTTGCCCTCCCACCCCCCAATGTTCCCTGTCCCTCTTCAGCAACCCTTCTCAAGAGCAACTCCTCATTCAGAAGGTGCAATTGGTCTACACATTGGGGGCAATGGAGAAGGTTCCTCAGGAGTTTGGGGCAGGGTTTTTTTCTATTCTTGATACTTCCTTATCCCTAAAGCCAATGTGAGCTCAAACCTATTTTAGACTTCCGTGTTCATAATGTTCAAGTTTCTTATGGTCTCATCCCATACATGGATGACTGGCTCATCAAGGGCCAATAGCAGGAATAAGTTCAAGATCCTGTGTAGGGATGTTAAATATTGGTTAATTGAATAGTCGATCAACCTCATTAATTCTCATTGGTTACTCAACTAGTTTATAGTACCTGGGGGTAGTGCTGGCAGCTGGCGCTCTCCTGCCTTACTACTGAGGAGTCCCCTGCCACTCCGCACTACTGCCTTTGTATCAGAGGCAGCAGTGTGGTGTCCAGGCAGGAGCTGGTCCGTGAGGGGAGCCACTTTAAAAACCAGCTCCCCTCACAGACTGGCTGCCTGTGGCCCCATGCAGCTGCCTCTGATACAGAGGCAGCAGTGTGGAGTGGCAGCAACTCCTGTGCAGGGTGCCGTCTGAGCTCTTGGATCTGGCACAAGCTGGAACTGAGCTGGGCTGCCTGCCCGCCCGTCTCCTAATATGCTTTAAATGCAGAGCTGCAGTGGGTGTAAGTAGATCCCAGACCCGGCGCAAACCGGCTGCTGGCCAGCCTGCTAAAATGTACTGGCAAGATTGGGGAGAGGAAATGTGTGTAGTCTATAGCATTCAGCAGTAAGCTTTTCCTTATTGATTAACTACACTGTTACATCCTTAATCCCATGGCCTGGATCTCAGACACCTTCACCGAACTAGTCAACGTATGTACATTCACACTAGTCCTAATATAAGATAGAGTTCATTAGGGCCGTCCTGGATTCCATAGGTACAAGAGCCTAACTGCCCAAGCCCTACTTTCATGTGCTCATTGATCTTGTTGGCAGTTTCCAGAAGTTTCCCACCACCACAGCAATGAACTCCATGAGGCTCCTTAGGCACATGGTGGGTTGCCCGAGTGTGTATTGTGCATCACACCAGACACTGCCTCCATCCCTTACAGGCCAGGTTGTACAAGCCCAACAGGGATTTGCTGGACTGTCTAGTCACCTTCCCTTTGTCAATTCTCAAATCTGGCTGTGCAGGAGTGCCCTTAGCCAACCTCCCCAGCCCTCTCTGGTCATGGATGCATCAAAGAAGGGTTAGGAGGCACTTCTGGGCTATCTCTGCACATCCATATCAGAGAGCTCAGGTGGGTTCGCCTTGCTTGCCAGACCTTTCTTTCCCAACTACAGGGTAAGTGCATCTCGGTACTGACAGATAATACTGCAACACTGTTCTGTATAAAGAGACAGGGTAGTGCTCACTCCTCTCCCCTCTGCTGTAGGAATTTTTTATAGATCACTGCATCTACCTGGGTGCCTCAGACCTGCCAGGGGTGCAAAACAACCAGCCAACCACATCAAATGCTCCATCATTGGTCCCTCAAGGCAGGCATCACCCCTGTCTTCTAGAGATTGAATCATCCCCAAATGAACTTCTTAACAACAAGGAACAAGAATTCTGCTCCTTTTGGATTGAGTTGTGGTTTCATGGTAAATGCGTTTCACGTAGCATGGTCCAGTTACCTGCTGTACACATTCTCCCCCTTCCTGCTACTATATATGTCTTTAAGATTCGACAGGACTCATTCACATGGCTACAGCAGCATAGGCTCAGCAGCAAGGTGAACCAATCGGTAGACAGGCCAGTAGTCTTCCCTTTCTATCCTGATCTCATCACTCAGGACCACAGTCGATTGTAGCACCCCAACCTGGAGTCCCACTACCTCCTGACATGGAAGTCCATGGTTGAACCAACTAGAGATCCAGTGCTCAGACTGGGTTAGAGGTCCTTTTGAGCAGCAGGAAGAAATTGGATGGATGGTGGGTCAGCAGAGCCCTATCTATCATGCCATGTGGTCACCACTCTAGGGGGCTCCGTAGCAGACCCAACTGGTACCGCTGAGGGGAACCTTCAAACAATCATGCACATGGCATAGGCATACCTATTGGAATGGACATGAGAAACACATCTTGAAGAAAAGTTTGGAAAGAACTTTTTTTTATGTCAGGGGCCTGTAACTTAACTGTGTATTTTGTTATTTTAATGTCTCATTTTCATAGCTAATTATTGAAAATATCCATTGACTTTTATGAATAGTTATTTTCCAAATTAGGTACTATTTATTTAAAATCATGAATACTGAATGTTGAACAAAAGTCTAGACAAAAATTAAACCATTTTACTTATAATATGATCTAATCTGTGAAATGTCAATCTCTTAATTTTATAAGTCTAGAATTAATATGTAAATTCTTGTATTGGGTTTAAAGAAGTTTGCTGTTGGGTCAGTGGTAATCTGCAGTATTGCTCTCTTCAGTGATTTCAACATGTTAATTTCATTGCCACTCTTTAAATTGTGTTTAATATTAAACTTCTGTTTTGAACATACTGTATTTCTTTAGTGTATTGAAGTAATGGGAGATGGATGCCTTAACAATGAACACTTTGAAGAACTTGGAGGAATATTGAAAGGAAAACTAGAAGAGCACTTTAAAAATCAAGAGTTAAGACAGGGTAAGTTAGTCCCACCTTTCATGTTAGAATTGCTTCATGATTTGCACTAAAGACAGCTCTTTAAAGCAGAGATTCTAAACCTCTCATAGTGAATGCTTATTCTGTTATCCTCATTTGAGATACCTTACCTTGAAATCCGCAGTGGTAAGCCTGAAAATAAATGCATTCCAGCTAGGTGCAAACTGGAATTAGTAATTGACTCTTTTTAAACAGTTTACCAAAGAATGTATTCTTCACCATTTGAATTTTTTTTCCAAAAAATGCTGCTGTTCAATCAAAAGTTGATGCAGAATTTCACTAAATGATATTCTAAGTCAGTCAGACTAGATGATCAGAACTCTCTCTTCTGGACTTAAATCTGCAAAAACAGAATTCTGCTGACTTTAAATCTTAAAAAAAAATCTTACAGCAGTTACTGCTTTTGGTATCCATTTTCCCATCTTTTCTAGTCTAGTCACTTTTCCCTGACCAAGGTTGCTTTTCTCCCATGTCCCGCACGTACTCACACCTAATCTGTTCTGTACATTTTCCTTACTTGTCCAAAGTCTCCTTCAGGTCCCTCTGACAGAAGGTGCTGAGTGCTTCACTCTGCAACTGTTTCTGGGGTTCTCTTTTATCCATTACTGCATTTTTGTCAGCTGTTTCTGCACTTTTTCCAGGAGTGGGTCCTAAGGGAAACAGCTAGACCTTATAGTTTGCATTTAATAGAATACTAGGACTGGAAGGGACCTCGAGAAGTCAAGTCCAGCCCCCTGCCCTCATGGCAGGACCAAATACTGTCGAGACCATTCCTGATAGACATTTATCTAACCTACTCTTAAATATCTCCACAGATGGAGATTCCACAACCTCCCTGGGCAATTTATTCCAGTGTTTAACCACCCTGACAGTTAGGAACTTTTTCCTAATGTCCAACCTAAACCTCCCTTGCTGCAGTTTAAGCCCATTGCTGCTTGTTCTATCCTCAGAGGCCAAGATGAACAAGTTTTCTCCCTTCCCCTTATGACACCCTTTTAGATATCTGAAAACTGCTATCATGTTCCCCCTCAATCTTCTCTTTTCTAAACTAAACAAACCCAATTCCTTCAGCCTTCCCTCATAGGTCATGATCTCTAGACCTTTAATCATTCTCGTTGCTCTTCTCTGGACCCTCTCCAATTTCTCCATCTTTCTTGAAATGCGGTGCCCAGAACTGAACGCAATACTCCAATTGAGGCCTAACCAGCGCAGAGTAGAGCGGAAGAATGACTTCTCTTGTGTTGTGAGCAAGACACCTGTTAATGCATCCCAGAATCATGTTTGCTTTCTTTGCAACGGCATCACACTGCTGACTCATATTCAACTTGTGGTCCACTATAACCCCATGATCTTTCTGCCATACTCCTTCCCAGACCGTCGCTTCCTATTCTGTATATATGAAACTGATTGTTCCTTCCTAAGTGGAGCACTTTGCATTTGTCTTTATTAAACTTCATCCTGATTACCTCAGACCATTTCTCCAATTTGTCCTGATCATTTTGAATTATGACCCTATCCTTCAGATTAGTCGCAACCCCTCCCAGCTTGGTATCATCTGCACACTTAATAAGCGTACTTTCTATGCCAATATCTAAATCGTTGATGAAGATATTGAACAGAGCTGGTCCCAAAACAGCTTGTTATGCCTTTCCAGCAGGATTGTGAACCATTAATAACTACTCTCTGGGTACGGTTATCCAGCCAGTTATGCACCCATCTAAATGGGTAGCCCCATCTAAATTGTATTTACCTAATTTATTGATAAGAATATCACACAAGACCATATCAAATGCCTTACTAAAGTTTAGGTATACCACATCCACCGCTTCTCCCTTATACACAAGACTCATTATCCTATTAAAGAAAGCTATCAGATTGGTTTGACATGATTTGTTCTTTACAAATCCATGCTGGCTGTTCCCTATCGCCTTGCCACCTTCCAAGTGTTTACAGATGATTTCCTTAATTACCTGCTCCATTATCTTCCCTGGCACAGAAGTTAAACTAACTGGTCTGTAGCTTCCTGGGTTGTTCTTATTTCCCTTTTTATAAATGGGCACTATATTTGCCCTTTTCCAGTCTTCTGGAATCTCTCCGGTCTCCCATGATTTTCCAAAAATGATAGCTAGTGGCTCAGATACCTCCTCTATCAGCTCCTTGAGTAGGATGCATTTCATCAGGCCCTGGTGACTTACAGGCATCTAAATTTTCTAAGTGATTTTTAACTTATTTTTTTATTTTTACCATCTAAAACTACCCCCTTCCCACTAGCATTCACTATGTTGGGCATTCCTTCAGACTTCTCGATGAAGACCGAAACAAAGAAGTCATTGAGCATCTCTGCCATTTCCAAGTTTCCTGTTACTGTTTTTCCCTTTTCACTGACTTGTGGGCCTACCCTGTCCTTGGTCTTCCTCTTGCTTCTAATGTATTTATAAATCGTCTCCTTGTTTCCCTTTATTCCTGTAGCTAGTTTGAGCTCATTCTTTGCCTTTGCCTTTCTAATCTTGCCCCTGCATTCCTGTGCTGTTTGCCTGTATTCATCCTTTGTAATTTGTCCTACTTTCCATTTTTTATGAGACTCCTTTTTTATTTTTAGATCATGCAAAATCTCGTGGTTAAGCCGAGGTGGTCTTTTGCCATATTTTCTATCTTTCGGACACATCGGAATAGCTTGCTTTTGGGCCCTTAACAATGTCCCTTTGAAGAACTGCCAGCTCTCCTCAGTTGTTTTTCCCCTAAGTCTTGATTCCCATAGGACCTTACCTATCAGCTCTCTGAGCTTCCCAAAATCCTCCTTCCTGAAATCCATTCTCTCTTTTGCTGTTTTCCCTTCTACCCTTCCTTAGAATTGTGAACTCTAGGATTTCATGATCACTTTCACCCAAGCTGCCTTCCACTTTCAAATTCTCAACCAGTTCCTCCCTATTTGTTAGGATCAAATCTAGAACAGCTTCCCCCGGTAGCTTTTTCAACCTTCTGAAATAAAAAGTTGTCTCCAATGCAGTCCAAGAACTTATTGGATAGTCTGTGCCCCGCTATGTTATTTTCCCAATATGTATCTGGATAGTTGAAGTCCCCCATCACCACCAAATCTTGGGCTTTGGATGATTTTGTTAGTTGTTTAAAAAAAGCCTCATCCACTTCTTCCACCTGGGTAGGTGGCCTGTAGTAGACTCCTTGCATGCCATCACCTTTGTTTTGTATCCCTTTTAGCCTAACCCAGAGACTCTCAACACTTCCATCTCCTATGTCCATCTCCACCTCACTCCAAGTGTGTTCATTTTTAATGTATAAGGCAACACCTCCTCCCTTTTTTCCCTGTCTATCCTTCCTAAGCAAGCTGTACCCTTCTATACGAACATTCCAATCATGTGTATTATCCCACCAAGTTTCTGTGATGCCAACAATGTCATAATTGTACTTACTTATTAGCACTTCCAGTTCTTCCTGCTTATTACCCGTACTTCTCACATTTGTGTATATAGGCATCTAAGATCCTGATTTGACCTTGCTTCCCAGTTTTACCCTGATCCTCCTTTCTCTCTGCCATTTATTTCTTTTAAATTTAGTGAAAAGACAAGATGAAGACTATGATGAACAAGTTGAAGAGTCTTTACAAGATGAAGTAAGTAATTTCCCTTTTTGAGTTTGTTTAGAAAAAAAGTCAAATTCCAGAGCAGCAAGTATGTAGAGACTGACATTACATGGCAGTAACATGTTGCTGAATTGAAACAAACAGCAACAATTGAGATGTACCCCCCTGAATCCCGAGTTTTGCAGAAGTGCATCTTTGACATGTTTCTTCAGAAGTTTCTAGAAAACATTGTCTATTGGTGCTACACCATATTGTGGAACTTAAAGATATATACTGATGATGGAACAGGTTTAGAGTAGAGCTTTTCGTAATACCTGTTTCCTCTTTTGAAGGGCTTTCATATAGAATTGTAGAATACTAGAACTGGAAGGTGCCTCGGGAGGTCTCATGTCCTCATGGCAGGACCAAGTACCATCTACGTCTGTAGTGTCCAACACGCTAGCCCCTAGTCACGTGGCTATCTGGCCAGTTGTGTGGCTAGTTTGGAACTGGTTGGACACTACAGTTCTAGATCATCCCTGATAGACATCTGTCTAACCCAGGGTGGGCATTGATTTTTGATGGGGGAAGGAGACACTCCACGAATTTGGAAAGTGGTTGAGGGCCACACGCTTCCATGGTATTAATGGAGGAGGTGCGGAGTCTGGGATGGAGGTTGGGTGCAGAAGGGAGCTTTGGGTGAGAAGAAGTTTGGGTGAAGGAGGCAGTTGAGACCTGAAGCACTGGACTGGGGTAGAGGGAGTTGGATTGTGACCTAGGGCAGGGAATTGGGGGTACAGGAGGGGGTGCAGCAATTTGGGTTGTGAGCTAGGGCAGGAGTGAACTGTGATCTGGGGCAGGGGACTGGATGGCAGATCTGAGAGGGGATATGAGTACAGGAGGGAGGCAGAGGATTTTGGATATGTGGAGTAAAGGAGAAGAATGTTGGGGAAGGGAGGGACCAGGGTGCCAGAGGTAGGCTTTTCCAGGAGACTTACCAGCCAGCAGTAGTTCCTGAATCAACCTCCCTCCCTGCCCCCACACAGGTTGCAGCCATGTGCTCTGGAGCCCCTTGTGCTTCATGGCTACCTGCTGTTGAAACAGGCAGCTCCCATTGGACGACTAGTGGGATTGTGCTAGGAACAGGAGTAACACCTAAAGCTTGCCCCCTCCCCTCCAGACTCACGGTTTTTAAAGAAAAAACGCCTCACAGCTGCATTTCTGGGCAGCGTGCAGGTGGAGCGAGGCAGGTAGGGGAGCCTGTCTGGGGTCCCTGTAGTGTCTGCAGGCTGGATCTTGGCAGACCACATCCAGCCTGCAGGCCATATTTTGTCGGCCCATTTGGTCACCATTTTTTCATTTTTGTCCTTTTTGCGCCTGTGATGTGGTGCTGATGCAAGTAGCTACATGACTTAAGGTCAGGCAGGCTGCAAGCCATTTGCTTCCTTCAGTGCCATCATGTATAACGTGGTCATCAGTCCCTGAGTACAGACTGTTGAACCTGAAAGGACTTAGAGGGGAAGCCTCTGATGGAGGCAGCTCCTCAGATTTAGTCAATCATGCTTTATATCTAACACTCAGAACAGTTGACTAAGTCCTTAGACTTAGACCAGGGGTGGGCAATAATTGTTAATGGGGGGCAATGCCAAGATTTTGGCAAGTGCTGTCAAGGGCCACATTTCTACCAAGGAGATTTGAGGTCTGGGACCGAGGTTGGGTGCAGAACGGAGCTTGGGGTAGGAGACTGGGGTACAGGAGGGGGTGTGGAGTCAGAGGGAGTTTGGCTGAAAGTAAGGGGTTGTGATATGGGGCAGAGGCATGGGGTACAGAGCCCAGGAGGGAGTATTGGTGCAGAAGAGCATTCTTGCCTGGGAGGGCTCTAGGAAGGGGTGCAGGGTCTGGGAGGGAGTTGTGACCTGAGTGAAGGGGATAGAGGGTTTGGGTGATGCCTTGGGGAAGGGGATTGGGGTGCAGGATCAGGGCAGGCGTATGGGTTAGGGACATTAACTAGCGATCAATTTACTAGTCGAGTAGTCTGTGTTATACCTTTGAAATGCCACGTTGAGCCCAAGGCCAGCGGGAAGTCCTGCTGACTCCGGGCTCAAAGCAGAAGCACCTGCATGGAGCCTGGGGTCAGCAGGGGACTCGGAGTCCCACACTAGCCCCGGGCTCCATGCTGTGCTTCCTCTTTGAAAATGCACAAGAGCCCCCATTGGGGACTCCTGTACATTTCAAAGCTGTCATGCCACACAGAGCCCGGGGTCAGCTGGGGAGTCCCCAGCTAACCCCAGGCTCCAAGTGGCACTGCCTCTTTGAAGTACCTCCCTATTTCCCCTCTTGCTGCCTCTATTTGATGGCTAGCGAATGGCTGCTCTAGCGGCACTGGCTGAGGCGCTTTTAAATCCCCTGGTGCCAAGCCGGCAAACGTCCCAAGTGGCACCGCAGGCGTTCTCTGATCCGCCAGCACCGGGCTTCTCCTCGGCACTGCCATCACTGCCCCCATGTGTGGCTCCATCGAGACCGCAGCCAGGTTCAGCCCCGAGCTCATTGACAAGGCTTCACTGCCTTGTAAAGCTGCGGGGAAATCTATAGGGCATTATCCCTGTCGCCTACCTTCTTCCCGGGACCGTCTCCTTCTCCACCCAGATACTAACGGCACCGGGACTATAGCCTCTCGCCTTCTTACCAGCTACTTAAAAGACCCTCACGGGAGGACACAGTTTATATAGAATCAAGACGCTCTCTATCGCGTTCTCTCTCCCCCATGAGTTCACCAAGGCACAGATCACTGAGACGGTCACCATGTCGGGTCTACTACATCCGCAGTTCAAGATCTTCCAGATATTCTTCACCAGCGCCGTCAGACCACTACTATGGCCGCTACTACAGGGATGATTATGACCACCCCCACCCTGGCCATACTATCCTATCCTATAGAGGCTCTTCATGTACCCATCCGTTACCCAGTGCGCAACACTTACCTGACCATCCACAGCAATTGTTTTGTCCGCCTCCATCGGAAACTTAACCATCCATCAGGATCATTCGGAACCAGAAGAGGGCCAATTGTCCGATACAGAAGATCCTCAACCACACATTCCCCCAGCCAACTGTTCCTCCTCTTCTCATCTGTTCCAGATGACACCCCTCCCTTGGATGACCTGAAGCAGTTCCAGGATCCAGAGAGTTGCGAACACATAGGAGATACAATTAACAGACATACCAGTAAAGAAACATTGTCTTTTGAAGAATCTACGGCAACAACAGTGGGCAAAGATCGCCCTTCCTATTGATGAGGCCATCATGGAAGTGGCAGACAAAATATGGCAGACCCCTAAATTGGCTGCCCCAACTAGTAAGAGGGTTGATAGGAAGTATTTTGTACCCGCTAGAGGACTGGATTTCCTTTTCAACCACCCTCAACCCAATTCCCTTGTTGTTGATGCGGTACAACATAGAGCTAAAGTTCCCCAATATAAAAATGCATTCCAAGACAAGGATAATAAAAAACTTGATGTTTTTGGAAGAAAGGTTTACTCTTCGGCTACGTTATTATTACGAATCGCAAACTATATGGGCCACCTTTCTAACCACAATTTTGATAATTATTCGACGTTTACAGAGCTACTACAATATCTCCCTGATGCCAAGAAACCCTTGCTGAAGGCAATAGTCCAAGAGGGATATATAGCCTGTAATACTACTTTGCAGATGGCCATGGATGTGGCCAACACGGCTGCATGGGCTACAGCTACAGGGGTCGCAATGAGACGGTCTTTCTGCAGGAGCCCCACGGGAGCTTCAAAATAAAGTTGAAGACTACCCTTTAATAAGCAAAAGCTCTTCGCTAGTAACACCGACAAAGTTCTCCATTCTGGCAAAGACTCCCGTGCCACTTTACATACCTTGGCAATGTACACACCTCCCTATATGCATAAGCGCTACTACCCTTACCAACGAAGGTACGATTACACATTCAATAAGAATCAACTGCGTACCCAAGACAATCAGCGCTTCCGACAGTGTCCTCAGTGTAAGAGATCTCAGCCGAACCATTCGTCCAATCAATCTGCACCAAAGCAGCAAATTTGACTTTTCCATCGAGGATGCAAGCACGATTCCCACATTCAATGTACCACAAAATTCTTTACACCTGTTTCACCATCGCTTAAAACAGTACCATCTTCACAGGTCCAATATCACCACGGACAAGTGGGTACTGGAAGTGGTACAATCTGGTGTCTCCATCCCCTTTCTATACATTCCCCCTACCACCCTTCCTACCCCGTCCCTTTCAGGGACCCCTCTCACGAACATTTGCTGAAGCAAGAAGTTCAGCACCTTCTGAATATCGGTGCAATAGAGGGTAGCAAGTCAGTTTTGGGGGAAAGGATTTTATTCCTGGTACTTCCTTACCTCAAAGAAGACTGGAAGATGGAGACGCATTTTGGACCTACTCAGGTTAAACCGTTATCTCAGGAAACACTGTTTCAAGATGGTGACCCTAAATGCCATCATTCCGTCATTGAACAAGGGGGACTGGTTTGCAGTCCTCGACCTGTAAGACGCCTACTTCCACATAGCAATCCATGTGGCACGCAGGTGTTTTCTCAGTTTCCAGCTAGGCCAAGAATATTTTCAGTACAGAGTACTATCTTTCGGGTTGGCATGCGCACCCAGGGTTTTCACCAAAACCTTGGTGGTAGTAGCTGCCCACTTGCGCAGACTGGGAGGGACAATTTTCCCATACTTGGACAATTGCCTCATAAGAGACCTAACATATTCAGAGGCCAAACACATGGTGACAACAGCCTCTCAGGTCTTTCACTCTCTGGGTCTCCTCATAAACATGCAGAAATCCTCGCCAGAACCTACACAAGATCTGATTTTCGTAGGGGCGAGGCTTGACTTGAAAACAGCGTGCGCTTACTTACCTGCCGAACGTTTCGCTGCCATTTGAGATCTTGTTCACATGCTGACGCATGCCCCGATGATTCCCGTCAGTGTCATTACAACTACTGGGACACATGGCTGCCTCAACAACTATTGTTCAAAACGCAAGGTTACATTTTCGCTGCCTCCAACACTGACTGGCTATAGTATACACTCCAGTGAGGGACAGCATTCACAAGGTGGTTGTGATACCACCACATGTACAACAATCCCTGCAATGGTGGACCAAGCCGACCAATCTTACAGCGGGCATTCCCTTTCACCACCCACAACCGTCAAAGCAAATAACGGATGCGTCTCTTACTGGTTGGGGAGCGCATATGGATGACAAGACAGTTCAAGGTTGCTGGTCTATGCAGGAGATGCTCTTACACATCAACGTTCTCGAGTTAAGAGCAGTGCGTCACGCATGTCATTATTTTCAGTCCCATATAAGGAATACGACCATCAGAATCCTTACGGATAGTATTGCCACCATATACTACGTAAACAGACAGGGAGGGGCTCGATCACAATCCCTCTGTATAGAAGCGATGTGCTTGTGGAAATGGTGTATCTGCATCCATACCATCCTGACACCCACCTACGTGCCCGGCATCCAGAATACTATTGCAGACTCACTCAGCAGGCTGTTTTCCCCACGGCCACGAGTGGGAACTTCGCACGGACATTCTGCATTGTATTTGCAATGGGGGTTCCCCTTGATAGACCTGTTCGCTACTGCGGCCAACACCAAGTGCCCCAGTTGCTCCAGGGCAGGGATCGGATGCCATTCCTTAGGAGATGCTTTTCGCAATTGGGGAACGTCATTACTATATGCTATACATTACTATACTTTTTCCCCCAAGTGTCCTTAGTTCCCAGAATCCTGGAAAAGATCACTATGGAAAGGACTCGAGTATTCCTCATAGCCCCAGCTTGGCCACAGCAGCCTTGGTATTCAATACTCCACCAGATGTCCATCACCCTTCCTCTGCTTCCAAACCTTCTGACTCAAGACAGCGGCTCCCTTTGTCATCCAAAACCTTACACCTCACTGTGAGAATGCTCGCTGGTTCAACCCAGTCGAACGCTCATGCTCGGAGTCAAACAAGTATTAGTACATAGTACAAAAGGATTCTATTCGAAAGACCATCTCGCCAAGTGGACCAGGTTTGAAGCGTGGTGTCAGTGATGTCAGGAACTCTCACGTGGCAAGAATATCCCAGATACAATAAAGCTCCATTAGTCCGGCATCCAATGCTCCGGGACTCCTGATGGTCCAGCACCATCAGGAACCCGGAAGTGCTGGGGCAGCCGGACAGGCTTCCCCCATTCAGCTGCTGCTGAAACTGATGAGCAGTTGAATCGGGGAAGCCGGGAGCAGAGCAGCTGGGGTGCTGCCGGGTTGGTCCCGTAGCGCCGCCCCTCGGCGCTGCGGGACCAACCCGGCAGCACCCCAGCTGCTCTGCCCCAGAGGTCCCCGATTCAGCCGCTGCTGAAACAGATCAGCGGCTGATTCCGGGAAACCTGGGGCAGAGCTGCTCTGCCCCGGGCTTCCCAGAATCAGCCGCTGATCTGTTTCAGCAGCAGCTGAATCGGGGGCCTCTGGGGCAGAGCAGCTGGGGGCCAACCCGGCAGCACTCCAGCTGGTCTGCCCCAGGTGTCCCCAAGAGCAGCTGTGGTGCTGCCGGGTTGGTCCCACAGCCCCGAGGGGCAGCGCTACGGGACCAACCTGGCAGCACCCCAGCTGCTCTATTGCAGGCATCCCCGATTCAGTTGCTGCTGAAACTGACCAGCAGCGGCTGAATCAAGGACGCCTGGGGCAGAGCCGGACCATCGTAAGGGGGGGCTATGAAGGGTCTGGGATGGCATCCCCTCCCATCCCACTCCAGACCCTTCATAGCCTCCCCTTCTGATAGTCCGGCATATCTGATAATCCGGTACCCCCTGGGTCCTAAAGGTGCTGGATTATCGGAAGTTTACTGTGCTTGATTATATTTTGCACCTCCACGACATGGGCCTTGCAATAGCCTCGCTGTTAGTGCATTTAGCAGCAATTAGTGCTTTTCACCGGGGTCAGGACGGGTTTTCTGTATTTGCTCATCCCATCACAAAGAGATTCCTAAAAGGACTTACGAACTTCAACCCACCATGACGACCACCTTCCTGGAATCTGGACTTCATTCTGGATTCCGTGATAGGGCGTGTCTCCTCCCCCCTTGAACCGTTATCCACAATACCATTACAGCTTCTGACCACAAAATTGCTTTTTCTGCTTGCCATTACATTGAGCCGCAGAGTGAGAGAAATAGCTGCGTTCATGTCATCACCTCCTTACACGATTTTTACTAAGGAGTCGGTAACTTTGAGATCTCATCCAGCATTTGTTCCGAAAGTTTGTTTGGATTTCCACATCAACGAGCCAGTTGTTCTTCCCTGTTTCTATCCCAAACCTCATGCTTCAAGGGAAGACTCAGTGCTGCACACACTCAATGTGAGGAGGGCATTAGCTTTTTATATCGAAAGAACGTGACACTTTAGGAAATCGGACCGCCTAATAGTGTTGTTAGCGGATCGATCCAAGGGACAACCTATTACTTCCCAACGGATTGCAAGATTAATAGTGTTGTGTATTACAACCTGTTACTCCATACATAACACACCTCTTGTGTGTTCTCCAAAGGCCCATTCTACGAGAGCAGTAGACACGACTACAGCTTTTCTCAGAGGTGTTCCATTTAGAGACATTTGTCGAGCAGCAACATGGTCCTCTCATTCTACTTTTATGAGGTATTATGCTGTAGTAAACCAATTTGCTGCCAATTCCTCAGTGGCTACAGCACTTCTTTCCCATATTCAAAAACCTTAATTCCAGAAAGCTGAAGTGTTCGAGTACTGCTGTGAAGTCACCTGGAGTGGAGCACCCACGGGGCCACTCGAAGAAGAAGTTACTCACCCTGTGAAGTAATGATTATTCTTCGAGATGTGCCCCGTGGGTGCTCCATGACCCTCCCTTCCTCCCCGCTCTGGAATTTTTATTTTTCTCATTTCAAGAAGCAGCTGAGAGGAATTGAGCAAGCCGGACCGTGTGCAACACATCAAAGGCGTGAACGCCGCCTCTGGCAGCCACACATGTGCGGTCTGGCGGACCACAGCTCTGATTGCTCTCCAATTCGCAGAGCTGGGATGGGACCAGACACCTGGAGTGGAGCACCCACGGGGCCCATCTTGAAGAACAATCATTACTTCACAGGGTGAGTAACTTCTTCTTGTTCTTCAAGAGAAGTCCCTTGGGTACCCTGCAGCAGGCATAGGTGCATCGCAGTGCCTGAGTGGATTTTTAATAGCAGTGCATTGGGGGACTGCACTTGGGTGTTCTCCCCTCCCCCCAGGCACCATCATGCATGTGCGGCCACAGTCCCTTCAGTTCCTTTATACTGTCCCCCGCTTCAGACGGACCTCTGCAGTGCTCCTTGTTCCTCATCTATTCCAGAGATAGATTAGTTTATTGTAAGTGGGGTTTTTGTTGTTGTGTCCCCCCCCCCCCCCCCAGTAGTTTTGTGAACATACACACAAACACAAAAGCTGATGGGCTCACCCAGCTTCAAACGCTGTACAGACTGCAATGACGCAATGCAGGCCTCGGATGACCACGACAAATGCATTAAGTTCCTGCGGAACTCCCACTCCCAACGGGACTGTCCACACTGCACCAAATTAAAAGCACACGCATGGAGAGGGAGAGACAAACACCTCCGTTTAAAAATGATCCTTACAGATAAGGGCAAACGCCTTTCCTCAGATCCAGGCTCGAGGCAGACCACCAAGGACAAAGGGAATAAACCGCTTAAATCCCCAAAGAAATGGGCCACCTCACTTCTACAAAACCCACACTCGCCAAAATGGTGCTCAATTGAGGCAGTTGGCTAACCCTGACAAGCCACGCCTCCATGCCTACGAAAGACCAGGTTCCTCAGGTGCACCCCATGCTCACCATAAAGGTGCCACACAGGGTGCCCAACCAGAGGCTGCAAGCCTCATAAAGCTCGTCACGGAGCTGACTGGCACTGTGCAGAGTACAGCGGCACTGTAAGCAGTTATGGCACCGCAGCAGCTGACAAGGCAGTCGCATGGCACGGCCCCCCCTTCACTGCCCATAACGCCTCACGCTGTGTGTTCTGCTCCTGTGGTGCCGCAGGCACACTCATCTTTTATAGCAAGGGCACTTTCAGCACCTCGCATTCCTACTATTATCTGTAGGAAGCACAGAGACCTTGTGATCTCCAACTTTAAACTCCCCATTTTTTAGTAATGACAAACAACCTCATTCACCACTATCCTATTACACAGCATCACCTTCCCCCTTATCAACTGATGGGGATGATGACTTAGGGGTTTTCTCACCACAGCTATCCCCACGCACAGAGGCATTGGGGCAG
Source organism: Pelodiscus sinensis (assembly GCF_052426305.1). Lineage (NCBI taxonomy): Eukaryota > Metazoa > Chordata > Testudines > Trionychidae > Pelodiscus > Pelodiscus sinensis. The sequence continues at coordinate 254,885,693 of NC_143052.1, read as the reverse complement.
TTGTTTAATTCTGATGAGCTCGACTTACCAGAGCAGCCGTGGTTCAATGGATGCCACCAATGCCCTCCACTCCCTCCTCCCCCATGGCAATTCTGGAACCTGTGGCCTCAACACAAGAAGAGATCATGCAAAACGAAGCACACTGCAAAAACGCATTCTCCCCTACCTAATCCCCTCAAACAGGGAGGGGATTAAATGAAATTGACGAACGCCATTCCCTGAATTCGGGTCCAGACACAAACTCGCTGTCTGTAATGGATGAGGCCATCATGTCATCGGTCTCAGCAGCCACCAAGGATTTCTCTCCTTTTCTGGACCTGTTTAAGAGAGTTGCAACCAATTTGAACATTCCCATGGACAAAGTGCAGGACACGCAACACGAACTCACAAATATCCTCCAAGCGACATCTTCTGCAAAAATTGCCTTGCCAATTAACTTGGCCATACTGGAACCTGCCATAACCCTGTGGCAAACACCTGCCTCAATTCCACCTACCTGTAAAAAGGCAGACCGCAAGGGCTCAGAATTTATTTTCACTCACCCACTACCAAACTCACTGGTAGTGGATGCGACTCAGCAGAGGAATGAGTAACAAAAATATTCCACACCATCCGACAAGGACAATAAGAGACTTGACTCACTTGGGAAGAAAGTGTATGCATTAGCTAGGCTACAAATGAGAGTAGCCAATTACGCCACACTTCTCAGCAAATATGATTTCAATAATTATGTAAAGTTTAATGCCTTCATTGATGATGTACAAGACAATAAGAAGGTGCAATTCAGAGCAATTGTCTCAGAGGGTCAGGTAATATGCACAGCCCTTCAGGCTGCCTTGGAAGCAGCTGATATGTCTACGAGAACAACAGCCATGGCAGTTGTCATGCAACAAGTCTCGTGGTTCCAGTAATCTGCCTTACCTCAAAATCCAGCCATCAGTGAAAGACCTGCCATTTGAGGGAGAGAAGCTCTTATAAAAAACCGAGGTCCTCTACTTGAAAGACTCCAGGGCAACCTTACCCTCTCTAGGGATCTAGACACCGGTAGCAAGAAGACAGTACAGATATCAACCATACCATAGGCCAAGATATCCACAACCTATGTATCACTATCAAAGGCAAGATCACCGCCATATCAACAATGCGGCTGTAGTAGACCACAGCCTTGACGACCCCAAACTAATACCTCCATCCACCCACCAAAACTATATAAGCAAATTTGAGCCATTTGTTGAGAGACCAAAAACCATACTACCTCCTCTAGAGCTCCCAAATACTAGCAAACACTTCACTTACCGCCTGCTGCCATTTCTTGACAAATGGCACACCATCTCATCTGACTAGTGGTTGATACAATTTCCTTTGGATACATCATCCCCTTCCTCGTACTGCAACAAGAGGTGGATCACCTGCTACAATTAGGAGCCATAGAACCAGTTCCGCTGGAGTTTGAGGACTGGCTTCTACTCTCACTGTGTCCTCACCCAGGAAAAAAAACTGCAGTTGGCTCCCAATTCTTGACTTGAGGGCACTAAACACATCTGTCAAATGACAAAAATGCAAAATGGTCACATTAGCCACCATAATCCCCACTCTGTAGCTCAGCGACTGGTTTTTGTCTCTTGACCTACAAAACGCATATTTTCACGTATCCATACGACCTGGTTATAGACATTTTCTCCATTTTTTACCCTAGATTTGCAACTCCTGTCAATATACAATCCTACCTTTTGGACTCTTCACAGCACCAAACCTGAGGTTTTCTCTACGGTGTTAGCAGTGGTCAACTGTCATCCGTAGGCCCTGTTCCGTATGAGGAATTTGAAGAATAGCAGGAGCCAACTAGAGAAACAGAAACCATGTTCCCACAAATCCTCTTCCTCGCCAAATGAGGTTTACGCCTCCCCATCTTATGATGATGATTTCAAGGCCTTTCAAGACTTGATAAAACAAATAGCAGAGAACTTACAAATTTTGTTTGTGGAAATATGGGAACATGTTCTATATATCTCGGCACAAAATCGCTTTGCCCATCAATGCTCCTCTATTGGTCTTAGCCCTTGAGTTGGCATGGTAGCTAGAATTTGCCACACATTCTGTGTACTGCTCCCAGGCTTGAGAATTCTTTTCTCCCATAGTTCCCTTAACTCGCTGCTTGTGAGACCATTAATGAACAAAATAGGCAATGTTGGTCCTGTTCAACACTACCTGACATGACAAGGAGCTGAAATGGCTGGATGTTCTGAATTGTAAAAGCCTCAGCCTATTTACGATTCATAATAGCCGGTTACCAAGCCCTGATGGCAAAATATGATTTTACAGGTTAGAGTATTCGTCTTTTATTGAACACCTGCCAGGGGCGAGGAACAATTTCTAGCCCTTACAATGGAAGGCCAGACAAAAGAGCATCTGTCCAGGTTTCATTTAGTGCCACCAATTCAAGTAGAAATTCTATGGCTAAAGCAATAGTCATGCACTGAGCTTCTTGACTACATCCTCTGACCCTTCTTCCAGGAGTTAAAAAAACCCAAAACCCCAACACTGAGGACCTTCCATTTGAGGGGTCCAACTTCAGTGATGCCACAGATGAATCTTTTCATTCAGTTAGACTATCAGATGGCACTATGAACTTTTGGTACGTCTGTGGTGGAGAGAAAGGTCTCCCACTATCAAGCCCAGACCTGCTGAACCTCCCACTAAAGCCCAGTTTCCCTAAGACCTGTCCACTACAGTGACTTCCCAGTTGGAGATTTCCTCAAAGCAACCGTTTTGATCCATTGGTCAGGGGTCACAAACGGTCTCTCACTTCAGAACTCTTACTGCATTAATTTACTGCATTAATCTTTCCATAGATCATCTTGCCATTTTTTTTTCCTGCCTTCCTTGGAATTCATTACGTAGGAGAAGAGGGGTCATGGAGATTTCAATCTAGTTAGCATCATCCTGCCTTCCCACCATCTTTGCATTCCTCATCACGGACACTTCTTACAGAGGTTTTCACCAAACTTTTAGAGAGTTCTTAGATAATCCCAAAGAAAAACCCACTAATGGAGACCAATTCTGGACCTCAGGACTTGGAAAAACTTTTGTCTGCTCTGAACCATTCAGAATGGTAACACTAGCTGCTGTAACTTCTTCCATAGAGTTGAGATTGTTTTGTGTCCTTTGGCATTGAAGAGGTTTATTTTCATATAGCCATGTACCCCTTCCCTTATGTTTCATGGCTGACAAGGGACCATGATTATATCAGAGTTTCACCACCCCAAGAGTCCTCATCAGCAGGGCTCGACAAATCCGCTTGTCCAGGGCGAGTAGATAGTACCAGCTGGCGAGTAGCCATAGGTGGCAAGTTATATGGGCTCATGGTGCCCATGCCCCACCAATATTCAGAGCTGGGCGCCCTGCTCCACCAATATTTGGAGCTGGGTCTCTTGCCCAGCCCTGCCTGGAGCGGGCCCTGGTCCGCGCCCCACCACCAGCCCCAGAGCATCCCCCCAGTCCCAAAGCATCCCTGCCAGAATGAAAGCTGCGCAGGCTCTCCCTTGCCTGCGTGTGCTGCCGGCTGCTGTTGCCTATGGCAACAAGAGACAGCTGAGCACTCAGGAGAAGGTGCACACATGCTTGCCAGCCCACCCCTTCCTTGGCACCAGAGGCCTAGCGAAGGGGGGGCAGTTGACCCTGGGCATCACTACGCTAGGGGAACCAGGCCAGGGTGGGAGGGGAGCGCACGCTGCGTAGGACCACTTCACGCTAGATCAGTAAGCCGGCAGCTGGGCCACATGCTGCTGCCCAGAACGCACTACAAGCAGAGGCAGTCGGCAGTAGCAGCCTCTTTTAAAAGTAAAATGAACTTACCCAACCTGTTCCTCGGCTCTATGGGAGGGAGATCTAGTTGGGGGGCTCTGGGCTGCTTGGCTCTGTGGGAGGGAGCTCATGCACGGTATGCTGATACGCCGTGCAACAGCTGGAAGGGTAGACGCCGTGGTGTGATGTCACGGCCCGGGACTTTAAAACCGCACAGCCCAGCGTTGCACTGCGCAGTCCGGCATGTGGTCTGGAGCCTGGCCGGGGCTGCGGCCGCCCTGCAAACTGGAAGGCAGAAGGTGGGTGGCAGAGGAAGGGGCTTGTGCTGAGAAGAGGGGGGCAGGGCAGGAGAAGAAATGGAAAGGGGCCAAGGGACAGCGTGGAGGAAAGACAAATGCCAGGGGGCCAAGTGGAGACAATGAGGAAGAGGGCAGGAGAGGAGGCATTAGTGGGAGGGGGACAGGGTGATTCTAGGAAAGAAGAGGGTAAGGGCGTTGGGAGCTAGAGGGGGGGAAGGGAGAAGTGCTGGGAGAAGGCTTGAAAGAAGGGATGGGTATGAGGAAAGTGGGGATGGAGCAAGGCATGTGTGAGGTTACGGGCACGGGCAATGGAGGCAGAAGGTGGTGAGGGGGTGGGCATCAGGGAAAGAGGACAAAGGGGGCAGTGAGGGAAGGGAGAGGCACCAGGAGGGTGCATGGGTAAGGGAAGGTGCAGGTGCAAGGGGATTCTGGGATGAAGCAGAAGGGCAGATACCTGCATGGGAGGGACCAGTGCCAAAAGAGAGAGGCAGGGCAGGTGTGTAGAGGGAGGTGTTAGGGGAGGGGTAGCTCACATGATCAGAGTGGGGCTACTAGCGGGAGTGGGCACAGGGAGGAGAGAAGGGCTGGTGGAGGGGGGCAGGTCTCAGGAAGGCTGAGGGCAGTGAGAAGGGTAGCAGAGGAGGGTGAAGGGTTGGGGGCAGCAGGCACCGGGGAGCTAATGGAGCAAGGGGAGGAGACATGGCAGCAGAAGGAAAAGGTAGAGGTTTATAAGATATTTATTAATAACTTGGGTGCCACAGTAGCACATCCAAACAAGCCACATGAACTCAGTACTGGTGCACTACACACAATGTATTCTGCTCATGGGAGGAAACTCTTACCCCAGTCTCTCCGCCCCCGAGTTAATGTCACACGTTGAGTTAATGCAATTGCAGGATAGTTGCATGAGGGGGGTTTGGTGGGGGCCAAACTAATTCCTATTGGTAGGAGGATCCTTGGGGGGAAAGGGGGTGTCACATTACACCTTTTACTTCTGGTCATGTGTCCATCTTGCCCCGAGAGTGTTACCTCCAAAGGCGTGGTTAACGAGTCGGGGCATGGTTAACCGGGGTCAGGGGTGTGGTTAATTGGAGTCAAGAGTACATTTTAAAAAATTCTTCGGGTGCACACCCAGGAGCGGTCCGTGACTATAGGTGGATGTGGCTGCTGCCTTTGGCACCGCCTTCAACGGGGCGCCCAGGGTGCCCGATGATATCAGTCCATTGATGGCCCTGCAGATAGGGGTGCCGATCGCGCGTTCTGCCTGGGGCGCCAGCTGCTGCAGCCCACCTCAAACCACTCCTGTGTGCACACTAATGAAATGTGCTGCGCACGCCTATGAAAATATTTTAACTTTCACTGAAGTTTTTGAGACCGCGTCAAAACGTCAATGACAAACAATGATAACTGTGGCCATGATAACTTACGTAAACAAACATGCCCCCCTGTTCATCCCATTTTCCGGTGGTGCGTGCCTGCGGGGGCGGTCTGGCGAGTCCCTTTTTTGTCTGGCGAGTAGGGTTTTGCATAATTTGTCGAGCCCTGATCATCAGCATATATTTGGCCCATAATAACGCCTGAAAAGCCATTCATTTCTCAAGGTACATACAACATCCAGCAAGACTATCCTTGTTCTGCTCCCTGCACCTCCACCTCAGCATAGAAAGGTCTCAAACCCACTAAATTAATAGACTTCATTGGAGCTCTCTGGACTCCTCCACCCTCGGGGCATACTTGATAAGACAGGTTTGCCCCAATGTCAGACTCATTTTGACAATATAGTAGAACCCACAAATGATAGTAAGGGCTTCCCTTCAATTCTTAGGCTGTTTGGTATCCTGTAAGCCCCACTGATCCAAACTTGATCCCCTCCACAGAAGTGCGGAAGAAGTTCTAGCACCTGGACTCCCCTTTGTGGCCCTGGGACTACAGGACTTCACTCCCTACTGTGGCCTGAGGGACAGAGGACTGTAGGGCAGAAACATGGGTTGGGGGGCTCACACCTGGATCTCTCATGGACACCTTTCTCATCCCCTGGAACATGATACTGCTCTATGCCAATATCATTAATTCCTCAATTAAATCACAAGATGTGTGGACAAATGCCCATACCATCCTCATTCTTCCAATATGGCCCCGACAGAGCTGGTTCCCTTCCCTCTTGCAATATGCACAATCCCTTCCATCATGGCCAGACTTCCTCCTGTCTCAGAATAATGGCTATATACTACATCCAAATCCGCAGACCCTTTTACCTCCAAGCCTGGCACTTCTGTGGTTCATGACAAAGTAACCTGTTCAGAAGGAATAAAATATATCTTGTGGATCGATAGCTGTTTAATTGGAAATACTTCTCCAGAAGTGGGAGGGATTCTCTCTCTAGTGTTAGTACAAACAACTCCTCCCTAGTGAAATGTCTTTCCCAGTTGTATTGGACTAGATCATTGAACTCAGCTCACTTAAAGGTCTGTTCATTTCACTGCTATTACAGCCTTTCATAAACAATTAGACAGATCTTCTGTCTTCACGAGCCCACTCAAATGGTTTCTGGAGGGCATCCAAAATGTCTACCCTCCAGTCTGATAACTCATCCCTGCATGGGGTCTAAATTGACCCACTCTTTAAACCCTCACCTGCTCACTACTACACATGTCAATGAAGGTTGCCTTCCTGGTAGCTGTAACATCAGCCAGATGAGTTAGTGGGGTTGGTGCTCTCATGTCTGAACCCCCATACACTATTTTTACTAATGACAAAATCACAATGTGATCCACCCAGCCTTCTTAACAAAAGTGGCCACTGCCTTTCATATTTATCAACCCATAAATTTTCCAGCATTCTATCCTGAACCACACAAGGGCCACCATGAAGCCACCTTACACACTTTGGACATCTAATGAGCTGTCGTTTTCTACACAGAATGAAACCATTCCGCAAATCACAACAGCTATTCATTCTCAAAGGGTGCAGTGATCTCCATGCAACGTCTCTCTGATTGGACCGCCACATGCATACACGTGCTACACAATATGGGACAAAATACTCCCTGATAATATAAAGATTTACTCCACCCAAGTAATGGTGGCCTCAGTGACTTTTTTATGCAATGTCTCTTTAGTAGTCCTCTGCAGAGCTGGCACCTGGACCTTAAAGCACTTTTCTGCAAAACATGATGCAATCCTCTGGTTCCATTCTGGACACAGCAGTCTGCCAAGCTGTGTTCTCCTCAGTTTTCCATACATGACTCTGAATCCCAACTTCCTCCTGTGACACTACTTGGTAGTCACTGGACTGAAGCCCCCATAGGGATGACACCGCTCTAAGAAGTTACCTTGTGCAGTAACAATGGTTCTTTGAGATGTGTCCCTTTGGGTGCGCCATGACTCACCCTTCTCCGATCTACGTCGGAGTCCAGATTCTTGATTCTGAGCAGAGAAGGAACAGAGGAGGTTCAGGCCACGCGCATGTTACATTAGGCACTAATACCTCAAGACCGCTACCATGCATATGCGGCCCAGCAGACCAGTGCTGGAAAAATCTCTCCTCTTCAGTGCTGGGACACACTAACATCTAGAGGGGAGCACCAAAGGGGGACATCTTAAAGAACCATCGTTACTGCACAAGGTGAGTAATTTCTTTTGATTCCATGGGGCAATATGGCTGTTTTGGGTGGGGTTTTTTTGTTTTCCATTTTTGATCGTGCATGGTTTCCCTTTCACATCTGAAACAACTTCTTCTGATGTAACATAGTTGGAAACCAAGGGGAAGGAGCTCTGTCAACATAGAAACTGGGTAGTGGTATAAATCCAGCTTCCTCAGGACCTGACCAGTGCCGAACTAGAGAATTTACCGAACCGTGGGAGGTCAATATTGTCTAGCAACATTACCACGCTTCCACTGCTTACTGGGCTCTTAGAAGACATAAATTAGAGTTAAATAACAGTGTAGAACACTGAGAGCCAGGACTGGTGGCTGTAAATGAACTTTATGTGCCACAAGAAACTTGGCCACACCGATAAGTGGGGCCAGCTAACTGATACCATGCTAGACCACAGATATTGCTGGACGAGAATACCGGACTAGAGAGGTTCAACCTGTATTCACATATCTAGTTATCATTGTCATAATTTAAGTTGCTTTAGTTAAAAAATTGAGATGATTGAGATTTGTTTTCTGAGAGTGCAGATCAAAAGGATACTTCTAATATTATTTCTGTCTTTACTTCTTAGGATGACAGTGATGTCTATATTCTGACTAAAGTGTCGGATATCTTGCACTCAATATTCAGCAGCTACCAGGAAAAGGTGTTGCTATGGTTTGAACAGCTACTACCACTTATTGTCAATTTAATTGTAAGTATCTTGGATGATTTCCATTTAGTTGATTTGTTATGGCACTTGGATAAGATCTCATGCTGTTGGCATATTATTTTTAGGGCACCTGAGACCTTTTAGTATACAAAACATAGGCATGATCTTCCCCAAGAAGTTTATAGTCTAGACAAATATAATCAAACAAATGGTCACCTGGTACTTTATCACACAGGAGTGCATTTATTTCTTTTTTATTAACTCATCTGTCATAGATTATTGCTGATATGCTTCACAGAAGTATTTTGGAGAGGTATTTGAAATTCAAAAGAGGAAGTGCATCAGTGATAGGGGACTTTCATGGAACAAGGCCTAAAAAAGAGGGAAAGTTAGTGGGAATAGTTAGGCATAAGATGACGGGATATGAACTTATGTATTCAGCATATAGTCTTCTGATATCCTTTATTAGTATAATTGCTCTAAAAAGCCAACGTTATTTTTTTATTTTGTCTTTGTGGTGTTGCAGTCAGTGTAATTAGAGGAACAAATTCTTCTTTAAATATTAAATGCATGTCAATTCATATGGCACTTGCAATAGAACTTAAATTCCACAATTAAAAATGAAATGTTGAGCAATACTCCATCTTTTTGTATGCATCATGGCAGTTGATTGACACGTATAGTCTTAGATGACTTAGAAAATGTTAATTTTTTGATGTAGTGTCCACATAGGCCATGGCCAGACAGACAATGGGGGTTATGCATTTTTGATGACATCATAGAGCACTGCAGCCCGTCCTCATTCAAATATGCTGAATACTTCCTGAGGCCAATGCTACAATCAATATGTGACAACAGTCCAGAGGTTAGGCAAGCAGCTGCTTACGGTGTTGGAGTTATGGCACAGTTTGGTGGGGAGAGCTATCGTCCTTTTTGCACAGGTATGTATATTCATGCATATAATAATTGGTTGAGATAACAAAAATAATATGGTATAGACAAAATGTCAATTGACTCTGAATAGTACAATAAGTTTAGAATGTGCTAGAAGACATTTTGCATATCTACTCCACTTAGAAATGGTCACTGTGTAATTTACATAATTTTTAATTAAATTCTCCATCCTATAGCCCTTGAGGAAAAGTAGTAATGATAAACTGCCTATAATGACATCATTTCAAGTATTAGGAAATTGTTATAGGTGCAGAAAGGTATAATGTCAATCTTGGAAACAAAAAAGCTCATCAGACAGAATCAGGAGTAAATTGGGTGCAGCCTTGGCCTTAGTTAGGTTCCTTAATTTTGGAACTTTCTGCCAGTGGTTCCTTTTTGGTACCTTTAATGAATAATGGATTGATTTTCAGCAAGTACATCATGGACTTTAACAATTGCTTGTATCCTTCTTTGTATTTGGAAATTGATCTTTTTTGGTAGCCAGTCACATCACCTGCAGGCATTTGGTTTTCCCTTTAGTTTGAGCTGACCCTAGTATATTTGAGTGATTGGCTTACCGTATTTTCCGGCGTATAAGGCAACTGGGCGTATAAGGCGACCCCCTAATTTTCCAGTTAAAACATAGGTTTTGGCCTGTACTTGCCGTATAAGACTACCCCCCCTTCCGAGGCAACACCATTTAATAACACCAGCCTGCTGGATGTGCCCTAATACAGTACTGTAGCTTCGGATACATATAGAACGTCCCTGTGCTGATACTGTATGTACCGCGCTGAGCCAATCCCGGCAAGCGGTGTATTCTATTAATGCATACAAAGCCTGCTCGGATTGGCAAAGGTTGTAATAGCCTGCCTCTCTGACTCAGCCAATCCGAGCAGGCTTTGTATGCATTAATAGATGACACCGCTTGCCGTGATTGGCTCAGCACGGTACATACAGTATCAGCACAGGGACGTTCTGTATGTAGCCAAAGCTACAGTGTGTTTATACCCGGTGTATAAGACGACCCCTGATTTTTGGGGGATGTTTTTTAGTATAAAAAGTCATCTTATATGCCGGAAAATACGGTATTTCACTTGATTTTATTGTATGGTGCACTAACATTAATTGTTCCGTATTTAAAGAAGTATTAAATATTAATTTTAAAATTAATATTTATGCTGCAATGGAAAATCATGCTATAACAAGGATTAATGGAAATAGTTTGCAGAAGAATCTTTAGATTACAAAAGATTTAATATTTCTATAGATATTGCTAAATTCTTTAGAAACTCCTATTTTCAGCCCTTCTTTGCAATGAATATTTTTCTGGTCCAGGCATTGTGCTCGTTGTGGCCTTAGAGTTGCATTTAGAGACTTTTGTCAGACTCCACAAAAGGTTATGCAGCTGCAGCTCCTGGTTTTGATTTGGACATTTTGGGCCCAAGAGTAGACCAAAGGTTAGAATCTAGGAGATCCTGGTAAATGACAAGGTTGTTGTGTTAATGTAGAGGAAGAAGACTCAAGCACTGGAAAGGAAGTAGGAGGGAACAAGGAAAACAGATTGCAGGGAACAAATCTGGAGACAATGATTGACATCTGAAAATGATTGAGGAATGGTGGGGCTTGGGAATCAAGACCCAAAGCGAGCTAGGATATAATTATATAATTTTAAAATGCATATACCTTTTTAAAATGTAGCTAGCTCTGTGGGACAGATAACTCACTGAGTTTTGGTTCTAAAATCAGCACATATTCATAAATAATGTAGTTCTGTCTAGGAGTCTGTGACGCTGGATGAAAAAAGTTACACTATATAAAAGATCTGAAACTCGGCATTGCACTTCACATTAGGATGTGAAATTAACATTCCATTGAACATGCCTAAAGAAGAAGCCAGAAATGCTGGGTATAGCTTGATTTGAGGTGGGCTTTGTGAAGAGAGGATTTCAAAGTGAGATCCTTCTAGGTTTAGTGAATATATGTGAACAATGTGGCTTCATCCACTCTTTTAATAAGTTCTATTAATGGTGGAAATATGGGTCTGCCCAAATATAACTATTTGATGTTTATCATAATGAACATTAAACAGTCTTCTAAACAGCCTCTACCCTGTCTAAAAATGCATTCGCTCCTCTATGGCAGGGGTGTCCAAACTTTTTTCAAAGAGGGCCAGATTTGAAGAAGTGAACATGCGTGAGGGCCGACCATTTTGCCTGACATTCTTTGAACCATTAAAATTAAATGCAAATTAACTATTTTATGCAAAGTTTATTGCAAACGGCATACTTTTCATTTCGTCACATGGATGACAAATCTAAACAGGTGTTAAATCACTCTGCCTTTCATATCTGAAGGCCAGATGAAAAAAAAATCCAGGAAGCTGAAATATATGTCAGGAACATTGTAAAGTACATTACATATTATCAACTTTTAAGTTCAAAAAATATGAACAGGAACATAACACCAACTATACATGTTGTGTCCAAATATATTTATAACTGATTTAGACCAACTGACATTAACTGAGATTTTACAATGTATTCATCTCAATTGAAAAAAAAACTTGCCTACACTAATGTGAAGGGTGAAACTGAGATCTGGACTGCAGCACATAGGCTAGGTCTGGTTCAAAGGCAGTGGTTTTGATGCGCAAAATGTCATGCAGGTGAGAGTCACTGTCTTGTCCTCACGCGGTTCTTGTTAAAGTTCATAGCAGAGAATGTCTTCTCACACATATATGTTGAGCCAAACAAGCTCAGCATTTTCTTAGCCAATGTTCGAGTCTCTTGAAACCGGCTCTTATCCAGTTGGCGGTAAAAGTTCACAAGAGAGAGCTGTTGGTGACGACTGCGTAACTCGCTATCACAATGCAGCCCAATGAGCTCGAACTGCAGCTGATCTGGAGCATCATCGGGGTCAACAGAGAATGGAGAGGAGAAAAGGCTGATCTCCTTTTCAATAGCTGCAAAATCCTGAAAGCTCAGTTGAAACTCCCCAGCCAGAGATGCAATGTCTGCTGCATACCTGCTCGTTTGCGCACTGATATTGTCCTGTGGAAAACTGTTCATTATTTCCTGCAACGTTGAAAAATGTATGGTATTGGGCTGTGTTTGTGACAACTGCCTTATGAAAAGTTGCAGCTTTGTCCCAAAGGCTTTGAGGTGTGAATAAAGCTGGTTCTTCTTCGAGTGGCCCCGTGGGTGCTCCACTCTAGGTGTCGGGTCCGTCCCGGCGCCACTGATCGGAAGATTTCAGAGCCATACCGGGCCGGGCCGCGCATGCTCCCTGCGCTGCTGGTCGTTCGCGCCCTTTCCAACAATCGCGGCTCGGCCCCCCCGCCAGTTCCTCTCAACCGTCCTCGGTTGCTGACGGAAACGGCGATCTCTCTGCGGTCGCTTGCCTTTTTCTCCTAAAAAAAAAAAAAAAAAAAAAAATCACTAGTCTGTAAATAGTTTGACCTTTACTGTAGTTAGTTAGCCATTAGTCTTTGTTTAGTTAGTTAAAAAGGAAACAGAAGATCTTTAGTCAGTTGCGCGCTGAAGCGCTTTCCTGGTCAGTTTCACCGCCATGTCCGGATCACCCGGCTTTAAGCGGTGCGGACAATGTAAGGAGGCAATGCCTGCTTCTGATGGGCATACTCCCTGTTTTCGTTGCTTGGGGGAGTCTCATGTCCCAAGCAAGTGTGCCCACTGCTCTAAACTAACTCCGAGGGCAAGAAGAGACAGAGATCTCCGCCTCAAACTCCTGCTCTGTGACAAGGCTCTTCAGCCATCAAACCCTCTGCAGCAGGAGTCCTCACAAACCCCAAAAAGAAGGGCATTATCTCCTGCAGCAGCCGGAGCAAAAAAGAAAAAAGCCTCCCCTGCCCGATCCCTGCCAGCGGTCCCTCTCCCTCCGGTGAATCAGGGAGACCGGGGATCGGACAACAGCCGCTCCGCGGCTAAGTCAATTTCGCAGCCGCGATCTTCAAAACAGGGCAAGCATCGCACTGCGTCTGCCCCACCGCCAGTCTCCCCTCTCCATAGGGAGCACGAGCGGGATCCGACCCCTTCGGGGAGTAAGCGGCCCCGGCTAACAGCGCCGCCGGATAAATCATCGTCCCCGGAACGGCGGGACATGCAGGGGTCAGCAACGGAGTCGGCTGCCCAAGCGGTCACCGAAGCGGTGCCGCTTACCGTCCCGCGAGACCGGGCGCCTTCGGCACCAGACAGACGGCACCGGGAGAGCCCGGCACCGCAAAGCGAGGACCCGGTTCCGTCAAGGCAGCCGGCACCGGAAACTCTCAGCGGTCCCGCAACACACCCGGTGCCGCAGGAGTCATCTGCATCGGCACCGAGAAAGTCCTCGCAATCGGCTAGGATGCAAACAGCCTCCCCCTCCTCTCATGAATCAGGCTCCCCATCTGTTAAGGAGGTTTATCGCAGCACAGCACGACAGTCTTCAAGTGCTAAAGGGCATTCATCAGCCCATACAAGGGCATCTGGGAAGTCGATCCCTAGGGATCATTCATTGTCTCCCTCTCCTGTGCCTTCAACATACCCTTCCTCACCTCAGTATTCGGGATCGGGGAGAGAACCTTACTATCCAAGACATAGGTCTTCGCGTTCCCCGCAACGAAGATCTTCCCATTATGACAGACACACATCTCGCTCTCTGAGTTACTCTCCTCCAAGGTCTCACCATACTAGACATGGTAGCAGATATGCATCCAGAAGACCATCCCCTGATTCTGTTTACCGTTACCACAGGGGTTATTACACGGGGAGGCAGGACAGATCACCGTCCCACTCGTATTCGTGTTGTTGCCGTCAGTCATCTTACAGACGCCATTCACAACCGGCCTCTGAGCATCGACGGTCGCAGTCACCCAGACCACCTCCTAGTGCCCCCTCAATTTCGGTCCTGTCGGAGCCTGAAGAGGGCCAGATATCAGACACAGATGACCGGCCGCCGCAAGCTTCCCCGCAGGATGCTCAATCTTCTTTCCCCGATGACGCGGTTTTTGCTATGGACTCCTCACCACCAGATGACACCAGAGAATTTCAGGACCTCTTTAAGAGGGTAGCACAATCACAGGAGGTTCAGTTAGCGGATGTGAACGTGAAGCAATATAAGTTACTGAAGAATTTGCACCCTAGACAGCAATCTAAGGTGGCTCTACCGCTGGACGAGGCGATCCTGGAACCAGCCACAGAAATTTGGAAGACGCCGGCTTCCACTACTCCACCATGCAAGCGAGCAGAAAAGAGATACTTCATATCTTCGAAGGGTGCTGAGTTCCTTTTTACTCACCCTCAGCCAAACTCGTTGGTTGTGGATGCAGCTCTTCAAAGAGCTAAGAACCCGCAAGTAAGAAACTCGGCAGCAGACAAGGACGCAAAGAGATTGGACATATTCGGGAGGAAAGTGTACTCCTCTTCAACTCTTCTCCTCCGGATTGCAAATTACTCAGCGTTGCTCTCCAATCATAGTTTTGACAACATTGCAAAATTATCGGAAATTGCTCAGAGAATTTCCGAAACGGACAAAGTACTTCTCTGAGCTATACTGCAGGAGGGCTATGCATGTGCCAGAGCAGGTTTGCAAATCGCCATGGATGTGGCAGACACAGCGGCTCGATCAATCGCAACAGCAGTTTCCATGAGAAGAGCTTCATGGCTTGCGACCGCTGCCATACCGAAAGAATTACAGTCTAAGGTCGAGGATCTTCCGTTCGACAGAATCAAGCTGTTTGCGGAGAAGACGGACGAGGTGCTCCACACGGGTAAAGATTCCCGGGCTACCTTACGTACCCTCGGGATGTATGTTCCACCTTTCCGTCGTAAACGCTATTTCCCATTCCAAAGACGTTACGATTACCAGTTCCGCAGACAACAAAACCGTCCATACGATCAGAACCGGTCCAAGCAAAGGACACAGCGCAGACGCCCTCAGCCACCTAGGGTGAATAACGCAGGAGCACCCAAGCAGCAAGTTTGACTTCCAGGTCGAGGGCACGCCGGTCATTCCGGTAACAGTCAGAGACACCACTCCCATTTTCAAGCATCGGTTGCGACCCTACTACCATCAGTGGGTGGCCATATCATCGGACAGATGGGTGTTGGAAGTGATAAAATTCGGACTCACCATCCCATGTACATCCCTCCCTCCTCCTACCCCTCCCACCCCGTCCCTTTTCAGGGACCCTTCTCACGAGGCCCTCCTAAAACAGGAGGCCTATCGCCTGTTGGAAATCGGAGCGATAGAAAGGGTCCCAGACTGTTTCAGGGGAAAAGGATTTTATTCAAGGTACTTCCTGACTCAAAAGAAAACAGGGGGTTGGAGACCCATACTCGATCTAAGGGAGTTAAACCGTTATCTGCGAAAGCAGCGGTTCAAGATGGTGACTCTGACTACAATAATCCCTTCTCTCGACACCGACGACTGGTTCGTAGCCCTCGACCTCCAAGACGCCTACTTTCATGTGGCCATACATCCGGCGCACAGACGTTTCCTGCGATTTGTTATAAACAACGAGCACTTTCAATACTGTGTCCTCCCGTTCGGGCTGGCTTCAGCTCCAAGAGTTTTTTCAAAGACCCTTGCCGTTGTCGCCGCCCATCTTCGTCGTCTCGGAGTCATCATATTCCCTTATCTGGACGACTGTCTCATAAAGGGAAGGACGGCACAAGAGACAACTCGAATGCTTTCAAAAGTCATAGAGACTTTCAACTCACTCGGGTTGATAATAAACGAACAAAAGTCCACGCTAATTCCAACACAAAACATAAAGTTCATAGGAGCGGTTCTCGACTCCTGCACGGCGAGAGCATACCTGCCCACGGACAGATTCCAGGCAATAAAAGACCTGGTCAATCTTCTCCAAAAAACCACAACAATCTCAGCACATACTTGCCTGCGATTGCTCGGCCACATGGCGGCGGCCACCTTTGTAGTCCCGCATGCACGTCTCCGTTTAAGGAATTTACAGCACTGGCTGTCAACGGTGTATGTCCCCATGAGACACGACATACGCAAGTTGGTTACTCCTCCATCCCACGTGCACAGGTCCCTCCGATGGTGGACGAGCCCATTAAACATCCTCACGGGAGTACCGTTTCACCAACCTCAGCCATCGGTTCAATTAACATCAGACGCTTCACTCATCGGATGGGGTGCTCACATGAACGGGGAACGCATCCAGGGACAATGGTCTCACACCGAGAGGCGCCTTCATATCAACCAGCTAGAGTTGAGGGCGATCTTTCTGGCATGCAAACACTTCCTCCCCAGTCTGAGAGGCAAAACAGTCAGGGTGTTGACAGACAACGTAGCGGCGATGTACTATATAAACAGGCAGGGAGGGGCAAGATCACGTTCCCTATGCGCAGAAGCGGTACGATACTGGAACTGGTGCATACAGAACAACATAATCATAACAGCATCATACTTACCTGGCATAGCCAATGTCATTGCCGATTCCCTCAGCAGATGCTTTCCCACGGACCACAAGTGGGAGCTGAGGCTGGACGTACTTCAGGGGATCTTCTGCAGATGGGGAACGCCCCTGGTAGACCTTTTTGCGACGTCTGTCAACAAAAAGTGCCGCCTCTTCTGCTGCAGGGCGGGGATCGGCAAAGGATCCCTCGGCGATGCGCTCCTGACCAATTGGAAAAAGTCGCTACTGTATGCTTTTCCACCAACAGTCCTCATTCCCAGAGTAATAGAGAAAATCAGGACGGAGAGGGCGACAGTAATTTTAATAGCACCAGCTTGGCCGAGGCAAGCATGGTACCCGTTCCTACACAAGATGTCACTTCGACAGCCATGGCCTCTGCCCTTGTATCGAGACCTCCTCTCTCAAGATCGGGGGTCTCTCCTTCACCCCAAACTAGAAACATTGCACTTGACAGCGTGGCTCCTAACTGGCTTACGCTAGATGAAAACCTCTGTTCAAGCCAGGTCAGGTCCATATTGATACATAGCAGGAGGACATCCACGCGAAATACTTACCTGGCAAAATGGCGCAGATACTCTCTCTGGTGTCTCCAGAGTAACGTTCAACCATTGACTGCTCCTCCACAACACATCCTCGAGTACATCCTTCATCTCCGAAATGCTAAGCTTTCTCTGGCATCCCTCAGAGTTCACCTGGCAGCCATCAGTGCCTTCCATCACCTGATACAGGGTTATTCGGTGTTCTCTCACCCGATGTTAAAACGATTTCTAAAAGGTCTAACCAATATGAGCCCACCTCGAAGGCCGCCTCCTCCGTCGTGGAACCTCGACCTGGTACTCGATACAATTATGTATCCCCCATTCGAGCCTCTGGCATCAGTATCTTTACAGATGTTAACCATGAAGACCGTCTTCTTGCTCGCTATTACTTCAGCTCGTAGAGTTAGTGAGTTAGGGGCGATAATGGCAAACCCTCCCTTTACTTCTTTCTCGAAGGACTTGGTAACGTTACGTTTACACCCAGCGTTCATACCCAAAGTAGCTTCATCATTTCATATCAATGAACCGATCGTCCTTCCTTCCTTTTACCCTAAGCCACACTCCTCAACGAGGGAAGCCCTGCTACATACGCTGGACGTTAGGCGGGCTCTTTCATTTTACATAGACAGAACCCGTCAGTGGAGACGAACAGATAGACTTCTAATATCGACAACGAACCGATCTAAGGGTACTGCACTTTCCACTCAGCGCATTGCCAAGCTTATCACCTTGTGCATTACCACATGCCACTCCATTCGGGATAAACCCTTGTCTTCGCAGCCGCGAGCACACTCGACTAGAGCAGTGGCGACATCTACGGCCTTTGCCAGAGGAGTTCCTTTAGCCGATATTTGCAGGGCAGCCACTTGGGCTTCCAGCTCTACATTTATGAGGCATTATGCTATAGTTCAGAAATGGGGGGCGGACCATTCAGTAGCTTCCGCAGTCCTTTCAACAGTAAAACCTAAGTAACCCGGAGCGCTCTTAGTTCCGACTACTGCTTTATAGTCACCTAGAGAGGAGCACCCACGGGGCCACTCGAAGAAGAAGGGGAAGTTACTCACCTTGTGTAGTAACGATGGTTCTTCGAGATGTGCCCCGTGGGTGCTCCACGTCCCGCCCTCCTCCCCGCTCCGGGTTGTTTCTGTCTTTCTCTTCCAGAGACCGAGCGGTGAGAGGAACTGGCGGGGGGGCCGAGCCGCGATCGTTGGAAAGGGCGCGAACGACCAGCGCAGGGAGCATGCACGGCCCGGCCCGGTATGGCTCTGAAATCTTCCGATCAGTGGCGCCGGGACGGACCCGACACCTAGAGTGGAGCACCCACGGGGCACATCTCGAAGAACCATCGTTACTACACAAGGTGAGTAACTTCCCCTTCACCACTGCATCTTTCCCCTGAAGACTCGTGTTCAGTACATTCAGATGCTTTGTTATGTCAACTAGAAACCCCAAATCAGCCAGCCAAATAGGATCAGATAGTTCTCGCATTGGTTGTCCCTTTGTTTCCAAGAATTCTCCAATTTCCTTTCTTAGAGAGTAGAAATGCTGCAGTGCAGACCCCCGACTGAGCCATCTTACATCGTTGTGATATAAAACATCTTCGTATTCAGTCTGGATGTCCAGTAGAAACTGTTTAAACTGGCGGTGGCACAGGGCTTTAGAGCGAATAAAATTAATAGTCTTCAGCACCGGTTTCATAACATGATCATATTTGAGATGTTTAGCACAGAGAACTTGTTGATGAATGATACAATGGAGTTTAATAGCTTTGCCTCCTTCTTCGATCACCTTGTTACAGATTAGGGTTGGTAATCCACTTCGTTCACCAACCATGGCAGGTGCCCCATCAGTAATAATCCCAGTAACTTTGTTCCAAGGCAGTTTCATGTCATCTATGGCGGAACTAACAGAAACAAATAAATCTTTTCCTCTTGTTTGGTCCGTAAGGCTCTGGAGGTCAAGTAGCTCTTCAGTCACATTCATTTCATCGTCCACCCCTCTCATAAAAATCAGCAACTGAGCTGTGTCAGATAGGTCCGTGCTTTCATCACAGGCTATTGAAAAGAAGTCAAAATCCACTCCTTTGGATGTCAACTGTCTCTTAATATCTGATGAAATCTCTTCAATTCTCCGTGCTACAGTGTTACGAGCCAGGCAAATGTTGGCAAACTCTTGCTTCTTCTCGGGACAGATATTCTCAACCATTTTCATAACGCATTCTTTGATAAAGTCACCCTCAGCAAAAGATTTGCAATTTTTAGCAATTAACGTTGCCACCTCATAGCTCGCCCTTGTGGCATTTTCATTTGACTCACGGGCTTTTATGAAAAATTGCTGTTGTGACATTAAAACAGCTTCAAGTTGCTTCAACTTTTCACTGCGGTCGTGCCCTGTTAGCTTGTCGTATGTGCTATGTCTCAACTGGTAGTGTCTCTTGACATTAAATTCCTTATAAACAGCCACAGTCTCTTGGCATATCAGACAAACACAGTGATTCTGTATTTCAGTGAAGAAATATTCCACTTTCCACCTGTCCTGGAAGCGGCGGCCCTCACTGTCAACTTTCCTTCTCTTATTTACAGTCGCCATTTTTTTAAATTGACCAGAAGAGGAAGGGATCATGTGAGCGCAGTGCCAGAGGTTTAATACACTGCCCAAGTAATACACTAATACGCTGCCCAACAAGAATTCTCTTGCCTTTGTGGCTGTTTGTGGTGAAGTGTCTAATGATGAGCTCGGGCGTGTTCGCAGCTCCACGTGCCTGAGCCCGCCAGGAAGCTGACAGTGCGCAGGGCCAATCACAGATACTGAGCTATTTCCTGATCTCAGCAGCTGCGGAGTCCGTCCCTGCACTCTCAGCCCCAAGGCAGAGGGCCCGCAGGGTCGGAGGCGGGCGGAGAGCGCAGGGCACGCTGGCCTCACGGGGGCAGGGCGAACCCGCAGCCAAGCAGGGGAGCGGGGCTGCGGACGTGCCCTACATGGCAGGCTTTAGGACCGCAGCGGCCACCATGGACGGCGGCGGTGTGGCCGGAAGCGGCGCGCTGCGCGCACCAGTTCAGAGGAGCGCCGGGGAGCCAGGAGAGGGGGAGGAAGCGGGGGCTGTCCCTGCACTCTCAGCCCCAAAGCGGAGGGCCCGCGGGGTCGGAGAGCGCAGGGCACGCTGGCCTCACGGTGGCCCGGGGGCAGGGCGAACCCGCAGCCGAGCGGGGCTGCGGATGTGCCCCACAGGGCAGGGACTAGGACCGCGGCGGCAGCGCGGCCCGGAGCGGCGCGCTGTGCGCGCCAGTTGAAAGGAGCACCGGGGAGCTGGGAGAAGTGGGGGCCGTATTAAATCCGACCGCGGGCCGCAATTGGCCCGCGGGCCGGACTTTGGACATGCCTGCTCTATGGGATAATTGCGTGTAAGGATTGATGCAATTTTTATTGGTGATAATTAAAATAAAGGCTACAATCTGGCTCTGGGGAAAGATTAGTAGGAAAAGTTAATGTCCTGTCTAAAGGACACGCAAAGCTGACATTTTGTTTCTATTAGGTATGGGCTTTAGTAGCAAGAGAGCCTGATCTACAAGCTCTGTATCGGAAGGCTGGTATGAAGCAGCGACTCGCTTTTAGAATCTGGCAAGAACAGGGCTGATATTGCAGAAATAAACCATTCCTAAGAAGTGTTAAGTGGAGTAGTCAGCAAACCCATCCCAATATTAAGTGGTACCAGAACATTCTGGTATCAAGGATGGTACAAAAAATTCCCCAAGGATAACAAGCACCCTGACATGTACTGGAAGATAAGGTCAGAATCACACTGTCACTTGTTTGTCAGGGAATAAAGTAGACACGAGAAGTCATTATTCCGCTCTACGCACTCTGTGCTGGTTAGGCCTCAGTTGGAGTATTGTGTCCAGTTCTGGGCACGGCACTTCAAGAAAGATGTGGAGAAATTGGAGAGGGTCCAGAGAAGAGCAACAAGAATGATTAAAGATCTAGAGAACATGACCTATGAAGGAAGGATGAAAGAATTGGGTTTGTTTAGTTTAGAAAAGAGAAGATTGAGGGGGGACATGGTAGCAGTTTTCAGGTATCTAAAAGGGTGTCATAAGGAGGAGGGAGAAAACTTGTTCATCTTGGCTTCTGAGGATAGGACTAGAAGCAATGGGCTTAAACTGCAGCAAGGGAGGTTTAGATTGGACATTAGGAAAAAGTTCCTAATTGTCAGGGTAGTCAAACCACTGGGGTAAATTGCCCAGGGAGGTTGTGGAATCTCCATCTTTGGAGATATTTAAGAGTAGGTTAGATAAATGTCTATCGGGGATGGTCTAGACAGTATTTGGTCCTGCCATGAGGGCAGGGGACTGGTCCCCTTCAGTCCTAGTATTCTATGATTCTATGATAAGCTCATGTTTATCAGTTACCTATTTGAACACCTACACCCCAGTGTTAAGATATCTTTTTGAGATGAGGCGACCACATCTGTACACGGTATTCAAAATGGGGGGAGGGGTACTTGTATTAAATCCATGGTACACGCATATCTTGAATACTGCATATAGATGTGGTTGCCTCATCTCAAAAAATATAATAGCATTAGAAAAAATTCAGAAAAGGGCAACAAAAATTATTAGGGCTTTGGAATGTCTGCCATATGAAGAAAGAGTAAAAACATTGTGAATTTTCCACTTAGAAAAGAGGAGGACAAGAGGTGATATGTTAGAGGTATATAAAATCATGACTGGTTTGGAGAAAGTGTACAAGGAAAAGCTATTTACTTGTTCTTCTGTTACGGGAACTTGGAGTCACCAAATGAAATTAATAGGTAGCAGGTCTAAAAGAAATAAAATGAAGTACCTACTCATACAATGCACAGTCAATGTGTAGAACTTCTTGCCAAAGGATGTTGTGAAGACCTTTAGGAGGGTTCAAAAGAAAGCTAAACCATTCATTGACCTATCCTCCATGAATTTATAATTAGCCAGGATGGGTAGGAATAGTGTCCCTAGCCACTGTTTGTCAAAAGCTGGGGATGGGTGATGGGGGAGGGGGATCCTTGTTCTATTCATTCCCTCTGGGGCACCTGGCATTGGCCGCTATTGGAAGACAGGATACTAAGCAGACGAACCTTTTGGTCTGACCAAGTATGGCCAGTATTATGTTCTCTTACATCTCTACTACAAAGATGCATCTCAGAGGGAGTATCTTTGGCAAAAAAGCAATGGAAAAGCCCCACAAATGAATGAGCTGCATCCATATTTACAGTATACATGTCTTAGTATCCTAGAGTCTCCCAAGTACTAATACTACTGCTCTTCAACAATAAACCTGTCTGGGTGCCTTCATACTATAATGGCTATTGTGGTCACTGTGCAGGTCAGTCTAGGTCTGCTGTGCCAACAGTCTGCGTAGAGCTCGGACCACTCATGGAGAGAACATACACATGCAGCCAAACATCTAACTGCATGCATTAGGGATATTGATAAGAAATGAGACATAAGGAATTAAAAAAGTGTCATCTCTCCTTAAATGTGTGACCCAGATATGAACATGTAACTTGGTCAGTACCTTCAGATATTTTAAGGCATTATCTATAGAGTGTTATTTAGATTTGTTGTTACTTGTATACAACTGATTGAGGTGCAATATTTCTGGAACAGAAGAACTGAAACAGAGTGGGCTCAAATCTTTAATCTGTAATAATGTAACATGAATCACTAACTGGCTAGTTCCTTTAATATTAAGTGTTGTCCGCTTGGTTTCTAAGAATTTAAATATTTTAATGGATTATGTATCCATTGCCCATGGATTTAACTAGCTGCTTTGTTATAATAAAGACTGATTGCAGAAGCAAGTATAGTCACTTCAGGGATTTGTAGAAGTTAGATATTCTAATTTAATTACTTACAATGCTAGTTTTCCCTAAAACCATAAATATAAATTACACTAAGATATAAATATTCTTCTCAGAACTAAAATTTTAATTTTGGGGATTTCAGATTTTCTACTATCACATTTTCAGATAGCCACAGTGCTCTGAAATACGTACTGGGCTAAAATCTCCACTCCATCAGAACTCTGTTAGGCTGCGTCTAGACTGCAGGCTTCTTGCACAAGAAGCTTTTATCGGAAGAGATCTTCACATGGCCTTGGACAACTGTCCATTGCAGTTTATTTTTCTGTAACATCACCTATTGGCACATCTTTTACAGTAATCCTTAACCATAGAGTTATTCCTACGTTACCCACTCATGTCAAGCATTTTCTAGCCCATAGACTTGAGCTAAAATATTACAGGCTTCGCATCCCAGCTGTGCTTTATTTAATATAACTAATACACAATCATCGTTCCTAAATACTTATAAGTATTATAGTTATATCCATTTAACTTTCATTGATTATATATGAAGTAGCATATGAGTGGAGCATAATGCTAAGTACAATAAATGGATGATAAATAAGCTAATAGGCTATGCTTTCTTGACTCCATGTGTCACATGTTGGTAAGAGATACACATAGGACAGGTGCTGCAGGAGATAATTACGTTGGCTTCATTTGTGTTGCAAGTTCTTTGTTTCCATGGCTTCTGCTGTGCATGACCACATACACGTGATCTTAGATTCTTTTTGTCTGGACCTGGGCCTATGCTCAGATGTCCTTGTGCCCCTTGACCAAGAGCACGAAGGCAGAGCAGAGCCAACCGTTCCTCCATTGTTTCTTAACTGACTGTGGTGTAATAAGATGAAACACCTTCAGTTCCTGATTTAATCGGCATGTTTTGTGTTTTATTGTTAACTTTTTTATGCTTATTGGCAAAAAACCTTTGAATAAACTTACGAATATTGCTACTCCTGGGATTCTAGCAGCTAAGGCTCAGACGTGATTGATCTTTTGCTGCTGCTTCAAAAGGATGCACAGAGAGGGAGACCTGCCTCAGCCTTTTTCTACTGGAGTGCTAACCACCTCTTTAGAGTCTGGAACAAAACATCCTACAATCTTCAGCAGTAACTTCTGGCTAGTACTCCTCTGTGCTCTCTCTACACCAAAATCATTTCTCAGTTTTCACAGATTGAACCTCTTGATTATTGAGACTGGTAAAGCAGTTGAAACCTCCACTACCCAGTTTTCAGAAAGGGGTAGGAAGAAGTAGCTGTCCAGAGGCAAGCATAGACCAATCACATTCTCTGGTGCCTACTGAAAATGAAACAACAAAGCCTATTTTGTGTGTGTGGAGGGGGGGAGAGTCATGTCCCTCAGGCGAAAGGCAACTCATATTCCATGTTGGTTCCTTCTGATGTCTCATTAGCTGGTTGTCATGTAAACACTGTACTACCTGAAACTAGCATACATTTTCTTGGTACCAACAACTCCTCAATATTCTATGGAGAACCATAGTGTCTGAGAGACTGACCTCCAGAGTGGAGACATTTCCTGCACAGACCTTCTTGGTATCCATAACATTCTTTTAAGTTACTGTATAATGTCACCTCTGTTGTCTATAACCATTAGATATTCTGCCTCAGTACCAATTACTAATATTTTCACTGTACAGTGAGCTCCCTTGTTCAGACTGACTAAGATTCAGGACTGCCTTAGCACATGACAATTAGCTCTACCTTTGAAGAACTAGCTTCATTTTCTTCCTCCCCTACCAAACAAATCAGAGAAGCATCCTCTGGCCACTAGATTCCCAGTCTTGCTCATAAGAGTAAGGTGTTACGGAACACCTTCACACAGTCTACCTAGTAAACTGCCAGGGAAAGGAGCTGTTTTATCTGAATTCAAGAATGTCTTGATACATAGCAGGAAAACTTTTTTTTTTTTTTTTTTTTTTTTTAACTTACGCAGCAAAATAAAGTTTTATATTTGGGGTGTGCATCCTCCCTTGGAAACCAACCCTTTTTTCTGTTATTCCGGGCTCTCTGCTAACCCTAAAAAATTGCAATTGTACCAGCTCCATCAGAGCACATTTAGCAGCAATAATTGCTGCTCGTCCTCTATTTCAGGTTTATATATTTACTCACCCTACAGCTACTAGATTTTTCAATTCTGATTTCTAATTAGATTTCTAATTCATATATTTTCTCCCATAGTCCCGTCCTTAATGACTCCCTTGTGAACCCTTAACAGCCTTACCATTTTACTTCCTATCTGTGAGTGCTGCATTTTTTACACAAATAAAATGAGCTCATAGAATAGGGGAAATTCAGGGACTTATGGCTGATCTATCTTAAACAGTGTTCAGTAAAGATAAGATATGGCCAGACTCCATGTTTCTGCCAAAGGTGGTTTCCAATTTTCACTTAAATATGTTGATTCACCTTTAAAACTTGATCCATAATACTATTTGCATAAGTAACTGTTTTAGAATGTAGTAGCTAAGTTAAATCCAGCCATGCAGCTTCAAGCCATCAGGCAACATCTTTAAGAAGAATTCTAATTTCAGAAATTTGCAAGTTGGCTAATATAGATCTAGTGTTGTTCCTTAGCTGATGCGTCAACATCAGATGTCCTCATTGGTAGAGAAGTATTGCAATTTGTGTTATATAGGACTGCCAAATCCACCTCAGAATTGAGGTAACTGATTCTTCTTTGGTGACTAGCAATCAATGTTGAAAAACACTTGGAAGTAATGTCTGAGTATCTTCAGTAACTGATTTTCTAAGATGTGTTGACCAAGTGGATTTCACAACTCCCCCTACTTACTTTCTTCTATAGAATTCTATAGCCACAGTGTTCTTGTAACAGCAAAAAAACTGAGGGGTGGTGCCTTGTAGGCCTTTTATGCTTAATGGAGGGGGGAGGATCATGGCGACATAAAAGATGCAGATTTGATGTCACATGCATAGAGGTCATGTATACCAGAAGTGGAATTAATGTGAATACAATTACTGAAGTGAAACTTCATTCTTCAACGGGTTTGTTCCTTTGGGTACTCCAATTTGGGATGTGCATTTGCCCCCACACTTTTGTGAGTGTCAGTAGCATTCATTGTCCATTCCTTCATCTTGCGCATGCTTGTGCTCTGAAGCAAGGATATATAGGAAAGAGTGGAGTCAGTGGACCCACTGTCATTCCCAAAGCCTCCTTAGCTGCTTGCAGGTCAAGTTGGAGGGTTGGGGTGCCCACTTAGCTAATTTGGGTAACTTGCTAACATTTTTCTTATTTGATCTTCAGTGTTTTCTTTCTCGCTTGTGCTTGGGGGGGGGGGGTTTCCTGTCTTTCCTTTTTTGCCAAGTTTTGGCCTGTCATTGAACATAACTAGCTAAGAAAGGATGAAGATGGAGGGTTCGGTCAACATAACTCACCATCTGCAGCCTTTCCGAATGTCATACCCAAGATTTTGGGCATCAAGCGCACTCTGATCTCCCCACAGGTCTTTTTCCTACAGCAACAAGCAGTCTAGCTGCCTCTGCTATCTTGGAGAGACTCGCAGTCCCTCCAAATGTAAGATCTGCACTTCATACAAAAGCACATTTAAACTCAGGGAAGATAGATTACCGTATTTTCCGGCATATAAGACGACTTTTGATGTTAAAAAAACATCCCCCAAAAATTGGGGGTCATCTTATACGCCGGGTATACAGCTTTGCGGCTTTGCAAAGCCTCGGGGGAAGCCAGCGGCGGGGCAGCCCAGGCGCGCCGGGGCTGTCCCGCTGCTGGGGCGTCCTCAGAGGCTTTGCTCCCGGTTCCTCTGGTCTGCTGGGGACCGTCTCCAGCAGACCAGGGACACCGGGAGCAAAGCCGGGGAGGCGGAGGGGCGCTGGGGTATAAGACGAAACCCTATCTTTTAACTAAAAAATTAGGGGGTCGTCTTATACGCCCAGTAGCCTTATACGCCGGAAAATACGGTAAAACTCTTTATTAATAATTATCTGAGATCTGCAGGACCTGAGGAGCCTTCCCTGCTTCATCAGTTTCAGCTGCTCAAAGCACTCCAGAGACCATGGGGACCCTTCAAAATGTTCCAAGTCATCAAAACGCAAACCCTGTTCTCAAAAACAAAAAGAAAAAAAGAGGGGAAACGTCATCTTCTCAAACTGCATCTCAAACTGAATGGGTACTGCTAGGGGTGCTCGCTTTCAGGACTTCAAAGCTTGAGGCAAGCAGAACCCTGCAAGAGGCTATTCTAATGGCTGTATTCTAAAATGTGAAGTCCATTATGCTTACCACTGCTTGATACCCCAGGAGCCACTCAGTGCTGAACAACAGTGTATTCTATAAATCAATGCTGTTGAATGAGTCCTTCATCTGCATCTAAATCTCCATGCACAGTATCCATAAAATAATGAAACTGGTGTATATCTGAGCACATGGATCTATGGTTCATCTGTCAGATATAGAAGACCATAGCAGACTCCATGATGAGTCAGGTTTTCCACCCTGACCATGCATGAAAGGGAGTTAAATGATACAATGTTCTAGAAGATTTGCCTTACCTGTGATCTTCCAGAGATTTCTTTGATGCCATGTACTTGAAATCCTGACTATCTTGCTT
Organism: Pelodiscus sinensis; assembly: GCF_052426305.1. Taxonomy (NCBI): domain Eukaryota; kingdom Metazoa; phylum Chordata; order Testudines; family Trionychidae; genus Pelodiscus; species Pelodiscus sinensis. Next base: position 254,857,886 of record NC_143052.1, on the reverse strand, counting down.
AAGGAGGACACAATCACAGCATGTTGGAAGATGAGGTCACAAGATAATAAGAGTATGTATTCCTTTGTCTCCTGACACTGTTACTGAACAAGTTGAAACCGAAGAGATTAATGACTATTTTCTTAATGTCATTGTAGACATTACAGATAAGGTTCTAAGACCATGGTATGCAACCTGTGTAGCCTGTAAGATATTTTGTTTTGTTACCCATCAGAATTACCAGATTCTGCTTGTTTCCAGCCGCATAGGTTTTTTTCCTACCAGTGTCACTAAAGTAACATGCACAAAAACCACAGGCACATGGAGTGAGGAACGTGCTTATTGCAGACAACATTGACTACTATGGTTCAGTTGGCATACCTTGCAAATTCTAGATACACAAGCACAGTTAGCAAAACTATCCTATCCTGGGATGCCATTGTGGGTATAACAATCTTGAAACTGATATTAAGGAGGGACACTCATTGTTGGCAGACAGGATACTTGGTTAGATGGACCTTTGGTCTGATCCAGTATGGCCATTCTTACTTTCCACTTACCAAGGTTGCCCATTCCTATATTGAGCTTTTTCAGCTGTTCCTGCAACCACCTCTCTGCTCCGCCTTCCTTTGACAGCAGATCTCACCTAGGTGTCAGGTCCATACCTCATCCGAACTTCTTGTCACTTCATTTCAGAGCATCACAAGTAGGTAGTTCTTCAGACCTCTAGCATAGACCAGAACAGCTCTTCAAACAGCAATGTGCAATACTAGAAAACCCACTACAAAGAAAACAGTTTCAGGAGTGGAATTTTGTCCCCATCTGGTATAGGCTATGAGCTGTAACTCCTTTTAAGTCTTCCTTTTCCATCATTATTGGTTACTTGCTAAACTTGAAAACCGTACGGTTATCATTAAGCTCAGTTAAGGCTTACCTAGTTGTCGTCATAGCCGCCTTTCCCTCCTTCCTCTCTTTCCTTCCTCCTCCTCAATTGTAGTTTTCATTCTTCACTCACTTGACCATTGCAAAGTTCATTAAAGCCTGTTTAAACTTTTTCCTACCCCCAAAAGAACCTACTCCTCTATAGGAACTCAGCTTAGTTTTCAATGCACTGAGGAAAACCCCATTTGAAACTATGGTGAGCTGTCCCCTCCTTCATATATCTTTCAAGGCCTCTTTTCATAGCCACCACCTTGGCTAGGAAAGCTGTTGACCCTTATGATTTACCCACTATTTATGTAGCACTCTTCACAGACATCCATGGTAGAAATCAGTGTCTGCTGATCTGCAGGACTCTACTCCCAGGAGATGCTGTGGTCAAAGGAAAAGAACATGGGATTGCCACTGATTTCCAGGAGGCAAACACTCATGCCAGCAGTTGCTCCTGGCTGTGCAGCTGTACTGGCACCACCCCCATCCAAGCTCTGCAATCCCAGACAGAACACAGACTGGGGGCTTCATGCTTTTCTTGTTTGACCACAGCATATCTTGGGAGTATAGCCCTGTGGATCAGTGGGTATCAATTTCTATCCGTTTATGGGTAGAAATTTGTATGCATGCAGGGCTCTATGTATATGGTGTTTATCATGATATGGTGACATTGTCTGAGATAGGAACTGAGGGTAGGAAAGTGATCATCAGAGTTCCATGTTAGCCGGGACATTCATTTACAGTGTCTTGTCCCAGCCCTCACTCTTCGAGAGAAGAAGCTAGTCTCCATATAATAGACATAAGAAAAGCTCCAGCTTTTTATCTTGATAGGACTAAGTCCTTCAGGAGTTCTATACTTTTTCATATCACAGAATGAAAGAGGACCTCATCTCCTCCAAAATGCTGTTGGGATGCTTATTAATCTGTTCCTATGCCTCAGAGGTAGGTCATCATCTTAGAGTGCTTGCTTATTCCACTTACTCAGTAGCATTACTGAAGTTCACTTGGGATGTTTGAAAGCCTGCAGCCTGGTCATCAGTGCATATGTTTTTTCAGCACTAGGCTATTATACATGCTTCCAGAGCTGGTGTAATTTGTGATGAGACTCTGTTCTAGTTCCATACTAAATCCATCTCCTGAGCAGTCTCCTCCATAATTGATATACTGCTCAAGAATCTCCTGCAGTGAAGCACCACAGGACAGCTGATCAAGGAACAGGTTGTAATTATAGCAATTGGGGGGTTTTAGATGGAGCATTCACAGGGACAAACTACAACCTGCCTTCCTTGCCCTCCTGTTTAGTCATTTTTTTGGACACTCTAGTTGAGAAGGAACTGGAACTGCAGTGGGACTGCTTTTTCCCTATGTACTCTTGCACTGGAGCATGAGACTATGTAGAGTACATGTGTGGACCCTCCATATCCTGAAATGGGGTCTTCACAGGGACAAAATATCTTGAACACCAGTTACTATACAACGTAAATTACCTCTCCTTCTCTAGCCATTTCAGGCCATTTTATTTCTGGTTGTGCCATCTGAGTGGTGCACAGTGGATTTAGCTGATAGGATAATCTGTCCTGAACTTTTTTCTTCACTGTCTATTTTTGGGGGGGAAGGGGGAAAGTGAGAGAATATAAACTACATATGTATATGTGCACATGCCAAATACATTCTCTCATTCAGTGTGTATTAGGTTTTTAATTTAGTTGAAATTTGCCATTTGTGTACTTTTACTAAGCCATTTTGAGACAGTCAATTTAAAACTGCATTGTAGCCAAAAAAATTCTGCTCATTACAAGCATCATTACTATACCTGAAGGGCTATGGGAAAACACTTAATTACTGTTCAGGTTTGCATGTTTGGCAGCTGCCCGTTTCACGGTTTCCCTTGAATAGTCAGTCAATTTTGTAAGCCTTTTATATAGTCCGTAACTTTTGTATGCTTTTCACACAGTGGTGGGAGGTGGGGTGGGGAATCATCTTTAAAATGTAAAGATTGGGAAAACCACAAAAAAATCAGGGAGACATAAACAGGTAATTGACTTTTTTTTAAGCTACCCAGATTTGAAGTTGTGTGCCTGCAAGAGGTTTTAGTGCCTTAGTGTAAACGCTATAGTTGCTTAAGTGCAAGCATTTAACTTGGCTATATATGAGGGTTTTTTCTAATTTTGCACTGTTACAGAGGCGCTTCCACTGCTGGTGAGAGTTATTCAATCACCAGATGCCAAAGCCAAAGAAAATGTGAATGCAACAGAGAACTGTATTTCAGCAGTAGGAAAGATCATGAAGTTCAAGCCTGATTGTGTAAATGTTGAGGAAGTCCTTCCACACTGGTTATCGTGGCTTCCACTACATGAAGACAAAGAAGAAGCTGTTCATACTTTCAATTACCTCTGTGACCTAATTGAGAGGTAAGGTAAAAATGTATCTTGATATAATGCATAAAATAAGCATAATTGTGGTTTGCTTTTTTTTATTGTACACCTTTTCCATTAATGGGTCCTGTACTTTTATTTCTCTCGCATATGAATGTATACACATTATCTTGAACATGGGAGTTAGCCTTACTAATGAGGTATGAAAGAAATGTTAACATTTTGTCATATATATTTTTAATGAAAATCATAAGCCAGCTCAGTCAACAAAGAGAAATTCATGAAGCCAATGACTTGTCTGATTTTTTTTTTTTTTTTTTTAACTAAAAATATCCATGACAGAATGGGAAGGGGTTTGACAGCTGTGAGGTGGCTGGGAGATCTGGTAGTCCCCACCTCCCGTAGGACTCCGAGCACTAGCCAGGGAGCCACAGGGGTCCCCCTGTCATGCCACAGAGCTATGGGATACCCTGCTGCTCATGGAGGCTCAGAGCTTGTGGGCCCAGCTGCTTCAGGTATCGGGGTATCTGACAGCCTGGAAGGTGGCAGAACCCTCTCAGGGTATGTCTACACTACCCCGCTAGTTCGAACTAGTGGGGTAATGTAGGCATACCGCACTTGCAAATGAAGCCCGGGATTTGAATTTCCCGGGCTTCATTTGCATAAGCGGGGAGCCGCCATTTTTAAATCCCCGCTGGTTCGAACCCCGTGCAGCGCGGCTACACGGGGCACGAACTAGGTAGGAGGAGTAACGGTAGTTCGAACTAGGAAGCCTAGTTCGAACTACCTAGTTCGTGCCCCGTGTAGCCGCGCATGAAATGAGGAGTAACGGTAGTTCGAACTAGGAAGCCTAGTTCGAACTACCTAGTTCGTGCCCCGTGTAGCCGCGCTGCACAGGGTTCGAACCAGCGGGGATTTAAAAATGGCAGCTCCCCGCTTATGCAAATGAAGCCCGGGAAATTCAAATCCAGGGCTTCATTTGCAAGTGCGGTATGCCTACATTACCCTCCTAGTTCGAACTAGGAGGGTAGTGTAGACATACCCTCAGTCAATAGGGCTGAAGTCACAGTGTTGGCATGTAGTACAATCATTGTCCTGCAGCAAATTCTAATACTCCCTAAATAGGTGTTCTATCCTTCTAGTGTTCTTTTATTATAGTTATCCAGTCTTGGAAGTGCTTATATAGCTTATAAAAGCCCAAAATCTTCTGGAAAGTTTTGACAGTTGGGTGAAATCTGTGTACAGTTTACAATCTATCACTGATACATTTTACAGCTACTGGTAGAGCTGAAAATTTGCTAACTGAATTCTCAACCTTAGTTTTCTTTGGGTGCAGACACTCATCCTATTCCACATGCAGTTAGTCATATTGTGGTCAGAATCCTTGAATTGCAAGCATATATAAACAGACGTGTAACCCATTTACCCTAGTCAGATCCCTATTTCTGGATATAAACCTCTCTGTTGCAAGTAATCCCATAGGGTACACCTACACTACAGAAAAGATCAAAGCTGCCACTGTCAATCTTCAAGAGTTCAAATTAATGGGTCTAGTTAAGACAGCTAATTCAAACTGAGATGGACGCTCCGGTCAATGCCAATAATCCTGCTTCCATGAGGAGTAAGGGAAGTCGAAAGAAGAGTGTTCTCCCTTCAACTTCCTGCAGTGTGGATAGTGCCAAAAGTCGAGTTAGGCTACTTCGACTTCAGCTATGCAATTAACGTAGCTGCAGTTGTGTATCTTGATTCAACCTTGTCCCATAGTGTAGACATAACCATAGTGATCTGCTCCAAAACCTCAGGAGCCTGCCAAATGTTATTATGAAACATTTTATCTAGCCTGGAAGGTAAAAAGTAGGTCTAAAGTTACAATCCTTTCCTGACTGGTAGGGCAGCCTTTGCCACACGATCATCTGCAAACATTGTCAACCTTTCCAGACCAAAAAACTGGTTTTGTTTAACTCAGGTGCTTGACTCTCATGAGAATATAGCATCTCACTATGATTGATGGTACTTGTTCTCACAAGATGGGCTACATCTGGAATGGCCTCACAGTGACTTAGCCTTGCTTTTCCTGAATGATAAACAGTGAGCCTGTAGGATGCATGCTACCGGATTTACTTTGAGATGAACCTGATAGTAGAGTTGATTGCAAACTTATCAGAAAATTGTCGATTTGTAAAAACCAAAGTGTTAGCAGATCAGGGTCGGTTTTGCAGAATGTTTGTTTCCATTTGACAATTTCAAAACTTCAAAAATGTCTATAAACAACTTAGTTTTTCACTTTTGAAATGGCTTTATGAAGCTTAGTAATTATACAAAAGATTAAATAGCAGTCCATTCAATTTTTTGGATTGGTGGTTCTCAAACTTTCAGGATCTTGACTTTTTTTTGTCCTTTTGTGGGATGGCAAGAGTTTTCCATCCAGATCAACCAGCTGCTTATATATTCAAGAGTCCAATCCTTACGAAAATTGCTGCCTAACACTTGACTTGTCTTAGAAAAGATTGGACAGTGATGGCATTAGTTAGCAATCTAATCATGAATTTAGCCAAAAGTGTGCCACCTGGTAATTTATAGGATCCTGGATCCTTCTGAGTCCAGCTTAAGGCTTTGGTAGTGTACTGAGAATACTTACTGCTGTTGTCAGTAGGTGTATCCACCCATAAAGGAAATCTATGCTCATCCTGCTGGAGTACTCTATCCTATTAGATAATGTTGTTTTGAGTCCCTCATAGTGTGGTGGAACTTAAGTTAACTTTAATATGAGGTGTATTCATACATAAATGAGACCTGGGCATAGAAGTCTGATTCTGTGGCTGCATAGCAGAATCTGGAGTGGACAAACTAATCTCTGCTAGTGTTCAGGTTGCTAAAATCACTAACTTTCCAGAGGGGTTAAAAGTAATCCTCTCTCAACCTGCCATTTATATCCATCATAATTGGTGAAAAGTATTTGGAAAATACCCCATTGCTCAGGGAAACTTTCAGTGCCATGTGGAGGGTGGCAGTTTCTTTTAAACAATTCGAAAGAATAATAAGAGGCCAATATATTTTCATCGGGAGTCTCTTTCCTGACCTGAAAAACAAAATGGAATCCTACAAAAAGTGGAAACATGGACAGATTTCTGAGAACAAAGAATAAAACAAGCATGTAGGAAAGAAGAAAAGCAAAGCATAAAGGACTTGCATGTAGTAAGGGACATGAAAGGCAAGAGGAGATTATTTTAATACATAAGAGGCAAGAGAAGAATGAAGGAAAGTGTAGGTTCTCTGCGTAACAGGGAAGGAGAGCTAATTTATGACATCTGAGGTGTTGAATGCTGTTGTCATTCTTCACTAAAAGGTTAATAGTTACCACCAGATAATCAACACAGTGTAATATTAATAAAAACTAAGGAACATAAGCCAAAGAGGGAAGAAGGAGTTGAAGAATGTTTAAGAACATAAGAATGGCCATAGAGGGTCAAGCTAATGGTCAGCTAGCCTGCTAGCCTGTTTTCCCATGTGACCAGTGCCAGATGTATGAGGGGAAACGAATAGATCAGAGCAGTTGAGTGATCTGTCCCCTGTTCTCCACTCCATCTTACTTATGGTTTAGGAACACTTGGAGCATTGGGGTTGTCCCTGACCATCTTAGCTAGTAGATATCGATGGACCTATCATCCACAAATTTATTTAATTCTTTTTTGAACCCAGCTGCAGATTTCACAACCTCTTCTGGCAATGAATTTCACTAGTTGACTGCTTTGTGGAAGAAGTACTTACTTAGATTTTAAATCTGATCCCTATTTATTTCATCAGGTGACCCTTAGTTCTTGTGTTACATGAAGGAGAAAATAATTCTTCTCTTTTCACTGTCTTCCCCACTATTCATGATTTTATAGACCTCTGTCATATTCTCTCTTAGGCCAGATCTATACTACACCTGTAAGGTCAGCTTAAGGCAGTGGTTCACAACCTTTTTTACACTACAAACTGGCAAACCCATTCACAAACTTTTGGCAAACTAGTAACATTTTATTTGCATATTCTGCCAAAAGCCCTGGTCCCCAGAGCCACTGCAAACAGCTTCAGCTCCACCAGTCCCCTGCTCCTTAGTCTCCCAGTGCCAGCCTCCTGTTTCCAGAGTCCCACCGCCTGAGGGGGCCATGTCACAGGGCCCCGGCCACTAGAGGAAGGGCTGAAGCTAGGTCCAGGACCACATGGTGTCTGCCTTGTTGTTCCTCGGGTGGGGCAGCTGCCCGCCATGTGGCCCCGCACTGGAACAGCTGAGCAGCTACTGTGTCACTCTGTTCAGTAAGTGGGCGGGCCTCAGGGAAGCTGAGCTGTGTATCCTAGCCCCCAGAGCCGCCACAGCCCAGCAGGTCATGGTTTGCAGACTGGCATTGGTCTGCAGACTCATAGTTGAGAACCACTGGCCTTAAGGTACAGAAATCCAACTATGTAATTAACGTAGCTGGAGCTCACTATACCCTAAGTTGAGCGAGGTGCATTCTTCATGGTGGGAGGTCAATGGAAGCAAACACTGCTTTTGGCTTCCCTTACTCTTCATGAATTGAGGAGAACTGGTGCCTCCTGGAGGTACCGTCAGCAGTCAATTTAGCAAGTTCCTTACTAGATCCGTTAAACCAAACGCCAGAAGGTCACTCTCCAGTGCAGCAAGTAGAGACGTGGCCTTAGTCACCTCTTTTCCAAGCTGAACTTTGATTTTATAAACATTGAATTTCATCTGCAATTTTGTTGCTCTACTTACCTAGTTTTAGGCAATCCCTTGATAGCTTTTTGCAGTTAGTTTTGGATTTAATTAATTTGAGGAATTTTGTATTGTCTGCAAGTCATGCTATCTCAGTTCATAAATTATCTAGAAAATTTGGATAAACATTGAAGAGCATTGGTTCCAGTACAGATTCTTGGGACCACTGTTGTTTATCTCTTTCCATTGTGGAAAAATGACTATTTATTAGAATAACAGAATACCAGAACTGGGAGGGACCTTGAGAGATCATCAAGTCCAGTCCCCTGCCCTCACTGCAGGACCATCTAGATCATCTCTGATAGATGTATGTTAAACCTAAACTTAAATATCTCAAATGATGGAGATTCCACAACCTCCCAAGGGCAATTTATCTCAATGTTAATCACCCTGAGAGTTACAGTTTTTCCTGATGTCCAACCTATACATCCCTTGATGCAATTTAAGCCATTGCTGCTTGTCCTATCATCAGAGGTCAAGGAGAACAATTTTTCTCCCTCCTCCTTATAGCATAACTTTAGGTATTTGGTATTTGAAAACTGCTATCATGTCTTTTTTACTCTTATCCCAAACTAAACAAACAGTTTTTCAGTCTTTCCTCACAGGTTGTGTTTTCTTGACCTTTAATCATTTTTGTTCTTCTCTGAACCTTTTCCAGTTTCTGCCCCTCTTCTTTGAAATGTTGTGCCTGTGCCTAGAACTAGACACAATACTTCAATTGAGGCCTAAGTGCAGAGTAAAGTGAAAGAATTATTACTTGTGTCTTGCTCACAGCTGTTTTCTTGTCTTTATCTGGTTACTTATCTGTGGGAGAAATCCTACCTTTTATCTCATGACTGCTTACTTAAGAGCCTTTAGTGGGAGCCTTGTCAAAGGCTTTTGGAAAGTCAAAATACACTATGGCTGTGTCTACACTGGGCCACTTAAACTTATTCATTACAAACTGGGCCAGTTTGTACTTAAACTTATTCATTACAAACATGGAGACAGAAGCCCAGCAGCAGAGTGGGGGCTATCCTGTTTATTGCATTGAGTGTAACATGTATGATTACCTGCCCTGTGGGCGGGTGGCGTATATGTGCACCCGTTGCAAGGAGCTCCTGACCCTCAGAGACCAAGTTCGGGCTTTGGAGGACAGGGTGGCTGAACTGGAGGAGCTAAGGGAGCTAGAGAGCTATGTTGATGAGACTTTCCGGGACACTGTAGTACTGTCCCACCTCCAGTCTGAGAGCCCCAGTGTTCTTAAGGAGGATGAAAATCTCAAGGGAACAGAGCATTTAATGGGAGCAGAGGGAAACCATCCCATAGTTGGGACCTTCCTCCCAGAGGATGTTGCGGTATCCTCTTGCACTGAGGATACCTCTGATAGGGAGGGAATGCCAGCTAGGAAGAGTTAGGTGTTAGTAGTGGGTGATTCGATCATTAGAAACATAGATAGTTGGGTTTGTGATGACCGGGAGAACCGTATGGTCACTTGCCTGCCTGGTGCGAAGGTTGCGGATCTCTCGAGGCATCTAGATAGACTTATGTGTAGTGCTGGGGAGGAGCCGGTGGTTGTGGTACATGTAGGTACCAATGACATAGGGAAGGGTAGGAGAGATGTCCTGGAGGCCAAATTTAGGCTGCTAGGAAAGAGACTGAAATCCAGGACCTCTATGGTGGCGTTCTCGGAAATGTTTCCAGTTCCACGCGCAGAGCCAGATAGGCAGGCAGAGCTTCAGAGTCTCAATGCGTGGATGAGACGATGGTGTAGGGAAGAGGGGTTTAGATTTATTAGGAACTGGGGACACTTTTGGGAGAGGGGGAGCCTATAAAGGAAGGATGGGCTCCACCTAAACCAGGGTGGAACCAGACAGCTGGCACTAAACATTAATAAGGCCGTAGAGCAGTTTTTAAACTAAGAGAGGGGGAAAGCCGATTGGTGCGGAGATGCACGTAAATCGGAGAGAGACTTCTCTTAGAGGAGAATCCGTTGATAGAGATTCTCTAAGCTGTAGTCAGAAAGAGAGGAGGGGAGAGGGCAAACCATTGGCCAGAGCTGACAAACAACCACATAGAAAGGAATCCAATGCATCAGAGAAGGGCAGACAAATAAGCAGTGGCAAATTTTTAAAGTGCTTGTACACAAATGCTAGGAGTCTGACTAATAAGATGGGTGAACTAGAGTACCTTGTATTAAATGAGGAGATAGACATAATAGGCATCACTGAAACCTGGTGGAATGAGGAAAATCTGTGGGCCACAATCATACCGGGATATAAAATATATAGAAAGGATAGAGCAGGCCGGGTGGGTGGCGGAGTGGCACTGTATGTGAAAGATAATGTAGAATCAAATGAAATAAAAATATTAAGTGAATCAACATGTTCCATAGAATCGCTATGGATAGAAATTCCATGCTCCAATAATAAGAAATTAGCAGTAGGGATATATTACCGACCACCTGACCAGGACAGCGATACTGACATAGAAATGCTGAGGGAGATTAGAGAGGCTACCAAAATAGAGAACTCTATAATAATGGGGGATTTTAATTACCCCCATATTGACTGGATACATGTCACCTCAGGAAAAGAAGCAGAGATAAAATTTCTCAATGGCTTAAATGACTGCTTCTTGGAGCAGCTAGTGCAGGAACCCACAAGGGGAGAGGCAATTCTCGATTTAGTCCTGAGTGGAGTGCAGGATCAGGTCCAGGATATAACCGTTACAGGACCGCTTGGGAATAGTGACCATAATATAATAACATTCAACATTCCTGTGGTGGGAAGAACACCTCAGCAGTCCAGCACCCTGGCATTTAATTTCAAAAAGGGGAATTACACAAAAATGAGGAGGTTTGTTAAACAGAAATTAAAAGGCACAGTGACTAGAGCCAAATCCCTGAAAGCTGCATGGAAACTTTTTAAAGACACCATAATAGAGGCCCAACTTAAATGTATACCCCAAATTAAAAAACATAGCAAGAGACCTAAAAAAGAGTCACCATGGCTTAACCATCATGTAAAAGAAGCAGTGAGGGACAAAAAGGTATTTTTTAAGAAGTGGAAGTCCAATCCTAGTGAGATAAATAGAAAGGAACATAAACACTGTCAAATCAAGTGTAAACATGTAATAAGAAAAGCAAAAAAAGATTTTGAGGAACAGCTAGCCAAAAACTCAAAAAGAAATAACAAAATGTTTAAGTACATTAGAAGCAGGAAGCCTGCTAAAAAGCCTGTGGGTCCCCTAGATGATCGAGCTATAAAAGGAGCAATCAAGGACGATAAAGCCATTGCGGAGAAACTAAATGATTTCTTTGCTTCAGTCTTCACGGCTGAGGATGTTGGGGAGATTCCTGAATCTGCACCGTCCTTTGTGGGTGATGAATCTGAGGAACTGTCCCGGATTGAATTGTCATTAGAGGAGGTTTTGGAACAAATAGAAAAACTTAATGTTAACAAATCTCCGGGACCGGATGGCATTCATCCAAGGGTTCTAAAAGAACTTAAATGGGAAATTGCTGAGCTATTATCTGTGGTTTGTAACCTATCCTTTAAATCGGCTTCCGTACCTAATGACTGGAAGGTAGCCAACGTGACACCAATATTTAAAAAGGGCTCTAGAGGCGATCCTGGCAATTACAGACCGGTAAGTCTAACTTCAGTACCGGGAAAATTAGTCGAAACAATTGTAAAGAATAAAATTGTGAATCATGTAGAAGAACATAATTTGTTGGACAAAAGTCAACATGGTTTCTGTAAAGGGAAATCCTGTCTTACTAATCTATTAGGGTATGTCTACACTACCCCGCTAGTTCGAACTAGCGGGGTAATGTAGGCATACCGAACGTGCAAATGAAGCGGGATTTGAATTTCCCGGGCTTCATTTGCATAAGCCGGCCGGCGCCATTTTTAAGTGCTGGCTTGTTCGAACCCCGTGCCGTGCGGCTACACGCGGCACGGGCAAGATAGTTCGAACTAGCAAGCCATTCCAAACTATCTGTACACCTCGTGGAAGAGGACCCAGGATATTAAACCAGTCCGTATAACTTTGATACCTGGAAAGATACTGAAACAAATATTGGACAACCAGTTTGTGAGCGTTTAGGGGGTGATACGATTATGAAGAATAGTGGACATGGATTTGTCAAGAAGAAGTAATACTAACCCCACTTAATTTTTTTTTTTAAACTGGATTAGTGTTTCTCAGTGTCTGGTTTGTGGACTGATGCTGGTCCCTCTGCTCTCCCTGATAACAGTTTAGAAAGGCAATAAGTGAATCCCTGGTGTTAAATAGGTTGAGAAAACGTGGCCTAGAGAATGGGGAAGGAATGGTAGGAATGATATGGAGGTCAGGATTAGAATTCAAAAAAACATTGACAAATTGAAGGAGTCGTCTAAAATCAAAGTGAAATTCAATAAAAGATGGTGTACTATTCAGAAGGACTCTCACACACAACTACAAAATGGGGAATTAACTGGCGTGGTGGTAGTACTGGAAAAAAACTGTTATAGATGCCCTACGTTTATTTGGCCCTGCCTCAAGGGACTTGTTCTTCCTGAGTGCTGGGGGCAATACTTGAAGTAATTTTGGGTGTGTACACTGACGGGCTCAACTCTAAATAAGCTACGCAAATTGAGCTACATTAATTGTGTAACTTATTTCGAAATAGGGAGCGTCTACACAGCACTTATTTCGAAATACAGCACTCTTCCTCCAGCTTCCCTTATTCCTCATACAACAAGGGTCACAGGAGTCATAGTAAGAAGTCCTCCAGCTTGACAGTATTTTGACACTATTTCAAAATAACTGCCTGCTGTGGACCAAATTATTTCAGAATAGCACTTGTTTTGAAATAGTGTTGCAGTATAGACATACCCTTCCGGACCTATGATTAATCTTCTTGGTTTAGAGTGTGATGAGGACTCGTGAAGTATACACGTGTTAAATCTGGTGCTTAGTATAAACCAGGGTTTAAAATAAAAATGGTATTGGTAACATTAGTAGATAGCTTTATGATGATAGTTGTGTGCCCATAAGATACCAGTTAGACTTTTCAGCTGCCTTTAAGACAGTCCCCAATGGTATTAATCTCCCTGATTTTACATAACTCCCTTTAATCTCCTCAACTCTTTTGATTATCACTAACCCTTTTCATATTTAAGAGTCCTTCTAGTATTCCTCACTTGAGATCAAGGGAGGCTGGTTGACTCTTCCTTTGGAGCCAGTCAGTATCACTTTCCATCTTGGAGAGAGGGGAGTAAATCAGTTATGTTGAATTTATAAAATTTTCCAGATCTTAAAATTACAAAAATAGAATTTTGTTCTAGAACAGATGTACTTAATGACGCTGGATAATTTAAGGTATGATTGTGCAATTGTAAAAAATCAGAAATGTCTTGAAATGCAGTTACTTTACATGTTAGACTGCTAATCCTGGCCTATTTGTAATGTGTATACTTTTTTGTTCTCTATCAGTAACAACCCAATTGTCCTTGGTCACAACAACTCTAATCTTCCCAGAATATTCAGTATAATTGCGGATGGTGAAATTCACGAAGCTATTAAACATGAAGATCCATGCACCAAACGGTTGGCTAATGTTGTTCGTCAAGTGCAGGTGAATGTAAATTTATTTTAATGTAAAGGAGTCATTCTAGTTTGCTATTTCAGATGAAAGAATTGTAAAACTAATATTCAGAACCTAGTCTCAGTAATAAATATGATGCTCTAACCAGTATTGACCCAAGAAGAAATATTCCAAATGGATTCCTTATAAGACTATGCACATTTAATTTAGATTAATCTTGATAACATTGTGTAAGGTACTTAAAGTAGATGATGTATCTCTTTATGACCCAAATAATTTTTGAAGCTTTCATAAAAAATGTGAACACGTGGAAACAGCTGTATGGTTACCTTGTACATAATTCTTTTTAATCGCCTTTATCTTTTCTCAGATTATTTGAGCTACACTACTTAGTTTCTAAAGATTAATTTTGTATTTCATGCAAAATATATTAGAATGACCCAAAAGCTGGGCAGCTACATGGCAATGATACCCAAGCTTATTCAAGATGAACTTTGGGAATCCTATGTTGGAGAAGACTCAGTTGAGTGGGAGTGCCAGCTCCACAGCTATCTGCTACTTCTAGTATACATTGAACTTCCCTGATCTGGCACCCTCGGGACCTGACTGGTCCTAAATCAAGGAATTTGACAGATCAGATGAAGTCAATGCCCAGGGGGCTCCACGCTCTTAGCTGCTTTGTCTGGCAATGTTCCTGGCCCCAGCCTGCTGGCTTATCCCCGTGAGTGCTCCCATGGCGATGCTGGACCAGGGGTGTTGCCAGACTAAAAGTGTGGATTACGGAGTTTCAACTTGTACACAGTGTCATTGACTGCATTGTGGGTTTCAGTGGAAACTGCTTGTGTAAGGGCACTTATAAAAGAGCAAGCAAAACCTGTAAATTACGTAGTACTAGTCAGAAGGGACAAAAAGAAGGCAGTACTGAAATGTATTTTAGGGATTTTTTAGATAAGACTTCAAACTCTGGTTGACCTATACAAAATACAATCACATTTCACTTAAGTCTCTGTCATTACTCCCAGCGACAAATCTTATTTATTCCGAGCTAATAAACTTGTCCAACCTGTGCTCAAATGGCAAAAATGAACATTTTTTGATAATATAGGTGACTGATGAAACAAGGCCTTTAATGAAAGGAAAGGTGCTTCCACCTTCATTATTATGGCAAAATAAAGCAGCCCTACTTAGAGACTCAATTTCTTTATAAACTTGCATAGTTCGTAACTACCTCCTGTGGAAGTTGGTGAAGGAGCAATGAATAGCAGGAACAGAGCTTACTCCCAGGGGAATTCTCCATCTAAAAATTCTGAATACAATATTAAAATTCTGCAAAATTTTGCATAGTCAACCCTATATAATCATGCTAGTTTCAATTATTTTGATTTTATTTCAAAATACCTGTCAGGAAGTAATCCTGTAACATTAAAAAAGAAATCCCTAGTTCTTGTTTCTCTGTCTCAGTCTCCCCCCCCCCCCCCCCCCCCCGAGCCCAGCCACAGGGCCAGACATTCTCACCCCTCCAGAGCTTTGTCAGAGTCCCCGTCAGTCACCTATACCTGCTTTTTCCCTCCAGAGCCTAGCTGCAGGGCCAGACACTGCGGGGAGAGGGGGAGGGGGAGGAGGAGGGGGAGAGGGAGAGAGACACGCTGGATCCTGGGCTTGTATGGCCTCCTCCCTCTAGGGGAGACAAGGAACTGCAGCTGCTGGGAACCCTTAAACTCCTTGCTCCTTCCCCCAGCAGTGTATTCTATTTGTGAACTGGGCTCAGCTGGGTCCGGTGGCCTTTAGTGACTGCCAGCAGCTCTGCAGCACTAATACTGGGGGTGGGGGGGGGGTGAAATTCTGCACAGAACATTAATTCTTCCCAAATTCTGCATTGTGCAGTGGCGCAGAATTCTCCTAGGAATAAGAGGGACATACATATAGGTTGCTCAAGGAAACAATATCTGATTGAGAGTGGCAGTTTTAAAATTAAACATGTGCCCTTTATCTAAGAGTACTGCAGAACTTAAATGTCAGAATCTCACTGTCTATGCAAAATACTTAATATTGTACCAAAACAATCAAATAAAGGCCCTTGTTTGTTAGAATGTATTTAGAACACTGAATCTCTCAGTAAACCACATCTTTACATTTTTGTGATTGGACCCAATGGATCCCTTTTTAAATATGCTGTGAAAGATTAAATGAAAACCTTCAGTGTAGAACTGATGTTAAAATATGTCACACAGAAATCTGGTTCTGGAAGTTTAAACACCTTAACTGAGACTTATCAAAAACCACTGTGGAGATCTAAGCCAGTTTAATACAGTAAATATCAACTTTATCTCCTTTGCTATACTGAGACAAGTTAGTGTCTGTTCACAAGCCTGTGTTGACTGCTGTGCTGAATAAATACTTCCCACTTAGTGTCTTTATTTGAAAGGATTATAATACTTGGAAAATATTTAGTACCATTAAAATAAATCACTTTTGTGGATATAGCAAGACAAAAAATTATATGGGTAAGGATGCCCAGCCTCTTTTGAAAGTGATTTATCCATGTTCAGGCATAACAGTTAACATGTTTATGCTCTTATTCAAAGGAGAACAAATTGCTGTGTTACTTATCTATGGAAGAATACAGGGCTGCATTTAGCTTGTGTGTTTTTTTGCGTTTAATTCTGGGAAGTCACTAGGCGTTTCAGATCTCCTACTGATACATTGTCTATACACTTGCACCAATTTAACTAAATTTTTAGAAAAAAGCTTTATTTACACTGATGCAATTTTGAGTGTAGGCCAGAACTGTCTGTTTGGCATAACCTAGGGCAGGAGTGGGCAATGGGGAGAGCAGTCACATCCAGTCTGCCAGTTATTTTATTTTGCCTGCCACAGTCCAGCTTGTAGCAGATGGTCTGATGGTGCTAGAGGCAAGAAGGGAGGGTGGTGGCACAATGTATATGTCCTGTAATACTGCAGCAAGAAAGTCTATATTTATTTTTCATTGTTTTCCAGACCTCTGGAGGACTATGGACAGAGTGCATATCACAGCTCAGTGCAGACCAACAGGCAGCTATACAGGAGCTCCTGAACTCTGCTTGAAGGGCCTTAATTATCATCTGCAAGAAAACTAACTCCAAATAAACATTTACCCTATTGTTTAGGTTTCTTTGTTTTGTTTTTGAGCAAAAAAAAACAAACTGTAGAGCGTGTAGGCCATTCTTTTGCAACTTGCAGGCATTGGAAGCAAGAAGAAGCACTCTTTCAGAATGGTGTTTAATCAATTTCTATCCCACAACACTGAAGAAGCTCTCTCTAAACCCTGCAAAAGCACTGAAGAGTATTTTTTTAATGGTATCAGCCATCTATATGATGGTAAAAAGGAAACAAATTGAATTTCTCATTAGATATAATGAATTAAGAAACAGCTTTAAGACCAGTTACTCAGCAGTAATGTACATTATAGCAGATAACATTTCTGTACACCTAGTATTAATTGTATTAATTGGAGTGAATCTTTTTTTAGGGTAGTAAGTGCCCTTCTACCCAGCAAGCCACTAGATCAAAATATGAAAAATTGAAGATTAATATTGAGCATGAAGATCTCATTGATGCCACTGTTTTCCAAACAAGGCTTGTCTAGTGACTCAATGAGAGAAGCTGTTCAACTTCCAGTCCTTGAATGTGAAGTGTCTTTGGCATGTCTGGCAGTATCTCATTCACTCGTCAATAAATGACATTGAAATACAATAAGAAGCTTGTGTAAAAGTTCAGTGCTGTGTGGTTTTTATTCATTCAGTTTCCTCCTATGAAAAGATACAAAGAGCAAACATTACAAGCCATAATTTTAAGATATTTGAAATTTTCTGTACAATTTGTCTAACCCAAACGTCCTGCTTTCTTGTTTCTTTGATTTTAACCATTCAGCTAATTTCTGACTTGAACTACATATGATATACAATTCAAAGTTAATTACATGCCCCTCGGGTACAGTGAGTTTACATATCTTTACTATAAGCTGTTTTGTTTTCGGATCGAATTGCATATTTGTAAATTATGAAAAGTTGGCTAATATTTGTTGCAGATGCACAACAGGTCTGATAGCCAGGCAGACTTTGAATAATATTTAATAGAATGCATGCAGTTATATTTGTGGAGATAATTGGTAGGAGAAAATTTGTGCATGAATGTTTTACTGGTTCATCTCATATTAGCAATACATGGCTTACTGAGTTTAGAGTTCTGATTTTAGAGTTTTTCTAAAATCTTATTTTTAATTTAAAATCCAGTGTGAACACTTTGCAGTTTGTACTAATATTTTTGATATAAACATTAAACTTATGCTTAGACCAGAAAGCTAACCTAAGAATTAAAGACTTTTCAGTAGGTGATTTGCAACAGTCTGTTAAAATGTGCTGCATAAATGCATTATAATGAAATGGAAGAGAGTACTAGCTTGATGCTTAACGCGAGAGGGGGAAAAAAGCTGCCCCAGTTATTATAAATAAGGATATGATTTTGAAATAATTGTGACATTAACAGATTTCCATGGTTTTCAGCATCAGCTGTGGTTTGAGCAGTCGCCCCTTGCAGCCATAGGGCTCTGACTTTCATAATTTATTATAAAATCAGTTTCTATAATGAATAAGCTCGCCAACTGTAGAAACAGAACTATACATCAAAATATAACCTGCTGTACTTGTAGAAGAAAAATCAGTTTTTAAAGTAATTCTCTTCTCATGGCAAAGTTTTGCATTTTAATCCTGGCTGAGAAGTCTGGGTTTTTTTTTTAAATACAAATATTATTTTTAGAGTGCAGATCTGTAAATAAACAGAATATTTAGTTTGTAACCAGTGTACATTTTATCAAAACCCTAGTCTACTTTTCTGTTGAGTGTATAGTTTGTGGTGATCCCAGTTCTCCTCATTAAATTTTTGTCATTGAGTACAGCTCCAATTATTTTCCAGGAGTTTGTGTCTACACACTGGAAACTGTATGCATCAGGATTTGAAGCCATCAGCGGGGAAAATATTTCAGTAAATCTGTATGCATTGTTGTTGTAGCCATGTCAGTCACAGACTATTAGGGAGGCAAGGCAGGTGCGGTAATGCCTTTTATTGCACCAACTTCTGTTAGAGATGAGCTTTCAAACCTTACTTAGATCTGGATAAACTTGTCTGTCTACTGTCAGAAGTTGATCCAATTAAAAGGTATTACTTCACTCACATTGTATCTTAGTAAATCTGGTTATTTGTCTCAAAAGTACAAATACGTGGCTATAAAAATGGTCTCTGATTATTTCATGTTTATCTGGTCTTGTGTCTCAGTAGCATTTATTCATTTTTGGATCTCTTTCCCCCCCCCCCCCCCCCCCCCCCCCCCCCAGTGTCAAACATATGAGCTAAGTCACTTTTGTCAAATTAGATGCATTTGAGTCCAGGTCTGGAACATTATTTCTGCTCTCATGCCACATTCTCTGCCAGGGCAAAAAAGTTGACAGGATATTGCCATATCTATGTTAAAGCTGCCTTTTGAACAGGAATGAACAAACCTTTATTTATCCATAAATGGGGGTGTTTGAGTGTTTCTCAAGGAATGTTCACTCCAAATTCCATTCTTTTTTCCCCTCTCCCTATGATTGCAGAGCAGGCCAAATGTAACAAGCAGAGAGAGGAGCACAATCTGTAAGAAAATCATCTGTTACATAAGGGAGGCTCTGGTTCACTTCTAGGTTGTTGACCCTTGTTTTGTGAGAGTAAAGGAATTAAGCCAGACAGCAGGTGATCGATATAACCACCTGACATCAGTTTGACTTGGCTGCAAGAATGCAATCAACCCCAGGCATGGTTTGGAACTCAGGTTTGACTGTCCTCACTGTGTTTTGGTTTGTTGCTGAGTTGTTTGGTTTTTTTGGGGGAGGGGGAGGTAGTCCAAAATCCCTGTATCCCTCTTCACATATTACTTCAAAAGTTAATGTTGCTTCTCCCATATACTTACAAATTTTGTCTAGGTGACTCTCCTCAATATTTTTCTTCTCCTTGAGTCTTTATGGCAGAGCAGGACTTTCTCAAAGTAAAAAGATTCAGTTCAGTTCTGGAATTTGAGACTCCTGGGCCTCAAATTACAATTCAAGCTCAGTATTCCCAAAGCGGAAAAAGGTAATAAAAGTCAATTACCAAGTGTAATTCATCCATTTCCCCCTGCAAATCTTGTTCTTCGGTTTAATGCATAGAGACCCCACATAAAGACAATTTTTGGTACACCTGGAATTTATTCCCAGTACAAAATTTAAGGGAAGTGAAGTAATCTAATATTTCAGACCCTTAAGTAGTAGACGCTGGAAGCCCATGTAATGACAGTGTCTGGATATCAAAGTGTTGTGAATTCCAGTTTTTGAGGGTAGAGTTCTACGTGAGCTCCACAATAGGTAGTGGACAGTGTCATGGTCCAGGAAGGTTTTGGAGCAACTTGATAGAGACTGCTTGTCTCTAATCTCACCTTTCAGACTACCACAATTTCCTGAGGAAGGAGTGCTCCCATATCTAGTCACAGCATAACTGGGATACATAAACCAGCAAGGAAATACAAAAGGTAGAAGCTTATCTGGCCTCCATCAGATGATCTACGTAAGAGACTGATAAACAGGATCGGTCATCAATGGATAATGCACAGTGACTCTTAAACCAAGTTTTTCAGCAATCCTCCTGTGATCTAGGCTAGCTGAACCTATTTGCATCTAGTGAAAGCTTGTTAGGGAAGACAGATCACAAGCTCTGCAAATCCACAGATATCTATGGATATAAAGTATGTATCTGCATCTGCAGATATGGATGCTAATAGCCAAGACTCACTTTTGCAGATAGGGGTGTGGACACAAGTACAAACTTTGTATCCTTGCAGGGTTCTACAGATCAGTAGGAACAGATACTGGTTCAAATATGGCTAAATACATCTTTGTCTGTAGGATCCCAACTCAAGTTAGCTGAACCTAACAGCAGCTGAGCAGCCCTAACCAAATTGGAATACTTTTCCAAAGAACATCTCCTCTAACAGGCCTTCCACTCTTTTAGGCTATGCAAGAGTATGGATAAGGTTCTTGTGATATTAAAATAAAAAGCTGCCCTGAGGGGACAAACAATCCAGCTCTTCTAGATTTCTTACAGCTAAGGATTCCTACTTGTGAATCTTAGTCTTGAGCCTGCATTTGGTGCTAGCATCATCTAAATATTGCTAGAGATATAAAGGTTCCTTTGTCCTGTTAGTTTGCGTTAATTTTCCCCATCGTAACATGAAATCTGCCTACGTTCCTACAACCTCTCTGAGGAAGTGGGTTTGGCCAAGAAAGCTCATGATATATACCTATATATTCCTTTGACTTCCTGCTGTGTAAACAGTGCCTAAGCCATAGCTGTTTCAACATAAGCTACGCAATTGGCATAGCTGAAGTTGCATAGCTTAATTCAACTTTAGCCCTGCTGTGTAGACGTACCCTAAGATGCTGCAGGACTATTTATTTTTAATCCTTCATCTGTGCATATTTTTTAGCCCAATCACAATAAGAGGCTTTGAAATCACTATTCGTGCTTTATTGCATAATCTGTTGGAATGTGTGGTACTTGATATGCCAAAAAGTATTTAGTACCATCACCAGCGCTTCTGTCTACTTCTACCAGAAAAGCTAGGGAATAATTTCTGAGCAGAAAGGACATCAACTACTACAGCTTGGATCTCCTAGGGCTGGTATCCTCAGGACCTGACTGGTTCTGAAGGAGGGCGTTTGTCAGAAGAGGGCCAGAATTGACCTTCCTTGGTCTGGCAGACTCTTCCCAGGGTCTGTCAGCAGATTCAGCCAGGCTTTCCTGGCCCCCCTGCCTTATCACCAGGCCCCTGCTCCTGGGACTGCCACTGTCAAGATCTGTGTCCAGCCCTAGGGATACTGCTGCTGGGCTCTGTGGCCAGCTCTGTGATGCCAGGTGCTGTTGCCACCACCAGGCTCCATGGTCAGCCCCATGCTCTGCCACCCCTGGGCTCCACTGAGTGCTCTCTTGCTGCCTTTCTCCATGCCACCAGCCTTCCCGGGTTCTCTGTTCTAGCAACATCCATGGTCCCTGGATTAATGCATTAGTAGCAGCATAATCCTAATCACATGCTACCTATGAGGCTGCCAGGACACTGTCACCAGTTTTCGTAATACAGGTGGGAGATAAACCCCCAAGAAAGGTGGGGTTAATTCTGCAAATGGAGTTACCTGCAGCTCCACCTCTTGGCATCACAAAAGAACTTCAGATGCCCTTGTTTCTGCTCCAGAGCAGGTCTCAAGACTAGGATGTCTGGGAGATGCCTTCCTCCTCATGTAGAACATTGTTCCAGTAGCATTCTCACCAATACCACTGATCTAACATGTCAGTCATATGATAAGCACGGACAATGTGTGTATCATTCTCATTATCCCTATATGGCCCAGACAGACCTAGTTCCTTTACTTTCCATGCCTTTCCGTTGGAGAAATAAATAGCCTTTATGGTGGAACCCGCTTTCACGGTGTTCACAAAAGATATAAAATCATGTTATGACCACATCCCACCTTCTTGCCTAATGTAGCCACCACTTGCCATGTTAAAGAACCCATACATTTACCTGTATTTTAGCCTAAACCACACAAGGATGCATACAAAGAGTTTATATGCTCAATATAAGGTGAACCATCACCTACCTTTACAGGACCAAACCATTCTGAAAGTCAACAAAATTGTTCTTTTCCACTGCTTGAACACTCCAAAGGTTCCACAATCTCCACTAATGGATAGATATATGTAGGCCTGCATCCTGGACCTCAAAGCACACATTTGCAAATTAACTATGCCATCACAAGCAGCCCTA
The DNA here is from genome assembly GCF_052426305.1 of Pelodiscus sinensis. Lineage (NCBI taxonomy): Eukaryota > Metazoa > Chordata > Testudines > Trionychidae > Pelodiscus > Pelodiscus sinensis. Next base: position 254,835,411 of record NC_143052.1, on the reverse strand, counting down.
TTTCCTCTACCACTGTAGGCCTTGCTGTGCTCTCCCCAGCCAATATACAAGTCCAAAGCCCTAACATCCTTACTGAGAGACTGCTCTGCAGACACCTATAATGGAACACCCATGAGGACATCACTCAAAGTTTCTTACCTTGTCCAGTAACAATGGTTCTTTGAGATGCATTTGTGGATGCTCCACTATCCACCCCCCTCCCCGCTATTTCAGAGTCTACCTATTCAACTCCACAGTAGAGCAGGAACAGAGGAGGTTGCATGTGCATTGTTGGGTGCCAATAGCACTGTGAGGTGCCTATTGCGCATGCATGATGTGACCAAGCACTGCTATCAAAAATCTCCAGTCACCAGCACGAGAACATATCCACATCTAAAGTGTAGCACCCGCTGGGACATACAATGGTTCTTTGAGATGTAACTGCACAAGGTGAGTAACTTTATTGCAAAGTGATAAATATGAGGATGTTTAAAATGGCAACATATAAAGGTATAACAAGTAGCTTACTATTAAACAACGTGTAACATTTTGTAAAGTGGCTGTTTTTCTAAGGAAAACTAATCTGGATCTGCTATGCTTTGCTAATTTGTAATATTAGGATTTACTGTCAATCATTTTTACTGATGTTTTGAAATTATTTTTGGATTAAGAAAATCTCCACTAAATACTAATTAAAGATGGTCAAAATGTTTTTCCCAAGGTATCAATGTGGAGAATCTCTCACACTCACTCTCTCTCTCTCTCTCTCTCTCCTCCCCCCTCCCCATCTTTTGTCTGAACTTTTGGATTTATTGGCATTCCAAATCTATGTCCTCATCATTAAATCTTCTCACTAATCAGGGTAACATTCCAGTTCAGCAATGGTAACACACTCAACTTTAATATACAGTAAACTTTCGATAATCCAGCACCTTTAGGACCCAGGGGGTGCCGGATTATCAGATATGCCGGAGTACTGGAAAGGGGGGGGGCTATGAAGGGTCTGGGGTGGGGGAGGGGACAGCAGGGAATTGTGCAGGGTGGGAGAGGGTGGCGCTGCGAGACCAACCCGGCAGCACCCCAGCTGCTCTGCCCCAGGGCTTCCCCAAGTCCGCTGCTGCTGAAACTGACCAGCGGTGGGCTTGGGGAAGCCGGGGGCAGAGCAGCTCCAATTGTCCAGCTGGCCAGAGCACCTCCGGGTTCCAGTTGGTGCCAGACTATCAGGAGCGCCGGACCACTGGATTCCGGACAATTGGAGTTTTACTGTGTATGTAGTAATCTCATAAATGTGGATATTTGACTATTTTATATTGTAGTTTAGCTTAGTTTGTTTAACCTTTGGTGCTGAAATTTAACCATACTCGGTACATTCTCTTGCCATCTTAAATCATGCTTTATGGTGCACCCGTCAGTGCAAGGGTACTCAAAAGTGCCTTGAGGCATAGCTGAAGATTGATTTGCTTTAGTAATAGTAGTAACTCTCTCTTTGCTCCTCTGGCTTAGGGGGCGATGATGCCAGCTGAAAGAGTGGCTCCTTCGGGGAACATACAATAATACAAATCCAAGCTGTTTTGTGGCTACTCTAATTGGTGACTGAGGCTAATACAGCCATCAGGTTCCCAGGTCAGAAAAGTGAAATGAATCCATCTGTGCCCTCTGATGCTGATCTGATGCACCTGGCTTCTAGCTTCTTGTCTAGTACAATGATCAAATTCCTTTGCAAACAAGAAAAAAAAAGTACTAAGTTCCTTCTCTTTAATGCCCATCCCCCCCCTTTTTTAAAGTGTTTTTCTTTTCTAAGCAGTAACTGCAATGTTTTAATACTGGCCATCTTAAGAACATACTAACAAAATTTCACCTAAAGCAGTATCCTGTGCCATGTTACATGCTGTAATAAAGTTAACGTGAGCTCACTATTCAGTTCATGCACAAATTTCAAACTTTATGAAATTGCCAACAAAACTATGAATACAACTGAAACCCATGAGCACTAAAAACTTCAAATGGGGAATATTTCAGTAGTACTTACGTGTCCGAATTGTCATAACTAAGACCATCCATTTTCACAAGTTCACAATGAACCAAATATTTCACATGAATGTTTTCTCACTTGTTTTTTGAAATGGCAATGAAATTCCTAAACATAACTAAAATGCAAAAACACCTGTTCAGAAGCTAATATCCCTGAAATAAGAGACTTGTCTTAATCAGTATTTAAACTAGTAACACCTGTTCCAAGACTGAGCATGGATATTCTGAAAAATTTAAAAGTGGTTACATTTTATTTCTCTGCTAGACCAGTATAGTTCCTTCTGGCCAGTAGATGGAGATAGCACAATTGCACATTAGATTGTCACTTATGTTTTAAAAGCTTGCTAGTTCAGTCCTTGGAGTACCTATTCAGAATGGAAGAGGTAGAAGTCTGAATGAGGAATCATTTGTCCAGTTTTTTGAAACTGCTTTTTTTACACATTAGATTTTGTCAGCTTCAGAAGTGCCTGCACAACGGAGTTAACATCTTTCAAAGGATGTTTACAGATAAGCACAGGGAGAATAATTATGGCAAAGTAGAAAAATTGGTTGTATTGATTTAGACACTCTTGCTGGATCAGTTTCATAAAGGCCATATCTTGAGTAGGGAAAAGGAAAAGTTCAGATCACGGTTTGCCAACACTTTTAGCTAAACTTTTGTATTAGGTCAAGTTAAATAGTTGAATCAAATGAAAGAGATTACCATGAAACTAAACTACAGTTATGTCTACATTCGAGTCTTTTCGGAAAAATTGACATTTTTCTGAAAAAATATCAATTATGTCCATACAGCAATTAAATTCTTTCAAAAGAACAAAGGGTTTCTTTCCAATATTGGTGGTACTCTTTCTATGAGGAAGAAGCCTTTTTCCAAAAGAGCTATTTTGGAAAAAGGCGTGTGTGGATGGGGAAGAGGAGGCCTTCCAAGAAAAAGCACAGGTGCTGTGGTGGCCACTCCATCCAAAGTAATCACAACTCTCTAGTTCCTGTTTCCTGGCCCCTCTTAAAGCTGCAGGCACTCAGGACAAGCCTTGTGGCAGGAAGCTGGCTCTGGGAGCAGCATATGACCGCATGGCTCTCCTTGCTGTCCAGAAATTCAGCAATGGCTGAGCAACAAGCCTCCCACAACTCCTCTGGCCCTCACAGGGCATAGCCCCAGGGCTCCCAGGACCTACCCATGGGGGCCAAGAGGCAGGCACCCTCCTGGTCCAAAGTGATGATCCTGTCCCTCCTCGAGCTGTGGGGCAAGGAGGAGACACTGCAGGATCTCTGCTCTAAGCACCATAACACCAACACTTTTGAGCACATAGCAGCATCTGTGGTGGAATGTGGACACCCACCCTGGATCATGGAACAGGTCTGGAGTAAGGTCAAAGAGCTTCACCAGGGATACATGAGGGCCAGAGTTTGCAGCTTGCGCTCCAGGGCAGGACCCCACACCTGCCCCTACTACCAGGAGCTGCACCAGATCTTGGGGGGGGGTGGGGAAGCTATTTCCCCACCCATCATCGTGGACTCTGGCCTCAACATGCCCGTCATCGCCCAGCAGGAGGAGGACCAGAGACAGCAACAGGAGGAGGAGGAGGCAGACAATATGGCTACAGTCACGCTCTCCTTAGTGCTGGTTCCTATCAGCCTGGATGTCTCCTAGGCCTTCTCTGGTGCCAGGGAGGGATCTTCAGTGCTCTCAGTTTGTCACACACACGGGGGGGGGGGGGGGAAGGCAGGCGCACAAGGAGAGGAGTGCGAGTGTCGCTTGGCCTGCTCAGGCTGGACATAGTGCTGCAGTCCGTGCATGTGGGACCATGTACAGCGTTAGTGGGGGCTATGTGGACTCAGCAGACAGTTTCTGACCACACCTGTGAGCCTGCTCCCAGGCTCAGGGGAAGCCACACACGTCTGGCCCCAAGGGGATACGCGGGGGATGCCCTCGCAACATCTGCCATGGCTGAAAGCAGGCTAACCACAAGGGCGCAGGCACAACCTCAAGCACACCGAGGAGTGCTGCACATGTGAGGCAGTGCCGCCAGGCACAGGTGTGTGTGTGGGCCCCAGGGATGGCCTGGCTGCTCCTGGCTTCTCGGTCACCCATGGGGGATCCCATTGTGGCCGGAAATTCCCTTGGTTGCTCGTCCATGGGCTGAACGGAGGGAAGCGAGCAGCATGGTTCCCCAGGCACCTCAGGGCCCCTGTGAGGCAGGACCTGCTGTGCAGGCCACACATGGCCTTGCTCCTGGGACATCCCCCTCCTCTGGCCCGAGGATTGTTGGTCGCTGCTCACAGAGGAGGGCACGGCCTCAAGGATAGTGTCTGCATGGATGCCAAGGTCCATGAAGACCTTATGTGGCAGCATCTCAGCATTCTGTGAGACATGCAGCAGACCCTGGCGCAGAAGGTCCGGGAGGACTCGGAGTGGCGGAAGTACATGTGGGACCAGTTCCTGAGCGGCGCAATAGCATAAGTGCCGTCACGAGGGAAATGATGACCTACCTGGCTGCTGTTGCTGTTATGCCCATTCCGCCTTCCCTGTCCCCCAAGTGATGCCTCTGCTCTCTTCCCAAGCAATGCCCAGGCCTCCTCCCCAAGTGATGCCTATTCCCACTTCCTCTGCCCCTTCTGCCATCCCTGCCCCTACTCCAGCCCCCCCCTCCTGCCCATCTCCCTGTGGTCCCAGGACCCATCCACCCCCCCCAATCCAACAAGGTCCTTGCACTTGAGGTGGCACATCCAGCTGCCACCCATACCACTCTGAGCCCCACTCCAGGTTAGGAGCTCTCCTCCCCCTTTTCTTTCTTAACACACTTACAAAGTTCATTTTGTTCAAAACCAAACAGGTGTCGTTATTGAGAGGTCAGGGAAGGGGCAAAGGGAGGGGTTGTGGTGGGAAAGGGATAGTGCAGCAAGCCAGAGGCCCCTTGTGGGGAGCCCTGGGGAGAGTAACTGGGGTCCTTGAGAGAAACACTCTCTCAGGGCTTTCTGGATGCTCACCACAGCCTGATGGACCTGGTGGATGGCAACTGTCCATGGATGCTCAAAGGATCTCCCTTCACGGCCACTGTCTGCCCCCCAGGCCCGGAGGAAGCCCTCCCTGTTCCTCTTTCCACAATGTTTTGGAGGACACAACATGCCAACACCACCTTGGTGGTGATGTGCTCCCTCATGGCCAGGTAGTTCAGGAGGCACCTGAACCATGCCTTGAAGCGGCTGAAGGCACACTCCATCTGGATCCTGGCTCAGATCAGGTGGGCATTAAATTGTTCTCTGCTGGGGTCTGGGTGGCTGGTAAAAGGCTTAATTAGCCATGGCATCATGGGTAGGCCGCTTCCCCCACGATGCACCGTGGCCTCTACGTGTCTCCTACCACAAAGTCCAGGCAGAGGAAGAATGTGCCCAACTCCAGCTTCCCGTAGAGGCTGGAGTTCTGAAAAATCCAGGCATCATGTGCCCTGTCCAACCACCTGACAAAATGTCCATGAACTGTCCACAGTGGTCGACCAGTGCCTGCAGCACCATAGAAAAGGAGCCCTTGTGATTGATGTGCTGAGGTGCATGAATCAGGACGTGGATCTCATCAATCACTCCCCCACAGTTTGGGAACCCCAGGGCAGCAAATCTGGCCACGATTGGATCCAGGTCTCCCAGGTGGATGACCCTCCACAGCAGGATGGAATTGATGGCCCCCTCCACCTGCAGAAGGAAACAAACAAATGCACAAAATAGAGAATGGGGGGGCCTGAGCCCTTGGGAGGTGCCTGTCCCCCATCCAGCCCTCCCACCCCAGGAGCCACCCCCCCCCAGCACCAGGGTTGTGTGACAGCACAACCCCCCAGGAATGGGGCTTCCTCCGCTCCACCCCACACATCCTCCAACCCCCTTTCCCCAGGGTTTCTTTTCTCCAGGATTCCTCTTCCCCATCCCGCCCCATAGGTACTGCAGCCTGAGAGTGTCTTACCTCCATGAGGAGGGCCATGACCGTGGACTTCCCCCATGCTGAACTGGTTGCCCACCAACCGGTAACTGTTGGGGGTGGCAAGCTTCCATATGGTGATTGCAATCTGCTTCTCCAGCGGGATGCGGACCGCATGTGGGTGTCATGTCATTGGAGGACAGCGGAGAGCCAGGTACACAGCTCCAAAAAGGTGGCCTTCTACATGCAGAAGTTTTGGAGCCACTGCTGGTCATTCCACTGCTCCATGATCAGTCAGTCCCACCAGTTGGAACTGGTGTCCAGCCTCCAGAAATGCCTCTCCACTGAGGGTTGTGAGGACAAGGGTGTTGCTCCTGTACCCGGAGAGAGAGTTCCAAGAATGAGCTTGGGGTCAAGCTCGGTCAGGACCAGGAAAGCAGCTGGCACAAAGTGCTGCAAAAACATGACCGCATGTGGGGACCATGACTGCATGGGGTCATGCTGCAAAAACATGACCGCATGCTGCCCAGAGGCAGCTCCAGCTCCATGGCACAAAGGAAAAAGCTCTGGCATCCAAAAAAGCCGGGCATCCACAGCAAGCACTGGAAGAGCTTTGCAGTCCCTCAAAGAGGTAGGCAGCAGAAGCAGAGAAATGGCTGTCTGGGTGGATCCCTTTAAGTACGTGTCTCTGCTAGGCTCTGGCATGAGCACTCGGAAGCAACTGGTAACCTAAATCCCTGCCTGAAGTGGTTCCAGGTGGCCTTTTATGTGAGATAGCGTCCAATCAGTCTGGACGCTCTTTTTTAAGAAAGCAGATCACTTTTTTGATGTGCTTTGGCAGTGTGGATGCTCTCTTTTGGAAGAAGTTTTTTCAGAAGAGCTCTTCCGGAAAAACTTGTTCCGAAAGGAGCCTGCAGTCTAGACATAGGCTAGGAAAAGTAGCCTATTTTAGATCTATTTTAGCCCAACTGAAGCTCGACCAGTTTTCCTAGTCTAGATAAAGCCCAAATGGCCAAGAAGTAAAAATGTTAATGAAGCTCTGAAGCGTCTTGAATGAATTCTGAATTCCACCATCCTAGTCGGAATGCCATCTAGTTTTTAGTATTGACTCTTCTGTCTTCTACTGGGTAAAGAGGGCATTGCCATTTTGGGTTTCCTGCTCAATAGCTAGTCTGACATGAGCAGATGAAGTAACCATTGCTATGGGCATCAGCTTTTGGGCTCCAAGCTTCCATCAATGCTCGTGGGCTTACATCTGCCTCAGAATGCAGGAAGAAGTGAAAGGTGTGCACCTAAATAGTGGGCATAAACTTAGAGATTTTAAAGGGTGTTGGAAGAATGAATACGAAATCCAAAGTCAAGAATAGGAGGAGAGGGGACAGACAAGCCATACTTAAGGGCTACGTCTAGACTGGCATGATTTTCCGCAAATGCTTTTAACGGAAAAGTTTTCCGTTAAAAGCATTTGCGGAAAAGAGCGTCTAGATTGGCACAGACGCTTTTCCGCAAAAGCACTTTTTGTGGAAAAGCGACCATGCCAATCTAGACGCGGTTTTGTGCAAGTTTGTGTACTGCATAGTTTGTGTACTGGTACAGATGGCCCTACTCCCAGCTCCACCTTCCTCATGGCCAGTTTTTTAGAGGGGTGTGAGAGCCTATCTGCAGTGTCTCCCAGCTTGCTCCTCTGCACTTTCCTGGTATGAAAGAGCCTCAGAAGCATGGAATGAAATCCAATTGGTGCTCTAGGCATGTGACTGCTCTTCTAGGCTTGAAGATGGTAAGTTGTATGGAGCCTGTCCCCAGCCTTCTGACCCTAATGCTGATACTGGGGCTACAATTCAGACCGGTATCACTGGAGCAGTTGCAGATTTGACATGGAGAACAACAGAACAGTGAGAGGGTTCCAAGGATAATTACATCAATGATTTAGATAAAATAATCTCTGACAAATTGCACACAAACTAGAGGAGTGATAAATAATGAAGAGGACAAGTCACTAATACAGAGCAATCTAATGGTGAGATTAACCATAGGAACAATTTACCAAAGGTCATGGCAGATACTCTATGATTTAAACTTTTCCATCCAATGTTGGCTTTTTTTGTTGTTGTTGCTAAAATACATGTTGTAGGGATTAATTTCAGGAAGTAAATGGCCTATGGTAGACATGTAGTCATGCTTCCAGCTTTGGAATCTATGAAATCCACCTCAGGGCAGAGGTCATCTAAATGGATTGTGTTCTCTATATTAAGAACTACTATTTGCGGGCAGCTGGACAGGTAGTAGGTAACCTTAACAGCCCCAGCAGGCATGAATAGGGATCTTTTATGTATGTACTCCCTTTCTAAAATATGCACAATAGTCACATTTTACTAACATTCACCTAAGGAGTCAGTATGTAGAGTGGAGGCCTTTTTGGGAGAGCTCTCACAGTCCTTTTTTAAACCTAGATGGTTACTACTTGTTAGGGCTATAGAATTAGTGATCTGCTGAAGTTATTTAATGAAGTTACTTACTAGCAAATGAAAAAATGTGAATATATTACCCCTATATCCATCCTCTTCAGTTTCTTTGAACCTTCTGACTAATCTGGACAGGCAGAACCATGAGAGTGGGGCCATGCCACTTGATACATTTGACATCTGTTTATGCATTGAAGTGTGTGGGGTTTTTTTTAATGTTAAACTAGTGATTTTACTGAGTTCCTACATATGCATGGATCTGTGGAAACAATATATTAGGGGAGTGACTAGGAACTGGAGTATCTATTTTTAACAAATTGTCATATTGGCTGTGGAGGCTAGTCCTCCCTTCTCCCTCCCACTCCGTGCAACTGGCAATTGCCCTGCCTGCGTAACCCTCAGCCCCTTTGCTGAGCAGATGGGTCTGGAGGTCTAAACTCTGGATCTCCTCCCTTGCCAGCACTAGACCTCACAATTGGGGTCCTGATGCTTGTAGCTAGTCTGGACCAACAGTTTGAAAAGGCACAGGATCAAAACCTCAGGGCTGTGTCTAGACTGGCAAGTTTTTCCGCAAAATCATCTGCTTTTGCGGAAAAGCTTGCCAGCTGTTAACACTGGCCACTTGAATTTCCACAAGAACACTGATGATCTCATGTAAGATCATCATTGTTCTTGCAGAAATACTATGCTGCTCCCGTTCTGGCAAAAGCCCTCTTGCGTAGACAGCTCAGATTTGCTTTGCGCAAAAAAGCCCCGATGGCTAAAATGGCAATCGGGGCTTTTTTGCGCAAAAGCGCGTCTAGATTGGCACTTTTTGTGGAAAAGCGTCTGTGCCAGTCTAGACGCTCTTTTCCAAAAATGCTTTTAAGGGAAAACTTTTCCATTAAAAGCATTTCTAGAAAATCATGCCAGTCTAGACGTAGCCCAGGTGTCTTTAAATCGGTATTTCTTCTCAAGCAGCGAAATATTTCCAGCGCGGGCTCCTTGACCAGCCAACCCCAGAGCCCTTCCCAACCCCGGTCTCCCTTAAAAAGTGCTTTCCTTGCAGGCAGGGAATGGCTTGGCAACCTGCTTTGTTACCCGCCCCATCCCTTCTAGTCCCACCGCCTCTCCCCGCTCCAGGCTCTTTGTTACCGCGGCCCCGGAGTTAATCCCCATTTAACCCCTTCTTCGCTCCCTTCTCCGGGGCAGGGGAGGCCCGGGGCCCGCGCTGGCGTGCAGCCGGGATCCTGCCCCGCCCGCTTGAGCGCCCTGAGGAGGGCTACGAGGAGACGGACGCTGCGGAGTCCACGCGCAGGCACCGGCAGCCGCCGCCTGCTCCGGGGGCCTCCTCGGGCTGCAAGCGGCAGCTCCCGCCTCCCTTCGCCGGGCGCCCGGGGCTGCAGCGGCAGGGGCCGGCAGGGCGCGCTGCTGATCGCTGGAGGGGGCTCTCGGCCGCCTCCTGCTCCTGCGGGAGGGGGCTGGGTTAGGGGAGGGGTAGCGGCGGCCAGTTCCCGCTCCCCGGGTCCGCAGGAGGCAGCGGGGCTCCGCTCCCTCCCCGTGCCCAGCTCCCAGCCGCCGCCCTCTCCGCGCCGAGCGGCCATGGCGCCCCTGCCTGCGCGCCCCCCCCGCCGCCCTGCCCCCGCCGCCTGCCCGCGGAGCCTTTAATGGCTCGGAGCCTCCGCCGGCCGAGCCCGACTCCTCCTGCGCCAGCCAGAGGGAGCCCAGCGAGCGGGAGCCGAGCAGCCCCGGCGCCGCGCACGGTGAGAGCCGCCCGGGGAACAATGGGCGGCGGGGGAGCGGCCAGACCGCGGCGGGGAGGAAAACAGCTTCCCGGGGGGGCGCCCCGCTCCCGAGCGCTGCGATCCGCGGGGGGCTGCGGGCGGAGCAGAAGTTGGTGCCTGCGGGTTGCTCCCCGCCGCCAGAAGTTGCTCCTGAGAGGAGGAGGAGGAGGGGGGCGGCGGCGCGTGGGTGTGAGCCGGGCGGCTGCAGCCCCGGGTTGGGGGGATCCGACGGGGGGCACCGTCGCCTCCTCCCCCTTCCGCGAGTCCCGGAGCTGCTCGGGATCGGGCTGAGCGAGCCGGGGGCGCCCCCCCGGTAGCTGGGGCTCGGACCCACTGCCCGCCCGCAGCTGGCTCTCACGTGGGACGATTGAACGCGAGAGGGGCGCAGCGCCAGCCGGGCAGGGAGGCTCCCTTGGGGAGCCAGCGCTTTGGTGTCTTTATTGAAAGGCCTTCCCACCCCTCGGTGTGCTCGGCTTCGCCGCCCGCCTGCCACAGCCCTGCGCATCCAGCCCGAGTGGCATCGTTCCTGACCATGCCTAGCACTGGGAAGCGTGTGTGTTAAAGCAGGCTTGACAGTCACCCAGTGTGTATCGTAGTGTTTCAACTCCATATGTTGTCTTGAGTAAACAAGACATAGAAGTGCGGTAATCTCCTGTATGCTATAAAAGCAAAATGGTCACCTGCAGATAACAATAAAATATAAAATGACTTCATCCTCATTTACTACTAATCCCGGGATATATTTGGTGGGGTTTTTATAGCCAGAATTTCTGCCACTTTCACTATTAGAGATGAAGTTTATTTTTCTGTATTGTTTTTGAACAAAATGAAGGTGTATTAACTGTCCAAGGAATGCTTAAGTAAAAGGCATAGCCTTTAGTTTCTTAGTAATCATTTGGGGCTCTTTAAGATGTAATTTGTGGGCAATAAGGGCTTAATCTTTCTTATGCTTGTTAAAAAATAAAACAAACTTCTAGGCACTCTGTAGTATACAGGCTGTTTTATTGCTGAAGGAAAACAAATGGAATGTTTAGTGTTTTTCAATTATGGTCTCTTTACAGACTTGCCTTCAAGTAGATTTGTCCTTAGGGGATGAAAAGATAACTGTTCATAGAACAGTATCACTCACTTGTTATATTATTATTATTATTGTCCCTGAGATATGCAGAGATTTTCTTTTGTATTGCTTCCAATTAATTTTTACGGTAAGCAGTTGTTGTTGGAGCTAATCCAAACAAAATAAAATTCTTAAGAGTTTTTTTTAATGTACCTCACATCTGTTTTACCAAAGTGATTGTCTAGTCTAATGAAACTTTCTTTGACATTTCAGTAGCCAGCTAAGGTGTAGAAGATGCTTTGTTTTTTATGTGGGTAGATATACCAGGAATATATGAAATCTGCTCAGTTGTGGGCCACGTTGGTGGTAAACCAGAATCTTGAAGTCCTTGCCGATTGAACTAATGTGAAGCAGATAAGTTTGTGCAGACCTAGGGAGAGCACTGGATGCTGGGGTTGTGGTTTCTCTTTACTGAATCTCATTTCAGGATGTGGGTACCTAGGGGACCAGGCTGTTAGAGGACCTCACTTTATTCTGCCCCATCTTTATCAAATAGAGATGTCTTGTGAAAAAGAGAGAGTACATCTTTGCTGTTACTATCTTGTTTAATATTTTTGACTGGTGTTTGTGAATTAAATTCTCAGTTATACCTTTACTGCAGGATCAGATAGGAGAATTGCATGATGGGATATGGATTTTAAAAAAATTTTTTTTTTATAACGTAGCAAAAGGTTCAGTGGAAGTTATTGATGGACATGTTAAAAGTACATGATTAATGTCCTAGAAGAGCCAGACTATATTTGAAAGTTTCAGCGCACTGTCCAACTATCATTTGGATCCTGTCTTTCACACTTAAGTTTAATTTTCTTGACAGAAATAGGATTTGTATGATCTTGTATTGTTAAAAGTAACATTCAATATAATGGAAAGAGTGCCACACAAACAAGCGAAGTATCAAAGGGGGGTTAGCTGTGTTAGTCTGTAACTGAAAAAACAGTGAATAGTCCTGTAGTACCTTAGAGACTAACAAAAATGCAGATGGTATCATGAGCTTTCGTGGTCTGTGGGTTGTGCCCCCAAAAGCTCATGATACCAATAGAAATAGTGTGACTTTAAAATCACAAAAATTGTTAGGGGAAAGAAGGGGGCGGATAATACCAGAAACTATTTGTAAATGACTTCATTTCAAGTTGAAAATGGCCCTTTTAAAGTCGACAATGGTTACACAAGGAATGATGTGCCTTTATAAAACTAGCCATTAGTAACCAATTTCTTCTGACACTTTGCAGTTGATAAATGGCCAAAGAACAGAATACCAATCAAATGTGACAATGAACAAGATTTTTTTTTGTAATGGAATTGTGGGCTTAAAAAGATATTAATGAGATTCACAGTGAGGATTTAAATTAGTTTTAGTGTAACAATATAACATTTCCCCCAATTCTGATGCTTGATTGATTTAACTTCAGACAAATAAAATCATCTTTCATTTTGGAAATCAAGGCGGTTAATTCTATATTATCTTGGGCCTGACATTGCCCAAATACAAATTTTAGGGTCAGAAATTAGTCTTGATAGTATGGGAGATTTAGGTCACTGGAAGGTCAAGGTTTATAGTTTTCACAGTTTGTGGGTATTTACCAGATTCTGACATTTAAAGTTTGTGAATGAGCAAAGGGTGGGCTGAAGGTGAAGTCCACTTTGCTGGTAGTGAAGGAGCCACTGAGGGACTAATTGCCAGTGCTTATAAAGGTCATCAGGCTCAGTCAGCTTTAAATTTGGGCAAAATGTCATTAAACTTGGCCTGTGGAAATGCAGATAAATTAGTCAGTTAGGTCAACCACTTCATCTTGTGCCTGGGGGGAAGGGCTCCCCTGTGTATGGGAATTTTGACCTTGGTTGTAATCAAATCAAGCTGATTAAAGGTTATGAAAATAACATGATATGCTTGTTTCGGGAATTTAAACGGTAGAATGAAACTGTCTGAAAGGAGAATTGATATATATATATATATATATATATATATATATATATATATATTTTTAAGACTGAAAACAGGGCTTTGAGAAGAGAAAAGAATCTGTCTTGTTCATAGCTAACTACAGTGTGGTCCTAGATAAACGTAAATGGCCTGTTTTCTTTTCCAGAAGTGCTGTGCATCCCCTGCTTCTATTGATATTATTTGGAGTTGTGGCTGCTCAAACATATAAAAATGAGTGTCAGTGAATTCTGTAAAATAAAAGCAGGTAACTGCTTTTGTCTATAGGTAACTGGCATATAGAATGGAATGAACCAAACAAGAGCCTGGAGTTTTGAAATCTAGAATAAATGTATATTCTGGATAGATTTTTGCACTGTTTGTATTTTGTGATATACTGTACCAGTGGCCTTGAGGAATGGTTGTAAGTGAAATGATTATTTAGCATAACTGTACAAAAATGTGTAGAAACTTTGGTTTCATTCTCATTTTCCCCTCCATGTGTTCTATTGGCTTGGCTTTGAGGTCATAGTAAATGTGTGGTGGTTGTGGGACACACTAAAATTACTCTTATTGCTTGCTCTTTCATTGATATAAGTGTTGTGCTGGTATGTTTGATTTCTTGTTTTACTACAGTATTTAAATTGCCCTTTCAGGATCCCACTCTGTGGCTGATAGTGTAGAAGTAAAAGGGAATTGTTGCACGGTCTGTGGTGAGATTTTTTTCAGAATGAACAGATAGCTTGTGATAGAAATGATACCCTGATTTACTAAATCCAGTCTGTGCGCTCTGTAATATATGAATAAAGGAAGACATACTTGTGGCCTTTAGTCTGTGAGTATATATCCTAAATTATGTAAGTGCACCCTATTTGTTTTGCACAAGGTATAAGTGGAAAAATATTCTTAACAGCATTTTAAAATAGAAAACTGAGATCAGCTGCTCATAATTAACTTAAATCCTCTCACAACATTATATGGAAAATAAACCAATAACAGCATGAATTGGTATGTAAGGGATTCAGTGTAAAATTAAATTACTGGAAAAGGTTTCTGTTAATGACTTACCTTATTCCATTCTGATAAGAGTCTAGATCGGGGGTCAGCAACCTTTTCAAACCAAAGAGCCAAACTACTTCAAAATTCAGAACAAGTAGTCAATGCCCATTTACATGACTAAAAATATACAACTTAATGTTATTGATAATTGACATGATTGATAATATCACAAATGAAACATTGTACTCACAGACCTTATTTAACAGGGCTTCTGCTTCTGCATCTTTTTACACATTTCTTTGATGTTTACTTCGTAATTCAGGGCTATTCAACTTTGGAAGCCCTGGGGGCCACAGTGATACTCACAGCACATGCTGAGGGCCACAACTTAAGTGTGGTTTCATATACATGCAAATATATATGCAAATAGCTTCTTTCACACTGACAGACATGAATACAAAGATTAAGGCAAGACTACACAACACACAGTCCCCATTTAAGTCAGTTCTGCTGATTAATAAAATGCAATATTTACCCAATTTCCACCCATATGACAGCACTTTTAATGAGCAATGATAGTCCAGGAATTTAACTACTAAAACGCATATCAACAGAAGACCATTTTATTGACTACTTTTTTTGTTTGGGCTCCCACCCTCAGGCCGCAAACAAATGGGCTGTGGGCCGCATGACGCATGTTGAGTAGCCCTGTCGTAACTGGTCAAATTCAAGTTCATGCACACATTCAAGCTACATGAGTAATTACGCATTTTTTTAATTTTTTATTTTAATTTAAAAAATTGTATGTATTTTGGGAACAACAAAAGAGCCATATTTGGTTCCATACTGAGCCATA
Source organism: Pelodiscus sinensis (assembly GCF_052426305.1). Taxonomy (NCBI): domain Eukaryota; kingdom Metazoa; phylum Chordata; order Testudines; family Trionychidae; genus Pelodiscus; species Pelodiscus sinensis. The sequence continues at coordinate 254,820,379 of NC_143052.1, read as the reverse complement.
TTTGGCTTCGAGAGCCATATGTTACAGACCCCAGTCTAGATTGTGAAATGTATTAGAAGTAAGGGTTCTTTACAGTTTGTTTTACAGTTTTCTGTCCCTTGTCTCTAGTCTCCTTATACCAGTTTCCATGCGCACTTGTTGGATAGTTGAGTATGGGAATTGTAAGCATGGACCCCAAACTTGCACAGTGTAGCATTTTGGTGTATGGATGGTTGTGTTTGGAGCTCTAGTGAAACTAGCAGGCTCTGTTTGGGCACAGCAGATTGCCCTCGCACTACATGATACAGGGCCTTAGTATATTCTTTGGTCTTAGTTTGAAACTTGAAAATAATATTTATAACTTCTGTAATTTTGTGGCCCGAAAATTAATCTATTGCATTGCCTATAATACATGAATCAGTAATATTAAGTGAATCTTAATCTTATTTTTATATGCATATTAACATAACCACTGTGAAATATACATAGCAAAATCATATTGCTATAATTTTATCTACCTGCATTCCAGCAACTTGATGATTTAATAGGGTTCACTTATGTGCTTGGATACAATTTTTATTGTCAGTGGTTTTGGGCTGGGGATGTTGTTTTGTTCTCTGTGAAATGTCTAGTCTGATTTTGAATTTTATGAAATAGAAGTAATACTAGAAAATGAATACACAAGGAAGGATCTGAAAAGTGTTTCTCTGCTAAGTAATGGAACGGGAGCATAAAATATCCTATTCCTTGGACCATGCAGAGAATAATTCTGAAAATGCCTCAGCAGCAGTTGTAAGGACAAAGCAGGTGAGCTGCTCCTCTAATGAAAGAGAATAGTCAAGTGATTTTTGTTATTTTTTTTAAATGAAAGGCAGTGCAAGAGAACACTACTTGCTAGTCTGGATTTATTAATAGATTTGAATTCAGAAATAAGACACAGGCTGAACAATACCTGAAATGAAACTATTTGACCAAAACTTGACCGGTGGTATGTAGTGTTATAGGAAAGGCTTAGGGCCTGCAGTATTTCACTTCCAAATGATTTAGTAGCTCTTTCTAAGGAGGCCCTGAACCCAATACAAAAAGGGTTTGCCAGGAGAAGAAGCCCTACCAAAGCCCTTGTTGCTATTACGTAATTGTGCTTCCAATGCCATTATAGGGAGACAAACTCCTAACATTCAGCACTGGCTTAGCTTGGTCTGGTAATGTACCAAAATAAGCTGCACTAGACCTGGGTGTCCACATTAGGATTTGTTCTGGTTAGTGATATGGCTTTGCTTATACTATTTGCCTTACTGGGGACAAGGTCAGTGACAGATGCCAAACTAAGAAGAGACAATGAATGCATTCTATGTATCCTCTGCTTTAACTTGGAGGCCATCAATATATGTTAAGGCGCTAGACAAAAGACCCAGGAATGTTTCTGCCTGCATTGAGGCACCAGGGGACCGGTTTAAACAAATTTTGGGGAAAACAACTAGCAGCTGATACTTGATGGTGGTTTTTCACTGGGGTGGGGGGTGGGGAAGTTGGTTCAAACTTTCTGATGGTAGAGAAAATATTTGATGGAATTGAGTGAAGTTACACCTTACCTAATTGTCTACTAATGTATGGGTGAGCTATACTTTTCAAGCAGGGGATATAAATACTTTATTAGAATCATATGGGAGGGGTGTGGGCGAGAAAGGTCAGAATCAATCCCCTCTTCAATTATGCAAAAAATATTTTGCCTTGTTCCTTCTGTTTGGAGAAAAAAGGAGAACTTGGACATGTGTAACCCTTGACAAATGCATGTTATGGGTCCTCTTACGTACCAATTCATGGGGGAAATAATATAGTTAATGCTTTTGGCTCTGGAGGGCCCTGATTCAAAGTGTGATATGTCTGTCAAGAAAGCAGCTATCACCTGCTCATGCAAAAGACCTGAAACCAAACACCGCATTGCACTTAAACTCAGAGGCTTGATCCAGCTCCCTTTGCCGTCAGTGGAAAATCTTCTCTTGACCTCCGTGTGTGCTGGATAAGTTCATAAACCCTAGAATTGCCCTTTCTTCTGCAGTAAAAAGTGAGCTATTTGGGACTCTTTAAAGTAACCCATAGAAAGTGTATTGTCAGGAAGCTAGAATAGTAACTAAGTAGGGAAAAATAAAACAAGAATAATTCAGGTGGGCAGAGAAATGGGTGAGTGAATTGAATAAACAATTGATGTAAGAAAATATTAGGACTACGTTTTCATTCCACTGTCACGTAAAAATAGCCTGGAGAGCCCTCTTGATATGTAGGATAGGAACGGTATATTCCAGAATTCATGTCTTGTCTACTAGGAAATTTATAGTCTTAGGATCTGACACTTCCTGTCTTTCAAGAAAACTTGAGGGATATTTTGTGCCATCACAAGAAAGATATCATTGAGGAAATCCCCCCCCCCCCCGAGGAGCAACACACCTTTTATTTCTCTACCCCCCCATTCCTCAAAAGTTCCATATACTTAATACTGTTGGTTCTCAAAAATCAAATTACAGCTTTAGATGTGGGCCATGAAATAGAAAATTCTTGGAAGAAAACTAATGAGCATATATAAGAAAGTCTTTAGAGAAATTAGTGTGGGGTGTGTGTGTGTGTTTTTTTTTTTTTTTTGTTTAAATTAGATCCCGCCACCCCGCTAAACTATGTGCCAACCTCACAATGCAAGTAAAGGAGACCGTAAATTTTAAAAATGTGATCTGAATACTATTCTTGCTTAGTGTGCTTTGCTGCTGCTAATGCTGGCAAATTGGGAAAGTTGGAGGAAAAATAGTCAAAAGAATAGTTTTGTTCTTTTCAAAAGTAAAATCATATTTAGCTTAATGCAATTAATACCTGAAGAATTAATTAAAGCTGGTATAATAAAAATAATGATAGAAATGTAGCTGTGTTAGTCTGGTGTAGCTGAAGCAAAATACAGGACTATGTAGCACTTTAAAGACTAACAAGATGGTTTATTAGATGATGAGCTTTTGTGGGCCAGACCCGCTTCCTCAGATCAAATAGTGGAAGAAAATAGTTACAACCATATATACCAAAGGATACAATTTAAAAAAATGAACACACATGAAAAAGACAAATCAAATTTCATAACAGAAAGGGAATGCGGGGGGGCGGGAGGGGGAGATTTACCTCCCGCCCCCCACGCCCCGCATTCCCCTTCTGTTCTGAAATTTGATTTGTCCTTTACATATGTTTTTTTTTTTTTTTTTTTAAAGTTGTATCCTTTGGTATATATGGCTGTGACTATTTTCTTCTGCTATTTGATCTGAGGAAGTGGGTCTGGCCCACAAAAGCTCATAATCTAATAAACCATCTTGTTAGTCTTTAAAGTGCTACATAGTCCTGTATTTTGCTTCTAATAAAAATAAGATAGTCAAAGGACACTTAAAAAATCTATAAGGACTCTGATTTTTCCTATAGGAAAATTCTGAGAAGGGATTAAGAGTTTCTGCTTTGTTTTTCCCTTAGTAGAATATAGAATCACAGAGAAGTAGACTTGGAAGAAACTTTGAGAGGTCATCTAATTCAGCCTCTGTGCTGAGGCAGGACCAAGTTGTGATGGACTGGGCTGAGTCTGGGCACAACTGAGGGTGTCGGCTTAGGGTGAATTGCTCAAAACTTGGGGCTCCTTACAGCCCTAGACCAGAGACCTTCCCAAACAGTCCACAAACCAGTCACACCAAGTGCTTCAGCTGCCAATCTGGCTAGCCAGAAGCCTTACGAGCAAAAACCCCTCTGACACCCCAGCTCTCCCTGTGCCCCAGTCAGCCCCTGGCCTAACACACAGGTGAAAGGTTTTAGAACCCAATCTCACCTACCCTGAACAGGTTCTTCTGGTCCCAAAAAACCAGCCACAGGTCCCAATCAGTTTACACTCTGGATCTTACCCACACAACCACGCTGAGCCAATCCTTTAGAATCTGAAGGTTTATTAATAAAAGAAAGAAAAGCATGAGAGTAAGATTGTTAAAGAGAATACATTACATGCATCGAATCACCAAGTTCTCAATGCAAGCTCTTAACAGAGATGTTACAACTGCTATCTTAAAAATCTCTGGTATACAGGCAGTCCCCGAGTTACGCGGATCTGACTTATGTCGGATCCGCAGTTACGAACGGGGATTTCTCACCCCGGAGGACTGGAGCGGCGGGACGCCTGGTCCTGCCGCCCGCCTCCTCCGGGGCGAGAAAAGCTGCTCCCCGTCTCTCTGGTCTGCTGGGGGAGCCAGCAGACCAGGGAGACGGGGAGCAAAGCGGCGGAGGACCCGGGCCGGACCCGCGGCCGCTTCCAGATCAGCTGGAAGCACTGCAGGTCCTGCTGGGTCCTCAGCGGCTTTGCTCAGCGTCTCCCTGGTCTGCAGACCAGGGAGATGCTGAGCAAAGCCGCGGAGGACCGCGGCGCTGATCTGGAAGCGCCGCGGTCCGGCCCGGGTCCTCCGCCGCTTTGCTCCATGTCTCCCTGGTCTGCTGGGGGGGGACGCAGCTAGTGCCCCCCCAGCAGACCAGGGAGACGTGGAGCAAAGCCGGGGGCCTGTAGTAGAGCAGGTGGGGCACTGCTGGTTGGTCCCGCAGCACCGCTCCTTGGTGCTACTGGACCAACCCGGCAGCACCCCAGCTGCTCTGCCCCAGGCGTCCTGATTCAGCCGCTGCTGATCAGTTTCAGCAGAGGCTGAATCAGGATGCCTGGGGCAGAGCAGCTGGGGTGCTGCTGGATTGGTCCAGTAGCGCCGAGGAACAGCCGTGCTACTGGACCAACCCAGCAGCACCCGAGCTGTCCTGCCCCAGGCGTCCCCAAGTCAGCCGCTGCTGAAACTGACCAGCAGCTGACTACAGGAAGCCCCAGGTAGAGTTGCTCTGCCCTGGGCTTCCTGGAATCAGCTGCTGATCAGTTTCAGCAGCAGCTGACTTGGGGACGCCTGGGGTTCTTAAGTTGAATCTGTATGTAAGTGGAACTGGTGTCCAGATTCAGCCGCTGTTGAAACTGATCAGTTTCAGCAGCGGCTGATGCCAGTTCTGACTTACATACAGATTCAACTTAAGAACAAACCTACAGTCCCAATCTTGTACGTAACCCGGGGACTGCCTGTACATCCTATGTCAGGATGGGTCCATGGTTCTTCCCAGCTCATTGTTCCCTGCAAGGCTGCATCTGGGATCAGGAGCCGAATTCAAGACAAAATGGAGTCTGCCACATGGCATTTTATGCCCATCCCTGGTCTCTTCCAAGCTGGAGTGGGTCACATGGCTCAGAGACCTATCCTTGTGTCCAAAGCCAGCAATCACTATTCTGGCTGATCTGTAGGCATCTAGATTTATTCTTCAGGTGTGTCTTTGGCACCTAGAGATCTATTGTCCTTGGAGCCTCGCTAATTAGCATAGCCATTGAACGAACATTCTTTGCCTTTTGCTCTGCCTCAGAGAATTTTCCAGCATCAACACAGAGTACGTATTTTAATTCCACATACAGATGTTATACAAGTACATGAATAGCATATACAGAATCAGTAGAACATAAGCTTTCATGTGACACCTCACATGACCCCCTTTGTACAGACTTTTGGGGCAAACAGCCTCCATATGGGTGCAACAGTGATCTTTAGAATCCAATAACGTGACACAAGTATACCTAGTAAGCTGAACTAAAGTAAATGGCTTGACAGGCAATGGCAACTTTTGCTGCAATATATTGGACAAGCCTTAGTGAATTAAGTTTGTTACGTATTCTAGGAGCTAAAATGTTTGAGTTATTGTGGGATTGTATTAATTTGAATATATTACATGACTAATATAAACATTGGGAAGGGTTATGAGCTTCAGAGGACTATTTGAAACAGTGGGCCAAACTGAGAATGAACTTTTAAGGTTAAGTTGGTTTCCCGGGAGTTCTCTAGGAACAAGGGTATGCAAATGTATCTACTCCAGTTATGCAAAAATTCAGCCTTTGCCTCAACTGAGGAACCTTTTGTCTATTGAGGACATGTTGGGTTCTATTAATCTATGTATAAAGAAGAGTCTCACAGATATATGAATGTTCTTGTTCTGAGCTAAAGGAATGATGAACTGGTAATCACTGGAGAACCCCTGTGTGGGGTTTGAAGGACAGCTCACTGGTCAGAGTGCCCTTAGTGGAGTTAGGATTGTTCTCTAGTAAGCTTATTTACAGTGTGTAGCTTCTTTGATTTTAATATGTTTGCTCTGTAATACTTTTGTCTTAAGAATCAATGTTATTTCTCAGAAATAGCTGGTGGGTAACTTAAATGTGGCCATTTTTTTGTTTCATGCCTGAAAGGGGGAAGGTAAAGCAGTACTGTTTAGGCACTCTGCCATTGCTGGGGAATTCACAATATAGGCAAGCAGCTATGCAGCCTGGAAATAGCCTAGTAAGGAGAGGGAGAGACATGTCTGTGCCCAGGAGAGGTGATGTGGAGGCACAGGGAAAAGAATATAAAGTGGATATACAGATGCAGTTACCATGAAGTGTGACGTGTGTATCTTCGTTTATTTTTGCACACTTGCTTTTTTCTGCTATTCTATGCAATGAAATCCTGCTTTGGCTCGATTAGGAAATAGTTACAGGGTATGTAATGCATTAGAGTTAGGTTATATGATACTAACTAGAAAAAAAACCTCGTTGATTTCCCTCTCCCCTCCATGTCTGTTTTGTGCATGTGAGAAAACATGATGTAGTTATTTATAATTAGCATGTTAGATGAAATTTGATCATTAGTTAAAAGTGCAAATACATTTGTTGATGACAAATCCTAGAATAGCTGTGTTTCTATAATAGACTTCCGAGTTAAACTTAATAAGAACCTGTCAGAAAGCAAAGCTAGTTTGGTCACTTTTGAATGGGTTTAAGACACGTTTGACACCTCTTCCTTTGGTTTTCCTCCAGTAAAGCATGACCTTGTTTTTGGTGAGGTTTAAAGCTTTGAGGGGACAATAATAACTCAGATCAGTTGGAAGTAATTGCAACTAGATCATCAGCATAGTTTTGTTTAACTTACAGTGTTTATTTAGTCTTTTCGTGTTGGTAAAGTTCAATCAAATTCTTCATGCTCTTCAAGACTTGAGAGGAATAGCAATAGTTCGGGCTTATTGTTTTGAGGATTATACTTTATTGTGTATGTCGTTTCTAGGTTCATGCTGGAAACATCTTAGTACTCAATGGGTCACTCAGAATATTTCCTCTTTTTAAAAACGGGTCATGTGCACAAGGGTTCACTTTCTAGTCTGTTGCTTTCGGTACTGCTAACGTGTGTTCTGCATTAGAGTATTAATGCATTAGAGGAAAGGAATTCTATTCTTAAATTAGTCATAATAAAAGGGATTTTAAAAGAATCCTTTAATGAATGTTAGTTCAATGGAACTATTCCATTGGTGACATGTCTGTGGAGTTTTAAAATGAGCAAAATAGCCTATCCAGGCTGCTAGTTAATGTTTTTTTTTTTCACCTGGATTTCTTTAAGCTGTTTTTCTGTTGTAGGTGTACTGAGGACATTCTACAGCTCATCCTTGAAGGCTGGATTAATAGTGCCTGATTGGCTGTATGTGCCTGAATTGCTGTAATCCTTAAATGAACATAAAGCATGTGTGCTGCGGGGGAACTTCGTGCAGGGAATAAGAATTGACAGTTGCAAATGAAAAGCAAAAATGAAATCTTGACCTCTTGAATATTTTCAAACTGTGTGGGGATTACCCAATATATAATTAGCTTGCATCCAAGGGAACAGGAATTCATTTGTGTGTTTCTTCCTCCTCCTCCTCGCTACAATTTGCAGAAGTTTATTTTTTGACTAACTCCCCCACAGCTGACAATTTTGGTTTTTTTTTTTTGGCTGAGGGGGTGGGGGCACTGAAGAGTGGGAAAGATGTAAAATAAGCTAAGGGTCCACTTACAATAAGAACCAAAGTTTACCAGCACAGGATGAGTACTTTTGTTTATTGTTCTGGGAGGCAGCTATTATACATTCTTAAAGTTATGATGCTTGATGAGAAAGGGAGATCTAATAATGCTTATCATAAGAGACCTAAACGTCAGAAAATGTAATTAATCACTGTATCTACATGAAGGTAGTTTAATTTTTCTTACTAAAATGAGACGGGTTAGAGTTAGAACTATACAGAACATGACTCTCAAACTAGGGGTGTAAGCAACTATCCTTATTGAGTAGTCTTCCTCTCCTCCTTCCCCTTCCCCTTGCTGCCTCTATTAGAGAGAGGTGGCAATGAGGGTGGAGCAGGTTCTGGGGGGAGCCAGAGCATGGGGGATTGGGGAGGCAGAGGCCTCCCAACTGCTATGTCTCTCCCTTTTGAAATGTACAAAAGCTGCCCGTGGCTCTTATACATTTTAAAGGCAGAGACACAGTGGGCTAGAAAGTGTCCCCCTTATCGACCACTTGATGAGTCAATAGAAATTCCATTGACTACTCAATTAGTCGATTAATTGAAATTTAACATCCCTATCTCAAACTCCAAACCATTTCATTAATAGAGAACAGGAGTTCTGATGTGTAATACATTCTACCGTCACAAATTTTCATGTCAACAGAATTATTTGATTTTTTCCTAACTGGGTTATTCATATCATATGTTTTTCTTTCTTGAAGTACAGTAGAATCTCAGAGTTACAAACACCAGTGTTACAAACTGACCAGTCAATCTCACACTTCATTTGGAACAGGTAGCATGCCATCAGGCAACAGCAGAAACAAACAAAAAAGCAACATTTTTCTTTTGCAGGGTAAAGTTCAAAACTGTATTAAGTCAATGTTCAGTTGTAAACTTTTGAAACAACAACTGTAACATTTAACCTCCATTCCAGAGGTATTCATAACTCGGAAGTTCTACTGTGTGGAAACCAGCACACATTTTCTTCTAATATTGTTGCTGTCCGCGGCATGTTTCAACAGCATTTTTCCATAGTACCCAATTTTAACTTTTTTTTTTAATTGAAGAGATAACTGTAATGGAGGCAGCTTTCAAATTGTTTACTTTTTGTTGGGTTTTAGTAATTTTATACTTAAAACTGTTGCCATTATGAAAATGCGCAGTTGGGTGTCAGTTTGTTTATTTTAAACAACTTTTAACACAGGAAAAGTATTTTTACTACCTAACATTTTGATCTTTCAGCTTTCTTGCTTTTCTCTATGAAAGCATAGGAGGGATATGGAGGGTGTGGATTTCCAGGTAAAATTAAATAGAAATTGTCTTTGAGCATCGTGGATTAAATTGTATGTTTGTCCTGTGTGTAATTTAGAAGGATAATATAGTAAACTTAATATTTTTCATTTATTGTAGAATATCATGTGGTTAAAAAATCCTGCTGTGAATATCACAGAATTCCAGCTTCAAATTTATATATTGTATTCCTTGTAGGAAACACCTTTTAGGATATTGCCAAACATTTTTGATCATACAGAAGAATTATTATATCAGATAAGTCTCCTGTTTTCTAATAAAGAGTTGTTGGTGTCCTTGCCTTGTCCTGTCACTTCCTATGCATTAAGGACTTTTGACTGGTTTTCACATTTGAGGCAATGTGTGCTCTTATTTAACAGAAAGGATAATAGCTTGGGGTATGTCTACACTACAATGTCAGTTCGAACTAACGGATGTTAGTTCGAACTTGTCAGTTCGAACTAACGGATGTTAGTTCGAACTAACATTCATAGGCGCTACACTAGCGCTCCGCTAGTTCGAATTTAAATCGAACTAGCGGAGTGCTTAGTTCGAACTAGGAAAACCTCATTTTACGAGGATTAAGCCTAGTTCGAACTTACTAGTTCAAATTAAGGGCTGTGTAGACCCTTAATTCGAACTAGTGGGAGGCTAGCCCTCCCCAGGTTTCCCTGGTGGCCACTCTGGCCAACACCAGGGAAACTCTATGCCCCCCTCCCGGCCCCGGACCCCTTAAAGGGGCACGGGCTGGCTACGGTGCCCGTGCCAGGTGCAAGCCTGCCAGCACCCAGCCAGCAGACCCTGCACCTGGCACGGCACAGAGCTACCCACCCGATGTCCCCCAGCCCACCCCCCCTTCCCGGGACCAGGCTAGCGGCTCCCGGGAGCTTGCCCGGGACCGCAAGAGACAGGCACCTTCCTGGGCTAGTGCAGACATCGTGGACCTCATCCACGATCTCCGCACTAGGCACAGGAAAGTGGCCGTCTAGGGCAGGAAAGCTGCCAGCCTGGCCACGCAGGAGCAGGAGTGCATGAAAATCAAGGGGGTCCACTGACACCCCCGAACCTGAGCCCTGAGCTTACAATGGCCGTCCTGGGTCAGACCAAAGGTCCATCTAGCCCAGTAGCCTGTCTGCCGACAGTGGCCAACCCTAGGGACCCTGGAGGGGATGGACCGAAGACAGTGACCAAGCCATTTGTCTTGTGCCATCCCTCTCCAGCCTTCCACAAACTTTGGGCAGGGACACCACTCCTACCCCCTGGCTAAGACTACTCCATGGACCCAACCTCCATGACTTGATCTCACTTCCCTTTAAACTCTGTTCTAGTTGTATCCTTCACAGCCTCCTGCAGCAAGGAGTTCCACAGGTTAACTATTTGCTTTGTGAACAACAACTTTCTCTTACTAGTTTCAAGCTTGCTACCCATTCCTTTCTTTTGGTGTCCTCTAGTCCTTCTTTATGGGAACTAATGAAGAACTTTACTTTATGCACCCTCTCCACCCCACCCCTGCTTTTAGAGACTTCTATCCCGTCTCCACTCCATCTCCTCTTTTCTAAGCTGAACAGTCCCAGTCTCTGTAGCCTCTCTTCATCTGGGACCTGTTCCCAACCCCTGATCATGTTAGTTGCCCTCCCTTCTCCCAGCCTTTCTCTTCCCCTCTCCCACCTCCTTTTCCCAGTCTCCCCCAGTTTTGTTCAATAAAGACAGAGTCAATGTTGGAAGAAACGTTATCTTTATTTTGTACATCAATAAGAAGGGGGGCTAGGGAAGGGTAAGTGGAAGGAGGTGAGGGAGGAATGGGGTACGAGCCCCCGATGGGGAGGACTGGGCTGGCTCTGCGGGCTTCTGCGGTGGAAGCTCTCCTGCAGCCCCCCAATTGCCCCCTCTCCCCAGATGGCAGCCTGCGGCAAGTGCAGCCGGGCTGATGGCCGAGTGCTGTGATGTGGCCAGTGTCGGCACTCAGGGCACTCCAAGCCAAGACTGGTTTTCAAGCGGGGCACCCCTTAGAACTGTGTGTCCGGGGTGGGGGTCGGGTCCCTTTAAGCGCAGCCCTCGGCTAGCCTGAGACAGCGTCTCCACGCTCTAAGTCCTCCTCTGATGCCCTGCCGGCACTGCTTCCGGCCATCCTTAAGCCCTGTTCAGAGTCCACTCAATGTGGACTTGCTAGTTCAAATTAGCAAAACGCTAATTCGAACTAGTTTTTAGTTCTAGACGCGTTAGTTCGAATTAGCTTAGTTCAAATTAACTAATTCGAACTAAGTTAGTTCGAACTAACTCTGTAGTGTAGACGTACCCTTAGTTATTAATGAGGACTTATTATTTTTAACTAGGGTAAAAACCAGTGAATTTTGTGGATGTGGGTTTGTTATCATGGGCCAAACAATTTTTTTTAATTCTCCCCTCCCCCTCATTTATTTGTGACTGTTTTATGTGTTGCTTATACTCCCGTGGTAAGGTGGTGATTGTGCTACTGCACGACGAGGTGGAGACAGCCATTACAAAAAATCAGGTAGCATTTATGCTTAGTGAAAGTCTGGGTTACTAAATTTAATTCACTACTACTACTCCTGGTTTTTGTTTAAAAATGCAGAGACAAATCTGCAGCCCTAATTATGGTCTTGTGCCTTCCAATTTTTTTGCTTATTGGTTGATGGGTGAAGTTCTCTTTGCAGATTCATATTCTTTACATACCCATAATCTCTCTGATGGAAGTAGGAATCTTGGTCAAGAGAGCATTGGAGTTGATCATATAAAAGATATTAGGAGTGTTCTCTACAAAAGGTCGCTCTGTTTAGGCTTTTTTAAAGTGCTGTGGCCAATTTGTTCCTACTTTGATTAGAAAAGTTATTCCATAATTTTAGCACTTGTGGGGAAAAATTGTTCCTGATGTGCCTAAATATATTTTTCTTTTATCTGTGCGCTTTTCAAAGTTGCATTCCTTAATGGCACTTTAAATGCTACACTCTACTTGTGTGCTTATGTCCTTTAAATAGTTGTTGAGTTTGCTGTGTTTCTCTGGCTCTGCCCCTTGAGGAATTCGAAGGCATATTAGTAAAGTTGGCTTGGATACCTTTATTTCTGCTCCATATCATCCATTTCCAGAATAGTGCAGTGGTTGTAAATTGCCAATGTTCCCTCTAATCTCTTCCATCCATGTGCGGATTTTTAAAATTTTTGTGCAGAATGATTTTTTTATGTGCACCAAGACGTGTATTGTGCACCACCAGGGGAACTAAAACCTTGCTGTGGGCACTCTGATGATTAGCTGGGCAGCATTTGGATCTCTCCTGAGCAGCTGCACAAGTACCCAACTTACAGGGAACACTACCCACCGCTCTTTGGACACTGCCTACAAAAGCTGCATCAGTCACTTCTCGTTAATTGTATTTTCAGAGGAATTTGTGTGTGTATGTGTGACTTAATTATTGTTCTCTTGGATTTTCCACCTTTTCTTCTCTAGTTTCCTCCCTTGAGACCGTGGTTATTGGGTTTTTAAAAATTCTCTAAATTTTCCTTGCTCAAAGCCATAATTACTGTTAAACTCAGTGCTTGCTGAGTTGAGTAGCCCCTGTAATTGCTCCAAACTTCCATTTTATTCCCAGTTTCAATCCATTTCTCTTTATCAGTAAGAAATAGATCCACAGTTATTTCTCCTGCTTTAAGTCTGTATATTTTAAAACACAAATGAAGCATAGCATGTGTCTTCCTTCCCCCTCTTCAAAACAAACAAAACATAGACATGATAAAGACAGAAGGAGAAGCTAAAAGTCAGAATTATGTGCTGTATTATGTAAAAAATAAGTTTTTGTAAGCTGTTAAGTAGGGATGTTAAATTTCAACTAATTGAATAGTCGATGGGATTTCCATCAACTATTCGATTAGTTGATAAGGACTAGTGTGGCAGTCCACCTTTGAAATGTGCATTTCAAAATTGAAACATCGCAAGGAACCCCAGGCCAGTGGGAAGTCTACTGCTGACCCTGGGCTCCACGCGACATTTCCATATAAAATGTACAAGAATCCCAGCAGGGGCTCTTGTGCATTTCAAAGATTGAAACTAGTAGTCGTCTAGTCGATTAGGTGCTTACATCCTTAGTGTTAAGTTTTATTATTTCTAGTGAAACTCTGAACTTCAAGACCTTCACAAAATAATCATTTTGAAAGAGGGATGTGTATATTGATGTGATCATTTAAGAACTTTCAGACGAGCCCACCAGTAGTTTAAAAAATAATAATTCAAGCAGCAGCAAAGACAGTGTAGGATCTACAGGTCAAATCCAAGGGCAGCAGTTTTGTTTTTTACTGATTTTTTTTTTAACTCCTACTTCCACTTCTAATTTTGTGTAACTTTGAAGACCCCTAACCAAGCCAGTCCACTGAGAGAACTGCCAAAATGGTACTGCACGATTTGCCAAAACAAAATAAGTTTGAGCCTGGAGTTTGTGGCAATTTTTTTTCTTTCTCAGGGAAATACTGAAGGATAGCTGCAGTGCCTGTGACTGGGTATGTTAAAGTTTGAATGGTCGATGGATTAGTTGATAAGGGGGGCAGTTGGTATCCCGCTGCGTTTCTTCCTTTGAAATGTATATTTCAAAGAGAAAGGTGCAGCAGCAGGGACACCTCTGCCTCCCCCGCTCTGGCGGAGACAGTGCTGGGGGGTATTGGCTTTTAAGCTGGCTCCCCCCAAGCACTGACTCCTGCTCCCCCCTCCCTTGATGCCTCTCTCTGATAGAGGCAGCAAGCGGAGGGTGGGGAAAAACTTATGCTTATTAGATAGTTGACTAGTCACTTATATCCCTAGCTGTGACTCATGTTTAGTTCTTTAAATAGAGAAATCTTTCCTGAACCCCCTCTTATTGCTTCCAGACACCCTCTCCCCACCACACACCCCTCATCATCAAAAGCAAGTTTCCTACTGACTAGAACACACCAATTCAAAGCGACACCATGCTCTGTCAGAACAACCAATGCAAAATCAGAGGTAGCTACAGTATGATCATTAATACGCCCTTCGGTACACCATTCAAGATGTATGGGTTTTCCACTTGCCTGTCAGAACATGTGGTATATCTCATCCAGTGGATCACATTCCCCATCACCTATAGTGTGGGTAAAGCCAGACAATCACTATGCTCTCAAATGAACTTATACAAGGTGTGTTTAATCTCTTATCATTTTTCTGTCAGCCATGGGCAAACATGTGTCACAAAGCAATCACTCTAGCTGACCTTTCAGTCCTCATCCTCAAAGGAAACATGCACAAAACCTACAAAAGATGGGGCTGGGAACTTCAGTTTGTAATTGCTGAATGCTAACAGCCATGGACTTAACAGAGGTGCTGGTTTTATGGCACCTTACAACTTGCAAGACACCCTGCTGCTTGTTAAACCCTAATTGCCCGTTTCATGCAACTCTTTATCATTCTTATTTATCTACCTTCAGAGAGACCAAAGACATGGATCCAGCCTCCAAAAAACTGGAACCATCTAATTTTTAGACTTAAGATGGCAAATTGTATCAAAATCCTTTGTAATGGAGTGGGTGGAGATGAGAAGAATGTGATCCTACAGTGCTTTGTGGTATAAATAGCCTCAGTAGTTCTGCTAGCAAAGTCCTTTTATTTTAGTTTATGTGAATGTGGAGTGGTGGTGACAAGGTGAATAATAATAATAATAAAATATGCAGATAGCTTCAGTATGCATGTGACACTGTTGATGACATTCTGTGGGAGTAGGGACCATGGATATGCTTCCCTTAGAAGTCTCCTGCAGATCTGGCTGCCCCATCTGGGGTGGGTAAAATGCAGCTGTTCCTAGTGCTCAGAGCTGTTCATGCAGTTTGGTAGTCGGGCTGAGTGGTGCAATATGTAATTTCTTTGCTGTAGTACCTTGCAGCAACAATTTACTATGTTACTGTACGTCTACACAGCAAAAACAAACAAACCCTGTAAGTCAGGGAGGCTTAGCTCAAATCAGTTGAGTTGGGCTGCTGGTGCAAGGAATAAAAATAGCAGCACAGCTGTTTGGCCTGCACTCCTAGCCCTGTTTGGGCTATGAGACTCTCCAGTCTCCTTCCTCCTGCCCCTCAGTGAAGTTTGGAGCCCTGGCTCCAGCCTGAACAGGAAAATCTAGACCAGTGTTTCTCAACTAGTGGTATGAGTACCCTGAGGGTTACTTGAGAGAAGTCGGGGTGTGTGTGTGTGTGTGTGTGTGTGTGTGTGTGTGTGTCAACACAGGACTCTTGAACACAACGCTGATTAGGCCTAAAATGTAGGCTTCCCTTCCTGCAAGATTAAGGGGTCTTTTTAGTTATTCTTTCCCATATATTTTACACCCAGAGCCCTAGGGAAATCAAAGACGACAACTTGAATATTCTTTGTACTGTTGTGGATTTAAGTTGGAACTGATTTTCAGCATTTGTTAATCATCCTTGCAATCCAAAGCCTGTTTATCCCTCAACTACTGACCGAGAGGACATTTAACCACTGAAAACTTAATCTCAGCTACTTGGAAACAAAGGCTTTGAGATCACAAATTTGGCTACTTTGTACTAATATTCTGCCAATCTTATCCGGTAACATACAAAGTGCATAGTTTCTTCTACTATGACTTGCACTGGAAGGTTGTAGTTAAGCTGGAAATTGGGTGATTCTCAGCAAATTGGCAGGTGTGATAGTGGCTTTCCATTCAGGCTAAATGAGGGGAAAATTATATGCCTTTTTTTTTTTTTTTTTTTTTTAAAGTAATAGCTGAAACAACAGAAGCCACTACTCGAACTTCAGACCAATATAGCAAGGCTGGGTCAGCCATGTAGTCTGAGAGGTTTTTCCTGGGACTAAAAGCAAATGTAATCAGGGACTGGTTATTTAATTCAACTGTATGGGTTGCTGAGTGAGAAACAAATAGAAGGCAGCCCCAGAAAAGCCAAGGAAATGTCAAGTAAAGCACTGGTAATGTGGCCTTGAGGGAGAGCCAACAGTTTTTTAATGCAGAGGACTATCTTGAAGAGGTTGGAATTATGAGCATAGAAATTTCCTTTAGGTTCATTTTAGGTGTATTCAGAGGAACAGGACTTAGTACGTTCTTTGTAAATACATGGGATTGTGTCAAAGGAGGAATACCTGATTATCATCAATATGTCCAAATTAAGGTATCTGACGAGGAAGGCTCTGAATATTGGCTAAAGGCTTGGATTTAAGTCATAGAACACTAGAACTGGAAGGGACTGCAAGAGGTCATCGAGTCCAGTCCCTTGCCCTCATGACAGGACCCAGTACCATCTAGACCAGTGGTCTCCAACCTCTTTACACCCAAGATCACTTAAATGTCAGGGCAAGCCAAGATCTACCGCATCCTTTCCCAAGACCCCACCCATTCCTTGAGGCCCTGCCCTCTCTGTTCCCCTCCTCTTCATCATTTGCTGACCCCAGCCCTTACTCAGTGGGTTGAGACAGGAGGTGTGGGCTCCAGAGTGGGAATGAGTGATTTGGCTGTGGGAAGGGGTGAGAGGTGCAAGCTCTGGGAGGGAATTTGGGTGCAGCAGGAGGTGAAGGGGATGCTGGCTCAGGGAGGGAGTTCTAGGCTGGAGAGTATTGGGGTCAGGTGGAGGGTTGGAGTGCTGAACCAGGCGCAGGCTTGTGGGTGTGAGGTTGCAGGAGTTTGATGTGGGACATATGAAGGGCTCAGGGCACAGGTTTGCTGTGTGTAGATGGTGCAGGAGGTTGGGGATGTGAGAGGCTCAGCACGGGGTTCTGGTGTATGATAGGCTCAGGTTTGGGATCTATGGAGGTTCAGGAGGGTTATGATGCTGCGGCCAGATGGGGGTTGGCCCCAATTGGGGGCTTGTTGGCCAGGCTTCATTTTCAAATAAAATATTATGTCAAACACAAAATGTTTCAGCATGGTCTTTATTTACGAGAGGGGTGGGAACCTGTTTTGAGTCAGGGTCACTGACCCACAGAAAAGTCAGTTGGGGCCACACAAGTGAGATGCAAAAAAACCCAACCCTTCCAAAAGAAACCCAACCATCACTAATGTGGCCCCAGCTGAGACATCTCACTCCCTTGGCACTCCAGCCCCAGGCCAGATTAACTCTTCTGGGGTTCCAGCGTTAGTTGAATTTGTGGGCCTCTACACTCTGAGGTGGGGCCAAAAATGAGAGATCTGGTGTGTAGGACAGGGCTGCCAGTGAGTGAGATAGGAATGGGGGTGCAGAATCTCAGTGGAAAATAGGGTACAGGAGGAAGCTGGGGGTAGGTGTCTGGCCAGGAGCAGGGTGCTGGTGGGTGTCTGGCCATAAGGCAAGGACAGGGTGCTGGATGGTATCTGGCCTGGAGGCAGGGTGCAGGTGGGGGTCAGGCCAGGGGGCAGGGTGCTGGTGGAGACCTGGGAATGGGGCAGGAGCAGGGTTCTGTATGATGTCTGGCTAGGGAGAAGGGTGCTGGTGGGGGCTGAAGGCAGGGGGCTGAAGCAGGGGGTAAGGTGTTGGTGGGTGCTGGGGCTGGGAGTAGGGTGCTGATGGGAGCTGGGGCAGAGTACTCATGGGAGTCTGGCCAGGGAGAGTGGACAGGGACAGCTCCAGGGTCTCAAGGAGACACGTGGGCTGCTCTTCCCTGCCCCTAAACAGCTGGGTCTGTCATGCCTCCAGGGACTTCCTTACTTCCCCCTGCTGCCTCCTGCACGCGGGGGCGCTGCGGGGAGAGGGAGAGAGGGAAGAAGGTGGAGAATAGGTGTCTCAGGACTTCGTTCCAGTTCCAAATTTTCAGGAAGCATGTGGCTGTTGTGGGGAGCGGAGGAAGAGCGCGCGCTTCCTGAGAAGTTGGAGCTGGCACACGGTCTTAGGACTCCTACTCTTCCCTCCCCTGTAGGAAGCAGAGGCTGGTTCTCCCTCCTCCTTGTGGCACCCTTTTAGATACCTGAAAACTGCTATCATGTCCCCTCTGTGTTCTCCTTTCCAAACTAAGCAAGCCCAATTCTTTCAGTCTTCCTTCTGTTTTAGATCAAGTTCTCTAGACCTTTAATCATTCTTGTTGCTCTTCTTTGGACCTTCTCCTATGTCTTCATGTCTTTCTTGAAACGTCATGCCTAGAACTGGACACAATACTCCAGTCGAGGCCTAATCAGCACAGAGTCGAGTGGAAGAATAATTTCTCGTGTCTTGTTTACAACATTCCTGTAAATGCATCCCAGAATCATGTTTGCTTTTTTTGCAACAGCATCACACTGACTCCTATTTAGCTTGTGGTCTACTATGACCCCTCGATCCCTTTCTGCAGTACTCCTTCCTAGACATGTGTAGCATGTAAATGTGTAACAGTGTTAGGACAGTGCTGTACAAGAAAGAAAATTCACTCCTTGCTGATTACCTTCAAGGAATTCTCTGTGGACTTGCAGTTTGCATAGTATAAAGGGATTTTTTGTGTCTTTTTGTAAGCATGATGTATATTACAAATTATTTTAAAATCCAATGGATTAGTGACTTGCAGTGGCATTCAAGACAGAAGATTTAAATGCTGTCTGAAGTGGCTTCCCCAGCTGTACAAGTCCTAAATCTCCTAGGAATTGAGTTCTGTTCTTCTGTGACTTAAAGCTGCTGTCACCATCTTATTGTCTAGCACATGCTCCCATCCCCTGGGATCGGGGATAGAGTTGTGCAGTTTATCGAATGACTTAAAACCAGTTAACAGCATAATTCAGCTGTAGCCACCTAAACTGGGGGCGGAGGGGCCTTTGACTTATTTAGATTTAATGAGCCTTTAGTACAAGTACTCCAAGAGGAATAGGTGAAAAGATGATTTATCTACCTCTCATGTAAGTACAATTAAGGGTTAGTCCTTGTCAGCCAGAAAACTGCTACACAGTGAGATTCATGGTTAGGATCTTATTCGGGTATAATCATATAATAGGAAACGATGCCCTGTTTTTCTGATGGCTAGAGCCCTGCAAATTTGTGGATATCTGCTTTATATCAGTGGGTATCCACATCTGAGGATGTCAATGTAGATATCCGCGGCTCCTATTTGTGGATGCGGACATGGATACAAATTTTGTATCTGCACAGAACTGTGTTCATGGCTTCCAGAAGGAGCTGCTTGTGGGTAGGCAAGACTAAAGGGAGGTTCACACAAAGGCCCCAAAGAGGTCAGGCTCTAAAAGATACATTGCAAAGGGCTGGGCTACTCCTTTTCTCACATCTTGATTGTCATTGGGCAGCACATTGATGCGTCTTACCTGCCTGTATCTTTGAGCTGCATGCATCCAGCTAAGCTGTCGGTAGCTGGAGGCAGTTTTGAGGACTGCTGCTTCTCACAGTGCACCCACATGCAAAATAGCAGCTGGGAAAAGATGTTGGATGGTAACAGGTGAAGGTCTCAGGTTCCCTAGCCCTGCTGTGAGCTTTGTCAGGCTTCCCGCTCTCCCCACCTT
Source organism: Pelodiscus sinensis (assembly GCF_052426305.1). Classification (NCBI taxonomy): domain Eukaryota; kingdom Metazoa; phylum Chordata; order Testudines; family Trionychidae; genus Pelodiscus; species Pelodiscus sinensis. The sequence continues at coordinate 254,800,766 of NC_143052.1, read as the reverse complement.
GCAGCTGTGCACCCAGCTGCTTTCCTCTGTTTTTCATTTGAATGCCACCAGGCCCACTGTCATCCTCCAGAACCCACCCATTTACTCATTACTTCCAGTTTGCCTTTAGCACTGACCCATCTGTCCCAGCTACCTCTGCCATATTTTGCACAGCTCCATGTTGCTAACTTCCCACTGCTGCTAGGGGAGGTAGAGTGTGTGGACAATAAGTGTAGGTTTCTCGGTATAGCCAAGTTATTTGTAAATATACCAATTAACTGATTAAATAGTCTAAAATGTCTGGAATAGAATGGCACAAAACTTGGTGACTTGTCCAAACAGTACTGTACATACACAGATTATCTCTACAGTTACATATGCAGCAGAATAAACAAGGTCTGCATTAATAGGCTGTTAGCACATTGTTTGAGGTGTAGCAGCTGTGGCTGAAGGCAGATGAATATGAGATTGACTTTTAAAAGTATTTTTTTTAAAGAAACGATTTAAAGGTTTTATACAACACTTTTCACTGTGAACTTTTTCATAGTATGAGAAAATGAGGGAAAAGAGAGAAGATGACTCGCATGGGACTACTTAGGGATAAAGAAGCGGTCATGAGTGTTCACAGAATCATGCCACAAACAAGACACCTTCACTGTCCTGAAAAGTATACTTTAGGTGAAATTGAAATATAAGACCAATTCAATGTTTGATTTCATTGGTTCTATTGAATAATTATAGTATGAAATATTTCTGGTGGTTGTTGTGTTCATTGCTCAAATCTATTTTAGATGTAACTTAAATTAAAAAAGTGTGGTGTGATTTCTTGATTCTTCATCTTAGCAGATAAGCTTTCACATATGGACATTGTTCTAGGTTAGCCTATTTTCCCTCCGTTCTTGCTTGTCGCACTGTCCTTGTTAATCTCTTTTCTTTGGACAGGTTGGACTTCCCTTAACCGGGACTGGTTCGGCAACATCCATGGTCTAGCAGAACCTGGGATGTTCCTGGACCACAGAGCCCAGGTATAGGAAGGTCAGGCCATGGTGCAGAAGTGCAGCAAGGGCACTGGCGACTCACCAGTGTGGGGGTAGGGGGAAAGGAGGGAGACATGGAGGGGCAGGTGGCGAGTTCTTCTCCCTGTGACTGAGAGGTAGCGGGATCGGCAGCGGCTGCAGGGTCCAACAAAAGCAGCTAGGGATCTCCAGCCTGGGGAGCCATGGCCGGGCAGGCAGCAGCGGTGGTGGGCAGGATCCCTAGCCAGGGACAGCAGGACAGCCCAGGCCATGTTGGGAGGGACCTCACCCAGGTCCGACAAATCCCTTGTTTGGGACTGGTCAGGACCCGAGGGTGCTGGGTGAGGGAGGTCCAACCTTTACTACTTTTCTCTTTTTAACATCATCTGCACTTTTGACTATTGGTGGGGAAAACTGGTCTGTTTGTGTGAGATGACAACAGCCAACTTGATGTAGATCTCCCTTTTTTGAGGCCATCTGCATCAACTTACCTCTTCCAAGTCAGCTCCTGAAGCAGAGAGGTGTTGCTTAGCAGTGCCTCTAGGTACTGGCACTGCTTGATGATGTATGTGCTGTAAGTCTGGTGGGGATAATCTGTGATTTCATGCAAGGGGAAAATCCTCTCTTCTGATCTTTAGAACTCTACCTGAATATATTTTTAAACACTTAGGGGATAGTCACGTTAGTCTGTAGAGGATAAACTTAAAAAACAACAAATGGTCTGGTAGCACTTTATAGACTAACAAAACATGTAGACGGTATCATGAGCTTTCGTGTGCACAGCCTACTTCTTCAGATTACTGGAGTTTTGAGTTTGGGTTCAGACCCAAAATAAATGGGGGGGGGGGGGGAAGGAAGGGGGTGGGAAACAAGGAGAAGAAGGTATGAAAATATCAAAGGAAAAAACAAGTAGGCAGAGCTGGTAATATATAAATACCTAAAGATTGGATAGTTATAAGAAGCAGATGAAGATCATAGGCTAACAATTAGATAGGAAGGGTACTAATGCAAGAATCTACACAGACAAATGGGTCATCTTTCTGAATGATATCTCTATAGACTCCCTGGACAATCTTATTGGCATGATTTTGTATGTGTACATGTACACTTGCAGTGTGTATTGTACTGACCATTTGTGGGTAGTGTATACATAGCCTCAACTTGTTTAGTTGTTAAAGATCTATATATCTAATATAATTAACTGAACTAGTGCGAAGTTCTTGGATATGTTTTATATTCCCCTTCTCCACATTACACATGTAGCTGTTTTGGAAGCAGAGTATAGCTTTACACAATACTTCTTGATCCTGAAGAACTACATAGGTTGGCAGCAAATCTATCATGGATGGTAGAGGATTTAAAATCAGGATGTGTTTCTTATCAGCAATATGAGAAGGCAAAATTAGTTTCCTTGGACCAATTTCAAAGGCATAAGTATCAGTAGTTATCCCACAAAAATGTGTGTTTTTAAGAGGGTCTGGAATTATGGCATCTTTTAATGTTTATCACAAATATAGCAAACCATTGCATTTACTTTGTCCGATGTTCTCTGAATTACTAAGCATTATCAATTGTACTTTTTTGTTTGGTTTAGTTTAGGGGTTGTTTTTAATGAACCCCTCCAGTTCTTAACATGACCACCCTTTTTCAAGAAATTATCTTTACATTGGGATGCTTGTTCATTCCCACCGAATGTCAAAGGATGGATTATTTTTTTGATAGGCAGTTGAGAAGGCAATTGCTATTCAATGCCAGGTGCATCTGGACACTAATGACTAACTAGAGTAGGATCCTTCTCTCACCCTCCTAGAACATTGCTTATCGGGGACATAAATAAAGCTGGGTGAACAATGGCTTGGAATTTTTTTGTTGTTCCACTCATTTATTTTTTAATTTTTGCAATTGCTAATGTCAAACAATATTTTCTTTCAGTTTTAAGTATTTAAAGTTCACACACTTAAGGAATATTTTGAAATGAAAAGCTGTTTTGAAACAAAGACCAGAATGTGGTTTTTGTTTTGACTTCTGGAATGTTGTTTTTCTCCACAAGAAAATTGGCGCAACTAATAAATATTTATGAATCATTTTGATGTCTCTGAATCTATTTTTTTCCTGAAAATTCTACCCAAAATATTTCATACAGCTCTAGGCAAAAATCTCTTGCTCACTTTCTAAGTTGATAACTGGTCAGCTGTTTCGACAATATTTGACCGTAAGTGGCAGTTTTGGTAGATAAGGGATACTATTGGGCTGGGGATTTAAGTGACTAGTCAACTATCAGATAAGCAAATGCTTATTGGATAGTTGACTCGACTAGTCGCTTCTCTCCCGCCCCCCCCCCCCCCCCCTTGCTGGCTCTATCAGAGAGAGGCAGCAAGGGTGGGGAGAGCAGGAGCTGGTGCTAGGGGGAACTGGTAAAGCCAGTTCCCCCCAGCACTGTCTCTGTGGGGGGAAGAGGAGGCACAGCGGGAAATGGTGCAAGCGGGGATTGCTGGGGCTCTAGCTACATTTCAAAGCAGAAGTGCCCTTATTGACTAATTAAATAGTCAGTGGAAATTGTCGACTATTCTATTAGTTGATTAATCTAACTTTAAATCCCTAGTGTGGGAGGGGAATGAGGGTTATGGGGGGATGAGGGCTCTGGCTGGTGGTGTGGGTTCTGGGGTGAGGCTGGGGCCAAGGGAGTTGGAGAGTGGGAACAAGTTTAGGGCAGCAGATTAGGGTTGAGTTTTGAAGTCTAGGCAGGAGGCTACTGTGGTCAGGGGAGTCACTGCTCTAGCCCCAGCAGGGAGCTGTCCTGGCCAGGGACAGGAGGCTGCAACAGCTCCATGCAAAGCAGCCCTGAGCTCCTACACGCAGCTTATAAGGTAGCTGCGCAACCCTGGGGCTTAGTGGGAACCCTGGACCTGTCTGACCAGGAGATGATCATCCTTGACGGCATGCTGGTTGTGCTGACGTGTGGAGTGTCTCTGGTGCAGGGTACTAGCTGCAGCTATGTTGAGTAGTAGACTTTTTTCAATTAGCTTGTTTAGAAAGGGGAGGCAAAACACTTGGAGACAGTTAATGAGATCTCTTATGTACTGGATAGACTATTGCTGGCTTTAGGATGGGTGGTAAATTTTTCTTTTTTTCCCTTTTCAGAAGAGGTGTTGAACTATTTCTGTTAATAGAATCCCCAGATGCTCTTAGATCTCTCCCACCAGACAGGAAGGGCATGGATTGGAATCACAGGTGGTAGCTTAGATTTCCTGCATTGTTTCCTGTTGAACAAATGGGCCAAAAATCTGAGAGCGGGATGGCTATTGTTACAAGATCTGTGTTCAGCGTGCAGTTCCTGGTGTTCTCTGGATGCATGTCATTTTCCCCGTGCTGCAGCTTGATAGTTTCTCACAGCAAAAGGTGATGGGTTATGGAGTTCAGTGGAGGTGATCTGGGCTGACCAAACAATTTGCAAACTGGCAAAGTTCTGAGGAAGAAGGGTTGTGATTTCAGCAGATGCTATGACAAATAAAAAATAGACTCTGCTAGCCTCTTTCGTGACTGAAGTCTAGGTTACTCACGCTTCTTTTTATGCTGAAGTTTGCTTGTATGTTTTGTTATTGATGCTAGAGTTTCTTATCTTGCCATTACTGCTTTTGCGGTCAGATCAACATGTAAATTTTGGGTGGATGTGGTAGTAGAAGTAGAGGGATGCCTTGGTACCAGAATGCTCTCCGTGGACAGGGACTGCTTCATGGCAGCCTACTCTGCCCCTCCCCAGCGCTGCTGCCTCTGACAGAGAGGAAGCAAGAGGGGTGGAAATGGGAGTAGTTGAGCAGATTAACCAGTAAACCTATGCTTATTGATTAATCATGTAGTTGATTACTCGTTTACATCCCTCGTTTACATGAGCCCTTTTATCTGTTTTCCCCAGCTTGAGCCCTTCTGCCTTGTCCCTTCCAACCTGTCCCTGTTACAGTTCCGGTCCCGTCTCTTCCCTACCCTTGATTCTCTTCTGTCCCATTCATCTCACTGGATCCCACTCTCCTCTCCTGAGGCTTCTCATGCCTGTCTCCTGGCCCTCTCTAGCTAAGTCCTAATTTCCCACAACTCCCAGTCTTGCCCTCTCCTCTCATCTAACCCCAGCATCCTTGTCCTGCCAAACCCAGTTCTCTTCTTGCACCCCAGCTCCTTGTGAGATCTGTTTCCCTCCCTGCTGTGTCCTCTTCCTGGTTCGTGGTCCCAGCCTTCCCTCGCCATCTGCCAGGCTCATTGTGACAATGTAATCCTTTCCCTCTTTATCCTCCTCCTCCCTCCACAATCCTGAGCTAGCTCTTGTTTCCTCTGCATTTGAGTCAGATGGCTTGGTGCCAGTAGAAGGATCATTAAGAACTTAGGAGAGGCAGGTGCCCTACTCTCAGTTTTGGTGCTTGGCCAGGAGCAGGTGGGAGCAGCTGTTACAGGGAAGATCCTTTTGAGATGCCGAAGCCCTGGGCTGGAGCCTGCTCTGTGGGGATGTGTGCATGTTTTGGGTCAGCACTAGGTGCTGAGAGAGGCATGCATGGTGCTGTCTTGCTAGGTCAAAGGGGATGCTGCATGTACGTTTGGTAGGCACTAGGGCAGTTTGAGGCTCGAGTGAGAATGTTCTCTTCAGTGAAATTTTAGTTAGCTCTTTAGCTTTTGTATCTGAAAAATCAGTTTGTGCATCTTCAATAAAGCTCAGATTAAGTCACATTTGGGTGAATTTTCATGGGAGCCACAGAAACCATATACTAGACACAAAGGCTACCCCTAAACCAAATTTCAAGTCTGCTCCTGAATTTGGAGCATTTTTTTTAAAAAAAAAAGTCACTGGAATTTAACAAGGACAAAATATCGTACCCTAGCTTTGTTGTTGGAAATAGCTGGACAGTTTTAGCTGAAATTTTCCAAATGTCAGAGCAGACACCCAGCATGGAAAACTTCAGCCTAACTGATTAAATGTTGGAAAAGTTCTAAGCAATGGAAAGTAGAATAATTGAAGATTATGGTTGGAAAAGACCTCAGGAGGTTACCTAAACAAATACCTTGCTCAAAGCAGGACCAATCCCAGCTAAGTCATTCCTGCAAGAATTTTGTGAAGCCTGGCCTAAAAACCTCTAAGAATGGAAATTCCACCACCTCCTTAGACAACCCATTCCAGTACTTCACCCCCTTCCTAGTGAAATAGTTTTTTTCCTAATTCCTAGACCTCCACACCTGCAATTTGAGACTATTGCTGTTTGTTCTATCATCTACCACCACTGAGAACAGCCTGGCTCCATCTTCTTTGAATTCCCCTTCAGGTAGTTGAAGGCTGCTATCAAATCCCCCCTCACTCCTCTGCAGACTAAATAAATCCGTTCTCTCAATCTCTCCTCCTAAGTCATGTGACTCAGCCCCCTAATTATTTTTTTTTTTACCCTCTGCTGAAAGTTCTCCAATTTCTCCATACTGTTTCTGGGGGGGGAACCAAAACTGGACAGAGTACATCAGGTGTGGCCTCACTAGCGCTGAATGGAGAGGAAAAATCACTTCCTTTAATCTGCTGGTAGTGTTCCTGGTAGTGTTCCTACTAGTGTATCCCAATATGCTGTTAGCCTTCTTGTTTTTATATGAATCTTATAAGGGAAATTTCTGGAAACCCTAGATTTGGCATATGTCATTTTTTTTACCCTTCACATTTTGAAATTTTTTGAACTTTCTTACAGTGCTTGTATGAGTTTCTCTATAAACACTAATAGGCTTCTAAAGTTATTTAAGAATCTAGAGCCAAGGAATAATTTCAGTATATATTATTATAAGTATTAATTGTTGTATCAGAAAATCCAAACACACGAATGTTACTTGCCATGGTATTTTACAGTAGCTGAAGTGTATTTTAATAAAATATTTTCAGAGAGAAAATTGTGCACACACCCACTCACCCGGGAGGGCTTGTAAGCACTTTGGAGGACAGCATTAGAATTAAAATTTACTGAGCCAAAAATGAACAAGATTAAATTCAGTAAAGTCAAGTGCAAAGTACTTCTTAAGAAGGAAAAATCAAATGCACAAATGCAAAATGGTATATCTGGAAAGGTGGTCGCACTGTTGAAAAGGATATAAGGTGATAGTAGATCACAAATTCAATGAGTCAGACCCTGGATACCAGTTTAACTCAAGCTCGGGCCATAAATACCTGCAGAGTCTAGGGACCCTGTGCCCAAACCCTGTGTTACTGTAATCGCAGTGTAGATCCATGGAGGGTTAGAATTGCACCCAGGTACAAGTGCAGGCTTAGGTTACAAACTCTAAGTGCAGTTGTGCACTGGAATGAGCTTCCAGGTGAGGTTGTGGGACCCTGTATTCGAGGCTTAAGAACAGATTGGACAAACACCTGTCAGCGATGGTGTATATAAGGGGTGGGGAACCTCAGGGCTAGGAGCCAGATGTGGAATTTTCAGCAGTTACACGTTCATACTTGGGGGACAAGCAGGAACTGCTGGGCAGAAGCTGGTACTCACAGGGAACCGGCTTTTAAGCCAGCTCCCCATATTTACTGGCACCTGCGGAGCTGTCTGCTTTCCCTCCATCCTCCTGCTACTACTTCTGATACAGTGTGAGAGTGGGGCATGTGGCTTAAAAGCCAGCCCCTACAAGCACTTGCTCCTGCCTGCTCCCCTAATACAGAGAAAGCAGGGTGGAGGACTGCGTGTAATGTAACCACAAAGATTAACTGATGAGCCCAAGGTCCTCAGTTAACCATTTTCACATTTATACTTTCATATCCCTAGTTAGGATTTCTAAACATAAGCAAAAGCGACGAGGAGTCCTGTGGCACCTTATAGACTAACTGAAGTGTAGGAGCATAAGCTTTCGTGGGCAAAGACCCACTTCGTCAGATGCATGCATCTGACGAAGTGGGTCTTTGCCCACGAAAGCTTATGCTCCTACACTTCAGTTAGTCTATAAGGTGCCACAGGACTCCTCGTCGCTTTTGCAGATTCAGACTAACACGGCTACCCCTCTGATACTAAACATAAGCAGTGCTTTGCTTGGGTTAGCCCTAAGGGATAAAGGGTGTGCTTATTATAGAAGTATTTGTACCTTTTGAAATCTGACTGTAACTAATTTGTGTTTGTGTGATTACCTGCTTTAGCCTTCTAGATAATTCTCATGTCTATTTTTTAGTTAAGAAACTACTCGGGGCAGTGCTTCCTGGTTGCTACGCTTGCCAGCCCCCCTCACTGGAGATACGCAGCCTCAGCTCTCCTCCCACCCCACCTGGGTGCCAGGCCCCCCCAAGGGCAGGAGGAGGCACAGCGCCAGAGGGAGGGGCTGTGGGATACTAGAGTGACATGATTACATCACTCTGTTGTTCCACAGGAAACGTTTATATATAATATATGGGGGGGGGGGTGAGAGAGAGAGAGAGAGAGAGATTAGTTAGCTATTGTTTGCAGGGCTAGCTATTGTTTACAAGTGTTATTGTCTTGGATTGGAAATCTGAATGGGGTAAATTCCGTGTTGTTTGTGACTGAGTAGCCTGAATATTGATGTGATTTTCGGAGTGACTGTGATGGTGTGTGGCACCTCCTGCTGGTGCTCCTGGGGATTAGCTCTGTTCACCAGTGCACCCTCTTCTGGTGGTGCCTTGCTGCTGTTACTGCTTCTGCTCCTGGACCCAAGTCACTCCCTTGACAGCAGCCTCCTTACGAGACGTTCTCCATGGCGCTCCACTTCTGGGGGACAGTATTTCAGTCCCTCAGTCCAGCCACTTCCCTCCATGGCAGAGTGTGTTTATGGGGAAGTCAGGCCTCCCCAATGCTCCAAGTCCCAGCCCAGGGACCCTGTAGATGGCTACTGCTTGTGGTACCCACTTTGGTATCCATGGATTACTTCCCTGCAGCCCCCACACCCTATTTGCTCTTTCCACTGGCCCTCAGCCTGCAAATCTTTTAGCTCCACAGCTCTCTGCCTGCAATACTGCTCTGTCAGGCTTGCTGTCTACAGCCTTCAAGGCAGTCAAGTCTTTTTCCTCAAGCTCTAGGGAGTGATTGCAGCTGCTCTTCCCTGCAGTTCTTTTTATATGGGCCTGTTCAGCCCTGAATGGCTGACCCTATAAGCCCTTCTATGATTGGCTGCCTACAGTGCAGCTTCCTTAGGGCTCTATTAACCCTGAGAGCCCAGTGTGGGGGCAGGCTCCTTCATGGTGACCGTCTAACAAAGTCCAGCTTTCCTTGGGGACAAGATAGCAAGTGTGGAAGATTGGGACACTTCTTTGGGTGGAAGATCGGGGGGGAGGGTGGAAAACTTGTGTATATAAGACCTTGATAATGGGACATCAAGACTGGAGTGTGCAAGGAAATTGTATCTTATTCCAGTGTTTCTCAACCTTTTTTATTTATTTATTTATTTTATAAAGTAATCCTTTTAAAAAGAAAAAGTACCCCCAGCCCTCCCACTCTAACCCAATGCCCTGCTCCTCCCCAAAAGCCAGGCACCGGATGTATGGTAACCCTGCTTTTGAAGTGCCCACTCCTGCCACCCCGCCCTGCCCTGCAGCTTGTCTGCAGGGAGCAAGTGGCCTGCCAGCGCCGGGCTCGCTGCATAGGGCTGTGCTCTTCCACCTCAGCCTGGTGCCCTTCTAGTGTGGTGCCCAGGGGCAATTGCCCCCACTTGGTACACTACAGATGTGGAGGGGGGAGCCTTTGGAGCAAAGCTTATTGAGATGCTTCACCGCCTTTCAGCGCCTCTTCACAGAGCCATGGAGAAAGGGCAATGGAGTTGCGTTGTACTGAGTTGCTGGTGGGGGTAATGCGCGTCTCCAGGTTCAGCCGCCCTCCCCACTAGAGCATGCTGGGGAGGCTGTCGGAGAGGAAACGAACTAGGAGGTGTGGCCGTGGAAGTGATTTTTTTTTTTCTTTTCCTTCTCTCTGCCAAACCCTCCCTCCAACTTGGAACTGCCCTAGGTCTCACCAGAGCCGCAGCCACACGCTTTTCCCGGCAGCTCTGGGGCACATGTGCAGAGCGGCTGTTAACATCCGGGCCTGCAGCTCCAAGAATTCAATTTGACAGGCACGTGCCGCTGCCCCTCCTTGATCCCCTTTGCAGGGCAATTCCCAGACATTATTTTGCTAAATTTCACTTCTGTTGATGCCCCCCCCCCCCCACTTTTCTTGCATACCCCTAAGGGTACACGTGCCACCGGTTGGGAAACACTGTCTTATTCCTTGGTAAGACTTTATATGGTGCTTTAGGAATTCACACCTGTTACTGGGTCGTTGAAATCTAATTGCCTAACATATAATCATTTTGTGGATTTTGCACTGCTTCTTTGATGGTCTACCCTGAGATTGGCACTTAGGGCTTTAACCACTCTACACAGCTTCTTTGAAGGATACATGTGATTAAATGTTGATGATATTGTCAGTGTTTTTTAACATTCTTATTCCATCTGGCTATCAGAAATTTATAACACTGCAACAAAATAAGGAATATTTTATTACTATCTCGCATAAATATATGATCAGCATCTATGTTGCGGTCCTGTGATTTTTATAAAAAATATAAGTATAAACTTCAGAGGGGCAACAGAATTAGTCTGTAACAGGAAAAAGCTTAAAAAATAACAAATAGTCTAGTAGCACCTTAAAGACTAACAAAACATGTAGGTGGTATCATGAACTTCCTTGGGTGCAACCCATCTGAAGAAGTGGACTTCTACATGTTTTGTTTGTCTTTAAGGTGCTACTAGACTATTTGTTGTTTTTTAAGTTATAACTATAAACCACAAGTCCAGGCCTGATTTCTTTCCCCTCCCCTCCCATTGTGCTATAGTAATATCAAATAATGTACCATATTCTTATGCTTTATTTTGACATGGTTTTTCATCTCCTGGGAAATGTCTGCAATTTTTGGTACTTCAGACTGAATATGACTACATTTCCAGATACTGCCAGAATTCTGTTATATAATATTCTGATTTCCTTCCAGATTTATTTTTTGGGCATAAGTGCATTCCGCTTGGGTTCCACATAAGGAGTGTTATGGATGAATGAGCATAGAACATTCCAGCTGGTGCAACAATGTTATTTATGCAGAGTGATTGCATGAAAGAGTGCACTGGACTTTTGGAAAGAACTAATTGCATCAAAAGAGATGCATATAAACATTGAATTGAAAAGCTTCTTTGAGATTTTATATACCTTCACTTGTGCTTTTCACATGAACAATCAAGGATAGTATTGGTCACCTCGTTGATCATTAGCGTAAGCTGTGACTAAAAAAATAAAAATAGAAGCTTTCAGTTCTTTTATAAGCATCTACAGCACTTCAGCAATAATATAAATCTCTTATAATTATTGAAATACTATGATATGGTTATAACCCATATGAGGATGCAGTTGTTCCTTGTTTTAAAAAATGCTACAAGCATTACATAGTATGTATGGGTCCCAAACCACTGCAACTTACAATAGTGTTACTACAGCATGTTTGATCGTGACTGAAAAACACCCATCTTTTTGTATTGCACAAGAAATTCCTGTTTTTAATTTTTGAGGCATCTTTGTTTATTTAATTCAATATTGTCAGCTGCAATGCATTGTTAAGCTTTGTTTTTTGTATCTGTTTTGATCTAAGGAGGTGGAAGTATTAGTGCTACAAAAAAAAAAAGCTGGAACTTGCCATTAAACTCAGTTTTCAGATTAACTGTTGAAATGTAAACACAAAGGAATTACATGACAATCAGAAAAAATAACTCTGAAGCAGCCAGAGCGCAGCAGAAAAAAATAGTAGCTTTCCTCTCCCACAATAATACAGAATTTGGGGTGTATTTTGTGAACTGAGCTGCAAGAACTTTTGCTATTTGAGTAGAGGTGGTGGTGTGGGAGGAAAGCATTTTAAACTTAAATCACGTGCTTTGCCTATTAACGACATGTGTAGAGGCATGAGCATTATAAAATTGCACATAATCGAACAGTGTGTGGTCTAGGGATGTAAGCGACTAGTCTCTTCTCCCCTCCCCCACTTGCTGCTCCTATCAGATAGGCAGCAAGGGGAAGAGCAGGAGCCCGTGATCGGGCAAGCTGACTTAAAAGCTGATGACTCCCAGCACCGTATCCACGGGGCGCAGGGGAGGCAGAGGCACAGTGGGCACTTTCCTGCTCAGTCCCGGCTTGAGTCTGCTCCTGGAGCTACCTCCATTGCAGCTCTGCAGGGCAGCCCTTATCGACTAATTGTATAGTCGATACAAACTGTATCAACTATGCGATTAGCTAGGTAACCAAAATTTAACATCTTTAGTTTGGTCTATGTCAAGTGTAGAGCACCTAGGCAAATGTTTCAGTCACCCTCTAAGCTATGTAATCAAAATACATCTTTTCATCATGTAGTCCCCTGTGCTAAAGTATGTTAGGGACACAGAATACATGGACTAGAGCTCCACATCTCGCCTGTGCTATGAAGTGTCCACATTCTGAAAGGAAAACAGAAGTTAATGAGCCCTGAACATACATTGGGAGTGTAACAGATGGAGTAATTGGAGCTAAACCTTCATTGCATCCAGTAGATGATGCCCATTTTCCTTCCAAGAATAAGTAAAGCTACAGTTTTTACACTGTGCCTTCAATTTGGCAGAGTACACAGACTCTGTGGCTATCTCTATACAGGAAAGGTTTGCCGACAAAATTGCTGTTGACATGCAAAAGTGGCCAAAACTGAAAACTCATCAAGCCTGTTTTTCTGCCACCGATTGTCACCATATCATGGCCACATTGTTAGCTCCCTTGTGGACAAAAAGAACAAAGCAATGTGGCTAAGCATCCTGGTGCCTGGTGTCACCTTTGGTCGCTAAGTACTGTGGTGGGAAAGCGCAGTGTAGTGCTGGGCATTTGGGGAATGTGAAAAACATCCCATCAGCCACCTCTTTGCTTCCCAGCCCTCCAAGGGTTTCCAGCTTACTTTCCCACCACTTGAATGACATTTCTTGCTACTTACTCCAGCATCTGCTGCAAGAAATCATGGATGTGCTTAGGACATCACGTGTTGCAGCAAAAGTACTAGTGATATTGGAAGCATCGCTTGGGTAGCTTGCACCATCTATATTTTGCTGTAAAGCTGCATTTTCTGTTTCAGGGCCACACTTCAGATCCTCTATTTTGCAAAATGCTCCTGAAGTGTAAATTTCAAAATGATTTGCCTCATACATTTGGGTTGCGCTTGGTTAAATGACATATTAGTATCATCTCTGTACTGACATGTAGCATGGTCTGTCCCTTTTCTGTTCAATGGCACAAGTTCTCAACTCGTTGGACAGAGACAGACACAACTGTATTTTCCCATAGGGAAATACATTCTGATGTATTTAGGTGGCTGTGTGAGGGTGTTTTACTTAAATGCTTATATGCCTCTTAGTTTTGCCTGTGGAGTTGCATTCTCCAGCAACCCATTCTTGCTCTCTCCTCCCACCCAGTTTGCTACCTTTTCAAGTTATCGCTGCAATGCTTAATAGAGACATTTTGAAGATGGATCCCTAGGCCATGTTGTACATACGAAAACATCATGTGGATAGTTTATTTGGGAAGAGGTAAAGTGATGTGGAATAAATGGTATACTTTTAATAATACTGTTTTCACTCTACTCATCTATCCTTACAGAGTGTTGGTATTTTATTTCAGTATTCCAATTTATTTTCATTATTTTGTGGCACTGGCAATATGCTGTGCTAATATATATATTTTGTAGTTCCTTTCTGATATTTTTTTCCACAAGTTCTGCAGCATTTTGACACTAAGTAAAAATCCAGACAAAGAATGGTTCTATTGCTACTGCATGTTTGTTCAGCTGGAAAGTTATGTTTTCATTCCTCCTATTTGTAACATGCTTGTTAATGGTCATTGATCAGCACATGAAAGGCATGAGGAATGGAAATGCAATTACCAAACTAGAAGACAAATAGACAGTAGCAGCAGGTTCCTTCAGCGACCAGTTAGCTGTCAAAAGATAGAGGTAAAGAGTGAAATAAAATTCTAGGATGATGAGAGGTTTGCCAAATAAAACGATTGACTTTTGAATTAAATAAGAAAATTCAAAATTGTGCAAGTTAATCAAAAGTCATGCTGTTCCAGCTCATTTCCGCTCCTGTTCTTGTAGAACAGGACAGTTTGTATGCTGCTGTATAGTAGTGCAGAGGTTGAATGGAAAGTCAAATAGCAAATCTCTCTTAACATCTAGTTCACTGGGCTTGACCTGCCTTAAACCCAAACAACACATTTTAACTTCTACAGGGGATTATGCGGGCAAGAAAGTTCTGGCAGAGTGAGTTTTTAAAGCAGGGGTGGGGAAACCCTTTTTTGCGTCAGGGAGGGGGGCGCTGACCAACGGAAAAATCAGTTGGGGGCCACACAAGAAGCAGGAAAAAAAACCCTTCACTGTGTCCCTCAACTGAGAAGGAGAAAGACACTCCCCACGTTCCTCTTGAACACCAGAGCCAAGGGGGCCCAGCTAATAGAATTTGGGCACTCCAGCCCCTAGCGGTATAGCAGGGGGGCTGGAGCACCAGCACGGGTGCCCCAATTCTGGGGGGGGGGGGTGTGTCTGAGCCTCGGGCCAGATTCAGGCAAGCCCCGGGCGTGAGGTTCCCCACCCCGCTTTAAAGTGATATGGCAAGGTCCTCTCCTTGGTCTTCACACCTATTCCCAGGATCCACTGTAAAAGATTTGGCTATGACATGGTGCTTTTTCAGATTCAATGTTACAGTTCTAATGCTACAGCAACCCGATTCCCACCATTCTTGACCACCTTACCGCAACACATCCACATTTTAGAGCAGCTTTTTCTGTCAACAGTCTAGCTCATAAGAACATAGATTTCTTTAAATGTTCAAAACTTTGCTTTCTCTGTTTGTGTCCCATATATCCTGTTTCCAGAGTGGGCCTCTAGAAGACAGTGAAAGTTGCAACGTGTGCAGTGCTTCAATATAGGGGGTAAGAGGTACATTCCTAAAAGTCTTCTGGACCCCTGAAGCTGGTTCATTTGTCCTAAAACATGAAGTTTGAGTATTCCTCTTTGTATCACCAATTTAGCTTGTGGAATATTACATCAAATGTTAATAGTCTGGCAATTCACCAGTGTAAATGTGTTATGTTGCCCTTCAACAGTTATCTTTAGTATTGAGTTTTCTCTTTTTCTGTTTTCTTTATCCTACTTCCTCTATCAGATTTAAGAAACGTGTTTTTTGAAACATGGGTGAAACGGAGCAGAGACCGACAGCCGGATCCAGATTAGGAGCTCAGGAAAATGCTGGGATCAGTACATTGGAACATGGACAGAAACTGCCTGCGACCCCTCCAGGGAAACTTATCTCCATCAAAATCCAGATGCTGGATGATACCCAGGAAGTTTTTGATGTTCCGGTAAGAGTTTGAAAATGAAATGACTATTCAGTGATTTTTTTTTTTAAAGTATTTTGTGAATTGAATCTCTTAATACTGACTTTGTGATTCCTTGATGTCTAATTGATTTTATGTTGTATTGAAACAATTGATCCCATACCACTTTTATTTGTATGGCTGTACAGCAGAATAACATTAAACAACATAGCAGATAGCTGTTGTTACTCTCCATAGTTATTTCTGTTTGAATAGTTACTCTCATAGCTATTTCTGTTTGAATAGTTGCAAAAACAGTTGAAAGCAGTAATATTTTAAAATGTCATGATAGTGATTTCTTCGATATTCTAAACTAGTATTTTCATAAGTACTGTGTGATAGTGCTGAGTATATTGCTCTTTGTTCACCTAAACTATGGCTCTCTAGTGATTCTCTGCCCCCCCCCTTTTATATTTTAGTAGTGGTGACTTATAGATGTATCAGATTTTTCATGAATTAAATTACTACTACAAATAATAAAATGTTAAAAAAAAATACGTTCGGGTACAAGATAAAGGCCCAGAGAAATCCTAATTTCAGTTTCTATTCCATGCATTAATTTTTACAGTTTTATCTAAGTTGTTTTTGCTAACTGAGGAAGTATGAGTGTGTGTGAAGTATTCCTAGATTTGTTTTGAAGACCAACCATCCTTTACATGTGACCCAAAATAACACAGAAATTTAACATAACTCTGATCAGTGATATTTCACAGACCAGTGAAGATTTGTGTGTTTGTAGCTTTTAATAGATAATGATCTTGAATATTACTTTTGTGATAAAGGAAGCATGCCAGAATGTATGTAGTTTTTCCAGGGTACTATGGTTCAGTGAGTATGATTCAGGAGATTTTTGGTTCTGTTCTCGTCTGTCATTGTGATGCTCTGTGGCCTTGGGCAACTTCCCTAACACCTTTGGCTCAGTTTCCCAGGTATAAAATGGTAATTGATTAATTTCATGAAATGCGCTGAGATTTCTGTATCAAGCACTATACAACTGCTATGATCTAGTTAATAAAATAATTATTCCCGATTTAGAGATGTGGGAAAATAGACCAAGAAAGTTTCATGATTCACTCAGAGACACACTGTTGAAAACCTCATATCCTTTAGGTTTTGTTCCATTTTGTTCTGTTTTAGGCGATTGCTAAACTAGGTTTTTGAAGTATTTTAGTTTCCGTACTACTTAATTTTGACAAGCTCTCTGACATCACTATTTATGAACTGATATGCTAAATAAAATAAACTATAGGTTGAACATCTCTAGTCTGGCATCCTCAGTTAATGATCTTGAATAAGTGAGGTGCCAAACCAGAGACTTTGCAGAGCCATGGGAGATCAGTATTGTCTAGCAGCATTACCAACACTGTCATTCCTTGCTGGGCTCTTGGAAGACATTTAGGGGTAAATCAGAGCTAAATAACAGCACAGAACACTGAGAGCCAGGACTGGTGGCTGTAAACAAAGATTATGGGACAGTGAGAAACTCGGCCACACCCATAAGTGGATGTCTAGCTAACAAAAATCATGCTAGACCACAGATGTTGCTGGAAGAGAGAGTGCGCCAGGTTAGAGAGGTTTAATCTGACTAATCTTAGAAAATGTGCTTTTAACTCATTTTATGTGCAGTTTAGGATATTTATCAAATATCTGACATGGGCAATGTAGTTAATATTTTTCAAATCTCCACCCAAGTCCAGAGGTGGTATTATGGTTTGAAATCCTTGGAGTTAGTTAAATGAATAATTTTTCCCCCCATTAAGTGTAGCGCAAGCTTCCCCATCGTTCTAGAAATCCATTCTTGTGCCTGACAGTATTTCTGACATACAGAACAAAGACATGGATTGTGAGAAATCATACCCTGTATTTGTGTTGCACGTAAGCACTCACTAAGAATTATCCTGTGCTAGAAATGTAGCCCTGTTAGTCTGGTGTAGCTGAAACAAAAAACAGGACTATGTAGCACTTTAAAGACTAACAAGATGGTTTATTAGGTGATGAGCTTTTGTGGGCCAGACCCACTTCCTCAGATCAAATAGTGAAAGAAAATTGTCACAACCATACATACCAAATTATCCTGAATTATCCTGAGATCAAACTCCTCTCAGAGGACATTTCAGAGTTGAACATGGGTAACAGCCTAATGCAATAAGCAATTACAACTCACAGCTTTCCCTCCAGTGATTTTAGAAAGCAGTTATTTTTTCCAATTGCTGTATCAGAAGACATGTAGTTAGGAAGCATAGACCAGTCTGCACTCTTTACCCTTCACTGATATTTGGGAAAGCTAGGTCCATACAACTTTCTATGCAGATTACAAAATCTCAGATCCCAGCATTTACAGAGGGCAGCTTGTGGGATCTGCCTGAGTGGATTCAGAGCCTCAAATATCTGTTTTGAAGCAGAGTCTTTATTTGTAAGGTGTTTGGAGGAGGTGGCAAAGATGGTGGTGGCCTTTTTTTTTTTTTGTCCTTTAAAAGAATTTTATACAACACTAGTGCTGTAAAATCAACCACAACTCCTTTGTAAACAGTGCTTTCATTCTCCTCCCCTGCTTTGAGGATATGTTAATTTTTCAGTCCCCATCCACATATGTGCCAATCTTTTTTACTATTTCAAATAGATTTTAGACTCCCCTCTATATAACTTACAACAGCAATTCTCAAACTTTTTGGGCTCCAGAGCCCTTTCATGTGTAAAAATTTATGTAGAGCTCTAGGGATCCACTGATTATATGTGTTGTACTTATCGATGTTTCCAGTTTGTCAACATCGCGGAGCCCCTGGAGATGGGACGCCGCAGAGCACAGTTTGAGAAACACTGATTTACAACATTTACAGTACATTTTAACTTGGTAAACAACATCCATTATATGTTTCCCTTTATGATGATAAAAATATTAATACCTCTAGATTGGAATGCTTTCTCCAGCTTGGAAACTAGGGATATTATTGTGCAGAGAACTACACGATTAATCGATAAGCCTAAGGCTTATTGGTTAATCTTGTTGACTACACACATTTCCCCCTCCCCTTACTGCTGGTTCCCCCCAGCACCAGCTCCCCGATGCCACCTGTCCTGCGCTGCTGCCTCTATGAGAGGCAGTAGCTTTGGGGGAGAGGAGTTGCCTCTGTCTGTGGCAGGCCCGAGCTCCCCGCGAACAGAGACTGTTCCACACCCCACTGACAGAGGCTGTTCTGCAGCAGCAGCCTCTGTCTGTGGGGGGTCTGAGCTTTCCACCAACAGATGCTGCTGCATGGCAGGGGCTGCTGCTGCTACAGAGCAGCCTCTGTCCCTGGGGAGCTTTTTTTTACTCTGACTTGTGTCTACAGCTTCTTCAAAATGTAAGATTTTATTCAGAGTTCTGAACACTTTGGAATTACAAACAACCTCCAATCCTGAAGTGCTCATAACTCTCAGGTTCTGATGTAGAGGCACATTACACTTTTGGCAAAAAGCAAAATACAGATGTACGAAATGGTTCATATTTGAGATTTTAAAAAGCTATCCAGAATTCTGAAATAATCCATCAGTTTGTGCAAATAAAATAGCATAAAGGAGAAGCGCAGAAAAAGACCTTACATCAGGCCTGGGCAAAATACATCCCACAGACTGGATCTGGCCCGCCAAGCCACCGGACCCAGCATGCAAAGGCAGCGGGGAGCCCCAGGCAGGCTCCCCAGCTTGCCCTGCCGCCATGCATTCTGTGCAGAAATGCAGCTGCAGGACTCCATTTCTGTTTTGAAACTGGGGAAGGGGAAGTTTTAGGAGCCGCTCCACTCCCACCACATTCCCATTGGCCGGTTTCTGGCAGAATCAGCCAATGGGAGCTGCTTGTTAGAATAACAGCCAGCTAAGAAGAATCACGCCCCCTCTCCTGGGCTCAGTTATTCATGAAGCACATCTCCAAGCAAGCAGGCAGTCTGGCTGGGAAACATTTTAAGCTCTGCAGGCAGGGCAGTTTGGCAGCTGACAAGTAAGTCTCTTGGCCACAGCCTGCTTCTGGCACCCCAGCCCTTCCCTGCACCAACTCTCTGCTCCCCCTCCCACTCAGCATACCCAAACCCTCTGTCCCACTCTTACACCCATATCCCCTCCCAGGTTTGGCACCCCAATCTCCTGCCCCAGATCACAATCCCCTCTTACCGTAGGTCACATACCAAACCCCTGCACTCTAGTCCCTTGTCCTAGGTCACAACCGCCTGCTTCATCCCAGCTCCTTCCCAGACTCAAGTCTCCCTCCTGCACCCCAGTCCCTTACCCCAAGCACCCCTCTGCACCCAACCTGCATCCCAGGCCCCACGTCTCCGTTAATATCATGGAAGAATATCTTGGAGTGGCCTCCCCATCAAAAAGTATTGGCTCACCCCTGCCTTACATTCTAATTGCTGTTAACAGTCACTATTTCATTCCAGAGAGTTTGAGAGAATGGTATTTGCTTACTAAAAATCTCAGTAAAACTTGAAAAGATAAGGGTGGGTCCTTAACATGAAACCAAAATTGGAGTTACTACTGCACAGAGTTGGCATGGTGGCATATTAGTAAAAGGATTTCTGGAAAAAAAAAATAGGCACAATGTCTTTCAAAACAGTTTATTTAATTGTTACTGTGACTACCTACAACAAGTTTTAAAAGAACTTTGATAGCTTTCTTCCTGTACTTCCACCTAATATATATAATCATATAACTAAATTTTAAAAAATGGCATCTGTATTTTCAGAATTGTTTTTATTTGGGGAAAATACAAATTAAAGACATTTTCCACCATTTGAAATTGTTTGATACAAAGCATCTGGAAATTTGGTGGTTACTTGTTACAGTTCAGTTTGCTGATACTATACTTCGTCACCTTTTTAAAAAATGTCAAATTGTTGGCACAGAAGTGCTAATTTCAGTGAGAATTGACAGTGCTCATCACCTCTCAAAAATAGGCCATCGAGTTTTCAATTAATGAATTTCTCCATGTGTTCACTGCTTGCAGCTGTTAGGAGCTTGTTCTACAGGCAGCTTGTGTGTGAGCACTACAATAGAAATTGGTTTTCTTTTGCTACATTGCTTTTGTGTTTTCCTTCTGAGTTAGAATAGCTTCCAATTTGTGTATACAGGCAGTCCCCGGGTTACGTACAAGATAGGGACTGTAGGTTTGTTCTTAAGTTGAATTTGTATGTAAGTCAGAACTGGTACATATTATAGGGGAAACTCTAGCCAAACATTTCTCCAGAGCTCAGTTTTATTCTCCCACACCTCACTTCCCTCAGTTTTTTATTCTCAAGCTGAGGTGTCTGCTGAGAAAAGCCGCTCTGCGTCTCCCTAGTCTGCTGGGGGGTGAGGGGGGGCGCTAGCTTCACGTCTCCCTGGTCTGCTGGGGGGAAGCAGCTAGTACGGGGTTGCCTCACCCCGTTTGTAAGTAGGGATCCGATGTAAGTCGGATCCATGTAACCCGGGGACTGCCTGTATTAGATTGTTGTAAAAATGTGGTATTTTGTTCAATTAGGTATTGTCGCCACCACCATCTGATCTCAGACCTTCTTTTCTCCAGTCTGTTTCAAATGTTTGTCTGATTTAGGATTAGATGGTTGACTGCTGAATTTGTTCTTTTGTGGAAAACAAAGTTTAGGTGACAGAGAGCTGTCTCATAGTTAGGGGACAACTGAGATCTACTGGACTGAGCATGAATTTGAGAAATAAGAGATTTTGGTTCTGTTCCCTTCTCTGCCTCTGGCCTGTTGTATTGTGGGGCATATTATGTATCTCCTTGATATCTTAATTATTTCTTCTGTAAAATGGGAATAATGGTTTCTCCTCTCATTTAAAATACTTTGTCTGGATGAAAAGCACTGAATAAAGACACATTATTGGCCTTCTCTACTGCAAGTAGACCCATGTTATACTTTTAAAAAAGGCTCATGAAATTCAGCCCGCCAACTACGAGTCATATACAGAAATGCCAGACAGGACTGCAGTGCACTGATGCAGCTTTGTGGGCAGGCTTGCATGCCCCCTTGTGCTATCATTTGCTATCAGGTGCTTGCAGTCATGGATTCACTGGATCTGGTTTATTCCTCAGCCTATAACCAGTTCCTTAGGAGTGACTCCTTTAGTGTGCTGTGCCGCAAGGGCCCACAGATTTCCATAGGGGCAGGCCCATGACTTCCAGGCCTCTGAAACTGGGCCTTCTGGCACCAGTGTAGGTCTCCTCTCATGCTTGATCCCTGTCTTTCTCTGGCTCCCTGCAGCAAATCCAGCCAACCCAGACTCCTGTGGGAGACCTGTACTGTATTTCTTCAGGATGCTATATGTCAGTGAGAATGTGAAGTGACACTAGGCAGCCTTTTCAAACAAGGTAACCATTTATTATCACCCGGCATACAAATTGGGAACATTGTTAGGTAAGCATAGAGAAGCAGAGGTCGAGATGGAGTTCAGACCGGCTGCCCTGAGGCATGCTTCCATAAACACTCTTTTGGCCCCCTCTCACTGTGTCCC
This sequence comes from Pelodiscus sinensis, assembly GCF_052426305.1. NCBI lineage: Eukaryota > Metazoa > Chordata > Testudines > Trionychidae > Pelodiscus > Pelodiscus sinensis. Next base: position 254,778,877 of record NC_143052.1, on the reverse strand, counting down.
TGGTTCCAGGTGTTTGTCCTATGTCTCTGTCAGCTCATCTCTTAACACAGATACCTGACATCAGTCCGCTTTGTTCTCTTTCTTGGGTTTCTGGTCTTTGTCCCTGCAGAGAGGTTGGGGAAAGCCTCCTTCCTCTGTCTAGAGAGGTCTCTCAAAACAGGTGGTAGCCTAGCAACGGTAGTCTCTTGTACGAATATCACTGTATAATCATGAGGCTCCCTTCCCATTCTAGTATACAGTTTTCTTAGAAGAAAGGTTTCCATTTGTTTGGGTGTATCTTCAGGGAATACCAAGCCCTGTTCTTTCTCCAGAAGTATTTTCTTTCTAGACTCAGAGGGGTAGCTGTTACGCTTTGTAACTGCAAAATCTTAAACAGCGAATAGTCCTGCAGCATCTTAGAAACTAACAAAAAATGTAGATGGTATCATGAGCTTTTGAGGGCACAACTCACTTTCATTTGAAGAAGTGGGTTGTGCCCACGAAAGCTCATGATACCATCTATGTTTTTGTTGTCTGTATGATTCTGCAGTACTATTTGCTTTTTTTTTAAATTCTTTCAAGTGTAAATCATGTTTAGTTCCTTTCAAAAGTCCCCTTATCCCTTCTGTTCCAGACTAGGCAACAGTGATTTGATAGGGGTCTTGCTGTTCTTTGGCTCCAGGTTTCCTACAGCTTGTATACCCTTGTAAGTGTACGTCCATATACAGACATTATAGAGATGCAACCTGCATGCTTTTACTAAACCAGGACTCTCTGGTTCAGCAACAGGATGTTTCAGGATCAGAGTCCTGGCGTGCTGTTTAGCGTGGGGGAGCCTGCTGTGATGCAGAGTGTGTGTGTGGGGGCGGGGAGAGTCCAACTTCTGATCTCACTGGGTGGGAACTGGGAAGCCTGGAGCACATGACCCAGCTGTGCCATATGGATGGGGCATGGGAAGCCCGATACACATTATCCAGCTGGGATGCTTGGGGGAGCTTGGTGCTTGGCTCAGCTGGACTAGGGGGAAGGAGCTGAGAAGGCTGGCATGAGGCCCAGCTGGGCTGGGGGGGATGGAGGTAGGAATAGAAAGCCCAGCACACAGCCCAGATGGGCTCCACAGGGAGCCAGGAAGCCCAGTGGGAGGGTGGGGCTAACAGCAGGGGGGCTAGAAATGAATTTAGCTAGTCCAAAAAATACTTCATCCAGGACCAGTCAGGCTGGGAGAGTGACAGACCAGGGTGGTCCAACCTGTACTGGCAAACCCACAAATGGGAGACAGCTTAAACTGGCAAAAGAGTTATTTTGCGGGTACAGTTTAAAACTTTCCCCTGAAACAGAATAAGCTATACTGACAGTGTGCTGGGCCAGGATTTTACACTCAGGATTTTGCTGGCATAGCTGCATTGGTCAGGGATGGGCTAGTAAAATAACACCAGGACAGAGGTAGCTGTACCAGCAAAATTAAGTGTAAACCAAATGACTAAGGACCTGTTCCAGTGCTTTTAGGTGAAGATATAAACAGTCTGTGTGGATGGTAGCCCGCTACACCATGGTTAATTTTTTTGAAATTGGTAAGAAAAATATAACCTAGCCTTTCACGGTAATTAATATTCCAGTACTCCACTTCTCTTCTCAGAGGAGAAGAAACACTGAGTTCCCTAATAAATCAAGGTCCATGGTGACACTTTCATGCTGCTATGGCTATCATAGAATTGTGTTCATTAAATGGCTTCCTTTTAACGTGGTCTGTTAGAGGAAAATACCACATTTCAAGTTTTCCCTCTCTTTCTTTTGGCAAAAAGAGCCAACTCTTTATATTGCCAGCACTCCTAGCATTTGCACTGCCTTTGCTTTTATAGCTCTTGTAACAGATGTATGTGTGTCTTGTAACAAAATTGCACAGGGGCCTACATTACCCTGTTAAACATAGCCAGTTTTTAAATGCCTTAGGGAAAAATAAATGCTTTTCTTTAGCATTTATGGCTTATGGTAAAATTATCCTACATGTTCACATCTCTCATCAGTATACAGATTATAACTATTACACCTTTTCAGTTAATAAGAAATGTATTAAACAGGGAAGTTATGCAGAAAAATGAAAGAGTTGTTTTATGCTTTTTCAGTCTGCGTTAACTGTTATGTGAATTGCACTTGCATTCAGCTTATGACACGAACAGCAGGTCAAATGTGAGTTGTTCATCTATTTAAGGCTTTATTCTCTTCTCTTATGCTTGAAATTATTTGGACATCACTGTTAAACTATTCCCAATGAAAGTAGGACATTTAAATATTCACCAATTGTCACAATAGCCCAGGTGGGTCTTCTGGAATGATGGAGAGAGAAACCTCTTTTTTTTTCTTCTAAATAATCCTGAAATGTAACAATTACAGTTCCCAGCAGAAGATTTTTAGCAAAGGCTCAATAAGCACTGATTTTTGTTAAAATAGAATTAGATTATTCTGGATGAAAGGCAGGAATTTTTAGTCATTTGTTTTACATATTAATATGCTTTTCAAAATGACAAAAAAAACCTGAGTTCCATAACCTGAGGAAACAGGCTGTTAAACTGCTAATGATCTTTATCAGAGACTTATCTAAAATTAATTTTAAATGGGAATACATTTGCAAGCAACAACAGCTTTAAATCTTTTCAGGTTGGAGTGCCTTTCAAAGTGGCAGGCCAAAAGTGAAGACTACAACTTTCCATTGAGACTTTAAAGAGAAAAGAGCAAAGTTAAATTGTGTCACTGAAGAACAGCCCTAAGTAAAGTAGAGGACATGCGTGCAATACCTCAAAGGGAAAACCAGGAAGCACTGTGCCTCAGAACAGCACAATATTTCTCAAGGCTTGCCTGTTTCAAATGGGGGTTAAGAGTAAATAATTTTCAGTGTGGTGGGGCAAACCCATCACCACCAGTAGCATACAAGAAGGGTAAGGCAGAGCCATGGATCCATGCAGGAACTGAAGTGAGGGGAAGTAGGAGGGAGATTGGGTAAGACTATGGTGTAGGTAGCCAAATGGGTACAACAGAATAGTAGTGTGCTGGGAGTACAAGTGCCTTTTAACACTCCTGCATGTCAAAACTCATTCCACCATACCGGGGCTTCAGAGCAAGAACATGAAGGTTGTTTCCAGAGTAATATTGTGTTGCAGCTTTTAGGAAGAACAATGAGTTAATGGACTGGTTATTCAGTCCCATAATATTGGTAACAAACTACCTCTCAATTGTTGATCTTCTAGAGGGAACAAAAGAACCTTTAAAATTGAGCCTTTCATCCATTATTTTAGACTTGAGTCAAAATCTACTCAGTGTGCTGTGACAAAAACAAGACACAATTTATGCTACTCTTTCATATCTTATGCAAATCAAGCCAACCTTTACTCTTTCAATTCATTTATACTGGAGTGCAGTAGCATTACTGAGAATTTCTCTTTAGCACTGTCTGTCCTTAAGTGTTCATTTCCCTCTTGTTCCAGAAATAGTGTAGTGTCAGTTCCTTTCCTGAGCCTAGGTCCTGCATTTGCTCCTTTTTCAACTAGAATATCCAGACAGTCCTTTTTCATTTCCCTTTGCATGTGCAGGGTTAGTTTGTGTTGCTTTTTCTTCTATTGCTGGACCTCAGGTTTGTCAGCTGTTCCACCAAAACATAGTTTAATCCTACAATGCTTGGGGATGCAAGTGATGCTCTACTGGCTATTACAATAACCTGTAAGAACTGATAGAAGGAATAGCTGTGGCAACAGCTCATCCATACTTCCAACACCACAAGTAACAAAGCAAGGATTTGAAGCTATCAGCACCCCTTTCTGTAGCCTTTGCCCTTTAAGTTGCTATTTTGCCTAGTAAGGTCAGAGGTACCTAGTGTTTGCTACTGTGCTTACCCCTCTGCAACTTTCTTTTCTCCATGCCCCCACTCCACAACTGTTGTGCCTCCTTCCAGCCCATTGGGATCCATTCCCTGGTACTTTTCTAGTTTTGGCCTTCTCCTGAAGAACTGGCTTGGCTCCAGTCTCTGCAGCCATGTTTGGCACTACACAAACAGATCTGAGATCCTGGCACGGTCTTCGGTATCTCCCATCCCAACTTCAGCTGGAGTTAGCTAGCATTCTCCTTTTCACCAGAGCACTGCATCTGTGCTATCCAGTAGACTATTGGCTTTGTGGAAGAGCAAGTGCAGACTTCACAACGCCAGGACCATGTCTACACTGCAAAAACAGGGAGACTGTTCTGTAGTGTAGTAAAGACCTCACACAGCTGCAAATTCTATAGATGATATGGACTGCTGAAGGTGAGCGGTCATCTGCATTAAATCTAGTCAGTTTAAAATAGATATAAGTAATAAAATCACAACTGTATTGGAAGATCCAACAATGTGTTCTCTCTTGAAAGCAGTCTTAAAGAGACACTGTCAATGTGCAGGGTTAAATACACATCAGAAGAGTGATTTAAGTTGACAGCTCACTAGTAAGGTGCTGTGTATATTACAAATAGAACATAGTAAATGGGGTTCTTGACATGGCAATGGTTGATTTATCCTGGGGTGATTTATACAAGCAGTATCATGTAAAATACTTGTAAATGTCCCATAGCCCCTATACGTGCAGACTTTTGCAAGACTTTTACTCATTGAAATTACCCTTAGAAAAAGTCAGTTTTTGAATCCAATATTATATGAGAGACACAGTATAAAAGATAGTTCAATAAGGGAGGACCTCAGCAAAGCAATAAATAGCAAAAATGGCCTAAATAATTTTTCCTTGACTGATGGAAATTGCACAAGCATGACAGCTACGGTACAAAGAGCAAATGATGGGGTATTATTTAAGGCTAACTTGCCTTTTGTTGGTCTGCCTGCTGATACAAATCTTTGTACACTGTCAAATGTTATAATGGAGAAAGAGACAGCAGCAGGTGAACGGGTTTTCCCATTCCTTTCATTGCTCCCTTTCCTTTTCACTTGCTAATCAGTACCTCAGCCTTCTCTCTCCTGTCTTCCTCCATTTGACCATGCTTTCTCAGGTTCTTCACCCTCTTCCTTCACTCCACAGCAGTTGTGTTTTTTCTTACTAAATTCATTTTTAAAAATTGCTTGGAAAAAAGATGGAGAGGAAGAGAGATGAAGAGTTTGACATATATGGGGTAGTATTCAGTGGGCAATTCATACTGCACAGGATATTGTTCTGTTCTTAATGCGTTTTTCACTTGCACTGCCTCATCTGATATGAGTGTTCTGATTTATTCCTCTCCTTCTCCAGACCCTTTCTTAAATCTTACTTTGTTTGATCTCTGCACCCATATTTGTGTCCTTCTACAGTTAGAACTTTTATGGATCTTTGTAATATTTGTAAAAAGTTGTAGAAAGTTCTGTTTTCTTACTAGGAATGTAAAAAGGAATTTAAAAATGTAACTGTAGCCACTAAAAATCCTAGTGATTACATATGCTACGCTATGGGCTCTGCTGTATAAAGCTTTTAAATAAGCTTGTTGGTCTGCTGGCAGAAACAAATACTTGTACAGTGTGAGATTTTATAATGGAAATAGGGACAGCAGGAGCATGATTTTCTCTTTTCTACTGCAAAACCTATAGTGAAGCCTCCCTGAGAGAGTGGCTTGCAAAGGCTGCCGGCCCCACTCCAGGGGAAGAGGCTAAGCTGCCGCAATAAAGCTACCTCTTTGGGAGTGGGGCCGGCAAGGGTTGCTGGCCTCGCTTCTAGGAAGGTTTCACTGTTGACTTCTCAGGAGTGGGCCCAGCAGCCTCTGCCCCAGGGAGCCAGCATGTAACCTGTGGAAGAGAGGCAGTTGGAGGGGCCCAGCACAGACAGGGGCTGCTCCAGTTAACTGCCCAGAGTAGCCCCTGTCTGCGGGACATTGCCCAGGTTGGGCCTGCTGTGGACAAGAGGTGTTCTGGCTGACTGGCCGGAGCAACTCCTGCCTGCGGTAGGCCCCAAGGGACTAGAGAAGTCCCCTGCCCAGGGGGGCAGTAGGGTGCCCCTACTGGTTAACTGTAGTTGGTAAGCCTTACCCGTTAAGGGTGGGGCTTACTGATTAACCGGTTAACCATTTACATCCCTATCTCTTACTGCAACAGTTGTACCTGAAGCCACTTTACATTTCAATGGAAATATTTTTCACTCACTCACTCACTCTTTTTTTAACATTTTATGTCAGGTCCTCAGCTGATGTAAACTAGCATAGCTCCACTGAAGTCAATGGAACTATGCCAGTTTACTCCATCAGAGATTCTGACCTGGTGTGTCTGCAGCTAAGTAGGTGATGTTCCTATAGTCACCTTCAATCATCTGAAGTTACAACATGGATTAACAGAAGTGAAAAATAAGGTATTTAATCAGTGCAGTTTGGGAGAAATAGAAAGGATCACAACTTTTGTGCATGTGAAAGAGATACAGTATTGAACTGAATCTTAAATAAGAAAAGTTGTCATACGAAGTAAAAGGATACTTACTTGACATTTTGGTTTACAGTGCTGAATCCTCAGTATTGCAAAACATATATATAGGAAAATATTTTAGGTTTTTAGATGCTCCTTAAGGACAAACCTTGGACTGGAAAGTTGGCAAAAGAAACCGTTTCCCACCAAAGCAACTTTAGAGTATTAATTCCCACAGGGAGGCTTTGGGAAATATTTATTGTCCGGATTCATGGCAAGGCCAGTTGAGGTTCTCAGTTTTCCTTAACAGGATTAATTGAAGTTCAGAGTTATCAGTTTAAGTTGACCTATCACTTTCAAATACATGACCTGTAACTCTGAGGTATCAAGCATTGGGTTTCTCTTTACTGACAAGCAATTGTTTATACAGCCATATGTCCCCTTTATAAACAAAGGTTAGACAGCACTGAATTAAAAATCTGAAGTATTGTAAATCATGAATCAATTTCAACATTCTGCATATGGGGTTCACCACACCCTGAGCTAGATTTATGTTTTTATATCCTATGGAAGAGGTGCTACAAGTATGTCTGTCTCAAAGGCCACAGCAGCTGTTAAAAACAAAATTTAAGTAACAATAAACCAACCACATTTTGTCAAACTTACTGGTTATGTCACAATATGATTTTTCTAGTAAGTTTTGTTAGCTGCAAAAAGAAATGAGTGAAAGCATCAGTGCTTGAGAAGTCCAGCCTCTGTGAAAAGTGAAAGGGACACATGAGTGAAGCCTTTGTTTAAAATAGATAAATAAATAAAGCTCTGTGGACTCATGCCAGATGTGAAATAACTAGGCCTTTAAACTTTTCTACCAGTCAGGCTGTTCTGTGCCCATTAAAAAAGGAGAGAAACAGGATTAAGAGCAATTCTGTTAACATAAACAGAACATAGTCATTACATTTTCTTTTTATAATCTCTTCCAAGCGAGAAATAATAACTTTAAACAGGGTAATATATTTCAGTGGAAAGACCATCCACTGCAGGACATGCCAGATCTATATCCCTTGCATTTCATTACAAATGAAATTGCATAGCTCTGATTTAGCCAACCAGATAATTGTTGGTGTAACAGAGTTTCTTGGGAGACAATTCAACCATGATGCTTAGAGGAAAAAACACTTGAGTTGAGGTCTTGAACTGCTGCTATCTGTTGCTTTGTCAGGTGGCAGCAATTGACACTGGTGCAGCTGAACCTTCTGTCTGCTGATTTGAGTACCACTTTGTGATGGAACCTTTTTGCTCTTTCTGAAACTATTTATTTTGTCTCTGCACAGCACAAGGATGATATTCCCAAATGATCCCCCATTTATGGTCTGACCAAAATGCTGATGAATAGACTATAGGAGATGGAGGGGAATAACAGCAGGGGTTATTCTGTTGATATATAAAACAATGAAATCTGAAATTATCCTGGTGGTGCTGAAGCACCAGATTCTCCTTCAGTGCATGAGGTCAGGCAGCCAGAAGGCTTGATCTAATGAGAAGGGTTCTTAACCAAACAGATTCAGAGTGTTGGAGAATATAAGCTATCTTGTAGGGGTAGGGGAGTGCCCTGTTAGTTAAGTATAGTCTCTAGATAGTAAGAATAAAGGAAACAAATGGCTAGGTATAAAAAAAAACACTATCACTTAGAATCTTATTTCATAATAAACTTACTTTTATTTTCACTTCATGTATATAAAAGATAGATAAATGTTGCGTGTGTGTTAAGTGGAATGGGTGATTCTGAGTTGAATCTTGCAAGCGAGGGTGCACTATTTTTTTTTTTTTTTATGACTAGTGATTGAGAGTTCTGTGAATATTTGGTGGAAGAGGCGTTGAGCACTGCAGGGGAACACTCAGAGAACTCGGGAGCTGATGTGTGCTTATTGCCAGGGCTGCCCTTAGGAAGGCCCAGGACAACCCTTCTGTCCCTGGTTCCCCGTCCCCCTGCCTCTTCCTGCTCCTGCTCTGTGTCTGCTCCCCACTCCATCCTTTTCCCAGGGTCTGGCGCAGGGTGGCATTAGGGTTCGGGCCCCCCATCCCCCACTCACTGCAGTGGCCAGAAGCAAGTGCTCTGACCCCAGGCTGCTACACTCGGCTTCTTTGAGCGATGGAGTGGAGTGCAGCGGGCTGGGAGACAGGCAACTGAGTGAAGCAGGCTGCTGGGTCATTGAATGTCCCACCACCGTGGTGAAGCGCAGCGCAACAGGCTTATACAAGGGTGGCACAGCCGAGCGAAGCAGGCTACCAGGACGCTCCAGCTCCTGCCGCCATAGTGAGTGCGTGAGAGCAGGGTGACCCCCTGCTGCCACCCCACCCTGGCCTTACAGATTCCATAGGACAAGACTGCTCTGCCTGTTGCTAACCTGCAGCAGAGAGAGCGAGGGCTGTGGAGGTCTGGAAGGCAGTGCTTGTGTTGCTGGAGGTTTCTGGGATCTGGACCCATGATAGGGACAGAAAAGATTCACTCATGATAAGAACAGGTGGTAGTGAGGAGCCTCACAACCTTGTGTACCTCAGGAAGTATCCCATATATGAAAATGTTTTACAAGCATCAATGAATTTAAACCGTCACAGCACTGCACTAAGCCAGATGTGGAAATTCCACCACAGAAAGGTGGTGTGTGGTCCCTGCTCCCCTATTCCAGGGTCATACTTGAAGTGAATGGCAGAGTTGGAAAGAGAAACCAGATGTTCTGAATCCCATTTCCAGTGTGTTAACCACAAGGCCAACCAGCCTGTTCTTACTCCATTGTTTTTGTCATTTTAGCATTACCGCTATTCCAAGATATTAGGAAAACAAAAATTGTGGCATTTGCAAGACAATTAGTTCTTTAGTTCTTGCTCCTATTTACTTGTTTTATTTCTTTGGATTAAGACTGGACAGGGACCTTGTGCAGGGATTTTCAGAGGTACATAAGAGAACTAATTGTTCAACTTCAATGATGTTACAGTGCTTAACTCTTTTCAAGCACTTTTGGAAATCCCAGATGTTTTTATTTGACTCTGTAAAATGCCCAGCATTTTCTTGGCACTCTACAAATACTAAATAACCCCAGTGATTTACTGTCTACTGCAACAGAGATATGGCACAGAACACTCTGTTGTGATAATCAGGAATCCTAGAAATTCATTTGACACAGAAAAATGCAGAATTTGTAGTTTTACAGAGAATCTTTAGCTTTTACATTTTGTGAAAAAATAAAGATATTAACCAAATTTTACTGAAAGTATCCGTGTCACTTTCTCAAACATGCAACCTTCCTTTCTTGTGGTTGATTTTTGAATGTGATTTAAATAACTAAACACCCTTTAGTAAACTGTTTCTGGTATATATAGGTTACAATAGTGTAATAAGGATTCACGTTTTAATGGATCTCAAAATTTACTTTACTCTCCAGACACGAGTAATGAAAGGTGTGAAAAGATGTCAAACTTTAAAAGCTACCCTTAAAAACCATGTTGCTGAGTTTGGCAGGAAAAAGTTTCATGTTGATGATAACGTGCTGTTCTGTATTGTATGTGGCAAGGCAGTAGATTATGTTTGAAGGCAGAGAATTGTAGAACACATTAAAAGTGCCAAACATAAATTGAATGAAAAGAAATAGAAATAAAAACCTGAACCAGCAAGACTATCAACACTAGTATTAAAAAAATAGCAATGTGACTGGATCACTCTGTTAATTTATTTTATTGTAAGTATTGTTGATGCTGGCGGGCTTTGATTGACTTAAGTTTTTATTATTAGGTTTACAATTTTATGTCCAACTGACACCTATAAATTGTGTATAGGAAAATTAAAGCCTATCATTTCATTTTAATTGTGGAAGAATGCAGATTTTAATGGATTTTTTAAAACATTTTTTATCATGGAAAACTATGGTCATAGATGATTATGAACCACCAATGGGACTTCTTTCTCACTCTGTTCAAGCAAGTAATGGAGTAAACCTCTTGACTCCTGCATTATGCTCAGAATTTTATCAAGTTCAAGCGCTAGAAGAAGGGAGATTCCAAGGTTAAGGACCAGAGCGAGTTGGGAATTTTCTACCAAACATCTTTTTTTCAGAAAATGCTGATTTGTTAAAGGTGAATATTTGTCTGGGAAAGGGACAGATTTACAACGTTAGTTGGCAAGATTTCTCGGGTGGAATTTCTGGTCAGAACAAGAGACATTTGCTTTGGAGTGAGTCACTCACTCTTTCCTGATGGTGCAGTGTCATATTTGTGATGCAAAAATAAATTGGCCAGAAAGACTGATTTCGTAGCCCAGTGCTTATGGCACTTGTGAGAAATGGGAGAAGCCAAGAATCTAATTCTAATGAAAAATGGAGCAGCTCGAACAGGGGCCATTGAGAAACAGCAATCCCCAAATATCAACTATCCTGGCACTTAGGGCACTTAACTGGGCTGAGGGAGAACAGACTTCAAGTACCTGCTTCAAATCAAGCACTGCAGAAATTCATACCTGGGTCCCTGGTGAGTGCATTCCTGGTGAATGCATATTAGAGGTGAAAATAACTTTAAAAACCTCCCTGGTACAGGAGATCGGCTCAGCCCCTGGAAAGGGTGCAGCCTTGGACACAAGGTGCAGTGTTAGGGGCCAGCCAGCCCTTCACTACTGGATGGCACATGCAGCTCTGGCTGCTACTGCAGTAGTGGTGGCCAGCAGCCTGCTGACCTTTTTAAATCATTGGGCCCCAACGCAGATTCCCCTCTCCCCACATCAGTGACCCTAGTGGGGGCAAAAGGGACAGCGATATTAAAGCCGTGGTAGTGCTTTAACACCATCTGTGTACGGGCCGTCATTGCTATAAGTCCAAGATATGTTCCAAAAACTTTGGGCTTATAGTGTAACAACTTAAAGCAGGGAATTTTTTTTCCGTGGCTAACTTCCCTTTGTGCAAATTGGGGTTTTCTTTGTGCGACTTAAGATCGGGGAATGGAAGGACTTCTAACGCATCGGTTCCTACATGCATCAACGACTTTAGTGTGGAACGGATGTATACCAGGGAGAGTTATAGCGGGGATGCCCTGTACAGGCCAGTACCAGCAGTCTCTTACTGGTACACTGTACTGGCCAACTTTCACCTTTAGGGCATATCTACCCAGCTATTCAGTATTTTGGAATGTGGTGGGCCTCATTGTTTGGGAGGGGGAGGAATCATTGATTCTTAGGTTTAACCCAGTGCAAAATGGGAAATTTTTTTGAAATCTCAGAAGCATTTGTAGATGGGAAAACCATTTGCAGTCTGTCTGCTGAGGAACAGAGGGTATTTTGCTGAGGCTCTGTTTGGTGAATGTGAGACATGCATTATGGTTTATATGGCAAATACTTCTAGTTGGCTGAACCAGAGCAATATGACCTAAAATTGTTCAGCTCTGTTCTTTTACCTGGCCAGAGGTGTTTGTTATCAAACTCTGTCAGATATGTCTGTAATGCCATGGAGTATATGATCTAGAGCCTAGTATCTTATAGAAATGATCAAAACACCTCTTATGAAAAAATGACTGCAAGTATGCAAACCTGTTACTCATAGGATAAATCAGGATCAAAAGCTATAATTAAAACACCTGAAATGTGGCCTGCCTATGTCTTAAATGGATCAATCAGAGTGGAACACTTTATGTAGCAATATAATTTTGCTGAGGCGGCTGTTCTGATTACTGATCTGCATCTCATGTAATGAGAGAAAATGACTAATTTTGAGCCAATTCAAATGTATCATTAAAGAGAAACTGACAACTTAAATCAATGTATGTTAAACACAGATGTCCTTCCATATATTGTAACATGTCAGAAGAAGGGAAATTACTTTAAAAAGTCTAATTTGCTTTTCACTTTGCATTGCTCCTAAATTCAGACCATGAGGATCACTGAAATCATCTTAGCTCTTGTTTACTGCATATAGTTTTTTCACTTCCATATTTTCAGTGATTGACTTACAAGCACAAAAGGAGAGGGAGTGTGTATAAAAACAACCGTGAAATTATTTAATTTTTTCCCTACCTGTCGGGGGCGCCCCCCTCGACTGGGGTTGCCGCCCTCCTCCGTGGCATCATCCCACCCGCTTGGGTCTCGGTCCAATGCGTGATGCCCCCCTTTTAGGGGAAATACGGCCTAGTCCAAAGTTCGCAGGCCCAGAGGCCTAGTCACAAAGTTCGTTATCCCAGCCCCCACTCGCCGGGGTCTCGGGCAGCAGGGGTGGGGGGCCTGGGCCCTCCCTCTCCACCGGGCCCTGACCCAGGGCCCTAGTAGTGGTGGGTGGCTCCCACCACGGGCTCGGCGGGGGCTCCTCCCCGCAACGTCCTGAGCCGTCAGGGGCTTCGTACCCCCTGCCCCCAGCCCGTCGCGGTCCCACCTGTCGGCGTTGGTCAGGTGGCTTTACCGGTACTTCCCCCGGCAATGTCGGCGTTGGCAGTGTCCGGTCCGGTGCTCGGGTCACGGGGGGTCGGTCGGCGGCTCCGGCGTTGGGGCCGAGCCCGGCTGAGGCCCGGCAGCGGCGCGTTCAGCCCTCTTGGCGACTCCCTCTCCGGCCGTTGGGTGCTAGCTCAGGCTCGGGCCACCGTCTGCCCCTTCTGAGCAGGCCAGCAGCCTTTTGTACCTGTGCTCCCCTTGGAGCATGCCCAGTAGGGCGGTGTGGGTGGGGCCCTCTCCGCCCCAGCACCAGGTGGTTTCCCTGGGCTTGAGTGCGGGGCGGGGCCGCCCCGTCACACTACCATTGAAAATATTTCTACCGATATTTTTACAAAATCTAAAAAAGTAGTACTCTCACAAAGTTCACAGGTCTGAATAACTTTGGTCATAATACACTTAGTCCAACTATAAAATATTCTCAAACAGGATAAAGTTAAGACAAATTATGTGGCATTGTTTGAACAGGTAACTTGAAGCTTGCATTAGTACATGCATTCTACCCTTTCCTTCCTTTTACCATTGATTCCATCACCTATTGTAGCTAGCCTTCTGCTGCTAATATGCCATCTTTTGCAGAAAAAAGGGCAAATTCTGTTTGAGGAAGGCCCTACAGAGCTCTGTCGCATATCCAACATCAGCTCAGTACTTTATGGTAGTATATCATGCCTCTGACAGGAGAAGGCGGCCAGCTGGCTGATCTATCGGGATGCAGTTATTTTCCTTCCTGACCAAAAAGGAGGAGCTGGTAAAAAGCCAGTGTTTGGTGGGGAAGAGGGAAGACAGTCTTATAAGCTCTTTATTTTTTCCCCTTCAGACTTACTAGGTAAAATACAAAACCTTAACACACATTCTCAGTCTTCTCCAAACACCAACTGAAAAGTGTACAAAGGTTGAGGTTAATCTGAATAATCACCTCTCAGAGCTCTGAGACAATTTAAGAATTTGTCTGCTCAGATATATAAAAACATTGTCAGTATGTGCATCTCTCTGAAAATAACATGCACTGTGTCTTGTGTCTCCATTTAAACTAATTATGATGTGGCATTTTTACAAAATCAAGAAAGGGTATAATCTTAGTGTCATGTTTAAATAAACAGAAAATGTCTTCCCAATCTCTTTCAATCATGGATTTACTATATCTCTAGCACCTGTTTTTAACCAAAATGCAGTCTCAGTAAAGTTTAGCCAAATGTTTTTTGTTTTGGTTTGGTTTTATTTATTTTTTTCCTGAGAGAGAAATATATATTTCCACCTGCAGAATCAGTTAAGGTGATAAATGTATTCAATAGTGTAATGAAAGAAAAATGTGCAATTTAAAAAGAAAGTTAAGGCTGTGCTATTAAAAAAAAAGGTGTAAGTGTGTGTGTGTGTGAGGGGAGGAAACGGTTAGCTTTGATTTTTAGTGCTTCCTGAACCCACCACAATGTAAGCTGTGTTCATAATGTAAATATTTGTCTGGTATTTTGGCTATTTCACTGCCAAGAGTGAAAAATATTGTATGCATTTGTAAATTCCCTTCTATATTCTGTGTGGAATTGATGCAAAGCTCTGCTAGAGAATGTGGTTTGTAGACAGGGTACTTACAAGTTTGTAGATGGATGGCTGAGTCCATTCCTGACATCAGTAAGGGAAATGAGAGTAGAGCAATGATGGGCAGCCTAGGCTATTGAGAGGACTACATGAGTGGCCCTCCATCTCAGTGGGCTACAAGATTGTTGTAACCAAGATAGTCTCCTGGGTTAGGTTAGTTTTGCTAATTGTGCTTGTGTACCTAGACTTTTGCGGGGAATGTTTATTGAAACATAGCAGAGCTTTGATTGGATACAGAGGGAGTGCACAGCTCTCACAGTCAATGCTGTGTGCAGTCAGCATATACCTTATTTCATATGCCCTTGCTTTATGTCCATGTATCACTTTAGTAATACCGGCTCTAAGTATTTTTTAGGAAAAAGACTGTAGATCAATGGTCTTCAACCCAAGATAACTTTTTAAATGTCAGAGCAAGCCAGAATTTACCCCAACCCTTTCTGGCAGCCCTGCCTGCTCCAAACCTTTTTGCGGACTACCCGTTGCTAATGGAAACCCACCGTTAATTACATAATTATTTCCGAGCCATTTTGCTAGTGCTGCAACTGGGGAGAATGGTTTAACTTTAATTATTTAACAGATTAAGTGTTTTAACTTCCTCATGTTAGTTGATCAAACTTAATTTTAAATAAAGAAAAACATTATGTCCAGCACAAAAGGTTTCAATGTTTTCTTTATGGCAGGGGTGGGGAATCTTTTTTTGAGTCCGGGGTCACTAACCCACTGAAAAATTAGTTTGGGATCACACAAGTGAGAAGCCAAACGCCCCCCCCCCCCCCCCCCCAAAAAAAACACCACCTCCCAAAACCCCATAACCTTCACTGATGTAGCCCCCAACTGAGACGCCTCACTCTTTTGACGCACCAGCCCCCACGGGGTGAGGGGAAGGGGCAGGGAGGACTGAGGTTCAGGGCTTCCCATAGGCCAAATTTGCTTTTCTGGGTTCCAGAATTAATGGATTTTGTGGCTCCCCTTAGGCTCTAGGGAGGGAACAAAAATGAGGGGTTTAAAACAGGGCTGCCACTGAGTGGAATAGGCAGTGGTGTAGCGAGAGGTATGGGGAAGACTGTTGTCCCTGGGTGCCATGCTAGCAGGGCACCAATTTAGCAGCGGAGGGAAGGACGGTGCTAGGAGCCCTAGGACTCCCAAGTGCCAGCTGGACAGCGGAGGGAAGGACAGCGCTAGGATCCCACGGGCTCCAGCCACTTCTGCACCTGCTGGAAATTGAAACTGAGTATGAAGCACCAGGCCGGAGCAGTGCAGGGGGCGGGAGTTCAGGCTGAACATGCGGAGAATGCAGCTGGCGCGTAAGCCCTATTTGCATCTACAGCCCCCACAATCGACCGGTTGTTGACCACCTATGTAGATGGAAACCAGCCAGATCTGGCAATCCTATGTGTGGGCAAAAGTACACAAAATGTCTCACCGGCCACACACACTACCCCAGTGGGCTGCGGGTTGCCCACTACTGGAGTAGTGTTTCTAGTCTGTGTAGAGGGTAGAAGGTATAGGCTGGTTGTTATTGTCACGGAGTATTGCTCTGGAAATGATCCCTCTGAAGCCAGCCAGGACTCTGAGGTAGCGTGCATCCTCTGTCGCAGCATGCTCTTACCAGGACAAGACACTTACACAGTTTTGACTTTCCTGGGTCTGACTTCAGTGCATTCAGCGTCCCTTTGTATACCATGCGCTTCCCGAAGCTGGGCAGGGCTCCTGGGGAAACCAGAGCGCCCTGTACCCCAACTCCGCAGTCAGCAGTGACTCAACCAGTGAGTGAAACACAGCAAAAGGATTTATTAGTTGATAGGAACACAGCATAGAACAGAGCTTATTAGCATAGAAATCAGTGATTTTCAACCAAGTCCATCTTGAGAGGACTTTGGGCCAGAAGCCCTGGACTCCCCCACGAGTCCCAGAATTCAGACTGCCCAGTTTCCAGTGACCCAACCTCCAACACACCCATTGCTCCTTCTCCTGGTCTGTATCACCTGACTGCATCTTCCTCCTGGGACTCAGGTTATGAAAGCCATCACGTAATATATGTGGAGGCTACCACAGCTGCCTGAACTGTCACCAAGGATCTCAAGCAAAAGTCACACACCCTTATTCTCACCACCTAGGAAATGGTGCAATACATGAATACACGGGGAAACTGAGGCATGCACAGCATTCATGCAAAACCGTAAGACTCACATAGGCAATGTATGTACTACCAATTTTTGTGTACATAACTTATGTTGACACCAAAAAGTCTACAAAACAAAAATTGCCAGATAATGTTCACACTTGCTCTCTGTCGACAGATCATGTCCATGCTGGGGGTACCATCTTCGATACTGTGAGCAGTGCACTATGTATCCCACAGTACAGTATTGTGGGAAGGCCAAGCTGGTTCCTGCCCATCTTGGAATTCCCTCTGAGTTCTCCCACAGCCTCATCAGCTGCCAGGAACAGCATCATGAGGAATGTCAAAGCAGCACAGCAGCCTGTCCCCATCTCACTGCAGCAACTGTCTGCCTGCCCCGGTGGTCCTAGTGCAGGGAAGAACAGGAGCAGTCCAGTGATTTGTTCTTTGTTTTCCAGACAGAGCAGCTCATTCAGCTGTCAGATAATTCCTGGAGCTTTGAAAGGGGAGGGAGTGAATGCCTGCAGGGCAGCAGAGATCAGAACACTGTGCAGAGATCAGCACACAGTCATTGTGGGATACTGGTGGAAGCCATTTCTGAGGACAAAACAAACTGCAGCAGAGTCTACACTGGGTTTTTGTTGACAATAAAGGGAGGGGAAAAATACTTCTGCTAGGGGTGGAAGCGTTTTGTAGTGGAAACTAGACGTTTTTCCTGACAAGTCACATTGCAGCATGTATGCTCTGGCTGTTTGTTGCCAAAAGGCAGTTTTTTATGACACTAATTGATAGTGTAGACCTAACCATAGGCTCATGTACAATATAAGAGAACATTCTCATTTTGTCTTAGTTGTTTAGTGATTTGCATTATGGAATGGACTTTGTACCCTAGATTTTTCACAAGTGTTAAGCAACTAAAATACATTCAGTTCTGTAGCTATTTGGGTTTGTGATAACCGCATTCTATGTATCTGAAGGTAACTGAAGTAAATGCGTGACCACTTAAGTTAACACACATTATGAATATTATTAATTCATTGAAGTATAGTTTTTTGTATTTATTTGAATGCATAGTAACACTAAACCCCCCTGTCTAAGGGTTTGGTTCAGGTACTGAAGTTGGTTAAAGTTCTGTCTATGCCCCTCATTGAAACAGTAAGGTTAGAGTCGTGGTGTCCAAGCATTTCTGAAACAGTAGCCACTTTCAGAAGTGGCCACGCTCAGCTGGCAAAATAGCCATGTTGTTCAACCCAGCTAGCCACATTCAACCCGCCAAATAGCCCCATGTGGTTAGTGGCTAGTGTGTTGGATACCACAGGGTTAGAGGATGCTGCTGTAAACTGCTCCTCTGATACAGTTGTATTTTTAATGGAGACCTCTTAGGAGTGTGTGTGAGGGAGATATGTGAGGAAAAATGTGTAGCAAATTTTTATATCAAAGTAAAACTTTATGCTAATAATCAATTAGTCAAATGTATGCATTAAAATAAATTTTAATAGGCTGTTGTACTTTTATCTAAGTGGATTAGTTAAGATCCTGACTTGTTAAAGATTAAAATGATTTTTGTCTGCCTTAGCCTCATCCTCATCTCATAACTATCATGTTAGCTAGTGAAAACATTGCAAGTCAGGACTGAGGAGAGTATAAGTGCCATTAGCCTCCACTTTTTTTTTGCTATATATGGTTTCAGTAACAACAACAATAAATAATCCGTGTGTGTGTGTGTGTGTGTGTGTGTGTGTGTGTGCGTGCGTGTGTTCCAAAAACCATGTAACAAAGTGCAGTCAAATACAATATATGCGCGCTCACACTCTCTCTCTCTCTCACATAGGTAAAATAAAAATGTGAAAGTAATGTTGGCTTTTTGTAAAATATATTGTATCATCTTTGCTCCTAAACCAATTTCCATCCAATTACTAGCAGAATTCTGTGGGCAAAGGTTAGCCAATTAGCACAGAAAACTTGCTGTGCTTTTTCAGTTATCCAAAACAGAGGAAAAGAGCATAGATCAGGTTTCTACTAGTCTTTTGAAGTAATTCCAGTCTTTGTTTCAAGAGTCTGCAACTGCTTGAGGCTACAAAACAAGTACACAGTGTGTGATTTTGGAGGAAGGGAGTGAGTGAGTGAGAGACATATTAATGTATTTTATTTTCACAAAAGCAAATAATGCATCACATAGTGGCTGCTTTGAGAGGGCAGATATTCTCCTATAAATGTGTAAATACATCATGATTCCTATAAGCTTTTGATTTTAATTCAAAGGCAATAAGTACAGTTTTCTACAAAAACTGTTCCTTGACTATAGAGTTAATGCGTGATGAGAACATTTTGAATTAAAATTTTATTTAAACCTCCCTCTCACCGCGCCCCCCCCCCCCGAGTTTTAACTGTTTTTCCCCAATTACTTGTTTACCTTCCCAATCTCTTTGAAAGAGGGTTGGAATTTGAATTACCAGTTCTTTTCAACAGCCTGTTCAACTGGTGAAAGCTCTTAAATGCATCCCCTCCTAGCCCTGTTTTTTATTGTGTTTCCAGACTTTCAAAGTCTCAAGCTGAAGGAGGAAATTAACCTGGAATTCCAAGTCTGTCATCTTGGGTAGTAACTTTTCCCACAATGTGAAGCTGGATAGGAATGCAGGGCTCGTTAATTTCAAAATCCTGTCTGCCACCTGGGAAAAACTAAAGATCAGAGCCCTAGTCAGTTCTGTAGGAGTTTTCCATTTGGAGAGGGGCAGAAAAAACGACTGCACCTCAGAAAATGTTGGTTAGTGGGCCCTGAAATTAAAAACTAGTCTATAGGTGTCTGACAATGGGGTGGCTCTGTGGGGACGCGCGTCTTTTTTGTTTTTAAACACATTTAGATTTGCAGAGTGGTAGAAATACATTCATGTCTAAAACCTGGGTTTGCATTTCTCTCCTACGGTTGTCTGCTTCCAGCTCCAGATCACTAAGTAAAATTGTTTATCATATTTTGAATTTTAAGGTCAGAAGTTAGTGGATATTTGTAATGGTTGTATGTGATTGAAACCATGATGACAAACATGATGACAAAAATGGGTAAGTCCTTTTAAAAGTTGGGACCATTTGAGAAAACTCAGGTGCAGAGATGACCGGGGTGGGGACAAGGAGTCAAATGCCATGGGCTGGAGGGGCCGAACAGCAGCCACTGAGGAGACTAGTGGGGCTGGAAGCAGAAGTCTGCACCTCCCAACACTCACCAGCAGCAGCAGGGACAGTGCAACAAGGCAGCCCCAGCTTGTCCTGTGCTCCAGCCATACTGCTGTGGGTGAGGGGACAGGAGCACCCCCTCACTCGCCAACAGGAAGTGATGCGGTCAGAGAGAAGCACGAGCTGGGGCCATCTTGCTGCACTTTCCCTGCCGCTGCCAGTGAGTATGTGGGGGAGGGATGTGGATTCCTGCTGCCAGCCCAATGGCCCCACTAGCCCATCAGTTGGGGGGGAGGAGGGGAAGAGGCAGGGCATGGGTGAAGCAGGGGAGAGTTGGGGCCTACGTTGTCCCGAACCCCAGGCCTCTCCTCACCAGTCACCTCTTTCAGAGAGAAATTGAAAATAAAATAGTATTGTCACTAACAGAGAATAGTAAAGTATTTGAAGCATTGAGGGCTTGCACTGATAAACCTAGGAATCCTCTCTGTTTAGTAGATGTCAGCATGGTTGAAGATCCTAAAACAAGGAAAAAAGAAACTCCCACTTCCCAGACCTCTGCACCTTGGGTTGTTTCTCTGCAGGCCCAACCCTTCTGCCTTGTCAGGATCAGGCGCAGCCTCGCCACTGAGTCTTTTTCCCAGAAAAGGGGTGGAGGGAGGAAGGAGATGGAACACTAGGGTGATCTTTTAAATTTAAAATGTTAAAATATTGCAAGTACCATTTTTATTATTTTGGTGCATTATTTTTCATTTTTGGCATAGAATTCAATCAGGAGTACTGAGTGTGATGAGTTGCAAAGGGATCTCACTAAACTGGGTGGTTGGGCAACAAAAAGGAGGATAAATTCAACACTTAGTTGGTGCAAAATAATACACGTGTGGGGGTGGAATTCTGAAGTGCATGCATGTACCTCTCACCTCCAGTGTTGGTTTCTAAATTAGCTGTTTTCTCTCAAGAAAAGGATCTTGGAGTCATTGTGCTTAGTTCTCTGAAAACTTTTTTTCCTCCACTGCTTTGTATTGAGTTAACAGCATTTGGAACAGGATGGTAAGAAAGAAAAAACAACATTGCAATGCCACTATATAAACGCATGGTGTATCCACACCTTGAATACTGGGTTCAGTTCTGGTCACGCCATCTCAGAAACAATATATAGGAACCAGAGAAGGTTCAGAGAGGGCAACAAAGATGATCAAGGCTATGGAACAACTTTCATAAGAGAGGAGACCGAAAAGATGATGCTGTTCATCTTAGACAGAAAAAAGAGAATTAAGATAGATAGAGATCTATAGAAATTTGATTAGTGTGGCAAAAGTGAATAGAGAAATGCTGTTTGCCATTTCCACAGTACAACACCCAGGAGACACCTAGTGAATTGGAAGGCAACGAGTTTAATACAAGTAAAGGGAAGTACTTTTTCACGCAGTGCAGTTTAACCTGTAGAACTCATTGCCATGGGATGCTGGGAAGGCCAAAAGTATAACTGGTTTAAGAACAATTTGGGAAGTTCATGGAGTATAGGTCCATATATAAGCCAGGAGAGTGAAGCATGACGCCCTATATTTGGGGTGACCCTAAACCTCTGGCTGCCTTTTAAGAGTAGACAAGCCTTTTGTTTGACTTCTCTATGAAACTCAAGGAATGTAATGAGCAGGACTCTTCTTGAATGTAATATAGGAGTTGGATTGAAATGACGCAAGAGAGCTCATAGACTCTAGGGTCAGAAGGGACCACCACAATCATCTGTTCTGAATTCCTGCACTTTTTAGTGTATTTTCTTGCTGGGGTTGGCTTGCAATCTCTGGCTTCCCCCTAAATACTTATTTTATTTTACTTTTTAACCTCATCTGTCAGTTTAGCCTAAAACAACAAAAGCCAGGAAGTACAAAGTCAAAGCAAGAAACCTTGTCATCAGGTGAGCTAACACACCTCTGGAACAGCAATGCATTTTCATGACACAGGATTAAGGAATGAATTTCACACTAAAATTTAGATTTCTTTTTAGTTTCTTTACATTCTTAACAGTATATTTGTTTAGGCTTAGGCATTCTATTTTTTCATTTGCATAGTGGCCTGGTAATTTAGGGAAGAGGAAAAAATCCCTCTTCAAAATTCTTGGTAACACTAAAATATAGCTGTACAATTAACAGATTCCCTCCCCCCCTCAGTAGGGGGTAGTAGAGTAGAGGGGGAGAAATGTACAAAACTGTCCCTTATATCTTTTACATTTTTGCTACCACTGTTCATCTCCCCTGGTGGTGGTAACAGTGAAAGCACTATTGCAGTGTGGTTGTCAGTGTTCCAAGACAGTTATAAAACCATCAGTAGTTGCTGGTTTACACTAATTCTCCCTCCAGTAGAACTGCACCAGTTCTAGTACAATGGTGGGTCAGTGCCTTAAAACTGTCAGAATAGATTACTTGATGCAAGTAGGAAGGTGTCTTTGGAGTCAGCTTTTCAATAGCTTTCTTTCCAATCTTTCTTTATTTCCGACAGATCAAGTGAATGATCTTCTAAAGAATGGGAGTTTTGGTTGTTAGGTTTTTTTGTTTTTGTTTTGTTTCCAGACTTGGAGTTAGGCCTAACTCAGTTCTCTGTCCAGTTTCCAAGTGTGTCTCTTCCCTCCCAAATGGAGTAGACCCAAGGATCTAGGAGATGTGCAAAGTCTCCAGTATTGGTACATAGAATGGTGATAAGGGAACAGGACACTTTAAGTTGCATTCCTTAGGCTATATAACTAGATTGGTACATAAGATCTGTCTGTAGTGAAATAGGTTTTATTGGTTGGTTTCTGTAGGTACACCAATGCAGATCCCTAGCATAAATATGCTGCACCCAGAAAATGACTAGGAAAGCTGACCTGCAAGGTACACAATATTTGGTATGGGTTGACCGTGGGGCAACATTAGCATTAAGTTATTCTAAATCGATAACATTATTATTTTTTTTGTTAGAGGGGCCAGCATTCTCAGTTTTTGGAAAGTCTGCTCATCTGAGGGAGGAGTTGCAGAGGACGCTTTCAAATCCTCTGCTGTGGGAGAAGATGGGTGATCACTAGATGACCGGGAGAGGTGTGCACATACATCCTCTAGATAGCCATTGTGGGTAGGGCTCTTGTTATGTCCCTAGTGGAAATGAAAGCTGTTTTGATAGAATCATAGGGCTGGAAGAGATCTCTTTTGCCTGAAGAAGGGTTGGGTGCTGGGAGGCAGTGGGCCAGCTACTACAGGGAGGTGCCTGCATGTGTTTGTGAACCCGGCCCAAATACATTCGAAAAACAAAATGTAAGTTGATATACACCTCCTTCTGAGCCAGAGTCTTTCTTTATCTTGATGTTCATGGGCCTTCATTTATTTCATATGAAACACAGCAAAGCTGCCAGCAGGAAACTTCTGTAAGAAACTGTCTCTTCCTCCCTTCCCCTCCTTCCCTCACAAGCAGTGAAATCTTTAGGGAGCATCTTTTTACAGTAGATCAGGAGCAAGTGAGGAGAAATGAAAATATTAATTTGACTTGACATAAGTCATGTGAGCAGATCAGTGTATCCTGTTAGATTTCACATCTTTACACTAGCATCAAGGATTCTATGACGTCTAAGACTCTCAGGACTTTCATCTAGTGAGATTGGACAGCCATGCTAAGACACAGGTGCCCTTCTACTGGGGAACTATAAGCCAGAAGCCTTAAGTTGAATAGCTCAAGGAGTTCAATGCCAACCATTCTGGATACACGGCATTATTGACCTGTTATAATAATTAACTAACTTCATTGATTATTTTTGTCACATTAACCTTGAACTGCTAAATCAGTGGGTGGTTGCTGTTGTTTTAAATGCAAGTTACAGCAACGTATCTGGCATAATCAGCTACCATGCCACATCTTATGCCCCCAAAGTACTCTGATTCGTCTCTCCTGTTTTGTTTCCTGGTAGCAGCACATACAAACCTAAAGTCTTCTTGAAAGGCAGATACAATGTGACTGTCATAGATGTTTACAATTATTAAACATTTAGAACAGAGAGTCCTTTAAAATCTTTACATTCAGTGTTTCCTGTAAGCTGGGAGCTTGGGCGGCTTCTCGGGACAGATTCAGGTGTCATCCAGCTAATTGGCAGAGTGTTCTAGCTGCCCACAGCCGGCAGCGTGTGCTGCTCCTAGTGGTGCGCAGCTTCTTGGGCCTTGGCGCACATAACAAAAATTATTTTGTACATGGATGGAAAAAAATTACAACTAAATTGCTTACAACTAAAAAATAAGCACAAACAGCCCTACAATTAAAAAACAAAGGGAATTCTGTCAGTCAGTTTACCAGTTTATCCAAAGCCAGATGCATTTTAAGCTTCCTCCCTGCCATTAATGATAAATTACTTCTTAAAAGATAGGTAACAAACCAGTATAAATGATCAATTACTGTCTTTGGAGGTATCTAGAATGAGGTGTTGCAAAATGTTTACATTTCAAGAGCAACTGAAAAAAATTAAACTGAAATTATTCCTGCATTTCCAATCTTCATTTTTTAAGAAGTTCACAGAAAATATGTTTGTGTACATTCGAGTGTTATCTAACTTGTTTGTGATTGGGCGGAGGGGGGGGGGGAATTTCTCTTCGATTGTTATTGAACTGCTTCTTTCTGTAAACTGAGCAACATGTGATTAATCTCCAAATGAAATAACTTCAGCATTGAAGTGAGGGGGAAAATTAGTTGTAAACAAGAACTTGTTACTAAGTGGATCTTATTCCATATTCCAGTGGCTGCCAAACCAGCAATTTCTCTCCTTTTATCTGTGTTTTGAATATCCATCAGATTCATGTATTTCCACTGCTGTCATTAACATGTACATATGTTTTCATTTACTGTATTATGAGTGTTCTCAAGACAACCAGTCTGTTGAAAAGAAATTAATCCCAGAGCTAGAATACCAAATTCTTAGCAGTTTGTGAATTCATGTTTTTATGTGGAATCGATTTATATCCGGATTGAATTAATTTGAGTAGATTACTAGCTGGCTATGGCTACATGTTTTATTATATATTTCATGTGAAAAGTTAACATTAATACAACCTCAGAATTGAAAGGCTCACAAATCAGGACATTCAGAGTTACTTGAAAACTCAACCATTACTTTGCCCATTCGAATTTGATTTAAAGTATGGTCTCTTTTGTGTCTATTTATATGATCTTCATGATCATAATACCGGAAAATAACCTCTCCTTAAATGACTATAAATGACTTAAAAACAACAAATGGTCTGGTAGCATTTTATAGACTAACAAAACATGTAGATGGTATCATGAGCTTTCGTGGGCACAGCCCACTTCTTCAGATGACTGGAGCTAGTCTATAAAGTGCTACCAGACCATTTTATTGTTTTTTTTAAGTTTATCTTGTACAGACTAACTCGGCTACCCCCTGAAGATATAAATGACTTGTTATTCAGGAAGTCTGTGACCTGAGTTTGGAATTTGAACTCAGACCTCTCACAATAGTTTATTCCCTTATCCTCAAGATCAGCCTACCTCTTTTTTGAACATTGAAAGTTGATGGCTCAGAGATTTAAGATTTACTCTCATTAAACATTCTTAATTTAAATTATGGAATGGATATTCATCAAACTTGGCACATACTTAAAGGGACACAATCAGCATAAATTCACATTGTCTGAAATTGTTTTGTGGTGTTTAATAAATACTTGACTAATATAGCTTAAACACTTCAAAATATTATTTTTCCATTTTCCATTTTGACAGGGCTTAGTTGATAGTTTTTCATTTTTTATATATGAATGAAAAACTAATATAAAGAAGGCAGACTTCAGCAAGTTCAGGGAGTTGATAGGCAAGGTCCGATGGGAAACAAGTCTAAGAGAAAAACAGTTCAAGAGAGTTGAACAGTTTGACAGTTTTTCCAGGAGACATTATTAAGGGCACAAGAAGAAACTATCACACTGCATAGGAAGTGTAACCCTTCTTCCGGGTAGGCCTGGCAGTAACCAGGGCTGGGTTCAATATCTTGGGGTCCATCTCACACAGAACCGGCTTGAGCCCCCACTCAGTAATCTGGGAAATTCACACACTGCTGGGTGCTTCTGAGAGGCAATGCTTCCCCACTCGCAAGCACTGAGTCTGAGTGTAGGAAAGAAACATTTAATGAAACAGAGAGAGAAGCCGTACGGCATTAACTTGGGGAAAACACCACAAACAGAGTTCATAACCCAAACATGAGCTAAGCCCCCCCCAACCAAGAATCACCTGAAGTCCAAAGGGTCCGACACCCCAAAAGTCTCTGTCCCTGGTCCATGCCACCCAGAGTCCCAAAGTTCACCCGCAGGCTTTCACCTCCCAACCTGGGTAGAAATAGGGGTGGAGGGACAGATAGGGGGCACCTTACGACACTCCGCCACACTCCACCAGTTGTCTCATCCCACGCCACCAGATGCTCCGCTGGTCGCCGCTCCTCGCCTGACATTGCTCCACGCCACTCTGCTGGTCGCCGCCACTTTGCTGGCGGCAATGGGTCTGGCTCTCAGCCAAACCAGTGATTTCAGCTCTCAGTGATTTCAACTCTTTAGCCACCAGCTGGACTGGCAAAGGAATCCAGCTTCCACTTGACTAGCAAAAGAAAAGACTCCTCAGGGAGTCTGCTTTAGGTCTGCCCTTAAAACAAAGGGGGGGGGGGGGAAGGGCAGGTTGGACCAGTCTTACAGCTCACACCTGGCAAGTGTGAAGCAGGCAGACTCCAGCCCTTTAACCCTTCACTCCCAGCTCAGTCCACTCAACTCTGGAAGGGAGGAGGCTTGTTCCTCCGAGACCTCTTACCATGATGGTGGTGTCTCTCCTGCAAGCAGTGGTGGCATGTTTTACAGTTCCCACATTTAGGGATATCATGCTTAGTGACCCCCACAACAGTCCCAAATTAATTTACAATTCTCCGCATTCTAACACTGACCGGCCATCAGCCCTGGCTGAATGGGATTTATATAGCCACACCTCGTATTCTCTCCTGAGCTGTATTTACATATCAACAGTTAACAGTTAATTACCTTGCAGAGCTAAACAATTGTAGCCTGCACACCTACCCCTCCTTTTAGCTGGCTGATCGCAAGCAGTTCAGCCCCTGCTTACAGAAGTATAGTAAGAGCCCACTCTGGCTTGATCAGGAGATCTTCAGTGATCTGAAATGCACACCAAAAAAAATATCCTGCAAATTTGAAAACAATGGCAAATTACAAAGGATAGATATAAACATCATCACAAGCCTGTAGGAATAAAATGAGAGAGGCCAAAGCATAAAGTGAGATTAAAGTAGCTGGGGACATCAGCAGTAGGAAGAAAACATTCTACAAATACATTAGAATCAAGAGGAAGATCAAGGACAGAGTACACCTATTGTTCAGTGGGTCGGGGGAGGGAAAGAAATAACAGCATATGTAGAACTTGCAGAAGTGTTAAATCACTTTTTTTTTAAAGTATTCACCAGAAAACTTAATAGCGATTGGATTGCTAATATAGTGAAAACCAGTGAAAATGAGGTAGGATCAGGGCCTGAAGTAGAGAGAGAACAAGTTGGAAAATTACATAGAGAAGTTGCCAGGGACTGATGAAATACATTTTCCATGATTTTTCAAATATAATCACTAATGGCTCAGATGATGATCAGCTCTATGGAATTCTAGAATGTAAGACACTCCAGAGGACTGGAAAGAGGCAAATATAGTGTTCATCTGTTTATAAAAAAAAAAAAAAAGTGGGGAGGGACATAAGGACAACCGAAGGAATTACAGACCAGTCATTTTAACTCCAGTAGTTAGAAACATAATTGAGTAAGTACGGTAATTAAATATCAGTCTGCAAACTCCTAGAACAGAGTTTCTCAACCTTTATTTATAAAGTACCCCTTTAAAAAAAAAAAATTAAGTACCCCCTTTAAAAAAAAAAAAATTAGAAGTACCTCCAGTACCTACAGTTTTCAGACCCACATAATTTTTTTCTACCACTGCAACACATTTGTTTAAACAACTTAATCGTAATCAGGCAAGTGATTGAATTTTTGGGTGTTAAAAGTACAACAATAATAAAGTGCTGTAAAACTTAAACAAATATTCAGTTTTCTCCCAATTTCAGTTGTGTTGAAGTACCCTCCCCCCCTCCAACTTCTCTCAAGTATCCCTAAGGGTACTTATACCACTGGTTGAGAAACACTGACCTAGAAGTAATAAAGTGACAAGTAACAATCAGCATGGATTTATCAAGAACAAATTGTCAAGCCAACCTAATAACTTGCTTTGACAGGATATTGGATGGGGGAAAGCCTTAGACGTGGGCACATCTTGACTCTAGTAAGTCTTTTGAAATACAGCCTAGAGCCAGTGGTTCTCAACTCGTTTCAGTCCACGGACCACCAGGCCAATCAAAAAAATTTCCGTGGACCACTTCCTTTTTGAGAGACGATAAAAAAGAGCAGGCAACGAACAGTTTAGTTTGCAATTTATTTCTTACTAACAGATTTTTGGATTCTCTTCTCACTGACAAGCTTTTCAATGTTTGGAGTGGCACTAGATAATGCACAACGAATATCACTTTCCACTGCAAGCCGATTCCTCTATTTGGACTTAACGTGCAACAAACATGAAAATCCAGTCTTCACACACATAAGTTGATGCAAATGGCAAAAGAAATCTGAGTGCGTGTGCTGACAGATTTGGGTAACTCCCAGTCACACTGGCCCAAAATTTCTCTATGGTAGACTGCTAGTACACGTTTTGAGCCGCAAAATCATTTTTCAGATCCAAGAATTCCTCCTGTAGATCCTCTGGGACACTATTAACATCTGTTGTAAATGGATTCCTGATGAAAGATAATCTGTCCCTTGTCCTGTCCACATCCGAAAGTGTAGTTGGAATTCATTTCGTAGCTTCCGTAAATGATAGAGAATTTGCATCCAGATAGCTTCCTTTTCCCCGAGCATGGCATCCACATATGGAAATTGAACCAAATTATTGCCTTCGACTCTTACGATCCAGAGTTCCAATTTGTCAAGAAAAGCCTTGATGATTCTTTCGTGAGAACACAGATTTGTACCTTTCCCTTGCAGCTGAAGGTTCAGTTTGTTCAAGATTCCAAAAATATCGACAAGATATGCAAGTTCTAAATTTGACTGCATCAGCACATTTTGGAATTCCTCTTTCCCTTGAGCCTGGAGAAATAAATCCAAGTCCTCTCTCAATTGAAAAACTGTTGAGTACATTTCCTGCTGACAACCACCGTACAGAAGTGTAGAACAGCAACACATCAAAGTCGGAACCCATGTCCAGGCAAAATCTTTTGAACAGGCTGGTGTTCAGAGCCGATGATTTGATGTGATTCACCACTTTCACCAACCCTTTGAAAACGGCGTTCAGTTATCAGGCAATGTTTTTGACACCAAAGCTTCCCTTTGAATGAGGCAATGAACTCCGGTTACCATTGGAGTGTGCTATTTCACCAGCGTTTGGAAGCCCGATCTTGAGCCCAGCATGGCAGGTGCACCATCAATGGTGACACCCACAAGATTTACCCAATCCAGACCATGTACTTCAAAGAAATTGTTGTTAATTTCTATCACATCCTGAGCCTTTGTGGTGGTATCAAGAATCTTACAAAAAAGAAACTCATCTTTGAAGTCTCCCTCAACCATGTATTGTGTAAACACCAATAGCCGAGAGCACAATTCGACATTGGTCGATTCATCCAATTGTATGGCAAACAATGGAGACTTCTTTATTTCATCCACAACTTGTTCACTGATGTTCTGTGATAACTCATTTATCCGTTAGAGACAGATATACCATTTAGCTTCTTTGCTGCTTCCTTGCCAAGAACAAGCTGCACCATCTCTTTTGCACAGGGGAGTACAAGTTGCTCTACAATGGTATGAGGCTTCTTGGCCTGTGCAACTTTATATGCAACAATGTAGGAAGCGTGCACTGCATTGCTTGTCTTATTGTAGAATGCACTTGTTGAGTCGAGGTGCTGCCATTTCAGACCTGATAACCGCTGCTCAAAATAATCTTCATCCTTTTTCAACAAGTTGGGGTGACACTTTTCAAGATGGAGTTTCAGCTTAGCCGGCTTCATTGAGTCAGTCCCCAAGACTTTGAAACAAATAACACATTGTGGCAAATCCACGCTTTCTTTTTCTTGACAAGTGAAGCTGAATTTGATGTAGTCCTCAGAATACTTGTGCTTGACACTTCTTCTTGTCGTTGCCATTATAAACAAACTACACCACACCTTTAAAGCAGCACATGTAGCACAAAACGAATGACACAGGAACCGCTCAGCACGATGGCAGCAGCTACACTGATGCTCAGAGCCTCAGATGGAAGTTACTGGCAACACAACGCGGTTGCGTCCTAGGCGACGCTATGGATGACGTGCTGCATGCTTGTGAACATGGCGTAAAACAGCCTAATGGCGGCGCCTGCTCACGCCGTGTGACTTTCGACAGTGTTCCTGTGGACCACCGAAAAAGTCACCATGGACCACCAGTGGTCCATTGACCACCAATTAAGAACCACATGCCTAGAGGGAGTTATGAGAAGGTGGGTGCTTAACTGGTTGGAAAATGGTTCATTGAGAGTAGTCATCAATGGTTTACAGTCAAGCTGGAAGGGCACATAGAATAGAGTCCCAATAATGTCATAGAGAGTGTGTTTATGAAGTTTGTGAAAGGTGTAGGGGGGAGGAGGGGAGGGCTTATGTGTTTTGGAGGATAGGATTAAAATTCAAAACGATCTAGACAAGCTGAAGAAATCCTTGGAAGTAAATAGGATAAAATTCAGTAATGATAATATATGTAAAGTATTGCACATGTACAAAATGGGAAGCAAGTGCTTAGGAAGGAGTCTCTGCAAGAGTTAAAAATGTTTCTCTATATCTTGAGTTTTCTCAATTTTTAGTTTCTATGGGAACACCAATAGGATCCCTCTTCAGATTTGTTGCATGTGAGAGTTCATGTAGGATTTAGTAAATCACTGCCTGGAAATACAATACAACGTAGAACATATGCAGAACCAGAATGTCTCTTGTTTCAGTCATCTGAGTCTTTCCTCAGATTAACAATTTCCATTTTGGGCTGTTGTATCAGTGACATGTTAGACCTTGAATTCTGGATAAGCTGCTTTCTTAACTGACCTTTAATGCAGCCTATTTGCATTTGAAATCTTGATGGTTAAAAATCAGCCTACTTTAAAGTAACCAGTTATCTGATCACTGTGTTCTCCAGTCATTTGCATAAATAGTTTACACAACAATTGGTGGCACGTCACAAATCCTACACTGTGGAAGTGAAGCTCTGTCAGTCTCCTTGAAACTGTAGACAATAGTTGTACAATTCTCATTTAACGATAAATGATTTTTCTTAGTGTTCATATTTTTAGGAGAAAATATCCCAATAAAATATATGTTTGAGCTATAAAAATGAAGGCAATACAAATTTGTTCTGATGAGCAGCTATGAAATAAAAGATTTTTTTCCTAGCAAATTTTTATATTTTGGAGCTGGAATAAACTATGCCCTAATTAAAGAAAAAAAAAGAAAAGAACTCTTGACAGCTTTATGGCCTATTTCTTATTTTTTGAATGTCACTTGTTTTTTTTTTTCCTAATCAGCAAATATCAGAGCCAGGGTTAGGCCCTGGTGGGCCAGTGCTACTATACTTACCTGCACCTTCACAGGTATGGACGATTGCAGCTCCCATTGATTGCAGATTGCTGTTCCCGGCCAATGAGAGTTGCAGGAAGCAGTGTATCAGATCCCGCTAGGGATGTTAGAGCTCAAGTAATTGAATAGTCACGTAACTGCATGAAATCTTTTCGGTTATGTGACTATTCGATAGTCCCCAGGGGTGGGACCGGCAGCTAATGCACTCCCGGCCCCACTCCTGAGGAGCCCCCTACTCTCTCTCACTGCTGTCTTTGTATCAGAGGCAGCAGCACCTGTCTGTGTGGATCTGAATCCCTGAGTGGTGAAGGTGGGGTAGCCAGCCCATGCTGCCACAAACAGAGGTTGGTCTGGCAGCAGCTCCTGGCCGCAGGGGGTCCAAGCGCCCCACGGACAGAGGCTGCTCCTGTACTCTAGCCTCTGTCTGTGGGGAAGCTTGGATTCCCCTCATGCCCCATGGACAGAGGCTGTTCTGTTGGATCAGGGCAGCCTCTGTCTGCAGAGAGCTTGGACACCCCCATAGACAGGGGCTGTTGCCAAGAAGCAGCCTCTGACCACAGAAGCCCGGGTTGGCCACGGAGAGAGGCTGGTCCAGCAACATCCTCTGTCCACGGGGAGCTCAGATCTCACCACCTGCAGATGGGCTGCTGCTGGAGACCAACCTCTGTCCATGGAGGGCCCAGGTTTGCCACAGACAGAGCAGTCCATGGGGAGCTTGGACCCAGGGTGGCAGGTGGCATTGTGGAGCCAGTGCTGGGGGGAGCCAGCTTTTAAGCTGCTTCCTCCAAGCACTAGCTCCTGCTCTGCCCCGCCTTGCTGCCTCTGAAACAGAGGCAGCGGGAGAGGGAAAAATCTAACAGTTGACCAGATTAACCAATAACCCTAGGATTATCAGTTAACTGTATCGTTGACTACTCATTGAAATCCTTAGTCTATGCTGCTTCCTGCAGCTCCCATTGTCCAGTAACAGTGGGCTGTGGCCATCAGGAGCTGCTAGCACCCGTGCTTGCAGAAGCGCAGGTAAATATAATGGTAGTGGCTAATCCTGCCAGGGGCTAACCCTGATGAACTGCTGTTGTCTTAGTGCCCACTTCTGTCTTGATGTGAACAGGTTGCTGACATTCTTTCATACTATCTCTAGGAAACTGCACCTTGAGGATAAAATTTCCTAAAAAACCTTATATTTAGGATCTTTATTATTTTGCCTATAATTATTACATGTATTCAAGGGATTTTTAAAGACAGTTGTGTCTTTAAGTAATGAACGATATATGGTTTGAGCGTGTCTACAGAGTATTCATTGATACTCTGTATCTCACACACACCCCAACAGAAAAGGCAATTACTATTCCGAGGGAAAGTGCAAAGGCTTATGTTTCTCTGGTTTCACCATAAGTAGAGTAAGAAGCTAACGTTGTTCTGGTATGTAGGCCTGCCAACCACTCACTCTGTTACACACCATGTCAGCTGCTCAATAGTGCATTGGATTATGGTTTTATTGAGCCTGCCAGATAGATACTTTTGAAGACTTCTAAACAGCCCAGAGGGAATGACAAGTGCAGGCATACAGTTCATGTGTTTGTGTGTCCTTACAACTGCTCATTGACTAGCAGCTTCAAATAAACCCTTGGAGGAACTGAAAATTGTTAGGATAAACCAGGCTATTCAACACACGGCCTGTGGGCCACATGCGGTCCCTTTGCATGCGGCCCGCAGCTCCTTGAGCTGCTTCCCGGGCCACCTGCCTTCCTCATTGCTGGGGACTCAGCGGCAGCGATGAGCTGCGTGGCTTTGAGCCAGGCCGTGTTCACAGGAGCTGCCAGCCAGCAGGGGGGGTGGGAGAAGGGAGTGGCAAAGGCGTGGCAGAGACTCATAGCAAGGCAGTGGCAGAGTTGGACAGTGAGGCAGCGGCGGAGGCAGGCAGCGAGGCTGGGTTCAGAGAGGTCTGCACTGGGGCTTGGGTAGGGTTACCATCTGTCTGTTTTTCTGCAGACATGTCCTTGTTTTTACATATTAAATCGCTGTCCGGACATGTTTTTTTAAAAGGCAAAACATGTCTGGGATTGTTTGCCCTGCAAAGGGGATCAGGGAGGGGGCAGCGGCATGTGCCTTCAGTGGAATGTTTGGAGCCGCACGCCTGGACTGTTCACAGCAACTCTGCGCATGGGCCATAGTGCCTGGAGGGAAAAGCATGTGGCTCTGGTGAGACCCAGGGCGTTCCTCCGCCCCACTAAATGTATGTCCCTGGCTCTGCGGGAGGGAAAGGGCATTGAGTTAGAGCAGGGAGCCTGGGGTGCCTGGTTCTGGGGGAGGAGAGAGGCATTGGGTTGGAGCAGTGGACTGAGGAAATGCCTAGTTCTAGTGGAGGGAATGGGCATTGGATCGGCACGGGAGGGATGGAGGGTGCCTGGCTCTGGGGGAGAGGTGGGTGCATTGGATTGGAGTGGGAGGGCTGGACGAATCCCGGTTCTGGTGGAGAGCAGGTAACTGGGTGTTAAAACATCTGACTTTCCTTTCCTTTCCTGTAGGTGGGCAGTGGGGTCTGTTGGTTAGATATGGGGGTTCTAGTCTCTGCTCTGTGAGGACTATGGGAGCTGGTGCTTGGTGGGGCAGGCAGGGGAAAGGAACGGTTTCTGGAAAACAGGATTCCTGAGTTCCTTTTCTAGCCGTGCCACTTCTCCCCTCGGTGCCTTTAACTTCACATTGATTGTACTTACATTTCAGTAAATATTGTATTGGCAGTTTTTGTTTGATTTGTTAACATTGTGAAGCCAAAACAAAAAAGTAGTCAATATAATGGTCTTTTGTTGAAAGGTGTTTTAGTAGATAAATTGCTGAACTGTCATTGCTCATTAAATGTGCTGTCATATGGGTGGAAATCAGGTAAATATTGCATTTTATTAATATCAACAGATCTGACTTAAATGGGGCCTGCATGTTGTGTAGTCTTGCCTTAATCTTTGAATTCATGCCTGTCAGTATCAAAGAAGCTATTTGCATATATTTGCAACCACGCTTCAGTTGTGTCCCTTGGCATGTGGTGCAGGTATCATTGTAGCCCTCAGGGCTTCCAAAGTTGAGTAGCCCTGGGCTAAACCATAAAGAATCTTGAGTTTACAAAAGTAGTAGGGTCCAATTTAAAACATGTCATTTTAATCATTGGGTCTTGTGCAAGCTTTAGATCTTGCACATTTGGAATCTAGCCCTATAGGCCTACTTGGAAAAGTCAGGAGCAGTCAAACTAACTTAAAACAAATAAATAAAATTAAACTAAGATGTCAGATATCCACCCCAGATTCTGGGGCAGCATTTCCGTTCAGTCTGTGCTTACCCATGTGACAGTTTGAAGCTGAAAGTTTTCCTGTCTTGTTTTGGAATGAGACAGTGGAGTGCCTGTGTTCTGTTGCATATTTTTCAAACACTCCTGTCTGCCTGGGTAATAAGCTGAGAACCACCTCTTCAATAAAGAACCAATTCTTTCCTATGTAACATGCTGCTAAGAAAATGCAACTTTAAATGTGAGGCAAACAAAGATCTATATTCAGTGACTGCTTAGTGTGGGCAAATGTCAGTGGGGCCTCGGGTTTATGCAGTCTTCCTGTATGGATCAGCTTGTAGGATCAGGGTGGAAGAGTTCTTTTGATTAACAACATTTGAATGCTTAAATCAATTGCAGGAGAAAACATGAAATACAGATGGAAACCACAATAAAAAAGGAGGTTTAATTCTTTCTCCTGGCAGGAGTTGTTACAGAAAATGGCTTTATGAGAAACCATTCTTGGAATTTGATTAGCTTATGTTCTGGTTCTCCCCCCTCTCCCCCCCCAAAAAAGAGACTGCGTTTGGTTGTTGGTTTCTGTAATCTCCCTCAATACCCTTCTGCACACTCTATCAGCAGCGCCCTGCCTTGAGCCTACAGGGCAGAGAGTTTCCCCTGTGCTCCCCCCCCCCCCCCATGTATGTTAGGGATGTAAGAGTAGTCGACTACCCGGTAAGCATCTGTGTGAGAGGCAGGAAGAGGGGGAACAGGAGATGGTGCTGTGGGGAGCAGGCTTAAAAGATCTATCAGAGGCAGTGGGGGAGGGAGGATAGGGGAGGCTGCCCCTGTCCACAACCAGCCCTGGCCACTGCGAACAGGGGCTGCTGGACTTGTCGTGAGCTACGACTGAGCAGCAACGGTTATGTGCCCGGGGGTGAAGGCAAAATTTGCGGCCCTCCCCTCTCCCCCGCTGCCACCATGTGGTGAGGCCCCATACCTGGTGCATGGCTGACCCGGACCCTGGAGGATGGGGGGAGCTTGTACCGCATCTTACGCCACTCCCTCCGGTTTGGGGCCAGGCCCCTGCACGCATTAACCCTTCAGCAGAGGTGGAGGAGGGTCAGGCTGGGCACAGGGAGGTGGGGAGGAGACAGCTGCAACCTGCAGCTGTGGGCAGAGGAGGAGCAGGCAAGAAGAGGGATGACGGGAGTGGAGGAGCACTAAATTGGCACCCCACGAGCGGGGCACCTGGGGGCAACCCCTCCCCCGCACCCTCCTCACTACACCACTGTAAATAATCCACATTTTAGGATATTTATTGTTTAATAATTACTTAATTGCCTATTAAAATAACACACAAATATTTTTAAATCAAAGTAACACACAACTCCAGAATCGCCCTGACTTTTTTTAAAGCATTTGAAACAATAAGTTAGTGGGAGGAGTGGTGCTCTGGGGAAGCAGAGGGGGATTGGATTAGAATTGGGGTCTGGGAGTTCCTGGCTCAGGAGGAAAGGGGGGGGGTATTTTTCTTAATTTTTTGTTTATGTATTTATTCCCAAATAAAATCACAAAATTTATATTAATTTTATATCAATAAATGTCAATTTTTTGCAATTACACAAATAATTATGTTTATGCAAAATCTCAGACTTACAAAGTATCTCAAATTTTCACAAAAGCCTGTTCTATTTGCTTGACTATGGTATATGCTTGGTTTTTATTTCAACAAAAAAAGTTATGTATCACATAAATTTTTTAAAGTACCTTACATTTATATTTAAATTAAAAATGATTTTATGTGAGCAAATAACAATTTTACACATCAAATTATTGTATTATATTAAAACAAGACCTGAAAAAATATTATAAAATATGCCTAAAACATAATCTATAATAATAAATAATTACAACTTTCCCATAGAAGTACATTTTCTTTGGTGTATCAGTTTTCATTTGTGTGGTCCTCAGAGGGCTTCAAGTTTAACATGACTAACATGCTACCAGAATATTGTTTTTAAGTTTTTCCTTTTGTTATAAAGTAATCCCAATGCACTCATCCCTACTCTTCAGTCAGGTCCCCTAGTACCCAATACCAATGCACTCACCCCTGCCCCAGAGCCAGGCACCCCCCATTCCAATGTAGCCACTCCTTCCCCAGAGCAGGCACTCCAGCCCCCTCCATACTGTAGGTAAATCTAATTAATCTCTGTATTAATCATTTTCTCGTTGATTTTTTTCATTTTAACTTTGTATCCAGTCCTTTTAGTATTGTAATATGTCTTTAATTTATTGTATTAAGTCCTTTTATAGAAACTTTGTATTAAGCCTTTTTACATAGAAAGCTTGTATCTTGTAGACTTTGTACCCTCCCCCCTTTGCTAAATTGATTGTCCTGCTGAGTAAATGAGGTGTGAATGGATAAGGCATGAAAGAAAAGCACCTCTGGGCACTTGCAAGGGTTAGAGAAAGGTAGATGCTAGATTCAAGAACAATAAGACCTGTGAAGTGGGCTCATTGAAAGAAGACTGGGCCTATGTATGCCTTGGGAGTAAGCAGCAAGCACCTGCTTTTGGAAGATCCCTCTTTGAAGGTGAATGAGGGAGCATTAAAACAATACCCAGAAAAAGGTGCCATAGACAAATAACTGCATATACATATTATGATGCTCTGCATGAGAGGGAAGACACTATGCTCCTAAGGCCGTGGTCACTAACCAGTAGATCGTGATCTACCAGTCGATCGCAGGAGCTCTGAGTCGATCTTTAGCTCCTTCTGGACTGCTTGCCTGCTCACAACTAATTTTGAATTGGCATTCTTTGCAGAGCAGCTACTCACGGAGCAGCAACACAGGTGAATAGCTGTGGTAGGATCTGTTGGGTCGGGAGGGCTGAAACACCCTGGCCAGATGGCTGTGGCAGAGGAGGCTGTGCCGCGCTCTGGCTGATCGGGCCGCTTTCCCTCTGCTCCAGCCCACGTGGAGCATCATGCAGCTTTGTTGCTTCCTGCCTTGGTGCTCTGCAACTTTGATTCAGATTTCTTCCATCAACTTCAGGCTCACAGCACAATAACCTCACCCTGGCATCCACTAGACTGGTTATTTCTTGCAGATGGGCCTCAAAGACCTTTCATCTACACCCTAGTGGCCTCTGTGCTGGGTCCACAGCCTCCATGTGGGTGGGTCTTGTGGCTCTTGGCCCTCTCACTGTTGGAGCCCATGTTTTCCCTCTTGGTTGGGGGCAGAGGATGGGAACCCAGGCCTCTGGTTTCAGCCTAGGGCCCTGTTTTTGGTGAGCTAAGGACTCTTCCTTAAATCCCTTAACACTTCTCTGGACTGCTCTAACTTCCCTGCTTGTCAGCATCTCCTGGAGATGTGAAGGCTGCTGTTTGCTGCTGTGGATTTGTGGCTTGTCATGACTGATTCCCAGCTAGATACCAAGGCGCTTCCTCAAAGCTGCTCCCAGCTGTTCTCTGGTAGCAGCTGGGCTGTATTTCAGATAGCCTACTGGCTCTCTTCTTGTGATATTAGTTCCCACTATCCCCTCTCCTGGAGCTAGGGTTGTGGTGAAGGCAGTCTGTCTCCCTCCTTCATATAGGGCTGTGGCTTAGACAAGTAGTGAGACCTTAGCCAGTCTGTTCTTCACCTGGCACCTTCTTTCCAACAATTCCTCCACCTTGGAGGGTTTGCCCAGCAGTCTTCTTTTGCCAGAGTCAGCACTATGAAACTGAGCTATTGCTGGCGGTGTGAAATATTGCCGCAAACATTTTTTTGGGATGCACTTGCAGCTAATCTATATTTGGCATTAGTTCAGCTGTGACTGTAGTAGGAATGTAAATAGCGATTAAGAAAAGTAATCCTTTAAACTGTTAACATTGTATCTGTTAAATGGTTAATTGTTAGCAACCTCACAAGGTAGGTGCGGGTGGTGGTGTAGCACCCCCGCACTTTACAAGAGTTCCAGCTGCCATCCCGCACCTAGTACACTTCATTTAAATGTTAACAGAATACTGGTAAAATTGTGGCTTATCAGTTAACTGGTTACATTTTACTCCCCTAGACTGTAGACTATGTCAGTTCTTAAGAACAATATAAGGGTTGGGTAATTGGACTCTTGGGTGCAACTAAACAGGTTGGGGAGATAATCAAGTAGTTTGTTTTTCTATTTCTGTTATGGGAGAATTAACCATCATTCATTGATCAGTAGTTTGTAATTGTTTCATAGATGTCTGATACAGTGGCTGCTGAAGCTCTTAGTAGTCTCTAGGGCCTAGGTGGCCCCATACCATATATGAGTTTTATACAATATCTCTGTATTAATGAAAAATGCATTCTATTCTTCCCAAATGCAAATTGCTTTCAATTGTTTTAATTCTTACTGAATTTAAAAATCAAAATGAAAATATATTGGATAAACATGCCATTTTGCCACAAAGTTTTAATTTTTTAATAAATGTATTTTAACACTAACAGACAAAGCTTTAAACTTTCCATATGCTAGCAATGTTTGAAGTGAGATTGATAGCCCTGCCTATGTGCAATAAGAGTATTTCCGAGATAGCACGTGTTCTCTGACTCCATCAGTTCAGACGGCTTTATAAAAAGCCTTGGAAAAGGTGCAGCCATGTTAATCCCAAATATGTGAGTGAGACCGTATCTTTCAAGCTCTGCTCTTTGACCAACAGAACTTGGTCTAATAAAAGATAATACCTCACACACCTAGTATCTTTCATAAAAGGAATGTCTACTGATTCTGTCAGCCACTCCTGTTCTCTCTGCATAAGTGTGAAGACAACCTACTTAATTGAAAAAAGGGGGGGAGGGGAACTTCATGCACCTGTAAATGAGTTATTTTGGGAGAAAAGCATCAGAAAACTCTCTGAACTGTGGATAATTATTTCACAAGAGCTCAGTTATTCAGCTAAAAGCAACTTACTGTGTTAATACCTTTGGCTCAGTAAGATATACAGCAGTAGGAAAAAGCAGCACACGAATCTGTTGGAGATCCAGCTGGTGAATGATCTCACACTGAGATTTACATTTGCTTTTAGTTTTTTTGCTACTGGCAATGGAAAAAAAGACCCATTTTAAAACAAGGAATGAAGCTGGCAGCAGGTATTCCATGTATATTGCACCACAGTTGTGGGTCTTTTACGTCAGAAATGTTTTAAGCCAACAAAATCTGAAATGTATATGAACTAAGAACTCATTCATATCTTTTGCTGTGTAATAAAAATCAAAACCAACCTCTGATTATAAACTAAGCCAAGGCAAACCTGAATGTGTATTCAGAGAGTCATCTTTAATGTTAAGACTCTTTTTACGAATCTGCAATCTGAATTGTTTCTGTTTTAATTTGTGCAAAATATTGTTCCATGTCATTTCACTCTCATCCCCAGAATCACTCCATTTGGAAGAATTCTGTGTAGACTCCATGAAACTGCAGTTATGTGAGGAAATAGTGGGTGGGGAAGTTACTTGTATGGCTTTTTGCCATTTACAGGACTCTTGAGGGACTCAAAGAATGTGTTTCCATTATTAAAGATGTTATGAACTGAGCCTCACAAAGACTGTATTGTAACTAATGCTGAATTTTCAGAGAGGGGGAAAAGAAGAATGAAGTGTTATCTCATACTGGCCCTTAGCCAGATTATTTGCCCAGTGAACTCAATGGAAGCAGGACTGATCCTGCTTTCAGCAAGCTACTGCTTTCACAACTTTGTGAAATTCAGTTCTAGGTCCGAGAATGCATATTTCTAAAAATCTTGTAGGTGGAAAATTAGTTTTTATTATTAAACACTTCTATAGAAGTGACAAAATTCCCATATTATTTCATAGCTGCATCCACTGAGACTAATATAGTTACAGTCTAATATCTTAAAGTTTAGAGGGATCGGGAAGTAACAGTTTTAAGCAGCTCTTTGATTCTTCTTTG
Organism: Pelodiscus sinensis; assembly: GCF_052426305.1. NCBI lineage: Eukaryota > Metazoa > Chordata > Testudines > Trionychidae > Pelodiscus > Pelodiscus sinensis. The sequence continues at coordinate 254,738,278 of NC_143052.1, read as the reverse complement.
TCTCCTGTCCAAGGAGCAAGATTGCCTTCATAGGTCTTGTCTATAATTGACATATTAATAACACCTGCCAGCCATGATGCAGTCACCTGAGGCAGTAATAACTTTAAGCAGGGGCTCAAGTATTTATTTCACAATACGTAGGGTTGGTTATTTGACCAATCCAAAGTAATTGGTCAGATATTTTAAAGTACTAATTTACTAAAACAGTAAAAATAAAAAGACCTCATGGTCTCTAGTAGGCTTAACCTTAGAGTCTTATGCCTAATTATACTAAAGTTACTTAACCATGTTATTCCAACTCAGAAAAATGTGAAATACAGTGAAATGAAATTTTAGAAAATGAAAGAATAGCACCATGATGCAATCTAATGTAGGCTGTAGCCTACCTCAGCATCATTTTTGCTGGAATATTTAACAATATTAGACCATGGTCAAATAGGCAGTCAATTGACAGTTGCACTAATGGTTAACTGCCTCCTCTATTACTAGTATTAATTTTTCTTCTTTAGACCCCCAAAGACTTGACCCATAACTTCACTCAAAATGCCTCTTCGATATGTTGGTTAAAACCATTTTGTGAATAGGAATTTGGATGTCTCTGTTTATCTCTGACAGAAACATCAGATTTCCTTAAAGACAGTTATTGAAATTAATTTTTAAGGACCCTGTATAGATATCATGTAAGTTAGATGTTCTTCATTTTATTACTGAAATTAGGGAAAGAAAATGAGAAGTAAATGGCTTGATTGATGTAGAATGGCAAAAGCACTTTAATTCTGAAATCATCTTAACATAAAGCTGTTCACATGCATCAAAATATTTGGGCTCAAATTAAAACTATAGGAGTCACTGAAGTTCTAATGTGTGGGATAAAATAGGTTGTGGGTAATAAAAACCAGGCAATTAAACTAATAACTTTTCAATGCCTTACTTATTTCTAAGGGAGTTGAAGGCTGGGTCTTTTCTAAATGCATCCTGTAGAATTAACATCCAGTGGAACTAACAAGACACATGCTGCATTTTACTGTTCAGTCACACATTTTATTGAATCCTACTTACTCTTTCATCTGTAGGATGTCTCTCTAGATAGTGAACTCCTCTGGGCATGGATCTTGCCTGTAAATCATCTGATAGTTCCGGGACTACATAAACAATCACTTATTTCTGACCTGTTATGTTGCTGCAATATTCTCTCTAGAGAGGACTTTAAAAGCAACATTTTTAAAATGTTCAGTTCGGTGGTTACATTAATTTGAGCTCAAGATGTTCTTTGGAATTTTGGTAGCAGCTATTTTTTTTTATAAAGTAAACTGGTTTGTGAAATCTAACAGGCTGCATTTCTCAGATAACATAACACACCTAACCTGTCAGCCTATATGTGTTAATGAAGAAGGGAAAACTGCACTGAGAAATAGCAAAGTTTCTTTTCATATTTGAGTCTGAGACTGACTAGAGTAACAAGTGATCTCAATTATTTTTAAAGTATGTTCTAAAAAGTCTTTTAGAAACAGACTGCATGCATCTACTGTTATGTTTCCTCCACTCTCGTATATTCATCACTTGGTTTACTTACTCAGTGGGAGACTGAAAGCAAGAATGGAATTAAGACCAGATACCAGTTTTGAACATTTGAAGAAGTTAAAGATTTTTTCCCTTGATTTCTAGCTATTCTAAAATCAACTCAGGTAAGACTAATCGAATGGCCATTTTAAAATTTGTAAACTTGTGTTTCTGACTACAATTGTGCATATGTGCCTTCTTGTCAGAGTCTGATTGTTTGGAAAAATTTGATTATTGGACAGCTTTTTAAACACACACACACACACACACACACACATACACGCGCGCGCGCACACACACACACCCGGCTCGCCAGCCGTGCTGTCCGGCAATATGCGCATGCGCAGATCGCCCGAACCTGGCTCTTCCGGGTTGCAATCTACTCGCCACAGGCGAGTAGATTGCATTATTTGTCGAGCCCTGTGCATGTGTGTGTGTGTGTATATAGGTATTTTGATAGTAGAGGCTTCTAACATTTCAAAAGGGGAGTAAGGTCTGTGTGTCTCAGGAATTTATAAATGTCTTGATAGGTCCAAGAGTCATAAGATCAATAGCTCAGATTCCAGAAGATTACAAAATCATCAGAAACAACAAGGAGCCCTGTGGCACCTTACAGATGAACAGATTTTGAATCTGTTAGTCTTTAAGGTGCCACAGGACTCCTTGTTTTTGCAGATACAGACTAATATAGCTATCTCTCTGAAAATCGTCAGTTTGTAAACTCAGCAAATTAATGCTTGTTGTATGATCTATTAAGTTTGCTTGATTTAGAATTCTATAATTTGCTAGGTTCTTGACCCAAGATCAGGCCTAGTATTATCAAAATTATGGCTCCAGGAGCCCTGTGAGAGACAGCAATAATGTCAACACTCACATTCAGAGAAGGCCGTCTGTAACTGTAATATTTTTATTATTAAAAGCAGTATTAATTTTCTATTTGTTTGGATTGTTTTACTCATTAAAGTGGTATAATGTAATGCTCTCAGAGTTGCTAACACAATCACAGGCTCTCTCCTCAGGGAGAGCAATGAATAGGGTTGCCAGCAGGTTTTTAACAAAAATACTGGACACACTTGACATTACATCACAATCTACATTACATCTTATTTAAAAAACCTAGCCAATTAGCCCGTCATAAGACGGGATTTTCAGGTCTTCTCTCCTGAGCGCTCTCGCTCCGTCTCTTTCCCCTCCTACTGCCTCCCTCCCCTCCTCAGCTCTCCTCTGCCTCCTTCCTCTCTCTCCGTCTCTTTCTTTCTCTTCTTCCCCCTCCTGCCTCTCACACTCCCTTTCTCTTCTCCTCCTCCTCCTCCTCCTGCCTCTGTCTCCCCTCTGTCTCTCCCTGCCCCTCTTCCCCTTCCCCTTTCCCTTCCCCTCCCGCCATGGTGCTCGGCCGAGTGCTGCCTCTTCAGCAGGGCTACTGTAAGGGAGGGGGGGCGGGGCGATGACGTACATGGGCAGGGCGGTATATGTCACTGCCCCGCCCCCCCGTTCCCCATCTGCCATGGGGGAGCCCAAATGGACCCTTGCACTGCTGGCTTCCCTGGCAGCCCGGCTGAGGGGCGCAGCACTCAGCTGAGCACCAGAGCAGGAGGGGAAGAGGGGGCGATGACGTACATGACCCCACCCCCTGGCCGTGTACGTCACCGTCCCGTCCCCTTACCCTCCCTCCGTGGCGGCTCGGCTGAATGTTGCGTGCTCAGCAGGGCTGCCGTGGGGGAGGAGGGGCGGGGCGGTGACATACACGGCCAGGGGGCGAGGCTGTGTATGCCACCGTCCCCTCTTCCCCTCCCCCACGGTCGCCCGGCTGAGGGGCGCAGCACTCAGCGCCATGGCAGGAGGGGAAGGGGGGCGGTGACGTACACAGCCACACCCCCTTCCCCTCCCGTCGGGGCCCAGCTGAGCGGTGCAGCATGAGTGCCGCTCAGCTGGCATGGGGAGCGCGAACCCCAAACAGCCGCTTGCCCCCCTGCCAGGGCCCAGCTGAGCTCAAAGCCGAACACCTGGTAACCCTAGCAGTGAAAGGTTGAAACACATCTTAGTCTGACCCTGGCATGCTGATGAATTCCAGCAGCTGTACCTGAGTCCTGATGCCTTCTAGGCTTCAATGTCCCTCGAGCATATATATGTATTCATACCTCTTCCCTCCTTTACCGTGTTAACTTGCTCATTCTCTCAATACTGAGCTACCCTTATCCTACAGGTTAGCATGTTAAGTAACTAAAGCTTATTAGCATATACATCAGTTGAATTACTATGGTTACCCACGGTTGAGCAACTGCTGTTTCCCTCCAAAAATACTCTAAAGTGGTACAAACTGCCTTCTTGCAGTTACCTCCCAGCAGCTTGCAACACTTGTGAGTATTGCAAAACAAACACAATCTTTCTCCATCTTTTGACATAATGTCAGTTTACACATACTTATGCTAACTGGCTAAGCTATTCCTATATGTTTAGGCCTAAAGAGCTCAAATGTTCCTGGAATCCATTCCCTTACCCCTTTATCTTTTGATTACTCTGTAATCACTACATAGCTATTCAGTATGCTTCAAGAAATTTAGAAGTTTCATACACGTCATGCACCATTTTTAAATTCCACATCACAAACTCGGATTGAGGAAGTAAATTGAATTTATAAACTGAGAGCTAAAAGAGTTCCCATTAAAGAAACTGAAATGCTTATCATGATGAAGCTTTCAAGATATGCAAGTACAGAAATATAACAATGTGGTTATACACAGAGCACGAAAGGATAAACAGTACTGGTAGTCATTAAGCAGATTGATTCTGGCAGGTTATAATATGGAAGTAGTTTTTTTTTTTTCTGGATCACTAATGTTTTCCATGATGATTTATTACCACCTCAGAGATAAATAGATTATTTGTTGTAAAGTTTATTACTGACTAATGTAATTTATGATTAAATGACAATCTTTTGCAGTATTTAATAGGAGTATTTCTAGTCTACAATTAAAAGTTCCCTTTTTTAACAAATGAGGTCTAACATTGAGAAGCATAAGATGGCCTTACTACTTACGTTTCTCTGAATGAATAGGAGTTGGATCTTATATAAATTAGTATTGTCAGCTGTGAGGCAGTTTGTTTTAAAAACTGAGAATATCACCAATTAAATCTGTTCTGCCTTAATCTTCAAAACTCATTCTTGGATGTAGCAACTGTTGGCAAGTTACATGCCTGCCCGCGAACAATAGCATTGTAATACTAGCACACTCCTCTCTGTTTCTAGACAAATACACACATACATTTTACACAGAAAAAGTACACTCACACATTTCCATTGCAAATTGAGGGCCTCTGTCTTTGGTGGATTCTGCAGTATAGAAGTTGTTGCAGAACAGAAAAATGAAGAAACCGTTACTGTTGAATGCCCCTCTTGAAAGCAGATTAACTCTTCAGTTTTTAAATCCTGACCAAAAGCACTCCTTACAAATCTTAATTCTGCTAGTTATAGCTATTAAACTAAAAGGAAGACTGGGTAATTTGTAATGGAAACTTTGAGATAATACATTAATCAGTTAGAATACAAAAAAATTAGGTCATGCTTTCTAACTAAAGCTGATTGTATATTATCAATTACATAGTTAATGAAGGTTGTAATACATGGAATTTAAAGCTTTAATATTGAATGTAAAGTATCTGCATTTTTTTTACTATTATCTTTATTATATATTTAAATGCAATTACTTTATTTTGATGAACCCCACAGTTTAAAAAATTAGTCCACATTTAGTTGCATAACATTGAATCAAATTCTTAAACTTGAGAAATGCTGACCCTTTGTTTTAAAAATTACTTGAATTTTTATTTTAACTCAAAAAATATCCTATAAAATTCTCTTCACCATTGAGAAGTGGGGTCCAGGTTTGAATCCTTGCCTTCCCAGGGCAGCAGTCTGTTCAGAGTGTGTTGTTAAACAGGTTCCCCTTTGGAAGACAGCTAAGATACTGCTACCACTATCTCTGAAGGGCTGTAATGAAGTCATTCTTTGAAGATGCCAGTTGTCTTCTTGTGGTTGGGAGAGTTCCAGGTTTTGCCTCTGTTACAGAGCAAACACTATTGTCCTGACTAATTTCCTGCAATTGCTGGGATGCTCCTTGTTCCCTAGTTTTCCTCTACAAGGAACCAATTAGCAGCTCCTTCACTGAGCCCAGGAGCTGCTGCTGGTTTTTCTGGAAGACAACAAGAATAGAGGTTGGAAGACAACAAGAATAGAGGTTGGTAGGGAAGATGTGGAGCAGGAAGCCTTGCAATAGATGGTGGTTGGGAGGTGTTATTGAGGTAACCAGGGAAGTGGGGAAGGCAGATTGCTCCTCTTTCCCTCCAGAAAAACAGCTACCAGGTGCCTTGCTTGGAAAGCTTTAGTTGTTTTACTGAAGGGATGGGAGGAACACAGAGAGAGCAGTAGTGATGAGGAGTCCTGTGGCACAGAGAGAGCAATGTGTGTATATGCCTGGTGGAGGACATATGTCTGAGTGTCAATAGGGGTATGGCCTCTGGTAGCTGTAATGGCACTTTGTCCTAAGCCTGTGGTTCTCAACTGGTGGTTCATGGTGACTTTTTCGGTGTTCCCCAGGAACATTGTCCAAAGTCATGTGGTGTGAGCAGGTGCTGCCATTAGGCTGTTTTATGCCATGTTAACAAGCAGGTGGCGCGTCATCCATAGCGTCACCTAGGACGCAGCTGTGTTGTGTTGCCAATAACTTCCATCTGAGGCCATCTGAGGCTCTGAGCGTCAGTGTAGCTGCCGCCATCATGCTGAGCGGTTGTTGTGTCGTTCGTCCTGTGCTACATGTGCTGGAGGTGGTCCACGAAAATTTTTGATTGGCCTGGTGGTCCGTGGACTAAAATGAGTTGAGAACCACTGTCCTAAGCACAGCAGTACTACCTCTTGCTGCTCCAGAGCCTATGTTGGCTGCTTTGCTCTCTTGTAGCCAGTAGACTGCCCATTCCTAGTGGAGACTAGGCAGACATTTGCAAGTCATGGATGGATGGTTGGGGAACCTACCTTTGGTACAAGTGAAGAGATCAAAAAGGGGTAATGTAAGAAGAGTGGGAAAATCAGTGTGGGTGGATTTTAGGTGCATTCAGATGAATATTGGGTTACGTTCCTTGGCTTTTTGTGCATGTATTTTTTGTTTTCACCTGATTAAAAAGAAAACAGACAAATCTTCAATATGTTTATATAGCCATTTGATGGCCACAGGCCAAGGAAACTCCATCTTAGAAGAATTGTTCCTGGCAACGTTTTTCACATAGGGTATGTCTAGACTACATGGCTCCGTCGATGGAGCCATATAGATGAGTTTACTAAACATAGAAAAATGAAGTGGCAATTTAAATAATCGCCGCTTCATTTACATCAAAATGGCTGCTGCGCTATACTGATCAGCTGTTTGGCGGCACAGCGGGGCAGTCTGGACACACCGCAGTTGACAAGGTAGACCTCATTTCACAAGGTATACCGGAGTGGTCGACAAAGGCTTACCTTATCGACCGTGGTGCGTCCAGACTGCCCTGCTGTGCCGCCAAACAGCTGATTGGCACAGTGTGGCAGCCATTTTGATGTAAATGAAGCGGTGATTATTTAAATCACCGCTTTATTTTCCTATGTCTTTTAAACTCATCTACGTGGCTCCGTCAACAGAGCCATGTAGTCTAGACATACCCATAGTGACAAAATATGATCTTCGAAGATGTCAGTTGGAGCAAAGGGCATGGCTAAACTGGAAAGGGAAATAGGATTAGTATGCAGGAAAATGGCATGCCTGAATCTTCAGTAAGGTACGTAAAAGGACATGAAGGAATCAATCCTACTTCTTTCCTTCCCTGAGAAAAGTAGCCATGGATGTGAGCCTCCGGTAGCAAAATCCAAACAAATGTACTTCTAAAAAACAAAGTAACTTTTTCAATATGAGATTTTAAAATGGGAGGAAGGTAAGACTGTAGGTCTTGTGATTTAGCTTGTGTTTATTTTTGAAAAATCGTGCATGCTGTCAAATACAATAAATTGCACATTTAAATACTGGGTTTGTTCATATAATCATTTTACAATTGTTTAATTGAAACTAAGTTTTATCAAGGCTAACCAGAATGTCCAATTGAAAAGAGACCCTGGGGGCTTCAGTCAGCACCACTAACATGGCTGGCGACCTCCCAGAAGCGAGGACATGTTCATTGGCTCCTAGTCAGAGGACTGACTATGGGGCTCTGCATGCTGTCCCCTTCCTCTGAGTGCTGGCTCCACAGTTCTCATTGGCTGGGAATAGCGCTTAGTGGGAGCAGAGGCAGAGCCTGTGGGTGGAGGCTGTAAGCGTGCACTGCACAGAGCCATCTAGCCGTCCTTACACCTAGGAGCAGAGGCACATCTTGTTACTTCAGGGGAGACTCCAGAGGTAAGTGCAGCCCAGAGCCGACTCTCTAGCCCTGAGGCCCCTCATGTCCCCAAAGTCCTTCCCAGACCCTACATTTCAGCCCTGAGTCCCCATCACACCCTGAACCCCTCATTTCTTGCCCCACTTCAGAACCTGGATCCCCAGTTGGAACTCACCCCCTCCTGCCCCAGCCTGGTGGAGTGAAATGAGTAGGCGCAGGAGCCTCAAGGAGGGGGCAGGGATGCGGATGAGGCAAGGGTGTTTGGTTTTGTGCAATTAGAAAGTGGACAACCCTAAGTCTGTCTCTGATGAAATTGTATATTTACCTGTTTGGCTTGTCTTTAGGGAAATTTATATGCACAAATCTTTGCAATTTATATGTTCATTAAATATATATAAAATAAAATAATATTTTCTACAAACAGTTCCTCTACCTAAACATGAGCATATTTTAGTATAAAATAAATACTGCATAAATATTAGCAAGCAGCGTCTCCATAACATTTTAAATGTGAGCACTGATTTGGAATGAAAACACAGGCAAAAATAATAAATAAAATAAGATCACTAAGGATGTATTGGTAGTAACATCTTATTTTCTACAAGGCTTAGCATAGTCCTAGCAGAATACAGTATAGAGAGTGTGTAAGTATCAGTGGTTAGCATAGCAACGAGCAGAAATAGGGATTATAGGAATGAAGCTTTAATTGTCTAGACTAACATTTCACTTACTAATTAAATCCCCTTCTGAGCCTCTCCCAGTTGGCTCATGAAGCAAAAGACCTTGTTACATTTAGAGTATTTAGATAAATTTATACTATGGATACAGCACTGAAATATTTTTTGGTCCAAAATTTATAATTTTGAGGCCACAATTTCTTACAGTAAATATAAAAATCTGAAAGTAAATTCCCCTTGATTGTTCTCTGTGTCAAATGTCGATATCCCTCTTCCTTTCTGTTTTTTTGTTTTGTTTTTTTTACTTTTAAAATTTTTTATTAGTCTCTGCTCCAGAATAGATGTGGTAGACATCACACCCAGCTAACATAAGCAAGCAAGTTATGAATCTATCAATAGTTACTACTTACGTTTAATGCTATTAATTCAAATCCACATCTCTCAGTATGTTAACATGCATTTGGATCAAAAGTAGCATCAGTCTCCGCACTGGCAACTTGGCTGACATTCATATAATTCATATGTGGCTATGGTATTCATTGCTGCAGGGAGTTATGGAAGAAAATACCGGACCTGGGTTTTTTCAAGAGCCAGATGATTTTTTTGATTATTAATAACATTTGTAGATACACACGCTGAGATAAGAATAATCAAATCTCATGTTTCAGAGTATACACTAATCCCCTAAAGCAATCGAGCAGAAATGTATCTTCCTTCAGTCCCCAAGATCAGTATATAATAGTACACCACTGTCTAGGAACCTTATTGAAGGTGGTTGAAGATTCTGCTTTCACTAAAGGGTCACGACAGAGCAATGATGCTGGAATGAATTGACTGATGATAAGACTTGCTATGCTGCATCCTATCCAACTGTATGTTCTCTCCTCAACAATGCTATATGCATGCAGTCTGGACACAGACTGCATTGGATGTAGGTTAGCTAATGGGCAGTACAATAGCTAAGACTAGCCAGAATTTCATGAAAAGTAAAATAAGATTGTATATTTTCTATTATGTCATCTATTAAGGAACATGGCTATATTAGGATTTCTTGCTAGGACATTTTACTAGAGGGTTTGTTTTTTCTAAAGATTAGCAATAGAAGCAATAATAAATGCAGATCCTGAATTGATGTGTTTGAAATGGATTCCTTGGTCCTGGAGAGTAAAAGGTTATACACTAGCAGGGAAATCTTGCTATTTCTTAGCACTTTCTGCTGCAGATGCCATCCCTTTACTAGTTGCAGCTTTTAAAGTAATTATGTGTATAAAGCAAAGTAGATATAAGAAGTGTTTTGTTCTGTTATGTTTTCATTCAGGATCAACACATTTATAATATAAAAATAAATATTTGAGGAGAGCAGAATCTATCACATTTCTCTGCCCTCAATATATAAGACTTGTTTTACCAGCTCAAGCTGCTCAGATTGTAAAACTGGATGAGATTGAGTGTGAAGAAAATCAATGCAAAGTCAAATCAACTGACTGAATGAAAAGTGGACAAGATTAGTGATTACTTTAGTCTGAGACAGACCAATTATTTGTACCACTTGGGTGATTAATGTTTCAATCTCTTCTTATGACAACTTTACTATATAAAATTTTGTTTTATTCTTATATAGATGTTTCCATGTATTTGGTGATTTCATAGTTGTGTTGTATCAGTATTTTTCTGTAACTTTATGTATTTGTTTGACTCTTTAGTGCAATTAGATATTGGTAATATGTGCATCAAATGCTACCACTTTTTTTAAATGGTCAGTGACATAAAAATTTGGTAGTCTTCTAAAAATTATAGTCCAAATAATACTCTAGCTTCCAAATTTATGGAAGCTTTAATTTTGATACTAATTTTTGGAGGCGTAGTGATACTTTGAGCAGTCAATGAGGAAGCATCAAGTGGCTAGAAATGGACTTGCTACCTCAGATGATACAGAGGCAGCAGTGCAGGGCGGCAGGCAGGAGCCACCTGTCCCCTGTGTGTAGATGCTGAAATGTTCAGCGGTTACACAATTATTTAATTAATCCATTTTAACCTCTCTAGTGTCAATCAAATAAACAGCATGCTGCATATCTCCTTTTCCTCTTCCTCAAGCCTGCTATTACCTTCATGGATTCTTATGCACAGATCCTGTGCTGAGTAGGTCTCTTGGAGTTCATTCACAAGTTCCCATGTCTGCATTTGTTACTCAAAAAGCTTCCCATGCACTCTAGTGATGTGAAGGGTGACTAAGCTTAACTGGCGGGGACTGGAGCTTCTTCCTGCCTGGCACTGGCAGGGGGTTGCTTCAGCCCCTCCCCAGGGTGGCCCGCTGTAGACAGGAGCTGCTATGCAGCGCAGCTCCTGCCTGTGGTGGATCCTGGTGCTCTGCAGGGCAGGGCTGCTCCAACCAGGACTTTGAAGCAGCGACTGCCTATAGTGGGGGTCGGGGGGGGGGGGGAGGCATTCCAGCCCAGCAGTGGGTGAGGGGGGGGGAGGGAGGGTCCGCTCAAGTCCAGCCAAAGCACCTCTCCCCCTTTCCCTTTAATCGGTTAACTGGTTAAACAGTGTTTAACTTGTCAGTTAAATGGGATTTTTACATCCCTAATGCACACTGCTGCATACTGGGAGTTATCCGGTCTATAAATTACCCTATTGCCCCATCTCCCATTCTCTGTCTGCTTGTCCGTCTGTCCTTAGAGACTGAGCTCCTGAGAGCAAAGGTTGTCTTACCTTGAGTGACTAGAAAGAGCCTTGCACATCGTGCTAACAAATCATTCAGTGTTGTTACTGATGTTACCTGCCAAATGACTGCACAAGCACACATCGAAGGCAGCCATGGGGCATAACTAGAGCCCTGTGCAGATACAACATTTGTATTTACCTCTGCATTTCTCTTGGCAAAAATGAGTTGTGGATATACACAAATTTGCAGGGTTCTAGATACAAAATTTGTATCTGCGTCCACAGCTGCAAAAATGTTGCGGCTATCCACATCTGCGACTGGCACCATAACTGACCGGATCCATTTCAGTTCAGTCAAGTAGACCTGTGGATACTCCAAATCAAAGACAAAGCTATTGCTGAAGTCTTGGTCATTTTCTTGCTAGCATTCCTTGCTTATAAATTTGAATGAATAGAAATCTGCCAGCTATAAACCAGATAAATGAGGAAGAGCAGAATAAACAAAATAAACTGGATTAACTCCAAGGAGGAGAATGAAAACAGAATAGAGATGCACGTGTTGTAATAAAACACTACACTATTAACAAAAAAAACCTCCTTCTCATAAGCCTGATGTGAAATCACACATGTATACAAAAAAACTGTACAATGGTGACACTGATAAATAGTAACATTGCATTTGTTTCCATATCACTCCGAACTGCTGTGGTTCATACAGGAGTCATCATTCGGGCTGATTTCTTATTTATTGGAATATCTTAGTACCAACATGCTCTGCAACTCTGAATTCTCATTTTCAGTTCCTCCCTCACCACTCCACCTGTGCTCAGCCAGTGTTTTTGAATGTTCTGTGGTTATTAATTTCCACGTCCTATTACTTACTATCTCAGTTCACCATTCAGTCCCCAACTCCCACTTAGAACAAGCTCCTTTATTCATTGGGCAGATTCTGTTGTTTGTCTGCCCCACTGATATCTGACTTTCTTATATACCCTTAGCAAATAATTAATCTCCCATGCAGCCAGCATAATCTTTTCACTTATCTTAGTTCACAACCTAGTTAATGGGCTGAGTAGTAGATTAAAGTCTCACAATTTATAGCCCATACTTACTGTTCTCTGAAAAGCGTTAAATTGAAACACTACTACACCTGTCCTGCCTCTTCTTCAAATCAACTTCCTTAATCTATACTTTCTCTCTCTCTCTCTCTTTGGCATCAGAGATTGAGGACTCCTGCATTAATGTGTGACTTACTGTATAAGTCTTCTCTATTGTCTGGACTCTGTACATGTTATAGCCCTCTACAGGTTAAATTACAACAGTTTAAAATACAACCGCAACGGCTTCTTACATCCTGATGGGTAGCTGATCACATTTTCATTACAGGTTTGATCTTTCGGCTTTTGGGACCCAGAAGTTGTTCTTTTTCTCTTACAAAAGCATTAAGCAAAATAGATCGGTATATTGAAAGAAAACATGTGGATTCCTTACACACTTGCAGGCTGTGCAGTCTTTTAGATGAGCTCAGTGTACATTTGCACGGTGTTTGCACATGTATAAAACTTAAATCGTGTGTGCAAGAGAGTTGCATGAGAAGATAATTGTTCCTGTTCTGATCTAGAAGCAAAACACCTAGACAAGTTTTGCTTCAGAAAGAGACTGCTGCATGCAAGCCAACGAATGGAGTTAGGCAGAGAATTTTGAAAAATAACAAGTGTGGCACTGTAGAGACTAAAATATATAGGATCATGAGCTTTCGTGGCTAAAACCCACTTCAGATACATTGAAGTGGAAATAACCTTATATCTTGGATACTATTCTTTCCACTCTAATTTATCTGATGAAGTGAGCTTTACCCACACAAACTCATGATCTTATATATTAATTTTTAAAGTGCCACAGGACTGGACTACTCGTTTTTAAAGTTGCAGACTAAAACAGCTACCTCTTTGAGAGAATTTTTAATTAATCCAGTCCAAGAGTTTAGAATCTCTAGTCCACTAATCAAATGAGCCTTATAGATTCTCCATTACTTGTTTTTTTTTAAATATTTGTTCATGCTTGTCTATTACAGTATATCCTTTTCTCTTGAAAGCAGAACTGATTCAAAGCTTCCAGGGGAAAAAATTCTATTTCTTCAAGTTGTGAATGTATTGCTTTTATTTTGTTTTTATTAAAACAACAACTCCCCCTCAACAAAATAAAATTGAGGGTTTTTTTTAGCAAGAAAGAAGGAACTAAACAGCACATTTTACATTCTTCAGGAATGTGATGTCAATAAGTCAGAACTGACTTATTTTAAAAAAAAAAACAATAAAATGATTTTCCGTGAAGTACAACAAAATGAAACTTGCTGGTCCTGGGGTCTCACAGTCCTTGTTCAGGCAGACATGCTCATTGACCTCAGTGAGAATTTTGCCTGAGTAAGGACTACAGGATCCAGGACAGTTTTTAAGATAGTTATAGGGAGGACTAACTTTTTTAGTCTGAAACAATTTTAACTATTTTTAAGAAGAGTTATCTAGACAGTAACAGCCTCTTAATCCAGAATTTCTTGTCAGATAATGGCCAGCTTGAGGACAGCTTTTGGCAGAGCAGAGAGACATTCCAGAGATGGTCTTGACTATCTTCTTTTTTTTAATCTCCTAGTGTTGAAGAGATAAAAATAAAACTTCAGTTTTCTTTTAACAGTGCTGGTCTCTTCCTGTCAGTGAATGAATGCAAACCTCCTTTTTCAACCTTTCACTACAGATATAAATGTCCATTTTAGAATATATTTGAATGACTATTTAGTGGACTATTAATATGTAGGGATAGGGCAGGCCCTGCCTTTAATGCTTTCCTATATCAGGCCTCAGTCTAACAAGCACACCTGTTTGTTTCCCTTTTTGGAATGTCCCATAAGCTCTCCTGGCTCCACAATACTCTCCTTGTGTCTGGTTTATTATAAGACATTGTCTAAATAGTCTAAAACAATGGTTCCCAACCAGGGCTATGCTCAGGTCTTGCAGGGGATATGTCAACTCATCTTATTGGCTTAGTTTTACAAAAGGCTCTAGATTGGGATCCCCAGGGTCCCTCAGGGCCCACTGCCACAACAGTAGGAGAAAAATTACAAATTCAACACACAATGCAGGAGCATGAGAGAGTGGATATTGCAGGGCAGGATTTAAAGAAAAATAGTGTTTTTTGTGCTATGAACAACACGTGTAACCCATCTAGCAGCTGCTGCTGTCCAGCCACCAAGCTCTGAAGGCCAGCAGCAGCACAGAAGTAAGGATGGGAAGGTATGGTATTCCCCCTCACACATGCTTCTGTTCTGCTGTTCACAGGGGAGGGAGGCCTCTAGAATTTTTGGTGGTGCACAAGTCAGATCCCAGTGCCCTTCACACACCTGTCTAAGGCAGTGGGAGGCTTTTTGGAGTGTAAACTCTGGCAGGCAGTTTGAATTCTGAGTGCAGTCTCTGGACTGGGGTAAGAGTTGAGGTGTAAGAGGGGAGCAGGAGGCAGTCTCTGGGAGGGAGTTTGGATGCAGGAGAGGTAAGGGGTTGGGCTCTAGAAGAGAGTTTGGGCATGGGGAGGGTGTAGGCTCAGGAAGGGAGTTTGGGTGATGGGAGTATGAAGAGTGCAGTGCTTAACTGGGGCTCACCCCCCTCTCTCAGCAGCTCCTCGACAGGGGGCTATCTCTACAAGTTACTGATTATAGGTACTGTCCCCACAGATCCCATAGCCTGGATGGATAGGAAAGGTGTCCCTAACTTCTGTTTGTCTGGGAATGGGTGACAGGGGAGGGATCACGTGAGGATTACCTGTTGTCTCTCCCCCCCCCCCCCCCCCCCGGGCATCTGGCATTGGCCACAGATGGCCAGTATCTATAGACAGGATACTGGGCTAGATGGACTGTTGGTCTGATCCAGTATGTCTATTCTTATGTTCTTACTAGCTGGACTTACCCAGAGTTGCCCGGGAAACCAGAGGAACAAAATTTAGAAAAGCAGAAGCTGGTCCTGACAGCCTCCGGCCTCACCGCAGCTGCCAGTGCCTGACATCTGGCCATTATGGCAGACCCCCCCCCCTGCTTTTCTACTGCTGCATAAAGCAAAATCTCTGACTCAAAAAAGAGGCATTGCAATGTTGAGAATCAGAGATATTTGATTTGGCAAACTTAGATACAAAAGTCACAATAGAAACTACGTCTCTGTTTTCTTCCCATGGCATGAGTCTGGGAGCCATTAAAAGCACAGTGGGAGAGCCCCCAAATCTCCAAGGCTTGTTTCCCCACCATTGCTGGAAGCATATGTAGGCCCCTCTTCAGTAGTGCAATGTTTGGCTTCCTATCAGATGGTATTTTTGCTAATGTTTTTTTGGTAGGGAAGTAGGGGATAGGCATGCTGGGTCTGCAAATTCTCATCGAAGAGCTGAATATAGGGATGCCTCAATCAATGGGGCTGGCCCTACTGAATCTGAGATTTCAAGGTGACACCTCAAACTCTTCTCCCATCTTATTTGATGAAACTGAGTCAACTACCTGAGCCTGCTGGCACCTCTATAGTCCCTCCTCCAGCACCACCCACTTGACCAGCTGTCCCTCCCAAGGACTGCATCTCTCACACACACACCCAGGATCATCCAGTATCAAACCCAGGACCAGTGCCCAGATTTGAGGGATCCCCCACCCCGCCTTAGATTAATTTCTCACCCACCCAGCATCATCCAGTGCTGCCCCTTAGGCTAGTGACCCATAAAGGAGACCCCCTCCCATGCCATGGGCTTCATTTCTCACTCACTCCCTGCAGGATTGTCCAGCTCCACTTCCTTCATGCCCCTACAATCCTGCCCTCCCCCGACTCACCCCCAATGGTCCAGCCCCACTCCCCTAGAATCTTGTCCTCCCCCCAATGATCCAGCCCCCCCAATCCTGCCCTACCCCGCACTCGCCTCCAATGGTCCAGCCCCGCCCAGGACCAGGCCCTCCCATTCATTCCCCTCCCCCTCTCCCCCTTCCAGGTCCCTGATGAGCCTCCTTCTGGACATTTTTTTTTAAAGTGGCAGCTGAGCGGTAACAACAGTCCCACCTCCTCCGCCTAGAATGAGCCCCGGCAGCAACCCACTCGCTCATTGGCACGGGGCCCAGCGGCCGACCAATCGCAGTATTGAAGAGGGGTCTCCATGTGCTTTCAGCAATGGCTGGGAAGCCACTTGTCCCCGCACTGCCTAGCTCCATGCAGCCCCAGGGAGAGGTGTCAGTCTCTCATCTCTTCCCTCCCACAGTACCTTAAAACCTTCTCCTGGAGGAAAGGTTATCCCATGCAAAGTTTGGTTGCGGTAGGTCTTATAGTGTCCAAGTTATTAGAGCACAAACATACAAACATTCTTCTTTATATATTAGATTGGCCATAGGAGTGCTCAGGACAGTGGCAGTGCGCAGACAAACATGCCCACCCTGCCCAGGAGCTGCATGGACGTGCGGGCAGCCACTTCCAGATTCAGGAGTGGGCGGGCAGCAAGCCACTTTAGCCCTCCGTGCTGTCTGTGGTAGCGGCAGAGCCCCAAGCAGGATTCCCTGTAAGCTGAGCGCTTGGGAGACATTCAGATGCTACCCAGCTGATTAGCATAGTGCCCACAGTCAGCATGTGTTTTTCTATTGGTGGTGCACATTCACACATGTCTCAGTGCACATCATAAATTGTATTCCACCCATGGATGGAAAACATTAGAGGGAATGTTGGCTCTGAGGCCCTTTTAAATCAGCTGTGGGTCAGGCGTAACCGGTGGAGGTGCGTGGGGGCGGCAGGAGGGGAAGAAACATGGCCCCAAACTTTGTTGGAGCATTGCTCCTGGGCTCTCATCGTGGTGGAGCAGAGGCACCAGGGGCCCAGGCAACATGCCATCTCAGTTGCTAATGACAGCTCTCTTCAGAGCTGGCTGGCTGGCTGTTTTTAAGTGAGGTGGAACTTGGGGTTTGCAAGACACATCTGACTCCTGAAAGCAGCATGGTACTTTGGAAAGGCTGAGAGTGACTGGTTCTCAAAAACAGATCCCAAATATACACAATACATTTCTCACCCTAGTAGAAATAGTCACTAAGGTCCTCTGATCCCTTGATATCTCACGTAGAACACAGGCCTTTGACCATGCTCAGACTCCATTAGTCAATCGCTGTTCTTGTATCAGGACGGCCACTCAAGCCTTTCCTGTCATTCCAGTATATTTTGTTCCCTGTTATTACCATGTCCCACTGATTATTTCTCTGCCACATTTCTCTGATGCCTATTGTATCAATATCCTGGTTTAATACCAGGCACTCATATCCACCCACCTTAGTATTTAGCTTTCAAACATTTGTATACAAGTACTACTCAAATTTGTCTGTATTTGGTCGTCTGCAGTCATGTGATGAATTCGATGGATAAGATCTGGAAAAGTAAAGCGATTAGCTTAGGAATGAAGCTGAGCATCTTGAGAACGTGTATATGTAGCAGCATGTTGTACAGATGTGAGACATAGGTGATAATGAAAGATTTGAAGAGAAGGATATTGGCGTTGGAGAGGAGTTGTTATAGAAAGAGCCTGAGAATAGGATGGATGCAGGTGGTCACCAACAAAGAGCTCTATAGGAAGATACAGGCAAAATAGAACCTGCTGCAGAAGGTTATACAATGGAAGTTACAGCTGTTCGGGCATATCTGCAGAATGAATGATGAGCGAAAAATTTAAGACTCTGGTATTTGGTATAGTGGATGTGGAGGCAGACCCCACAGAGAATGGGTAGATGATATAGTAGATTGGTGCAGAGCTAGTCTACAGAAACTAAGCCACTCTGCACTGGACAGGGAAAGATGGAAGGAAATAGTGAGGGAGGCATCGGACACCAACGGGCCTTGAGCCTGTGGTGGCTGATGATAATGATTCATGTGATGTAACTGAATAGGACTCTTTTTCATTTGATTGTTTTTCTTCAGCTCCTACCTTTATCAATTTCTGACTGCTCCTCTTTACTAGGATTTAGAGTAACAAAGATGTTTTCCTTTGTTCAAAAGTGGTTTGAAAGTATTTGACATAAGTGTTACCCCCCCCCCCCCGGGGGAAAAAGGACATTGTAAATAACAATACTAAAAAAATTACTTCCATTCAATCTCCAATTGCCCTCAGAGACTTAAAAAGGTAGCCAATTCTGGAATTTCTAATGTTAAGCCAATCACTAATATTTGTGAAAATGATGGGAGGGAGAGGGAGGAATGCTCTTTTTAGCTTTACTTAAAGAAGAAATGCCATTTTGTCTCCTTTGCTTGGAACCTGCAAAGGAGGAGCTGGAAATCAGGACTGGTCTGGCAGAGGAAGTTGGGTAATAAGGTTACTGTCTCATGCATGGCGTGGCAGCAAATACATAAATGTTTGTTGTTGTTGTGTAGAACGATGTCTGACTGACTGATAGGAAGTTGTACCGAGCTGAGCAGGATGATTTCTCTCTTAAGCCCTGAAGTAGATGTTGCTGTAGCTTTTTTTAGCAAGTCATATTTATGCCTACGCGAGTTTTCCACAAGGAGGAAAATTGCAGTTTATCATAGAAGCAACTAAGAATTGCTGGCTGTATTGCCTGAACAGATGAAATTACTTTCACCTGCTTTGGAAGAACTATGCTTTTCATTCCTCTCCCTCACTTCCTCTGCCACATTCATCTCGGCTGTATCTATGCTAGAGACTTTACAATGGCACAGCTGTATCTCTGCCGCTGCACTGCTGTAAGATCTCCTGTGTAGCGGCTCTATGCCAGCGGGACAGGCCTCTCCTGCCGGTGTAATAAAACAACCCCCACGAGTGGCAGTAGCTACTTTGGCAGGAGAGTGTCTCCCACTGACAAAACACTGTCCACACTGTCACTTTTGTCAGTGAAACTTGTGTCAGGCTGTGGTTTTTGTCATGCTCCTGACCAACAAAAGTTTTCTGTGGTTTTCTCCTTGTTCTTTTCTGTCCTAGGTGCAAGATTCTCTTCCTGCTTCTCCACATGCTACTCCGTCTCTCTAGTTTGCTTCTAAGCATGGATCTACTTCCTTGTTCTTTGGCTCTGCCTGTCAGTAGCTGCTGCTAAGACGCCTACCTCCCTGCATAAGGTAGTGGGTGGCAGTTCTAGCCTTACATATTAGAGGAAGTGCAAGAAGTACATGGCATTCCACTAGCTTCCTTAATCCCCCTCTTCTGTCCTGGAAACCAGGAAACTCCTTCTGTTCCAATGTGTGTCTATCAGCATGGCCTAGCCTGGCCCTACAATACAGCTCTCATCCCTTCCATCTTACCATTTACATCAGTGTGGTTTATTGCAGCTGATTTTTGGCCCCAGTACTTTGGCTGCCACGAGGCACCAATGCTCAGCATAATCCATGAGAGTCCATGTTGTATGTATTACCTCTCCATTTGCCAGGGCTCATGTGTGGGTCCAATGTGTGACAGAGACCAAACATGACGAACACCTAGAAATGATTCATGCGTGTAACTTAACACAAGTTTCAGTAATTTTGAATCCCCTCAATTTCATGGTTCTTTTCTTTCAGCCGTGAGAGTGAAGGGACACCATCCTTGTTTAGGATAGGGGTAACTTTGGGACCAAAATGGAAGTTGTCTCATTTAATAGGGGACATTTGAGTTACATCTTTGCATCTCTGACTGACGCTGGTGGGGTATAGCAATTTCTTGGAGAGGGCTGCTGGCTCTTGAGTGTCTGGAAGTGGCCCCTGGACTCTGAGTCAGATATCCACCATCTAGGCCAGTGGTTTTCCAATTTTTTGTGTTGGTGACCCCTTTCATGCAGCAAGTCTCTGAGTGTAATCCCCTTTATAAATTAAAAATGGGGGGATTTAATTTAATGGGGGCATAGGGCTTTCAGCCTCACAAAGCAGACAGCTCACAACTCCCAAATAACTACCTTGCTACCCCTCTGAGGGCTCATGACCTCCTGTCTGAGAACCCCTGATGTAAGAAACCTTACCTCCTCATCTACTCAAGCATGCCCGGGCAGCAGCTGGCCTGCCTGCCTTGTTGCTGCTAGGTCTCAACTCTGAGCTGGAAATAAGTGGCAGCCATTTTTTAAATTGATAATTTCTGGAAATTTTAGCTTTTGGAGTGCTGTTTTCTGATCAAGTCAGGTAAGAGTTATGTAAAAAACTTTATCCTGATATCCGTATTTTTGTTGCACTGGCTCAAGCTATTGTAGATATTTGTAAGTGTACTTTTTAAAGCAAAGATTTTTAAACAGTTTGGCGTCTCCTCCAAAGGAGGCAAACTAGCAGAAAAGCGACATAGCAGCTGAGTTGTTTATAATGCGCTCTGTGCTCTCGAGATGCGTGTATAAGAATATGAATAGCCTTGATCACAAAGACACTTGGAAAGGCATTTTCCAGTGGAAATGTTCCAGTAAGATGTTCCTTGAGGAACCGTTGTTTGCAGGGGTCTAATAAAAGAGTGAGGAGTTGCCACAGCAAGAGGAAAGGCGAAGTTCATGCAGTGAATGGCCTTCAAGCTTAAGAACTGCCCACTAGTGCAATCTCTGCAGTACTTTTGTCTGATTGAAAAATATGCAGCCCTATGAAATCCCACACAGACAGACAGACAGAAAATGGGAATCAGTCTGAATGGTGTTCCATTATGCTGGTAGTTGCTGGTCCTCGGAAACTCTCCGCCTTATCAGCCTCATGCAGTGTTCATAAATATAGGCTATTTACAAGAAAAAGAAGGAGCCCGAAAACATTGACATCAGTGAGGTAACTTGTAAACCAGGTCATAATTTAAAACCAAAGCTAAAGTACGAGCAGAAAGATGTAATTCAAAGAATTCTAAAATGATTTTTGCAGCACAGGATTGTGGAGTTTTTGTGTTTCTAATCTAGTACTTTACATTCTGGAACATGAAAGCTAATTGATGGTAGTGAATTTCTAGGTATTCAAACTTGCATCTCATTTAAACATTATGCATTTTCTGAAATTCAGACTTGCAAAGAGATATGTGCACTGACTCTGTCTGGTGCTGCCTTTAGGACTGCCCAGAGATTTGTGGATTTGCAGGATTGAGCCACATATAGGAACTTCACAGTGTGGTAGGCGGAGACTGATCCAGCATGGTCACGCTAGCTGTGCAACGGTTTGGCAACGGTTTTCAGAACATGTGTTTTGGAGGGTGACAATGGGCATTTCCAATCATGTGTTGTGAGTGTCTTCCAATTTAAATATCTCAGAGGGGAAGCTGTGTTAGTTTGTAACTGAAAAAGCTTAAAAAGCAATTAATGGTCCTGCAGCACCTTAGACACCAACAAAAATGTAGGTTGTCTCTAAGGTGCTGCAGCACCATTTATTGTTTTTTAAGTTTCTTTCAGATTTAAATGTATTGAGTGTGAAGAAGAAACGTCTTGACCTTCGTTTTTCTGGATGCCTGCTGTGATTTCAGAGCTGGAATGCAGCTTTTTAGGAATATCAGTGCTAGGCAAGTCCAGTGTGTGTTTTAGTCTTTAAAGCTTCAAACTGACTTGTCCTGTTTCCTTGTTTCCTTTACCTTTCCCTCACAAGAATACAATACATAGATGGATGAGCATATATCTGTAGTGTTGCTTTTTCAATGGGCACTGGTAACATGAGGTAGTTTTACTCTGAACAATAGTTTCTTGTGCTGCCAATCTGATAACTTTCTAACAGTCCTCCTGATTTATGGAGAGTGCAATCTATTTTGTGCTTCATATGCTGTCAGTCTTTTGCAAGTTTAGAAAACCAAATAATATTTATATATAGAACAAAGCAGGAGAATAATTTTTCCTGTTGGGTAGATGTCAGTTACGCTATGAAATGTCATGTTTTTCCTGCAATAATTTTATTTTGTGAACTAGCTGGGGAAGTGCTGTGCAGTTTATCCTGTGCCTAGATATTGCATGTTTATGAACTTGTGCTCAAAGTATTGTCAGGCAGTGCTACATCAGATGAATCCCTATCTCCTATATATTCCAAGTCTTCAAAGATGTGTGTGCTTGCACATACACAATTTCATACTCAGTAGTAGTCTCTTTGATGGCCCTTGCACTGCTTTTTTCTGGTTCTGTTTTTTGAATTTTAGTAGGACTATTCTCATGAGTAAAGTTAAGCCCCAGTCTTGCTAACTTTTGCATGTGAGTCAAGTTGTGTTCTTACTAGTACAGTACTGTAGAAGCAGTACATCTATGAACTAGAGAACATGGTCCTTTTCTGGCTGCTATACTATCAATACAACAGTCCTGCAGCTGCCTTTGTGTATAGGTGGCTTCAAAGTGCCAATATGGAGACAATTGTAGGATCAGGGTCATCATTTTTTACTTGCAGTGGTGGTGCACAAGCCATTAGAGAGTACAGGCAGTCCCTGGGTTACATACAAGATAGGGACTGCAGGTTTGTTCTTAAGTTGAATCTGTATGTAAGTCGGAACTGGCGTCCAGATTCAGCCGCTGCAGAAACTGATCAGTTTCAACAGCGGCTGAATCTGGATGCCAGTTCTGACTTACATACAGATTCAACTTAAGAACCCCAGGCATCCCCAAGTCAGCTGCTGCTGAAACTGATCAGCGGCTGATTCCAGGAAGCCCAGGGCAGGGGCTTCCTGTAGTCAGCCACTGGTCAGTTTCAGCAGCGGCTGACTTGGGGATGCCTGGGACAGAGCAGCTGGGGTGCTGCCGGGTTGGTCCAGTAGCGCCCAGAGCGGCGCTACGGGACCAACCGGCAGCGCCCCAGCTGCTGTACCACAGGCATCCGGAGCAAAGCCGCGGAGCACAGGGGCAGCGGGACAGCCCAGACGCGTCTGGGCTGTCCGCTGCCTGCGTGCTCTGCGGCTTTGCTCTGCTTTGCTCCCTGTCTCCCTGGTCTGCAGACCAGGGGG
The DNA here is from genome assembly GCF_052426305.1 of Pelodiscus sinensis. Taxonomy (NCBI): domain Eukaryota; kingdom Metazoa; phylum Chordata; order Testudines; family Trionychidae; genus Pelodiscus; species Pelodiscus sinensis. Next base: position 254,715,101 of record NC_143052.1, on the reverse strand, counting down.
ACGGGAAGCAAAGCCGTGGAACACGCGGGCAGCGGACAGCCCAGATGTGTCTCTGCCCGTGTGCTCCGCGTCTTTGCTCTGCTTTGCTCCCCTTCTCCCTGGCCTGCAGACCGCTGTGCTACCCGCGTGCTCCGCCGCTTTGCTTCCTCTCCCTGGTCTACTGGAGACCAGGGAGACGGGCCCCGTTCATAACTGCGGATCCGACGTAAGTCAGATCCGCGTAACTCGGGAACTGCCTGTATATTGCCAATATGTAGCTGAAGTTTTGTGAGGTTAGTGGAGAAAGAAGCAGAAGCGATATTAGGTCCAGTAACATGGATCTCAAATCATGTTTATTAGTAATAATTAAACATTTTAAAATTAATTTCTAAAATAGAGGAAACTGGCTTTAAAACCACTAATATTGAAAGGGAGATAAGGTGCAGATCCAACGTAAGTAAACTAAAACAAGAAAATTACAAGTGAATTCTATCAGGCCTTTTCTAACTGTTAAGATATTTCAGCACTCCTGTTGGATAAGGGTTCCAGAATATGGGTCATGCTGCATAACATCAGGCACTGATCTGAGAGACATCTCAGAGGCAGGTTGTGACAAATTCAGGACAGAGCAGCCTTAATTCACATTCCCCTTATTTTCTTTTTTTTCCAGGTTCCGTAATGGATATAATTGTGTTTAATTTTTGGATTATGCAATTTTTTTCTAGGTTTTAAATTAAATATAAGAAAATAGATGAAATCGAAATCTAGTTGAACATATGTGAATTTTTTATAACTTTGTTTAGTATACTTAAGGAGGTCTGTAGGGAAGATGGATTTACTATCCTGGAGGCTAAGTAGTTTAACTTAATCCTGAATAGACAAACAGATTCTCTCACCATGGACCTAGCATCTGGAGCTGTCAACATTTATTACTCTGAGGATCAGATGAGACAAAATTATCATTAGCCTTCATGGAAAGACCACAAGAATTTTTAGAAAGAAATATGCTTGACAGCACAAATGAAATAAAGAAACAAACACATTTTGTTTGGTTTTGGCCGTAGATGGGAGAGGGTGGTGTGTGGACATTTACAAGTGTTTGTTCATATCTGTATAGAAACTCATAATTTGACTACAGAATTATAGTGGCATTTTTAGAAGCTATTTACATAAATCAGTAAGGAAACTGAATAACATCTTGTAATTAATTGAGGTATGTTGCGTAGAGGACAGGCAGACAGCTGTATGACTTACATTCTTCTGTAAACAACCAAGCTGATGCACTGTAGATGTAGTTTGTCTGTTTCCATTATGAGTAGGCTGTGCTTCTTGATCATATTTTGGAAGGGGAAAAAATAACTGGTTTCAGGTTTACTTTAGGATTTAGGTCAACACTTTCAAACATGTGTGTCTCAAATTAGATGCCTAAATCCATATTAAACACCAAAAGTGAAGTGACCCGGCTACAATTGAAGTCATCTGGTTCGCTTGAATTATGGGTTTTTTTACACTCTCATTCTCTGCGATGGCTGAAAGTTCCAGAGAACTTTGAGCAGACTGGGAGCCAACATGCCATACTTCAGCTCAAAAAATAAAAAAAACCTCACTGTATAATCATTTAAAAATGACCTTTTATAATGAAACCTCTTGTGTAATCTTCTCCTTTGGTGTGTGTCTGCCTAAAACAACAGAAAATCAGGGGATGCAGCTGCTGAACTACATATCCCAGAACCCCAAATGCCTGGGCTCAAGGGGTTAGGCTAGATGATTCTTACAGTCCCATCTAACTTGATGATTCTATGATTGACAGTATTATTCCTCTGAAAGGTAGAATGTTTAAAAATATCCTTCTCTCCCTGCTTCCACCTTTATTCTCCCTGTTTAATTCCATAGATTCCAAGGTCAGAAGGGACCATGAATATGCCGCCTCAGCTGCTGGGAGCAGTATCATGAGTAGCTCTGTGAGCTCTCCATGCTCAGGAATGTCAAAGCAGCACAGCTTCTTCCCCTTCTCTCCGCAGCAGCACTCTGCCTGCCCCAGTGTTCCTAGTGTAGGGCAGACCAGGAGTACTCCAATGATTTGTTCTTTGGTCCTCATTCAGCTGTGGCTCTGAGACCTCTGATGCAGCTAGTAATAATGGGCATAGAGTGTGCAGTGTGGCAGATCCCCAGTGGAGCTGGGTTGATTTGCACCAGCTGAAGGTCTGACCCCATGTTGATAGCCGTGTGTTCTTAAATAAAGAATCTCAAGAATAGTGATAGAAATGTAGCCGTGTTAGTCTGGGGTAGTTGAAGCAAAATGCAGGACAATATAGCACTTTAAAGACTAACAAGATGGTTTATTAGATGATGAGCTTTCGTGGGCCAGACCCACTTCCTCAGATCAAAAAAACTGAGGAAGTGGGTCTGGCCCACGAAAGCTCATCATCTAATAAACCATCTTGTTAGTCTTTAAAGTGCTATATTGTCCTGCATTTTGCTTCAAAGAATCTCAAGGCAGCTCCCCCTCCTACCTGTGCAAACATCTCAGTGCATGAGAGCATCAATTCAAACTTCACACTTACCATTACGTTTGCCTGGTTTGACAGATTGGGAAATACATTTATGTGAAAGTTCTCCACAAAAGTTGGACATCATTGCTGAGAGAGAGAGAGAGAGAGAGAGAGAGAGAGAGACTGTGGTATGAGGCTGAGGATTACAAGGTTGGTGGAATTCTGAAATGGATCTCTGCATCACCAAACCTTGGCCCTGGATTCCCACTACCGTTTAGGTGTGGGGGGGGGGGGGAACCTATTCTGATGTTTTGCTTCTTCAGATTCATGTCGGGTTACCTTAGACCAACGGTGGGGAACCTTTTTGGGTCAAGGCCCACTGACGGTCAGAAAAATCAGTTGGGGCCATACATAAGTGAGAAATAAAACACAGCCCCCACTGACCTGGCCCCCAAGTGAGAAGGAGGGGGGAAAACTCTCACAGATGTGGGCACCAACTGAGAAGCAAGAAAAAAAGATGGTCCCCACACGCCTCTCAAGTTCCAGCTTCACAGAGGCAGGGGAGGCACTGAGGCTCAGGGCTTACCCCCGGGGCCAAATTAACTCTTCTGGGGACCCAGAGCTTGTGGCTTTTGTGGAGGTCCTCTAGGTTCTGGGGTGGGGCCAGAAATGAGGGGTGCAATGTGTGAGAGGGGGCTGCACAGAGCTGCTTCCTCCCACATGCCAGACAGAGCCTGCAGGCTGGATTCAGCCCACAGTTTGCCTTGATAGGGCCTTCGAGGTTCAGTGATATTCCTGTTTGCCATGCCCGCCAGGCTCTGAGAGCCTCCGGGCAGTGTTCCCTCTAAGGTGCAGGGCAGCACAGGTTCAGAGGCTCAGGGCTCCCTACATGTTGCTGACTGATTGGGTGGGGCTAATTAATCAGCTGTGAGGCTGTGCTACCACACACCTTAGAGGGAACGCTGCTTCCCAAGTTTCAGACCCGGCTCCAGCCTGAGCCCGAATGTCTATGTTACTATTTTTTAGCCTTGTAGTATGAGCCCCAGGCTCTGAGACTTGCTGTTGTGGGTCCCCCCCTCCCGCTTTCCTTCCCCACCCCGTAGATGTGTCCATAATGAGTACAGTGTGTTGCTAAACATCCCAGAGACATCCTAGGGAAGGAATTGTGGCTCAGAGGTTAATAATTCCCTCTGGCACATTGCAACTCGTCAGTCTCTCTGATGCCAGCTGAATTCCAGGTTCTCCTTGTTACCTGCCCATCTGAATTAATAGGTGAATAGTTCTCTGTACTCCATGTTTATGAACCTATGTTCTGGGTGGGGACTCCTACTCCAGTGTACTCTCTCTTTCAGAAGTCTTCAACCAGTCAGAAATCTAGCTGAAAGAGACTGAATGTAGCATAACAGGCTACTAAGTTTCAGTAAGCATAACATCTGGCCCAATGTTTTATAAATGGTATAGTAGTTTACTGGTAGATTTAAAACAAACAGTGTGTTTCCCTTTGAGTAGCTTATTTATATGATTTCTGTATTCTGTAATTCATTGTGTAGTGAGCTGGAAAGATGGCCTATTCCTTCAAGGAACTCATATACTTAGTTTTATGAGCAGAGTAATTATTCCAGAATAGAATCTCTAAATGGGGAGCTGTTTTGAAGTAGTTTATTGTGCATTAGCTATTCTGGTCAATTTCCCTCTAGATAGGGTTTCATGTCTAGCATTCCTCAGGAACCATAGCATAGCTGCTTAAGGTAAACTCTGCTCTTGTAAAGGAACAATTTGTAAAACAAACTACCCCCATGTTGTACACATGTCAGTTAATCCAAAGGCACTTCAGGCATTTGTCCAGAAGGAATACTTTAAATTATAAATAGCTTCTCCAGTAGAGGTTTTTGGTAAATGTTTTTGGGCTCTCTCATAATCTTTGCAAAAATTTACTGGGAAAACAACCAGTTTAGCAATAGGCTCTTATACGTTGAAACATAATATTATAATAACCCATAATATATAATATTACTATAGAAAACTAATGTTTTTTAAAATGCTAAGCTATTTAAGCAGCTAAATTGTCTGCAGTGTCATATTTACTAACCATTACAAAGAAGCATTGTAAGTCTAACGTTATATTTTGGGGTGGTTTATGTTTATAGTATATTGTAGGACCAGATTTCAAAAATAGGTTAAATGACACCTGCAAAATCTGCATGTGCAGTATGGGCGAAATTTCTGGGGGGCCAGTAAGAGGGCTGTGCAGCACTTTAGCTCCCAAAATGACATTTAAGTGTTGCATAGGCTTTGAGCCTAGGAGTGAATTTCACCCTAGCTACATACATTTTGAAGGTAGCAGTTTGAAAGCTATAGGGACAAACTAAAAAAAGGTCTGTGCAATAAAATGCAAAATACCTAGTCTAACAGGGTTTCATATTTACTAATATTAGTGCTAAACAATCAGCACTGCACAGTTTGCTTTACTTTTCTGTAATGTCAATTAATGCTTCCAGTGCTTGGGAAACTTAACAGATTGATTGGAATCCTAGATGAGATGGAAAAAGTCTTATTAGGTCATCTAAACTATCTCCCTGGCAGTGCAGGATTGCAAAATCATATAAATGGAAAATTAATTCTTAATCAGTGAATGCTGCATCCAATGTTCATGAGACAGGACCTGGAGTTTGTGGCACTCCATAAACTTCTAAAGGTTTAAGTTCATTACTCTGATCTCCCAGTGCACTAGCTTATTTTATATTTCTATAAATTAATGGCTATTGTGATTCTGTTTAGTGTCTGGCTGTTAATGATTCAGTACTGTATCACAGAAGGATTTTGAATTTGTAAATGATCAAACTGGTTTTATCTTTAAGCACTGAAGGTTTGTCTGTGCCTATTTTACATGGCAAAAAGCAATTTTACAGGCCTAAGGGTTTCAGGGCAACCTGTTGCTGCCTGTTGTTCCATGCCACAAGTTTCTATCTTAATGTATTTAAGTATGAAAATCTCTAGATAGCTCTTTAAGCAGATACAATATGGATGGCGTTTATACATGTGCAGTGGGAGGAGGCACAGCAGTTCTAGTTGTTGCTCAACTTGAAACAATGTTGTTTACTGAATCAGCACAGTGTTAATAGACTTAAAGCAGCTGGGTTTAGAAAAGTGCTACAGGCTTTATATCTCAGCATTTAAAGATGAATCTTTTTGCAAGTAATGCAATGTGTAATATTCTGCATTACAGAATTGTGTGCGTTTGGAAGAGATGTGAAATGTCAGCTGTTGAATTCAGTACCGCCATCACATGTATTGCATGTTTTATTACAATATGACTGGACATTACAATATGATTTTCCTGAGCCATGTTCTCATTTATGTTTTGAGCCTTTGTGCTAATGTTGCATATCTAAGTTTAAATCCCACTGAGAAATGTGCATAGGATGGTGTAGAGAGGAGGGGTTTAGATTTATTAGGAACTGGGGAAACTTTTGGGATAGGGGGAGCCTATACAGGAAGGATGGGCTCCACCTAAACCAAAATGGAACCAGACTGCTAGCACTTAACATTCTAAAGAGATCAGTTTCTAAACTAAGGGCTGGGGGAAAGCCAACAGGTGTGGAGGAGTTCATGGATCAGACACAGACATCTCTTAGGGGAGGGTCTATTAATATAGAGTCTCTATGTTCTAGTCAGGAGGAGAGGATGGAATATGATAAAGTATGGGTCAGCTCAGATGAGACACAATCAAATGAAAAACAGTCTAACACATCATGAAATGGCAGACAGTTAAATAGTGATACATTTTTAAAGTGCCTTTTAAAGTGCACAAGAAATCTAAATAATAAGATGGGAAAGTACCTCGAATTAAAGGAAGATATTGATATAATAGGCATCACAGAAATCTGATGGAGTGATGACAATCAATGGGACATAATCATTCTGGGGTACAAAATATATCGGAAGGACAGAACAGGTCATACTGGTGGGGGAGTGGCGCTATATGTGAAAAAATGTAGAATCAAATGAAATAAAAACCTTAAATGAGCCAAATGTTCCATAGAATATCTATGGATAGTAATTCCATACACTAATAATAAGAATATAGCAGTAGGGATATATTATCAACCACCTGATCAGGACAGTGATAGTGACTGTGAAATACTAAGGGAGATTAGAGAAGCTATCAAAATTAAAAACTCAGTAATAGTGGGGGATTTCACCTATCCTCATGTTGACTGGGTACACGTCACCTCAGGACGGGATGCAAAAATAAAATTTCTTGATACCTTAAATGACTGCTGCTTGGAGCAGCTGATTTGGAACCCACAAGGGGAGAGGCAATTCTTGATTTAGTCCTAAGTGGAGTGCAGGATCTAGTCCAAAAGGTAAATATAACTGGACTGCTTGGACATAGTGACTATAATGTAATAAAATGTAACTTCCCTATGGTGGGAAGAACACCTCACAGCCTAACACTGTGGCATTTAATTTTAGAAAGGGGGACTACACAAAAATGAGGAGGATAGTTAAACAGAAATTAAAAGGCACAGTGACACAAGTAAAATACCTGCAAGTTGCATGGAAACTTTTGAAAGACACTATAATAGAGGCCCAATTTAAATGTGTACCCCAAATTAAAAAACACAGTAAGAGAACCAAAAAAAGTGACACTGTGGCTTGGCTTAACCAAGTAAAAGAAGCAGTAGGAGATAAAAAGACATTTTTTTAAAAGTAGAAGTCAAATCCTAGTGAGGAAAATAGAAAGGAGCATAAACATTGTCAAATTAAGTGTAAAAATATAAGAAAAGCCAAAAAGGAGTGAAGAACAACTAGCCAAAAACTCAAAAAGTAATAGCAAAATGTTTTTAAGTACATTAGAAGCAGAAAGCCGGCTAAGCAACCAGTGAGGCCTTTGGATGATCAAGATGCTAAAGGAGCACTCAAAGATGATAGTCATTACAGAGAAGCTAAACAAATTCTTTGCTTCGGTCTTAATGGCTGAGGATGCTAGGGAGATTCGCAAACCTGAGCCATTCTTTTTAGGTTACACATCTGAGGAATTGTCCCAAATTGAGGTGCACATTGAGAAAAAATAATCCCAACTATACATGCAATATGATGGGGACTAGTTTAGCTACAGCTACTCAAGAGAGAGATCTTGGAGTCATTGTGGATAGTTCTCTGAAAACATCTATTCAATGTGCAGCAGCAGTCAAAACAAATAGAATGTTAGGAATAATTTAAAAGGGGATAGAGAATAACACAGAGAATATCTTACTGCCTCTGCATAAAACCATGGTACTCTCACATCTTGAATACTGCGTACAGATGTGGTTGCCTCATCTCAAAAAAGATACATTGCCATTGGAAAAGGTTCAGAGAAGGGCAACAAAAATGATGAGGGGTTTGGAACAGGTCTCATATGAAGAGAGATTAAAAAGACTGGAACTCTTCATTTCAGAAAAGAGGAGACTAAGGGGGGATATGATAGAGTTCTATAAAATCATGAATGGTGTGGAAAAAATGAATAAGGAAAAGTTATTTACTTGTTTCCATAATATATAAACCTAGAGGCTGTGTCTAGACTGGCAAGTTTTTCCGAAAATCAGCTGCATTTGCGGAAAAACTTGCCAGCTGTCTACACTGGCTGCTTGGATTTCCGCAAGAACACTGACTTCCTACTGTCTGAAATCAATGCTTCTTGCGGAAATACTATACTGCTCCCGTTCGGGCAAAAGGGCCGGTGTAGACAGCTCAGATTTGTTTTGTGCAAAAAAGCCCCGATCGCGAAAATGGCGATCGGGGCATTTTTGCGGAAAAGCGCATCTAGATTGGCACGGACACTTTTCCGCAAAAAGTGCTTTTGTGGAAAAGCGTCCGTGCCAATCTAGATGCTCTTTTCCGCAAATGCTTTTAACGGAAAATTTTTCCGTTAAAAGCATTTGCGGAAAATCATGCCAGTCTAGACACAGCCAGAGGGGTCATGGAATGAAACTAATAGTAGCAGGTTTAGAACAAACAAAAGGAAGTTTTACTTCATGCAACACACAGTCAACCTGTGGAACTCCTTGCCAGATGATGTTATGAAGACTAGGACTTTAACAGGGTTTAAGAAAGAGCTAGATAAATTCATGGAGGTTAGATCCATCAATGGCTATTAGCCAGGATGAGTAGGAATGGTGTCCTTAGTCTCTGTTTGTCTGGAAATGGATGGTAGGAGGGGGATCACGTTGATGACTACCTGTTGTGTTCCCTCCCTCTGGGGCATCTGGCATTGGCCACTGTCTGCAGACAGAATACTGGTCTAGATGGACCTTTGGTCTGACCCAGTATGGCTCTTATGTTCTTATGTAAATCTGAGAAATGTGCATAGGATATCACTGGATTGAGAGATGTCCTTATCTAGCAGCAGGCCTGCTGCCAGGGACGGGGGGGGGGAGGGGAGGGCTGAATCAACAGTTGTGGGAGGCTCTCTCAGCCGGCAGAAAGCTGGTGTGGGGTCAGCGCCCCAGCCCCTTCCACCCGAGGCTCCACCCCTTCTGGAAGTGTAGAGTCGGACCCCATCTTGCTCTGGGGTCCGACAAGTCTGTTGGCTCCTTTGTCCTGTCCGTGGTCTCGGGTGTTCTTTGGAAATAGGTTTCTCCTATTTCACTTTTGTTTGCCCTTTCCAGCAGCTCAGACTCAAGCAGTAGCTGGGCTCAGCATAGATGCAACTGCAAAACATACTCTGCTGCAGCAAACTGCGGTAGGAATGGTGATTTGAGGTGTCATGGGAACTTGCAAAAGGAAGCTGGAAGATATTTGGGGAATTAGGGCATATCCCCTCCATTACAGGTTCTGTTCTTGCCCCTCGTAAGCCTCTCCCCATACAGAATTCGCTCCCACATCCTCAAGTCCTCCTGCTCCTCAGGTAGATCAACTCTCCTTTCTATTCCCTCCATCAACAACCTTAAAAATCACAATTTTGCCCTTCTGAAATCTTGATCAAATTAGAATTTGGTGAGTTTAGATATCACTAGTTCCTGTTATGTGGATTTGTGTGCGCTCTCTGAAAGGAAGTGGGAAAGGCTTCAAGGTAAACACTTCACAGTAAAACAGTATTGGCAGATGAAAGCTGTAGGTGGTGTTTCTCCTGTTGTTCACTCCTCCTTTTTCCCAGATGCCTCTAACAGCACTTCCTTGGCTGTCTTTTTAACAGTGAGTTCCCTTTCAGAGCTTTTGTAAAAGTAACTAAAGGTTAAAGTTGGCAGAATGCTAGACTAATGCAGGCTACTATATGAGCAGATGGAAACTTTCCCTGATGTTTGCTTTGGCCATTCCTCTCAATGAACTTCTGTGATGGTTGGACTTACTTTCATTAGCAACTTTTAGTTAGAAAAAAATAACTTAGTAACTGGCATAGTTTTCTCCTGCCTAACAATCCATATGAGGTATGTAGCAATGGATCATTAAACCATTCCCTGTTGTGAATACCATAGTGACACTAAGATTTAGTGAGTACTGAGTTTATATCCACAGAAAGAGAGACAAAATCAAAGTTTGCAAAGCCAAGGAAGGCACTAAGATATACTAAATGAATAGATTTTGATGTGTAGCACTGTTACTTTGACTGATTCTAGATAACTTTTCAAAATACTCAACACAGGATTACATTTTTTAAAATTTCATTTATATTGTGCCAAAGTTGTATGTTGCATTTTACAGGCCTCTGACCTGAGAGCTGATAATCAGAAATATTTTTATATAGATTTGAACAAAATGTGCTTCATCTTGGGCATTAACACAGTAGTTCAAAGGAATGAGTTAAAGATAAAAAGATTCCTGAAACAGAGAGTGATGCCTCTGTTTTGCACCATTTATTTTAGTCTGCATGCAGTGAAGATTTCCAGACCAAGTACAGTCAATTGTTATCTTCCCTCAAATTAACTTCTGCAGTTCAGGGGGGTTTAAGAAAGGAAACCAAACACAATTAAAATGTTGCTTGTTTTCCACTCTTTTCCTGAATTAACACCAGCAGAATATCCATTGTCCTTCATATGGCTAAGTTTTGAATCACTCATTGTGCCTTGATTTCAAGGCACTTACATGCCCTTCTACTCTATGTACTTGTGGGTAGTTCAAATGCCACTATGTGTGATAACTATTAGTCCAGAGGTGGTCAACCTTTCCAAAGTGGCGTGCCAAGATTTAACTCTCCTACCCTGGGCCGTGCCGCTCTCCCGGGGGGTGGGGCGAGGGGGCTCTCTCCACTGCGTACCCCATGGACCACCTTGGTCAATGCAAACCTTTCTGCAGACTACCAGTTGCTAATGGAGACTCACTGTTAATTACATAATTATGCCCAAGCCATTTTGCTAGGGCTGCAGCTGGGGAGAGTGGTTTAATTTAAATTGTTAAAGAGATTAAGTGTTTTAACTTTATCATGTTAGTTTATCAAACTGAATTTTAAATAAAGTAAAATATTATGTCCAGCACAAAAGATTTCAATGTTTTCTTTCTTTATGGCACGGGTGGGGAACCTTTTTTGCGTTTGGGGTCACTAACCCACAGAAAAATCAATTGGGGGCCACACAAGTGTGAAGCAAAAAAACTCCTCCCCAAACTCCACTGATGTGGCCCCCAACTGAGAAACCTCGCTCTACTGGCATACCAGCCCCCACAGGGTCAGGGGAAGGGACAGGGAGGACTGAGGTTCAGGGCTTCCTGTAGACCAGATTTACTTTTCTGGGGTTCCAGAGTTTGCCCCAGTTGCCTAAGTAGGCCCTCTCAAGGACTGAGCTCACGACCCTGGGTTTAGCAGTCAATGCTCAAACCACTGAACTATCCCTCCCTAGTGGATTTTGTGCACCCCCTTGGGCTCTAGTGTGGGAACAAAAATGGGGGGTTCAATGTATGGGACAGGGCTGCCAGCGAGTGGGATAGGGATGGGGTGAGAAGGGCAGCTTCTGGAAGGGAGTTTGGTGGCAGGAGAGGATGTGGGGTGAAGGTATGAGGGAGTTTGGGAGCAGGAAGGGGTTGGGGGAGTAACACAGAAAAGGTGAGCTGGGGAAGGGGGCAAAGAATTGGGGAGCAAAGGAAAGTGCAGATTCTGCAAAGTAAAATTGTATCCTGTCCCTCACATCTTCCCTCTGCTCCAGCCTTGCTGTCCTCAGACCCACGATCCCCCTCCCAGGCTGATCCCTCGCATTGCCCCACGTCCCTCAGTGCAACCCCTGCCCCCTCCCATCCTGCCCCTGCATCCTCCTTCATCCCCCTTCTGCCCCCACATCCCTGTGCCCCCAGTGCACTCACCAGCAGAGCAGCAGCGCTGGACCAAGGAGAGGCGGACGTTGACAGAGTCTCTTCCCTGCCCAGACCAGCCTTTTGCCTGCAGGCTGCGGCTCCGGGGCTGGGGTAGGCAGAGCCCAGAGCTGACAATGGGTGGCTACAGCAAGGTTCTGGGAAGGGGCTCCCCGACCCCACACATAGCCCACAGGGAGCAGCCTGGCATGCCACATGTGCCAGCTGCCCAGCCCTAGCTCTGCGGAACAGGCCCAGCCTCACTCCCTCCTAAAGCAAGAAACCTGTAGCCAAGAAAGGGCGGGGAGGTTAACCCCTTAGCTGCTGGGAACTGCATGCCCAGGATGGGCAGGGGCAGCCCCAGGGACCTGCACGCGACTCTCCTGCCTCCTCTCCTCCTGGGAGGAAGCTGGAGCTCTGCGGCTGAGGTTGAGGGACTGATCTCTTGCCCCGCGTGCCATGGAAAATTGGCTCATGTACTGCTTGTGACACGTGTCGGGGGTTGCTGACCCCTGTATTAGTATGTGGTGACTTCTTAAAGGTGAGCAATGAATGACAAGCTTTAATCATTGTGTCCTTTGTTTCTATTGGAAAAATCATGAATTAATATTGTATCTTGTTCTTGATTCTGTTTTTAAATATTGAAAGCTACGTGCTCTTTCTAGATATTTGTCATTATTGGACTTGCACATTTGACAGTATGTACTTTCTTGGAGTTAAGAGTGGAAAGTGGAATGGCTCCCTGGGTAGAATTTAATTGAAATTCAGCTTCCTATTCAAGAAGATGTTATACTCCTAATCGTTTAGAATCTGGCAGCAAGAGAGACTTCTAAGAAGGCAAAGTACTGTTGTCCTATGTCTGTAACAAGAAGTGCTTTGAAAGACATCACCCTGCTACTAAATTCAAGAAAGAATTGGATATTATTGTCCAAACGGTATACAGTGGAAGCAGGCAGTGTTTCTGTTATGTAAAATGTGCCTAGTAATTGGGGAAACAGCAGGCAAGTTATGCAAGCAAAGGGCAGCGATAGGTCCAGTCATTTTGCATTCTGGAAAGGCACTAGTTATGACCAGTGCTTATTCAATTAGCTGCATGAGTGAGCTAAGCCAGCAGGTTGTATCTTTTTGATAGCTCACATTTAAAGCTGAGAGAACTTGTAGAGCTCATTGAACACCAATTCTGGCTTATGGCTATAGCCAGCCAAACAAAAACGTAGCTACAGCAGTGTGAGGCCCAAACCCTCGTTCTAAGAGCATCTTCCGATCATAACTAGAACAGCATTCACACTGTCAGCCACTCGAATGCTACACTTGAACACTCTGCTTTAGATTGAAAACAACAAACCCCACTTCAAGCAGAGCTTTGTTTCTGAAAAAGAGAACCACCTACAAGGGGCCTTTGTTGGTCTGCTTCACATGGGCAGTTAGTTATCAGTTCTAAACATGAAGCATAATCAAGATACACAGAGCAATTCACAGTGAAAAGTAAGCAATGTTTTAACTTGTGTTCAATGTTATCACCCATAATCCTCCCTGAATCTATTCTAACTCCAATGGGGAACTTTCTGAACTTACTGATTCACGCAATCCTTTGCCCTCAAGGATCAGTTAAGTATTGTCCCTGGCTTGTATAACTGTTGGGGGAATCTCTACAATTTCATGAGTTTTGGACAAGATTATGAATTCTCTGTATCTTTACCAAGCTGCAAATGTCATTTTGAATATAGTTGCCCTTCTTTGTTTGTTTCTGCCTCCGTGTTGGACTGAAATTTCAAAGGTTGGTAGCAAGGACTGACAGAAGCAGGCTGTTGACTTAAAAGAACTTAAGATAAGGGAAATTGCTGCAGAAGCTATATGAGGTAGTGGGCAGGAGACCTTGACTAGCCGAATGCAGATGAAATCCTAGGGGAAGTGTGAGCTACAGTAAGATGAAATGCATGCAGGGCTTATTATTTATCAGTGCGTCTGTGTAACACTAGTGTTATTAAAAGGCAAAGTTCTGTATGTGTTATAGGCTACACCTACCATGTAGCACCTTGAAAAGGTAACCCAGAAGGCTCAGACCTTTGAGTAAAATTCTGGGAATGGGTGTGTTTAAGTTACACAGGCAGCCTGAGGGCTGGGCAGGGGCTGGAAAGTTGCCATTTTTGGGAGGGAGTGTTAGAGGGTCTGTGCCCTGAAAATGTGCCTAGGGACTCCAGAACTGGTATAGTGTTGCTGACTCTATAATCATACTAACCCAAATGCTCTTTGGCTCAAGGCTGGCAGGGGAGTTCTAGGAGGGAGATTGAGAGCATGGAGGGGGGCTCAGGGCTGGCTCAGGGGATTGGGGTGCCAGGAATGGGTTCAGGGCTGGGGCTGGGGCTGGGACTTAGGATCAGTGTTCCCTCTAATGTTTTCCATCTGTGTCTCATTTTTTTCCTTCGATGTGTGGGATAATGTTTTTGTGCACTGAAGAAGGTATGAATGTGCACCACCAGGAGAAACACAAACTTAGCTGTGAGAGCTCTGTTAATTAGCTAGGTGGTATTTAAATTTCTGAGCAGCTGCACAAGCTGCCAGATTACAGGGAAAACTGGACAGGATTCACGGCTGGGGCCAGGGCTTTGGGAGCAGGTGAAGGTGTTCAGGACTTGTGTAGGGAGTTGGAGATGCTGACAGGGGATTAGGCTAGGGATGTCAAATTGTAGATGACTTCACGATTAACCAGTAAACCTGGGCTTATCAGTTAATCTTGTCGACTACATACACTCCCCCCCTTGCTGTTTCTGTGTCAGAGGCAGTAAGGTGGGTGAGCTGGAGCTGACACTTCTGAGGAGCTGGCTTAAAAGCCGGCTCCCCACGAGCATCGGGTCTGTCTGCTTCCATCTGCCATCCCTGCACTGCAGCCTCTGATAGAGAGGCAGCAGCACAGAGGGCGAGGGGGCAAGTGGGAGCTGATATGCGCTTGTCAAAGTCAGACAGGACTCACAGATTTGTCAGACCGCTCTGTTTATTAGCAAAGCTCTGCTAAATGCACCCAGAAAATGTGAGCCCCATACAAGGTTCAAACCCCTTGATTTATACAGTCAAAAGAAAGCCAAGTTAACAGGATTAAAAAGAGGGGCAAAACTTCACATGATTAGTGTGAGGCTAGTCAAGTATCTTCATTTCAACATCAAGCACACAGCAATCTCCTGTCCATATCTCCTTGGTTATCTCAATTGCTTTCTCCCTAACACCTACTGTTCCTTTTCCTATTAACTCAGGCCCACCTGGCTAGCACGCTGATCTGCATACCTACAATCAACATTAATATACTTTTCTTCCTCCTCTTAAAAGACAAACAGTATTCCTTCAACTTATTCAATTATTACAGCACAATTCATCTTTCTCTTACAGTATAATTCTTTCTACTTTCACATGCTGGAAGCCAGCTCCCCATGTGTGCCAGCTCCGTGGACCTGCCTCTTCCCCCCCTCCCCCACTGCCTCCTACAGAGGCAGCAGGGGGACAGGTGGGTGCTCGAGGAAACTGGCTTAAAAGCTGGTCCCCCCCCCCCCAGCACCGACTTCATGGTGCCGCCTTCCCCCCCCCCCCCCCCACACACACTATTAGAGGAGGCTGGGGTGAGGGGAGGCTGCTCCTGTGGACAGGGGCTGCTGCCACCCTGCGCTGCTGCCTCTGAATCAGAGGCAACAGCACAGGGCAGCAGGTGAGAGCCAGTTTGTGCAGGAAGCCAGTTTTTAAACTGTCTCCCTTCACGGACTGGCTCCCGCCTGCCGACTCACACTGCTGCAACTGATAAAAGAGGCAGCAGGGCAGGGTAGCAGGGGGCTCCCCCGGAGTGGTGCCTGGAGTGCACTGGCTGCTGGCTGCACCCCAGGGACTATCAAATGGGTATGTAACTGCTAAAATTTCATGTGGTTACATGACTGTTCAGTTACACGCTCTCTGAAATCCCTAATTAGGGCACAGGCTCCGACCATGTGGTGATTCTCTCTGGTGGTTTCTGGTCAGTGATGCCTTGTGGCTAAGGCAGGCTCCCTACCAATCTGAAGAGGAAGCCTGAGTGGTTCTGTGACAGCCTTGGGTAGCCAGATATTACAGAAACAAGAACTGAGGAATCTACTGTGTTTAGCACATCTCAACAATTTGAACTTGTATCTGTGGGATAGCAGCTTTTATTTAAAAATGAGTTTTGTCCTAGTGTGCAGATGAGCACTGATTTACAGCGGGATGACTCTGTTGCCTTCATAATTATTGTTCAACCAAAAACCATGGTCTCCAACCACATAGTACCTCTAGTTTGATGCAAATGAAACGAATCCCATGTAAGCTGAGAGTCACAAATGAGTTCCGGAACCCAGGCTCTTCAGTGTAGTCCTCACCCCTGTAGCTCATGTGGTAAACTGTGATAGCTGTTAACCATAGAAGGCTATTATCTTCTACATGGACGAGTTAGAACAGTTCCAGTCCTTGCATGTCCTTTGTTTAGCTCAAGTTGTAAAGATCTGTGCTTTACTGCTTAATGTTCTGGATTCTGATCTCATTGATAAAGCCTGTGGGATAGGTTGTTACAAAGTGGCACCCACATAGAAATTTAAATTATTCAGATGACAGATGCTCAGAATGAAGCTTCCCCTGGCATGAGGCTGGTGTAAAATACTGGCTACATCATTGTTCCTCTTGAAGCTGGTTTTCATAGAGAAAAGGAGTCTATCTTCTTACTAAACAGAATTACTTTCATAGCTCATACATAGAGGCCTCAGATTTTGCTTCTGAAGGTCCTGGGTTGTAACCCTGCTGACAGTATGTGGTCACAGGTTATTACTTGGGGAGGAGTTACTTTAACACCTGGTTGGGATTGTCTAACAGTTAATATTATTTAAGAAGCAGCATTCTAAAAAACTCTGGGTTGGGGTTAAGGTACTCTTAAGAAACAGGCTACAGGCTAAAGTTTTCAAAAATAAGTACCAAAAGCTAGGTGGCTAAAATATGAACTTAGTCATCTTAGTAAGTATCTTGTTTTTTGTAAAGGTAAAAGATACCCCTTAAAAGTGTCATTTTATTTGGTTTAGTAAGTGCTCAACACTTCTGAAAATAGTCACTTATCTTTATGCACCTGCATATGGGGATGGGAGGTTAATTTTTAAGCCCCTCGCTTTGAAATGTTTGTCCTTGTTTTCCTGCTCTTGTCCCCCTGTTCATATCCTATTTATATCAGGAGATCTTTATTACTCAGTTTAGCTTTCCAGTTTTGAAGATTAGATTTCTCTGCAAATTTGTAGATAGGATTTTCATTTAGTTCCTATCTCTTCTTCCCTGAAGCAGTTTGAATTGAGGATGGGCCTGTGTTTCATTTTTCTTTTCCTAAAATCTGCCATACTTATTGCTCTGGTTACCTTAATCCAGGAAGTCCTAACAGTATTTTTGCAAGACTTGAGCATGATCTACACTGCCGATTTTGAAGGCATAGCGACATTACTTAGATACATGGTATAAATGCATCGTTTTCCAACTTAGCCCTGGTGTAATAGAGCTATGTCAATGAAAGGGGGTCTCTCCCATGGTTTAAGTAGTCATATTCCTTAAGTGCTACTATGGTGCAGCTGCAGCGTTGTAAGATTAGACAAATCCTGAGATTGTGACACACTTGGGTACAGACGATTTGGTTCAAACTTTAGCTTGGATCTGTGGTTTAAGTTTAGTATAAGAATCCAAAATTCCTTTTTCTTCCTGTGCCCTTTAACCCTCAAATCTGAAAATTTTATGTTTCATGAGTGTAAATGCAACTTTACTCTTGCTTAGTGTAACTTTGACAGTGTTGTTATAAGAAGCAAAGTGAAACTAATGAGAACTGCACAGTGGTCACAGTGCCACCAGTGCTGCCCCCAAAGGTCTCAATACAACACTAGTGGCAAAGACAGGCTGACTTGAATGCTGGGCTGAAAGGAGAACAGACAGATGTGCTACCCTCTTATTCACAACCTGCTACTTAATTTTTTTTTAAATTATGCTTATCTTATTTTCCTTATAAACAATAACAGTCAGGTACATCTGATGCAGTGTTCAAGACTGCGATGCTGTGAAGGGAAAGAGAGAGCTGTCGCCTCTGCTTAGTTCAATTTACACCTCCAGATTGCAACTGAATTTCAATTTCCAGCTAAATATAAACATGAAGATTCCGTTATGACAGTCCCAAGCCTAAAGTGAACCCAAACTCAGCAGCTCACACAGGTGAAACAATAGAGCAGAGCTATCCTACTTTTCTTCCAAAATCTGGGCAGGGGGAATGGAAAGTACAGGCAGTCCCCGGGTTACGTACAAGATAGGGACTGTAGGTTTGTTCTTAAGTTGAATCTGTATGTAAGTCGGAACTGGCGTCCAGATTCAGCCGCTGCTGAAACTGACCGCCAGTTCTGACTTACATACAGAATCAACTTAAGAACCCTAAGCGTCCCCAAGTCAGCTGCTGCTGAAATTGATCAGCAGCTGATTCCAGGAAGCCCGGGGCAGAGCAACTCTGCCTCGGGCTTCCTGTAGTCAGCGCTGGTCAGTTTCAGCAGCGGCTAAATCAGGACGCCTGGGGCAGAGCAGCTGGGATGCTGCTGGGTTGCTCCAGTAGCGCCGCTCCTCGGCACTACTGGACCAACCCAGCAGCACCCCATCTGCTCTGCCCCAGGCGTCCTGATTCAGCCGCTGCTGAAACTGACCAGCAGCGGCTGAATCAGGACCAGAGCAGCTGGGGTGCTGCTGGATTGGACCAGCAGCGTCCGGAGAAAAGCCTAGTCTGCTGGGGGGGGGGGGAGCATACTAGCTGCGCCCCCCCCCCCCACCCCAGCAGACCAGGAAGATACGGGCGGCGGACCGAGATGCACCGTGGTCCCGCCGCCTGGGTCCTCCGCGGCTTTGCTCCCGGTCTCCCTGGTCTGCTGGAGACCAGCAGACCAGGGAGACAGAGAGCAAAGCCTCTGAGGACGCTGGCAGCGGGACAGCCGCGGGGCGTCTGGGCTGTCCCGCTGCCGGCTTCCCCCACGGCTTTGCAATCCTCGGGGAAGCTGGCAGCAGAGCAGCCCAGGCGCGCCTGGGGTGCCCCGCTGCCCGAGCCGCCCCCCCCCCCCCCCCCGCAGCTTTGCAAAGCCTCGGGGAAGCCGGCAGTGGAGCAGTCCAGGCGTGCCTGGGCTGCCTCGCTGCCCGAGCCCCACCGCAGCTTTGCAAAGCCGCGGGGAAGCCGGCAGCGGAGGGAAGCCGGCTGCAGGGGGGCTCGGGCAGCGAGGCAGCCCAGGCACGCCTGGACTGCTCCGCTGCCGGCTTCCCCGCGGCTTTGCAAAGCCGCGGGTGGGGGGGGCTCGGGCAGCCCAGGCGCCCCTGGGCTGCCCAAGCCCCTCCGCGGCTTTGCTCTGCGTCTTCCTGGTCTGCAGACCAGGAAGACGCAGAGAAAGCCCCAGAGTACACGGGCGGCAGGACCGCGAGGTCCCGCAGTCCGTGTACTCTGGGGCAGCCCCGTTCGTAACTGCAGATCCGACGTAAGTCGGGGACTGCCTGTAATGACAAAACCCCCAAAGAAATCTATTGACAGGCCCATTGTGTTCTGAGGTTCCTTCCTCTTCCTTTGCCATGCTTCTTTCAAAAGCAAGGCCCCTCTGTCTGTTAGATAAATCTCATATTGTAGCAGATAGCTAGAAAAAAAATTAAACACAAAATTCCAACCACCTGGAGTGTTAGGAGATGGTGCTTGTGGGGAACCAGCTTTTCAGCCAGCTTCCCATTCCCCATCCCCCCAACAGCTCCTGCTCCCTCCTCTCTTGCTGACAGAAAGGGCAGGGGGAAGCGGCTAGTTGAGTAGTTATTTGACTAGCTGCTTACATCCCTAGTAGAGCTGTTGTTTATTATTTTTATAGCAGAGTAGTGAATTATGAGCACCTCACAGTACAGGTGAAGCAACGTAGTCCTTGCTCTAGAGAGCTTGCAGTCTAATTTTATATATTGTGTAATGGGAAAGAGCAGGAAGAAGCTCAAGAAAGCACTAGGCTGAGTATGGGAGAAGGAGGACCCAGTATTGCCTGAAGAGGATTACACACTCAGTAAAGGCATGTGCTTAGCACAGTGATCATTTTATGTCATCAATAAATATAAAAATAAATGTCCTTGACTAGTTTCTGGCAGACATCCTGGTAAAAGTGGGTCTTCTAGAAGGACTTAAACAAGCAGAGGGTAGTGCTCTTCCAGATAAGCTCAGCCGAGACATTCTGGACATAGAGGAAGGTGTGTGAAAAGAAGATTCAGGAGCAGTTGTGGCAAAAATGAGGAAATGGGATCTTGAGACTGACAGAAATAGTGAAGCCAGATAAGTACCTATATTAAGTCCATTTATGTTTTACCAATATGGAGCAAAATGCAGGACAATGTAGCACTTTAAAGACTAACAAGATGGTTTATTAGATGACGAGCTTTCGTGGACCAGACCCACTTCCTCAGATCAATGTGTGTTTGATCTGAGGAAGTGGGTCTGGCCCACGAAAGCTCATCATCTAATAAACCATCTTGTTAGTCTTTAAAGTGCTACATTGTCCTGCATTTTGCTTCAACTACCCCAGACTAACACGGCTACATTTCTATCACTTACCAATATGGGTTTGAACAGTGAATCAAGGTAGGTTCTAAGCTGCTGCCTGTCAGGTGTCCCCTTGAACTTTCATAAGAATTTCTTCCTCCTCTTGCTTTTTAACCTACTTTACTGCACTGCTTTAATCTCTCCTTTCCCAAGAATGACAAACCTGCACGAAATTCACGGTTTCCGTTCTTCTTTGATTCCTTTAGTCTCAACATTCTCCTAAATGTAGCATATTTCTTTTATTAGATTTCTTTGTCCGTCCCTTTGGGCCTCCTCTTGGGAAGTCCTAGTGCTATCACTTCCCTAGATTTCAAGGGGGAACGAAGTGTCGCTGTGACTCAGCTTATTTACCAGCATGGGGTGTTGAAACAGTCAAAGATGTGCTTCTCTTTGCAGAATCTCTAGTAACTCATCGGAAGTAGCACCACATCTTGCATACTGGGCAATATGCCTTTGATGCAAACACACATTGCAGAACTTTGCTAAAGTACCAGCATTTATTTGATGTAGTTTATTTGCCTACTTTATATGCATTCTCCATATGATATTAGCCAGATCTTCTAATAATCTGGGGTTAGTAATTTTTACTGTTCTCAAAACATATGTTTGCCAAAACAGTTTAACTTTCACATGCTATAATAAGTGTATTTACCCCACTTGGGTAATATTGTGAAAAATTCATTTAGACTTTCTAAACAAGAGAATTAAGCCTTGAGTGATGGTGGGGCACAGAGGATGACATTTTTCATTTTATCCCCTCATTAATAGGATGTCTGATGAATTTGAAGCCTAATCTCCAGCTGCTGGGGGACAGGAGTATTCTGTCGGTAATTCTCTTTGCGCTCTGAGGATACGTCTACACACCTTACTGTACCTGTGCCTATGCGTGTGCATATGCAGACCTGTTTGCCTAACTCACCTGCAACCAGGGGCACTGCTTTGGTACATATGCCTCATGCTCATTTAGCTATGTTCACACCACACAGGCAGCACTTTGATTCATGTCTGACACTTGGGTGTCTGGGGGATGTAGTCTAGGGGGCTTAAGCTTGGTTTGTGGTATATTGTGGGAGAACTTGTCTGTTCATCATGCATCCCTGTTTGGAAGTGTTGTTAACTTGCCAACATTCAGCTGACACTCTTCTGGCTCTGCACACTTCTTTATTCTTTCCATTCAGAGACATGCCAGGGATCCAGTGCCGGTGGAAGAACATTTCCTGCTTATAGAATCATAGAATAATAGGACTGGAAGGGACCTCGAGAGGTCATCGAGTCCAGCCCCCCGCCCTCAAGGCAGGACCAAGCTCTGTCTACACCATCCCTGACAGATGTCTATCTAAAATGTTCTTAAATATCTCTAGAGAGGGAGATTCCACCACCTCCCTTGGCAATTTATTCCAATATTTGACCACCCTGACAGTTAGGAATTTTTTCCTAATGTCCAATCTAAACCTCCCCTGCTGCACTTCAAGCCCATTACTCCTTGTCCTGTCCTCAGTAACCAAGAGGAACAAA
Source organism: Pelodiscus sinensis (assembly GCF_052426305.1). NCBI lineage: Eukaryota > Metazoa > Chordata > Testudines > Trionychidae > Pelodiscus > Pelodiscus sinensis. The sequence continues at coordinate 254,693,258 of NC_143052.1, read as the reverse complement.
TTTTCTCCTTCCTCCTTGTGACACCCTTTTAGATATTTGAAAGCCGCTATCATGTCCCCCCTTAATCTTCTTTTTTCCAAACTAAACAAGCCCAGTTCATGAAGCCTGGCTTCATAGGTCATGTTCTCTAAACCTTTAATCATTCTTGTCGCTTTTCTCTGTACCCTTTCCAATTTCTCCACATCTTTCTTGAAATGTGGCGCCCAGAACTGGACACAGTACTCCAGCTGAGGCCTAACTAGTGCAGAGTAGAGCGGCAGAATGACTTCACGAGTTTTGCTTACAACACACCTGTTGATACAACCTAGAATCATATTTGCTTTTTTTGCAACAGCATCACACTGTTGACTCATATTCAACTTGTGGTCCACTATGACCCCTAGATCCCTTTCCGCCATGCTCCTTCCTAGACAGTCGCTTCCCATCTGGTATGTATGGAACTGATTGTTCCTTCCTAAGTGGAGCACTTTGCATTTCTCTTTATTAAACTTCATCCTGTTTACCTCTGACCATTTCTCTAACTTGCTAAGGTCATTTTGAATTATGTCCCTATCCTCCAAAGAAGTTGCAACCCCACCCAGTTTGGTATCATCTGCAAACTTAATAAGCGTACTCTCTATCCCAGTATCTACATCATTGATGAAGATATTGAACAGTACGGGTCCCAAAACAGACCCTTGAGGAACTCCACTTGTTATCCCTTTCCAGCAGGATTTAGCACCGTTAACAACAACTCTCTGACTACAGTTATCTAGCCAATTATGCACCCACCTTATTGTGGCCCTATCTAAGTTATATTTGCCTAGTTTATCAATAAGAATATCATGCGAGACCGTATCAAATGCCTTACTAAAGTCTAGGTATATGACATCCACCGCTTCTCCCTTATCCACAAGGCTCGTTATCCTATCAAAGAAAGCTATCAGATTAGTTTGGCATGACTTGTTCTTCACAAACCCATGCTGGCTATTCCCTATCACTTTATTACCTTCCAAGTGTTTGCATATGATTTCCTTAATTACCTGCTCCATTATCTTCCCTGGGACAGACGTTAAACTGACCGGTCTGTAGTTTCCTGGGTTGTTCTTATTCCCCTTTTTATAGATGGGCACCATATTATGGCTCAGCTGATATTGTAGGACACAGAAAGAGGATCTTCAAGACCATGGTGGATATTTCACTGGTGGTTTCTTTCCTTTCAAAGCTGCTGGTGGTGGGTACATCTATGGCAAATGTACCTGATGCTCACAATAGCTACAGATTCCCTGTGTGTGTAGACTGGTGCTTCTAGAGTAAGGACACCAGTACAGGATAGGGGGATCACATTGTCATGTGGAGGGATGGGGGGACCCAGCTGTGTCTCCAGCACTTTCATATGAGGAAGCAGCCTTTAATGGAATTTTGAGAGGTGTTTACCCTGATCCTCCAGCACCAGGACATAGGCATGAGGAAGGCAATACCAGTGCAGAAATGGGTTGCTACCACCATCTGGAAGCTGACTGTGCTGCATTAGAACAGGTTCAAGTTTGGTATTAGTAACTCAACCCCTGGGATTGTAGGGAGGAAGGTTTGTGAAGCAATCAGGATAGGTGTTTACCTAAAGGTAAACAATGCTCCTTAAATAACTGCTAGCTTTCAGAGATCCCAAAGTGTCCTGAGGCTATTAGTGGAGCAGACCTTATGCCCGTAGTTTGTCCTCCCTAAGGAGCAAATAAATATCCCAGCCATAGAAGATAATACTCATATTGTCACGAAGGCCATGGTTGACCAAGAGCTAGGTTCATGGACACCAGATGTGATATGTACAGGCAAACTACATGATGCCAAGGTGCTGAGAAGATCTGATGTATGCCTTTTTGGGACAAGCAAGGGCCTTATTCCCTCCAAATGACATTATAACAAACAAAGGCTTTGTGTTCCTTGTCTTTTGAGGAGGCCCTGTGTTCCCTTTCATGTCATCTTAAACTGTCTCCTGATTGCAGCAAAGGGGGAAGATGCATCTTCCTACTTCACTTCTTTATTGCTTTCTTCTGTTTTACAGTCCGTCCCCTTGGAAGTATCTATCTGCCTCTCTACTGCTGAGAACTTCTCTAAGCAGCATCAGTTTGAAATTGATGTGACTCTTGACAATTTCAGGACTGCCTGCAGGGATCTGAATAGCAGTAGGGAAACTAACCAGTATCTTGTTAATTTCATACTGCAGCCTCTTGGCAAAGCTTTGATCAACATGGGAGGCACTGCAGTTGTCTACTAGGCAGACTGCATTGCATTGGTTTACATTTGGCTCACATTTAGAAAGTCATTTTCCAACCAGAAAATCCAGACGCTTTATTAAAAATGAAATCTTATATTTTGCAAAAGTCAATTGTTTAGGCCCCTATGCTCACCACAAAAAGCTTCCCAAATGTCACTGGTGAGTGATTTTTGGTGTGTGCATGCATTTCTTGACTACATGTTTTGTGAGGGAAAACTTGCACAAAAGGCAACAATAAAAACTAAGCAATTTAGACATACAGGGGGGAAAAAACCATTATGGCATTAAAGACAATCAGGTCCTTTGAAATTTAGATCACTTTGCACATTATAAATAGTTTACTTTGATGTTTAACTTCACGAGTGTTTAAATGGATTCACTGAGGCAGGGACTTCATTTAAGTACATATGTAAGACGAAGTAGTGGGGGGGTTGTGTGACTTAGCTGAGAATGATTTATCAGATAAGTCTTATTTTGGTCTTTGTGCAGATAGAATATACAACAATAGTTCTATGACAATTAAAGAGACTGCAGCTTGCTAACACTGTGAAATCTCCAGTACAAATAAGCAAGCATGTCAGCTGAAATAAATTAATACCATAGATATTGGATCACTGTCACTTCTGCAGGTATTCATAGGGGAGTTAAGGAATCAAGGGATAGTGATAAGATCTGAATCCACTCATCACCAGGGGACTGGTTTAAATCTGGCTCAGTGCTTATCTTGTGACTGTTTGACCTACTGGTATATGGTATGAATTAAAAACCAACAGTTTCATCAAAACATGACCCACACTGTTTGCTGTTTTGGCACTGAATTGAAGGACTGAGTAGACTTTTGTAGTCTAAATACTCCCTTACAGACAGAGGTGGTCCCTCCAGAGTAGCAAGGCAGTGTGAGAAAATTTACACTGTCACTCAAATTGTCATTCACCCCAGAGCTTCAAAGCTTTCTTCCATTCCAAAGCGCTTTAAACATTACACAAGTGACTTAGGGTTGTACAACTTCTCAACACTATGATTATGACTTGGTTCCAGAGGATGCAGTTGTAAAGATGGCAGTATGAAAACCTTCAAAATTGGATAGATTTTCTCATTTGTTTCTGGGATGACAAATCTAATGAGCCAGATTTTGAGCCACATAGCACCAATTAATAGCTGACTTGAGTGCACAGATCCGCAGCTGTAAATACATATGCATAAATGGCTGGTTTTGTGCAGGCCACGTGTACCAAATGGAGATGTACAGAGGCAAATCTATAAATGTGTGAAGATAAATGCTTTCCTTCTTAGGCGCTAAAAATCAGTCACATTGGCTCTGTTGTGTTTCAGACATGCACCTCTTCATTCTGTCTGCCAGCTGAGATCATGTGAGTAGAAATGATATAGGAATGTACAAGAATACTGCTCCCTGGGAGATCAGTCACAAATGAACCTAACTCCTTAAATTGTTACTGAATGAGTCATGCATTGCAGTGGTTGACAGCCCTTAGTTTTGAAAAGCTGACAGGTTTATAGTCACAAACAGACTTGCTAGATTTGCAAATCTTACAACAGTGTATAATTGTAGCATATTTTCCTGTTCTACTTAAGCATAACCGGTAAGTTAAGAATGGAATGGCGTAGCTAGAGTGATTCTTATCTGAAAAAAAATTGTAAAAAGGGCACCTTTTCTGCTCTGTGTGTGTGTTCTGAGACCTACTTTATGCTGAGAAGAGATTAGCTGGTATAGTGATACTGGTATTGCTTTACCAGCAAACCCATCTCTGAGTAGAAGCAGCTTAGGTCAGCCAAATAAAGATGTACCCAGTGTTGCTTATAACATTTTTTTGAACAAAATAAGCTATATCATCAAACTTTTTGGGGTGGACGGGCTGGTGTCTTCGAATCCAGCGTAGAAATGTCAGCTGGAGTGAGATTTTTTTTTTAAATGACCTATTAAACCAGCAAAAGTGTGCAAGTAGCCTCAGTTATCATCTGCTTAGTTATGTGACACAAATCAGTTTTTACTTCTCTCAGCCTTGTGCAACCACTAGAGCTTTGAGAAAGTAAGCTGGAGTCTGACATCAACTAAGTTGTTAACAGATATCTCACCTTAGAGACAAATTTTGTGTGCATAGGTCTATGCAAGGCAGAATTTGCCTAATGAAATACTGTGTGATAGAAAAATCCCCATTTTTAAATACCAGGTTGAGTTTGCAGGGCTGGAATTTTGTTTTTTCTCCTCTAACAGCTTTTCACTTGAACTGAGCAAACTTGCCTTGGGCATCACTGAGGAACAAGAAACGTGGAATCCCACAATGTGACCTTGATACAATCTCTTTTCAGAGTACAGTTCTGGTTTGAGAATTTCATTCGTTTTTCAGTTTCATTTAAGCCATATCTTGAGCTAAGCAGAAGGGAAGGTATAATAAATAATACTATGGTATTCTTCATGAGCAATTATTGCTATGGGATAATTGCTGAGTATTGAAGAGAACATATCCTTATTGAATTAGCCAATTACCCCAGGACTTCAAATAGTGAAGGCTTTGTTTTGTATAGATCTGTTTGAAGAGAGTTTGTCAGTCATATTGATGTCCTGGGGCCTCATTGACGTGGGTGGTATGTAAGGGTCTGCCTAGGTGGCTCAGAGTATATGTTTAGAGCCAGTTTGTAAGTACTTTGTGCTGTCCTTACACTGCTAACTAATGCAGAGAATTAAACCCTGGGTATCCTTCTTTGTTAGTAGTGCTCAGATTATTGATAATTTATTGTCCTACTGGTGGATCATTTATTTTTAGAGCGAATTCTTACTGTCATATTTTATGTGGAAGAGCCCTGCAGGTTAAAGGATTTGCTTATCAGCCTAGAACATGTGAGAACAGGAATATGATTCTGCTGACTAGAAACTGGAAACAGTCTCCTCATAGCAAAGCTCCTTCAGATAATTGAGATGCAAATAAACATCTGAACTGACCTTTAATTTCTTGGCAACAACAAATAGTTTTTAACCTTTTCCCAGTGTTATGTAGCTTTTTAAAACTTTTCCTTGTTAGTCCCCATCTCAGCCACCTTTCTCTAAGCATTCTGATTTGTTTATTTTGAAATATTTCATTTTGAGGTCATCTTTCATTTTACTCCTGTAATTCATAGAATCATAGAACCATAGAGCTGGAAGAGACCTCAGAAGGTCGTCAAGTCCAGCCCCCTGCTCTGGGCAGGACTAATCCTAACTAAATCAACCCGGCCAGGGCTTTGTAAAGCCGAGACTTAAACAGCCCTAGGGATGGAGACTCCACTACTTCCCTAGGTAACCCATTACAGTGCTTCACTACCCTCCTAGTGAAATAGTTTTTCCTAATATCCAACCTGGACCTCTCTCACCACAACTTGAGACCATTGCTCCTTGTTCTGCCATCTGTCACTACTGAGAACAGCCTCTGTCCATCCTCTTTGGAACCTCCCTACAGGAAGTTGAAGGCTGCTATCAACTCCCCCCTCACTCTTCGCTTCTGCAGACTAAAAAGACCCAACTCCTTCAGCCTCTCCTCATAGGTCATATGCTCCAGCCCCCTAATCATTTTGGTTGCCCTCCACTGGACCCTCTCCAATGTGTCCACATCCTTTTTGTAGTAGGGGGCCCAGAACTGGACACACTACTCCAGATGTGGCCTCACCAGAGCCGAATAAAGGGGAATAATGACATCTCTAGATCTCCTGGCAATGTTCCTCTTAATGCAACCTAATATGCCATTAGCCTTCTTGGCTACAAGGGCACACTGTTGACTTATATCCAGCTTCTCATCCACTGTAACCCCCAGGTCCTTTTCTGCAGAAATGCTACTTAACTTGTTGGTCCCCAGCTTGTAACAATGCTTGGGATTCTTCCATCCCAAGTGCAGGACTCTGCACTTGTCCTTGTTGAACCTCATCAGATTTCTTGTGGCCCAATCCTCCAATTTGTCTAAGGGTACGTCTAGACTACATGCCTCTGTCGCCAGAGGCATGTAGATTAGGCTACCCGACATAGTAAAATGAAGCGGCGATTTAAATAATCGCCGCTTCATTTAAATTTACATGGCTGCCGTGCTGAGCCGACAAACAGCTGATGCTGTTTGTTGGCTCAGTGCGGCAGCCATGTAAATTTAAATGAAGCGGCGATTATTTAAATCGCCGCTTCATTTTACTATGTCGGGTAGCCTAATCTACATGCCTCTGGCGAAAGAGGCATGTAGTCTAGACGTACCCCTAGTCACTCTGGACCCTATCTCTGCCCTCCAGCGTGTCTACCTCTCCCCCTAGCATAGTGTCATCTGCAGACTTGCTGAGGGTGCAATCCATCCCCTCATCCAGGTCATTAATAAAGATATTGAACAAAACCGGTCCTAGAACCAAACCTTGGGGCAGTCCGCTAGAAACCGACCGCCATCCTGACATCAAGCCGTTGATCACTACCCACTGGGCCCGGCCTTCTAGCCATCTTTCTATCCATCTTACTGTCCATTTATCCAATCCATATTCCCTTAACTTGCTGGCAAGAATATTGTGGGAGACAGTATCAAAAGCCTTGCTAAAGTCAAGGTATATCACATCCACTGACTTTCCTACGTCCACAGAGCCAGTTACCACATCATAGAAGCTAATCAGATTGGTCAGGCACGACTTTCCCTTTGTGAATCCATGCTGACTATTCCTAATCACTTTACCTCCCTTCCATGTGCCTCAAAATGGATTCCTTAAGGATCCCTTCCATGATTTTTCCAGGAACCGAAGCAAGACTGACCGGCCTATAGTTCCCTGGATTGTCCTCCTTCCCTTTTTTGAAGATGGGCACTATGTTTGCCTTTTTCCAATAATCTTGGATTTCTCCCGATCGCCACGACTTTTCAAAGATAATGGCCAAAGGCTCCTCAGTGACATTTGCCAACTCCCTCAGTACCCTCGGATGCATTAAGTCCGGACCCATGGATTTGTGTACATTTAGCTTTTCTAAATGGTTGCTAACCTGTTCTTTACCCACCAAGGGCTGTCCATCTTCATCCCATCTTGCGTCACTTAGCGCATTAGTCTGGGAGCCAACCTTGTCCGTGAATTCAGACGGAAAGAAAGTATTGAGTACTCCAGCTTTCCCCACATCATCTGTCACTAGGTTACCTCCTTCATCCACTAGGGGCCGCACACCCTCTCTGATCACCTCCTTCTTGTTAACATGCCTGTAGAAACCTTTCTTGTTATCCTTCACATCCTTAGCCAGTCGCAATTCCAACTGCGCTTTCGCCTTCTTGATAACCCCCCGGCATTCTCAAGCTAATTGGTGGCAGTCACTTTTTTTCCAGCTCCCAGAATTGTTCTACGTGCTTTATTATCTGACCTGATAATCTGCTGGTCACTTTGGGTCATAGGCTCTAGTTCTCTGTGACCTAGCATCTGGTCAACCATTGTCTACATTTTAGGGTGTGTCTACATGGAGATTTGTCTCTGTAGTGTGAACAATGTCAGTGTGACCATGCTGACACATCCCTGTAGTTTTAGGTGTAGCTTACATTGATGGAAGGAGATTTTCCATGGGCGTATGTAGAAACAGCACCTCCCCTAGCTATGATAACTATGTTAACAGAAGCATTCTTCCATTGTCCTAGCTGCATTAATACTGGCAGTTAGAATGATATAACTGTATCAGTCAGTGCTGTGTTTTTTCATACCGGACCCAAGGTACTATATTGACCTAACTTTTTAAGTGTAGACCAAGCCTTAATGTGTGGTCAGCTGGGGGTGTAAATCTGCAGAACGTTAGTCTGCCATGCACACAAAGCACACTATTAAATTCTTTAAAAGTCTCAGGGGCTACTCGTGACATATTAGTCTCTGAGGTGCCACAGGACTACTCACTGACATTCAACTCTAAATGCATTGTAGCGGGGTCTGCATGATCACTTAGTAAACCCCAATGCTGAAGACTGACTCCCCAGTCTTCATGAAGTCTCTGTATAGACAGGCCTCTGCGCTCGAGAGATTCTGCCATCTCAGCAGCTGTCATTTTAGGAAGTCTGGATTATTTTAAACAGGTTTGCTGGATACTTCATTGTGCAATAAATGGATTCAGCTATGTCTTACTGCTTTCTTCTCTGCATGTGTTAGCCTGTAAGCTCATTGACTTGGTAATTGTGCCTTCCGTTGTACTTGTACAGACTCTAGCTCATTTTGAGCTCTACCATCACTGCTACTCCATGGAACGAAGCTGCTCTAGATGTGCTTAGCATTTTGTTTGTTTTTCATCTTTTTTGATTTAAAGACAGTTGTGATCAGAAAAGTGCCTGAGTTAAAAATCAGCACTTCATGTTGAAAAGTGCTCCTCTTTGTCAGAGTCCTGTGTGTGCCCTTTACGGAGTAAAATATGTCTCCTGCCAAACTGGATCCTTCCCAGAAGGGACTCAGCACCTTGAAGGATCATTCCCTAAATTGTAATTACAGACTTTTTCTTTATTATTGGCCATGTCATAGCTGTTGGCAGGGATGAGGGGGATAAAATAACATGACTTTCAGATGGCAGATTGACTTTGCAGGGAAGGCAAGCAGGAAAGCACTCTTAATTTGTAAACAGCACATATTTGATATAGAGGCAATAAATAATCGAGGCAATAAATGTAGAACCCCACTGTTTTTCCTAGAATGGCTTTGGGTATAACTGACTTCTGTGGACCCACTTTTCTGATGCTGTGGTGATGAGAACTCTGTCAATTTATATTCATTACTTCTTAATCTCTTGAAACTTTCTTCTCCTGCTGTCTCCTGGGTTGCTGGCAGCTGAGTCTTAAACAGAAGTACCAAAACAAAACACGCCATTTTACTGAGAGATGCTGACCATTCACACTGGAAAGTAAAGAATGAAACCGATGACTAGAACACCATTCCCACTCCCCCAAAAAATGCTGGGATGGCATTCTGGAGCACCCTTGCACAAGTCATGCACTCCTTTAAAGAGGCCTCAGCCTCCTCTTGAAAGAGCGTGTGTCCTAGAGAAATTAAGTGGAGGGCTCCAGCCCACAGACTTCTCTTGGAAGCAAAGCAAAGATGGTTGGGGCCCCAAACCTTCCAGATAATGGGTAGATAGGATGGGTACGGACCAGAGAGGGTAAAATTAGGCCTGCAAGCCAGATCCAGCCTGCCATGTCTTTGGATCTGGCCCACAGCCTGCTGGAATCCTTAGGCAAACTCCCTGCCTGCCACAGCCCAAGGCCACTCAAAGCAGCCAGCTGCTAGGCCATGTGCCTCTAAGCCCTGCACACCTCTGGCAGGGGCAGAGGGACCTTTATAGTGAGGGCAGTGGCAGCTTGCAATCATCACCGCTCCCATTGGCTAGAAAATGGCAAATGGGAGATGCAGTGATTGTGCTGGGGGCAGGGGCAGCTCATGAAGGGCAGAGAGATACATGCCCTCAGCATCTGGATGCTTTGAGGGCCCAGGGCAGAACCAGATAGGGAACCTGCTTGAGGGTCCAGCTGAGCTGGTGCCTGGGAACCTCTTGGACAAAGCCTGCATCTGGCACCCTACCCCCTTCCACACTCTAGTTCCCTACCTTCGGTTACCATCCCCTCCTGCTCCAGGTTACCACCCAAATTCTCTTAACCCCACCAAAACTGCTACTCTAGGAGACAAATCCCTTGCAGACCCTGTACTCCCTTCTTCACCTCTCCCCCAGGTCAAAATTCTCTCCTACACCCCGCCCCCCTCCCAGATCCTGCCTCCCAATACCCTGCCCCAGGACACAACCCCCTTCTCCCAAATTACTTCAGACCCCACACCCTCTCTTGCACCTCAGTCCCTTACCCTGAGTTCCCATCTGCTCCCAGCCTTCATCCCAGATCCTGCTCCCCCTCCATAAAAAAGTGCATCCCTTAACCACATACCAAATCTTGGTGTGGTCCCCTCACAAAAAAATATTGCCCATCCCTGAGTTAGTGAAAGCTTATTTGACCCCTTCCTCTTCTTCTGGGGTGTTGCTGGAAGCTGCCTGTAAATATCATATTTAGCTGAATATCAAGTTCTGTTACCTGTTTTACTTTATCTGATTTATTGTACCGTCTGATACTATTAGATAAGATAGGGTTGCCAACTCTAAAGTTATTCCAGGAGTTTCTGTTTCCAAACGCTACCTAATGTAGTTTTCTTAAAATATCAGATTAAAATCTCCAGGATTGCTTTCAGTAGTCACTGGGAGATTGATGCCAATTCCAGGAGACTCCAGGCCAATCCTGGAGGATTGGGAACCCTACCATAAGGTCATATGTATTGTTTATGTTTTGTTTTCAGCTTGAAAACAAGTGCTCAAGTGGTTTAAATTGTATCTTCCAGATAGTTTCATGTGTTTTTATGGCAAGAATTAATCTCCGGTTTATTATTTATCTATAAGGTTCCTCTTTTGGCCCTTTGTTTCCTTTTATCTATAACCACTTAAGGATTTAATAATCTCCTGGATTTCAGTAATATCTCTGTTCGGTTTATCTTCTGATTTTTTTTCCAGTCATTCTGAGGTACTCTTTCTGCATAACATAGTCTGCCTGTCTGTCTGTCATTGGGCTTTTCTAATGCTGCAAGTAGGCAACAGAAAGGCCCCGTGTTTGGCTCAAGTATGCAGTCTTGTCCTTTATAGATAAGCTTCCTGTGTAGTAAAATCTCTGTGTAACAAGGTACCTTGGAAGTCATTTGACTCTCATAGCCTGTGTTGTTCATATTAGTTCAGTTGTAAATTATCTGGATTTCATTTGATTAAAATACAGTAGACTTCCAATAATCTGGAACCTATGGGATTTAGGTGGTGCCGGATTATCAGATATGCCAGACTATCAGGAGGTACTATAAGCAGGTTATATATATATATATATATATATATATATATATATAAAGTGTGTGTGTGTGTGTGTGTGTGTGTTCTTAACCCTTTTTATTGTACGTAGTGTATACAGCATACTGTAATGTTTTAGTTTTTTTTAAAGCCTTTTTTACCCTTTTTGCTCAGTTCAGCTGCTGCCGCTGTTACCTTGTGACTCTTTCTTTGCCGACACTCACTCACTAGGCTCTTGCCATTTTGATGCCGGACTATCAGGAGTGCCGGACTATTGGAGTTTTACTGTATGTGCATTTTACGTTAGTATTGAACTTCTGCGATGAAAGGTGCAGTGCATTCATGGTCATCTCTGGGGCTGTTTTTGCTCTTGGAATACGTATTTAGAGAGAGAGAGTGGATAGTGGGGGAGAGGAAAGGAGGTAGGCATTTTGGTTTCTTATTTACTTTGTCTTTTGCTTGTTAATTATTTGCTGTTACTCTTATTTTCATGTTACATCCCAATTTACACGCTGAGGATACCCCTCCTGGTCAGGCTCGTTAACTAGCAGACTCCAGTCTTTCCAAATGTAGATTTGACACCTTTTATTGCAGGGTAGATCACTGAAAAGGGGAGAAAAGGGAAAACACTTCTTGAATGGCAGGCATTTTCAGAGAATGGTTTGTACTGGAAAGGTTAGTGTGATAAATTGAATATCAGAAAAAATTATGAAGCTGTTGAGCAGTATTGTCTCCGTGCGTGGTAATGGAGCTGAATTCTGAATGTAGGCTTTGTCTGGAGCCTCTATTTTCATCTGAATTGTTGTGTTCAAAAGTGACAGTTGTCAGTGTCTGGGATATGGGTTCTCATGCCTCGTGGTTGGAGCAGGAGTTAGTAGCAAGGAATGGGAGCCTAATGTCAGACTGAACTCAGAAACCAGGAATCAGAGCCAAGGGTTAGAGCTGGAGTCAGATGCCAAATGTCTGAGCCAGGAAGTTGGAAGCCAGGAATCGGAGCCAATGGTCAGAGCCGGATTTGCTGGAGTAAGGCAGGGCAGGAGCTGGGGTGGGAACAAGCAGAGGAAAGCACTAACACAGCCATGGGTAAAAATGCCTTAAGCAGCCACCAAACAGTTTCTGGTCTTAAGAGTGGTCTGACTACTGTTCCTGCCAATCAGGCAGTCTACTGCAGGCCAGCTGCACTAATTAGGTTGCCTGGAGACAGTCTCTGCTGCAGGCCCTGATTCCTGGGAATACTTAACTTGATCTATGTGCACTGGCATTAAGTTCTGAGCCCTGCTTCCTTATTCTTAGCTATTATTACAAGTAGAGTTACATATTGTGTGTGTGTCGGGACAGAAGTTCTAAATCAGTTATCTTTCCTTGTTTCTGAATTCTCAAAAATCTATGCTGAGAATTGCATTAGGACAGTGGTCCCCAACGTGGTGCCTGCGGGTGCCATGATGCCTGCCGGGGCATTTATGTGTGCCCGCTGAGTGACCAGGCCGATCCAAGCCATTCTTGTGCCCCGGGCACACGGCGTGTGAGCAGCGCCGCCCCCGGACGCGTGGTGCGTGAGCGGCGCTGCGCCTGGGCATCCAGCAGCCCCAAAAGGTTGGGGACCACTGCGTTAGGAGATAAACAAGGATGTTGCTTTCTTTTTCTTTTACAGCAGATAGGTGGTTGCAATTTCAAGTTAAGATTCTGATGGTAAAATTGACAACAGCTGAGTAATGTTGAAGAGAAATTCCTTTGACTCTTAATTTCAAGAAAAGCTTAAAACCACTTTGGAGTTGGAGTTCGGAACAGAAATGACAGAATTACATGTTTGCCTGGTGGGTATATGCCCCCCCCCCCCCCATTAGAGTCTAGCACAGGAGTGGGCAATAATTTTTGCTGGGGGGGGCCCACTTCAAAAATTTTTGAAGTAGCCCCAGGCCACCCAAGAAGGGGTGGGGCCTAAATGGGAAGTGGCAGGGCTACCCCACCCCAGACCATGATTGGTCTGTGGGTAGGGGAAGCCCTTTTGGCCCCCCTTCCCACTAGGCACCCATGCCCTGGAAGAGGCTTGGCACATTCCCCCACCCCCAGGCCAATCAGGGCCTGGGGTGGGGGAGTGCGGGAAGCCTTCTCCCACCCTGCAACGTGCCACGGGCTCCTTGCCGGGCCTGGGCAGGGCGAAGGAAGCTTCAAGCAGTTCCACCACCCCCAGACCCTGATTGGCCTGGGGGTAGGGGAGTGTGCAAAGCCTCCTCCGTTCTCCCCTCACCTTGCGAGCAGCCGCGCAGTGCTTCAAAGCGCCATGTGCTTCAGGCAGGGCAGGAGGAGGCTTCACGTGCACCCTAGGCCAATTAAGGCCTGGGGGCAGGGGAGCAGATGCTCACAGGGTGGGGACAGAGCGGAAAAGGCTTTGAGCACTCTCCCAGGCTCTAATTGGACTGGGGGCGAGGAAGCAGCAGGGCCTCTGCAGGCCGGATCCCTGCTGTAGCAGTATCTGGGTTAGTTATCAGGGCACCAAGTCGACTGCAAACTGCAGCACTGCTAATCACATGGTACCTTTGGTATGGGTTTATAAGTCACTTTCAGAAATCCATTTAACTAGTTGATGATTCTTAGTTTTGTTTTATGGCCTTTGCTCTGGCAGCTTATAAACCGCACGTGAATTTGATGAAACTGCGCCACTGTCAGGGGTCGAACAGAAATGAGACAACTTACTTATTGTGTCAAGCAGCAGAGGTGCAGCAAAAAGCCCAGCCCACACCTTTTTTTGTGTTTACTGAATCATTCTCTCTTTGTGCCAGTCTCTGTCAGATGATAGTGTAATACAGTGAATGAGCCCCTTTGCGCTGCAGCCAGTATGAATGTGCAATTTATAGGAGCAGACTCATCTCCCATTTGTTTTGGATAGAAGACAAGTTGAGTCAGTAATGTTACTTTGATGCTGGGATAATGTTACTTTGATGCCCTTTCTATAACAATTCATTTTAGTGATACATAATTACCATAACACCCCTGCCCCCAATGGTTTCTGTAAATGGTAGCCAACACCCATTCCCCTATATGTAGCACTCAACAGTAGATATCACACTCTTATCTTTCACTTCCACTGTGACACAGAAATAATGGAGCGTGTCAATGATAGAATGACACATCTTGTTTGACAGTGATTCAGTGATGCCTTAAGACCTTTAGTTTGTTTTTCTGCCTGCAGGTTTTTCCTGGTCATCTGGTAAATAATCTGCAGAACCTGCTTGTTTAATTTTGTCAGCGAAGAGAATAAAAAGCATTCAGGCTCCTTATAAAACAGGGCCTCCGCAGGCCGGATTCGGCCCACCAAATGGGTGGATCCGGCCCACAGAGGCCCTGCTGCTCCCCTGCCCCCAAGCCTTAATTGGCCTGAGGGAAGGGGAGCGCACAAAGCCTCTTCCCGCCCTGCCAGGAGCACGTGGTGCTTTGAAGCGCTGCGTGCTGCTCTTAGGGTGAGGGGGAGGCGGGAGCAGAGGAGGCTTCGTGTGCTTCCCTGCCACCAGGCCAATCAGGGCCTAGGGACAGGGGAGCTGCATGAAACTTCCTTTGCCCTGCCATGTGCTTCTTGCAGGGTGGGAGGAGGCTTCCCGCACTCCCCCACTCTCAGGCCCTGATTGGCCTGGGGGTGGGGCAGCGTGCCAAGCCTCTTCCAGGGCGAGAGTGCCTAGTGGGAAGGGGGGGCAAAGGGACTCCCCCACCCCCAGACCAAACATGGTCTGGGGGTGGGGTAGCCTTGCCCCTTCCTGTTTAGGCCCCTTCCTGTGGTGGCCCAGGGCTACTTCAAAAAAATTTTAAGTGGCCCCCGGTCAAAAATTATTGCCCACCCAGTTATAAAATCATCTAGATATATCATGTCCTTCTGGACATGAAAAGAAGAGATGAGAAAAACATACAAAAATATGTGGAAATTACATCTTCCATTATATCTGCCAGTACTCCAATGTAAAGTTTTTTAACAATGTGGGTAATTAAATCATTAGAACAACTTACTGAGGGTATGTCTACACTACCACCCTAGTTCAAACTAGGGTGGTTAATGTAGGCAACCGGAGTTGCAAATGAAGCCCGGGATTTGAATTTTCTGGGCTTCATTTGCATATTGCCGGGTGCCGCCATTTTTAAATGTCCGCTAGTTCGGACTCTGTGCCCGCAGCTACACGCGGCACAGACTAGGTAGTTCGGATTAGGCTTCCTATTCCGAACTACCATTACTCCTCATGGAATAGGAATCCTAATCCGAACTACCTAGTTCATGCCGCGTGTAGCCGCGGGCACGGAGTCCGAACTAGCGGACATTTAAAAATGGCGACGCCCAGCAATATGTAAATGAAGCCCGGGATATTTAAATCCCGGGCTTCATTTGCAACTCCGGTTGCCTACATTAACCACCCTAGTTCGAACTAGGGTGGTAGTGTAGACATACCCTGAGGGAGGTGGTGGATTCTCTGTCACTCGAGGTCTTTAAAAAAAAAATTATCTAGGTCAATCATAAGCGATGGGTTTGAAGCAGGAATTACTTGGTGAAATTCTGTTGTGCAGGAGTTCAGACTAACCAGTGATTCTCAAAATGTGGGTCAGGATTCCATTTAATAAGGTTGCCAGGACTAGCTGGCTTAAACTTGCTGGAGCCCAGATCTGAAGTGGAAGCCTGAGCCCCACTGCCCAGGACTGAAACTGAAGTTCGAGACCCCTTCCACAGGATGAAAAACCAAGGGATTCAGCCCTTTGCAACAGGGCTCATGTTACAGGCCTCCAGTCTGTGGCTTATGCACTTTGGGCTTTGGCCCCTTTGCTCAGGGTGTCAGGGCTCAGCCTTCAGGCATTGGTCAAAAGGGTATTACAGTGCAATGAAGCTAGAGAACTCCTGGGCTAGATGATCATGATGGGCCCTTCTGGCCTTAAAAATGTATGCATCTACCTTGGAAATGACATCTGTTTACCATGACCACAAATTGTGGTTTATTTGCATGGATGCCTTAGAAGACTAGTTTTGGTACATTGTGGATCATTGTGAATAGCATTATTCTGTGTTTATTCTTTATTCTGTTTATCTTGTGTGCTTTTTAATCACTGTAGGAAAGTTACAAGATTTTTTTTATCTGTTGTTTTTAAGTTTGAAAGCTAGCTTGATGACTAGTGCTTGTATTTCTTGTATTTGTAAAGCTGGGCAGCATCTGCTCACCCCTTTGACAACATCTGTGAACTGTAGTTTTCCTGTAAGTCTAACTTCCCTGCATGCCAAACGAGAAGGATTGTATAGTAGAATGTTTTACTGTGTATTCCCCTTTTCAGTCTTTGTTATTTGACAGCATTTTGTAAAGTAGTTACTGTGATATTTGTAGCTGGTTAATAATACAAAAGCAAGGAACATATTTAATAGAAGGAAAAAAGAGTTGTCAGATGAGATAAAATACATACATAAAAGGTCTAGTCTTATCTTAGTCATGTGCTTGCGCTGTGTACATCCTAATTCTTTTTCCTGCATATTTCATAGTAGACTCGTAATAAAGCCACAGAATTATGGTCATGGAAAACCTATGCACTCCTCTTCAGTATGCTTGTTCTCAGATGGCAGCTTAAATTCAGTACCATTTTGGAATATAAATAAATATGCTGTATAAGTCTCAGGGCATTGTACTAATAACTCGATTCAAGCAATCTGTTGGAAATCTGAAATTACAATCTAAAAAAATGCAGAAGAGCTCAGGAAGATATATTCATATGCCTAAGAATATATGCAGGCACGGAACTTATTCTGCATAATTTTAGCCACACACACCTCAGCAGGCTAATTGTAGAGCAGTTTCTGTGTTAGGGGGCTGGGTGGGAATTGTGTGCTTGTATGTGTATATATATAAAAATATAGCTCTCTTTGATTTAACTAGTGTGTCAGCTATCCGATAAGCATTTGCGTATCACATAGTTGACTAGTTGTTCACATTCCTAGGTAAATTAGTACCTTCTTGAATACTGAAGCAGAGGACTAGAACAGGGCTGGGCAAGATATGGCCCAGAGACAGATCCGGCCCACCTAACACTTTGATCCCACCTGCAGACTGAATCTGGCTACTTTCTGTTTATATACTGCTGCCTATGACATCAAGTTTCCAGGCAGTGGCTCAGGCCACAGATCCTGGTTAAGTGGTTCACAGCTCACGGTTGTGGCACTACCCCAGCAGGGGCTAGAGCTGTGAGCCTTTTGTATAGTAGGGATGTAATAATGTCGTTGATTAATCGATTAACCAATAAGCAAAAGCTTGTAGGATAATGCTATAGACTACACGCATTTCTCCCTACCTCCACCCATGCCAGTACATTTTTTAGCAGCTGGTTAGCAGCCTGGCTCAGTCCTGGCTTGCAACTGCTCCAGGACATACTTCTGCTGTGACTCTGCATTTAAAATGTATTAGGAGCCGGGTGGGCAGATGGCCTGGCCCAGTCTTGGCTCACGCTGGATCTGGGACCTACTCCCGCTGCAGCTCTGCATTTAAAGTGTATTATGACACTAAAAGGGTGTAGTAAGGAGGAGGGAGAAAACTTGTTCATCTTGGCCTCTGAGGATAGAACAAGAAGCAATGGGCTTAAACTGCAGCAAGGGAGGCTTAGGTTGGACCTCTCGAGGTCCCTTCCAGTCCTAGTATTCTGATTCTATGGCAGGCAAGCAACCCAGCTTGCGCTGGGTCTGGGAGACAGGAGCTGCTGCCACTCTGCACTGTTACCTCTTTATCAGAGGCAACAGCACAAGGTGACAGGCAGCCAGTCCGTGAGGGGAGCTGGGTTTTAAATTTGCTGGGTTTTAAATTCTGATACAAAGGCAGCTGTGCGGATTGGTAGGGTACTCCTTGGTACTGAGGCCGGCGCACACTGGCTGCTGACCCCAACCCCTGGGACAATGGAATAGTCAACTAGCCAATAATTCATGAGGTTACTCGATTATTCAATTAACCAATATTTAACATCCCTATTAAATAGTCATAGTAATCCCAGGCGGCTGCTAGGCAGAACAGTAATAGCAGAGCTGGGAGCCCTTTTCTGTATTTTTAATTCAAAGCTTCTGGCCCACACAACTCTGGGGGGAAGGTTAGTCCCCCGCCCCGCTCCACCTCTTCTGCCTCAAGGCCCTCCTCTTCCACGGGTGGAGCTAGCCCCTAACTATGTACCAAAATTCATTAAGTAGCCCCCTGCAAAAATGATTGCCCATCCCTGACCTAGAAGCACACTATTGTGTTTTAACCCTAATCTCTTCATAAAGTTGCCAAGGGCACCAGAGGTGCATTGGAACACACATCTGGATTGCTTCCTTAATGCATCACTTTCTATAGTCGTGTCTGCTCTTCCAGGTTGGACCAAGCACAAAACAAGCCTGATTCTCTTCACCTAATGGGGATAGATGGAAATATGATTTGATTAATAAAACATGCACAATAACTTGGTTGATGCTGTGTCAGTCTCTGCACTTACATTTCTCCCACTTAAGGTCCTCAGAATGTTCAGAAGTTTTGGCCTCATTTCACAGTCCAAAAACCAGTGAAAAAACATTTACTATAAAAGACGAGGGCACTCTCTTCCTGAATAATCTCATTGAGCGAGTTATGTATGAGTACAGTACTTCCATTGTGCGGTACTAAAAGCCTTGAAACAACATTTGTGTGTAGGTGTCAGTTTTCTAAGCAGCTTTTCCCCCTTTTCTTGTTTAAAAAAAAAAAAACTGGCAGCGATTCTTTAAGTTGGCAGTTGTTTATTTTATGTTTTGTTTAAGCCTCTAGGCTTTTCTTTGACCCAGCTGTTTAACTTCTTTTCCTTATTGGATCAGGATCAGTGTTTGCACAGTGAACTAGTGCTGTGTGCAAAATTTTGTAATTGAGGGGGAAGGCAGGAACTTTAATAGAAGGAATATTGTTGATACAGTGCATTAAGGGTCAGTGGGAGAGTTTTGGTGGCTTTGTGAAAGCAAGTGACTGATAACATGGCTGGAGTATAATGTAGTCAGGAACTGAGAACCGTGGTACATGGTGTTGCTTTTGTACCTCAGTCATACCAGGCTGTTTCTCATGCAAGTTTCCCTAACTAAGGGCTGTGAGATTTTGACTCCAGCCTAACCATTTGCTGTTTGTAGATAAATCCCAGCAACTGGACAGTGGGAACTAAGAGATTTTGCTGGGGATAGGGACAGTGCAGCACAATTTCTCGCTCCCATTGGCTGCATGAGAAGTCCCCCTCCCCACCTCTCAGTACAGAGAGCCACATGGAACAGCCAGCCAGAGGCTGCTGGCAGTCAGGGAAACCTGCTTGAGAGCGTTGCTAGCCAGAAGGAGCTTAGATAAGCACCTTCTGGCTAGAGCCTGGCCTTTGGCACCGCTCCCTCTCCCCCGCACCCAACTCCCTCCCAGACGCTGTACCCCATCCCATACCTCTCTCCCAAGCCAGTCCTCTCTTGCACCCATATCCTCTCCTCCACCCTGTACTCCATTCCTCTGCTCCAGGTTACCACCCAAACCCTCTGCGCCCTCCTCCTCTCTTCCCCAAGTTACAACTCCCTCCCAGACTCTGTATCTACTCCTACATCCCTCTCCCAGGCCAAAATCCTCTCCTGCACCAATACCCTGTCCTGGACTCTGGACCCCAATCAGTTCCTTAGGTCACAATTTCCTCCTTCATCCAAACTCCCTCTCAGGCCCCCACAGCCTCTCTTGCACCTCAGTTCCCTTCCCCGAGCTTCCTTCTGCACCTAACCTCTATCCCAGATCCTGTATCTCCTCCATAGAAAAGTGCAGCCCTTGACCACTTACCAAAATCGTGAAGTCTCCCCCTCATCAAAAATTATTGCCTACGTGGATCATATTTTCAAGATTTTTCTCTGCAACCATAAGTGGTGGAAACATTGCTTCTTTTTTAATTGAAGGCTGAGATTTTTATGCCATCACATGACTCCAGAAGCTAGGGCAGGTAGATTTATGATAAAATCATAGCAATGCTGGGAACAACACCTTCAAATGAATCCCGATAAATTTCCCTTCTGTTGAGGAGAATGGGCTTAGCTTCTCACCTTTGTGTTACCCTTGGAAAGTGATCTTAATGTATTCCCCTGGCTTCTGAAGCATCACAATATATGTGAGGGGTGTGAGCACGTGGGATGGTGGTTTAAGTATTTCTGTGGGCATAAGCAGTTGGGGAAAAAGAGGGAGGTGATGGGACATGTTAGACAGGAGAAAGAGCATGTTAACATAGCTAAATTTTGTGCAGCTTGATATATGACTGCCCTCACCAAATACCACCACACTGTGGGTATGTCTACACTACAAAGTTAATTCGAACTAACGAATGTTAGTTCGAATTAACTTTGATAGGCGCTACACTAGCGCTCCGCTAGTTCGAACTTAATTCGAACTAGCAGAGTGCTTAGTTCGAACTAGGTAAACCTCATTCTACAAGGACAAAGCCTAGTTTGAACTTACTAGTTCGAATTAAGGGGTGTGTAGCCCCTTAATTCGAACTAGTGGGAGGCTAGCCCTCCCAAGCTTTCCCTGGTGGCCACTCTGGCCAACACCAGGGAAACTCTATTGCACCCCTCCCGGCCCCTGATCCCTTAAAGGGGCATGGGCTGGCTACAGTGCCAGTGCCAGGTTCAAGCCTGCCAGCACCCAGCTAGCAGACCCTGCACCTGGCACGGCTAGAGCCAGCCACCCGATGCCCCCCAGCCCTCCCCCTCTTCCCAGGACCAGGCTGGCGGTTCCCAGGAGCGTGCCCGGGACCGCAAGAGGTGGGCACCCGCCTGGTCTAGTGTGGACATCGTGGACCTCGTCCACGACCCCCGCACTAGGCACAGGAAAGTGGCCGTCTAGGGCAGGAGAGCTGCCAGCCTGGCCACCCAGGAACAATTGTGCATGAAAATCAAGGTGGTCCACTGAGACCCCCGACCCTGAGCCCTGAGCTTACAATGGCCGTCCTGGGTCAGACCAAAGGTCCATCTAGCCCAGTATCCTGTCTGCCGACAGCGGCCAACCCTAGGGACCCTGGAGGGGATGGACCGAAGACAGTGACCAAGCCATTTGTTTCGTGCCATCCCTCTCCAGCCTTCCACAAACTTTGGGCAGGGACACCACTCCTACCCCCGAGCTAAGACTACTCCATGGACCCAACCTCCATCACTTTATCTCACTTCTCTTTAAACTCTGTTCTAGTTCTAGCCTTTACAGCCTCCTGCAGCAAGGAGTTCCACAGGTTGACTCTTTGCTTTGTGAAGAACAACTTTCTGTTACTAGTTTGAAGCCTGCTACCCATTCCTTTCCTTTGGTGTCCTCTAGTCCTTCTATTATGGGAACTAATGAAGAACTTTTCTTTATGCACCCTCTCCACCCCACTCATGCTTTTATTGACCTCTATCCTATCCCCCCTCAGTCTCCTCTTTTCTAAACTGAAAAGTCCCAGTCTCTTTAGCCTCTCTTCATATGGGATCTGTTCCAAACCTCTGATCATTTTAGTTGCCCTTCCCTCTCCCACCCTCTCTCTTCCCCTCTCCCACCTCCTTTTCCCAGTCTCCCCGAGTTTTGTTCAATAAAGAGAGATTCTATTTTTGACCACACGTTTTCTTTATTTTGTACATCAGGAAGGCGGGCTAGGGAAGGGTAAGTGGAAGGAGGTGAGGGAGGAATGGGGTACGTGCCCCCGATGGGGAGGACTGGGCTGGCTCTGCGGGCTTCTGGGGGTGAAAGCTCTCCTGCAGCCCCCCAATTACCCCCTCTCCCCAGATGGCAGCCTGCGGCAAGTGCAGCCGGTCTGATGGCCGAGTGCTGTGATGTGCCCAGTGTGGGCACTCAGGGCACTCCAAGCCAGGACTGCTTTGCAAGCGGGGCATCCCTGAGAACTGTCTGTCCGGGGTGGCGGTCGGGTCCCTTTAAGCACAGCCCTCGGCTAGCCTGAGACAGCAGCTCCACGCTCTAAGTCCTCCTCTGATGCCCTGCCGGCACTGCTTCCGGCCATCCTTAACCCCGGTTCAGGGTCCACTCTGTGTGGACATGCTAGTTCGAATTAGCAAAACGCTAATTCGAACTAGTTTTTTAGTCTGGATGCGTTAATTCAAGTTAGCTTAGTTCGAATTAACTAATTCGAACTAAGTTAGTTCGAATTAGTGCTGTAGTGTAGACGTACCCTGAGAGAGCTGTTGTGAGGTAGGAGGACTTAATTTCTTGCTCCCCTCAAAAGAGGCGGGAAAGGTTCATGGGGAAGCTAGGTAACTGGACGAGTTTCATAGGTGTTGTAGGATATGAGAGAGGTTGGGGTTACTAGAGAGAAGTGGGAAGGCGGAAGGGACTTAATAAGTAGCAAAGGTATGTCTACATTGCAATTAGACATTCACATCTGGCCCAAGTTGTATCCTAGAGCCTGGTCTTCAATCCAGGCCTGAATGTCTATTTTGCAGTTAAATAGCCCCTTAGCCTGAGCACCAGGATGCCAACTCAGCTGGCATGGGCCAGCCACAGTGCTTAACTGCAGAGTGGTGATGGTGTTGGTTACAACAATTAAAACACTTTAAAATGCTTCAAATAGTTCATTTTGGTGTATATTTTACCAGTATTGTAATGGTATGAGACAACTGTTCAGAAATATCACTCCTATGTTTGTATCATGAGCTTTATCTTTACATTCTGTGGTTGATTTTGCTAAATTATTTGGCACCGGTAGGCATTTAGTTTATTGCTAAACAGTTAGCAGCGTTTTTTTAATGCATGTCTTCTGTAATACTTTCTATTGTAAAATACTTTATAAGTAAATAAGTACATATTCTTTTTGTAAAGAATTACTTGTTTATTCTGCTTTCTCCATATGCTAATGGGAGGAAAGATGTCATTGTTTCTAGTATGGCAATCACATAATTGATGTATAGAAGATAGGGATGTTAGAAATTGTTCAGTAATCGTGTAACCTCAACAATTCTTAGTGATTACACGTTTACTAAAATGTTCCCTCTGGGTGGGGCTGGTTCCTGGCCCCACTCCCTGGGACTCCCCTGCCACCTTATGCTGCTGCCTCCAGTTTTAAAAATTGGCTCCCCACACAGACCGGCTCCTGCCTGCTGCCCCACGCTGTTGCCTCTACATCAAAGGCAGCAGCACGGGGTGGCAGGTGGTTCCACTTCATGCTTTTCATTTAAAACTTGGACTGGTTGGATGGGACCGAGCCAGTCTGCTGGGCCAAGTTTTAAATGAAGAGCATGCGGGTGGGGGCTGTTGCACCTAACTGGGGGTATGTCTACACTACCCTCCTAGTTTGAACTAGGAGGGTAATGTAGGCATACCGCACTTGCAAATGAAGCCCGGGATTTGAATTTCCCGGGCTTCATTTGCATAAGCGGGGCGCCGCCATTTTTAAATCCCCGCTCGTTCGAACCCCGTGCAGCGCGGCTACATGCGGCACGAACTAGGTAGTTCAAACTAGGCTTCCTAGTTCGAACTACCGTTACTCCTCATTCCACGAGGAGTAACGGTGGTTTGAACTAGGAAGCCTAGTTCGAACTACCTAGTTCGTGCCCCGTGCAATGAGGAGTAACGGTAGTTCGAACTAGGAGGGTAGTGTAGACATACCCTGGGACCATTAACTGATAAGCAATCGCTAATCAGTTAAACAGTTTACCAACTGGCCACTAACATCCCTAATAGAGGACTAAGGTATCAGTTCACTCTTTAGTTTGCCTTTTGGATCATTGAACAGTTTTAGGTAAGGTTTAGTGTATAACGCATTGAACTGGTAGGAACTGTTCCCAGTGAAATTTGGGTGTCCTTACTTGCATATTTCTTATTGGCATATTTATAACACATACATCTTAATGAGATACTTAACAGTAATAGTAATTTTTCCCCCCCTCTTGGTAACTGGGTGAAGAGTAGTAAGGTAATCCTATCAATGATAATTTTCTTTGCTGTTAGATAGAAGAATTAGTTATTGATAAAGACCTTAAGTGTGCAATGTTTCTTTTGGAATGTGATTCAGCGCTTCGCATGGTAGAAACCCATCAGTAACTAAAGGAAAATAAATATAAACCTTTCAAAGTTGAGTGTAAAATGCCTTTCCCATAACAAATCACTTCAGGGATCTGGTAAGGTCAAGGGAGCAAGCCATTCACAGCTTAGAGAAAAATCTCTTGAAATTGTCTCTTAGTTGTCTACAGTTCTACGCTACAGAGCTGACTGGTACGGATTTAAGGCTCAGTGCCCAAAGAATGGCCCTGGAGTTGTGAAATATAGGTCACAGCCAGTCACCTGCCTCCTTTAATTGTAGGATGAGGAGGACAAAGCTGTTCAACACCAGGATTTATTTCTCATGAATGAAAGAATCCATTTCTATTTCTCTATCAAGGAAAATTAATTGATCAAGTACAAATAATTAACCTGTGTACACTTCTGCTACAGTTTGAAAACACGTGCAGTCCTTGGATTCCTTGGCAAGGTACCAAGATGACCATTTAAGGTTGTATAGCTAAGTCAAGATCAATGTGTGTGTCAGACTGTGATAAGTTTGGAATAGATCATTTGGAGGAGAAAAGCCAAACATTTTATTGAGATACCTTTCGCTGCTCCTGATGCCTTATCAATGGATTTCATTTTTGAAAACAGAAGGAACTCCACTATGCATACAGGTATGCTGATAGTTATTCTGGTTACCCTGCCTTTACTTCTGTAACAAGATCCTTCTCACTCTCTATTGGATGCCACAATATGCATATATGTCATATACTTAATTGCGTATGTGTCAGCTAAATGGGGAAAATTTTATTCTGGAATAATGTCTCAAGTGCAGCCGCAGAGCCAGGAGAGAACACTTGCATATATTTTGATGCCCTCCACAAAATCTGTTCTGGTGATCTGTTTGTTTTGAAATTGAAATTGAAATTGAGAGAGCGAGAGAGAGCGAGAGAGAGCGAGAGAGCGAGAGAGAGAGACTAAATCCAATTGTGTATATCAGTCTAAAAGATCCCTTGCTAACATTTAAATAGGAGGCTAACTAATAATTAGATATCGTGATGTGCTAAGGCCAAGTGTTATGACTTTCAACAAAGCTTAGTTATTTATGTTCAGTGAAAGCCATTGAAAGCTAATTCTGCTTTTGCTTCCAACCACTGTTGCATTCAAATTGGAATTTAATCAAGTTCTAGCAGTTAACCTCCTACTTTTGTCAACAACCTCAGATCTTCTGCAGTGGCAGAGCGTACCTCTAGCTCCTGTCTAAGTCTTTGTCACTGAAGTCCATCGAGCCCTAAAATCATAGCTCTTCCTATGGGATTTTTTCTAACATTTCAATAGGTGGTACTTTCAACATGGCCATGACATCCCTGATTATGCTTCTACATCTAGTCAATATAATAGTGCTTACTGCTAATATGGTGCTTCCCATCTCAGTGTCACAAAGTGGTTTCCACCTTTAGGAAACTGTGTTTTACAGATAGAGACAAAGGCCTTATCTACACTACTGGAGTAAGTCAACCTAAGTTATGCTACTCCCACTATGTGAGGTAACATAGTTGGAGTTGACATAGCTTAGATTGACTTACTGCAGTGTTTACACAGTGCTACATCAATGGGAACCATTCCCTTGTCGACTCACCTTATTCTTCTTGTTCGATTGGAGAGCATTTTGCAGTTGATTTAGCAGGTCTTCCCGCTGCTGCATCAATTGCACAAGTACTGATGTCTGGTAAGTGTAGACAAGGCCTTTGGGTATATCTATACAATGGAGCTTGCATCAGCATAGTTATGCTGGCATGCTCCCCTAGCGTAGACACACCTTGCACCAATAGAAGTGTAGGAATATCACCTCTCCAAGTGGTGCTCACTACTTTAATAAAAGCCCTCTTCTGTCAGGATAGCTGTGTCTTCACTGGGGTGTTTGCCAGCATAGCTGCATCTTTTGGATTGGGATGTGGGATTTCCCCTCCCCCCCATTCCTAACTGATGTAGCTTTGTTAATGTAACTCTTAAGTTGATTCAAAGCCTGAGGCAGAAAAATGTACACACCTTATGGTAGAACTGGGTATGGAATCCGTCTCCAGATGCTCAGTCCAATGCTCTAATTAGAAGACAGCCTTGCACAGGGGCCAGATTTAGCTTGCCAAGCCACTGGATCTGGCCAGTCATCAGCCCACAGTCCAGCATGCCTCTTGCACCGTGACATGCCACTCAACGCAGCTGGATGTGGGGGTCATGTTCTTTCCGTGCACCCCTGCAGAGGAGAGGATCTTCATGCATTGTCCTTGCCTCCATCACAATCTTGCTGCTCCCTGTGATGGATAGCAGGAGTGCTGGCCAGCACTCTGTGACTAAAGGGTTAAACTCAGGTAGCTAAGGGTGTTGGAAGGGAGCCAGAAGAACCAATGGACTACAGTGCTGAAATTTAAAGTATAAATATATACCTGCTGCTGTTCCTTTGTGTGTGAGTTCTAAGTTAGGTCTGGAGGAAGCAAGATGAAGTAATCAAAAGGAATTACCATGCCTACAAGAAATTTTAGGCATGGGAATGGACTAGGCCTTGAAGTATGGATTGTGAGTAGATAGCGAAATGTATGTTTAGTTGTGATCAGGTTATTTTTCTTTATTTTTTGCAGTTTGAATAAACTTGTGTGAAATCCATGTGCCTCCTTCCCCCCTATTCACTATACCTAAGCTGTGCCAGAGGAACCATTTTTAATCTGCTCTTTTCTCAGTTGCTCTGTAACACCTAGCAACCAAGTATGCTTTATCAACTATATCTTTTTATTTTGTTAACAAAATCACCTTTTTTAAGGCGATGATTTGATTCTTGTGTCCTAGGCTGAGAGGTCAGTTATTAGAGACAGCAGTTTGTTTTCTGTGTTTTTTTTTTTCTTTTTTCAAGCTCTCTTGTGGTAAAGAGTTTGGGATACTCCTGGAAGAAGTTCAAGTGAGTCTTCCTGGGTTTTAAAAGAAGGAGTTAGGCTGCCACCATCAAGTGTTCGTCTCCCAAGGGCAGAAAATCTGTAACCTTGGTGAGTTTTTGTAAGCAGAGCCTACAGAGGCAAGGCATTTAAGGTCTCTTGCGGGCCCCCACCTCTGCACTTGGAGTGCCAGAGTGGGGAACAGCCCTGACACTTCCATTGGCCAAAGACTGGCCAATAGGAGCTGCTTGGCTTGCGTTTGTGGCACAGGCAGCGCACGCAAGCCCCCATCCCAAGGGGTACACAGCACATAGAAAGCACTTGGCCCCTACAACCAGCCACTTTGAGCAGCCTATGGGGACACAGCACACAGGGAGTCTGCCTGAGGGTCCTGCTGGATGGGAATTGCCTAAGGTAAGTGCCTCTGGGCCAGAGCATGCACCTAGCATCCCACCCCACCTGCACCCCGACTTCCTGCCCTAGGTCACAATCCCCTCCTATACTCTAATCTCCTATCCCAAACTCCTTTCTGCACCCAACCTCCATACCACATCCTGTACCTCCTCCATTAATATCATAGAGAGTGGCCCTTGACCACTTACCAAATTCTTGGAGTGGCCTGGCCATGACAAATTATTGTCCATCCCTGGTTTTGCATCAGGTTTGTGGTATTTTTTTAAACAGGCTGGGAAAATTCCACAACAATTCCACCAACAGAAGCTGCATAGAAATGCACCATATACAGATTCAGTTTTTTTTAAAAATCAGGATTGATGTTGACTGAAGATTTTGACTTGTTCCAATTTCCAAGCCCAAAAATTATAAACAGAGAATATAATTCTAGTAGAGTGGAGAGAATACTAGAGGGAGGTTGTTGAAATATATCAAAGATATCCTAGACTCTATCAGGGAGTTGCTGCACATGCTAGAAGAGAAACTGCTGCTAGATAGTTATAGAGACAGTAGCCATGGGAATGTCAAATATATATTAAATGCAATGGACTTGTATTTTGCTGTAGTTGGCTTTTACTTTAAACAGTTATATATAATTCAAAATCTTAATATACATTTTAGAAAGTTCACAGCATACTAATATGTTGCTGAACATTGTTAGGCTTTTGATAGAAAATAATTCATCCAGATATCAGCATTATCCCAGGACTGAAGAGTATTTGCATTCTAATGATTGTGATGACAAGACTCACAAACTAAGTATTTTAAAAACATTATTAGGCAAATACTACTAAAAAGTCCTATGTTTTTAACTTTAAGGGAAAAAACAGCTTTCTAGACAAATTCTAGGTTCTGTAGATTATATTTTCATGTCTCCATACCAATTATAGGTCAAAACTGTTTTACTTTTCAAACTATATGACTAATTATAGATTAAGCCATTTTGAAGATGGCTGTCTGATTTTTCTCCTCTTCTAGTCATATATTAATTTTGCTTTTCCTACTGGAAAGAATAGACAGGATTAATTTTAAATAGTTTTCTTCCAGCTGTGCAATGGGAATCCTTGTTAGAATTTTTGTTTTGATGAGTTTTTATGGAATGGGATTTGAATTCTCATCTATTGGATTGTAGACATAATTACCTAACACAGCTGTATAGACTTTTTCAGTAGGAGAGCTTGTTATGGAAAAGTTATTTGAGTAATTTATAAACAAAACTCAGGCCCTTGGGTGAGATACAATACATTCTATTTAAAAAATATCCCTCAGAGGGTAGTTGCTTCATTTAACAGAAGAATGTTTATCCATTTTGTGCACATCCAAGGTTATTGAGAGATTCCCAAAGTATGCTGCAGCAGTTCAGTACAATGCTATGAAGAAAGCGGTTGGGACGATAATAGCATTTTCCACACCCAGTTCATATTTAAGAAATAAGCATCAAAGCAGCGAAAGTTTTAATGCAAATGGTTTAATTTTTTATCATAGCTTCCTGAATCAGAGACAGACTAGAGAGTCAAAACAGAAATTATAAATAGGGCTACTCACACTCTAACGTGTGATTTCTTTATTCTAAATTCTGTAATGATTTGCTTTAGTGTGTTGGGTGCTACAAGTGAAGTAGGAACTAATAGTTCAAGTAATCAGCTAGTAAAAGGTAGGAAGAAGCACACTTAAAGACTGTATATAAGGTGATATCTTTCAAAAAGAGAAATGGACTTAAATCCACAGGCTAGCATTATTTATTTTTCTGTGCCTCTTGATTTAAACAGATTTCAGGTTAGCATAACTGACTGAAATAGATTGATGTGTGGATTCTTCTATTTGGTGTCCTGTGATTTTTTTTTTTAAATTTGACTAAGATTTACGCAGGACATTTATCTTTGCTGCATGTTGCAAAAGCTATCTTCTAATTTATCAAACATATCTGTTGTGCAAAATTTCTAATACGATGCACCTATATTTTATGAACTTACAACAACAATAGGCTGTTGTGCCCCTCAATTAACACAAAAACAATTGGCAGCTTTGGTTTTTCTTTGGAACGTGTAATCTTGTTCAGTATGATACTGTGTGAATAATGCAGCCCATAAGCAGGGACTTGCTTTGGGAGGGGTAGCTGGGGCACCCCCATAATTAGTGAGAGACCCTTGTACCCTGGGGCTACAGTGGGGAATGCAGAACTCCTCCAGCCTCAGGGCTGCGGTGGAGCATTAACTCTCCCTAGCATAGCCACGGAGCTAGCTTTGGGCCCACAGGCCTGGGCCCTTGGTCCCTAGGTCTGGAGGAGATCTCAGCCCCTCTCCCCCCTTTTTCTATGACTGTATTTCCTCTCTAATATGCAGAGTGCAAACTCAGTGAAGTCACAGACATAACCTCATAATATGAGGTTATGGATGTACATGTGCCTACTTGTTTGGCACATGTTCTCTCCCCCCGCCCTCCCCCGAATTCGGTTAAGGAGTGTATGTTTGAGGTGGATTAAAAGTACAGTTCATTGAAATGGCGACTATACTGCTGTTTATTTCTTTGCATATTATGTATTGTCTGTGTGTTATGGTTTAATGTATATAAGATGTGTTTGCTGTGCCACCAATGGTGGCAAAATTTAAATTCCTGTGCACACTCCTGTGCGTACGGCTATCAGCTTAGCAAGAGGCAGAATCCTGAAGCTACTTACTTTTACAATCAGAGAAAAAGAAAGCAATAGCTCTCTTTGTGTATGGATGTTGTATGCTGTCAAGAGATTCCTGATTCAGTGATCTATTGTGTCAAAGGTAGCAGATGGTATGAAAAGCTGTGCAGCAGGAATATTATCAGGGCAACACAGAGGGATAAGGCCAAGGAGGCCAGAACAGCTGAAAGAAACTAGGGCCAGGACAACAGACTGAGGGGAAGAGGTCTTGAGCATCCAAACAGCTGTGGCAAAAGTTCATAGTTGCTCACAACACCAAAACATGAGTAATCCCATTTGCTCTAGATAACCTGTGCCTTTAATTATTTGTCCAAATTGAATTGAAGCTCTCAGAAATCCATCAAAAACAATACCAGTTAATTTTTAAATTGTGGCTAGTAAATTTCTTTAAGCCGTTGCAGCAATATTTGGCTGTTAATTAATTAACTAATTAGTTACCAATTCTTACCCTGAACAACAAAAGGAACAAGGACACTCTTAGGAGTTCTGGGCTCTTTTTAAAACTGGGACTGCATTGATACTACAGGTTGGACCTCCCTGGTCTGGCACCTGCAGAACCTGAGCCATCCTGGACCAGGGATTTTGCTGGACCAGGAGAGGTCAGTGCTCCCCTGCTGGCTGCCCTGCTGCTGGCTCCTCTTCCTGGGGCTTTCACGGCTGGGACTTCCCGCCCTGATGCTGCTCTCCACCCTGCTGTCCATCTGCTGCCACCAGGAGTTCCCCAGCCAGGGCCACCCACCCCCTGCCAGTCCTGTTCAGCTACTGCTTGCCTCAAAGTTTTCTCAAAGTTCCTTGGCCTCGGGCTGCCTGGCCCTGCTGCCACCAGGCATTTCCAAGGTATGGGCCAGGCCGGCTCTGCTGACACCAGGGTTTCTCTGCTGCTGCCTATAGAATTTGTTTTTCAGTTTTTCTCCACCAACCTAAGAGCAGTTTCCTCCTTCCTTTCTTAAATTATAGCAGAGATTCTCACTCTCACTGGCATTTGAGAACTTTAAGAAAAATACCAAAGACTCATGAGAAAACAATGAATTTGCACTGCCAGTCTCTCTTAGTCCCATTAGTTTGTCTTTAAATGATCCAAAGTTAGTCTTGCAACTTTTTTTCTGTAGTCTGGCTGAATGGGTGATGTTTGGTTAGCTTTGCCTTACAAACCTTGCTTTAGTATGTATAGGGGGCTATGCAAATTGACACTTTTATGAAAACAAACCTCACACTTGTCTTTAGCAGCCTAATGTTTAGCTCTTTTCTTACTATCCCAAACGTTGTTTTTTGTAGTGAGTTTGATTTTCTTAAAACTATTCTGTCTTCTGTATCACTCTGTTAATTTATTCAGTAGCACTGATTTGAATTTGAACTTCATTGTTGATTCATTCAGATGCAACAATGGTCACTACAAGTCATACAGTCTAGAGGAGATAAAATTAGGACTGCTACTCATGCTTGCGATTATATAAAGAATTAATAGAATTCAGTTTGCAATGTTGATTTAATGGCAGTGTGTGGAGAAAATATGATATGTTCATTATATCCTGTTCATGTCACATACTCATTCTAAGTGAATTGCAATTGTGCAGTATAGTTGTTTCTGAAAGTATTGACAAAGGATTAATGGACGCAAATCAGGTATTCAAAATGGTAACACATAGAAACCTTTGGGGAGCATTTTAACTTGCCCAGGCACTCGTTAATGGATTTAAAGATGGCTGTTCTCTTACAAAGTAATTTCAGGAGTCAGCTAGAGAAAGAGTCTGCAGAACTGGCCTTCCTATGCAAATTTGACATTCTCTCTCATAACCTGAATAAAGACATGAACTGGATGGGCTGTTATATTCAACACACAAATGACATAAAAA
The DNA here is from genome assembly GCF_052426305.1 of Pelodiscus sinensis. Classification (NCBI taxonomy): domain Eukaryota; kingdom Metazoa; phylum Chordata; order Testudines; family Trionychidae; genus Pelodiscus; species Pelodiscus sinensis. Next base: position 254,661,293 of record NC_143052.1, on the reverse strand, counting down.
AAATAAGCATGGACATTCCAGACCTCTGTATTAGCCTCATTTAGCACAGACACTTTAATTGACAGGTTTTCCCCATCCTCTCTTTTTCTGCTTTATATTTCAACCTCTGTGCTTCTTGCACCATATCTGTCATCTGAAGAAGTGGGTTCTGCCCGCGAAAGCTCATGATACCGTCTATGTTTTTGGTAAGTCTCTAATAGCTTTGAACCTGAACATTCTAAATTAGGTCATGTTCCTCTGTCAGGGCTCCAAGTTTAATTGCCCATCCAAAATGTAATTGTCTTTTTATCTTTAAAGTCTTTTCCCCTTAATTGATCATATAAAGTGTTTCTAAAGCATTTAAACAAAATGCCAGTGAAACAGAAGAAACTTTTCTGAGGCTGAGAAAAATGGACTAATACAGTTTCAGTCCACTCTTCCCATACAAGTTGGGATTTTCACTTGTGAAGATCTTTTCTTGTAATAGGGAATGTAGTCTGAAATCTCAATTGTTTTTATTCAGTTTTAAATTATGCCTATTCCAGTAATAAGGAAACTTCTGTGGCAAGACTCACTACATACAAATAAATAATGACACACAATTGACAATAATAACTAAAAAATCTATTTCTGATCCCATTATTAAGGGCAGCCATTATACTGAAATTATATCATGAGGTTAGCCACATGAGAGTTTATGGGAAGATGTTCAAAGGTGGAGAGAGAAAACTAATATTTAAAATAGCATCCACTCCCATGGACTACATCTTAACCAGTTTGATGTATGTCAAGGATGGGCAACCATGAATAGTTGGTGGGCTGCATGAGTGGCCCTCCTTTACCTCTGTGAACTGCAGTCCCATGGCTTCCTCCTCCCCCTCCCGCCCAACCTGCCCTCTTCCCTCACACACACTGGGCACCAGAGCCCTGCACCTACCGCTCCTCACCCACTTTCAGAGCTGGAGCGCTGCAAACAGGAGAGGGAGGAACAGGGATGGAGCATGAATCACTTTTGGAGCAGCTCCTCCAAAAATGCTGGGAGAGGAGGGGCTGTCGTAGGAAGTGTGGGGCTCCATTGTCCTAGAGGCGCATGGTAGTCTGTGGGCCACAGGTTGAGTTTCGGTGGGCTGCATGCAGCATGCAGGCTGCAGGTTGCCCATCACTATTAAAAGTCTATACCACTTTGTGTTAGAACATTTTAGCTAGCATATTCTAATAGGCATTTTTACAAATGACAAGGGGAAAATAAAATGGCCTTTTGCCTACTTGATTGTAAACAGTGAAATTGAAAAGGAGCTTTGCAGTCTTGCAGTCACCAGCAAAATCAACCCAAAAACCAATTTTTGCTGAACAGTTGGAAGCAGCCACCTTCATAATGCCTTTCTTAAAACCGAAATCTCTAATGAGTAGAGAGTGTCATTTCCAAATGAGAGAGACTGCCCCGTTGTTTGGTGGGAACTATGATGAAAATACAATTTAAATACAATGATCTTCCAGATTATTCAGCTTCATCTAATTTAGCAGCTCCATGAGCCTTTTTATCCATTAATGTCAGATGTTGACTAATTTTGGGTGCTTCTGTTTTTTGGGGTCCATCTTTTGCCTGATTGCAAAGCCTTGCAATTCTTGTTTTGAAATTTTGTTGCAGGTCCCTCGTCAACTGAGGTTAATTTGGAAGGTCATTTTGAGTCTCACATGTTTGACATTTTCAGTCAGTCTTTGTACAGACAATAGAAGTACTGAAATATTTGGTATTTAGCTGTTTGCATATAGCAGTAGGTCCTGATTCTGCAGTTGAACTGCTAGCATGGATGTCTAGTCCTGTGTGAAGTCCCACTGGGCACCACGTGGACACAAAATACTGGACTAATGGCTCCAGTTGCAGGATCAGGCCAATAGTTAGTAACTTCTGTTGAAAACTGTGCAGTATAGCCTTTGTCGATCTTGGAATCCTAACATGGATGATTGTATTAACCACATTAATAATACTAGAGCATTTTTAAGATAAAGCTGGGATAAAAGGAAGCATTCTGGTAGCCTCCCTACAGGATCATTCCCAAAGCAAATGCTGAAGCCAGCAGGATGTGAATGCTCTGCTATGCTTTTGTTTTCTACTTGGAACAGCCATAAGCAATCTCCACCAAGAAAACAAAGCTGTGTCTGTTCGCTTAATTTTACTTTACTGTATGACTGACAGTAAGCATACTGAATTAAAATGAAGCAGTTTTAAAACATATTCTAAACACTTCTGGGGTTTTTTTCCATAGCACCCTTGACTCATAATAATTCTATGCAAAATGGCTTGAAGGAAATGCATAAAAACAGATTTCACAAGCCACTTAGTAACAATATCAAATGTTAAAGAGCATTTTGTTTTTTATTAATCGGAAGGCTGACTGTTTTTACTAAAATATTTTATTCCTAAAAATAACAGTAACCAGATTTTGCTTTTGGCTGTATATGTTCATTAAAACACCTATAAATTGTTGCCACATACTTGCCAGCATTATACACTATGTATATTTTCTGTTCTGTTACCTTAAGTGGTAACAGAGAAGCAATTGTTTTTCCAATAAGTAGAAAATATTTTTGAAATTAAGTTTAATTTTAATGTGAATATGTAAATAGTGGGGAGAAATATGTCAGAGTTGACTTAATTTATTTTTTCATTCCGTTGATAACACAGGGTTTTAGTAATTATTAGCTAGTCAGGTCCATGGTGTTTCATTGTTTAGTTCCAGTTTAAAAATGTTAACCATCAGCCTGTGAGTAAAGCTCAAATATTGGCATTTTTCACAGTTGATTTTCTTTGTTGTTCTTAGTGTTCTTGCTGCTAGCAAAGATTGCCTTTGTAATCATTCAAGTTCCGTAAAAAACATTGTGAGTTCTTCACTAAGGCCCTGACCCTGCAGGCTGTTGTATTTTTCTTAAGAGATGCTGGATGCCTTCACTTCAGGGAGAGGTGAAGTTACTCGAACTTTAAAGGATTGGGTTTGAAGAGTAAAATGTTGATCCCATTTCTGTGTGAATAGGTTTCAGCTTTAAGCCTCCTATACCCATCATTTCATTTCTAAAAGATGACAGGAGCCTTCTCACTGATTAGAATACTTCTGCTCAATACAACTTTGCTGAATCTTTGGTTTCTTTCACGTGTTTTAATCATATATAGCCCTTACTAGCCCTTGTTCAGTATGGTGGTGTTTCATCATTAATCCACTAGAAACTCCATGGAACTTAAGGTCTGACAGAAAATGGTGTCAAAATATTTAATTAATTTCCATATAAGTGAAGCAGTGTGTGTATTTTTGTTAAAACACACTGAAGACTTTTGTTGTTGTTTACAGTTTGTGCTGTGGCTGTGCAGGGACCTGTTCTTTTCAATTACTGTAGTTACCCATGTAGTTATCTCATTTATTTCTACTTTGCTATGCCTGTTTGTGTTCCTGGGTGAGCTGTGTTAAGGCTGCTGTATTTTAAAAGGATTAAAAGTGCACCTATTTCGGTTTTTCCCATATGTAAAATATTTTCCCTACATGCATGTGAAAGTTTGTATACTAGGAAATTTTAAAACTAGAAGCAAGAGTGACAGTGTGTCAAAGCTTAATACTCATTTTAGTACTGATGATATATATGTGCCTTGCTTTTGTGCTTGGTAAGTGGTCTTTGGTATGGTTAGGGACAGAGATGGAAAATCTGTGCTAATTCTGCTATAGCTCTGTCAAATGCTGGATCACAAAGTAATGGTGGCTCAGCTGCTAGATTTAGGCTAGGGCCACACTACAGCCGAAGATCAGCTTAAGGTATGCAATTCCATAGCTGGAGTCGATGTACCTTAAGCCAGGGTTTGGTACCATTCTCATAGCAGGAGATCAACAGGAGAAACACTCCCATCAACTTTCCTGCAAATAAGAGCAGCAAACAGGGAGTTTTGAGAGGGAGTTCTCCAGGTAAAGGAGGAGCAAATATAGGACCCTTGAAGTAAGTGGCTCTCTGTAGTGTGTTTTTGGGGGTTACTTGCTGTATGCTAAGCTTGTTTGTTTGTTTTTTTGGTTGTTTGTTTGTTTGAAGGAGTATGTGCTGTGGCTGGCAGTTGGAAGCTGTGAGCTTCTAAAGCAGTGGTCCCCAACCATTTGGGGTTGCCGGGCGCCAGGGGGCGTGGCCGTTCGCCTGCCGGGCGCCCGGGGGGCAGGGCCCCCCCCGAGCGGGGCCCCCCCCCCATAGCCGCATTCCCGGGGCCGGCGCTGGCGCTCTCTCCCCCTCCTCCCCCAAGCGCCACGCGCCCGGGGCCGGCGCTGGCGTGCTCTCCCCCCCTCTCCCCTATGCGCCGCGGGGGGATCAATCCGCGGCGCCCCCGGGGCCGGCACTCACCGCGCGCCTGGGGCCGGCTCCGGCACCGCGCATGTGCCACGTGCTCGGAGCCAGGCCAGCCCTGAGCACGGTGGCGGGCACCGTGTTGGGGACCACAGTTCTAAAGGCTTGAAATCAAAAAGCCTCTGTTAATTGGCTGAGCCTTAGTTGGGGGTGGGGCTGTCAGGAAGGTCAGGGCTTTATAAAGCAATGAGTCTGCGACCAGGGAGCTTTGCAAACAGGAGCAGCAAACCGGGAGTTTTGAGAGGGAGTTGGGAAGGGGAGTGGGAAGGGGCCGAGGTACACTTGCCATTCTTCATAGTTTAGTTTAAAGGGTGTAATAAGAACTTTCTGATTTAACTAGAAACTCTATCAATAAACTTGGTAGCTGTAGGAGAGAATGCAGGCAGAAGCCCAGCAACAGAATGGGGTCTATCCTGTTTATTGCACTCAGTGTAGCATGTATGATTACCTGTCCTATGGCCAGGTGGCGTATGTGTGCATTCGGTGCAAGGAGCTCTTGGCCTTCAGAGACCGAGTACGGGCTTTGGGGGCCAGGGTGGCTGACCTGGAGGAGCTGAGGGAGGCAGGGAGGTACATAGATGAGGCTTTCTGGCACACTAGAATTGTCCCACCTCTGGTCAGACAGCCCCTGCGCTGTTAAAAGAGGATGAAAGGCTCAGGGAAGGAGAGCAGTCAACAGGAGCAGAGGGGAACCTTCCCATAGTTGGGACCTTCCTTCCAGATGTTGGGGTATCCTCTCACACTGAGGTTACCTCTCCGGGGGAGGGAACTCCAGTCAGTAGTAAAAGACAGTTGTTAGTAATGAGAGATTCGATCATTAGAAATGTAGATAGCTGGGTTTGCAATGACTGGGAGAAGAGTATGGTGATGTGCCTGCCTGGTGCAAAGGTTGTGGATCTCTCAAGGCATCTAGATAGACTTTTATGTGTAGTGCTGGGGAGGAGCTGGTGGTTGTGGTACATGTAGGTACCGATGACATAGGGAAGGGTAGCAGAGACATCCTGGAGGCCAAATTTAGGCCACCCTTTTGCACAAATGATCAAAAGCTAAAAACAAAGGGAAGGGAAATGAAATGTTGATTCTCCTTTGAAAAATATGATCATTACTGGGAAAAGGGTTCTTCTGACCTACTTAGATAGATAAAACCATTAATTTAGTCCCCATTACGCTGGTTCCATTAATTTATTTTTCTTAGTTTTTGATGTTTTTGTAGCACCTCTGGAGGAACAGCACTGGTGAAGCTAAAGAAAAAATTATACACAGAACTGCAAGAGCATAAGCAGTGAGGAAAATGTAAATTAACTGTACCGTGCTACCATTTCCCCTAAAAACTGACTTAGAGAGACCATAGCAGTTAAAGGATAGTTTGGTCATCACATATGTTCAATTTTTAGTTCTTCTAAGACTGCCTAGAAAAGTATCAAGGATGAAACTTTTGTGTGTTGTTAACATCTGTTTGCTAGGAATGGGATTGGAGCCACCTCAGCATTTCGGATATATTTGAACTGGTCATCTTGTAATGAAAACCTCTAGGTTCTGTTGTTACAATGCTCTCTCCTTCCCCTTTCCTCCTCTACGTGTTATGTTTAATGGAAGTGAAATCTAAGTTAAGATGGCTGTGGCATATTTATGCTAAGGAACTGGCTGGTTGCTCTGACTTGGATGGGTAAGTCAAAAGATTTTAGAGGATTTGAGTCTAGGGTTTCTAGTGTAATGTTTTAACTGGCTCCTATTAATTTCTGCTCATTCCTAGGTTTTGTATGCTGTATTAATTGGGTCATGTTTTATAGAGTTTCATATTTCACAAAACTGTTACTCATAATCCGTTTTACAACCATTTCTTCGTGTGCGTAAGATTTCTTTCATTAATAGGATTTGCTTTTTAGGGTACTATAATCTATCCTTGCTCAAAGAACTGAAGAGGTTTACAATTTGCAAAGAAAAATTGCCAAACCAGAATATATCTGAATAAAAGCTGTAAATAGTCGCTTCTGTTACTGTAACTTTGCACTCCCAGCTTGGTTTTATAGTTAGTTAAAAATTCTAAGTCTAGTTGAATCTCTGTGGGTATTGCAAGATTGTATTATTACTTACGATGACTTTAGAATGCCTTATTAATTTTATTTCAGCAAACAGTTGTGTAAAATACAAAAATCAGGCTGACAGAGAAAATAGGTCAAGAACAGAGAAAACCCCAAACTGTAAATGATAGTGTAATTGTTCCTTTATAAACATTTTGTCAAATATTAACTGGCTTTAAAAAATAAAGAAAGCTCACAGAGATGCACCCAGAAGGTTTGTTCCTTTAGACATGGGGTAGGGGGTACATGAAGATTGGGGTTTCTATCCCTAATTACACAGTGGCTGCTGCAGAGCTGAATTGCTCTTGCGAGGTCTGAATAGTGCCTTTATATTCCTCTTCAAAAGTTGTGGGCTATGAAATTCTATCTAAAGTATTTTTAATGAGCATTCTGAATCTAAGTTTCAGCTCTTCTGAGGAAACAAGGAGCATAGTGTGCTGCTAAATAGAAGCAAGGCCAAGGGGTTAGACTCATTCAGTATTTGTGCATTAAGAAGGAAAAATCGTATCATTTAGTCAACAGGTAAATGTTCACTTCCAGAATTGTTCTTCTGCAATTAGGTTTCCCAGAAAAAAATAAGCTTATTAAAAAATTAGGTTGTCACATTATATGCCAAATTCTCGGTTAGGTTTTTTGCAAACAAGTGCTCTAGTTTCTTAGCTACCTTTGCCAAAGGCAGTCTACATGAATCACTTAGTTTGGTTATGCTCAGAGAAGTAACAGTATAAAAGTAGCATTATGTTCCATATTTCTCATTGATTTGCACAGTAAATTGTTTCATTTTATAAGTAAAACACTGCTTTATTATAACTGCCAACCCTGGAATTTCCCTCTGGGGTCTGAAATTCAAGATGGGGCCTTTCCTTCTCACATATCATTCATGATAATGGTTCTGGATTGGAACGTAGCCATTCTGATGGTGTTGCATGAGCTACGAAACAATTTGTTCACTCTCGTATATTGGTACTACTCCTGTATTGGTACTACTGTGCAACAGGAATAAAGAACAGTTTAAGAAAAAAGAAAAAAACCTTATTTTTCACTAAAGTAGGCAGTACTTACAAGGAGCAGATTTGTAGAATAAGGTGAATTTTTTTGATCATACCTGCTTTTTAATGTCTCATTGATCCAGTACACATTAAAGTGTTTAGCCTGTTTTAATGAAAGTAATCTAATTTTAGAAGTTATTGACACTAGAGATGTGAATAGTTAACCTTAACTGGTGAGGCTTACTGGTTCATGGGCCAGCTGTGGGCGGGGGGGGGGGGGGGGTGCTCCAGCCACACCTCCCCGCTAGCCTCTTCTTTAATTGGTTAATCAGTTAAACATTACTTTTAACCAGTTAACCAATTAAATAGGATTTTACACCCTTAATTGACACAAGCTAGAGGCTTGGACTGGAACCCTGAGTCCAGATCCTTCCCCCTTTTCTTTTAGTCTTCAAACTTCGAAGCTTTAACCAGCCGATTAAAAGCTGATTAAAAGGTTTGCATGTGTGCTGCACATCTCTTATAAATGTTTTGTAGCTGAGTTAAGGAATCATTTGTAACTAGCAATAGAGATTGCAGTTCACGTGGAGAATAAAGTCCCAAAATTGTTGACGATTAGACTAAAATTGTTGGCTGCTCATTTAGCTGGTATGGGGACACTGATAAATTCATGGGAGAATTCCTTATTTGTCCATTGAAAAATACTTCCGAACTAGTTCCTAAAAGAACAGTGTGTTCCAGTATGAGTGGTCCTGTGGAATCTTAGAGATTAACCAATATATAAAGCTTATGATTCTATATATTTTGGTTAATCTCTAAAGTGCCACAGGACCACTCTTTGTTTTTAAAGTTACAGACTAACATGGCTACCCATCTGATTTTTTTAATGTGTTCTAATATGGTTGATAAAACTATTACATTTGAATGCCGTTATGCAACTGAAACTGTCCTGAAGACAGTTTTCCAAAGAGTAGTACACAGAACGGCTTCTTTGTGTTGTAATAATGCTGCTAGTAACAAAATTAGATGTGCATGCAAGGTAGATTTACAACCTACATTATATTGCAAAGCCTTGTTTACACTAGGAAACCAACCAGCAATTGAGATTCCCCAGAAAGATGATGAAAATGCTTTCCATAGCTTTGCTGAAAATATGCATCGATCCAGTAAGCCATTTTTTTCTCACTGATGTAGGAGGACTTGTTACTGATATAAATATGGACTCCAGCAGGTTGTTCTCCTAGAGTAGACAGTGCTTATTGTTGTTTGAAAATGAACTCTTTCAGCCAGATACAGGGTTGCCAGGTGTCCAGTATTCACCCAGACAGTCCGGTAATTTCACCTCCTGTCGGGTAAAAAAAATTCAGAGACTACCGGACACCTAAAATGTCTGATATTTTCTGGGTTTTTTTCCCCGGGCCAGGAGGAAAATGCCGGGCACCTGGCAACCCTACAAACACTCAGCGCCTGCTCCCCTCCTTCTCCTGTTCCCAACCCCAGCCCCCATGCTTACCTGGTTCTGCAAGGCTGCCAGCACAAAATGGCTGCTTCCCCTTGGTCTTAGTTCTCAACCGCTCCCCTGTTCCTATCCCTGCACTCACTATTATAGGGGACATGCTGTTTTAATGCTGTTTAATTTCAGGGGTTTTTTTAAACAACTTTGGTCTCCCCCTCCCTTTTTTTCTCCTTCAACAGAATTTTTTCCCCGTGTTTTTTTTTTGGGGGGGGGGGGGGGGAGAGGAGTGTTCGGTATTTTTGTTTCAAGCATCTGGCAACCCATGCCACATATACAAACCCTAGTGTAGACTGCATCATAGTGACCATTTTGAATTGAGAAAGCAGTTTTAAGTGTGAATTTATTAGTGTTATATACTATTCATTGGCAACAGAAAAAAAGGGGGGGAAAGTTAAGTTATAATTGGGAGCTAGATGTACTAAAAGCTTAATGCATTAAAGTAAAGACAAAAAGTATCCATCTGGGAATATACAGTCCATGAAACTAATTTTATATTAGTTTGACCAGTGTATCATATAATAAACCAGCAATTTTTTTCAATTTTAACTATGCATTCCTACTTTTACCATTGTGACCAAAGAGTAATATTTTTAGTGTACGATGCCAGCATTTTCTTCAACATACCACTTGAACTTGTTAACAGTAATCCCCCTTTTAGATTTTTAGACACTGATTATAGCAGTAGCATTTGTGTTTTAACAAAAAAACAATGAAGTAATCTGGGTGATGTCTTTCTGCACATGAGACATTCAACTCCTTCATGGGACCTAATTTGGTTCTCAACCACCTCATAAAACCACCGTTTGAACCAATGGTGGTCTGTTCCCTACTTCATGTATCAGTGAAGAGGGCTTTCCCAGTTGTCATCCAGGGCTGCATAGTGACTTGCGGAGCCCTTAGGCAAGGTGGGACGGGGCCCGGACCTGAATCCCTAGAGGGGGTGGAGCTGGGACTAGTCCCTCCTGAGTCAGCCCTTCAGTGGCACCCGGAGCACGCTGTGTGGGGTTCTGGCAGTGCTTTAAAGGGCATGGAGTTCCTGCTGCAACAGTGGCAATGGCAGACCGAATCCCCAGGCCCTTTTAAATCAATGAGCCCCAGGATTGCTGTTGTCGTCCCCTTCTCTTCCCCCATCAGTGGCCCTGTTGTCATCACATCAGCCCATAGGATTGGAGAGATTGGAAACTTGACGGCAGATTCCTCCCTTTTCCATGTTCTTTTGGGATAAGGTCTCTTTGGCTCCGTCTACACTGTGCTCTTTTGCGCAGGAAGTATGCAAACAAGGCGAAGCGTGGAATATCGCTGTCTCATTTGCATAATTAATGAGCGGCCGCTTTTTGTGCAAGGAGCTTTTGCGTAAAAGCCGTTCTTCCTGAAGAAAAGTGGAAGAATGGCTCTTGCACAAGAAGGGGTTTTGTGCAAAAAGGAGGTGTGTATATGGCTCCTTTGTGCAAAAAGTGACCGCTAATTAATTATTCAAATGAGGCATAGCGATATTCCATGCTTTGCCTCATTTGCATATTTCTTGCACAAAACAGCGCAGTATAGAGTTAGCCTTTCTGTCTACATCCCAGATTCCAACTCAAGGTTACATTGGTTAAGAGAAAAGTCCAGTCTGTCCATCTACCCCTTTTTTCCCCAAAAAATCTTAGTTTGCCTCAGGAATCTTATTTCCAGACCATGGACATTTGATGGGGCTTAGCCTTCTATCTGCTGGAGACTAAGCAGTTGAGATCGATTACACTTCATATCCTTTGGGGACAGAGCTAAAGGGGCTCCCATTTCTACTTATGAACTCTCAAAATGGATAGTTGATTGCATTCATACTGGTTACAAGTCTGCATGTTCGCTCTCCCCCCGCCACTGAGGATGAAAGCACATTTAACCAGATTTCAAGCGACAGCTACTGCAATTTTGAGGACTGTTCCAGTACCTGAGAGATTCAGAATTGCTCAGTCCATATGTTTTGAAAGCATTATGCTCTGCTCAGTGCCATCAGGACCAATGTAGCATTTGGCTCTGTAGTACGGTCTTCGTTTCTGAACTCCTTCCTCTTTCTAAGGACGCTGCTCAGAAGCCACCTGCAGTAGGACACCCATAGGGATGTGTGACGGCAAGTTGGGGGTTCTCCGATCCTGCAGCCCCATAGCAGCAAGAACAGACTCCACCAGCCAGTAGAATAGAGAGGGTCTATTGCTTCTCCAGAATACAGCACATCATAAATGTGATGTGGCTACAGGAGTCTGGGCCAGGATGCCTCAGACCCCCTTGAGATGAGGTGCCTGGGCCCTTAGATTCCTAGCCCCCTCCTTAGTCTGTCTCCTTCATGGTTCCAGCCCAAGTCTGCGTTGCTGCCAGACCCTGCCCCCAAACCAGGTGTTTGTCGCGGCCTCCCTTTCTTTGTCTCTCCCCTGGGGAAAGAGCCTTGTTATCTGATCAGGCTGGTCCTAGTGTCTGGCCTAATACACATGGGGGTGAGTCAGTGGGAATCACACATCACAGTGCAGGGGGACACCGGGTTACAGAGCAGACAGCGCCCCCACTAGGTCACAGGATGCTACTTGAAGGAGGAGATGTTATCCACGCTGTGCAGTAACTAGTTCTTCAAGATGTGCCACTATGGCTGTGGGTAACTACTTACCACGCTTTCCCTCTCCTTCAGTTGTTCCCTGTGGGATGATTGCATGGAGAAGGAACTGAAGATGCTCGCTTGTGCATCTTTATAGCCATATATCAGCTGCCAAAAGGAGGCATAGAGTGCATGTGAAGGCTAAATGGGCATTGCTGGCTAGAAATCCACAATCAAGGGCTGGAGAGGCACGTGCACACCTGAAGAGGGCACTCATAGGGGAGCACATCTTAAAGAACTACACTTACTGCAGAGGATGAGTGACATTTCCTTTATGTCCTCACTATATTTCTTATGTACTTTTAAATATTTAGTGTTAGAACTCCAAATATTATCCATTTACATGTATAATTCTTTTTAAAATTTCATTTAGAGTCTTTACCACTTCTTTATCTTTTCACAGTGAGTTCTGCAATCTAATTATCTCTCTCTCTCTCTCTCTCACCTCCCCAACTGTAAAATGAGAGAAATGCAGTTTTTCTGCCACCCTTTGCCTTATCAATTTATATTGTAAATTGAAGTGAGCAGGAACTGCTAGTCACTATACGTGTAAGCTCAACTCCTGAAACAAAGCGACTCTGATCTTGACTCCAAGTAAAAATATTTGATTATTAGCATTTTGTGCAGTGGGTGCAGGACTAAGCAATGTGGAGGCTTGCAAAAATGTAATGTTACTTTTTATGGTGGTAGCAATATTTAGGTGTAGATTAATATTTATGACTAACTTTTAATGGCAGTGTTTTTTATGAGGATGCTTTTTATTGGCATTGATGGAAATTGAATGAACCCCATATAGCAAACTTTTTTTTAAAAGGACTTTATTTTTACAGCTACTTGGTTAGGAAATTGGCAGTTTCTAAATAGGGATGTGAATGGTTAATGGGTGTGGTTTACCAGTTAAGGTTAGTCAGTGGGGGATGGAGCAACCCCCCCCCCCCAGCTCCTCTTTAATTGGTTAACCAATTAAATGGGATTTTACATCCCTAATTCTAAATATAATCTTTTTCTATGGGCTGAACCATTTTGAAGAAGTTTTCAGTCCACTAGTTTTGTAGATTAAAACCCACATTGCTTTGAGTATCCTTGCTAGCTCTGCAGTAATATTTAAATGGAGTGCTATGTAATTAGAAGTTGCAGTAATTGAAAGGGGGTAATAAAGGCCATACTAAACTAATTTCTCTTCCAACATATAAGCATTATATGGAAGTCTTAGTGTCAGATCATTATAACTGCAAATGATTAGTTATGGCCATTTGAAGCTGTATGAATTGAAGAACTTATACTTGAAGATGTTCAGTTTGTTCTCTCTTTGATGCACCCTGTTGCATCAGAGTCTGTGCACTGGGAGACTGTGGTCCTTGAACATCATGTTTAATCAAGCAGTGCTGAACATACCCTAAGCAAGCAATTTTACATTATTTTCATTACATAATTTCTTTGTCTCCCCACATTATCAAACTGTTCAGAGGGGTTATTTAGTAGCAAATGATCTTCCCTTACTAAAGTTTTAAAACTTAATTTTATGATTGACTATTTCTGGTAAAGGTGAAGATGAAGGTAGCAAGAGAGTGACATTTGGGTGGAACAATCTATCTGCTTTTGCCTTTGCCTTTTTAGGAAAATATATAAAAATTAGTAAGTCAGTTTGTTCTAAGCAGAAATCCACGAACAGTGAACATGGCTACAGCAGTGAAGCTTTGTACATTCAAAAAGAGAAAATTACAGGTTTCCATGGAAGCAGACACCAAAAATACAGTGAAGAGGATGAATATTGAAGCCTTCCTAATTTTTTTGCACATGTAATTGTATTTTCTTGTTTAGTTAAGAATCGTGATAGCTGAAATTAATTTTCCTTTAAGAAACGTTGTTTAAATCATGTTTGGTATTGGCCACACTTAGGGTTGCCAGGTGTCCGGTATTGAACTAAACACTCCGGTATTTTTGCCTCCTGTCCGGTAAGAAAATTCAGAAAATGCCCGACACCTAAAATGTCCAGCATTTTCTTTTTTTTTCCCGGCCAAGAGGCAAAAATACCAGGTGCTTACCGGATTCCACAGGGGAGTTGTCTGGCTCAACAACTTTGGTCTCCCCCTTTTTTTTTTCAACAGAATTTTGTTCCTGTTTTTTTTTTGGGGGGGGGGGCGGGAGGGAGGGAGAAGGTGTTCGGTATATTTGGTTAAACCATCTGACAACCCTAGCCACACTTTCACAAGGCAGAATACTGGACCTTTGATCTGCCTAGTATGGCTGTTTTTTGTTCTTACGACTTTTGATATAAAAGTGTGACCATCCTGCTGCTGAATATTTGAGGAGGAAGATGGAAAGCACATCTTGAAGCCTAAAGCAATCTTTTTCACCCAATATGGTGATAAAATATATATGGTTTAAAAGATCAGAAAGGTGTGCAGAGAGATTCTTTGAATAGCTAAAATTGTAACTGCTTTAGAGAGTATGAATACCACTCACTATGAGTAGATAAAAGTACAAATGCATTAGAAACATCAGTTGTACTTTTAAAAATACTATGCTAAAGTGTACAGGTGGTGAGGTGGGAAATCTGTCTGCTAAAGTCTACCGAGTAGGCGCCCAAAGGGCGAGGAGTGTGGAGATCAAGATAAATATAGATTTAAAAAGCAGTTTTAAATGTGTATTACTTTAGTAGTCACTAGTCCAGTTTTTGCTAGCGTGCAGGTAAACTGCTGTGTAACTGACCAAACTTCATTGATTTCTTTGGAAGTCCGTGCAAGTGAGGGGGTTCGCTCAAATGGTATGAGTAGCAGGATCTAGGTTTTCATCTAGCATGAGTCCAGTTTCTGTTTCCTTTTTTTCCTTGTTCCCAACTTACTTCCTGCTTACTCCCAATTTATATACTAATATTTTCAGCTATACCTTAACCAATCATTTTACTGAAATTTCAACTAGCCAATCCTAACACAATTACATAGAAAAACATTTTTCCAGTTACAGACTAACTTGGCTACCCCTCTGACGATAATATCACATGACTGTCTAACCAGTTACATCCTACCAAGTTAATTGGCTTACACCCAGCAAGATTAATTATACAGCTGACAGAAACATGGAACCAGACAGAGACCATAGAGATAAAGAATAGAGAAGGGTGGAGCATAATAACAAAAGAATAAAGAAATGAGGATTTCACAACCCCATCTGTTGATGAGTGGGTCCTTTGCAGACAGCTATCAACTTTAGTTTTTTTTAAATCTTCTAAGCTCTTCCCCTTATCTGGAGATGATAGATTGGAACACCTTTCTGAGAGCCCAAAATTGCCTTATTTCAATATGACTGGTTTGGGAGGTGACCTAAAAAAAGAGTGGTCCTGTTGCACCTTAGACTCTAACAAAAATATATAAGTAGTATCATGAGCTTTTGTGGGCACAACCCACTTCTTCAGATGAGTGGAGCAAAAAGGAGAAAAATCCCAATTTAAAGCAGAAAAAGAAGGAAGGGGGAGGAAATAAAACCCTATTATAGCATCTGTGCTAAATGAGGCTGAGTGGGCTATAAGTATCCCATACTTATCTTTTGATATCATTTGGGTGTTGCATATAATGGCCCATCCAGTTCATGTCTTTGTTCAATCCCTGAGAGAGTCAAATTTGCATATGAAGGCCAGTTCTGTAGTCTCTCTCTCTAGTTGGTTCCTGAAACTATTTTGTAGAAAAATGGCTACTTTTAGATCCATTCATGAACACGCAGGAGGTGAAAATGTGCTCCGGCAGGTTTCTCTGTGTTACCATTTCTAATATCTGATTTGCGTCCATTAATCCTTTGTTGCAGAGACTCTCAATTTGGCCAGTATACATGGCAGAAGGGCATTGGTGGCATATATCACATTAGAGGATGTGCAGTTGTATGAGCCTCTGATGTTGTGGCTTATGTGGTTAGGTCCTGTGACGGTGTCGTTTGTATAGATGTGTGGACAGAGGTGGCATCGGAGTTTATGGCAGAGGATAGGTTCCTGGGTAAATGTGTTTCAGGTGTTGCTGGAAAGAACTTGCTTCAGGTTAGGGGTTACCTGTAGGTGAGGATTGACCTGGGTACCTGTCTGGCTCTGTCAATCTGTTTTTTCACTTCTGTTGCACTCCCTTCCTCTATCCTCATCTCTCAGTTGGGCCCTAATACATTTGAGGAACCATTACTGCGACTTGGTGAATTGCGACTGCCCTTCCTCATCTGCTGAAAAAGTATGCTCTCCCATTTTCCAGTCTAAACTAAAAAAGAAAAAAGTAACTGAGCCAGATGAAATAAGGCTATTTTTAACAGTGTTTTATATAGAGAGCTATCAAGGCCTGCATCAAGAGTGGGGTTTTCAAAAAGCTCAGGATATGTCTCTACTGCCATTAAATACCTGCAGCTAGCCCATGCCAGGTGACTCAGGCTTCAGCTAAGGGATTGTTTAATTCTTGGACACATGTTTGGGCTGGGGGATGGGCTCAATAACCCTGCGGGGTGGGAGGGTCCCTCAGCGTGGACTGCAGCCTTAGCTTGAACTTCTACACCTACATCTACAGTGTAATAAAAAAGCCTTTAGCCCCAGCTCCGCAAGCCCAATTCAGCTGGCACATGCCGACTGCATGTTTTTAATTGCAGAGTAGATGTACCCTCAGAGTCAGCCCAGCTCAGGCCTGCTGAAGTCTATGTGAAAACTTCCCTTGACCTCAGTGGAGCAGTGTGGTACCAGCATTGAATGCTCTTGAAAATTCTGTCCCTCAAGCAATAAATAGCAAAGTATGAAATAACACCTATTTAATTTTATTCTAGGAAAGAAAACAGGTAGGCATGTGCCATTAATCTTCAGGGGTTGCTAGCATTACTCTCCTCTAAACGTAGTTGAAGCTTCCATTAGAAGTGCAGAAATATGCCTTTGGATTTACATAAAGTCTTTATTATTTAATCTCATCTTTGAGGTAATCTGTTGTACTATTTTCTTATCACACGTACTACTTTTCCAGTGCAATAAATAAGTCGATGTGTTACTACCTCAATAACTGGGAGAGCGTTCATACTTGAAAGGAAACTGTGTTATTATTTTTAGTGAAAAAAAATGTTTTTGAAACAATATTGCTCACTGTGGTGAAGTTTGCCCCTGTGGAGAGGGTCAGGCCTAGTGTTGCCAGACATCCGGTTTTCAACTCAAATGCCCAGTCAGAAAGAGATGCTGGCCGGTCTAGTCAGCACGATTGACTGGGCTGTTAAAAATCCGGTTGGCAGTACAGTCGTGCTAGGGCAGACTGCCTGCTTGCCCTGGCTCCACTTGAGTCCCAAAAGCACCTGGCATATCCCTGTGGCCCCTAGGCACATTGGCAGTCAGGGAGGCTCAACATGCTGCCTCCACCCTGACCTGCAAGGGCTGTGCCTGCAGGTGAGGGCAGCACACAGAGACGGTTGGTCACCCCTGTGCCTAGCAGCCACAAGATATGTTCCTGCTTCCAGGAGCCGCCTCAGAGAAGTGCTACCCATATTTTATGCAGTTCCTTCCCTCCATCTCTCAATGCTGAGCCCCCTCCCGCAACCAGAGCCCCTTGTTTCTGGCCTAGCCCAGAGCCCCCTTCCACATTCACAATCCTTTGGCTCAGGCCCTCCCCACCCCACCCCCAGTCTCTCCATGGAATGTTAAATTTAGATTAATGGGCTAATTGAATAGTCAATGCAATTTGCATTGACTACTTGATTAGTCGATAAGGGCGCCTACACCTTTGATGTGTAGCAACAGCCCCCATGGCATTTCAAAGCGGCAGCGCATGGAGGCCAGGGTTCCCAGCTGACCCCGGGCTCTATGCAGCGCTGCTGTTTTGAAATGCTGCGGGGAGCCTGGCGTCAGGCTCCACTCAGTGTTTCAAAGTGGCAGCACCATATGGCGCTCAGAGTCTAGTCCCAGGCTCCATGAGTGCTGCTGCTTTGAGGCACCCTGTGACCCAACCCCAAACACCACGCTCCGAGCCAGAGGACTCACCCCCTCCTACACCTCTGCCACCTGTCCCAGACTATTGAAAATGTGTGAGGGAGCTAGGATGGGCAGAGAGTGATTGATGGAGGGAGGATGGAATGAGCGGGGGAGGGGCTTCAGAGAATGGATTGAGCATTGACATTTTAAAAAGAAAACGTGGAGTTAACAGAATGGGTGTTCCCCATTACTGCTCATTTGCTTGTTTTTGCTGCATCTCATCTTATTTCCTTTGTTTATAAATTGATGATTCACCACAGCTTGCTACCATGCATTAACTAGAGGTTAAACCAACTTCATGCCCTGTGGGCAAATCATAAAATGTCATAGAATTATAGGACTGGAAGGGACCTTGAGAGGTCTCTAGTCCACAGTCCTGTACTAATTGCAGGACTAAGTAATATGTTGGCCTTGCGCTCGCTCGCTCTCTCTCTCTTTCTCTCTCTCTCTCTCATGGGGGTGCACGTGAGTGAATGAGAGAGGTTTCACTTGGGAAAACTGCTCAGTGATTTGATTGCTGTCCGTTTGCCAAATTCTGCATGAGAGGGCATTCATGTGGGTGCATTTTAGGCCACTCAGATGCTCAGAAGGACATTGGTGTGCGTGTGTGTTCTTGTGCTGACAGGATTGTCCTTTTGTGGCAATTTGGGGAAAAGAGAGGGGAAAAGCTAATATTCCCCTATGCCTTCAGTTCTCCTTTGAAGGTAGCTCTTTCAAGAGAGTGACTCAACTTCCGTCCTCCAAACACTATTTAGGAATGTTTAACTAAAGATCAAGTAGGGATGTAAATGAATAGCCTAGGCTTATCGGTTAATCTAGACTATTCGTTTCCCCACCCCCCCACCCTCACGCACTGACTCTGTATCAGAAGCAGGAGGGTGGGAGCAGCTGTTCCCCCCCCCAACACCATCTCCGTGGTGCCACCTGTTCCCCTTCCCTGCGCTACTGCCTTTGATACAGAGGAAGTAGCGCAGGGGGGAGGAACAGGGGAGGTTGCTGTGAAGCAGCCTCTGTCCATGGCAAGCCTGAGCCCACCGTGGGCAGGGGCTGCTGTTGTGATCATCCCTGTCCGCGGTGGCCCTCCTGCAGACAGGGGCTATTACTGCAAAGCAGCCTCTGTCCACAGCAGCCTGGGCTGGCTGCAGACAGAGGCTGCTCCGGCCAAGCAGGCAGCCCAACTCAGTCCTGCCTCACATCAGGTCCGGAACATACCCCTGCTGTGGCTCTACAGTTTAAACGTACTAAGAGCCGGGCGTGCAGGCAACCCATCTCCTACTATGTTTAAAAATGCAGAGCCATAGCGGGGGCAGGTCCTGGACCCGGCACAAGCTGGGACTGAGTACATTTAAACTGCAGTGCTCCAGCAGGGGTAGGTCCTGGACCTGGCACAAGCCAGGGCTGCCTTCCCTTATTGACTAATCAAGTAGTCGATAAAAATTCTATCGACTACTCAATTAGCCAATTAACCACATCTTAGCATCCCTAAAATTAAGGGATTCAGTAACGCTAGAAGAATTTGCAGTTCAAAAATCTGTTTGAGATTAGTTTGGAGGAGAAAAATGCCTTGCATCACAAATTGTTGAGGCTATGGAGATGAGTGAAGTGACTATGTGAAATTGAAATAAAGAATTAAAATCAATTTTATTCTTCCTCCCCCCTTCCCAAATAAATCCTCAGAATACCAAACCAGTGTCAACATTACTAAACACTTTTCTCAACAACTTTCATTAGTGATCATCAGGGCTTGCCAAACCGCGGCAAGCCCTGCTCGCCAGCCACGCGGTTCGGCACGCTGTGCATGTGCTGACTGTGCTGTGCGGCTGTGCTGGCTTGTAATCTACTCACCACAGGTGAGTAGATTACATTAATTGTCGAGCCCTGGTGATCATGCCTCACGAATGTTCTGAGCAATTACTGCTCTGATAAAGGGAGGGATGATAGATGTGTATCAAGTTTTATGCCAGGCTTTATCATTAGATAATCTAGACTGATCTCTTGTATTGCACCCAGTTACCCCTTTATTGAACACAGGTATTTGTGTTTCAGTAACGCATATCTTCCAGGAGGGCATCCAGTCTTTTTTGAGGGCATGGAGATGGAACATTCATCCTGGCTTGAGGAGTCCTAGGGGTTAATCGCCCTGTCTGTTGGAACTTCATGCCTAATTTCTAGCTTAAATTTGTCTAGCTTGAGCTTCCAGTGATTGGTTCTTGTTATCCCTTTTACTTAGCAGCCAGAATTTTCTCCGCAGGAGGGCACCTACACACAGTAATCAAGCTCCTTGTGTCTATCTTTTTGATAAGCCAAATGGATCAATCTCCTTCAGTGTCTCTCTAAGGCACGTTCACCATCCCATAAATAATTGTTGTGACTTTTTTTCTACACCTGGATACAATTTTGTAACATGCTATTAAAAAATGTGGACTCCAGAACTGGACAAAATATTGCAGTACTCGTCTCTCTGATGTCGTCCATGGCAGGGGAGGGAAGAGAACCTCCTATCAATTCCTGTTCACTACTGCCCTATTTTCCCCAGGATCACATTAGCCCTTTTTGCTGCCAAATCACACTGAGGCTGTGTCCAGACTCGGGTTTTTTCGGAAAAAGTAGCCTTTTTCCGAAAAAACGTCACCTGCGTCTAGACTGCAGCCGCGTTCTTTCAAAATTAAATCGAAAGAACGCGGCTTTTCTTTCGACGGTGGTAAACCTCATTTTACGAGGAAGAACGCCTTTTTTCGAAAGTGCTCTTTCGAAAAAAGGCATTCTTGACTGCAAACAGGGATTTTTCAAAAGAGAGCATCCAGACTGCCTTTCAAAAAAGCGGCTTGCTTTTTCGAAAGTTCTGCTTGCAGTCTAGACGCTCTTTTTCGAAAGAGGCTTTTCGAAAGTATCTTTTGAAAAAGCCTCTTTCGAAAGAGGCTTGCAGTCTAGACATAGCCTGAGAGTTCATGTTGAGTTGCCCTAAATCCTGTTCAATTACAGCTTTCCAAGGCTCTGTCCTCCATTGTGTAGGTATGGTCCATATCACGGATCCAGGATAATCACACAAATATTTTCTCTCTGGTCTCTCCAGGGCACACTGCTTTTCAGATTTCAAAGCTCCAAACTGTCACCTGTCTTGGGCAGACTCATGTGTGTCTTCCTTTTGATCAGAGTTTTCATGCTGCACAGACTCCCTGACAGACACTCAAAAATCCCCAGCAAGCCTTTCTGACTAAACGCAGGTGGTTCCTGACAGTTTTTGTTTTGTATGTTTGTTTTTTACCAGTGAACACACAGCTTTTTTCTCAGCAAATACATTTATTTTAAAGGCAATAAATCATACATAGAAAATCGTGCTTGCTAGCTAAGGGCTCACCCATCAGTTTTATGGGATCCTAGTATAAGCCAAATATTTTTTCCAATCTTTTAGCGAGGGTGGGAACCTTGTGGGAGCCTTTATGAGAACATAAGAATGGCCATCCTGGGTCAGACCATAGCTCCCCTCTAGCCCAGGGGTCTCCAACCTTTTTAAGCACAAGATCACTTTTTGAATTTAAGTGCAATCCAAGATCTACCTCAAATATAAATACCCTTGCCAGGCCTCCTTCCCACCCCTTTTCCAAGGCCGTACCACTGCTCACTCCATCCTCCTCCTCTTGCCCATCCTCCCTCACGTTCATCAGGCTGGGGCAGCAGGCTGGGATGCAGGCTCTGGTCTTGGATTAAGGGCTCTGGAGTGTGAGAGGGGCTCTGAGCTTGGGGTAGGCAGTTGGGGTGTAGGAAGGGATTCTAGGTGCAGGCTCTGGGAAGGTGTTTGGATGCAGGGGTGCTCTGGGCTGGGGCAGGGGCTTGGCATGCAGGAGGGGGTTCATGACTTGGGCAGGATTTCAGGATGTGGGCTCCAGCTGGGCACTTCTTACCTCAGGGGGCTCCTGCATGGTGGTGCAGTGGGGCTAAGGCAGGCTCAGCCCTGCCCTGGCCCACTCCCTAGAGCAGCCAGCAAACTCCATCCCAAGCTCTGTTGTGCCCCCTCTCTGCTTTGTGGAGACGGAAACCGAGTGGGAGGGGGCATCTTGACATCAGTGCCCCCCCTCCCTTTGCTGCCCTGCACAGAAATCAGGAGGGGCAGCTCCAAGGCAAAGGGCAGGAGATGAGCAGCAGTAGGGGAGGGGCAGCTGAAGTGCTGGCACTTGGTAGCCTCTTGGCCAAACCAGTCAGGATCATTTGTCAGAGGCTCCAGGATCTACCAGTAGATCCTGATCTACTAGTTGGTGACCACAGACCTAACTCAGTATCCTTTCTTCCAACAGTGACCAATGCCAGGTGCCCCAGAGGGAATGAACAGAACAGGGAATCATCAAGTGATCCCTCTCCTGTCACCAATTTGCAAATTGCAGCTTCTGACAAACCGAGGCTAGGGACGCCCTTCCTACCCATCCTGGCTAAGAGCCATTGATGGTCCTAACTCCAAGAATTTATATAACTCTTTTTTGAACAGTGTTAAGGTCTTGGTCTTCACCACGTCCTCTGGAAAAGATCCACATGGTAGCAGTTAGATGCTCCAATTGAATTCAAGGCCTCATTGTGCTACTCCCTGTACAAAAATGGAGTCAGAGATGCTCTCTGCTCTGAAGAACTTAAGCGCTTAGGCTATGCCTACACTACAGAGTTCTTTTGGAAAAACAGCCGTTTTTCTGAAAACACTTGCGGTGCATCCACACCTCAAGCGCATTTTTGCACAAAAAAAATCAAAAGAACAGAGGGGTTTTCCCAGCTTAGGTATTCCTCAGTTTACAAGGAAGCAGTCCTTTTTGCGAAAGAGCTTTTTCACAAAACGGTGTGTGTGGATGGGGAAGGTGGTTTTTTTGCACAAAAAGAGGAAAGAGGAAAAAGCAGAGGTGCCCTAGTGGCCATTCTGTGCATAGCAATCAGTTTACTGTCAAGGGAGAGTCCATGCAGTGTGGATGCTCTCTTTCGCAAAAGCGCATCGCTTTTTTGATGCACTTTTGCAGTGCGGGTGTGCTCTTGCACTAGAAGATTTTGCGGAAGATCTTTCAATAAAAGCTTCTTGAGCAAGAAGCCTGCAGTCTAGACGTAGCCTAAATGAACAGGAAGGGAAAGAGGCACAGAGAGGTCCGAGAATAGGTTAGTGTCAGAATTAGAAATAGAAGCCAGGTCTCTGGACTCCCATTTCAGTCCCCTCTCCTCTGGACCATGGTACCAAGGATATGTCTGCCAGTTTCTGTTAGGAAGAAAACATGCACGGTAGCATAAAATATTTTATAATACCAGTAAGACTAAATAACGTGAATGCAAATAGTATCGTAGGTGTGGGATGTTCATTCTTGAATGTTCCACAGACTATCTATAAGATCATATTTGTTGTGAGCTTAATTTTTGCTCTTTGGGTTCCATGCTAAGCAAGACACTGAATTTCTAGTTTTAAAGTGCATTTCAACTCTGTCATAAGAATATCATTGCTTTACCTGCCCTAAACTAATATCTCTATGTAGAACTAGCTATTTGTTATCTGAGTATTGTGTCCAGATCTGGGCCCCCCACTACAAAAAGGATATGGACGCATTGGAGAGGGTCCAGCGGAGGGCAACCAAAATGATTAGGGGGCTGGAGCATATGACTTATGAGGAGAGGCTGAGGGAGTTGGGTCTGTTTAGTCTGCAGAAGCAAAGAGTGAGGGGGGATTTGATAGAAGCCTTCAACTTCCTGTAGGGAGGTTCCAAAGAGGATGGAGAGAGGCTGTTCTCAGTAGTGACAGATGGCAGAACAAGGAGCAATGGTCTCAAGTTGTGGTGGGAGAGGTCCAGGTTGGATATTAGGAAAAACTATTTCACTAGGTAGGAGGGTAGTGAAGCACTGGAATGGATTACCTAGGGAAGTAGTGGAGTCTCCATCCCTAGAGGTGTTTAAGTCTTGGCTTGACAAAGCCCTGGCCCGGTTGATTTAGTTGGGATTGGTCCTGCCTAGAGCAGGGGGCTGGACTTGATGACTTTCTGAGGTCTCTTCCAGCTCTATGGTTCTATGATTTGCTAAGTTCATACATTTTTCAAATTTTACACCTTTGCTCACACTTTGCTATTCCAGGGAAACCAGCAGTACCATGGGTGCAGAATCTTGGCAGATTCTACACACCCAGTATCTCCAAGTGAATAGATGCCAAGCTTCCTCTTACTGTGGATAGGTCAAAATTGAGAAGAGCTTAGAATAATGTTTTTATTTACAGATACTTAAAAAGGAAACACTGCATGATTTATAAGTCATACAATATAGAAAATGCAGAATGACAAATGTGATTACTCTGCTTGAGAGCTATCTAAATACATGTTAGGACATATTAGAAATAAATTACATGAAAATATGCAGCTGCTTATAATCATTGTCTGAGATCAGACATGCCTGCTTTGCTGCACCTGTCTCATTCTGTGAGAGCAGTGCAGGGAGGCTGTGCCTTGTGTTTTTGTGGCTGTCAGAAATACTGGCCTTCCCACAGATGCCTGCTTTCCTACATTCAATTTTTAAAGTTTAGAACATAAGCAGTTGGCGGCTTAGGGGCACCCGGAGCATGGGGTTGCTGCATCCCTGACCATCATGGCTAAAAGCCTTTGAATGTATGACTCCATGAATTTATCTAATTCTTTTTTTGAACCCAGTTATTCTTTTACACCATCTTCTGGTAACGAGTTGCAAAGGTTGACTGTGTAGTGCATGAAGAATTACTTCTTTTTGTTTTAAACCTGCTGCCTGTTAATTTTGTTAGGGAACCTATGGTTCTTGGGAAGTAGTGTTCAACACTTCCCTGTTCACTTTCTCCACACCATTCATCGTTATATTTTCCTATTTTCCCCTTTCATCCTTAGTCATCTCTTCTCTAAGCTGAGCAGTTTCAGTCTTTTTTAATCTCTCCTCACATGGAAGCTGTTCCATACCCCTATTTTTGCTAATTCTAATATATCTTTTTTGAGATGAGCTGACCGCACACACGCTCAAAATGCATGCTTACCTTGGATTTGTTTAGTTTGACTGATCAGATAGTCAGACACCCATTATAAATATGCATAATGCAATAGGTCAGCAGTCTTGATTCCTTTTCTTTGGTTTGCTAGGTGAAAACTATGTCCTTTGATATCTTAGAGAGCAGTCATCCATTCTTAATAAACAGCCTTGTCCAACCTAGGCAAAATTAATCTGGGAAAAAGACCTAGGGCTACAGTTTGAACAAAGCCCCTCCATATGCAATTCTTGTTTTAACATAGAGTAAGAGTTGTATTTTCTTTAAATTCCCAATGTTTCATTGTCTCCAATGATATTTATCTAATTGGTACCCGGATTTTGTTCCTTAAGAGAAGATTGCAGTCTGGATATGACTTTATACTGCTGTTACAAGTTGGAAGGTGATGCTGAAAAGTGTTTAGACTTCTAGAGTTAATGTTTTGTTACATTTGTTTGGATACTTTTTGACAGTGTTTCTGTTTTACAAGATGTGAGTATGCGAATTGAGTGTATTCAGAAATATAATACTTTTAAAGTATGAATGTGTTGTTTCTCATATCTAACCAAATACTCATTGGCTAGTACTAACTTCCCATTTCTGTACCTCTCTCTTTTTCCTTCCCTCTCTCCACCACTTTAGTTTGGTTCTGTGTGGGATGAACTTTTGTAGGATTATTACTTGACATGTTACGTCATGTTGGCAGTGTTATGCCAAATGTGCCAACCGTTTTACATTTGTTTTCCCTGGTGTTTTGTCTTGAGTGATGTTTGTGTGACAATTGTTTGTTGTTGATGGCATTTGAAAATGGTTTAATAAAACAAGTTGAAGTCATTTTAGATTTCTGGAGCCATTAAGTTATTAGAAGTAATCTGAGTCTCTGTTTAAGCAGCAACCTACTAAATGGGTTTACACAGAGATTAATTGGCACTTCTCTTCCATCTGTGTTCTAAAACCAGCCACTTAGAATTCTACAGTTGTATCTTGTTTCTGCAAGTGATGGGCTTTGGTGGTAGCTAAATCTTGTGTACGTTAAGGAAATGTTTTTAATGTTTCTAGTATAGTATTCACTCCTCCTGGATATCTGTTTTATTATTTGCTTTTATAACCCACTTTTTGATAACATTTGATGCATACACAACTGTAAAGGTGCATCATAATCTTTGCTTTGGATAAAAGACAGAGCTATGTAGCACTTTAAAGACTAACAAGATGGTTTATTAGGTGATGAGCTTTCGTGGACCAGACCCACTTCCTCAGATCAAGTGGGTCTGCCCCACAAAAGCTCATCACCTAATAAACCATCTTGTTAGTCTTTAAAGTGCTACATAGTCCTGTCTTTTGTTTCAGCTACACCAGACTAACACGGCTGCATCTCTGTCACTATTTTACTTTGGATAGGGATTAATTGGTGTCTTAATCAAAACATTTTCTGTGTTCAACAGTATTCATCTGTTTATTTGGGTAACTAATGTACCATAAAAATGTGTTTATTTCTAGAAGAGAAATGATTACACTGTAAAATGAAGTACTCACTGGAGTTTCCTTAAATTATGTAATAGTTCTGTTACAATAAAATATATAGAAATTCCAGTGTGGATTGGGGGCCCATTGTTAGCTAGGGCTTGTCTGCACGGGGGAAATCAAGAAAATTAATGCAAATAAACTAATGGTGTAAAATTAAAGTGGTTTAGTTAAATTGCATTAAGCCCTTCTGTGGACACTGTCATTCGGAATTCAAATAGTCTTCACTTAGTTTAATGAAAGGCATTTTAATTATGAACAAAAGTGTCTACATTGCAGTTTGTTTAATCCATGTGCCTAAGTGTGTCTGAGAAGACAAGCCTCTAGTGGACATGGTACAAATCCATATGAAGGGCACAGTCCATGTTTAGAAGAGTTTCAAATACTACAGAGGCTCAGCTGCACCATTCCATGTACATCAGGGCTACTCAACTTTGGAAGCCCCGGGGCCACAATGATAGAGCACATGCCGAGGGCTGCAGCTGAAGTGTGGTTGCATATATACACACATACATATGCAAATAGCTTCTCTCATACTGACAGGTATGAATAAAAGATTAAGCCTTAAGCTGTGGAGCCGGAACCAAACGTGGGGAGTGTGAGCCAGTCAGTACCTCTCAGGCTCTGCCCACAAGGCTAAGCAGCCAGCATTTCCCACAATACCCTGGCACTCCCAGCACCTCCTCCCTGGGGGCTAGAAATGCTGACACCCTGTACCTGTCTGTTCCAGCCAGCCAGTCCACTTGCGTCTTTGTGCTCCGATGTGGAGCATGTTCCCAGTGGAGGCCATGTTCAAAGCATCCCACCCATGGGGTGCGTGATAAGCCCTGTGTAAATGCAAACCACACCACGGGCTGCAAACACGCAGGCCGCAGGCCACATTTTGAGTAGCCCTGATGTACATGCTACCTATGTTGATAGTAGGGATTCTCCCATCAGTGTAAGTAAGCCACCTCTCTGAGATCTGGTAGTTAGTTTGATGGTAGAACTCATCTGCCAACCTAGAACTGCCTACACAGGGACTTGGGTTGACTTAATTATGCTGCCCAGGGGTGTGGGTTTTTCATGTGCCTGGCTGAGGCAGTTAAACTGACCTAATTTTCTAGTGTAGGCCATACTTAATTAACATTTGAAGGGGGAAGGGAAGAGGGATATAATCAAACATGTACATTTTTTGTAAGCCAAGTGCCCGCTCACTCACCCTTCAGGCTATTTTTAACTAGCTTATTTTTTATGCCCTGAGGAGGTAACATTAACTGTTACTGGGGAGCAGACCTCCTGCTCACGGCCCACCATGAGTGGAAGGCTGCTGAAGCCCCCACGACTGCCAGCTCCCAGTCTGCACATCTGGGAGTCGGCAGCCACACACAGGGCTGGAAGCAGCTGGGCTGGAGCAGCCCCTGCCCACAGCATGGGGCCACTCCAGCCCAGCCATGGCAGTCCAGGGGTTGCACACCCCCGTTTAATCAATTAACTTATTAAACTTACACTTTATATCCCTATTATGTATTGGGAATTTAGTGTATAAGGAGTGGCATAGAAAAAACCCCAGGAAGATGCCTATTTTTCCCACCTCTATTTTTAACTTTCTTTTCTTTTTCTCAAGAAATTAGGAAAATCATTTATTTGGTTTATAAAAATCTCAAGTACCAATCAAAGAGATAACACCTTTTCAAGGGTATAAGAATATTCTTTTATCTGTTTCAAAACTGGTAGGATAATTGTCACCATCATCAGAGGGATGATCAGTGCATTAGTTGGCTCATGTTTTGTAAATTACTGTGAAAATCTAGCTTGTTCTATATAGTGCATCATTATCATTCTATTGTTTGCTGTTAGAGCTGTTCTTGTTAACAAACAGTGTGTGTAACCTTTTCTTGCTTCTATTTCCAGCAAAGAGCTCCAGGGAAAGTTTTGCTGGATGCCGTTTGCAGCCATCTAAATCTTGTTGAAGGTGATTATTTTGGCCTGGAGTTTCCAGATCATAAAAAGATCATGGTATGTGAATAAGTTTCATTTCTTACTTATTGTCATCTATGCATTTCATATACATTGAAGCCCATCCTTCCCCCTCTCCCCCACCTCACATTCAGAGAGCATTTTAAAACATGGCTTTATTAAAGGTTTCATCAGGTTTTGCTCGCTAGTGATGATATAGAACTGTGTTTAAAAACTCATCTTGAACCCTGTTCCTCATTTATGTATGTTGAAGGTAGGAGTGGTGTTGTGACCATAGTAGCTGTTGATATGGAGACTAAATACCATTTGAATTCCCCAATTGGTTTGGATGGTGATAATGGTAAAATCCTTCCTGGCAGATGGGAAAAGTCACCAAGAACACAGTTCCATAAAAGACACCTTTTTTTATTCAAAAGGGATGGGGGGAGGGGGAGTCACTATTTTTGGTTTATTACATTTGCTATTTTTTTTCTTTTAGTCAGTGATAAAAATCCTATTCAGGGAGTTCTGTGGGTGCTTGGTATGTCATCTTGGTCTCTGAAAATAAATGCTGCAGACAAATAATGCATCATAATATCTTTGCCCCAGTCTATTATATAGGGTGTGTCTAGACTACATGCCTCCTTCGACGGAGGCATGTAGATTAGCCAGATCGGAAGAGGGAAATGAAGCCGCGATTAAAATAATCGCGGCTTCATTTAAATTTAAATGGCTGCCCCGATCTGCCGATCAGCTGTTTGTCGGCAGATCGGGGGAGTCTGGACGCGATGCCCCGACAAAGAAGCCTTTCTTCATCGACACAGGTAAGCCTCGTGAAACCAGGTTTACCTGTGTCGATGAAGAAAGGCTTCTTTGTCGGGGCATCGCGGCCAGACTCCCCCGATCTGCCGACAAACAGCTGATCGGCAGATCGGGGCAGCCATTTAAATTTAAATGAAGCCGCGATTATTTTAATCGCGGCTTCATTTCCCTCTTCCGATCTGGCTAATCTACATGCCTCCGTCGAAGGAGGCATGTAGTCTAGACACACCCAAAGAGAAAGTGTATTAATAGAGTCACACGAGTTTTCATTTTAGAAATTCCATTTTGCTTTAAATCTTAATGCAGTGGTCTCCAACCTTTTTACACTAAAGATCATTTTTTTAAATGTCAGAACAAGCCAAGATCTACTGCCCAATCCTTCCCCCAAAACCCCACCCCTTCCTTGAAGCCCTGCTCTCTCTATTCTCCTCCTCTCCATCACTTGCTATCCCCAGCCTTTATACATTCTACACTGCCAGTTTTTTTTCGATTCTTCTCTAGGAAGAGGTTTTTCCAACATTTGGCCTGTCTAGACTATACCAAATGTCAGAAAAAATCCTTCTTTCGGAAGCCCCCTTATTCCTCCTGGAAAGAGGAATACAGGGGTTACGGAAAGAGAATGTTTGCTCTTCCACAAAAAAAGAAGAAGAACAAACGTGTCACTAGACGTGGAAGAGTTTTTCCTGGAATCCTGGAAAAACTCCTATAGTTTAGCCATACCCTCACTGGGTTGAGACAGGATGTGTGGGCTCTGGGGTAGGAATGAGGGATTTGGGTGTGGGAAGGGTGCAAGCTCTGGGAGGAAATTTGGATGCAGGAGGAGGTGGATAAGGGAACACTAGCTCAGGGAGAGGGCTCCAGGCTGGGAGTGTTGGGGTCAGATGGAGGGTTGGGGTACTAAGTAAGCCACAGGCTTGTGGATGTGAGGGTGCAGGAATTTGGGTTGAGGTATGTGAGGGGCTCAGGGCAGGGGGTTCCACTGTATGATAGGCTCAGATCTAGGGTTGGGTTGTGTGTGCAGGAGTGTTATGATGCTATGGCCAGATTGGGGGTTGGCCCCAATTTGGGATTTGTTGGCCAGGCTTCATTTTTAAATAAAATACCATGTCAAACACAAAAAGTTTCTCCATTGTCTTTATTTATGAGAAGGGCAGGGAACCTGTTTTGAGTCGGGGTCACTGACCCACAGAAAAGTCAGTTGGGGCCACACAAGGGAGATGCAAAAAAATAACTCCTCCAAGCCCCCTTCCCCCCGCAAGCCTCACTAATGTGGCACCAACGGTGCTGGTGGGAGCAGGGGACATTGTACTGGGGAAGGGTGCTAGTGGGCATGGGACAGGGTGCCAGTGGGGGTAGGGGATAGGGTTCTGCAGCAGGGGACAAGATGCCAGTTGGAGCAGGGGACAGGGAGTCCCTTGCACCTGCTTCCTCCCGGGACTCCTCCCCTCCCCCCCCTCCCCCCCTCCCCCCCGCAGAGAAGGGAAGCCCCAGCACATGCCTCCTCTGGGGATGACTCCCCTCTCCGTCCCCTGCAAGTTCCTGGCATGCCACAGACCTGGAAGAGGGGAGCAGCCAGCACACTTCCGGAACTCCGCAGCTGCAGGACTTCTGTCCACCCCGCAGGAAGCCGGCACTACCTCCATTGTTGCTGGAGATAAGGGGGGGAGGGGCGAATGCCTCGCGATCGACAGGTTTGTGACCATGGTCTTAAAGTGTCACTGTGGCCAACTGAATTGTCTCGGTTAGTTGGATGCTGTGGCCATTGCATTTTTGCCTATACTTGATGCTTTGCCCATCTTCTGAATTCTGCCCCATTACACCATGCAGCTTAAAGGATATACACATTGGGGCAGTTATTTTAACTTCCTGTTTGAGGGGGGCAGTAATTTTTAATGGGGATGGGAGAGGGTTTATCACTAGTGTTTTTGTGCACATTTTTTTTTTTTTTAGAGAACACAAATTAATATTTATATAGTTCCAGGGTAATGGTTATTGAGAACAGAACAGAAAAGTGGACAGTAATATAGCTAATGTATAGTTAATTTAAATAGCAATAAATCACAGCCTTTCTTTTCGATTTACTTGAAGCATTAATTTTAATAGCTAATTTCACAAGCTTCAGTGCAGCCTCAACTGTCATTTTGGTAACTCTTATTGACAGTAGTTAAAAATAATGTATGAATATAGATGTGTAATAGTGGCTCTGAAGGCAGCGCAGAAATGAAGATAGTAATATCACAGCTCCCTAAAATAACCTTGTGACCCTCAAATTGAGAAGTGCTGGTCTCCCATGTAAAATCTGTATAGTATAGGGTAAAAGTACATGAAAGACCAGTTTTCACAGTCTGTGATGCATTTTTCATGGCCATTTATTTGGTGTGGAGACCCAGCTATATTCTATAGTGAGTCTATACAGTTATGCTAAGAAAATATACAGATTTTTGACTTGTGTTTGTAAACAAAGTTATACTCCTGACAGTAAATGTAATTTGGCCTCTGTGTGTATAGTTATTTTTATAACTATGTAGGCTGTTTACTTATAAGCTATAATATCTATTTGCAACATGGATAGGGTTGCCAGATACTTTAAAAAAAAAATCCCAAACATATCAGGAAAAAAATTGGTTGACACCCCCCCCAAAAAAAAGTTGCTGCACCTTTAAATTCCCCTGCTCCCTGCCAGATGTGGCAGGGGAAAAATGTTCCTGCCGGCCTCCCATCCGAGAAAAACAGAAAATACCGGACATTTTATATGTCCAATATTTTCTGGGTGGGTTTTTTTTTTAACTGGACAGAAGACGCAATTACCAGACTGTCCAGGTGAAAACAGGACACCTGGCAACCCTAAACATGGATGGGTTGAAGTTGCTTTTGGGGAAAAACATGATCCACAATGTGGAATTTTACATCATAAATAACCTAGAATTTGCATCTAATTGCTTTGCTTTTTTTAAAAAAATTATCTGTATACACTCCATTTACATTTATTTGAATATGATTCATTGCTTTTTCAAATAGTGTATAATGCAAGATAAAAATAAATGCCTGAGTGTGTTTATTTGGATGTTACCATATTCAGATGTATTCAAACACAGGTCTACTTAGTGCAATGTGTAGGGTTCCAGATCACAAATACTTGTAGGTTTGTATGCCTGGCAAGCTGAAACATGGGGGTGGAGAAGCTCCAGCCTGTAGATGGGATCCGGGCCTCCTCTTATCTTCATGTGGCCTGCTGCAAATCTCTGCGCTGTGGGGCCAGAAGCCACAGTGTGTACTTGCAGCCCCTAGGTGCAGGGGAGATGAGGGAAGCTCGGCTTCATGTTCTGTCTCTGCTCCCAGTCATCGCTCCCATTGGTTGGGAAACGCGGCCAATGGAGCTGTGGGGGCGGTGCCTGTGGGTGGGGCAGGCATGCACTAAGCAGAGTGGCCTGCACATGGCAGCTACAGCTGGGAGAAGGGCACAAGCAGAACAGGCAAGGCGCCTGCCTTAGTCAAATTGCACTGCCAACTGTGAGCCACCCCAGATGAGCACAGTCCAGTAGGGTTGCCAGATAGTGTCAACAAAAATCCTGGACACAATTGATATAACATCACAATCTACATTACATCTTATTTAGAAAATACCGGACATTTATATTTTCTCAATTTGTTTCCCGAACAGAAAGCTCAAATACTAGACTGTCCGGTTCAAAACCGGACACCTGGCAACACTACAGTCCAGCCAGAGCACACACCTTGAACCCCCTGCTCCAGGTTGGAATCTCCACACCCTCCCCCTAAATCCCTCCAGACTCTGTACACTTACCCCCAATCACCTGCCTCAGGTCACGGCTCCATCTCAACTCTCTCCCTGCACACACACATACCCTGACTCCCTGCCTGAGCCCATTCCCACACTCCAGATTCCTTGGCTCCAGCCTAGAGCCCTCTCCTGTACCTCAAACCCTCATCCCCAGTAATGTGAGCATTACCTGATTGCTGCCACAGCCCGCCTGAGCCCAGGACTATGGACAGAACTGCTGAACCCCTGGGCAAGGTGTGTGTGGGGGGAGAGGGCAGCTCCAGGACCCAGAAGGGGAGGGATTGGGACTAGTGTCCCCCAACCATGCTTCAGCTCTGCCTGGCTCCCACTGCTCAGAGCTCCAGGGGTGATTTAAAGAGCCAGGAACTCCAGCCGCTACAGTGATAGTGATGGCCAGGAACTGCAAGCCCTTTTAAATTTCCAGGCCCTGAGGCAGCTGCCCTTTCCTTCCCTCATGTAGGTGGCCTTTCCTGAGCTCCTGGCTCCCCACTGGGGATCAGAGGCTGGAGGGTTCTGATTCCCAGCAAGCCAGGGATGTGAGTGGCAGCTTCCACAGCAGCCAGATGAGGTATTTAACCCCCTCTCTCCTGGACTCTCCTAAGTAACGTCCAATGGGGAGGAGGAGTGGGAGAGTATGGGGGTGCATAATAGGGGATGGCGTAGGGCCCCATAAATTCTAAGAAGGGCCCTGATTCTGTAGTAACTCCCTGTTTTGCTTTGACAAAGAGATACGGGGTAAGGAATTGGCTCTCTGAATGCACAGTTTCCACAGTGATCAGCTATACAACTTCCCTTATGCAGGGCTAGATCATAGTCTAGCCCAAAATAAATAGTACAGAATCGTATGCTACTGGGTGAAATACGGGATGCCCAGATTCTTGTAACTTGCTCATTTCTCAGTCGTCTTTTTCTTTTCTACAAAATTGTCAAGTACATATTCTTCACTGAAGGATTGTGTACATACCAAATTGTAACCTCTAAAACAAAACAGTCAAGTTATCAGAGTGCTAAAGAATGTCAAAACTAGTTTAACGAGTGAACACCACCATTTTCCCATCCTTGAGTAAATAAAAAATGACCAAATAGATTTTCTTCACACTTTCACACTTTCCATGAAGGAGGAGAAAAATTACTTTATGAAGTGGAGAAGAATGAGAAATGTCATCCCACAATATGCTTTTTTAAAATATATATTTATATAAGATCATAGGAGAATAGTGCCTCCAAGGAACTACCTCGGCTCTGTAATATCTATGAAAATTAATAGTAATGGCAACAATTTTGACTGAAGCATTTGTGTGTGTGTCTAGTTCCTGCGGCTGAGTCTACAATATGGATATTTCTGCCTAATTAAAAACTGTTCCAGGTCAACTTTAATTTGTGTGTGCATAATAAAAATATAGTTACTTTTTTCCTTAAAGTATGATGATTAATCTGCTCTTGGGGGCAAATTTTTATGGTTTTTAGATTGT
Organism: Pelodiscus sinensis; assembly: GCF_052426305.1. Lineage (NCBI taxonomy): Eukaryota > Metazoa > Chordata > Testudines > Trionychidae > Pelodiscus > Pelodiscus sinensis. Next base: position 254,627,217 of record NC_143052.1, on the reverse strand, counting down.
TCTGTATGCCATTTCAACGCTATCACCATTCCTCACATAACTTTGCATGTGATTATATAACTGAGTGCGGTGAGATGTTTGTGTCTCAAACCTCTTCCGTTTCACATTGGTTGTTTGGCCTCTCCCTGTGTTTGCTGCTCACTGTAGCCTTTTGTAATACACCTCGTCTCTGTCCGTGTTCTTTTGATTGAGATCAGGAGTGGGGCTTTAGGGTCTAGACAGTGTTTTCTCTGAACACTTCTCAGAGATTGAAGGGCTTGCCATGCTCAGGAGCCAGTCTGTTTAAAACACAAAACAGTAAAAATATGAATTGTTTAAAACAGAGAATAAGATCAAAACGACTTGGCAAAACATAACACATCTGAGTACTTTGCAAAAGCGCAGTGATCGAGGCAAGACGAGAGAGAATACTACATAGCTAGAGTAAAATACTCTCTCTCACTCTTTGAGCTGCATGTCTGCCTCACCCTGCTCTTCACAAAGAATCCCTCCTCCAACCTTATCTAAGTGCTTGGTATTAGTTTGTTGCCCTATCACAGGATGTCATCTCAACATTTTCATACATCCTCCTTGAGGAAGAAATCGTCTCCTAATCACTCCTCTGAGTTTAGTCTTCTGCTCTCCTAGGCTCATGTCTGAAGCCCCTATTGCCCACATCTTTAGACTAATTCAGACGATAGTCTCTTGATTTGCATTGTCATCGTTCCTTGCAATAGGAGCTGGTATGTGTTCTCTTGAGGGATACATCCTGTTTCTGTCCCTACTCCCTTAGAGGCACACTAGGGAGCCCTTTAAGTTCCTCTTATCAGTTTTTCCTTTTTCATAGTTAAATCACATCTTTTTTGAGTCCTGGCCCCAGTGCCACTATGGGGCATGGACGTGCAACGTGCATCTGACACTGGAGAATTGCTTGCAAGAAGCATCCATTGGTCTGTGTCTGCCCCAGATCTCCCCCACTAACCGCATCAGGGGGTTCTCTCTTACTGGTGCATTGCCTGAGTCGGAATCCTCCAGTGTCTCAAGCTCCTTTCTCTTCATCCTGTACATCTATTCAGAGGTTTATTCTTCTTTAGTGTTCGTGCTTCGATAGTTATGGCTGGTTAGTTATAGAGTCCGCACCCCTGGGAACCCTTCCAGTCACCCAGCTTCAATTTAGCTTCTGCCCAGGTTTTTGGGCTTCGTATGCTGCATTTCTTGCCCTGAGCCTTTTTCTCTCAGTGGTGACCACCAATGCTCTATCTGTTGCCAGGTGGGAGGGGGAGGCGGCACAGGTCCCCGTCAAACACCTTGTCTGACTTCCCTTCCCTAGCAGAATACAGTAGGGTTGCCAGATGGCTGAAACAAAAATACCGAACCCCTCCTTCCCCCCCTCCAAAAAAAACCACCGGGAAAAACTTTTGTCGAAGGGGAAGAAAAAAGGGGGGGGGAGACCGGGCCAGGAAAGGAGTGGTGCTGGCTGGGGAAGGAAATGGGGGGGCAACGGGAAGCAGGGCTGATTGTGGGGGAGGGGGATTGGGCGGAACAGGACTGGCCGCAGGATATCGGGAGAGGTGGGGCAGGGCTGGCCGGAAGTAAGGGTGGGCGGGAAGCACAGCTGGCCGGGGGAGGGGGGGGTTCAGTGGTGCTGGCTGGGAGGAAGAGGGGTCAGGAAGCAGAGCTGGTGGGAAAGGGTGTAGTGGCACTGGCTGGGAGGAAGGGGGGTGGGAAGCACAGCTGGCGGGAGCGGGGAGAGGTGTAGTGGCGCTGTCCAGGGGAGATCAGGAAGAGGAACGGGATAGTGGGAAGCAGAGCTGTGTGGCGGGTGGGGGGGGCGCTGGCCAGGGAAGATGAGGAGGGGAGTGGGGGAGAACCAGCTAGCCGGGAAGGGGGGGAAGGGTGAGCAAATTGGCTGGCGGAGAGTGGGACTGACCTGGGCACTTGCTGCCTGTCCTGCGCAGGCTCCCGGCGATGCATAAACGAGGAGAAGGCTTCCCCTCCTCTTCACGCTCAACCAACTGAGGGCTCCCTGCCTCCCAGCTACTCCCCCTGCCCACGCCAAGCTTCCGTCCGGTGCGCAGTCGGAAAAATCAGAAAATACCGGATATTGCACATGTTCTGTATTTTCTGATTTTTTTTACCGGACTGAGCGCGCAAATACCGGACTGTCCGATACAATACTGGACACCCGGCATCCCTAGAATACAGCAGGCACTAAAGCTCGCACTTCAGATGCACCTCATGGAGCAGGTGTGGCAGCGCGTCGGGGTTCCCCCGCCTCCTGCATCCCTGTAGTGGCATGAACAGACTCCACCAGCCGGTAGAATAGAGGGAGTTTATTGCTTCTCCAGGATACAGCACAGCATAGATATAATCCAGTTACAGGGCCAGGCCTAGGATAATCCTTGAGATGGGGGAGACTGGGTCCTTAAATCCCAGCCCCCTGCTTAGGCTGCTTTCTCCATGATTCCAGACAGAAACTAAAACCCTCTTCCAGACCTGCCCCCCAGCCAGAGGCCGGATCTCGCCCTCCTTCCTTTGTCTCACTCCCTGGGAGCCAACTGGTTGGACAGGTTGGGAGCCACTTGCATAATGACCCCTGTCCTGCTGGGCCGTGTTACAAACAGCCGCCAGTGGGGGTCACCCACAGTCCACTGCCCAGCATAGCAACCAGCAAGGTACCAACACTACATGACAGCAGGTGATGAGCAGTCAGGAGTAAGGCCCTGCAGCTGCGGCTGCTCAGTACTCCTGGCACCCTAATGAGCCAACTAGGCTGCCCAAGGGACCGCCCTGCCTGATTGGCTGAGGAGCTCAGCAGGCCAGTTCTTAAACCCAGCATCAACAGCTCACTGGCAGCTCAGTACACACACAGCTACGGACCCTCTGCTTCCCTGTGTTCATCTCTTTCCAAGCCTGTATCCAGCTTTGCTCTTCTTCAGCCCCAGCCACGATCTTGCCCTGCACCCAGTCTTGTTCCTGTCCTGGCCCAGCCTTCCCTCTGCCTCAGAATTACCGCATCTCCTACCCTCCCTGACTCCTGGTAACATGATTCCTGTGCTCTGATTCCTGACTTTAGCTCTGCCTTGACTCTTGGTTCTGTCCTTCAGACTCTGACTTGGTTCTGACACTGCTGGGATCCTTGACTTTCACTTCAGCCACTAAGTGTGACCATCTACAGTCCAGTGCACTGACGTGGGACGCCCATCAGACTCAGGCCATAAATGTGCACCTGTATATTGGCCATAGTCAGAAAGGGACATGCCCATTAGCTCTGTGCCTAACTCCAGAGCAGAGAGGGGAAGAAGGAAGGACCCTCTGACTTGTCTCCCTTGTGAGAGCTGAGGTGAGCCTATAGGCATAGGCTACAGTAATTTAGATCATTCTGTGTTGCATGGGCCTAGTCAGAAGACACATAGAACCAGGCTTCTTCTGTATGGCTTTTGCATTGACCTCAACATCATACTTTTATGTGGACATTCATCCCTCTTGCAGATGATCCCTCAGGTTTGTGTTGGGGTCACACCACTCTCAGTAGAGAATGCTGCTGTGTTGAGTAGCTACAGATTGAAGCTCCGAAATCCAGGACTTTCTGGTCCGGCAATATCCACGGTCCGGTACCTGAGGGTGAGAACTGGCTGGGAGCTCCAGTGGAATTGGTGAGCCCTGTCCCCGGGAAACCCTGGTTGGGTGGGACAGCAGAGGGACTAGCAAGCCCCATCCCCGGGGAGCCCTGGCTGGGCAGGGCAGCTGGCAAGCCCCATTCCTGGGGATTCCCGGTCAGGTGGGGGAGAAGCAGGGCTATGGCTGCTGGGTCGCGCCGTTCCCAGGGAGCCCCAGCAGGCCGGAGCCCAAGTCCAAGCCCTGCCGGCTGGAGCCCAAAAGCCATGAGGCTGGAGTGGAGCCAGCCAGAGGGAGAGGGAGTGTCCTGGGATGCTGGTGGCAGGAGACCTCTCCTAATCCAGCGAATTTCCCTCATTTGGGGTGGGGCAGGACCTGAGGGTGACAGACAAGGGAAGTCCAACCTGTACAACTTCCAGGATCTTCACAAAACTGTTCTGAAAAGTAGCAGCTCAGGCAAGGTGACACCACAGTCTTCTCGTATTGGGACAACTGACGTCTGACCAGCAGGTCTTGCCTGTAAGTCTCAACATCAGACATGTTGCTGCTCCTTTCAGCATCCCTGGAAATGGGTATAAACATGGGGGAAAATCTCGCCAATACTCCCAATAGAACGTATGGGAGTGACAAAGGATTCAATTAAAGTGAGAGCCTGTCTTTACAGGGTCAGATTTCATGAGAAAGGCACGCTCTCAGACCTGATTACACAGACCCTTGATCATGAATTTGGACTGGGCTGTATTGTGTCATGTGTTTCTGTAATGCCATTTGCTCAAGTCCATTTTTGTTTCTTGTAAGCATAAACAGGGCATATAGCGAGCAAGCACAGCACGAATCCCATAGTAACAGTTCCCTCTGAGGTGAGGGCCCTTCTAGCATAAAGGTATGCCCCTTGATGTGTGTGAAACATCATCCTATTGGCACTAGATCACCCCGGGCATCCAGAATTCCTTGGTGTGACTGATGGCAAAATGCTTGCTGAGGCTGTCCCAAGTAGTTTTCTGATTTGGCAGTCAAAATGCTTGACTGATTGGGAAACTCCCTCTTGAGAAGTAGAAAATAAACTGCTCCAGGAAAAGCCCAGGGTCCATACCCTAGGTCCATTGCACTCCTCGTACCTTGGACCAGTCACTTTTGGTTATGAGTTCCCTTCCACTCTGCTGCTACCTTGAGTTCTACAGAAATTTGACTAGACAGCCTTCTTTCTTCCAGCTGGCCCAAAGCCAGACAATTTTGGTTTCCAGGCCTCCTTCAAATGTCATCCTGTCCAGCTATCAACATTAGAACCTGTGCGGATATCCTGACCTACAAAAGTGGTGGGGTCAGGCATCCTGGCCCCCGTGCTCTGTATCTCATGGTATGGTATTTGATTTGTCAGCCTAGAACTCTCCTGCTCTAAAGCCATACAGGTCATCCTTAATGGTAGCAGAAAGGACTCTTCTAGAAAATACTACCTGTCCAAATGGAGGAGATTTTCTGTCTTGACCCAGCAAAGCCATATAACCCCAGCGACAGCAAATATTTCAGCTGTTTCGGAATATCTTCTTACCTTCAAGACGATGGGCCTCTTAGCTCACTTAGCTCACTTAGTGCATGTTGCCTGCCAATGGACAGTTGCTCAATCTTTATATGCTTGGTAACAGCCAGGGTTTTGAAGGGCCTGATCAGAACCTTTCTGTCAGTCAAAAAGCTAGGTCCTGACTAGGATCTTAATGTAGTGCTCTCTGTGCTCCGTTAGCAATGTGATCTATGTCTCACCTGTCAATTAAGTTCACCTTCCTTATTGCCCAGAGGGTAGGTGAACTAGAAGCATTAGTGGTTGACTCACCTTACATTATATTTAATCAGATTCATGTCTTGCTATGACTACATCCTGAAATTCATTCCTAAAGCTGTTTCAGAACTGCATGAAAAAGTCAGTTCTTTTACTTGTATTTTTCCCAAAGTCCCATCCCTTTAGTGTGGGGAGACTTGAGATGAACACTGGCATCTTACTACAGAGAAGAAACCGATCAGAAAATCACCTTCAGTGTTTGTTACCATGCAGAATGCATGTGAAGATGAGCCATATCCTCTCAGAGAATCTCTGTGTGGCTTCTGCTGTAGCGAACTAACCACACTCAACCAGCCAAATAGCCACATAGTTCAAGCCAACTAGCCATGCCACGTTTGGCTAGTGGTTAGCATGTTGGACAGTGCAGCCTTAATCCATGGAAGAGACTGTTTTTCTCTAGTTCTCAATGTGTATTGTTTTTAAGGATGAGGCAGAGTAACATCATGTTAGATGTTTAATTCCTTGTGTCAAAGAATTAATTGGATGGATAGAAAAAACCCTTTGTGGATAACTTTGGGAGTGTGTGACCACAAACAGTCACATTTGTATTTGAATAACTCAGTATAATAGAGCGTACAATGGTGCTGCTAGCAGTAGCTTATTTTTTAATTCCTTCCTTTTTTTTTTTTTTTTTTTAGGTGTGGCTGGACCTTTTGAAACCTATTATGAAACAGATTAGAAGTAAGTGCTTACTTTGTGTCATTTACTTTATCAATCCAAAATAGTTAAATGGTTGAAGAGGACATCCTCAACTTTAACTTCAGATATGTACCTATAACACATGTTGTGTGCTATATACGTTGTATTCATAGTGACATTTTAAAATCAAAGAGTCTGCTAGTTAAAATTCATCTTTGGTAGCCTGCCAATACTATGGTTAATAATAATGCTTATACATGCACTCAACACACCTTTGATCAGTGCTAGTTTTTTACAGTACTGAGGAAACAGTGCAGCTAAGATGCTACCAGTTTTCATTCATGTATAACCTGCTTAAGATTTGGATCATATCCTTTTGCTATTGATCATGCTGAGTCAATTTCTATCAAACACAATGATAATCATGTTTCTGTATGTAAAGTGTTTTACTTCTGTCATTCAGATTTTAAACTAAACTTTATATAGAAACACACATTCCATAGCCCATTGAAGGGATCAGATAGTGGCAGATTTTAGAAAGTTGTGGCAAGTACTAGGGGTAGCAGCTTTATTGATAATGGCAGCAAGGTAAGGTAGATATAGGAATATATAATTAAAGGAAAAGGTTTAACAGCAAAGGTAGTTTGCTTAATGACCCAGTATTGCCAGCAATATGGGGGGCTGGAGGGAGAAAGAAAAGAGGTATAGAATATATCAGTGGGAATGTGTTAAGGCTTCCTTTTGTGATCTGTTAAACACAAGTTATTAACCAATCTGAGGAACTTCAAAAATACTAGTAGAAAACAGGTTAATATTATTTTTTACTTAATACTCTGTTTCCATATGAGAACGTGCAGATTGTTCCAAATGTTTCATGAATTTTCCTTGGTCTTTCCTCCTAGGACCGAAGCATGTTGTCGTAAAATTTGTGGTGAAATTCTTTCCACCAGACCATGCTCAGTTGCAAGAAGAACTGACAAGGTCAGTGATTCTGTGATTCCTTTTTTTTTTTTTTTAATTCCTTAATGGATAAAAGCAGGGAGCAATATGGGAAGCACCAGGAGATGAGGGCTGGGGGGTTATCTGAATATTCCTTCTGTTACCTCCCCTCTTTTCTGCCCTCTCTATGGGATGTAATTCCCTGGAACATGCTGTGCAAAGGAGCACCAGGGAAATGTGATGCAAGAACACACCATTTCTTACCAAGCCTCAGAGGAAAGACAGTGCAGCAAGGGGTTTCCAGGAGCAGCAATGGGATAAAGGAAATAGCCAAACTCCCTTACTTTCAGTCCCCAGTGGACCTGAACAGTGGAGCAACCTAGCTCCCTTGAGAACTCCTCTCTGCTTGGGACCATAACCTGAACATCCAGAAGATGGCTCTAGCTGAGGCTGCCAGGTGCTACAGCTGGATCATGCATTCACATAGTCCTTATGAACTCAGAAGAGTCACAAAAGTGGGTTTGTGGGGTGTGGGTGTGTGTGTGTGTGTGTGTGTGTGTGTGTGTGTGTGTGTGTAAGAATTTGTCTAGACTGCAGGGTTTCTTCAGAAAAACAGCCATTTTTCCGAAAAAACTTCACTTACACTGCTATTGTGTTCTTTTGAAACAAAATCGAAAGAACGCAGGGGATTTTCCGACATTGGTAAACCTCATTCTACAAGAAAGAAGCCTTTTCTGAAAGAGCTTTTTTGGAAAAAAGTGTGTGTGGACACGGAAAAGAGAGTTTTTTTTCAAAAGAAGAGGCTGCCAGGAAAAAGCACAGGTGCCCTGGTGGACACTCAGTCCAAACTAATCACAGCTCCTAATCATAGTTCCTATCTCCTGCCAGCTCTAAAAGCTGCAGGCACCCTGGACTCGCCTTGTGGCAGGAAGCCAGCCTTGCAGCAGCGCTCTGACTGCTGAAGACCTGCTGATCCGTGGCACAGCCACAAGCCCCCGTGACAGCCCTGGCCCACACAGGAAGCAGAACTAGGGCTCCAAGGACCCACCCAAGGGCACCAAATGCTGGGCACCCTTCTGGTCCAGGGCGGAGATCCTGTGCCTCCTTGAGTTGTGGGGCAAGGAGGAAACAATGCAGGATCTCTGCTCCCGGAGGCGTAATGCGGACATTTATGGGCGCATGGCTGAAGCTCTGGCCCAGAGGGACACCACCCTCACACCTTGGACCAAGTACTGAACAAGGTGAAGGTGCTCCAGCAAGGGTACGCCCAAGCCAGGGAACGCAGCTCTCGCTCTGGGGCAGAACCCCACTCCTGCCCCTACTACAAAGAGCTGCATCTGATCCCAGGGGGAAGGGAAGCCCTTTCCCCACCCATACGTGGACTCGGGCCTAGAGACACCCATGCTCGCCCGCCCAGAGCTCCTTGAGGAGGAAGAGGATGACGAACAGCAGCAGCAGGAGGAGGACACTGGCAGCATCATCACCCTCAGCCTGGAGCCGGTTCCCCAGGGCCTGGAGATCTCCCAGGCATCATCTGACGTCGGGAGGGATCATCAGGTGAGTGTTCTCATTTTGTTACACATACAGGGCGGGAGGAGGTGGGCTCAGAGAGGATGGGGTGCGATCGTCGCTTGGTATGTTCGGCCTGGACAGCATGCTACTGTCAGTGCATGTGCAAGCACGTGCAGCGGCAGTGTGTACAACGTAGTCTCAGGAGCCAGCCCCAGAGCACACACTGGCAGCTGCTCACAGGCTGGAGGGAAGCCCCGCACGCATCTGACCCCTAGAAGGGACGTTCTCCCCCTGCCAGCCACCGCTGGAAGCAGGCTGGGTGCAAGGGTACACGCACAACCCTACACAGACGAGGAGTGCCGCACAGAGCACATGGCCACGCCTGCACGCGCGAGTCACCACCTGCTCCCATGGACAGTGCTGCCAGGTGCAGGTGTGTGTGTGGGCCCCAGAGAGGGTCAGGCCGCTCCAGGCCCCTCTCCCGCCTATGGAATCCCCCGTGGCCGGACACTTCCCTGGCCTGCTTATCCATGGGGTGGGAGCGGGCCGTATGGTCTCCTGTGCACCTCGGGGCCCCTGTGGGGCAGGGCCTGCTGTGCAGGCCACACGTGGCCTTGCTTTTGGGACATCACCATCCCCTGCTCTGAGGACAGTTACTCGCTGCTCACAGAGGAGGGCACAGTCTCAGGGACAATGTCTGCATAGATGACTGACTGCCTCCCCTCTTTTCCTCCACAGCCGGACCAGCCGTTGCTGAGGGGCCATCCACGCCATCAGAGGCAGCCGCCTAACCCCAAGGGAGCCACAAGCACAGGAGGGTCCATGAAGATCTCATGAGGGAGCACGTGTCCATCCTGTGTGACATGCAACAAACCCTGGCCCAGAAGGTTTGGGATGATGCTGATTGGCGCAACCGGATGTGGGACCAGCTTGTGCGACAGGGTGAAAACTTGTGCACCACCATCTGGGAAGTGATGGCACACCTGGCTCCTGTCCCCACTCTAGCCCTCCCACTCCAGATCCTGTCCCCATTCCAGCTCCCCCAGACTGTGCCCCTCCCCTAGTCCCTCCCAGCCATCACTGTCCGCTCTCCAGCCCCCCATCCTGCCCGCCCCCCTGTGGTCCCAGGCCCCGGCCACCCCTGAGTTTACCAAGGTTCCCCAACCCAAGGCACCACTTGCAGCTGCACCACATGCCACTTGCTGCCCTGATCCCCCGCACTCTCCCATCCAGGTTCTCAGCCCCCCTTTTCCCCAGTTACTTTTTGTTTAAAAAAAAAACAACAAAGTTTTTGTTGTTTAACTTACAACTGCTGTTTTTATTGATTGTAAAGGGAAGGGGGGCAGGGAGGCGTTGTGGTGGGCAAGGCACAGGCTCCCATTGGGGAGGCCCTGGGGAGAGTTACTGGGGTCCTTCAGAAAAACTCTCCCTCAGGGCCTCCCGAATGCACACCTCCAAATGATGGGCCTGGTGGATGGTAGTTGTCTGTGGCTGTTCAAAGGCCCTTCACTCCCAGCTGGCCTCTGTCCCCCACCCCAGGAGGAAGACCTCCCCTTGGCCCTCCACTATGTTGTGGAGAACACAACACGCCGTGACCACCTGAGGGATGTTGCGCTCCCCCACGTCGAGGCGAGTCAGGAGGCACCTGAATTGCACCTTGAGGCACCTGAAGGTGCATTTGACCTGCATGTGCGCCCGGTTGAGGTGCACGTTGAATTGTTCCCCGATGGGGTCCAGGTGGACAGCGTAGGGCTTCATGAGCCACGGTATTAGTGGGTAGGCCATGTCCTTGACGATGCACAGTGTCATTTGTACATCCCCCTCGTGAAAGTCCCTCTGGGAGAAGAATATGCCAGTCTCCAGCTTGTGGTAGAGGCTAGAGTTCCTGAATATGCGGGCATTGTGTCCCCGGCCCATCCACCCAACAAAAATATCCAGAAACTGTCCACAGTGGTCGACCAGGGCCTGCAGCACTGTAGAGAAATAGCCCTTCCTGTTAATGTTCTGGGTGGCATGATGCTGTGGTGCGCAGATAGGAATGTGGGTCCCATCGATCACTGCTCCACAGTTAGGGAAGCCCAGGAAATGCAAATCCGGCCACAATTGAGTCCAGGACTCTGAGGCGGATGACCCTGTGCTTCAGGACAGAGTTGATGGCCCTCATGGAGTTGATGCCTGAGCCCTTGAGAGGTACCCATCCCCTTCCCCTCAAACACTCCAGGACTCACCCCAGGAGCACAACCCCCCTGGGAATGGGGCTTCCCCCCATTCCACCCCTCACACCCCTTTCCCTAGGGTCCCCCTTTTCCAGGACTCCTCCTGCCCCCCGCAGGGACTGCAGCCCAAGAATGCCTTACCTCCATGAGGAGGACCCCGATGGTGGACTTCCCCGTGCCAAACTGGTGGCCCACCGACTGGTAGCTTTCGGGGGTGGTGAGCTTCCAGACGGCAATGGTGACCCTCTTCTCCAGGGGCATGGTGAGCTGCAGCTGGGTGTTGCGTCTCCGGAGGGCAGGGGTGAGCCAGGCACACAGCTCAAAGAAAGTGGCCTTCCACATGTGGAAGTTGTTGAGCCACTGCTGGTCATCCCACCCCTTTATCACCAGCTGGTCCCACCAGTCAGAACTGGTGTACAGCCTCCAGAATCGTCTCTTGACCGTGGGGTGCAGGTGCAAGGGCATTGCTCCCGCATCCAGGCAGAGGGACTCAGGGTATGTCTACACTACAAAGTTAATTTGAACTAACAGCCATTAGTTTGAATTAACTTTAATAGGCACTACACAGGCAAACCGCTAGTTCAAACTTAATTCGAACTAGCGGAGCGCTTAATTCGAACTAGGTAAACCTCATTCTATGAGGACTAACGCCTAGTTCAAATTAAGTAGTTCGAATTAAGGGCTGTGTAGCCACTTAATTCAAACTAGTTAGAGGCTAGCCCTTCCCAGCTTGCCCTGGTGGCCACTCTGGGCACAACCAGGGATACTCTTCTGCCCCCCTCCTGGCCCCGGAGCCCTTAAAGGGGCACGGTCTGGGCTACGTGCAAGCCTGCCAGCACCCAGCCAGCAGACCCTGCACCTGGCACGGCACGAGCCAGCCACCCGCTGCCACCCAGCCCTCCGCCTCTTCCCGGGACCAGGCTGGTGGCTCCCAGGAGCCTGCCCGGGGCTGCAAGAGGTGGGTGCCCGCCTGGTCTAGTGCGGAGATCATGGACCTCATCCAGGTTTTGGGGGAGGCCTCCAATATCCACGACCTCTGCACTAGGCACAGGAAAGTGGCCGTCTAGGGCAGGATAGCTGCCAGCCTGGCCACCAAAGGCCACATGCGAACCCAGGATCAGGTTTGCATGAAAATCAAGGTGGTCCAGTGAGACCCCCGACCCTGAGCCCTTAACTTAGAACATAAGAACGGCTGTACTGGGTCAGACCAAATGTCCATCTAGCCCAGTAGCCTGTCTGCCGACAGCGGCCAACACTAGGTACCCCAGAGGGGATGGACCGAAGACAATGACCAGGCCATTTGTCTCGTGCCATCCATCTCCAGCCTTCCACAAACAGAGGCCAGGTACACCATTTCTACCCCCTGGCTAATACCACTCCATGGACCCAACCTCCATGACTTTATCTAACTTCTCTTTAAACTCTGTTATAGTTCTAGCCTTCACAGCCTCCTGTGGCAATGAGTTCCACAGGTTGACTATTTGCTTTGTTGAAGAAGAAATTTCTTTTATTAGTTTGAAGCCTGCTACCCATTAATTTCATTTGGTGTCCTCTAGTCCTTCTATTATGGGAACTAATGAAGAACTTTTCTTTATGCACCCTCTCCACACCACTCATGATTTAATATACCTCTATCATATCCCCCCTCAGTCTCCTCTTTTCTAAGCTGAAAAGTCCCAGTCTCTTTAGCCTCGCTTCATATGGGACCTGTTCCAAACCCCTAATCATTTTAGTTGCCCTTTTCAGAATCCTTTCCAAGGCCAAAATATCTTTTCTGGGGTGAAGAGATCACATCTGTACACAGTACTGAAGATATGGCATACCATAGTTTGATACTTCCCCTCCTCCGTCTTCCCCTGGCTTCCCCCTTCCTGCTCCCTCCTCCCAGGTTTCCCCCTCCCCTCTCCCACCCTCTCTCTTCCCCTCTCCCACTTCCTTTTCCCAGTCTCCCCAGAGGTTAATCCTCCCCCCCGCCCCAGTTTTGTTAAATAAAGAGTTTCTATTTTTGAACACACGTGTCCTTTATTTTTTACATCAGGATGGGGGGCTATGGAGGGGTAAGTGGAAGGAGGTGAGGGAGGAATGGGGTACGAGCCGCCAATGGGGAGGACTGGGGAGGCTCTGCGGGCTCCTCGGGGTGGGAGCTCTCCTGCGGCCCCCTAACTGATCCCCCTGGGTGGCAGCCTGCGGCAAGTGCAGCCGGGCTGATGGCCGAGTGCTGTGATGTGCTGAGTGTGGGCACTCAGGGCACTCCAAGTCAGGACTGCTTTGCTGTCCCTCATCGAGGTAGACAAGCAAGCGGTGAACCCTGAGAACTGTCTGTCCGGGGTGGGGGTCGGGTCCCTTTAAGCACAGCCCTCGGCTAGCCTGAGACAGCAGCGCCACGCTCTAAGTCCTAACCTTTTAGAATGTTTTTGTTCCACAAAACATTGATATTTCAGCTCTCTCTTCTGATTCAGAACAGAAACTAATGTTGAAATTTCCCATGGAATAAACATCCTGGTTTCCTCCTATGTGTGTAATCTCCTTTATAAAGTCCATCCCCTCCCTAATGCTCCTCTGCATTTATTCCTGACTTGTTTTATGTTGGTAAGGGAGCTGCAGATCAGAAAAAATTATGAATCCCTTTTCCTGGCCTTGAAATTGAAAAAAAACCAAGTTGTTTATTTGAAGAGCAGGCTAAAAATATCAGAGGACAGGACTAAATGAAAACCCTTAATATTGTGTGACTAGTAGTGAATTTCCCATTTCTGAATATATCAAACTGAATATTCAGTAGCTTGGCATGTGTACTGTACTGTAAATAGATTTTAGTTTATCTTTTTTTGCATTTAGAGAGACGGCTCTAAATCCTGATTACTTTTTTTTTCAATTGCTTTTAAATTTGTAAGATAAGAGTCCAGTGTGTGAAACTGTCATTGCTCAGAGAGGCTCAGAACACATCATGCTGAGGGGTGGAGGAGTGGGAAACCAAACACTAATATGTGAAAAGACTTGGATATGAGACTAATCCTTTAATTTTTAATGGGTTAATCTTAATCTTAATCATGACTAGCAAAGAAGAGACCCAATATTGGTTTTAAAAGAAAATTAATGTAGAGCTAGAAAACATCATTTTATTTATTCTGCCTGCCACATTTGCACAGTCTTAAAATCATGATGACACAACTCTAGTTAGGATTAGTTACCATTTGATGTAGAGTACATTGTTAGGTTAAAATAGTTAATTTGGCATTCTCTTTAGCTGTGTTTCTGTCTCCTCCTCTTCTTCCCCAGTAGACTAATTGCTTCAACAGGTTATCTTCTTGATGGATCCATTAAAATCAGGCTAAATAGACACTATTGTAGGCCTAGATTTTATGGATAATAGTTTGTATTAGGGATTACAGCTGCTCCCTGAGTTACGAACAAGTTACGGACCAACACTTGGTCTGTAACTCAAAGTGTTTGTAACTTGATCCTATAGACATAGAGTTACATGGCGACCGCTCTGTTCGTAAGTGTGGATCACCATTCGTAACTCGGATCCACATTTACGACCGCTTTGGTCATAAGTGTGGATGGTCGTAAGTGGAGGTGGTCGTAACTCGGGGAGCAGCTGTAATCTGTTTTCTAGCTTTCCTCTGTGCTGTGAATATAATTTGTTTATAGTCGTCAGTAATCAAACCAAACCAGCATGATCATTGTGCCAGCTTCCCTCAGTACTGATTTGTCTGTTTTTTCTATATCTTCAACTGAGGCTATTACTTTGCTTTCTTCTGACTAATACAGTATTATCAGATGAGAATATCCTGCTGCCTAATATCAAGTAAAACTGCTTTGAAATATCTATATATTAAAATCTGATAATGGCTACTTGTTGGCATAATATGCTGAGGCCAGTTATCTGGTAATTCAGTGTTTCTTTTGTGTGGTACTTCTATTCTAGTAGGAACTGGCATCACTATGCTATCAAAAGACTCACATATTATAAGCAAGTTTTTTAAAAAAAAACAAATATACAAAATAATCTACCTTTCCTAAGGAAGTGTCCCATAATGCTCTTTGGTCCAGATGTGTAGTCCACATGTTTGCACATGGGGAGAGAAGAGACACTTAAGTAAGAATGTAAACATCTCTAGTTTTATTACTGTTGTGACCCAAAACTGGTTTGTGTTCTGCATAGCTGTAATGTATCACAAGTCCACTGTAATCACTTCCAGCCTTCCTCCCTGTCTATTTTGGTTAATCCTTGTTTGTTTTGTAATGTTCTCTGATCATCAGCTTGTTATATAGAGAGTCCTTTAAAGAGCACTCTATTCTCCTGAGAATGTACAAAGCTATCCCCAGAAAGCACAAAATAGCGCCTTTTTATTACCAGCTTTGTCTGAGCTAGCTCACAGTGTTTCGCCATTGTTGAAAAGAAAGCTTCCATCAAGTTGCGCACTTCCTCAAGGTACAATTGCTTTTTCACAGAAGCTTGAATGGCAATGTTCACTCTTTTTTTGGTAAATCTTACCCTTCACTTTCTTTGATTTTATTTTTAAGATGGCCTGGAAACTAAACACTTAGTTTGACCTGAAATGACACATTTTTGTCTACTTTTTTTGTTTTGCGAAATTGCACATTAGTTTCAATTTGAGTCAAACCAGGGTTTTTTCAGTTTTGAGTTTTTTTTTCCAGTTTTTGGAAATTGCCGACAAACCAAAAATTGATTATTTGTCCCCAAATTGCTTTAAGCATGGAAAATGTATTTTCCTTACAATTTTCAAATATAAATAAAGCAAAAACAAAGAAATAGAATTTGCTTAAAGTTTAAAAAATGACTTTCAGGTGGACAAGACGTGTATAAAATGTAGTCATGTAAGAAAGAGTGGTCATTGCAGTGTAATGTGTTGTTATAGCACCTTAAAAACATGAGTTAAAGCTGTCGCAGCGTGACATTTGTGTTTGCTAGATGTACTGAAGCAGATGTCATTGTAAATTCACTCTTGACTAGGTGCACCTGGCATTGGCCACAGTTGGAAGACAGAATACTGGGCTAGATGGACATTTGATCTCTCCCAGTATGTATGGCCATTCGTATATTCTGATGAAATAAAATTGTTCTGGGTCTCCCAGTGTATCTTGTTTTATCTGCAGCTATCTTGTATATTGAAAGCTGCTTGGGGAAGACATTGATTTTATCAGTCTTGAACACTATTGAGTGTATTGCTGGTGCTTCACAGGTAGTGGTGGTGATATGAAAACTTCAGAGAATTTTTTTTTAAACTTGTGGAGGCAAGAAATAGAGATTTTAAATGAAATGTTCTTGATCACATTTGCCATTTCAGGCTAGTAATCCGTGTTTCAGGTGAGGAACATAGACTAAAATGTTCCTTAATTTTTTGTTTAAAGAAAAGTACAAACAACTGTATTATAAAAAATTTAAATGTGACAGTTTTCCAAACATTTTGTGGTGATTTTTCTGCAGGAGTCTCTTTGTGTAATTATGTATATCTGCTTGTTTCTTTTAAAATGTGTCCACAAGGATTTGGTGTAAATCCACTAATGCTAAGAGATGTATAATGAAGGAAAAATTAGGGATGTTAAACAATTAACTGGTAAGCCTGAGGCTTATCGGTATGCTCATTGGTTAACCATCCCTTGCCAGTGAGCTCTGGTGGCAGCCAGCTGTGCCAGGCTGCAGCAACCTGAGCCACAAAGGGTGGGTCAGGTAGTGAGCCAGACATCAGGCCCTAAGTTAAAGTGGTTAACCGGTTAAGCACTATCATTTAACTGGTTAACCATTTTAGCATCCTTAGGAAAAATCAGGCAAATATCTGAACCAGCTTATGCAAGCTTTCTGTGTTCAGAGTTCCCACTGAAATCTGTGGGATTTCCATGCCTGGAAGTCTAGGATCACATTCTCTAACTGCATTGAGTTTTTATCTTATGTGGCAGTATTACCAGTTGCTCCCTTGTGCCTCTAGAAGCATGAAATTGTTATATGTGCCTCCTTCAGAGGATACACTTGAGAAGAAGGATTGTCCAGCAGTCAGGGTATTGGCCTGGGATGTAAGAGACTCCGATTCAGTTCCCTGCTCTGCCAAGGGCTGACTTCGTGACCTTGGGCAAATCACTTAGACTTTCTGTGCCTCACTTCCCTATCTATAAATGGGAGGATGATAATACTTCCCTGCTTTGCAGAGGTATTATGAGGTTGACAACAATATTTCAGATCATGCGGTGATCAGATATTCTGAGAATGGATGACCTGGAAGGTACCATAGCTAGATAGAGATGTTTAATCAAGGCATCACTCCTCATTGTCCGGTTTTGCTGGAAGGAGGACAGGAGACACTGGATGTGGTTTATGTAGACTACAACTTTATTCATAAATGGCAGGGAGTCCCCAGTGGATAAAAGTGCTCAGTGCAGATAAGCCCATAATTATTTACATATACCTGAGGGGAGCTGCTGTCAACATTCCACAGCCAACCTACTGCTGGGACCTCACCACCCCCAAACTTAAATGAGGATTAAGGGGGCAATGTATAAATTTAGCTACAACCCTATTCACCTACCTTCCCTGCCAAACCCTATTTTGCAACAAGTCTGATCAAATAATTTTTATTCCTGGGCAAAATTCCAGGAGCTGCCCCATGTCCTGCTCAGCTTTGATCATTATGTCCACCCTGTAACAGGTTCGATCACGGAGGTCCCCTTAGGGCTGTCACCTGGTATGCTGACCATGCCTCTCATCCCGCCTACCTGCCCTTTGGGGCTCCCCACCACTCTGTCCTCTTGGGCCAGAAGTTCTGGTCTCCCCCAGCCAAGGCACAGATTTGGGGTAACAGCTCCTCAGTAGAGCAACACAGACACTGAACCAACTCAGCTCTGGGAGGGCTCAGTTATAGGGCCATGATAGCATGCAGGAGTACTGCTGCCACAAGGAACCAAACCTCCATATAAATCCATTTTGCTCTGTATAATAAAGTTTTACACCGAGGAAGCTCATAAGACTTGCTCTCTGTATCAGTGAAAGAGAGAGTTGCACAGTGGTTGCTTCCTCCTCCCCCCAACCCTGCTAACTAACAGTTATTTATACTGGGCTTGATAATAAACAAAAGGGTTTTTCTTAAGTAGAAAAAAGTCAGATTTAACCGATTGCATGTGAAAACAGAGAGATGAAAGTGAGTTAGTAAGCCAAAATAAACAAAACATGCTAGTTAAACCAGATACACTAAGAAATATGTTACATGCAAATTCTTACCCTAACAGTAGTTCTAATAATCTTTTTCACAAGCTAGGCAGCCTCCTAGCTTGGGCTGATCCTTCCCTCCATTCAGTCTTAAATATTTCCAGCAGGTATCTTGTGTGGTAAGACCGGGATCTTCTGGCATCTGGCAATTCCTTCTATTGTTTGGTTTCCCACCTTTATATCTCCTTTGCCCAAGCCATTAATTCTTTGGGTTCAGTTCAAACTTTTCTCCCTTGAGTGGGAAAGAAGATCCAAAATGGTTTCCCACATCAGTTTTTGCAGGACCAACCACAATTTTGGCTTACAGGAAAAACAAAGCCATTCACAGATGGCTGGTTTGAGTACTGAGTTTTATGTTTCTGGAGTATCACTAATGGCCCTCATTAGCACGTTTAGAATTACAAACAAATTGGCACTTCATATTTCTAACTTCACATACAAGAAGTTAGACATATTCACATAGAATATGCATATTAGCAAATTGTAACTTAAATGATGTGTCTTACAGTGCATTTTGCCTAAAGCTTCAAGTTGCGCATATTCATAAGCCAATTTTCATAAAGCCCGGGGGACTGTGTCACATCCCTTTACATGTTCCCAGATTATTTTCTCCAAGGTGAACCACACCCTTTTTATTAGTCTTTTCCCAAAAGACAACTGCAACCAAAGGGTGGGGGGAGAAGGGGAATCCAGAAATGTTTTATTCTGGACTACCTCTTTTTGTATCCGGACAGAGAAGCATTGCTTGGCTCACCAAGTGCCTTGGTAAAACACCCCAAAACCCGTGGCTCCCGAAGCATTCAATTAAATCAGCTTGAATATCCATTCCTCCCTTCACAAAGACACACCATTAAAAGGAAACTATTTCAGTATCCCCAAATCTGCCTTCATCTCTCTAGTAACTTCTATAAAATGGTGAGGTTTGGCTTTGCCTGTGGTAACCCTTGCAAACCAGGCACAAAATGTCTGTCCCAGGGCAACCACCTGCTTGGCAAAGTAAAGATCTTAAATCATAGAATCGTAGGGCTGGAAGAGACCTCAAGAGGTCAAGTCCAGCCCCCTGCCCAAAGCAGGGCCAACCCTAACTAAGATGCCTACTAATAGATTGTAACTCATGCAGTGTAACTTATCTGGTGGCTCTGCCTCTGTATATCAAGCCCCAAATAGCTCTTGAAGTTCATCTTGAAGGAGTCATTGTATATCTCAAGACACTCCGCGGTCCCGCCGCCTGCGTTCTCCGTGGCGAGAAAAGCCACTCCGCGTCTCCCTGGTCTGCTGGGGGGAAGCACCCCCCACGCCACAAGAGGCGGCAACAGTGGGGGAGGCACCCCGCACTAGCTGCGCCCCGGCGGTGGCATTTCCATTCAGGTGGCGCTGAGGGAGCCCGGCGTGCCCGGTGCATTGTGGGACTGGGCTGGGAGTCCCATTCGCGGAAGGAGGCGGAGGGAGGGCGAGGAGTGAGCCGGTAAGAGGGAGACCTGGGGAGGGGGGGGGGAGGCAGGCGGGGAGATTTAAAAGGGAATCCGCCTCTGCCGTTAAACACCTGGCCCTGTGCCGGGCTGCGGCCTCCGGGCGCTGCAGCGGCCGGTCAGGGCACACGGGGCAAGCTTGGCCCCAGCCCCAGAGCCCGGCTGCGGGGGAGGGGCGGGGGAAGGGGATACGAAGCGCCGCCGGGGCCGCTTTAAAAAACTCCCCGCACCAAGGCTGGCAGGCGACGGGTTAAAATTTTTACCCGCCGACATTTTTGTTGCCACTGGGGCCCCGTGCTGTAGAGTCCCCTGGCCGGGGAGCCTGGCACGCGCCGCTCACGGGGAACATTCCACACCTTCCCCGCTCTCCCCGGGGCTGCGGCGGCGGCAATGGGGGGCAGCTGCGGCGCTTCGCCTCGAAAGGCTGCCCCAGCACCTCTGCTTGCAGCGAAGGGTTAACTCTGCTCCTGCTGACATTTTACCTGTTCCCCCCCTTCCTCCGCGCTTTTCCTGCTAATAATTTAGTGTGTAAGGGAGATCGTCCGTGCCCCCCATCCCCGCTTCTGCACAGCTCTGTGGAGGAGCCTCTGGGGGTGGGGTGGGGTGGGGTGGGGTGTTGGAAGGGGATTGCTGTGTGCTTGGCTCTTTCCTGTGCACCGCCAGCCGGGCTCCCGCACAGCTGCACAAAGAGCAGCCGTAGAGGCCCTTGCTTGCCTTTAAAGGCAGCAGCTTGAAATTTAAGGTGTCCCAGAGCCATGTCTATCCGCAGCCCTCAGCGCTACACTCAATAGAGAAATGCTCGTTGCAGTTTTTCACCCTGTAGATATCCCTCACTTGTGTTGCTATTCCCTGTCCTTGGGTTTATTTTGGGTAGGTACCTGGTCCTGTTCCGAGACGCGCCGCCTGACAGGCGGTTCAGCCGGCGCTGCCCCGAGCACCGCAGGGGAAGCGCCCCCCGCGCCGCGGGAGGCGGCGACAGTGGTGGAGGCACCCCGCCCCGCCAGCTTTGGGTCCATTGGCCCCGCGGATGCCCCTGGGCAGCTCTAACACCCCCCGCTGTCGGCTGGAAGGAGGGTCTTGAGAATAAAGGACTGAGGGAAGTGAGGTTTGGGAGAATAAAACTGAGCTCTGGAGAAATGTTTGGCTAGAGTTTCCCCTACAATATGTACCAGGTCCGACTTACATACAAATTCAACTTAACAAACCAACCTACAATCCGTATTTTGTACGTAACCCGGGGACTGCCTGTACCTTATTCAGCATCTTCCTTGCTAAAATAGGCTCCTATGCGTAGGAATGCTTGTTAAACTCTTGTTGAGTACATAATGGCTAACACCTTTTGTCTATATTACAAAAAACAACAACAAATGGTCTGGTAGCACTTTATAGACTAACAAAACATGTAGATGGTATCATGAGCTTTCGTGGGCACAGCCCACTTCTTCAGATGACCAGACTTTCAGTTTCAGTGCTCATTACATCGTATAGACATTTTGATAATCTTGGCTATGAAAAGCAGCTGCTATGTAAAACTTTAAAGAACTAATGCATTATTTTTATGCTTTATTCAGTCTCTAAAACTCAAGAAATTCAGATCACTTGTATAGATTCCAACAGGCAAAAGGTACCTATTGCCAGATTGTGAATCAGTATTTTACTGCTTTTTTCCCTTAGTTCTTTGTAAGTGATTTTGTTAAATTTTGTATTTGCAGGTATCTCTTTGCATTGCAAGTGAAGCAAGACCTGGCACAAGGCAGGCTAACATGTAATGACACCAGTGCTGCACTCTTAATCTCACACATAGTACAGTGTAAGTTCTGCTTTTTTTCCTGGGTAATTGGTTGCTGGTCAGGAGAAGCTGTGTCAGGCTGTTGATCAGTAGTTGCCTGTGAACATAAATTGTATAGAACAGCATAAAAACCTGTACAGAGGCTACATGTTTTGTGTGTGTGTTTCTGTCTCTGTGTGTGTGTGTGTGTGTGTGTGTGTGTGTGTTTCTGTCTCTGTGTGTGTGTGTGTGTGTGTGTGTGTGTTATTTCAAATAAAGAACAGATGCTCAGAAATATCCTGGGTATTGAATCTGTTTGTTATTTGCTTGCATTTTCAAAGAGCAGTGCTTGACAGCCTGCTGGACTCTGCAAGGAGCAGTTTTTGTAGAGTGGCAGATGGGTTGAAATTCTTCAGCTGAATTCCTGTTTTGTTTTATTATTTATAGTTAACTTTTTAGCATGTCAGTAGAGTATAAGATTCTTGGAGATGTGTGTACTGTGTAGAGTATAGTAAATAAATCTGTTTAGAATGCCAGACTAAATCATAGCCCTGATAGGAGTGATAGGAGAAGGAAAAATCAATAGCGTTTAACTTGTTTTTATAAAGATGTATGAGAAATAAGAATGTTTGTTCAGATCATATACTCACTCATATCAGCATGTTAAAGCTGTTATATATAAAATCTGTCCTTTAAAAGGGAATTCATGTTTTCTATTTCAAGAATTTATGAAACCCATATCTAGAATGATGTTATGAAAATTGACTTTGAAGCATATATAGACTATGCCAGCAATGTTCAGCCATGCTAAATCAACATATTGAATTAACTCAAACACAGTCAAATACAGAGGACATCTTAGTTAACAAAGATTTTCAAAGTACTTTAGAGGTATAAGTCTGGTTTTAAAAAAAAGGGTATATCTTTCTGTCCTGTGTTGGACATAGTCTGCTTTAATGGGCTGTTCCTTCCCATTATTAATGTTTGATCAAAAAAGAATAAACCAATAGCTCTCCGTTCACTTTGTCCTCCAATGACCTGTGTGGCTGAGCTGTGGTGGGAGACAAAATAAATAAAAGGAGCAACTGCAGTGAAATTCTATATTCCTGTGATCATTTGGAAGCTGAATGTTTTTGTAGCCTAGACACTAAGAGGAAAACAATGCAAACTTTAAAAGAAAAACCTTTCATGTATGGTTCCAAAAGGGACTGAGTCTCAACAGAATTGTAATAGAAGTAGGTGAACAAGTACATAACTCTTTATTTTCTTAGCAATTGTGTTTAGTTGGGAGGAGGTTAGTCCCTGCATTCTGACTTCAGCCATGAAAAAAGCAGAGTTTATGGCCAGCTCTGACTGAGAGGCTATAAAACATGAAAGGAGAGTTGTTCTTCAAGTCATTTTCCCTCTGGGTGATCCACCTCAGATGTGTTTATGTCCCTATGGCAGGATCCCTGGGGTATTGCTGTGCCTCCTCAACTCTCTAGCCTGAGCTGTATCATATAATGCTTTGCTAGTGACACTTAGCAAATCCCTCTGTGTGTTATCATCACTGAGCACAACACCATAGGAAGCCCCACGCTTGGGCAGATTGCATACATGCTCCCTGCACTACTTGCAAATCACACAGAGAAAGGCACTAACTAGATCCCTGCAGCTCCCCAGCTTTGCATCTCAGAACCATCTTTTAGTGGTCAGAAACCTGATCCGTGTGAGGTTATTACTCAGTTTCTCCCTCCCTCGCTGTAGAGAGGACATGTACCAGCTTGGGATAGTTTGCCCCTACTCCTTCCTGGCATTATTCTTAATTTTTCATCTTTAAAATCTTTCAGGGTTGGCTTTTTTTTAAATTTTCACCATTTTCGGGTGGTTTTTGTGGAGGAAAAGGTTTCCCTCCTCCCTTCACTTTTGTGGTCCCTCACTCATAGAGCTTCTCTGTTCATTGGAGGCTTCTTTTCCTTTTTTTCTTGATGAGTTTGCCACAAGCTCCGAGCTTTGAACACCATGACACCTGTAGATCATCTATTTTCCTTCAGTGGTGATCATTCCAGCAGTCTCTGCTGTCTGGGGAGAGACACCTCCCTTCAAGGTTTCAAGATCCACATCAAATTTGGGAGTAGGTCCAAGAAGCTGAGAGAAAACACTTAAGCTGTTCCTAACAGAGCAATCTGAGACTCTCTTCCAACTCGATGCTCTATGCTGGTGCCTTTCTAAAGCCCGTGAGAACAGTATGGCCCACTCACTTTTAAAAGAGCAAATGACAAATAAATATTATGTGCCCTTCAAAGACCCAGGACACCTATTCATCCATTTTGTCCCAAAATCCTTAATGGTGGATGCTGTGAATGAAGAGCATAAATGGCTGGACCTTTTTGGCCTAAATGTTACACTCTGCCTGCCAGTGATTCAGGGAAGCCAGTGTCCACACTGAGTAATAAAAACAACTACACACATTATAATAAATTCATTCACTTTAACCAATATCTCCTGCAAGACCAAAAAGGGGCAGTTCATCACTGAAAGACAGCTAGCTGTCATGACCGCATGAGCGGAATCTTTGGACGCAGCATCCTGTTCTGTGCCAACAGTCATACTGATGTGCCACATGTCCTGGTTTTACTCCTCTGGTATCCCAATGGAGATCCGGAACTCATGGGGGAATTTTCCTTTGGAGAGCCCCAAACTCTTCAGGAAAACCATGGATGAATCCTTGAACTACTTAAGTCTCCAGAATGACTCTGCCATACTTAGAAATCTACATTCCTGCACCCAAAAGAGGGTACATCAGATCACAAATGGCCCAAAGGCCGTGTCCCCTCCCCCCACCTTGTTTCAAATATATAACAAGACTGTAAAACCACATAAGAAAAAGCCAAAGTTTCAAAGAAAAAGACCATCAATCTTCATCTTTGTAGTTATCTAACCACCAGCCTCCACCAAATCACCATTTTGATATGTTGACAAGAACCACAGTCATTCTGCCATCTGGATCTTGTATTGTTCCATTCCTTTACTTCCCACCTTATTGGGACCCATCTTTTGCATTTCATACATTGTGTAATAAATCACATTGTATATCAGAGTACGCCATTCACTTAAGCTCTCTCCCTCCTCACCACTCACCTTTCCTGTCCCTCTTTAGGGGCCATTTCAACAAGGTCTCCTATGACAGGAAGGGAAATCCTTTCTCGAACTGGGGGCGGTTGAACCAGTACCTACTCCCTAAACACGGAGAGGATTCTACTCCAGATACATCCTCATTCCCAAGAAGAAAGCAGGATGGAGACTGATCTTGGATCCCAGAATATTGAACACATCTATTCAGACTCAGGCGTTCGAGATGGTAATCTTAGCAGCAATTATACTCTGTGTCAGACGCCAGAGGATGGGTTACAGACCCTCAATCTCCAGGATTCATACTTTCGCACAGCAGTGCTTCCAGCTCACAAACAGTTTCTGCTGTTTATGATTGGTCAGGAGCATTATCAATATCACAGGGTGAAATCAAAATCATTCTGATAATGGCATCCTGGCCAGAACAAGTATGGTTCCCAGATCTGACTCACCTGTCACTTTTGTTTCCAGTAACCGGGAAAGAGAGATTCAATCTTGCTCACTAAAGGATCAGGGAAAACTATTTACCTCAGTCTCCCCACACAATCTCTTAAGGCCTGGCTCCAGGATGGTTCTTGGGCATAGAAACTGAAATGCAGAATTTGAAATGCAGAATGTGTGGGTAGGAAACTATCTGCAAAAAAGTCCTTTATAAATGGAAACCACTTCAGTTCTGGTGCATCCAGCATGGTTTGTCTCCCTCTGATTCCTACTTAACGTATAATTCAGACTGCCTGTTAATTTTAAACATCATGGGTTTGTTTCTGAGTCCATCTGGATTACTTGTTGCAACCTCCCACTTACCTATTATGTGTACTGTGTGTTTGCACATCTGACAAACCCTAGATTCATTGAAGCATTAGTCAACTTTTTTCTACAAGTTCACTTATTACAGTGTAGGACCTTAATCTTATCCTCTATGCACTAATGAGAGGGCTCTCTCTTGCACTTTTCCATAAAAAACTCATTTCACAGAGCAATTATATCAGCTAGAAGAGTAGGGAATTTCTGAGCCCTTATGGCAGATTGACTTTAACACCAATTTTTATTGAGACTGAAAGACTCTCTTTCCCATCTCATTTTCTCCCGTGTCTCCTCCAAGTTCCACATTAACTAGGACTCTCAATTACCTATCTTCTAAACTGCACAACTTTAGATAAGATGCTAGTCTGTCTATACACTTTGGATGTCAGGAGGTTACTGCATTCTGCCTAGAAAGAACTAGACACTTCAGACCTGCTCCAAGAATTATCTTCTCCTTCAGACAGAATAAAAGGATTCCCTGTTTCTGCCCAAAGACTACTCAAATGGGTATTAGAAGGTATTTTATCCTACTATGAACTTATGTCCTTCCTTTCTCCAAGATAACGACCTATTCCACCTCTATTGCTTTGCTCAAAAATGTCCTCAAAGACGTTTGTAAAGTTGACATCTGATCATCTCCACACACCTTTTCCCAGCGAGACATTATACAATATGCTCCCAGATCTGGTGCAGTCTTTTGGATGGCAGTTGCTCAATTTGTGCTATATAGGATTCCTCAGGAATCACCTTCTCAGTTTGGGGCACTGCTTGGGAGTTCAGTAAAGCGGAGCTTCCATAGGGAGATTTTTCTCAGAGAGAGGTTGATTACTTGTGAAGTAACTTGAGTTCACTGACTCTTTCTCCCTATGTGTGCTTCCCTACTGTTCTTCCCCTTTGCTTCAAAGACCTGTCATTAGGCTGGATTGTGTCATGGAGCGGGAATTATTTTAAAGCCTTCGCCAGAAATAGAAAAGGATTGATTGGAAAGTTAAGGTTTAAACAAGGAAAGGTAAGTTGT
Source organism: Pelodiscus sinensis (assembly GCF_052426305.1). Lineage (NCBI taxonomy): Eukaryota > Metazoa > Chordata > Testudines > Trionychidae > Pelodiscus > Pelodiscus sinensis. The sequence goes on along the minus strand of NC_143052.1, from coordinate 254,601,088 downwards.
GCAGTCTATAATGAGAGGATTAAGTAGGATAGAATGATCCATAAGATTAAAGCCATGCTAAGAGCAAGTAGAACGAAATGGGAGATCTGTCCTCCCAGGCCAGGAGTAAGTTATTTACTCTTTTAGCCTGATCATCATTATTATAAAAAGATTTGCTGAGCAAAAGAAAAACTTAAATTGGTGGAGCTTTAGTTTAACTGTTCCTCTTTCCTGCCAGACTAAGAGTATGGTGTACACACCAGTGTCTTTTAATTGTCAGAAGAAGCCAATTCTTTTCCTTCACTGAAAAAGTCATAAGTAACATTTGATCAGGACTTTTCTGCAGATGAAGGTTTGGGAGTTGATTAAACTGGATGGGATTTTTTGGTATTTTATCTATATAAAATTATAATTTTCATTGTGCTTGTGGATTTTTTTAATTATATTTGAAGAATACCTGAAAAATGTCTGTTTCCTTTTAAAAGCAACTTTTCTGCATGTTTTTTGTAACCTGAGAAATGTCAGGAATATCAGCTCTGGTTGCACTGATAGTTGTCTTATATTGGGGAGAGGGTGGTGAGAGAATGTAGATTACTAGTTTCTGCACCTAAATTGATGGTCATGGGGTGTTGAATCTGTACCAAAGATTTACTCTTTATTTCAAATTGTTAAGTAGCTATTGCAGCTAAATAGTTATTGGACAAGAATAAGATGGAGTTTTTTAAACAGTTTTTAATTAAAAACCTTCTCAGCTGTGCCAGTTTCTCTCCTTTGCCTCTTACCATGTTACTTTACTAAATCTAATTGTAAAGTCTCATAGTCCAGCCGGAACCTCAACTTCTGACAAGTTGAGCATTTTAAAAATATGTAGGTTCCCATATAGTATTAGGCAGTTGTGCTTTGAAAGAGTCAGTGAGGGAATGAGATTCCAGAATTGGATGTGTTCTCTTAAACTGGAAGAGATTGAGAGTGTGGGTTTTATTTCTGTTTCCCTAGTCCAGGATCTGTCTGTTTGGAAGTAACACATAGGAGTCTGATTTTTATGAACCCTTAAAACAGATTTAATATTATACTTGCATATTATTTCTAATGTACTAGAGTTCAATATTTTCTGTTCCCATCTACAAGTGACCAGAATTCTGTATAATTATCTCATCTCCCAACTGTAACTGCAGCTTTTTCCAAATTTGTTGTAGTAGAAATCCTTCCTAGGACTATTGTTCTTACTGAAAGTATCTTGTGTCTCCTGAAATGTACTTTTCTGTGAGAATTGGCCCTGCCAGTTCCTATAATGGGATCTCATCTGCTTTACTCCATACTGAAGGCTCTTACTGATTTGAGTGTACCCCTTTGTGAAAGGATCAGTAAGACACATCAGTGTCCATGCTGTATTGCTCAGACATTGTCTCAGACATTGATTCATTGACTAAAAATTTATTTGATGTATTTTTCTGAATAAAAATAAAACCAGAAGTGGCTGATAGCAGTGATAAAAGTAGAAAGAGCAGGGAAGCAAGAGGTGAAAAATGTTGCTATATTATCATGCTGTGTGCATCCACCACTGCACAACTGGTCTGTGCATGATGGGTGTATGTTTCCAGGAGACCCTTTGTCATAAGTGTATCTCTGGCAGGATCTTCACTGATATTACAGCCTGTTCTTAATATATTAATCTATTGTAAGAGCAGCAAGTGGTTTATATTAAAATTAACATGTATATTACAAAACAGTTTATTTCATAGGAAAGTTGCTACATAAATATCTCAAACACACTATAGAAAGTGTACGTGAACAGAAGATGCTGCCCATGCTTTGGTACTTGTAGTCCTGCAGAAAGGGAAAAACATGAGGTAAAAAGATGGAGCAGGTAAAAAGAAAAGAGCTGAAACAGAGATGGTAGAGGTAGGGAAGTGAAGGACTAGTTGACAGGATAGTCAACTAGTTGCTTTCCTCCTTGCTGCCTCTATTAGATAGTTGATTAGTTGACTTTTTTATCTGCTCCATCTCTATTAGATAGAGGCAGCAAGGGAGGGGGGAAGAGGGGATACTTCAAAGCAGCAGCACTGCTTGAAGCCTTAGGCCAGACCCCAAGCTCCACGCAGTGCTGCCGCTTTGAAAAGCCGCTTGCAGCCCGGGGCTGAACACAGTGTTTCAAAGCGGCAGCCCTATGTGGAGCCCAGGATCAGCTGGGACTTCCCAGCTGATCCCAGGCTCCACATAGGGCTGCCACTTTGAAACACCGACGGGAGCTCAGCGTTAGGTTAGGCTCCTTGTGGCATTTCAAAGTGGCAGCACTGTGCAGAGTCCATGATCAGCTGGCAACAGCCCACTTCAATATGCCTTATCGACTATTCAATTAGTCAATTACCTGATACTTAACATCCTTAGGTAGGAGTACTCCTTCAGGCTAAATATAGCAAGGGGAGAATGGAGACATGCATTAATGTGGAAAGAAAAAAGTGAGGCATGATTAAAATCAATCTTTGTCTAAAATGAACAGGCAATTTTTAAGATAAAATAATAAAAGTGGGAATGGTGCAGAGGGAAGGCAGACTCCAGAAAGTGTAGTCTTATCTGTGGAGAAATACTAGAAAAAGGTCTTAGGCCACGTGTCCACTTACCGGAGGATCCACATGGATCTAGTGGATCTAGTAAAGTGGATCTAGTGGATCTAGTAAAGACCCTGTCAATGCCAGTACTCCTACTCCTTGTGAGAAGTAAAGGAAGTAAAGGAAGTCAACGGGAGCATTTCTCCCATCAACCTCCCACTGTGAGGATGGTGCCAAAACTTGGCTTACGGTAAGCTGACTTCAGCTACATTTTTTACATAGCTATAATTGTGCCATAGTGTGGACCTGGCATTAGATAGAAGTAGAAGATTGAGAAGGAGAAGTAGGTGGATACAAGGTTTGAGAGTGCAAGTCCTTGTGAGTTTTGGAAGCTTAATGGGTGATTTGAAATGGATTTGGGGGTAGTATATGCAGTGAAAGTGGCAGAAATTTTATTGCTGCAAGGAGAGAACAGACTGCCTGAAATATTTTTGGTCTCTTCAAGTTTAAAGAAAGTAGAGTGTTAGAACTTGCATGAAAGATGAGTAACATGTGAATAATACTTTCAGCAGAGCCTGAGTCCATCATGACAAAATGTCATGATATCATGAAGATAGTGATAGGCAGTCACCTTTCTAAAGTTCAAAGTCAAGGATGACTCAAGATTTCTGACCTTGGGGACAAAGTAGAAATCTGAGCCATGATCTACACTTACAATGTTGATCAGCATAACTACATAACTGGTGCTGACCAAGGTAGTTACACTGACATTAAGCCCTAGTGTAGATGCAGATAGGTCAACAGAAAGAATACTTCCATCAACATAGTGGATTGCCTATAGTGATGCAAAAATTCCTTCTATTGCTATAGGAGCTGTAAGCATCTGCATTGTGGTGCTATTGTAACCTACACACCTTCTGGGTGTGGTGTACTGTTCAATGTAGTGGCACTTAGACCACTTGCTGATAGAAAGATGACTGTGCTCTACATGCTTAGCTGAGAGACACCTGGCCTTTAGCTAAAGCTGTAAAGGCTCATGCACCAAGCTCCAGAGGTCCCCGGTTCAGTTCCACCTGCAATAGGGATCTTAAATATTGGTTAATTGAATAGTCAATTAACTCCATGAATTCTTATCAAGTAGGAGCCCCCTTTGTATCAGAGGCGGCAGCAGCATGGGGTGCCAGACGGGAGCTGGTTCTCAATAGAAGCCAATTTAAAAAATAGCTCCGCTTGCGGATCTGCTGCCTGTTGCCAGCGTGTCTCTGGTGCAGAGGCAGTTGTGTGGGGTGGCAGCAGCCCCTGTCTGGGGGTGGGTTCTGAGCTCCTGGATCCGGCACTAGCTGGAACTGAGCTGGGCTGCCTGCCTGCCTGGCTCCCAATACACTTTAAATATAGAGCTGCAGCAGGGATAGGTCCCAGACCCGGCACAAGCCAGGACTGATCCGGGCTGCTGGTCAGTCTGCTAAAAAATTTGAGGGGTAGGGGAGGAAATGTGTGTAATCTATAGAATTAACCTATAAGCTTTTGCATATCGGTTAATCGACTACACTATTACATCCCTAATCTGTAGCACCCACAATTTAGGTGTGGTATTAGTGAAAGAGGAATTAGTGATATGGGACAGTGGACTTTTTACACAGTAGGATTCTCAGGTTTAAAGCTTGCAGTAGTCAAGGGGTAGAGTAGCTAGGAGTGGACAGAACAGATAGCATGATCTTCTAACACATCTGTATATTAATTCTTTTCAGATGTAAAAGTTGTAGAATTTATTCAATGTCTGCATATGATCCCTGGATTTTAATTTGGCCTCTTTATGGTTATGTATAAAAAATGTCTAAAGCTATATAGCCTGGATATTAGGGTGTCTTACTGATCTGTCACAAAGGGGTGGACAAAGATTAGTAAGGGTCTTCAGTTCATTGCACTACTGTGCCTAGTACTTTGGGATGATAACAGGCAGAGGGGATATCATTTTACAAAGAAACCAATTGCAGTGTTTTTGGAAATATGTAAATAACGTATGGTAGAGTAGCAGGCAACATGCTATTAAATATTGTATCTGAATACTATATCTAGGTTGCCATAAATATCCATTGCTAATTACAACAGTTGCAGCAGTTGGTGGCAACTTTAATCTTAGAAATGATTTACAGTATTATTAAGCTCTGTTGACAGAAACAAAATATTAATTTTGCCATACGGTATCATTGCATAACACTTCGGGGGTGGAGATGAGGGAAAGAAACGTACATTTGTTGTTCTAGAGGAAAGTTATTGGCTGTGTCTACATTGCCCCTATTCCGTAATAGGGATGCAAATGTAGCACTTTGGAATAGGCAAATCCGCGGGGGATTTAAATATCCCCCGCGGCATTTGCATTAACACAGTAACAAGTTTTCATTAACAAGTAGGAATAAGAGGTCCTCCGGAAAAGAGCTTATTTTCCGGAGGATCGGGTCCAGACTGGCGCTTTTCTCCGGCTTATCTACATCCGGAAAAAAGCGGCAGCCATGTTAATGCAAATGCCGCGGGGGATATTTAAATCCCCCGCGGATTTGCCTATTCCAAAGTGCTACATTTGCATCCCTATTACGGAATAGGGGCCAATGTAGACACAGCCATTCTGTTGAGTCCACAATGAGCTTGACAGAAGCTGATCTGCTCTAGTGAAATATTCATCAGCAAATTAAAATCTCTCCACCAACCGTTATCACATTGCCAAATCAATACACATTTTAAATAATTTCATTTGTTAGGCTGATTTTTTAAAATCTACTTCTTGGGTTGTGGATTAAGGGAGAACCTTTACTCATGGGTAACTTTTCATTGTTTCAGTTATCTGTAAGGTAAGAGGGTACATCTATGCAGCAGGACTTAAGTTGAATTAAGCTATGCAACTTCAGATATGTCAATTGGGTAGCTTAAGTCAAAATAACTTAATTCGGCTTTTGGTGCTGTCTACACAGCAGGAGGTCAAAGGAAGAACACTCTTCTTCTGACTTCCCTTACTCCTCATAAAATGAAGGTTACAGGAGTCAGAGTAAAATAAGTCCTCCGTCTCAAAATTATTTCAAAATAATGGTTTGCTGTGTAGATGCGCACTGTTATTTCAGAATAACATTAGTTATTCCGAAATAAGACTGCTGTGTAGACATACCCATAGGGAATATGTGAAACATATAATAATGAAAATGAGTCGTGAAACCATGTTTCAGTTTTGGACAAACATACTTTAATTACTCTGTCTTTTGCGTTATCTGAATAATATATATTAAATACAGGGTTTTGATTTTTCTGTATCTCTCTAGCTGAGACTGGGGATTTTGATGAAACCATAGACCGTGAACACTTAGCAAAGAACAAATATATACCTCAACAAGAAACACTAGAAGACAAAATCATGGAATTTCACCGCAATCATATGTAAGTTCCATTTTTTTTTAACTTTCCTTCAATATAATTTTCAGATTGAGCGTTAGCTATAAAGGCGTATGCATTAGGTTTACTTTTTGCCCTCTGAGATCAATGTACAAGATGTTTAAGGAACATCAGTTGATTTTGATTTTCTTTCTAGCATTCAATTATTTTAGTCAGCCTGTGTCACAAAGGTTCCATTGTCAATTTTGTGCATGCAAATACAATTGTAAATGATGCTAGTGGTCCTGTGGGTATTTGTGCCAGAAGTCTCATTTAAGTTAAGGTCATTCAGTATTTCTTTCACTGCCATAGATAGGTGACAAAGGACTCAAAAGACAAATTTTGGGGGAAGTTCGTGAGCCTGGGAGAGTGTGAGAGGTTCTCTGAATAGATAGTGGAGAAGAGATGGGTCTTAGAAGAGAGTTAAGAGACAGAGGATCAGTTAGGAGCAGAGTCCTGGATGTTTCTGCTTCTAAGAAAGATTTGGGAGTCAAGCCATTGTATTTTGAACTAAGTAAAGTTTAGGGTTTATTGGTTTTGGCTTCTGTAGCAGCAATTATGTTAATCAGGACAGTATGATTTTTAATATGAAGAATTTAACATTTGTGAAGCTGAAAATATACCTTTACTGCCCTCGATATCTTTCATCTTATTTATGTGCGCATTCCCTTTATCTTAACCTGTTATAGAGCAGGCAACATTCATAAAATCTTTTCATTTTGATGAGTCCATTAAGCCACATAATTTTCTCTTCCATTGGAATAATGTATATAAAATTCTGTTAGACTTCATGGTTAAAGATACACGCAATAAATGTGCTTTGCATGCACAATTGTTTTTGGGTCATCCCACAATATTATAATTTTTCATTGAAAAAGCATCTGTGTTCGTGCTTTAAAGTTGATATGCCTGTGGCAGGGAACCTCTTAGTTCATCCACAAGGAACATGTGATTAAAATTAAAACATTTTAATAGTAATATATTCTTTTATTTTAGAGAATATAGCAGTGTTGTAATTGCTAAAACGCTGATGCTCAGATCTCTGCTTCCTTGCTTAATTGTATTTTAGGTGAAGAGTGGTCATAGTCCATTTTATTTCTGCATCTAAAGGAGGCTTTCTAAAATTCTGGCTCTATGGTATGGAATTCCACCATCATACCTTTGTCAGTTAAGGGTGTGATTAGTTGACTGACATACCTTTGCCAGCAGACGTCTCTAGTGTAGAGACAGCAATTCCAGCAAAGTGCTGCTTTTACTAGTATAGCTTGTTTTACTCAGGAAGAGTGCTAGGAATGCATTGTTGACATGGTATATCAGTATAGAAACAGAGGTAAGTAGATCCTCGTGAAGACATGGGCTCTGTTTGAGGTAGTCATTACATTTATAAGTGACTCTGATTTTGGGTATCTCAGTTTTTGAGTGTCTAACCAGAGATACCATAAATGGGCCTGATTTTCAGAAAATGGAGGCTTAGCACTTTTAAAAAAAATCAGGCTTCTTTGAAGAGTCTCAAGTTGGGCCACAAAAACTGAGCAAATCACTGTTTGCTCTTAAAAATCTTGGTCTTTGAGGGCAGAGCTCTTGTCTTAGCTGCTAGAGATATTGCCATATGCATACTGTCTAGTGAATAGGAATCAGTTTCCATGATGAAATCGCTTTTTGCTCCTTATAGAAATAATTTGATCCCAATGTAATAAATATGGAGAATTCAAATCTCTTGCCTTTTTTTAAAAATTTTTGTTTCTCAAGTGGACAGACACCAGCAGAATCAGATTTCCAGCTACTAGAGATTGCCCGTCGTTTGGAGATGTATGGAATCCGGTTGCATCCAGCGAAGGACAGGGAAGGGACGAAGATCAACCTGGCAGTTGCCAACACAGGCATTCTAGTATTTCAGGTTAGAGCTGTTCTGATCATGGGTTTAATCTTTAAGGCTACGTCTAGACTACATCCCTTTTTCAGAAAAGGGATGTAAATTAGATGTATCGCAATTGCTAATGAAGCGGGGATTTAAATCTCCTGCGCTTCATTAGCATAAAAATGGCTGCCACTTTTTTTCGGCACGGAGCTTTGTCGGAGAAAAGCGCCAGTCTAGACGCTGATCTTTCGAAAAATAAAGCCTTTTCAAAAAGATCCCTTATCCCTTATTTCAAGAGAGATGCAAAAGAATCTTTCTGTGCAGACGTTTACCCATTACAGTCAACCCAGACTCACTGTAGTCCACCTGATTCCTTGGCACAAGCATTCATATGGGTAGTTTCCTTTGTTGGACTAGCTCTGAATTTCTCCTTTATTGATGTTGTAGGTGAGCAAAATAAACTGAAATGATTTTTTAAAATGTTTAAAAGAAAAATAAAAGTTAATTCACAAATCACATAAATGCTGATTGCAAATGTTTATTTTTACTAGGTTGTTTTTTTTAGAAACCGTCTGCTATGCTGTTGCATTTCTTAGCAGAGATGGTTATGACATTAATATAACTTTCTTAGAGGACAGTCTGATCTAACAAACATCATCGCAGTGTCAGTGCTTGTATATTTATTTGATGTGGGAATTCCAAAAAACCATGGTTCTATACATTATAGGAATCCAATAGAAGCAGCTGCTTTTATAACCATGAGATATTCCAAAGCAGGTATATAAGGATATCAATAATGAAGCTTTTATTTTTAAGCTGAAATGCTTCAGGTGTGTTAAATATTCCTCTAATGTTAGCATAGGTTAATTAGAAAACATTGTTCTGCTCAAATGGTGCAATCTCTAAATGTACACAAAGCCTTTCATAGCATTACTCATGGCTCCTGAGCACTGTTAAAAGGCATTTTCTGGCTCATCAGATCAACAGTGTTAAATAATTTATATTATTTCCTTTTACTTCTATCCCTATATATGTTAAAGATTAATACCACCATTACACCACTTCTGCATTTTTTCCAGAAAGAGGAGAACTTTTCAGTGATGCTAATATTATGATCAGTTTAAAAAAAAAGTTCTTGCAATGTGTAAGGAATGCAGCAATTTAAGATTCTTTGATAACTCATACAGTCAAACAGTTAATAAAAGTGCAAGCTAAGCAGGCTGGGTTAGACTACAACATTGATCCTCATTGTGGTCTGTAGTCATTACTGCAGTATAAGGCATCTGATCCTCTAATAATTTACTCACTTCTTAACATTAAGTACTTGAGTTCAGTGGAATTACTTATGTTTCTAAGTTGGGAATGTGTGTAAATTTGTATAGGATTGAAGCCTAAACAATCAGTAATAGCACCATTTCAAGTAAATAAATTTTAACCAGTGATTATGCAAAAGTATTATTGGTAGCTGCCAAATTTACCTTATAGTTACATGTTTGGAATGCTTAAACTCTTCCCTTAGGCATCGGTAACATCACTTCACTTGGTTTTCCATTGTTAGGGTCACACCAAGATCAATGCCTTCAACTGGGCTAAGGTTCGAAAGCTGAGCTTCAAGCGGAAGCGTTTTCTTATCAAGCTACGACCTGATGTGAATGTAAGTCCTTGATATGCTTCAAAGAAATTTGAGGCAAGGAAGTCTGGTAAATTCCTAGATGAAGAAGGTGTTGGCGTTGCCTGGCTTGTAATCAATGGGATTTTTTTTAATTGCTCATTTACACTTACCTGTGAGCCTACTGCTTAGATAACATTTTCTCTCATGTCCATCTTAATATTGACTTAACCTTGGGTAGACTTAGCAGAGAAGCCAAGCACTGAATATCCATGAGATATCAAGTATTTTCATGGTTGTCACTCCATGTTTTAAAATATTTGTCTCAATGTCATGCTGATTAGATGAAACTTCCTGTTAAAGCTCGTGAACTTTGCGTAGTACACACACTAAATAATTAACATCGAATGGATGAGATAGTGATGTTTAACCATGACACTACGCATCTCTGCTGTGATATGCAATTGTGATCTTCAGTTTCCTAAGATGGAGTGTTTTGCCTTGGTCCTGAGAGTGAACAGTCAGCAGCTCCCCATTCGCAAGCTATATTTATTACAGATGGACTCTCTTAGTTCTCAGATCTATCCTACTGCTGGTATTCTAATAGGGCACAAATGAAAGGATTTAAAGCAGGAATAGGGGAGCAGAAATGAATAAATGCTTCTCAGGAAAGGGAAAGGATGTGTTAAACTACTTCAAGGGCTTCCCAAAAACATTTATTTTAAAATGACAGTTCAGAAAAGCTACTGCAGTTTGTCTTATCAAAAACTGGGCTTCAAAGAAATAGGTAGGCTGCTGCCATTCAGTAAAGTTTGTTTGTTCTTTCCTGGCTGGATGCCATACAGGATGGTAAAGTGTCAGTGAGTGGAGATATAAACTAGAATGAAGAAAAAACACAGGCTATTCTGATTTAATGTACTGCATTCTTACAATAATTTGAGGAGCCTTGTCTTAGGTCTGTTGCATGAGGCAATGGGGTAAATTGTGTGGAATTGCTCTTTGTTAGTCCTGCAAAGAGTATGTAGGAGGTTCTTAGGATGAATGGGGGAGGGTTCCTTAGGCAAGGAGACCGGGGAGTCTATAGAAAGAATTTACAGCATAGCATTACTGTATATGCCCAATGCGTTGCTTTCTCATTTGTCACATGTGTTGTTGTTGCTGTTATATATTTTAGAGTTCATTCCAGGACACCTTGGAATTCCTGATGGCGAGTCGGGATTTTTGCAAGTCTTTCTGGAAGATCTGTGTAGAACACCATGCCTTTTTCAGACTCTTTGAGGAGCCCAAACCAAAGCCTAAACCTATTCTTTTTACTAGAGGTTCATCATTTAGGTTCAGGTAAGACCTATTTTCCCCTTTCTGTCTCCTGTCGTTATTCTTCTCCCCCATTAAAATCACATTGTCCTTATTGTAATCCAAAATCTTGTCTTTGTTGTTGCAAACTGATGCTTTGTGATTGCTAGACCCCCCTGGTCAGTGAGAGTAATATCTGGGAAAGCTGTGGAATAAAAGCCTAAATTTTACTTACAAACTGATGCAAAGTTGCTATTGAAGTTATGGTTAAAAGAAACGAACAGTGTCCATTGCACCCACAATCCACCTGTGCACCAGACAAGCCCGCTAATTCTGTCTCTGTTATTCCTATGACATTTCAGCAGTGCCCTTCATCCTCCCAGGGAGAGAGTTCTGCTTTGCAGATTAAAGAGGGGTGCATTTTCTTTGTCTGGCCACCCTTAAGCCTGACAAATGCGTCCTGTGTTATTTAGATGGAGTGTTTCCTCTGCATACTGAACACTTCATGCCTGTAAGGGGGTTAACAAAGATAGGAATTCATCCTCAGACCAGATCCACACACAACTTTTCTGGTGTATTAATGTTAATTCAGGGTAGAGACGTTAAATATCGGCTATTTGAATATTTGATTAACCGCATGAATTGTTATCAGTTAGTCGAATATTCTCTAGTCTCCAGTGGTGGGGCTGGCAGCCAGTGTGCTCCAGCCCCACTCCTGGGGAGCTGGAGCACACTTACTTTCAGAGGCAGCAGCGAGGGGTGCCGGGCAGGGACTGTTCTGTGAAGGGAGCCAGTTAAAAAGCAGCTCCCCTCATGGACTGTCTGCCACCCTACACTGCTGCCTCTGATACAGAGGTAGCAGCCCCTATCCAGGGATGGGTGTGGAGGAAGGGTGTGGCACTCCCGGAACTAAGCCAGGCTGCCTGCCACCCACCTGGCTTCTAATACACTTTAAATGCAGAGCTGAGTGGGGATAGGTCCTGAACCCAGCGCAAGCTGGAACTGAACCGGGCTGCTGACCAGCCTGCTAAAAAATGTACTGTGTGTGGGGAAGGAGGGGAAATGCATGTAGTGTATAGCATTAACCTATATGCTTTTGCTTATCGGTTAATCAACTATAATATTACATCCCCAATTAGGGGAGAAAGATTTGTTTCAAAATTATTTTTATATAAGTAAAATCTCTAGCATAAATGTAGCTATACTGGCACACAAGTTCTTTTATCTTTAAAGCTTATTTTATTCAAGTAAGCTTATTATACCAGCAAGCGAACTCTTTTTTGCTGGTATAAGATCTTGTTGCCTGATTTTTGGATTATGTATAAATATATTATTATGAATTCACAAGTTATCACTTTGAGGATTGAGAGGCTCTTGTCCCGGGATCAGGCCCTGTATTTAAATTACTCTATGGCTGGGAACCCTGATGTGCCCACTTGCAACACTCCTACTGTAGAAACTCTTGTATATTTACAAATGTAGTTTATTAATACATTTAGCACATTTACAAACATCCCAGCTTAACAAGACAGATAAGGAATGTACATCTGTATTTCTTTATACTCCCATCATTCCTTCTAGAAACAACATGAGGTGTTGTACATCATCTTCCTCATCACCATCATCTTCCAAATCACCAGTCACCATCATTCTGGCATGTCCAAAGGATTACATCCCCTTCTCCTACTGCCCCTAGGCGGCAATGCCACTTTTATAATCTGTTACGCTAACGTTATGTTTGATGCATATTCAGTAGGGGGTATTTTCTCCTTATTTATATTTACTTACCTCACTAATGCTGAAGTATCTTTTTCCTATAGGGCAGTATATCATTGATCTCAGTTTATTTTCATATACATTAATTCATTACCATGGCGCCTTTTGTGATTATGTATCACATTTATTATTTCTGTCCTACCTGGTTATGTTCATCCAATCTTAACCAGTTACTTTGAGTTTTTCCAAGTAAAGGTGTACCTGTTAAGTTTCATGGTATATTTGGAAGTCTCTGTGCTGTTAAAGGTTGCTTTATATTCTCACTATCTGTCTAGGTGAAAGGTCCCAGACGTAAATAAGCCAACTGTTTTATCTGGGATGTAGCTATGCTTATTTTATCTTAGCTCAGCATCTAGGATATGGACTGTAGATTCCTTGCATTATAGCCAAACTGCTTTAATATAAACTTATTGTGACCTGTTATAATAAACTTATAATCAAAATCATAAGGAAATAAGAAATACCTAAGAAAATATAAGAAACAGCGAACCAGAGCCAATGGGAGCTAAAAGGCTCTGTGGTTACTGACTCTTTAGTAAACAAAGCAGCACAGGCCTGCTAGTGGTTTTCTCAAAGTGGGCTGATAGCCCACTTTGGGCATGTCTGTGCAGCAGGGCAAAAGTTGAATTAAGATGCGTAACTTCCGCTACGTCAATTGCATAGCTGAAGTTGAAATAGCTTAACTCAACTTTTGGTGCCGTCTACACAGCAGGAAGTCGAAGGAAGAACACTCTTCCTTTGACTTCCCGTACTCCTTGTGAAATGAGGGTTACAAGAGTTGGAGTAAGAAATCCTCCAGCTTGACATTATTTTGAAATAATGCTGCTGTGTAGACATACCCTTTGAGAAACACTGACCTATATAATACAATCTACACTAGGAGTGACGAGGAGTCCTGTGGCACCTTATAGACTAACTGAAGTGTTGGAGCATAAGCTTTCGTGGGCAAAGACCCACTTCGTCAGATGTACATTTTCAGATTCAGACTAACACGGTACCCCTCTGATACTTTACACTAGGAGTGGTTGCTAGTATAACTGTGTGTCTGTATAACTGTACTGGCAAACCTTTTTTAGTACACATGCGGCCTCAGTGTACAAAAAAGCCCTTGTATGACGGCTGCCCATATACACTGCAAGATGGACTCTTCACAGCATCTCCATGTAATGCTGTTTGAGTCCTATCAGGCCTGATTTGTCACTAGCTGCGTATTTTTAGGTCATTTACACCTGAGCGTAGTGAGTTCAAAATGCTGCCGAATCAGAGATATCGGTTGCCTTATAAGCATGCAGTCATGTTGATATGTCCTCTCCTGCCATTTCCAACTTTCTTTTCTATGTCTGAAAAGTAAAATAGATGACATGGAGAGACCTGGAGGACAGAAACTGCAGTCTAAATTGTTGGATTTAATTACTGCCACACTAAATGAAAAAATTGTAGACATTCTCAACATATTTGATTAAACATGCACATAGTTTGGAGAGGAGCCATATGCTGTTTCTGGATCCCTCACTGTGATCTCTATTGTGTTCATTCTAGGAAAAATACTTTATTGTTGCAATAAGCCTTGCTATAATTTACTCAATTGATGACTCTTAAGAGAGAGAGTCTCTAGGGTGCAGGATATGCATTTCTGAGTACAAATTCTGTTGGTTTCTTTTTCTTCTGGAATTCATGTCCATACACAGCATAAATGATTGGCATTGCTTTCCCTTTTCATGGAATATAAGAGCAAGGCTTGGAATCCCTGTAAGGCTGAATTTGCAAAAAGTGTTTGTACCTATAATTATATGTCTTTCCGATCAACAGCTGAAGCCTGAAATGCATTTCCACTATTTTCCATTCAATAACAATGTTTATTGACAGCAGTAATAGAGGGAAGACTCAAATTTAACTTGCAGAAATGGTTCTGAAACACTTTTTCGTAGAGGAGAGTTGAAATATCTTTGGTAATTTCCCAGTAACATGATTCAGCATAAAGGTGGCACAATTGAATTTAGACAGTGGTAAAAAGGTCTGTGTTTTATCTTTCTGAATGTATTTTCTTGGCCAAAAAAAAGCAAGTTTATTTTATCCACAGATGTACAATGAAATCTGTCATTCTTTTCTGAAATCTGAGTTAATGCGTCTAGTGGAAATAGTTGTATATATGGTCGACTATGAATTCATAGGATACAGTGTCTAAAACTGCACACCAGCATGCCTGCATTTAAAGTGCACCCCCAAAGTTATTAGGTGGGGCGATGGAATGCATGAAATGGCTTATCACTGACTATATTAGGGGCCAGCAACTTTGGCTCTTGGTCCATCAGAGTAATCCATTGGCGGGCTGAGAGATGTTTTGCTGATGTTGACCATCTGCAGGCATGATCCCTTGCAGCTTCTAGTGGCCACAGTTCACCATTCCCAGACAATGGGAGTTGTGGGAAGCAGCGGCTGGCATGTCCCTGCTGCCTATACCAGGTCCCATAACTCCCATTGTCTGGGAACAGTGAATTGTGACTACTGAGAGCTTTGGGGTGGCCATGCCTGCAGACAATCAATGTCAGCAATATGTGTCGCAGCTTGCCAGAGGATTACCTGATGGACTGAGAGCCACAGGTTGCTGACCTCTGCAGTATATGGTTAAATCAAATTCCTTGCAGTGCATTTACAGTACAAAAGATGGTACATCACTTTGTGCCATAGAAATAAAAAACCACATAGTAAATCTGCTCTCATTATTTGTAATAAACAAATAACAAATGTAATACCAAAGACTGTTGACTTAAGTGTGGTTTTGTTCCAGTGGCCGGACTCAGAAGCAGGTTCTTGACTATGTTAAAGAAGGAGGACACAAGAAAGTGCAGTTTGAAAGGTGAGAGTTTCCTGAGCTGATCTAAATTTTTCAAATTAGAATTTGGAACCATTAGTGTTTACCAGTTAATTCTACTGCTGGGCCCTGGCTTTGGCCTATGCAAAATCCTCTTTACATTGCTTCATCAATCTGTCACTGGCAAGGTGGCCCCAAGGGGTTAGTTATCATCAGGCACAAGCTCAGGCAACCCTGAGGTTCCTCTAAATTAAACTAGGGGCCAAACCAGCCTCCATCCAGGCCTGTGATACCTGATCAAAGTGCTGTAGTTGCTATGGGCTTGTAACTCAGTTAATAGATTAGATTCTTTTCAGCACTGCTTGTCCCATGTTTCCCACTGGCAGATAACTTCCCCTCAGGCTCATTGACTATTAAGCCCTTTAGTTTGGGATATGATTAATCTACATAAATAGAAAATGATTTGATTTTTTTCAACAATAATTTACACCTGAGTATTAGGGAGATAAGTAACGTTAATTGGCACAACTAACCAGTGGTTGTTAATTGAAAGCTGTCAGTGGAAGGCTTCCAACTTTGTAGTGCCAATTTGCTCTGAATTATTCTGAGTCATGGTGAGTTTAAAGTCACTACTGAAGTGTACAATGAACCTGGCACCAGTTTGTGTTATGACTCATGTCCTGGTAATGGAAGATTTCTGCTTCAGTGCCTTACATTCTCTTTTATGGTGTTTATATAAAACATACTCCATTTAAATTTTACAAAAAGAATTAATGTGAATCCGTTTCAAGGCAAACATTTATAAAGCTGATGTTTGGTGCTTTTGTTTGTTAAGGAAGTGACTGCTGCTGATTATTCATGAAAAATGTTATATGGTTTTAACTTGTTAATGTGATTTCTCTCAGGAAACACAGCAAGATTCGTTCCATCAGGAGTCTGACGGTACAGCCTTCAGAACAACATTCAGAGGTGCCAAAACAAGTCAGTAATGTTGATGAAACCCAGTATGATATGCTTTAAGCATTTCTTGTTGAATTGCCTATTAGAGGAGTTCAATGTAAAACTACATGTGCATTCTTTTCCTTCTATATAACGCATTTTAAAGATTAAAATACCCTGGTATGTTGATTCCAAATCACTGTGAGGTCTCTACATTCTAACATTTGGGGGTTTTGTAACTCAAAATCTATAATTCTCACTTTCCATCATGGCTGGTCCACTGTACATGCATCTGCTGCTTATTTACTATTCAGTTCTGAGTAAATTTAACCTACAGTGCAAGAATGCTAAAAGGTCTGCAGATGATGTGTTTGGAGCAGCCCCACTGTGAGTTAGGACGCACAGAAAGGATGGGAAGGCACAGGCAGTAGGGACTACCTGGCACAGTTGAGCTTACAGACTGGTCAATTGGTACACTTGCCAAAAAAACAAGAAACCCTTGTCATGTTCAGAGATTACTGCTCATAATTGGCCAGAGTGATGGAATTAGGTTTTTCCAGAGTTCCAGGGATAGTGGCATTTCATTTGTCTTTGACAAGAAGTTTTCTTGTGTTGACCTGAGAGGCATTTCAGTTAAGAACTTTTACATTCTCATCCTTGGTAGCTCTCGAGCATTAGTTCTGTTTCTGTTAACAGTAAATTGCTGCTGTTCAAAGCAGAAGTGTAAGGTGCGAACTGCCTGGTTAATATATTTAAAGTGGCCCACAGACATTTGCCTGAACAACCTTTGGAACCTATAGAATCATGCCATAATTGCCAGCTCTTTCAATAGTCTCTGGAAAGCTACAATTTGTAATCCATTCAAAAGTTAAACTTAATATTTTTAACACAAGATCAGACAGGGGAAGCAGAGCACTGCGTGTGGATTGACACACCTGCATGAAGTGAAGACAGTCCTGTGGCTAGTGGTAGGGACTACTCCCCCAGCTGAATGTGTAGTTACCCACGAACCTATGCTGACAATTTTGTTCTTGTATGCAGTTGGGCTGCACTGAATGTGCATTTTTTATATTAATCTCCCTTGCAGTTCTCGCTTCGGTAAGCAGTGCATGCACATCGGTGTTTGTCCAACGCTGGTTAAAAATGTCTGCATGTTTATTTCCTTTTTCTCCAATGCTTAGCTTGTGTTCACACAATACTTTGCACAATGCACCGTCAACCTGTGGAACTCCATGCCAGATGACATTGTGAAGACCAGAACTTCAACAGGGTTAAAAAAAACTAGATACATTCATGGAGGTTAGGTCCATCAATGGCTATTAGCCAGGATTGGTAGGAATGGTGTCCCTAACATTTGTTTGTCAGACGCTATGAATGAGTGAAACTGGAGGGAATCACTTGATGATTACCTGTTCTGTTCGTTCATTCTGGGGCAGCTGGCATTGGCCACTGTTGGAAGACAGGATACTGAGCTAGGTGGTCCTTTGGTCTGACCCAGTATGGCCGTTCTTACGTTTTTCTTTCCTGGTCCACCATCATGCTCAGAAGCTTCTGTACTAGCTCTGTTGTCAGTAGACTCGTGCATGGCAACTATAAGTTAATAGGGCATAATTCCAGCACTCCGTCATGAGCAGACACTGAAATATTTTTCCTTCTTAATGATCTCCTCTCTTTTCTCCTCTCTTCTGTCTTTCTCTTCCCAGAGCTGTAGCTTTACATTTGGAGATAATGCTGATTCCCCAGTGGTGCAGAGCTGCCGACAAGGGAAGGAACTGAAAGCTTCAATGGAAGATATTGGACAGCGCAAGAGCCCTTCCCTGAAGAAGAGCCCTAAGGAAGGTGGGAAGGTGGATGGAGTGGTGATGGCGACAATGGAGGAAGAAGAGGAGGTCTCTAAGGATAGGACACAGCAGAATAGATCTCAGTCGCAACAACCAAGCACAGGTCCAGCATCCAGGGCTGCTTGTGGCAGCAGCACCTCAATTCCTTTCATTGACTGCAGTGATGTAGATAGCGAGTATGACCTTCTCAGAGGACAAATAACCTGGTCCCATTCCCAAACAAATGACAATTATGAGGGTGATTTGACCAGTGGTGCCTATATTCTCTGTAGAGATGAAAATCGTAATAGGACTAGATACAGGGATTCCTCAGACTCTCTAAAGACTTCCCAACATATCACTGAAGAGTCTATTGATGACAACCCAGCTAGTATGTCCTTCTTTGTTGGTGGGAGCACCAGAATGCTACGGCACAGCTCACTGGTTGATGAACTGTTTAGGGGCCCTGACAGCCGTAGTCCATTGGCCACTCCCTTGCCACCCAGTAGCAAAGGGTCAAGTCCTAACATGAGTTTGAATAGAACTGGCTCTCAGGGCTATGTCTCAGAAAATGGCTATGAGTGCCGGGCTAGGAGTGAGGAGGAAGATACTCATCCCTGTAGCTGTCCTGGATACAGCAAATGTTCTCCAGGCTTGCAAAGGCCTCATTTGCAGAAAATCCAAAATGTCCGTAACAAGTCAGAAACAGACCCATTTATCCTGAGCCAGGTGTCCTCGACGCCGGGTCAGGAATACAGATCAGAGAGACATTGTAAAGGGGGGCTTGTTAAAACAGTTCCTTCTGAAGGCAAAATGATGGCCAATGGGGTGTCAGCTACCGGACAGTCAAAGCAAAGCCCAGGCATGCAGTCGCTATATGCCAGTGGCATGATGGATCATAGGTCTGCCATCCACATGATGGAGGGCTCCACCAGCAGTGGAACAGAGTCTAGTGATTCAGACTCAGAAATAGTTAACCCATTTACCCACCCTCTTGTGTATGGCAATCCCATAGTGCTGAGTTCCTCCCCTATACCTAGACATAAGTACTCCTTTGGCAGCCTTCAACTAAATGAAGAGGTAGAGGAAGATGTGTCTGTTGGCCTGGGTGAGGAAGACAGTGTGCATGTCTTTAGTTGCTAGGAACCTGAGCTCAAGTCCCGCGTTTAGTCTGAGACCATTTATACTGTGGTTACTTCCGAGATGGATCTTGTCTCCAGGGGGCTGCTGATAAGAATTTTGTACAGATACACTAAGCATACTGTTTAGAAGGAGGGAAGAGATGCAAAAAGTGTAGTAATAAGAATAGGTTGCAGTGGAAGCCTGACAACAATGTTGTATTTTCTCTGAAGGGCTGAAGGAGAAGAACCATTACTAATTTGGTTATCATTCTGGTGTGTTATAATTATCTAGAAAGTGTACACTTTACTGTTTATATTAAGGCACATGTAGGTAGGTATGGTGGTTTCTGTGAAATTAACTGCTCATTTTGAAAAAATGCAAATGAAATCGCAGTAGGTGCACTGTGCTCTTTTATACTAGTCAAATAATTATTTTTTCTCCCATAAAAGGAGAGCTGCTCTTCAGTGCCTTGTACAGTTAGGGATAAAGTTTAATTTACAGTCAAATGCAGAAAACTTGATATTTAGAATCAAGTCTTAGTGAAACCTTGAACAAGGTTAACAAGTCCCTTTTTATAGCAAGAATTACTTGGTTTGCTGATCTTCTAACACATTTGAATTGATGAGGTAAGGGTACAAATTATTCAAGAACCAAGGACTCTAGCAGCACTGGCTTTTTATTCAGTGGGCTATACAGTTTGTCATGTCTAAAGACATAGACTCTATAATTCCTTCTGCTCCTCCTCCTCCTGAAAGATAGAGGAAGAAACTAAAGATGTGATTTAGTTGAAGAATGATGAAAGTGGTGCTGATTAGGTGTGGCATGGATTGCCTTTTCTGAAAGGCAACAATCATGTCTTCACTAGCGTATTATAAAGCATATTTATAGTACTGTTTGCATTTCTTGTTACTTTTATTTTATCAGCATTTTTTCTATGAGCAGATAACAAACATTAATCAGAGCAGCATCTAGTTATTTTGTGGTGGCTTAATTATTTGTAGTGTGTGGTAATACCTCTCGTCAATTTTTTATTCTGTGTTAGGGACCAAAAAATTTTATCTCCGTGGAACCAGCCTCCTTCTCCCACCAACTGAATGCCTTCAAATCTGTTGTACTGCACATAGAGTAGCAGCATTTATTATGTGCACAGAGAGAGGATATGTCTGTGAAAACTTCTGTTTCACAGATTAAACCATTTTAGATCTTAAGTATCTATCCTAAAACAATAAATTGGTGGCTCTTGGAAAACAAAGAAGATTTTGAAAAGACGTGCGTTACACAGCAGCTACCCTGAGATAATTACTCTCATGAGACAGGATATGCTCTTCACTCTTCTACCAGTTGCCTTACTTTTATCATTAAATGTTCTTGTGAGAGGTGGGAAATAAATAAATTCAGTTTGGCAGAACTAAATGAAGAACAACATTTTCAGCTGAAGCATGTGATGATTCACAAATATTTATGCACCCACATGAATACTGATAAGTCAAGGTTTTTTAATATAGGAAGTTAATTTCAGAATCTTGTTAGTTTTCAATTTTTATGAAAATAGGAAAAGATTTTATAATTTTTCTAATGCCTTGATCAAAACACATTTTAACAAGTATTTAGTATGAGTGAAAGGTATTTTAATAGGTATCAATTTACAACTGTGAAGAAATGTATTCCACCTTTTCTTGCAGTAGATTGTAGCCATGTGTAAATGATTTTTAATCTGTCTAGATTCTTTAGTTGATTGATTCTTTTTTTAGTAATAGATACCTTAGATTTAGACACAAATGAAGTTGAAGCAAATTTTTTAGACCGTGACATTAGCAGATAGCATCAAGTGATTATTCCTAATCTTCAGTTAAAGATTTGAATCTGGAAACTTCAGACTAACTATATTGAGGGGAAAACTTGCTTATATATCCTCTTTAAAGAAAGTTGTCTCTATTTTGGACTTAGAATAGCTGTAAATTGACTGCCTTCAACTTTTGCATTTGAAGATGTAATGTAGGTAGATGAAGCTCAATGTAGAAAATTGTGTCGGCGTAGATAGCGTGTGCATATGAGTCTTTTGTTGGCATTTTTACTATTTTTTACTATACAGTAGAATAATAGCAAATTGGACATGCATTAGTTGCTTTGATAGCCCCAAGTCTAAAGATCAATAATGTACTTCCAAGATGGAGTTGCAACTGGTTTCCGTATTTATAAATAGTTGTTAGATTTCGTGGTGTTTGGAGGTAAGCAAAAATCAGATCTTACAGGTGTAGTTAGTCAGGCGGGGTCCATTACTACGACAGGTAATGTTGGCTACACATACACCATTTTCTACCCTAAATATGACCTTAATGGCCACTTTTCCTATCTTGTTATTTCTACAAAGAAAATGGATATGTCATTTGACATCGTAATTGTGAATGTAGCTGTAGTAGACTAGAAATGCTGAGAATTTAAGAACTAGGTCAGTAGTTAATGAAATATATCTGCGTTTTTCTTCACCTTTTCCTTTTTATATTGTTCCAAACAATATCGAGTACAAAATTTCTCTTTCAATGGTTTCCTTTCATCTGACAGTACTCTGTATTTCGTCTTTAAAGCCTATACACTACAAATTATTTCAATTTGAAGAGCTAGGTTCAATTAATTCTATAGGCAATCATTTAATCTAAAATGATTCACTCTGTAGCAGTCATTTATATGCCAATGATATGCAGTTTAATAACATTAGACAAGCATTTAATTAAAAACTATGTATGGGCCAACTTTTTCCTTCAAGTACATAGCTTATATGAGGTGATTTGCCAAGAATTTAAACAGCAGTCCAAGTGATCATTACCATATAAAGCCAGGTCCATCAAAATTTAGCTGCCAATTGTTTCTGTGGGACCAATGCAGAGGAACCTTGGGGGAAAAGAGTAGTAGGTTGAGACGAGGGAAAGAGGCTGAAGATTGCAATGAAATTGATATAAACTCTTGTTCATCTGCCAAAATGTGAAAGTTGAGAAACATAATGGTCATTATCAATCATGTGACATTTTGGTTAATCTTCAAGTCAGCTATGGGCCCTGTGAGTATACCTCTGGCCTAATGCCATTGTATATGTTGTTTGTAGTCACAGTAAATGGCTTAATTCAGTGACTTAGACCTCAGTGGTTCAGGAGCCATATTAGCATGATACCATAATACTTAAACGTCCCACTTCTATAACTTTGAGCTGTATTCACAAGAATTAATGAAGCCTCAGGACAGCCCCAGGAATATCAAGCAAACTTCACAGATGGGGAAACTGGAGTACAGAGGGACTCAGTGATTTACCCAGTGAGCATTGTAAATAGAGGGACTCAGAGATAGTGGCAGAGTTGAGAATAGAATTGAAGAGTTCTGTCTACTAGTCTGCTGCTCCAAGGACTGGACTCCACACAGCTATCCAGTAACTCTTTTTGGGAAATGCCCTCTTCCATTTCTCCTGCATACTGCTTATTGTTGGGGATACTTTTTTCTTAGGTTACCTAGAAGTCCTGGGTGTCTTTTGGCTAATTTTAATATAACAAATTGGAGCCATGATTTTGCTCAGGATAACACTGAGCTCTGGGTAACTGGAGGGATTGTGAGACTGGCTTCACTGGAGCCAGCGGTGCTGTTTTCAGCATAGGTACACATACACCCTCTAGCTGTGATAGCAGTAGGGTTAAAAACAGCAATGCAGACAGTGGGATGAACAAGCCACCTGTATGATCACTTCTGAGACCCTCGATATGGGACTGCTAATCTGTTTCATCATTCCTGTGGCTATGGTTATGCTGTTCTTTTTAGCACACTAGGTGGATCAGAGCTTGCACTGGAATATCTTCTCAGGCTGAATTGGCGCGTCTGGTTCCAGTGTAGACATACCAAGAGCTGGACAGTCAGGTTGATGGTATCTGACATTCTGCAACTAGCAAATCTGTATTCCTAATACACTGCAGAATGACTCATTCTCTCAGAATAATCTCCTGAAATGAAATAATGCTATCAAATTCCACACTCGTGTCAAAGATGGCTACTTTTGCTGCATCTCATCCAGCATAGTGTACATTTCTGTCTAAAGTTTGTCACATTCAACATTATGATATATATCAAATATAAGTTGCAAAGGAAATTTATTAAATCCCTAATTGTATTTCATACAAATGAAAAAGGTTAACATATGGCTGACTAAAACGATTGTTTTTTGCCTGTACAGGCAGTCCCCGGGTTACGTACAAGATAGGGACTGTAGGTTTGTTCTTAAGTTGAATCTGTATGTAAGTCGGAACTGGTGTCCAGATTCAGCCGCTGCTGAAACTGACTAGCGGCTGACTACAGGAAGCCCGAGGCAGAGTTGCTCTGCCCCGGGCTTCCTGGAATCAGCCTCTGATCAGTTTCAACAGACTGAATCTGGACGCCAGTTCCGTACAGATTCAACTTAAGAACCCCAGGCGTCCCCAAGTCAGCTGCTGCTGAAACTGATCAGCGGCTGATTCCAGGAAGCCCGGGGCAGAGCAACTCTGCCTCGGGCTTCCTGTAGTCAGCGCTGGTCAGTTTCAGCAGCGGCTGACTTGGGGACGCCTGGGGCAGAGCAGCTGGGTTGCTGCTGAGTTGCTCCAGTAGCGCCGCTCCTCGGCGACACTGGACCAACCCAGCAGCACCCCATCTGCTCTGCCCCAGGCGTCCTGATTCAGCCGCTGCTGAAACTGACCAGCAGCGGCTGAATCAGGACGCCTGGGGCAGAGCAGCTGGGGCTCTGCCGGGTTGGTCCAGTAGCGCCCAGAGCGGTGCTGTGGGACCAACCAGCAGCACCCCAGCTACTCTACCACAGGCGTCTGGAGAAAAGCCTGGTCTGCTGGGGGGGGGGGGGGGGGGCGTACTAGCTGCGCGCCCTCTCCCCCCCAGGAGAGCAGGGAGACGCGAGCAGCGTACCGAGATACACCGTGGTCCCGCCGCCTGGGTCCTCCGCGGCTTTGCTCCGCGTCTCCCTGGTCTGCTGGTCTTCAGCAGACCAGGGAGACGAGGAGCAAAGCCGGGGAGCACGCAGGCAGTGGACAGCCCAGACTCGCCGCGGCTGTCCCGCTGCCGGCATCCTCAGAGGCTTTGCTCCCCGTCTCCCTGGTCTGCTGGTCTCCAGCAGACCAGGGAGACGCGGAGCAAACCCCGTTCGTAACTGCGGATCCGACATAAGTCGGATCCGCGTAACTCGGGAACTGCCTGTACTTGTTTTATGTGAACTAGCATCAGATGGAAAATTGACTCATGATAACCAATATGAGAAGTAACATTTTCGTAACTCAAGAAATGCAGCCATATTTATAATGTTTCTGCTAACTTAGAGAGGCTATGCAATTAGGATATAACTGTTAGAAACAAATGAAAAGTGAGAAAAGCTGTTTGTCAATTAGTTCACTAAATATGATTCATGATTTGACCTGACTGCTCTGGATCCTTTTATCAAGAGCATTCATGTGAGCGGTGAGTGTTTCTTTGCCCTCATGTTTGAGGAGCAACTTTCATTGTGCGAGCAATCATATTTGTGCTGGTGGAGCAATAGTGTTTATGCTGCAAGGGCTTGTTTGGTCTCCCCATTTATATATGCATTTTCTTGGTGGAAAAGTGATAAGAGAAAATTGAATGTAAAATCTGCTAGACATCTGTACAATCTGATTTCTGTTGATCTCGCTTTCCCTCAATTTTAAATTTTGTGGTTCCTGCATACAGTTAAATATAAAGTCATTTCTTGGAACAAGACTTAAATAACCCTCCCCTGCACAATCAAAAGAAGATGAACAAATATTTTCAACATTAACTGATTCTAGCCTTTTTCTGACTTCCAATTTGTGTCTCTGTAAAGCATTTCCCATTTTTTCCCTGAGAGAGTCAACCATCCCAAAGATTCTTCAGGCAGTTCTCTTACATATAAAGGATAGGACATGGAATCAGGGAACAGACTGTAAAGGGTGACTGAGATAACCAGAATTCTGAACATCAGACTTTTAGCAGAGAGCTGACTAACAATTACAAAAACTCATAGGCCCAAATCTGCTCAGGATAAACTACTTGTTGAGCAGCTAGGACTAACGAATTTTTGCAGATTGTGACCCTTTTGAAAGACAATTCTTCAATGCAAAAAAAGGATACTATCAGACATTTTTTTTCAACAAATGCTTCTACTACTACTATTGTCTAGCTCATATGTAGGCCTTTTCATCAGTAGCAAGCCCAACCAGCTATTTAAAATCCACAATTGAACAACTCTGGACATCATAGTGATACTTAAAAATTATTTCACAACATAGCAAATTTGGTTACTATTTCCATTGTTCTCTGGATTCTCTGCTCCATATGCAGTAATCACAGTGGTTGACACCCTTAGGAAGGGGACAAGGCCAATGCCTATGTACTACACCAGTCCCACTTAAACCAGTAAGGTTGTAATTACTGGCTGAAATAAGGAATGAATGCAAAGGAAGAAGGTACTGTGCTCAGATATACATACATTAAAATGGTCATATCTACTTTTTTGGTATGTTCCTCTTTTAAAAGAATATGAAGGGACTGTGCCCTGTGCTCACTACGCTCGCCTAATCCCCTCTCTTTGGCCGCTTTCACTTCGCTGAGAGAGCCTGTTGACACTGATGATGTCATTCTGTTGCTTGGCAAGAATATTAAAGGTGGTTACAGAAGAACATGCCACTTCTCCATTGGTTCAGTTTCTTGAAGATGGTTGAGGATAAGATTGTCACGGAGCTCATGGAAGTCACAGATTCTGTGACATTCAGAGATCTCCGGACATGTTCTCCTTCAGCCCCAGTGTGATGGGGCAAGAGCTGGCACAAGTAGAGGGCAGGGGCCTAGCGCTATTAACCTTTGTGGCCTGTTAGTGCTGGGCACAACAGTCTCTCTTCTTCCACTTGGACTTCAGTCAGGCCCCCTCCCTTCCCATCAGGCCCTCCTGCCCCCATTAGAGACACTGGGTCTATGCACGCTCCATGGGCCATGAACAAAGGCATCTGCAATTTCCTTTCCTACTGCAGAACTATATTGTGCCATTGATTTGTTTTTAAAAGTGGAATTTCTGCTTAAAAATCCAAGTCATGATATACATGGCATTTAGTTTAGGTTAATAACAAAGCAATGCTTAGGTGTGTTTTATTATTCCCTCTCCTGTTCCTAGTTCTCTTCTGCAAATCATGTGGGGTTATGTGTATGAGTGTGGGGTGGTGGTGAATGCTTTTTTAATTATTAAAAGCAGTCAGCACTTTCTAATTTTATGAAGTTTGAGAAGCCCTTTTGGCCTAGCTGAGGTGGGTATTCATGGTTGTGATTTCAACAGGTACAAATGTAAATAAAGTGGTGGTGGTTGTTGTTACACTAGAAGGAAAAAAATAGGTGCTTAAAAATATAATATGATAGTAAATTCTTCAACAATGGTTGTTTTGAACTAGAGGGGAATAGATTTTT
Source organism: Pelodiscus sinensis (assembly GCF_052426305.1). NCBI lineage: Eukaryota > Metazoa > Chordata > Testudines > Trionychidae > Pelodiscus > Pelodiscus sinensis. The sequence continues at coordinate 254,574,453 of NC_143052.1, read as the reverse complement.
TTTTAAAGTACTACTATTTGATCTGAGGAAGTGGGTCTGGCCCACGAAAGCTCATCATCTAATAAAACCATCTTGTTAGTCTTTAAAGTGCTACATTGTCCTGCATTTGGATTCCCTAAGACCAGTAAAAATATCAAAGCTCACACTGGCAAAAACTAGCTCTGTAACTAGTAATATTCAAACTGTCATTGATCAAGCATGAAGAGATGATGGCACATGAATACTTTCACAAGGCAAGACACAAGCTTTCTGTCTTGTTAAACCAGGTTAGCAGTTTCCTTTCAAACACTTCTAATGTTGCTTGTAAGAACAGCGTGATTGCCATTTTGCTTGAGATGATTTATGGGGAGATCAAAGGTAGGTCTGTCTTAGTTCAGTGAATGTTAGAGCTCAAAACCTATTGCTTTTCCAGTAAGCACTTAAAATCTTTGATTAGCTGAATTCCTTATTTTTTTATCTTTCCTGCTGAGAAATTGACTGGAACCACTAACAAAAATTCACAAGCTTGACAATATTTCACTCATCCAACCCTTTCCTGATTTCTGTATGTATCTTTTCAAAGAAAAGTCTTACTAGACAAAATGAATGTTTTAAATCAAAAATTGCTGGGGACTTCATTCTCATTTTTGTCATTTGTTTAATAATGTTTGAAGAGAAACATTTTTTGTTTCATTCTATGCACTGTTTTGTCAGCATGTACCTCTTTGGGGGGGGGAAGCCTTTTCAATGTTCTGTCTTTATCCTCAAAGCATGGTGTATCTTCTGTTCTTTGCATTGTTTGAGGCACTGTCTCAATGTCCTTTTTCTGCAGAAATACCTATTTGTACTGGGAATACTTATTTCCTCTATTACAGTGATCCTGTTCTCTTAGAGCATTCTTCATTTCACAATTGGACAATGCAAGATTCCTGGGTTGTGAGCTTTCAAGAATAGAAAACCACACCACATTAGAGAACAAATAAGTGGAGGGGACAGGTGACCTTCACTGTGAGTACCTGGGTCATGTTGAGCACACAGATCTGGTCTGCCCTTCATTTTTTAATGAAGGCTGCACTGAGAATGATCAAGTCAATATTCAATCGCTTTTAAGCAGGATCACTGTAGTCTTGAGGAGATGTCTTGTTGAATTGGACAGTATCTGTGGCATGAGCTTATATGGGGTGGATGCAGTAAAATGTGTAGTTAGGTATATTTTAGAATTGTTTCCTATGCATATTTTAAAAGCTAAACTTTTATATGTAAGTGTACAGAAGGAGATTTTATACAAATGGTTCTATTCTGTCTTTTGTGCAAAAATGGAAAGATAAAAGCCAGGAAAGAGGAATGTCTCCTAATTCTGTATTTCCACCAGTTTGTAATGTTTATTCTTTGTGTGTAAGATTTGAGAATACCCTGATGTAGGCCAGCAGCAGCAGTTACTGTCTGATTTCACACTCACAACTGTCTAACACTACAATATACCAATAAAGCATGGATATATACCAACTGGAGGGGTTGCTGGCTACTAAACCAATACCAAGCTTGATGACTATATAAGCATGTCAAGCTAAACTCATTTAACTGTGTATGCATGATTATTAATTTTTTGTTTTTTTGTTTTGTTTTGTTACCTTTACCAAAGGCTTTACTCATTCTAACCAGTATCTTGCTGTAAAACTGTCACTGGTTTAACTGTCCTGTCCAGCTGTTGGCTGGAGCTTTGTCCTAATACAAGATAACTTGTGTTTTTGTTTGATGTACTGTTCACCCAAATTATTCACTCCTACTGCTGCTATGAGCATACATTTTGCAGCTGTTAAATTGAAGACATTTTTTCCCCATCTTCATTTTTCAGTGACATCATCATGCTTTCTAAAATCTTCTGCTTATTCCTTCTCCAAATACATTGCTATTAAATTCTGGGTTGTTTGCAGATGAGCCTCTGATTAATGCATAGCTTCGTTTTCATGACTTGGAACTGTGTTCAAGTGAGAAATTGTATTTAAAAGTACGATTAATCAAAAGAGAGGGGTAAGCCCAATGCACTGGCAATCCTACTGCTGTTGGTCCTGCTTTCATTGAAGTCCATTCGAGTTTTGCTATTTGGCTTAATGAGAGCAGAATGGTTCTTCATCCAAAGTCTTGATAATTCAGCAGCAGTAACATAACTTGTTTAGCTGCTAATATTAGAACAAATTTTAACCATATTTAATGCCATTCCAATTTAAAGCACTGCTATTGTCAGAAAAGTTGACAGGAAAGGGATCAGGTGGTGATTACCTATCGTGTGGGGCATCTGATATTGGCCACTGTCAGCAGACAGGACACTGGGCTAGATGGACCTTTGATCTGACCCAGTATGTTCTTAAGTGAATAAGCAAAACTGATCCATCTTAGATTAAGCTATCTGTTCTCCATGTATTAAGTATTACCCATTAATACTTAATTAACAGTATTAACAAAAGGGTTATACTATGATTAGCAGTGCAGAACCTATATAGTTGTGGAAGAGTGAGCTGGATTTCATTCTGCCTTTATAGTAGTAACAAAATGGTTAGAGAATCTTCATTACTGGCAATGATATAAGGGCCAGAGAGAAAACAGCTTGGTTTTAAGATTTCAGGCGATATGCACACACACACCCCTTCAGTAGGTTTCTAGATCAGGCTAGGAGAGAATAAATATGGAATTCAACAATGTTTCATGTGTTGTGACAGTCATTTTTCTGACTGGAATGCATTTTATGTAATAAAAAAGTATAAACCTTACAAATAAAATAAATTTTATCAGTGCTTTTGAGGGGGTGGGTCAGACTGAGTGTTGCAGCTTTTCCAAAGCTGGCTTATCTGGTAATGTTTTACATTATATCCCTTTCAGTAGAAAATATTTCCATTGGTGTTTTCCATATTTTACATCTTTACATTATATAATTTTACATCTTCTTCATTATACAAAGGAGGAGCATAAACCAGATTCCAGTCCAGTTCTGCTTGGGAAACAGAAAGCATGTAATGGCTGGGAGTAACATTTTAATTCATTGCTAGATTAGATGCAGAAATCTGCATGGCATGAGTTTGTTTGCCAGTTTTGGGAAGTGAAGGAAGAGTGGCTTCAAGATGTGTTAAATCCCATTCACCTCTTTTACAAATTTCTAACATTTGACAGAAGACTTTGCATTGCTCTGTCAAAGTTACAGTGGAGTATCTTGTCTCAAATTTAAATCTGTAGGTGGCTGTTGTGCAGACATGGAAGGGGAGATGGGCATAGAGGTCTTTTACCCCACATTGTGCCCCTACAGGGAATACACACAGTTATAATCCCTAGATATTCCTCTGTAGTGGACCTGAGATGTTCATCCTTAAGAATTCACGAGGGAAAGTGTTCCTAAGTATTTATCATACGTGCCTGCTTAAGAATATTTGTAGATTACTTCAAAAAAATTATATCTGGCCTAATAAAAAGGACATTGAGAGCTCTAACAATTGCCAACTATTGTAGGTAGCCTTCTCCACTCCTGTAGCAGTAATGTACTCTAGCTCTGACTTGTTATGTCCCTGCTATCCCTGAAACATGCCTCCCTTAAGAGGAGAGTGACACATAATGGTGTATGTTCTGAAGTGGTCATGTAGCATATCCACAAAGTTCTTGGCTGTGTCCAATGGCTCCATTTTGCTTCATGTGTGGAAGATATATTTTAACTTGTTTTTTGTAAGGTATATATATAAAGGTATTAACCCGTTATGCCACCTTTCCCGTACGTTTCATGAGACTTTAAAGTCCTAGTATCCTTTCATGAGTTATTCATTCTCGTTCAGTTGATACTTATTTTCATTCTGAAATCCTCTCACCAACCCCAGCACTTAGCTTGCTTGATGCAACTAAGAAAGCAACCCAGACATATATGGCATTGACTGACTGTTCTGACATATAGTAAAAATTCTGAAAGGAAATGAGCATTCCCATTCATTGTTGGAGTGGTTAACTAGCCACTACCTTGCTTAGGCCCTGATTCAGAAAAGGATTTAAGCACTTGCTGAACTCGTCAGTTTCCATATTGGCAGTTAAACACATGCTTAAGTGCTGTCCAGAATAGGATGCGCTCCTGAATTGTGGGTTTACTGACCTAGTAACGATAATTGTGCTCTAGATAACACAGAAACGTTCTTGATTAACCTAATACACCCACACTTGGATGACTGACCCCTGTAGTTACATATATGTGATGAATGAGCCGAAGCCTAGTCTAAGAAAATTAAAATGCACCAAATTACGAGCACCAGTGACAAAATTAATACTAAACATTTTGGCTATGGCGCTGCAACCCAGCATCACCTGATTTCTAATAACTGATGCAAAGTGGCTGAGAGAGAATTAACTTTCCATTAATCAAAGAACTTCAGTGGATGGGATATGAGGAATTTTTGTACTATTTAATTAACCTTGATCCTATCTCTTCTGCTCCTGTTTACTTGTTTTGTAGTCCAAGAATAAAGCATATCTGGATTCACCTTTGTCTGGTGAGAGTTCAGAGTAGAAGTTGAGAGCAGACCCTAGGTCTAATATAGGGTATTTACACCTAAACACCAGAAAGAGAGAAAAGGAAGGACCACATGCATAATTGCATTTAACATGGTCTCTCATTTACAAAGTTCAAATTTCTAATAGGGATATTAAATTTTGATAAATCAGCTAAATGAGCTCTTACTATATTTAAAAGGCTGAGATGCAGCAGTCAGGACCTGGCGCAACCTAGTGCCATTTCTCCCACTGCACCTCTGCCTCCCCTGTCCCCCTGTGGAGACAGTGCTGGCGGGAACCAGCTTTTAAGCTGGTTTCCCCCAGCACTGGCTCCTGCTCCATTCCATTTCTGCCCAGAGGTAGTACCCCGCTGACCCCTTGCTGCTCCCCCCTTTGCTGCTGTATCAGAGGCAGCGGGGGTGGGAGGGAAGTGACTAGCCAAGTGATTCAACTATCCAATAAGCCTAGGCTCATTTTCTAAAGCTCACTTTGCAAATATTGAGAAATATGGTGCCCAGAGCTTCAACACCTTTCATTTTTATTTCTTCCTGCCCTGTTTGCTTTCTCACAGTAGAGCAAGTCAATTACTTATTTTGACAAACGCAAAATCCAGTTTTAGTTCTTATGCTTAGATTGTATTTGTACCAATCAAGACCTGTTAATGCATCACTAAGTGTTTTGGGCCACTTTCCTGTCATAAGCACTCCCTACGGACTAGTTTTAACCTGTAGTTATTCAACGTGTAAAATGGGAAGCCATTAACATAAATTCACTCCTGACTATGGATGGTAGTGTTTGGTCTTGAGTTTGGTTCTCAGTAATGTCCTTACTAGCCCATGGATGAGAATGCAGTATTTTACTTTTCTGCAAAATGCCAGATGGAATGATGTCTAAAATAAATAGTATATTTTTGAAAGCCTCACTTGATGGAGCATATGCTAAATGTGGGGCTCCATGAGGAAATCAATAACAATAATAATAATAAGATATGAGCCCCCACATTGTAAGCTGGGAAACATTTTTCAGTTAATTCCTTCATCAGATATTTTACAGCTTGAACCACATCAGTCAAATTGACATAAATTTACTCTGTTAATAGTAGGGCCTCATGTCTCTCAATTTCTGCCATGAAACACCTTAAGGTTTCTCACAGGAGTGCAAATGATTTATTCACTGTCATGTGACAGGCAGAGTGCCTGAATTTCTTGGTTTTCTCACATTTGAAGTGATACCATTTTTCCTAGTTTTTTTTCATAAAGTGTAGAAAAGTACTTTAAGCCTACAACCTCACCACTAATCTGTTTTCACTGTTTCTATATGATGAATTCCATTTCTTTTGAAACCTTGTATGCAGTTGTGTACTAGTGTCAATAAAATTGACATTTGTGTAACAACCTGTGGCCTTTCTCTCAGATTTAAGTGAGCAATGATTTAGCATGGAACTATGGAAAATTCTTTCTTGATAGTTACAGTAATACAGACAGTCCCCGGGATACATGGATCCGACTTACATCGGATCCCTACTTACAGACGGGGTGAGGCAACCCTGCACTAGCTGCTTCCCCCCAGCAGACCAGGGAGACGCGAAGCTAGCCCCCCCACCCCCCCAGCAGACCAGGGAGATGCGAAGCGGCTTTTCTCAGCAGACACCTCAGCTTGAGAATAAAGGACTGAGGGAAGTGAGGTGTCGGAGAATAAAACTGAGCTCTGGAGAAATGTTTGGCTAGAGTTTCCCCTACAATATGTACCAGTTCCGACTTACATACAAATTCAACTTAAGAACAAACCTACAGTCCCTATCTTGTACGTAACCCGGGGCTGCCTGTATAAAAACTTTATTTCAGGCAAATATTCCTTGTCTTTTTGTTTTATAATAGGGTACATAATTGTTATAGGTGTCTAAGCAAACAACATTTTATTGATTTTCTTCTTAAAACAGATGAACATTCCAGGATTAAAAAAAAAAAAAAATTTGTGCTAGCCATAAACCTGGGGTCTTTCACAAAATATTTTGCACTCATCCTATTGGCTTTATGTATTTATGCCATTATTTATTGGAGTTGAGTTGTAGTTATGGGGATTAACAGTTATATAATATACTCCAGAAAAGTGCTTGTGATAAAAAGCCCTTGACTTTATGCATGGATATGCAGACATTTACTTTAATTCTGGCCGATATGTTAACTATGGAAATCAATAGCTCGCTAGTTTCTCCATACGTTTTTAAGGTAACAACATGAACAATATGAAACTTTTCATGCTTTGAAAGATCCAACATAGTTTTTAAGATGTTTGACTTTTCATGGCATGTCTTAGCTTAATTGGGAACATGCCTAAGTTCATTTGACAAGCTGTTTCATTTGCAGTGTCAGTAATCTGGGTGCCTTCCACAAGACAAAACACTAATTTCAATACTAATAAAGATTGAATCTCTCTAGTCCAGCAACATCAGTGGTACAGCATGATTTTAATTAGCTGGCTATCTACTTTCCAAGAGTGTGACATGGTTCCTGCAGTTTCATAAAGTTTATTTACAGTACCAGTCCTGGTTCTCAGTGTTCTGTGCTGTTGTTTAGCTCTAATTTACCTCTACATATTCCCTAAGAGTCTAATAAGCAGTGTAAGTGTTGGTAATGCCTCTCGACAGTATTGATCCCCTATGGTTCAGCAAATTCTCTGGTTCAGCACTGTTCAAGTCCCAAGGATGCTGGACTAGAGAAGTTCAAACAGTATATCTCAACCTAAAGAAAGTGTAAATCTCAGTGATTTTTTTTTTAACTATACAAAATGTAATGGGGCTTTATGGGTATGGTCAACCAAAATTGTCATTCTTTGTGTGTTAAAAGTAATACCTTTTTGTGTAAATGCAACGCAAGCATTTCCATCCAAAACAATCAGAGGAGCTTGGAATGACTCTACAAGGTATAATAATATATGTACTTCTACTGTGTGTAGAAATGGATAGCTAGTAGTTTTCTCCCTTCATGTTAGATGTGATTGACATTGCATAGTACAATACCGCTTTAGTTCCTTAGATTCCCTCTAGATATACTTGTACTAATATCTTTCCCACAGCTTCCAGTGAAGTACTTTAGGTCATTTGCGTTTTGGAGTTATGTAGTAGGAGGAAAAACAATAGCCATCGTTTGGCTTATTTATTGTGTTTTAAACTAATTGTAATGCTGAGAACATTCATCTGTTCTATGCATTCTCATTCATAGCGTAGGGTACTGTGTTGAGCTCATCATGAGTCTGATGTTTAATATTAACTTATGTGAGTGACTTATTTGTACCTTGAGCTCTTGTTTTATAGTGGCTGTAATTCTTCCTGTTTTATTAACTTAGAGAGCACTGGGCAGATCTTCAGTTGATATAAATAGTTGCAACTCCATTGACTTCAGTGACCTATGTCCATTTATACCATGTGAGGATCTGGGATCTTGTGCCTTTTAGCCTAATTTCCACATTATAATTTATGATCATTTTTATAAAATTCCTGGAGAGATGCCCTTGTATTAACTGCAATTTTTATTGTGTCTTTTCTTTAGCAGGTTCTCTGACTGGCAGCCCACACCTTTCAGAGCTCTCAATCAATTCTCAAGGTGCACCAGTGGTGGCAAATATGTCATTATCTCCAAACCTGAGCCCGGATGCCAAGCAGTCATCTCCACTGGTCAGCCCATTGCTGAACGACCCGTCGGGTATCAGGACTGAGGAGGAAGAAGAGGTCAGGAGAAAGGTATTGTGGTTGACTTTGCCCTTTTCTTCCCTGGGTGTATTATTTGCTGAAAACATGGTATGTGGTTGATCTCTATAGATCTTAGGACTGTTAGATTTTGTGTTTTATTAAAAATTGTTGTGGCTACATGATTACTAATGGTTACACAGTTACTAAAATGGTCCCTGGGGGTGGAGCCAGCAGCCAAGGTGCTCCTGACCCCACTACTGAGGAACCCCTGCCACCCTGCACTGCTGCATCTGTATCAGAGGCAGCAGTGTTGGGCGGCAACAGGTCTTGTCCACGGGGACCCTAACCTCCCTGTGGACAGAGGCTGCTCCATGACAGTCTCCTCGTCCCGCTCCCCCTCATGTTGCTGCCTCTGATACATAGGCAACAGTGTGGGGATGAGAGCAGGTGTATCCTCGGAGTTGGTGCTCATGTGGGGCAGGCAGTGGGGGGTGAGGGGACAAGTGTTTCCACAGGACCAGCATGCACAGAAAGCCAGCTTAAAAGCCATCTCCCCATGCGCTTTGGCTCCTGCACACTCCCCCCTCCTCCTCCTCGCCCCCCCCCCCCCCCAATTCTCCTACAGCTGTTAGAACTGCTGTGGAAGAAGAGCAAGAGCAGTTCTGAGCTGCTGCTCTTTTTTCCTTGATGCAGCTTCATAGCAGCTCCCCTTCTGGCTGCCTGATGCATTGCTGAGGAAGGTGGTACATTGTGATGTGTATTACACTAGTGCCTAGGAGGCCTAGCCATGGGCTAGACCCCGCTGGTAGAGCAACTCTGGTGACTGACTGTGAGAGTCTCAAGAAAAGCAAAATAAGGAGCTTGGCTGATTCTACTTGAGCCTAGGGGATTGTCCAGGTTACAACATCTTCTACACTCAGTTATATGAGGCACCAGAGGAAACATCTAAAATGAACACCTATCCACTTCTTCCTGTTTCCATGCTCAGTCCCAGTTAGAGCACCCTCAGACTGCTCTCTCTAATGCCAGGTGGCAGTGGCTCCCTTGGAGTGATACACCAGCTAGGGAAAGCCAGAGCATAGAGTATGTCAGCTAGTGTCCATCACAGACTCTGACACATCCGCTGAACCAACAGCTGGAGGGAGGGAAGCATCATAGCAAGGAATTTTGGGGTGTTTTCCTCTCCCTTTGTATATCCTGAGCCAGCACAAAGAAAGCAGAATAGGCCTGAAGGTACCAATTGTGCCCCTTTGGCCATTTTGAAAGAAGATGTTGGACCCTCAAGCTGTAAAGTCGAGTCACTTAAACTTCTCCCTGGTGTAATACTGATACTGACCTACAGAGGAGAGAGATTTCTGAAGTCTGAAGCCTATATTGTGACCTTTTCTCTCCCAGACTCTGTGATCCTCTACCTATTCCATCCCTTTGGAGAAACTAGCTTGGGCAAATTGGAGACCATTCTGCGGTAAAAGTTTATCACATGGAGAGATGTGTATTGAAAAGTGAGCACAGATTACATGCAGGGGCGGCCCAAGGCAGGCTACCGGCAGCCGGCGCCCCATGCGGAATGCGCGATTGGCGCCCCCGCCTCCACAACCCTCAATGACGTGACATCATCATTGGGCGCCCCATTTAACACGGTGCCCTTGGTGACGGCCGAGTCGGCCTATACGCACTGGCCGCCCCGATTACACTGTCTGTTCATTAAGTTGTTTGTTATGTTTAATTAAACACAAGGAAGGGTCATTAGTTTGTAATTGTTCTTATCATTGTTGCTGAGGGTTTCTTTTCTACTGGAGACTTAGCCTCCAAAAGCAGATCAAAACTTCTTATTTTTTGCATTTTACAGAGATTTCCAACTGACAAAGCTTACTTCATTGCTAAAGAAGTGTCCACCACAGAGCGAACTTACCTAAAGGACCTTGAAGTCATCACATCAGTATGTTTACTTTAGCATTACTCATGAAACATATGCTACTGGAGTCAGCTGTGGTATTTTTATTTGGAGTTAAAACTGGTCCTATTTTGGAGGCTGCTCTAATTGACAGGCTGTTGCAACAGCTCTAGGGGAGCCACTGTGGAGATGGTGAGGACAGAATGGGTAGGACGGCTCTATGTCACTCGGGGAACCCCTTTTACATTGCTGCTTTGACAGCCTCTTTATACAAGAGCACAAAGGGATAAAGGTCAAAGCTGAATTAATTTTAGTGGATCTAAGATACTGTTATAAATGTAAATAGTATGACTTTATCCTGCGCTACGTATACTATGCTGATACCAACACAGATCTCAAACAAATAAACTACTTCACATCTGCACTTTTTGGCTTCCCCTCATTGATTTTGGAATCCCTGAAAATCAAGCTACAGGCTAACAAAGTCAGAAGTCAGATTTTGAAACCGTAAGTCACAGTGAACCTGATTATGAGGGGCATTAGCAATAGCTACTTTCACATTTTAATAACTAGAAGCTTTACCCGGCATTGCTCTTGTCCTTAACTCAAATAAGTTTTGTTTTTCTTCATTTAAATCATTGCTCTAGGGTGAGGCAGCCCTCTCTCACCACGGCAGCTTGGGGTCAGCTGAGAAATGTCTGTCCATGGCCACTACAGCTGCAGTGGGCACAGCCGGGGGAGGGAGGGGGTGAATGTCCCTTGGCTTGAGTCTAGACAGACAAACAGACTAAGTCTCTGAAATACTCCCTTTCTATTTGATAAGAAACAGATCAAATCTACACACATCCCCTGTCCTGGCACAACCAAACCCTGACTTTGCTTTAAGTTATGATAACAGGAAGCTGCATTCCAAATTTGGTGGCCCTTGCTCTTGTTTAAAAGGAGTTCTTGAACACATGGACTCACAGATGGACAGACAGATGCACATTTCTAAAATATATAGTAACACTAGTTTAAGTGGTTGGAATTAAGTTTCCTACTTCAGTTCAATTAAGTAAGTGAATCCGCGGTGGCTGAACTGTATGCAAAATTCATTCTTCCGTGGAGGTTACTTTTTTGTATTTATCTTGAGGCTTCCTATTTCTGAGGGAATTTTATGACAAATATAGAAAGGAAATAGAACTGTGACCCCAGGAGGACAGTATCTCTGCAGTACATTTATTCTGTATATATCTTGAGTTGGTGGATTGACTGTAAGGAAGTACAGGCAGTCCCCGGGTTACGTACAAGATAGGGACTGTAGGTTTGTTCTTAAGTTGAATCTGTATGTAAGTCGGAACTGGCGTCCAGATTCAGCCGCTGCTGAAACTGACCGCCAGTTCTGACTTATATACAGATTCAACTTAAGAACCCCAAGCTCCCCAAGTCAGCTGCTGCTGAAACTGATCAGCGGCTGATTCCAGGAAGCCTGGGGCAGAGCAACTCTGCCTCAGGCTTCCTGTAGTCAGCGCTGGTCAGTTTCAGCAGCGGCTGACTTGGGGACGCCTGGGGCAGAGCAGCTGGGGTGCTGCTGGGTTGCTCCAGTAGCACCGCTCCTCGCTCCTTGGCGCTACTGGACCAACCCAGCAGCACCCCAGCTGCTCTGCCCCAGGCGTCCTGATTCAGCCACTGCTGAAACTGACCAGCAGCGGCTGAATCAGGACCTGGGGCAGAGCAGCTGGGGTGCTGCCGGGTTGGTCCAGTAGTGCCCAGAGCGGCGCTGCAGGACCAATCGGCAGCACCCCAGCTGCTCTGCCCCAGGGTCCAAAACAAAAGCCTGGTCTGCTGGGGGGGGGCACACTAGCTGCGCCTCCCCCCCCCCCCCAGCAGACCAGGGACACGGGAGCAGAGCCGCAGCGGCAGCGGGGTGCCGCGCCTCTGATGCTTTGCTCTGGCAAAGTCTCAGAGGCGCGGGACCCCGCCGTGGCTGCAGCTTCAGTCCCGGTGCCTGTGGTCTGCTGGGGACGGTCCCCAGCAGACCACAGGCACCGGGACTGAAGTGGCAGCAAAGCCTCAGAAGCGCCCGTCCCCAGCAAACCACAGGCACCGGGACTGAAGCCGCAGCCGCGGCGGGTTCCCGCGCTTCTGAGGCTTTGCTCTAGCAAAGCCTCAGAAGCGCGGGAACCCGCCCGGTGCCCCTGGTCTGCTGGAGACGGTCTCCAGCAAACCAGGGGCACCGGAGCAGCTTACGAACGGGGCTTTCTCGCCCCGGAGCTCGCAGGTAGCAATCCGCTACCTCGACCTCCGGGGCGAGAAAGCCCCGTTCGTAAGTGCGGATCCGACATAAGTCGGATCCGCGTAAGTCGGGGACTGCCTGTAAATAACTCCTTTTACCACGGTGGAGGTGTTACATTTATAAGGCCCAATTAGGCAGCATATGCTTAAATTTCATCAATTGCAATAAGCTTTAAGTATTTTCATAAATGCTGTCCAAAATCTGAGCCATGCTGTACTCTAGAGATCAGCCAGGTTGTAGGCAATTGCACAAAGAGTAAATGGCCCTGCTCTCGGCTTTCCCCTTTATCACTTTGTTCTTTCCTTCTAGTGGTTTCAGAGCACAGTGAGTAAAGATGACTGTATGCCAGACACACTGAAAAATCTCCTCTTCTCCAACTTTGAACCTTTGCACAAATTTCACACCAGTTTTCTCAAGGAAATTGAGCAGAGACTTGCTCTCTGGTAAGAATGTTATTCATTATTTATTGCTATTAGTTCTTATAGTTAAGTATTTCCATGTTCTACTTCGGTACATTTTTGCTCCATACGGCTTGACTATCTTGATTCATTAGGCTGGATCACAAATGTTGGCTGTTAATGGACTGTATAAAGAAAATCTGCTTTGTTTTAATTCAGTTAATAAAGTATATAATACAGCCATATTGAAATGAGGTAATAAAAACGAGTAAAGTTTCTTATCCTGTGATGATACTTTTCTATTCCAATAGTAACTAGAGGATGGCAAAGAGCAGCTACAACATTTACATCAGCAGGGCCAGAATGGGCTTAGGTTGGGAAGTTCCAGGCACCTGGAGGAAAGCTAATGCTGTGATAATTAAAAAGGGTGAACAAGATGATGTGGGTAATTACAAATCTGTCAGTCTGATATTGATTCTGGGCAAAATAATGGAATAGCTGATAGGGGACTCAATTGATAAAGAATTAACGGAGGGTAATGCAATGAATACCAATCAACATGTGTTTATGGAAAATAGATTATGTCAAACTAACTAGATATCTTTTTAAAAATCAGATTCCAAGTTTGTTTGACAAAGATAATTGTATTGATGTAACATACGTAGATTTCTACAAGAAATTTGATTTGATACAGCACACATTTTGATTAAAAATCTAGAAAATTATGAACATGGCATATATTAATTGGATAAAAATTGACCAACTGATAGGTCTCAAAATATATCTGTAAACAGAATAATTGAGGGAGGTATGTTTCTAGTGCAGTCCTGAAAGGATTGGTTCTTGCCCCTATGCTATTTAACATTTTTGTTAATGACCTGGAAGGGAACATAAAATCATAATTGATAAGTTGGAAGATGACAGATAATGGGAGAGTGATAATAATAAAGAGGACAAGACACTGATATAGATTGATTTAGATAGCTTTGTAAGTGGGGTGCAAGCAAATGATAGGTGTTTTAATATAGATAATGTAAATGAACAGGTCTAGGACAATGAGGAATCCTGTGGTACCTTAGGGTATGTCTATACTACAGAGAATATCAGAACTGCCACTGTTCATCTTCCAGGCTTCATCTACACTGGCCTGTCTTGCGCAAGACTATATGCAAATGAGGTTGCCGTACCCCATTTGCATACTTCATGAGCCGCCATTTTTGCACAACGGGCTTTTGTGCAAGAGCCATTCTGCTGCTTATTTTCCGGCAGAAGGACTCTTGCGCAAGAGGGGGTTTTTATGCAAGAAAGAGCAGTGTAGATTGCTCCTTCTTGTTCAAAAGCCCTTTGCATAAAATGGCGGCTCATTTAGTATGCAAATAAGGTGCGGCGATATTCATCACTGTGCCTCATTTGCATATGTTCTTGCGCAAGACTGGCCAGTGTAGATGAAGCCCCAGGGTTTGAATTAGCAGGTCTAGTGAAGATACCTTAATTCAAACTGAGAGGAACACTCCAGTTGATACCGATAGTCCTGCTTCCACAAGGAGTAAGGGAAGTCAAAGAGAGAATGTTCTCCCTTCGACTTCCTGCAATGTTGACAGTGAGAAACGTCGAGTTAAGGTACTTCGATTTCAGCTATGCAATTAATGTAGCTGAAGTTGTGTATCTTAATTCAACCTTATCCCATAGTGCAGACACACCCTTAGAGGCTAACAGATTTATTAGGACACAAATTTTTGCAGGTAAAACCCACTTCATCAGATGAATTGGAGTGGAAGTTACAGAAGCAGGAAGGAAGAAGATGCTTGTGTTAATGAAGCTAATCAAGTGACGGTGAAAGTGGATCATTCATAACTTTTGGTGTGGAGATATGAATAGAGGGGAAATTGCCTTTGTAATGCGTTAACCAGTTAAGATAATTATTTAGTCCTAAATTGATAGTGTTGAATTGATAGTAATGAACTCCAGTTCAAATGTCTCCCTTTGTAATCGTATTTTTAAATTCTTTTGCCTTCTTCAAGTGACTTTTACTATTGTATTCCACTGTCGATTATGCATGCACACCATGCATCTGGAGCCAGAGAATTTGAAAGTAGTGTTCTTTGGTCTGCACATGTGCCCTGGATTACCTGGTGCTTCTGCGTGACTGGCTAAAGATCAGGGCAAACCACCTGCCTCTTCAGTTACTTCTCCCTGCCACATGGTCTGGGTTGGAAGCTTCAGTGCCCACAGCTTTGGCTTCATTCTACAAAAGAATGACCCAGGCGAGGTCTAGACTACACTCTTATCGGAAAAAACTATGCAAATTGCACTGTGCAATTTGCGCAGTTTTTTCCAATTGCTTTTCCAGAAGAAGCTTTTCCACCATTTGGCCCAGTCAAGATGGGGCTAAATGGCGGAAAAGCCTCCTCTTTCAGCAGAGCCTTTATTCCTCGTAGAAAGAGGTATACAGGACTCCCCGAAAGAGCACGTTTGCTCTTCTGCAAAAAAACAGAAGAGCAAACACGTTCCCTGGAAAAACCTGCCAGTCTAGACATACCCCCAGTTTGTAAATAGTTTTGCAACTTCAGAGGAGTTCACATTGCAGCAAGCTGCAGTATATGTCAGTCATTCCCCACTCATAGCCAAGAAAGGCAGTAACTTTGCCTCTGCAAATAACATCCTGGAAAAGGGTATGAGGCCCCAGTCAGACCAAGGCTGAGATCCTTTTCCATTC
The DNA here is from genome assembly GCF_052426305.1 of Pelodiscus sinensis. Lineage (NCBI taxonomy): Eukaryota > Metazoa > Chordata > Testudines > Trionychidae > Pelodiscus > Pelodiscus sinensis. Next base: position 254,558,985 of record NC_143052.1, on the reverse strand, counting down.
CTCTGCCCCATACATTGGCCTGATTTAGCATGGAGCATGCCTCCTGTTGTTAAGTTGGACTTCTGTGCAAGAGAATCTTCCCCCATGGCCTCCCATGCAGAATCTTTTCAGGACTCATTCTGATAAACACGAGGTTAAGTCCTCTAGATCCATTTCAAATAAGTCTAATTCAGCTGAAGGCAAGCCCATCAGGTTGGGCCATGAGCAGTTAGGACATGCTGTGTCCCAGAGGCAGGAAAACCTGTAAGCATTGGGCTCTATCAGTAGCAGGCTGTGTTGCCATCAATACCATCATCTCTCTTCCTCCACAATGCCAGGATTGGTTGGCACTGATGAAGTCTGATAATCAGCAGCTTTTGGTATCACCTTCCTCACCAGCTCTGGTGGCTCCAGGAAGCAGAACCCTCTCACACTGGGGAGACATGAATCCCCACAAGGTATTTTTCACTCTTTGGAATCTGGAATCCCCTTCTCCACTTGGACCCTCTGTCCCCAGGGAGATAATATCACTTCTGAGGGAATCAGCTGCCGGAAGGGGTTTATCATCAGTCCCATGCACAGAAAATATTTCCCCTCCCGTGGCACCAATGATACCTCCACTGGAACCAGAACCAGGCTTCTCTCCACTGAGAGAGTCTGAACTACCTGATGTATCTTTGTTCACCTACCTTAAATGTCCACCCCCCAGAAGACTTGCACCAGTTTGGGATCAACCTCCATGGCATCTATCTCAAATTGTTTTGTTTTTATCTAATCTCATAGTTTTAGTTTGCTAGGTTTTAGTGTCCCATTTAGAAGGCATAGTTTTGATTGGGAACCCGTATGAAATACAATGACACTTGAGTAATGAATCAGCTGAGAACGAAAGGCAGATCTTGCTAGTCTTTATTGTTTTCTGGAAAGCTAACTAGACCAGATGGAGGCTTTATGCTCAGGCCCATAACATTTTATGGGTCAGCCTTGGGTGTTATTGCAGCAGGGTCACTAACTCAATGCTGTTTCTCCCAGAGCTGTGACTGAATTTTAGGTTGACCTTTTGAAATGTTGTGTTTATATTTTTCCTGATTTATTTTCTCCATCAAATTTCCATTTCCTGTAAGAATATTCCCCGGCAGCTTGAGACATTATGTTCTTGCAACAGATTTCATTGCCCTCTCTTTAAAGTGGTGTGAGCAGAGGCAAATCAGAGGAGCATTGTTCAAAGACCCAAATAGCTGCTTATAGCGTCTCTGTATATAGAGCACACTGGTTGTTTTTAGATCAAGTAATATAGTGTTTAAGAATTTAATCCTTTATTTATAGTAATAAGTCAGTCTCCTCCTCCGGTCTTAAGATCTACCTAATATAGTATTCCATGTTGTTAGGAATTAAATTTAAAATATTTTCTGATGTGAAAGAAATAGAGAAGAATGTGGCATAAATTTCCTCCCTTGTTTTCCTGCTGGTGAAGAGCCTTGTGATCATCAAGCTGCTACAGACAGTAATTGAATGTCAAGAACCAAAATAGAATTTGCCCAGATACACATGGTCATCTCTTTAATAAAAACACTGTGTCTGGTAAGATGAGAGCCTGATCTTCCTGTGTTTGGAGACCTCATTTCTAACCATGCTATTAACATACACTTATTCTGGGAAATGCTCTATCCTTGTTCTAGTCATTTACTGGCTGAGTGCTTGGAGGATGTTTCTGGAAATTCAGATTCCTTGTCCAGATCCTTCACTGAACATCTGGGCTTTAAGGCTGTAATGTTCAAAGCTATTTTCAGGATTTGAATGTGCAGCTCATGTGGTAATTGGAAGGCATCCAACCAACCCCCCCCCCCCCCCCAGCCTCTTTGCAAGTTTCAGTCTAATTGAATGGAGCCAGAAAGTTCACAGTGTCTCCAAAGTTTTGTTGTAACAGAAAGAAATGATCAACCAGAAGAAGTCACATCCTATGCTAGTTGGGTGTCATGAATATCCTTATAGACTATGCCATAATTATAGTAATCATGGCAACAGGTTATTCCTAGTATTTCTGCTAGTGCCTAGGAGATGATGGCTGCTGTACAGATACACAGAAAATACCCAGCGCTTGAAAGCTGAGAGAGAAACAAAGACAAATCAAAGGGAAGAGGAAGCAGGTACAGAATGAGTAAAGGGGATCATGTGGTCATTGACTACAGTAATTTAATGTTAGCCACACAATTAATATATTTTTGAGTTCACCCCGGCCAGCTGCAGGGCTCTTTGAGCTCTTTTTTGCTAGTACAGCAGTTGTATAAGGGAGATGGAAGTAGAGAAAAGAATCCCTCCTGCAATTTGGAGCGAGGTGGGAGTTTTGCCTACTTTATAGTATTATGTCTCCAATAAGTATATCGCCTTTTATTATAGGCCTCCGTCCTGTCTGCAATGCACTATTTGCCTTCTGGCACCTTGTGAGTATAGGATGCCAGTTATTGCCTGTTTTAGAGAACTAAAGAGTCAAAATTCACCTCCTGATGAAAACACTTACTACTTAGATCCTGACTGGAGAAATCTGTATCCCGTCATTGGCAGATCAATTCCATGTTCAAAACAGTGATCCATGAAAAAAGAGGGAACAGAACAATTTAGCCACTGACACACACCAAATGAGTCTCTCTTTCCCTCAGCACAGGGAAGACTTTCTATTGTCTGCTTCTATGTTGTGTGCTGTGAAAGAAATAAGACAGCAGGAGGGTTATTTTTATCCTCTCTGTATTGTTTCTTTAGGTGGAGGGGAGAAATGTTTACTGTGGAGAAATCGTCCACTTTGTACATACTGCTTCCTGAGCTCATTTCCCTATCCTATTGCTCCCCCCCCCGCCACACACACTCTCTCTCTCTCTCCCGCCCCTCCTCCCCCAACTTTTCTCCAGAGTGGAGCAGCACCTAGAACTCATTTCCCTGAGATCAGACAAATACAGAAACCATTATCTTAAGATGTTTCATTTATCATTAGCATTATTATCCATCTTGCTGGACTGCCTAGAAAACCACAATCATGGATCCAGGACCCTGTTGTGCTAAGCACCATTGAGGCATCTGCTCACTGCTTCTTGAATACACAAATTGATGAGTCTGTGCTTAATCTGCTCTTCCTTGTTAGAGGTCTTGGGAGGACTCCAAACCCTGGAGTCTCCAGGGAAACTTTCCTGTTGCTCATCTGATCTGGTGTGGGAGACAGTGGGGACACTAAAGCCTAGGAGTAGGGAGAGCTAATCAGTTACACAGGTGCTCAAAAGATCAGTAAATTTCCTGATTCCGTAGTAGCATTGAAGATGTGACCAGAGCCAGTAAGGAGCTGACTTCCATGGCCATCTCCTTCCCTTTTCCTTTCCTTATGTAAGTGGCAGTGCTGCATCCTCCCAAAGATCTGTGTTTTCCTGGAAGGAGGAGGAGGCAAGAAATCCTCTGGAGAGAGACATCATACTGGTAGGAAGGGGGAAGCCTTGCTAAGGGTGCCAGTATTGCTGGAGGTTTCATCACATGACATGATCGTTAATTAAAAATTAATCTTTAAGTCCTGGCAGCGCCAGTTGCTGCCAAGTTCTTTTCTCCATGGGTCTTTCTGATCCTTGAGATTTGAGGGCTCAGACTTTCCTCACTGACTATATAATATATAGTGAATATATATAATGCTGTATATTCGCTATTTAACTATATATAACTACAAAAGCTCATGATCCTATATTTTTGTTAGTCTCCAAGCTGACAAGACTGCTTGTTGATTTTAAAGTTACAGACTAACACGGCTACCCCTCTGAGAATTTCCTCACTGAGACAGTGTTTGTCGAAAGTGCTACTGGGTTTCCCTTACAAAGCTTCTTAAAGCCTCTGCTGTCATGTGGGTGTTACTGAAGGAATGGGTGCTATGGCCCATTAAAATAAACAAATGCCATTGGGAGGCTAGGTCATTGATATTTTTTCAAAACCATTGTTCCAAGTACAACATTGCCCTAAAACCACTTAAAAAAGTAAGAGAAAAGCAGCTTCTGTAAGGAAATCTGCTAGGCTGTTTCACAGAAAAACACAAGTCAAAATATTCCAATCCCACCATGCCAAGACCCAGTCAGCTCCTGCTCCATCCTTCCTCCGCATCACAGCACGGACAGACAGATGCTATAACAGTGACTGGGGATTTCCCTGGTGTAAGGGAGACCCTGATTGGCTCTTCATCACCTGCTCCCACTGCTCTCCTCCCCTGGCACAGTGGCATTGCTGGGAGTATCTGCGGGCAGACAGGAATGTGGCCTGGGGGTGCTGTGCTCTGGTACTTTGGGGTGGCCGAGTGGCCATGGCATAGATAAGATTGCTCAAACCCGCAGCAGGGGCCAAACGGGTTCTTTGCTGCTCTGAGAATCACTATAGGGGTGGGATAGGAAGGTGGCAGATCTGGTCCTTGAATCTCAAAAAGTTAAGATAATTAAGTGCCCCAAGGACTGCTTGGCGGAGATGGAGTTCACCTTTCCAGGAGCGGGAAGGCCTTGTTTGGACACAGACTGGCTAACCTTGTGAGGAGGGCTTTAAACTAGGTTTGTTGGGGGCAGGTGAGCAAAGCCCACAGGTAAGTGCTGCATGTGCGGGACTGGGAGATGGGTTGGAAATGGGGGGGACTACGGCCTATAATGGCAAGGAGAAAGGAGGGTCAGGGCACAACAGGGAGGCAAGATCAAATCAGTATCTTAGATGCCTATATACAAATGCGAGAAGTATGGGTAATAAGCAGGAAGAACTGGAATTGCTAACCAATAAATACAACTATGATATCATTGGTATTACAGAAACCTGGTGGGATGGGACGCATGATTGGAATGTTGGTATGGAAGGGTACGACTTGCTCAGGAAGGACAGACAGGGAAAAAAGGGAGGAGGGGTTGCCTTGTATATTAAAAATGTACACACTTGGACTGAAGTGGAGATGAATGTAGGAGATAGCTGTGTAGAGAGTCTCTGGGTTAAGCTAAAAGGGGTAAAAAACGAGGGTGATATCATGCTAGGAGTCTACTACAGGCCACCTAGCCAGGTGGAAGAGGTGGATGAGGCCTTTTTTAAACAATTAACAAAACTATCCAAAGCCCAAGATTTGGTGGTGATGGGGGACTTCAACTATCCAGACATATGTTGGGAAACTAACACAGCAAGGCACAGGCTATCCAATAAGTTTCTGGACTGCATTGGAGACAACTTTCTGTTTCAGAAGGTTGAAAAAGCTACCAGAGGAGAAGCTGTTCTGGATTTGGTTTTAACAAATAGGGAGGAACTAGTTGAGAACTTGAAAGTGGAAGACAGTATAGGGGACAGTGATCACGAAATAATAGAATTCATGATCTTAAGGAAAGGTAGAAGGGAGACCAGCACAATTGAGGTAATGGATTTCAGGAATGCAGATTTTGATAAGCTCAGAGAACTTGTAGGTAAGGTCCCATGGGAAGCAAGACTGAAGGGAAAAACAACTGAGGAGAGTTGGAAGTATTTCAAAGGGATGTTGTTAAGGGCCCAAAAGCAAACAATTCCGCTGTGTAGGAAAGATAGAAAATATGGCAAAAGACCAGCTTGGCTTAACAAGGAGATCTTGCACGATCTCAAAATAAAAAAGGAGTCATATAAAAAATGGAAACTAGGACAACTAACAAAGGATGAATATAGGCAAGCAACACGGGAATGCAGGGGCAAGATTAGAAAGGCAAAGGCACAAAATGAGATCAAACTAGCTACAGGCATAAAGGGAAACAAGAAGACTTTTTATAAATACATTAAAAGCAAGAGGAAGACCAAGGACAGGGTAGGCCCACTGCTTAGTGAGGAGGGAGAAGCAGTAACAGAAAACTTGGAAATGGCGGAGATGCTCAATGACTTCTTTGTTTCGGTCTTCACCGAGAAGTCTGGAGGTGTGCCTAACGTAGTGAATACAAGCAGAGAGAGGGTAAGTTTAGAAGATAGGATACACAAAGAACAAGTTAAAAGTCACTTAGGAAAGTTAGATGTCAGCAAGTCACCAGGTCCTGATGAAATGCATCCCAGGATACTCAAGGAGCTGATAGAGGAGGTATCTGAGCCTTTAGCTATGATCTTTGAAAAATCATGGCAGACAGGGGAGATTCCAGAAGACTGGAAAAGGGCAAATATTGTGCCCATCTATAAAAAGGGGAATAAGAACAACCCAGGAAACTATAGACCGGTCAGTTTAACATCTGTCCCAGGGAAGATAATGGAGCAGGTAATTAAGGAAATCCTATGCAAACACTTGGAAGGTAATAAAGTGATAAGGGAATAGCCAGCATGGGTTTGTGAAGAACAAGTCATGCCAAACTAATCTGATAGCTTTCTTTGATAAGATAACGAGCCTTGTGGATAAGGGAGAAGCGGTGGATGTCATATACCTAGACTTTAGTAAGGCATTTGATACGGTCTCGCATGATATTCTTATTGATAAACTAGGCAAATATAACTTAGATAGGGCCACGATAAGGTGGGTGCATAATTGGCTGGATAACCGTAGTCAGAGAGTTGTTGTTAACGGTTCTAAATCCTGCTGGAAAGGGATAACAAGTGGAGTTCCTCAAGGGTCTGTTTTGGGACCCGTACTGTTCAATATCTTCATCAATGATGTAGATATTGGGATAGAGAGTACGCTTATTAAGTTTGCAGATGATACCAAACTGGGTGGGGTTGCGACTTCTTTGGAGGATAGGGACATAATTCAAAATGACCTTAGCAAGTTAGAGAAATGGTCAGAGGTAAACAGGATGAGGTTTAATAAAGAGAAATGCAAAGTGCTCCACTTAGGAAGGAACAATCAGTTCCATACATACAAGATGGGAAGCGACTGTCTAGGAAGGAGCATGGCAGAAAGGGATCTAGGGGTCATAGTGGACCACAAGTTGAATATGAGTCAACAATGTGATGCTGTTGCAAAAAAAGCAAATATGATTCTAGGTTGTATCAACAGGTGTGTTGTAAGCAAAACTCGTGAAGTCATTCTGCCGCTCTACTCTGCACTAGTTAGGCCTCAGTTGGAGTACTGTGTCCAGTTCTGGGCACCACATTTCAAGAAAGATGTGGAGAAATTGGAAAGGGTACAGAGAAGAGCGACAAGAATGATTAAAGGTCTAGAGAACATGACCTATGAAGCCAGGCTTCATGAACTGGGCTTGTTTAGTTTGGAAAAAAGAAGATTAAGGGGGGACATGATAGCGGTTTTCAAATATCTAAAAGGGTGTCACAAGGAGGAAGGAGAAAATTTGTTCCTCTTGGTTTCTGAGAACAGGACAAGGAGTAATGGGCTTAAAGTGCAGCAGGGGAGGTTTAGATTGGACATTAGGAAAAAATTCCTAACTGTCAGGGTGGTCAAATATTGGAATAAATTGCCAAGGGAGGTGGTGGAATCTCCCTCTCTGGAGATATTTAAGAACAGGTTAGATAGACATCTGTCAGGGATGGTGTAGGTGGAGCTTGGTCCTGCCTTGAGGGTGGGGGGCTGGACTCGATGACCTCTTGAGGTCCCTTCCAGTCCTATTATTCTATGATTCTATGATTCTCTCTAGGGAGAGTGCGACAGCAAAGACTTCACATGCTCCCCCACTGGTAGACCAATCAGGATCTGTGGGCAGGGAAGCATGGAAGTTTCATAGCCCCACCCCTTCTGGTTGAAGCCCCGCCCCTTCCAAGGTAGCCCGAGCCACTTCAAAAATTTCTGAAGAAATTTTCGAAGTGGCCTCTGGTCAAAAATTATTGCCCACCCCTTAACTACACGCTTGTCTCTTTAGTGCCCCTGTATCATTCTCTCCTCTCATCTTCTTGTGCTTCTAGAACAGACTGGTTCTCCCTCCTCCCCAGGAGAGAAGCTGGCACTGACTAGGGATGTAAGCAAAAGTTTGTCCGATAGTTGACTAGTCCCTCGATTAGTTGCTCTCCCCTGCTTGCTGCTGAGGGGGAAGAGGCAGGGGATAGTGGGGACCGGGTGTGAGCCGGGAATCAGCTGATTCCCAGCTCATGCCTAGTCCCAAAAGTGCTTCTGCTCTTTAAACATATTAAGGGCCTAAAGCGCAGCTGGAGGGGACACTGCACGAGTTGGGACAGCTGATTCCTGGCTCGCGCAGGGTCCCTCCTGCTGCGCTTTAGCCTTTTAAATGCATTAAGAGTTGGCAGATTCTTCACGCATTTAAAAGGCAGTGCCGCAGCGGGATTAGCTCCTGGGCTGGGAGTTAACCCCGCTACAGATCCCCATTTATCAACTAATTGACTAGTCGATGGAAAAATCCATCAACTAGTCGATTAGTTGATTAAACTAAGTTTAACATACTGAGCACTGACAGAGAGTCACAGTGTGGGGAACTGGGGAGAGTTTGTGGGGACTATCGTGGGGTCAGTGGAGTCACATTTTGAGGGAGAGACAGGCATGGATGATTGTGTGTTTGGCGGAGAAGAGCAGAAGCCTCACCGGCATCTCCTACTGCACAGCTCTGACCCTTTCCTTCCCGTCCTTTTTTTCCCATACTGCTTCATTACTCTCCCTCTCATTCCCCCACACTGCTTCAATTCTCCATGCTTCAAGACTGTTCTGACTCCTCCCACATTTTCTCCATAATGCTACTGCACTGGTCATGCCCATGTTCCCCACTGCTCCAAGCCCCAGCCATGAGTATACCTACTTCTCTGAGCACCCTGTGCTCATAAGAACTCCACCTTCCTTTTTGGCTATCCGTGCCCTTGTAAGATGAAAGTGGTGGGGTGTGAGGAATGCATGGACCAGCTGGAGGCAGAAGGGACAGGAAAATGCAGATGCAGAGTACTCACTTCCAAATCTGGACCTAGTATATTGGGACCTAGTATATCCATCTGCAGCACAAGAGGCTCAGAAAGGTGTGAAGGAATCCACTTTATCTCAATTAGATGTTCTCAGATAAATGAGCATCGCATAGAGATGAATACAGCCTGAAACAATAGCTTTCAGTGGTGTGAACTGCTCTATTTTTCTCAGTGGATGTTCTCATCTCCCGTTTTTAGCACTTGAAAACCACTGCCATGCACTGGCCATTACTTCCCATGGGTATGTCTACACTACAGCGCTAATTCGAACTAACGCATCTAGAACTAAAAACTAGTTCGAATTAGCGTTTTGCTCATTCGAACTAGCGCGTCCACATTAAGTGGACCCTGAACCGGGGTTAAGGATGGCCGGAAGCAGCGCCGGCAGGGCATCAGAGGAGGACTTAGAGCGTGGAGCTGCTGTCTCAGGCTTGCCGAGGGCTGTGCTTAAAGGGACCCGACCCCCACCCCGGACAGACAGTTCTCAGGGGTGCCCCGCTTGCAAAGCAGTCCTGGCTTGGATTGCCCTGAGTGCCCACACTGGGCACATCACAGCACTCGGCCATCAGCCCGGCTGCACTTGCTGCAGGCTGCCATCTGGGAGAGGGGGCAATTGGGGGGCTGCAGGAGAGCTTCCACCCCCAGAAGCCTGCAGAGCCAGCCCAGTCCTCTCCATTGGGGGCTCGTACCCCATTCCTCCCTCACCTCCTTCCACTTACCCTTCCCTAGCCCCTCTTCTTGATGTACAAAATAAAGATAACGTGTCTTCCAAAATGGAATCTGTCTTTATTGAACAAAACTGGGGGAGACTGGGAAAAGGAGGTGGGAGAGGGGAAGAGAGGCTGGGAGAGGGGAGGGCAGCTAAAATGATCAGGGGTTGGGAACAGGTCCCATATGAAGGAGAGGCTAAAGAGACTGGGACTTTTCAGTTTAGAAAAGAGGAGACGGAGGGGGGACAGGATAGAGGTCTCTAAAAGCAGGAGTTGGGTGGAGACAGTGCATACAGAAAAGTTCTTCATTAGTTCCCATAAAGAAGGACTAGAGGACACCAAAGGAAAGGAATGGGTAGCAGGCTTCAAACTAGTAACAGAAAGTTGTTCTTCACAAAGCAAAGAGTCAACCTGTGGAACTCCTTGCTGCAGGAGGCTATGAAGGCTAGAACTGGAACAGAGTTTAAAGGGAAGTGAGATCAAGTCATGGAGGTTGGGTCCATGGAGTGGTATTAGCCAGGAGGTAGGAGTGGTGTCCCTGCCCAAGGTTTGTGGAAGGCTGGAGAGGGATGGCACGAGACAAATGGCTTGGTCACTGTCTTCGGTCCATCCCCTCCGGGGTCTCTAGGGTTGGCCGCTGTCGGCAGACAGGATACTGGGCTAGATGGACCTTAGGTCTGACCCAGGACGGCCATTGTAAGCTCAGGGCTCAGGGTCGGGGGTCTCAGTGGACCCCCTTGATTCTCTTGCAGACCTGCTCCTGGGTGGCCAGGCTGGCAGCTCTCCTGCCCAAGCCGGCCACTTTCCTGGGCCTAGTGCGGAGATCGTGGACGAGGTCCACAATGTCCGCACTAGCCCAGGCGGGTGCCCACCTCTTGAGGTCCCGGGCAAGCTCCCGGGAGCCGCCAGCCCGGTCCCGGGAAGAGGGGGAGGGCTGGGGGGCATCGGGTGGGTGGCTCGATCCATGCCAGGTGCAGGGTCTGCTGGCTGGGTGCTGGCAGGCTTGCACCTGGCACGGGCACCGTAGCCAGCCCGTGCCCCATAGCTCCTTGCCCTACTCTGTGCAAGCAAACCTGTTCTCAGCTTCCAATGTATCTTATGATACCAAGCCAAATGCTTTACAGAAGTCTAAATATATTACATCAACACTATTATCTTTTATCAGCCAAACTTGTAATCTCACCAAAAAAGTTATCAAATTATGGGAAACAGATCTTGTAAAACTAAACTCATGTTAATTGGCATAAATCATATTACCTTTAACTCTTTATTAATTGAGTTCTATATGAGCCATTCCAGTATTTTGCTCAGGGTTGATTTCAGGCTGACAGGGCTATAGTTACCTCAATTGTCCTGTTAACTTTTTTAAAATAGTGGCACAACATTATCTTTCTTCCAGTCTTCTGGAATTTTCCCAGCATTACAAGATATATTGAAAATAATTGTCCAGAGAAAGCCTTAGCCATCTATTTCATAACTCTTGAATTCAAGTTATCTGGACCTGCTGATTTTAAGTGTCTAGCTTCAGTAGCCATAGTTCAACATCTTTCTAACTTATTGTTCAAATGGCTAGTCTTTCATCAGCATCATTTGATAAAACTACATCTGGGTTTTTCCCAAATATAGAACAGAACATTTATTGAACATTGTTGCCTTATCTGTATAATTGACAACTCTACCATTTGTATCTAATAATAGCCCAATACCACTGTTGTTATTCTGTTTTGTTCCTTAATATAATTAAGGACAAGAAGTTTTGTGTGTGTTTATTTTTTAAAACTCTGGGTAAACATAGATTTCTCTTTGTGTCCTAATTTGTACAATGGTTCAATTGCTTCAACTATTGTAGATGAATTCTCTATATGTTTAATAACTTAACATAAAAAAACCTGCACTTGAGCTCAAATAATAGTCCTTTTATATTTTTTTAAATAATCAGTTTCATACTGAAGAATTTTAAATTTCTTCTACAGATTTAATTTCCTTCTAATGAGAGAAGCCTGTTAGGAGGAAGAGGAAGTATTTAAGAGAGTAGCTTGAGGAATATCAGGGCATACTAATAGTTTGGAAATGAACATTGCTGAGCAACGTTCAAAGTCTTTCCTTCTCTAAACTAATGGTGTATTTAGCAGCTGAGAGGTCAGCTTCTGTCTCCAAGGTGCTCAGTATCGTGGTGTTATAAATACCTAAATAAAGAAATAGAGCGTTTTATAAACCCCATGTTATAGTTGTACTAAGTGCTGGTATTATGTCAGGTTTCAGGATCTAGAAGGGTTTCAATAAGGTGGTGAATATTAATGTTTAAATTACTTGTATTGTCTAGAAATGTTATTTCTTGGAGGAGTCGCACACTATTAGAATCTTGATAGCATAGACTCACGAATGATTGTAAGGTGACGGGTGGTTTACTTGTGTTTTGTTTTTAAATCACCACTTGCCTGCCTGTGCCAATGTTGATTTTTGCAGTGGAAGATTTAACAGTTGTGAAGGAGAAAGCTGCAAACCAAAAGGCCATACAAGGTTTAGGGACTGGATGCTGAGCCATCCTACCTGCCTGCTCTGTAAGACTTTACTTTAGTCTAGGGCTTTTCTCCATTTTAGTAGGACGTGAGCTACAACTGATATTATCATCTCTGTTGGCTTAGTCCTATTTAATTATTGCTGTGAGTTCAGTCCTTCATCACTCTGCCAGCCTCTATTGGAAAGAAATGCAGGACGGATGGACAGACAGGTGGACGGATGGGTTTCCTCTACTCTTTTTCCCCTCCATGTGCAGATTTTTTTTTTCCATCCATGGGCAAAACGGGTTTTTTTTTATGTGCGAATGTGTGAATGTGCATCACTAGTAGAAACATAAAACCTAGTTGTGGACATGCTGCTAATCAGCTGGGCAGCATTACTTACAGGGAACTGACAACCTGTCCTATTAATCCCCCACCTTTCTGCCACACAGCATCTGTTCTCATGAGATATTCAGCAAGATTTGAAAACCACCAGGCTGTTGAGAGGAGCTTTGGGCAATTCTGATGGGAAAGTTTATAAAGGAAGGACTCCTGCTACAGATTGGATAGTTCCAGGTCACTGAATAATAGAGCTTTGGCAGAATACATGGGCTGTACAGGGATAAGCTTTTAGGCTGCAAGGCACTAACTTGCTTGGTGAAGTATTTCACAAAGGACCTGATCCAAAGCCCAGGAAGTCAGTGGAAGCCCTTACATTAGTGTTACTAGGCTTTGGGTCTGGCCTCCAGCAGCTAATGCACCTGTAATATCTTTTGCAGTGGAGCTCAAGCTATCAGATGCATTTTGAGTAGACAGAACTAAAGACAAGCTGCTTATTTAAACTACTGCTTTTGCCAAACTGTAAAGTAACTAGAAGTCATGCTTACATATGATTAACATCTTATTTCTCATCCAAGTGTAACTTCTGATTTCAAAGAACTTAAATAATCTTGTCATGAACTGTACTTGCTCTGCTGAAATAAGCACATTTGCTTGAAGCTACTGCTGGGGAGCATTACTACAGAAGAAAATAATTAAAGACAGCATATGAAACCACTCGATATTGTTCAGTGCCACTTGAGATGAACTTGAAGCAATTTAACATCATCCTCTGTAGCTATTTTGTCTGCTGTGGGATATTACTATTCCACTTTATATGCTGCATCCTCCATCTTTCTTCAGTAAGAGAAGAATGCACAAGAGAATAATCAGCATACCATTATCTGCAAATGCATATATTTTTACAAAACTGAGTGTCCATGAATATTTGTACTTTCAGCTATAATACAAGGATTATGAAAAATCTATTTTCTCTCTCTTTATTATGGGTACTATAAATCCCTTAGCTGTATACACATTTCTAGTAATTCAGTTATAGAATATGTCTGGCAACAGTCCTTTTGTTAAGGTGTACAAAGATTTACAAACAAGTTGTTCACATTTTAATGTGAATAGAATTTTTCTAAAGTAAAAATCTAAAATGTCTGTGGATGAGATAAATAATGACAAGTGAATGAAAATCAAGCTTTTAGTTTTAAAGCAGAGTACAATCATTTGCAGTTAATTTTGAATTTATTTTAGATCTCAGATCTCTGCTTTTTTTTGGTCTCTGCATCTCCTTCAGTAGAATTAGACATGTTCACCCTGGGGATGAATTTGACCCTCACACTCGCACTCCATAGTTCAGCATTTAAAACACCGAGGTCATTGAGAATATGTAGATGATTGACGTGACACTGATGAACACTTGTTCCCTCTTCTTTTTTTTTTTTTTTTCACTAGGCTGTCAGTGTGTGTTTCCCTCATCCTCCTGGTGGTTGTTTCTGTCTATGTTCAGTTCAGAGTGATAGGGTTTGAACAATGAAAATTAGAATCTTAAATTCATTAATTTCCTTCACTATTCTCTGGAGTAATTGGTAATTTTATGATTGCGAAAGACTGACTGTGTAACACCTTTAATTCTGTGCTCCTCCCAGCTCTCTATCTCTTACACATTTAGAAACAAATAATCCTTTGTCACCAGGAGTTACAATTATCCCAAACTGAGTGTCCGTGGCAACCTTCATTAGCACTTGTCATAGGGAATCCTGGCTAATTAGGGCAGTGGTTGCATTATTTTTAAATATGAAAAAAAGAAGACTGATAGGTTTGATCCCTGTGACACTTATATTTAACAAACAAACAAAATCATCTTCCTCCTCTTTAAAATCAGTGCCCAATGAACTGCAGTGGCATTTTAAAATCTTCCCTGTTTGTCCTCCTGCCCCCAACTTTCCCTATTTAGAGCTTTTAAAATACTGGCAATTTTCCTTAAAATCCTGAAAGTTTTGTTGGGGTCATAGCCTCTCTGATATTACTAGTGCAAGCCAATTTAAATGAATAATGTTCTTTTCATGGGAATTAACAGTACATTAAAAAACTTCTTCATGGGTTTTTGAGCTAAAGAACATAGAATTTTAGGATTCTGAAAGAAGTAAGTAATTGTGTTTCTTTGTGCTCTACATATGATTATGCAATTATGTTGCATGACTGAAGTTTTGATATTTCTGTTGCTAACAGGGAAGGCCGCTCCAACGCTCACATTAAAGGAGATTACCAAAGAATTGGTGATGTTATGCTAAAGAACATTCAGAGTATGAAGGTAAGAATGATCCTATAACCAATAAGCTTTGGCATGGGTTAGAATCAATGTGTTTTTTTCATGTAAATATAGTCCTGCCATTTGTGCTGCTTTCGACTGCTGTGTGAGCTTTTATTTAAAAGGTTTCATTCAATGAATTTCTAAATGTTTAGGCAGAGTTTGAGTATTGAAAGCATTTGATTTTAAGGATATAATCCTTAGAAGCATTACTCACAAAATCAGGAGCAAGATTTTCAAGCACAATAAACTTTCAGATTTGGAGACAAAATGAGATGCCATTTTTTATGGGCAAGTAGAGATTGAAAACACAGAATAGATAATTGTGCATGCAGGTATCCCTCCAATTAAGACAATTGCAGAAGCAATGACCATACAGTGACATATAACAACTTGACACACATTTGCAAACCTGACTTTTTGTGAAGCTGGTCCTGGATATTTACCCATTTTTTTTAAACTTTGTTTGTGCTTCTATGATTCCAGATTGACGCTGATATTTTTAATAAAGATCAGAGTCAGTAATGTTTTTTGAAAACCAAACAAAAAGGCCAATCCAATGCTTTTATTTCCTATAGTGGGCCACAGGAGGATTTTGCATACTATTTTTATATAGTGCACTTCTTCAGTAGCATTGTGGAAGTTGCATATTACTGGTCAGCACAAAAAAGTAATACGAGTTACATAAAAACCTGCGGGAACACCAGAGAAGTCATTACAGTCTAGGCCAGTAACACGTTTACATTAATAACACACATGTCCTGTAATTGCATATCCTTTTTTCTTCTTCACAAAATTGCTTTGTAGTTATCTATCTAACCTTAACTAGCCAGAGTAAGCACTGTAATAGCAGAATGCTTGGCTAAAGAGCTATGTGCAGTGTTGTAGCCATTTTGATCACAGGATATGGGAGAGACAAGGCATGTGAGGTAATCTCTATTGAACTGACTTCTCGAAAGCTTTTCTCTCTCATCTACAGAAACTGGGCCTTAAAACCATAAACTATATTACCTCTCCCACATTGTGTCTCTGACAAAAGAGCTAGTGACTTACATAGGGTCTTTCATCCAAGGATCTTGAAAAGCTTTTACAGATATTAGCTGGCTCTTCCTGCTCATTAATCCCCTTTCTGTTGCACTTGCTCACTGCAGTACCAAACTTCAGTTCCAGAGCAGAGAAAAGGGGTTACTAAGGTCCCATGTCACTCCTCCCAATTAGGTGCAGATTGTCTCCATTCAGGGCAACTGTTTCTCTATCTGCTCGTAGTGATACATCTGTTCTCAGGCTTCTAGCTCCACAGCTGTTGCCTTTCTTGTATGGAAACCTGCATCTCTCTGCATTCTGTCAAGATATCCCCAGGTTGCAGAGTCGCCTGTCTTCGCTATATTACTCCAGGAAGTGACAGACTCCCCAAGCACACTAGTTTGTTTTCCCTTCAGAGACAGTTAATGGTATGACTGTGCGAGTTACCACACAGCTCTTTGGTGCAAGCCTATTTCATGCTTAAGGAAAAGGCAACTCAGGCAAAACACATTAAAAAGACTACAAGAACCTACATGCATGCTAAAAAGTTCACCAGCAATCAGCTCACCCCAACATGGGCTCTGGCTGAAACATCCTTTCAAACCCAATCTAAAGGGGTTTCAAGTCCTCTCATAAGACTGTGTACTTAATGAGCTGAATCTGAGACCTCATTAGGCCCAATCCTTTCAAACCTTCCCTAAGGATTGGGGTCCTCTGTAGACCATGAGCCCAGTCCATTTGCCGGATCAGAAGAAAGGTCCCAAACCTGTTTTAAACGAAGCTGTTGACCCAAGAATCCTTTCCTAGTCTATGGGTCCCCGGAGAGTTTAGTATGAGCTAGTACGTGTGCACATTTCCAAGGGGGAAAGGGAAGGTAGCTTCAAAGAGCTGATAACTGAGGATTTACATTAGCAACCTCCTTCCTCCTCCTTGAGGACTCACATACAAATCTGTAATAACACATGCACCATTTGCTATTTTAATACAATGGACCCCAAAGATATTAGGTCTAATGCAATAAGATTTAACTTAATTCACAACAATATATCTTTTAATGCCATTACGTCTGTCCTGGATATTGTCAGTCTGTCATAGTGCTAGCCTAATTTTAGGGACAGATAATCTGAGACACAGAAAGGTTAAGTGCCATGCTACGGGTCCCACAGCAAATTGGTGACAAGGCTGAAAACAGAACTCAATGCACTGCCCTAGCTAATAGGCAGCTTTGTCACTGACAGACCTTCCATCAATAAACCTACCATATACTGTTTCGTTCACCCAGACAGGTTCTGATTGCTTGATATCTGATATCTTGAAAAATCATAGCACCTGTCTCTTATTCCCAGTAAGTGTAATTATTTTCCTAAAGAGCTGTTAGTAAACTTATATTTAGAGAGAACTCTGCTTTATTCACCTGGTGTCTTTAACCTCAAGTTATTTGTTCTTTGGTGCCCTACAGTCCTCCTTTGACATTGCTCTGGAGAAGGATTGCAGCCTTCAGAGAAAAGAATCAAAACCTAGTTTGTGTCAAAGAAGACAAAATAAGAGACAGAAAGGAAAAAGGAGTTAAGAATCTCACACTTAGCACCAGACCTTTTAAAAGACCCATAAATTGACCTTGCCAGCTTAGTTAACATTGGGAAGAAATTTTAAATACAATTCATAATTGCCTTGCAACCTCCATAGTAGCCAAGGAGGGTTGCTTTTCATTCAGCATTTCTGTCTGTCAGACTATGACGGTGGGATGAATGTGTAGCATGCCTAGGAACCAATTAAACTAGTGTGTACTGTAAAGCTGTTGCAAAATCACGAGTAGGGGATTCACTGGATATGTGTCGAACACCACATGAACTTTAGACTAAGCCATCTTGCCTTTTGAAGTTAGTTCAATACACAGAATCAATTACCCCTAATTTTCCACAACAGTATATTTATTCATTTAGAAACTTCGCTGGCTCCTCCCAAAGAGTTTCATCAATAAAATCAATTGCCAAACTGTAACAGAATCTCCTGGGTTAATTTTGTTTTAAATCCTCATTAAAAAGTAAGTCAGAAACTTGGCTAGTCAAATGAACCTTCCGCTTCAACCTGACTGAAGCTGCTGAAACCTCACTGTCATAAGCACTTGTTCTCGCACTGCCCTGCCTGGAGCACGCCAGCAGAAGGCTGTAGCATGGTGTGTAGTCTGCCTCGGTTTCTTTACAGTGATCTAGTCCCAAGCAGTCCATTTCTCACCTGAGCACAGGCAGTCATTAAAACAAAACATTTTGTCTTTTGATGTACTGCTGTCGTCTTCAGCCCTCTCTGGCCCTGTTCTCTGGCTTTGCACCAACAGGCAGTTCTCTCTGCTTCTGTTTCTCCTGTCTTCAGCCTTTCAGCCTTGCTCTAAAACTTGGAGATGTCAGTGAGTAAACCCATCTTAGTGGTTTCCTGCCCTCTGTTTCCTTCCCCAACTTCTCCAGTCCCCTGGTTTCTGGCAGCTCTCACCTGCCCTTCTGCTGTGACTCACTGGGACTCCCTGACCTATTTTAACACCCCCAAATGCTGGCACGCTGTCTTAATTGGTCACACTGTGAGCACTTGTTCTGGCACATGGTATCTGGACTTTGTTAATTCACAGGGGCCAGCCATGCTGTGAAACCCACCCAGTCAGCATGGAAGTTAACACTCTTCTACTTCACTTCACATCTCCATCTTACATCACCGCTGAAGTTGCCCACCTAGTGTTATGTGGATGAAATGATAACTCAGGAACCAAAAATAGGAAGTGCTGTAACACAGGTGTTTCAACATGGAATGCACCTGTATCTGTGTATATGAGTTCAGAGTTTTCCAGGAGCTGTAGATGCTCTTTAATAGAATAGATTAACCTAACCTGGAATTCCAATTGGTTACAAATAGGGGCCTAAGGAGGTGGGAAGGTCAGTGCCAGTTGGATGTCCAATTATCTGTGTCCTCTTGGGTACATTTGTTTCCTAACTCCATGCTGTTATTCATCCCTGTTATGTGTGCACAGCATGAGTGTAGTATATGTAACTTTGAATTTCTTGGCTGTTGTGCTAAACTGTCTTGATTGGGTTTGGTTTGTTTATTTTACAGGGGATGCAGAGAAGGTCAGGGAAGAATTGGTACAAAAGATGAAAGTCTGGACAGGGTGGGATTTGTCCATCATTTCTTTTGTTGGTTAATGGCAGAACTTTAATGTTTCCCAGAGAAGGTGATTGTGTTGCAAACAGCTGTAACAATATTAGCTAGATTTTATTAGAGGAACATTTGGATGAAAAGGCTTTGAAGCCTGTAAGTGCAGTGCCTTTGCTAATGTCTCTGCTTCTTTTCTTTTCTGTTTGTTTTTAAGCAACTGACAGTTCACCTGCGGAAACACAATGAAGTTTTGATGGAGTTGGAGAATGGGATCAAGAACTCTAGAAAGCTGGAGGCCTTGTGCAAGGACTTTGAGCTACAGAAAGTCTGCTACCTGCCCCTCAACACTTTCCTGCTCCGACCTTTGCACAGGCTCATGCACTACAAGCAGATAATGGAAAGGCTCTGCAAACACTACCCACCAAACCATGTGGACTTCAGAGACTCCAGAGGTGAATGGGGAGGAACAATTTAGTGGACTAGTGTACAATCTCTTGATGTCTAGTCCCCCATTCTGATCACTAGTATAAATAATAATGCATCCAAAAACTACATTACAAGGGTTTTACTGTGCAGAGTTAAGCTCTCCAAAGCCGAGAAAGATCAGAATTAAGGGTTGCCTCCACGTATGCATGACAGCATACTCCTTTTCCAGACATGAACCCTGTTTTATTGCCATTTCCATGGTTTGCTTTAGGTGTTCAAAGCTGATGTCATATTTTTCTCAAATGTAAAAAGATTCTGTTTGAGGTTTTCATAGATTCATCAGTTCCAAGGCCAGAAGGGTTCCACTAGTCAGAACTCCTGTAGAACACAGGCCATAGGAACCATCCTGTGGAAGTTCTAAAGTATATTTTGTAGAACGGGTGGAAAAGCACAGGCCTGGGGGCCGGATGTGGCATCTGGCTTGCCTGGTTCCAGCCCCCAAGGATCAGGGCTTCTCCTTCTCAGTTAGAGACCACTGGCTTTTGGTTTTCGTTGGGTTTTATTTGTATTTATTTATTTAATTTGCTGTGTGTGTGTGTGTCCGTGTGTGTGTCCGTGTGTGTGTCCGTCCACTGATTTTTCTATTGGTCAGCGACCTCCGATCCAAAAACGGTTCCCCTCTCCTGTTCTAGAAAAACATCCAGTTTTGATTTTAAAATGCTCAGTGATTGAGGCTCCACCATGATCTTTGCATCTTGCCCAGCTTTTGCTTCTTGCTCATGAGGACTTGATTCCCCACCCCTTTTTCTCCTTGGCCTTTACATGTGATTTTCCATGGATTTTTTTTTTCTCCTAAATTAGGTGCTTTTAAAAAATCCCACCCTAAATCTTTGTCTTTATTATAGAGCAGAAATCCTTTGCTGCAAAACTGACTCTCTTAAAAATCCCCCGTTTTAGCATAGAGCTATAACTATTTGAGAGTGGTTGAAACCATGTGCCCAGTTACACTTTCAGTTCAACCATTATCTGATGGGTGTTGGAGTCCTTGCAGAGAACACAGGAGTAGGGATGATAATAAAGCACAACAATAATTTTGCACTTTAATCCACTGATCAGATTATTTCTATCATTGCTGGAGGTATGGCAAACACAGGTTTTTGATTTACAGACTGTGGTTATAGAAATAAAAACCTGTAACCATTTCACCACATTTCTAAATATCGGGATTCTCCCAGATGGGCAGCGAGATGCATTCCATGAGCTGTGTCGAAGCTATTTAGACTGATGAGAGAGATAGGAACTGATAGAATCATAGGACTGGAAGGGACCTCGAGAGGTCATCGAGTCCAGCCCCCCACCCTCAAGGCAGGACCAAGCTCCGTCTACACCATCCCTGACAGATGTCTATCTAACCTGTTCTTAAATATCTCCAGAGAGGGAGATTCTACCGCCTCCCTTGGCAATTTATTCCAATATTTGACCACCCTGACAGTTAGGAATTTTTTCCTAATGTCCAATCTAAACCTCCCTTGCTGCACTTTAAGCCCATTACTCCTTGTCCTGTCCTCAGAAACCAAGAGGAACAAATTTTCTCCTTCCTCCTTGTGACACCCTTTTAGAAATTTGAAAACCGCTATCATGTCCCCTCTTAATCTTCTTTTTTCCAAACTAAACATAGATTAGAAAAGGATATAGATTAGAAAAATAGATTAGAAAAGGACCTAATATTTAACTCTAATGATTTAACAAATGTTTTAAATGAGATGGAATAGGGTGGGGCTGTCTCCATCAGTAGTACTGGTACTTCAGCACTGATAGTGTTATAGAGTCCTTAAGAGCAGTCTCTGACGAGTAAGTTTTGTTCAGGGATATTATATCATCTCTCTTAAAATTGAGCGTTTGATTCTACTTCTGGGCAGCCATCCAAAACACTTGTTTCCACTACTGGAGAATGTAGTTTAGATGTATTTTTAAAGAAAATCGGCGCACACGCACACACACACACACCAACCTTCCCCTCCCCCCCCATGCCTGTCTCTGGGTTTTTGGTTGCCTGCAAATGTAAGCACGTTTAAATCTTTTTACCAAGGTGTGAATTCTAGATAGCTCTCCCTAGATGGGAAAAGGAAATTCCTCTCATAGTTGTGGAGCCCCCAGGTATTGTTTTTAAACGTTCATTCTCTTATCAATGCTATGAGTTGATTCTCCTTGAAAACCAATACTGTAAAAAGACTGGTCTAAAATATGGAATGCCAGTGGAAAGCTAAGGTAAAAGCAGGCTTCTGTCCAAGGTGATTGCCTCTACCTTTTTTTCAAAGCGGTCACACTCAGTAAAAGAACCTTCTGAATTTGTATGTTCAATTTTAAGCCAATTAGAGTAGCCTTACACTAGAGAGGAAGAATTATAAGTCTTGTTGGGCAGGTGCTATGAGTGACCCTTATACCACAGATGGAATAAATATTATGTATCTGCTTGTAAATCTGATATGAGCATTAAAAATATCTTTGTTGTTACTTACCTAGCTGCTCTGGCTGAAATTTCTGAAATGGTGGCTCAGCTCCATGGTAGTATGATAAAGATGGAGAACTTTCAGAAGCTGCATGAACTCAAGAAAGATTTAATAGGCATTGATAATCTGGTGATCCCAGGAAGGGTAAGTGACAGAGTTTCACTTAAGAGAAATATATCGGGTTCTGAAACTATTAGCAAAATAGCTTTGGAATACAAGGTCTGATTTAAAAATCTGTGGGTTTGTTTGTTTGTTTTTTATGTCACAGTTTGTAAAATTTCTCTGCCTCATCCCCTTGGCCAGATCAGCTATTAAATCCTGTAGCCATAGTATGCATTTTCTTTCCTTCACTAAAGACAGTAAAAGTAAATCAAATGTGTATATATAATAGTGTCAGAGTAAACATACTGATTGTAAAAGAAGAGGGAAACAGTCCTCTTTCTTATCTGCCTCTTCTGCTTTGTTCTTTTGGGCTTTATTTTCTCTGGTTTAGATTCTTATAGGCAATTTAGAACATCAAATGGAACAAAGGTGGTAATAATATAATGAAGACCTGTGAAAAACACGTCCTGAACCATGAAACCTGATCTCCCCCAGTGAAATCTGGCGATTGTAGGGGAGTTTTCATGGAGTTGGGCAGCTGGCTGGGAGTACTGGCTTCTGGCTGGGAGCCCAGCCACCAGCAGCACAGAAGTGAGGTGGCATGGGGGGGTTATCACTTTGATGGGGAACTTCAGAGAACTCCAGAGGACCTCCCCCCCACACACACACACACTTTTAACTCCTGCTGCTGATCCTGAAGGAGCTAAAGAGGGGCAGGGCTGCTTCTTCCTTTGCAAGTGCCCCACGGTTAGAAAGATGCAGGAAGTTCCATAGTTGTTGGAGCCCAGATCTGAAGGCAACACAGCTGCCAGCAGCAGCATAGAAGAGTGTGTGGCATATATGATATGATATTGCCACTCTTCCGCACTTGGGTGATGCTGCTTTCAGATCTGGGTGCCTGGCCAGCCACTGCCCTCCGGCTGCCCAGCTGTGAAGATAGCAACACTAAAGAAGGTGGCAATACCACAACCATATTTTGCGTTGAGACCCTCACAGTTACAGTACTGTGAAATTTATGATTTTTACCCACTTGGACTGTAAAGTTGGTGGGGTCCTAATTATAATGCTCAGCACAGTATTTGCCGCTTGAATAGCTGCAGATTTCCTCTAATTTGTTGCTGTCACTTTTAAACCTCAGTTCAAGAACATAGAGTAGCTTAAGAAACGGCAAGTTGTTTGTGCTGGAGGAGCTCACCTCTTCCATGCTGGCAATCACTGATTCCAGGAATCAGGGTGTCATGTTACTCTGGGGGCAGTTGTCTCTGCAGTCCCCATACAACATGATAAGATCATTTCTAAGTTCTTGTTTCATACAAGCTTTTCTAAATAAATATTTTTATTAATGTTACAAAAGCATGGGAATTTCTCTCCTTTGTTTCAGTTTAATTCTCTTCCTGTTTTTTACTGTTCCTAGTCTACTCTGATTCTTGTGCCCATCACTGTGATTTCTGAGCATAGTTCACGTCTGTCTTTTGCCTGCTGATTTGAGTCTATCTGTGGTATCTATCTACTAGTCACAAAATTAAGAGTTTCATCTTGTCTCTGTCAAAGGGGTGTTTTTTCCCCCCCACTCCTTTCCTTTAATTACTGCATCACTGCAAAGGCCAGTTTTGATGGTTGTCATCTTCTAGGAAAGACATTGCCAGGCCATTCTTCCATCCTCATTACTGAGGGGAAGCTGGCACAAAGGGATGTGTGTTGCATGTGTCCTAAATGTGATAAGACATGTGCTTATCCTGGCAGTACAGAATCCCATAGCTGAACACCCTTCACTCTCCTCCAGCATCCAGCAGCCCCCTGCAAGTTTCCACCTGGGAACCATCAGGTATAATGTGTCCGTGTCTGCTATTGAGGTGGTGTGCTGAAGAAAAGTAGCCCTTAGTGCTAACTAGGTTCTAACCATTTACGATTACAGACTAAGACAGAGACTTTGAGGTGCAATGGGTTGGAGAGGCAGTATAGAGCACTGATGAACTGTGCTCCTTCTGGCCTTTCTTAACTGCAAGATGGACTGCTGCATGTGTAAGCAGCTCATGTGTCTATGACTTTTCCAGTCCATGTTAAATGGTGTGGTGCCAAAGTCTGGATCACTGTAAGAAAGCCCTCATTTTGGGTCTTTTTTCATCTCCCTTTTCTTGTTTATTCTGTTATTGCTTCTTGGCTGCTTGTTTTGTTCCCCATTTGTCTCGTTTTCTTCCCCTTCTAATCTCTGGTGTAATGATCATCATTTGTTCTTTCCTTTCAGTGCTTTGCAGCCCTGCTGCTCTTCTCTGACTCTCTCCTGTCTCTCAACATATTTCACTCCATGTGCAGCATAACTACTAACTGAAATGGACAAAATGTCAATTTCACTTTTTGTTGCCCCATTCCATCAAAGGACAGAGAAAAGAAAATCAGGGATGTAGTACACTTCAATGCTGTCTTACTCCTGCACGGAGTTAAGCAGTAGAGCAGACAGGGAAGAGATTCTTTGCATGTCAAGTTATAGAGCTGTTTTGTTTGCCCCCCTCTGGCATGTGTTTAGGTGGGTGCTGCCTCTCCTCCCTTCACCATTCTCTTAACCCATGTGATTAACCTGTTGGCTGGGACTTAGTCTTAATGCTGAAGAAAATTATTACCTGTGGTTGTGTGCAGTTGCCTGCGGGAGGGTAGTAATGTGCTTCTCATTCACCGGATTTGTGGATTACAGTTGCTGGTTAGCAGTGGCAAAGCACACATTAGAGATTATGCTTCCAATCCCAGGTCATATCTGAGCTGCCTTCAAGGAATGCAAGCGTAGTCATTTTGTCGTTCTGCAACAATGCCTACTGGAGAGTAAAACATTCTTAGGTCTGGTCTAATTTCAGATTGCTGTTTTGGGGTAGTAACTGTCTCCTCTTAGAGATTGTACAATACCAAACTCAATAGTGCTCAGACAGGTGGTGATTGTTGGGCAGCATCACTATATATATTTATTATTAATAATCATAAAGATTCTGTGGTGACTGTCAAAAGTCCCCAAGATAGGTATACAAGCAACAGCAACTCTCTGTAAAGTGTAGTGTTCCCCTGGCAAGGGGAATTTTCCATGAGGTGGTTTATTGGTGCTTTGCAGACTGTCCTGCTGCTTTTAGTACTTGTGTGCTTTCACTTGTACAGTGCACACAAGGGGATATTGGCCTCTGAAAGTTCATACAGAGCTCATTAGGGATTAGGGACTGCCTGAAAGAGGCTAGAGAGAGTGACGGGAAGTTAAAACTTGTATTTGCTTTTATAAAGCTTTTATTTTTATTTGTGGAAAAGGGAATTATTCCATAGTTCAAAACAGCGAACTATGCAACTCACAATAATCCCAGAAAACCGGGCTCTCTGATAGTTCAGTTCCACTGGGAGTGAGCTTTTTCTTCCTGAGTTTACCATGTTTTTTTTTTTTTAAATAGTCTGGTCTAAGTGGATGTGCCATATCACATGACATGAAATGCACTGCCTGTCTAGGAGAATTCTTGTTGCCAGACAAATCTCCCCCTTTCCCCACTGTTGTAACTGATTCCTTTAGATGACTTTGTGCTTCATTAATTTCTAAATGAAATTAATGGGTAGCAGGTTTAAAACTAATAAAAGGAAGTTCTTCTTCACACAGCGTGTTGTCAACCTGTGGAACTCCTTGCCAGAGGAGGCTGTGAAGGCTAGGACTATAATAGAGTTTAAAGAGAAGCTGGATAAATTCATGGAGGTTAGGTCCATAAAAGGCTATTAGCCAGGGGATAAAATGGTGTCCTTGGCCTCTGTTTGTCAGAGGCTGGAGAGGGATGGCAGGAGACAAATCGCTTGATCATTGTCTTCGGTCCACCCTCTCTGGGACACCTGGTGCTTGTCACTGTCGGTAGACAGGATACTGGGCTACATGGACCTTTGGTCTGACCCAGTACGGCCGTTCTTATGTTCTTATGTTATGCTTAGAGCAAGAGCCAAGTCATCCGTATGCTGTCATATGAAAACCAATATGTGGGGCCTGCAGCTTAGCAGGCTGGGATGGAAGTTTCCATCCTTGGAGTACACAGCCTGGTAGGACCTTGGAGTCTGTAAACACAAACAGCAGCTGGCCCTTATCAGCTTTGACCCATGCACTTGAGCTGGGAAACTACTAAGCGGTAAACATGTTTGACCTCAGTCTCAGCTCATAAGAATGTTGAGAGTGGCATTGAGCCAGCACGCGCACACCTGGTAAACAACTGGAGTACAACTAGTATAGGGAATCCCATGTCCAGTGAGTCTCACCAGGGACCTAGATCTCAGAGGGTGCCCTGGATTCCCCCAGCTGGAGCTATGTCTGACAGGAACGGGACTCCCTACAGACTGAAGGGGTGTAAGCATTTCTAAGTATCTGTTACTCTTTTTATGCATTGCTTTGCCTGTGCTTATTGATGTATCACTTTGCAGTAGCTGTGTAAGCATTTGGCAGTATTAACCCTGTAATAGTAGTGACATAGTGAGATTAATAAAAGCAACTATCCCTAATCGACTCTGTGTTGAAGCAAATCCATAATCCTGTTTGTCCATGTCTCTGCAAGTTGACAATTGGCATCACGAACAGGATTCGCTGAGTACAGTGTCGGAGTGTGGGAAGAGGGATAGCAGGCAATGTGGAGTAATGGGGAGCAAGGGGTTGTTTTGCCAAATGAAATATCAGGATGGCTGTCCACTTCCCGCTGGAATCTTGTTGCGAAGGCACTGTGCTAGGTGGCTCCCCCGGGAGGGTGGGGTAAGGGGCAGCTCTTGCAGTCACCACAAAAGATTGTGGGACTCAGGAAGGCTGCAGTAACCACCTGTTCGGCCAGCAAATCCTATAGGGATTGGGGCTGAGGATGGCTGTTCCTCAGCCTCTTGGAAGCAGTTGTTGTGAAGATGCTAAGAGGAAAAGTATTATTGAAAAAGAATTCTTAGTTTCTTTGCAGCCGTTCTGAAGGAAAAATCAAGGCAAAGAAACAGTCTGGTTTAAATGTTTGTCCATGGCCCTTTGAGTTGACATATACTTCATTAAATGTTATATTTGAAGGAGGTGGCGGCCAGATGCTGGTGAATAAACAGAGACATTTTTATTTTAATCAACTGTTTGATTTGTAATATTCTCTTAACTCAAAACTAAAGGAAGAGAGAGGTGTCTGGCGCAACTGATGTCAAGTAGGGAAGATTCCCCTTTAGATTGTTATAACCTGTGAAATTATATGATCAAGCCAATTCCATGGCACTAAGCATTTAGACTTTGGCAAAGTATTTGAAAAGGGATATTTGACATGATTGTTTTATGTCTATTTTTCTACAGGAGTTCATTAGACTGGGCAGTCTAAGTAAGTTGTCTGGAAAGGGTTTACAGCAGCGGATGTTCTTCTTGGTAAGTTACAAGAACAGTCTGTATTGAACATAATAAAGTACAACTGTGTAAAAAAAAAAAGCTATAAGAGTTTCGTTAGGGAAGGTGTTAGACTTGAACTGTGAAATAAATTTACACATTTTTAAATAGTCTTATCTAAATGAACACAGGAACAGCCAGAGCTGCTTGTCAAGAATTCATATTGCCCTTCCAATATTATAATTGATTCCTATAAAAATGAAACTTATTTATTTGATTTAATTATAAAATAATGCCAAACCTGGGCTCTTTGTGCATATACTTTACGTTCAAACCAGAAAGATAGTCACCCTTGGTGAGAGCAAGGAAAACTCACCATAATCCTATCCATTTCAGCAAATCCCCTTTCAAGAGCCAGGTCTCTCCATATGGCATATCTAACTCCCCATCAAGTTATTGGATCTGGAGCTGCATTTTGAGATTATAACACTCGTAGAGATTAGCCCCTCCTACCATCACTTCCTGTGTTTTCAGATGGTGACCAGAGGGTGCTCCCATGTGACTGGATAGATTTAAATCCACCTACTCCATATTAGGGTCTTTGGGAAACATTTGTCCCAATCCTGCTGCTACTATCCTGTTAATGTATTGGGACTCAGACATCCAAGAGACTGCACTGGGCTAGTGGCCTTTCCTCTACATCGCAACTTCAGAACCATAAGGAATTAGTGCGGTGGCACAGTGAGGAATGCATTCTTGCCCTGCTTGCTTAAAAAGTGTGGTAACAGAGGGTGGCAGAGTTCTTACATGTACTCAATGTTTTAACAAAATGCAGAATTTCCTATATCAGGCCAAGACAGATCCACCAATATTGCTGCAATCTATGGCAAAAATAAAGAGGTGGGAATCCATTGGACCAAATGTAACTTCTAGCAATGTGTGTATGCTTTTTTGCATTTCACAGCCCTGTAGAGGTTGGGATATGAGGATTTGATCAATAAAGGCCTTGTACAAATAAAAAGAGAATACACCAAGTCACTTCAGGCAGAGTTGATAAGAAAATCTAAGTCTCTAGTATGGCGGACCCAGGCATAGTCCATTCATCTACTCTGCCTGTCTTTAGCCATTGCACCATACGCACCCCTCTAAAGCTTGGGTAGAAACTGGGAACACTAATCTCTGGTATTCTGAGGGGGTTCTCAAACTTTGTGATACTGCGACCCCCCCCCCACCCCGCTAAGTTGCTCACGACCCCTCCAGGGGGTCAAGACCCCCAGTTTGAGAAACGCAGATGTAACCTATTGGGAAAGTGTGCATAAGACTTCCGCTAGTGGACAATCTACCTGGAGGATATAAATTATTCCTATAGCTTAGTGGCAGAGAGGGAGGGATCTATAAGTCCAGGATTCAATGTCATGGATTTTTATGATTGAATATGATAAAATTTGATTAATCAGTTTCCTTTTTTAAAAGCAGTTTGGTTAAATCAATGAGAAAACATTTTAAAATACTGTACAGTTAATAATCGATCAATTGTACTGTGGCATGCAAGAAAATATGTTTGTTTGGCACAAATTTTGGTGAGGTGGTGGTAGGCAGCGTTTAACATTAGGAGGCATGGTGGGCAGGCTGTGTGCCTTGACTCCAATTTATGGGAAAGCAAGCTTATCAGCCAGCTCCTGAATTTCCAGAATAATGGCCAATCAGATGTCTTCAGAGGGAAAGCCCTCTTTGGGGACTGATATGCTCATCTTTCCTAGCAAGGGGCTGATTGGTAAGCTTGCTCCTTTATAAATTAGAGTAAACGTATTCAGGAAGCAGACTATCCACCATAAGCTCTCTGATCCATACAGACCAGCAAACACTATTTCTAACTTCAGTGCATTGATTTATTAGCATTTTAGGGGCTGAGATCCCTAAATGCGCGTGGTCACTCCCAGACCCCAGAAGAGAGCTTCAAGTAAACAAGGAGCTGGGGGAATGTTCCTGGCACCAGTTGCAGAAGGAGATCATCTAGGGAAGGGGGGTGATCCTGGGAGTGTTGTGTGGGAGCTGATATTTGAATTCAGGTGATAGTCCCCTAAATATTAGGGCCCTCATATAAACATCATCCCTGTACTGTCCCATTGTTACTGTTTGACCTTGCTTTGTAGTTTTTCCTCTTCAAACATACTCCTGTTCCTCTAAATAATGATCATTCTTGCTTTTTAGTTTAATGATGTTTTGTTGTACACAAGTAGAGGCCTGACAGCATCAAATCAATTTAAAGTCCATGGACAGCTCCCCCTGTATGGCATGACAGTAAGTATAGCACAACCATGGGAATTCAGTGTCTTGGGGATTTAATGGAGTTTGTATCTTATCACTAGTTTGACTCCCACTCCAGAGTGGTGCAGACTGTTACCTCTATCTGGTGGCTATTTTGTGGTTTATCTGAAAAGTGTTGGTTACCTCCATCAAGTTACCAGTGGGTTCACCACAAAAATCATCATCATACTTAGCTTCAGCAGGGGTAAATCTGGGCCTAAATGGCCATGTCAGCCCTAGAGATGCTTTCGGGTTAAAGGTTGACATGCAGAGGCAGCAGTAGATGCAGATGCTCTCGTGTCTACCACTTAGCAGTGGATTTGTTGCTGCAGTTTGGACATAAAGAGACTACCACTGCATACTGATTAGGATACCAGGTTGATGCATCAATGTAGCTAGTAGCCTAAGATAAAGGTTAAGAGTTGTATTGTGCCTTGTAGGCACTTTTCCTTATTATAAGAGATGTAGAAATGCACCTTAACAGCAATGGACTTTGAGGCTGCACGATGCCTTCTGGAGGTCCCCAGCTTATAAGAGGCTTGGGTGGCCTGTCACTCTTTAGGGCTCACCCTGTCACTCCTGACCTGGTAATGCTACTAGATTAGCACAGTACCTGAGAACACAAAGGAGTATGCTGATGCTCAGCTCTTGCTTGGGTCCTCCATTCCTTATACTTTTTCCTGTGCAGCAGCCTCACACATCCACACTGGGACTGAGTACAGTCTGTCTATTAACGCATGGTCAGTAGCATCTCATGTTATATTGGAAAGCTGGCAGAAAAATTCTGAACATATTGTAATTGTGCTATCATTTTCATCACCACCTCTTTTAATGTGTTCTTTGTAAATGTGCTTGAAAACTATGTACTGAACTTTTAACTGTTACTGTCTTTGAGAGGTTTTTTTTAATTTCATCCCACTCTTTGGGTTGCATTAATTCCTTACTTCTGGAAGTCTGTATTTACTGATCGTAGGGCAAAGTGTGATTGCCACTGTTGCTGGAATTTCCCTAGTACTGCAGTTATGTTCCAAGTTTTGTCTAGTATTTTCAGGAATCCAGGCAGGCACTGTGTGTATATGTGGCAGGGCCCTGTTCAAGCATAGTGCATGTTCTTCAGAAATTCCAGTCTTGCATGTGTCAAAGAATTCTTTTCTTATCTTCTCTGTGTCTCAATGTTCTGACTGTGAAAAAAGAGAAGTGATTGTATTTCAGTAAACAAAACAGCCTGAGGTAATTACTGCATCTAAGGCTGAGTGAGAGAAATAGTCAATCCTACAGTGATCTTTTCCTTGCCACCCACTACACTTCATTTATCTCATTGTCTAACCCTCTAGAACTTCTTATAAGCTGCTATTTTATCATTTTTTTCTCCGTTTCTATGTTGGTGAATCTTTGGTATATTTTCCCATCTGTCCTCTTCCACTGTTTCAGTCTATAAAATGTGAACTTCCTACAATCTGTGGCTTAATGTAATTTTATGGTGTACAAACCATTGTCTCCTAGATAGAAGAAAGTGAAGAGGAATGGGGAGTTCCTCATTGTCTTACGCTACGAGGTCAACATCAGTCCATTATTGTTGCTGCAAGGTAATCAATGAAAATGCATGCCACCAGCCTTTTTGTGCAGGAAGAACATAAAAGATTAACAGAATTTTATTTTAATTTGCTCTTAAACCTTTTCTGCTACATGAATAATAGATAGGCTTGCCAAAAATCTGAGAGAAACAGAACCGTGAATTAGAATATTGTGTGGCAACTCTGATTGTTTTATTCAAACCAAACTTTTTAGAATCAGAAGAAACAGCCTAGTTAGACAAACTTAGACATGAGAAAATAGATTGGGTATCAAACTCAAATTGTGATTAGCTTTTGAAGTGCCTCTCAGTTTGGCTTAAAGTGAATAAAACCTGAATCTCTGTTCTTAGTACCCATGCTGAAATGGACAAATGGACTGAGGACATACAGATGGCGATAGATCTGGCAGAGAAAAGCAGTGGTCCCACCACTGAATTACTGGCTAGTAGTCCACCTGACAATAGTAAGTAGTGTATCAAGAGGAGCTTTTTATTCAGTAGTCAGTAAATTCAATGTCATGGAGAAGACACTCCTTTAAATACAGTGCTGCTGTATCACATTACCCCAGTGTTATGAAATCTGCTGGCTGAGGTTGCAGTCAGGTTAATACCTTAGAATCAGATACAGGTTCCAATTTAATGCTTTTTATTGAAGTTACCAGTATTTCTGGTCCTCTTGTTTTAATTCAAATGTATAGCAGTGAAACGTAAATTAAGTTAAGGGACTGTGAAACTTTCTTGTGCACCATGACTTCAGGACATGTTATACAGCAGTGCTGGTCTTAGAGAAGTTCTATTTCAGAACATGAATAAAAATTGAGTTAGAACCAAAGTAAAATACCTTAATGAGTATTGCATAGATTAGCCTTTTATACAAAGTTGCCCTTTTTAACCTCTGGGTAAGCCTGTTATTTTATAGAAGAGCGTTAACTAAAATCTGTTCGTGGAATTGTGAAAATATAAACCACTTAACAGAGTTGGACCTTCATGTTTAATAATTTTATCAATCATTTATGTTGCAAGAAAGATGCTTTTTCCCTGAATTTCATAGAGTCTCCAGATGAAACTACTGTAGACCAGGAATCAGAGGACGATCTCAGTGCATCCCGCACCTCACTTGAACGTCAGTCACCACACCGTGGCAACACTACGGTGCACGTCTGCTGGCACAGAAATACCAGCGTTTCAATGATCGACTTTAGTATTGCTGTGGAGGTATCTGCCTCAGAACAATCTGAACTGCAGCTCCAGAGAATGTCTCTTCAGTGACAATTTTCTTTTTACTCTAGATAGTGGAGGCTTCTCATTAAATTCAACAGCCTCTTTATTTGGTTTTTGGAGTTTCTACACGACTGCTAGCAATCCTCCCACAGCCATATAACAATAGCTTGGCAAAAATGTAAACTTTGATCATTTAAAATTAATTTCATTCTAATTTCACAAAATAGCCTGATTTTGAAAGTCTAAATAAACTTTCAGATCACACCAAAGAAAACTCCCTTTGAATATTTTTGCTTGCTAATACCTATTAATGACTTAGTAGTGCTGAAAGGACATTGTCTCTGGAATCTGCAGCCTTGTTTCTTGGTTGTCTATACTAACATACTTTCTTTACTTTAGCCATCTTTCTCTAGGACCTTAAAGTGTTCATGGCTTATTTTCTTCTGCCTTATTTTTTATTTGCACTTTCCACTTCACAGAAAAAACAATCTGATTTTTATTTTGATTACAGCTAAACCAATTTCATACAAAATGTTAGGAATCATGGGAATACTAACTAGAAAGGCCTCTGGCATTAGAATTATTACACTTAAAATAGCTGAAATCTAAATAAGTCCTTTTTTTCAAGTCTTAAATATGATTTAAGAGTTTTGTGACTAATTTAAAAAGGAGGTATGTTTCTGCTCAGGTATTCTCTTTCAACTTTTACTCCAAAGGAGAGCAGAAAGTGTAAATTAGTTAAGAATACATTATATTGATGCTCAAAGAAAATAGGGAAAACTTAAGTAGATTGTAAATTGGTTTAGCTCCTGTAAGGCAGCTCTAAAGCATCCATTTCATTGGAGAATGCCTATAGGTTGTGCTACTTATGATGACCTATGGGCAGATACTATGCATACACTTTATCTGCAATGTCTTCAGTGTTCTTCAATTTATAAGAATAGAGTTATAACTAATGTTCAAACTTTCAAAAAATAGGGCTAAAGATAACATTATTTGCTTCTAGACCTACTTTGGAGCAGAGGGACTGAAATACCAGAAATTTGATTTGATACTGTTGTCCTTGTATTAGAAATCTCCCCAAGGGGCAATTAGCCCATCTACCGTCCCCTTCCCCCCCCAAAAAAAGAATCACAAGAACTTGATTCTGATCCCTACGTATATCATATAGTGATTAGGTGATATATCAGGTAATATACTGCATGTAGCTGAGTGTGGGGCAAGCCAAGACACTGTTTAATACTTGCATGGTAACTTCCGTGCATTTGTTAATCTTCCCCCATATGTACACCTTAGTTTTCTTAATTTTCTTAATTTCAATGATGAAATATTTAGTTGTTTTCAGGGTAAACTCTTCACTGCACTACTTTTTCCTCCCCGTACTTAAAATGTTACTAGTGAACAATGGAGACTTAAACAATCTAGAGACACATGCCATCGTGTATGCATACATCTTCAGTCACATAGCTGTTCCCATCTTTGGCAGGTTACCATTCATGCTCATATCACTCTGTGGATGGTTTTCACTTAAGCATTATCGTTTATTCTCTTCCTATGTTTCTCCCTCCTTTCTGTCTTTCTTGTGGTAGAAGATCCTCTAACTGTCAGTGACTGTTCTTCCCTACCTGCTGGACTGATCAGTGATCAGCGGCCTGTTTCCATTTCATATGTCTGCTGGTACCGAATGCAAAGCCTGTCCTTTTATGATATCCTCCAGAGTAATGAGGTAACAAAAAATTAAGGAATACAATTGTGTGTAATTTAGATCAAACACACCACAATCCAATTTTAAAACAGAAAATAAAGAGGCTAAGATGGCATACAACAGCATTTTAAAAATACATTAAGTCTAGTGTAAAAAAAGGTGGGGGGAGAATGTCAAGAATACTTGAACATCGTTCTGGGTTTTATCTGCTGATTATTTTTTTTCTGCTAGTATCAGTTAGCAGAATTAAATATTCATTGCTGCAGAGTCCAGGTTTATTACATAGTGAGGGCTATGCAATACTTAACATTAAACAGCTGTACAACTAGGGCACGGAGTTTGAATTGCTCAGATGGTATGCTAACACCACAACTGCACTGTAAAGGTATTGCACAATCAGCATCCAGGCTGCTGAGTCCTTCCTGGATGCTTTGTTGCTTGTTTAAAAAGAGCAGGTAGCATGATAGTATACAGAGCTGTGGAAGAGAGCATTGATTGTAGTTGTATCTATGGAGAATGGGATGGACAGAAGTAATGGGATAAAAGATTGAAAAAAATATGGCAGTAGAAACACTGCCTCTAATTACAAAAGGGAATGCAGTATCTGAAAGAACCACTATTCAAGCACTGTGAAGTGGAGAAGGAATAGAGGAGGCTGAGTCAGTGAGCAAGGGACATGGCATGACACTAAAAAGAAGACAAAGGAAATCTGTTGAATTTATTAAAAATACAATTGCTTCTAGCACCATCTAGAGCCCATGGACAGAATGAAACATGCAGTCTGGATGAGCAGGGGTACGTTAGGCTCCTAAAGACAAACTGAAAAGGGCAAGAATTTTTTAAGTGAGAGTAGTTTCAGACCTATGCAAAAGAGGTAAAATAAGATTTCAAATTTAATTGCTTTTGGTTTATATTTCATGGCTTATGTTTAGTTTAAGAAAAATTTAAATAACTATTAATAAGTGCCTACAAAGAAATTAATGCATTAGTGAAGAAAATTGCCCACTAAATGGTTTTTAAAAGGATACTAACTAGTACACTAATTTATAAGTAATTTAAACTTACTTGAAATTTATCATATTAAGCTGTCTCATCCATCAAAAGGGTTTCTGCATCTAACAAGGTAACAGCAGATCATTTTTTTTTTCAAAAATAAATAATAGACAAGCCTCATTTAAAGAATGAGAGGGATTTCTGATTCTGAAAGTAAAAAAAAAAAACCACAAGATTAATGACGAGTAGGAATAATAAATTAAATAGAAAAATAAACATTCTTTACATGAGGTTTGGCTACTTTCCATCAGTGTGTATGATTTGGTTGTATATGTCTATTTTACTACTTTCATCAATTTCAGAATCAGCTCTCTGGAAACCTATTAAGAAAATTCAAGAACAGCAATGGGTGGCAGAAGCTCTGGGTGGTATTCACGAACTTCTGCATGTTCTTCTACAAATCGCACCAGGTAAATAAATTGCACAGGTTTCAAAGTCTTATTTGTTTTAGAGCAGAACTACTCAACTTTGGAAACCCCAACGGCCACAATGATGTTCACAGCAAATGCCAAGGGCTGCAACTTAAGTGTGGTTGCATATACAGATATTTAAGAACAGGTTAGATAGACATCTGTCAGGGATGGTGTAGACGGAGCTTGATCCTGCCTTGAGGGCGGGGGGCTGGACTCGATGACCTCTCGAGGTCCCTTCCAGTCCTATTATTCTATGATTCTATGATACATGCAAATATAAATGCAAATAGCTTATTTCACACTGATGGGCAAGACTACTCAACACATAGACCCCATTTAAGTCAGTTCTGCTGATATTAATAAAATGCAATATTTACCCGATTTCCACCCATATGACAACACTTTTAACGAGCAATGACAGTCCAGGGATTTAACTACTAAAATGCATATCAGAAGACCATTATATTGACTACTTTTTTGTTTTGGCTCCGACCTGCAGACCGCTTGTAGATCCCCACGTAAACCCAAACTGCATGGCGAGCTGCAAACAAACGGGCCGCAGGCCACATGTGGCCCACGGGCCATGTGTTGAGTAGCCCTGTTTTAGAGTATAAACACCAAGATAAGTAGTTAGCAATAAAAATCCATTCTGCTAGTGGCAACAGGAAGGAAATAAACTAAAATTGGTCAGGAGCATTATAGGCAGATCTTGTAGCACACCTATTATTAAGACTGCCTGATGCTTTCCTAACTCATTTGACAAGTTGAAGAGAAATCAGGTTAGATAGTACTACGCATTGTGTATGACCTTTTCATGACACTTCTGTGAACACACACTGATACAGTTTCATAGGTATACGCCCTGTGATTTACAGGCAAATTAAAAAGTTACAGGCCCCAATCCCAAAAAGCTTAAAATCTAAATTGAACATAAGAACAGCCATACTGGGTCAGACCAAAGGTCCATCTAGCCCAGTATCCTGTCTGCTGACAGTGGTCAATGCTAGATGCTCCAGAGGGAGGAAACACAATAGGTAATCCTTGCGTGATCCCTCTCCTGTCATCCATTTCCAGACAAACACAGGCTAGGGACACCATTCCTATCCTTCCTAGCTAATAGTCATTGATGGACCTAACCTCCATGAATCTATCTAGATCTTTTTTTAAATCCATTTAAAGTCCTAGCCTTCACCACATCCCCTGGCAAGGAATTACAGAAGTTCACTGTGCGCTGAGTGAAGAAAAACTTCCTTGTATTTGTTTTGAACCTGCTGCCTATTAATTTCATTTGGTGACCCCTAGTTCTTATATTGTGGGGATAAGTAAATAACTTTTCTTTATTCACTTTTTACATGCCAGTCATGATTTTATAGACTCTATCATATCCCCCCCCCCCCTTAGTTTCATCTTACATCTTGGTAAGGTTAGCAGAGGTTAATTGGAGAATGCAAGTTGCTATCAATTTTGAAATGTACTGAGTCGAGATGGGTTTGCCCTTTGAAAGGTCAGTCATAGCAACAAAGAGTCGTGGGGTCTTGCAAAGACCCTGAATTCTGTCAGTGTAAAATGCCAAAGCTGCTCTTACATCCAATGAATGTAGCATTGCCTCCCTGAGAGAAGCATGAGGTCTTGGGAAGAACATGGGCAGGACAATAGGCTCATTGATATGGAAACTTGTACTTACCCTCAGGAGGAACGTCGGATGTGGCATCAAAGTCACTTTATCCATACTGAAAACTGTATAGGGTGGACCCTCTATTAGTGCGCCTATTTCACTGACTCTCCTTGCAGAAGTTATGGCTACCATAAAGAGAATATGCATGGTGAGTTGCGATAGAGTACATGAAGCCATTGGCTCAAAGGGGGACTTCATGAGAGCAGTCAAGGTACCAGATTATGGTCCCATGTAGGGGTTGGCACTCTACAAGGTGGACAGAGATTGTGAAGATCTTTGAGGAGGTTCCCTGATAGTGGGTGTGCAAATACCAAAGCCCCATCAGTTCATCTGCAGAAAGCTGAGATGGAGGCCAGGTGGACCTCAATCAGAGACAGATAACCCATCAGTCTACAGGGTGCATTAGTAGTCCAGAATGGTTTGTACTAGAGCTTCATTGGGGTTGACTTGTGTCCGCTGACACCAGAAGGTGAAACGCCTCCATGTGTGTAGGTAAGTCACTCTGGTGGACTTTCTCCTGCTGTGCAGTAGGACCTTTCACATGTTTAGAGCACTGAACCCTCATGATCAAAGAACCAGCGAGGAGCCATGTGCCAAGGTGTAGCGACTGCAGGTTCGGGTGACGCAGCTTGCCCTCATTCTGGAATAGGAAGTCGTGTTGATGTGGCAATGAGTAAGCTGGTTCAAGAGAAGTCCTGAAGGGCTGGAAACCAAATCTGTCTGGACCAAGTGGGGGCTATCAAGATAACTCGAGCGCTGTGCAGACAACTTTTGTGCAACATCCTGGGAATCAATGGAATCGGAAGAAAGGCATAATACAGTGGTTCATCCCACATGATGAAGAACACATCGGCCCTTAATCTCCTGCTCAGTCCCTCTCGAGAGTAAAAATTGAGATGTTTGGCATTGTTTGGTGTTGTGAAGAGATCCATGGTAGGATTGCCCCCTTTGAGAAAGATGACATCCATGACTGCTGGCTACAGTTCCCACTCATGTTGAATTGTAAAGTTGTGGCTTAGGGCATCTGCTATGGTGTTGTCAACCCCCTGTAAGTATGTGGCTTTTAGGGTGACCCCCATGCCTCTTAAACCAATTCCACAGGTGGACTGCCTCTGTGCGCAGAGATCTGGAAAGCGCTCCCCCTGCCTGTTTATGTAGTACATAGTGATCATGTTGTCTGTGAGAACACAAACTGAGCAGTTGGTTATGGAAGAGGCAAAGTGCCTGCAGACATTTGATGACCCTGAGTTCTAGAATGTTGATGTGTAACAGAGGCTTGTGAGGCAGCCATTTGCATTACACTGTACAGTTTTGTGTTGGAAGTGCACACCTCAACCTGGAAGTGAAGCGTCCAATGGTGGTTTATACGGCAGTCTCCTCCTGTAAAAATGGGATCCCAGTTAAGAGGTTTTGTGGACATGTCTGCCATCTGAGTGACTGCAGTACTTGCTCGGGCACAAGAACCGGTTTGTGCTACGAATGACATGAGGGCATGTAGACCGATGCTAGCCAATGCTATAAGGCACGGAAATGGAGGCGTGCATACTGTACCACATATGTGGTTGCTGCCATGTACCCTATGAGTTGAAGACAGGTATGGATGATGGTGGATGGATTTGCAATGAGGGAGAGAACCAAATCTTTAAGTGTATGGAACCTGTGTTGCAGAAGGTGTGCCCTGGCTGATATGGCATTAAGTCTTGCTCCTATGAATTCAAAGTCCTGAACTGGACTGAGTATTGACTTTTGTTCGTTGATTAAAAGTCCCAGAAAGTTGAACAGTCGTTTGTTTCTTATGTCAATTGCCCTCCCCTTGCGAGTGACCTGTCAGTAAGCAGTTGTTAAGATAAGGAAAAATTGTCATCCCCTGTTGTCTGAGGTATGCCACCACAACTGCGAGGACTTTGGAGAAGACCCGTGAGCAGATGACAGGCCGAAGGGAAGGATCTTGTATTGAAAATGGTTCTCTCCTCCTGTAAAGTGAAGGAAACATTTGTGTGATGGATGTATGGTTATGTGGAAATACGTGTTTTGTATGTCGAGGGCTGCAAACCAGTTCCCTCTGTCCACTGCTGGAATTTTTGAGACTAGTGTGTCCATTCTGAAGTGCCGTTTCCACAGGAATTTGTTCAGCTTCCGAAGATCCAGGATTGGCCTCCAGCCTCCTGTGTACTTCTGGGTGAGAAAATACACTGAATAAAAGCCCATTCCCCAGTATGGGGCGGGAACCCTTTCTAGAGCTCTTAGTTAAAGAAACCACTCGATCTCTTGCTTGAGAGGAAACCCGTGAGAAGGGTCCCTGAAGAGGGACGGGTAGAAGAGATGGGTAGGTGGGATGGAAATAAACAGGATGGTGTAACCTGTGCGTAAGATTTCCCAAACCCAGCAGTCTGATGTTACAGTGCCCCACTGATGGATATAGGGGCAAAGCTTGTGGTGGAATAGCTAGCTGTGGTCCTGTCGTTGCACTGGAAGATCTGGGAGGTTGTGGAGACCCTCAACCAATGTTTCAAATTTGCTGTTTAGTAGCTTGAGAGCCTGAGGAGCGTGATGGCTGAGGGTGCTTCCTTGGGATACATTGCCTGTTCCTGGTATAATCATAGGGCTTGTGTAAGCGCTATGTAGAACAACTCTCTGATCCTGTTGTACGGGGTGTAGCACTTTCTCTTGTATGATGGCATATACATCCCTAGGGTGCATAGGAGTTCTTAGTACCATGCAGGATCTCATTGGCGTTGGCTGCAAAAATCTTTGTTATTGAAAGATAGGTCCTCTACTTTATTCTGAAGATCTTTGGGAACCCCTGCAGCCTGTAACCATGATACCTTTCTCATGACTATCTCCATGGCTGTTGCCCTTGCAACAGCATCAGCTATGTCAATTGCTGCGGACAATAGTATGGCCTTTCTGAATGATTGCTCGAAGGATAGATCTTTGGGACTCTGATAACTACTCTAAATTAGCAGAACTCATGGAGCATTAACCAAAGTCATGGTTTGCTAATAAGGCCATGTAATTTGCTATCCTAAGCTGCAGAGTGGCTAAGGAATACACTTTTTTTCCCCAAAGTGATCAAATTTTTTGTGATTTGTCCCCAATATTGGATCTAAACTGGAGAGTCTTGTAGCTTTGATTTGCAGCATGCACCACCAATGAATTGGGTTGTGGGAGGGAGAAAAGAAAATCAAGCTTTTTCAGGGGGGAATAAAATACTTTTTGTTTCCCCATTTGCAAGTCGGTGGAGCTGAAAAAGATGCTTTCCAGATATGATCTGAGACCTCCATAATGACCTCATCAATAGGCAATGCTATTCTGCCCATCATGGATGTTTTTCAGGAGGCAATACTGCTTCTCCTTTACTTCTTGAAACTTGACTTCTTGTGTGGGTGGCCACTTTTTTGAAGAGGTCTTGAAATTGTTTCAAATGGTTGGTGCCATGCATATCATCCGGGACCATAGCCTTGTCTAGCTAGAGGAAAGGATTGTTTAACGAAGAGTGTGAATCTTCATGACCATCAGATAGTGAACCTCCTGTTCAGAATCTGGCATGGTCAGGATAGTATGGGGGAGAAAAGGCTGGCGGAAGTCTTCTAGGTAAAGGAGATAGACCATTCAAACAATGCCTCTGTGGTCTCCAATAGTCCCAGGGTGCCCACGATAGGCATTTCTTGAAGCCCTGCGAGTCCGACATGACAAGCCCTTAACGGCAGATATGGGTGGGAGGTGGGGGGAGAAGAGTTCTTGCTTTGACTGAATAAGCCCACAGCGTGTGGGCTTAAGATATGAGTGCTTCCGCAGCCTTCACCCCCCTAGGGCAGTGATCTTCTTCTTTTCCTTTGTCTTCTGTTAAGTGGGTGGGTTTTTTTGTTTTTTTTTTTAAAGAGGCTGAATCAGAGCAGAGCTGTCGCTGCCAAAGCGGTCCATGGGGACCGGAAGAACAGCTCATTTTTCTTAATTGACTTTCTTTCATTTCTAAAAAAAAAAAAAAAAAGTAACTAGTGAAGTAATCTCTCACTAATTGAATAATGAGAGTGGGCTAGAAAGTGAAACAGTTTCTCTGAGGAGATTAAGTGCCTCAGGAGGCAGAGAGCTCCGTTTGCAATCTAGGGTGGTTGAAGAGGAACTGAGGGGAGAGGGTCAGGCCAAACTGCTGGCAGCATGAGACACCTGCTGCGCATGCACAGCCCGACTAGCAACTGCTTAGAAAAATCTCCAATTTGTGGATCTGGGGATGTCCGTCACCAC
The DNA here is from genome assembly GCF_052426305.1 of Pelodiscus sinensis. Taxonomy (NCBI): domain Eukaryota; kingdom Metazoa; phylum Chordata; order Testudines; family Trionychidae; genus Pelodiscus; species Pelodiscus sinensis. The sequence continues at coordinate 254,517,602 of NC_143052.1, read as the reverse complement.
GTGTGGAGCATCCACAGGGACATCACATGAAGAACTGTAAGCTACTAAGTGAATATTAATGTTGTCATTAAACAATATAAATTTATTTCTCATGAAATACAGTATCATATCTATGCAACATGACCTGTTGGTAAAGCAAACATTTTTTCATTTAAGTGTGGGAAACTGAAATGTATGCGCATATTTGCAGTTTTGTGGCCTAAATGACATCACAGTGTTTTTCATCCTTTGTTTCTAGGACAATCATCCTTTAGCCAGCCTTCCTCTACTGGGGTATTCACTTACCATTCCTTCAGAATCTGAGAACATTCACAAAGATTATGTTTTCAAGTTACATTTCAAATCCCACGTGTACTACTTCAGGGCTGAAAGTGAATACACATTTGAAAGGTATGTCAGTTTTCTGCTATAAAGGAAAATGATGTCTTTATGCCAGGTTGTTCTGACGACATTAGGTCAAATGCAAGCATGGTGAACTGTTGCAAATGTCAACACAGCAAACTCATTCACCACACTTAGAAATGTACATTATTTATCAAATTGAATATGCTGTTGCAAAGGTACTAGGAGACTACAAATGGGGAATAGTTCTCTGGTAAATAAGCTTTTGCTTAAAAAAAGTATGGTAGCTTAAACTGTTATATACCAGAAATAAAAGTAAAATTAGTTTACTTAAAAGCCATCTGGCTGAATGGGCATAGGTACATTTTATTTGTGGAGTATGAAACAGGTATCCACCTACCTGACATTTGGTAGTGGTGCAATGCACATGTAAATAAACTGCCTTCATCCCAGCTGCAACTCTTGTTTTATATTTGGTTCCTGCCCCCCAAAGCATGTACAAAGTATCTTTTTTATGTTTATACAGTGGGGGTCCTGCTCTGTGACTGCGGGGCATGTAGGTGCTATAATTCAAATAGTGATGTTCATGGCTTCACAGGCTATACCCATATGTCTCTGTATATGCTGCAGTTTTGCACACCCCACAATTCCAGCTAGCCAGGGTGTTTTCTGGTAGTCTACACTGCAGGCTTTTTGCACAAGAACTGTTCTTGCGCAAAAACTTGCAGAGTGTCTACACTGCATGTATGTTCATGCGCAAGTAAATTTACAGTAAAGCGTCAGAAAACAGGGCTTCTTGCACAAGAGTTATTCCTCTCCCCACGAGGAATAAGCCCTCTTGCACAAGAGCTCTTCCACAAGAAGGCAGTATAGACAGGCAACAGGTGTTTATTTCGTAAGAAAGCCCTATGGCTAAAATGGCTATCAGAGCTTTCTTGCGCAAGAGAGCGTCCACGCTGCCATGGACGCTCTTGCGCAAAAGCATATGGCAGTGTGGATGCACTCTTTTGGAAGATCTTTTGCACGAGAACTCGTGTAAAACAGTTCTTGTGCAAGAAGCCTATAGTATAGACGTAGCCCTTGGGTATAATAAATAGGACACACAGATGGTACTGACCCCAACTCCCCATTGAATTTGCTTTCACCAAAAATTAAACTAACCATGTTCCATGGTGGAATGAAGTTTGATGTTCCATTTGCTTCACAACTTTTCAAAGACGCTCATCTAAAGCTTTATATTGTTCATATGAATTTTTTGTCTATTAGGTATTAAAAAATCAGTAACACAGTCAGCCCAAGAATTTTACCACCTGTAGTCAAATATCAACCATACATTTCCCCCTATAATGCTGCTTCATATATATAATGCACCCTTACTCAATTGGTGATGGACTCTCATAAGATGTTTCCTACAGAGGGAGAGCATAGGTTAAAACCAGTTCAGTTCTGAAGATCATCCAGTGAACCCTGAAATTAAAAATGAACAGAATAGTGTAGTTTAAGAGGGTACATTCAGAGTACATCTTTTCAGAAAGACCCTGTTGGCTATTTACTACTTTATCTTTCCTTTACAGATGGATGGAAGTAATCCGAAGTGCCACCAGCTCTGCCTCACGCACCCGTGTATTTAGTCATAAAGAATCTCATGTGTACTGATGGCTAAACACTCATCAAGTTGATCATTCTAGAAGTTGCTGCTTTTCTAGAAGACATTTGAATATATTTTCTCCCTTAAAGTTCAGTACAATTTACATTTGTTTAAAAACAAAACTCCCACCACAAATGGTTTTACAGCAATTTTGATTGCCTGAGGAAAGCTGTTTAACCACCTTAAATCTTTCATACCTTGCAAACAGCCATCATCCTGATGGCAGGAATTAGTTTCATGTCCTGTATTTTTTGTCATTCTGTGTGCTGTTTTTTAGCTTGTGCCAGTATTAAAATATTGTCCGAGTGCCAAATGCCAAAAGACATTTTCTTGCCTCACAGATTGCACCTGAAAACAATATAAACTAATTTGTAACTTCACAATCTCTAGTGAGGCAAATGCTATTTCTTCTCTTTTCATAATTTTTTAAGATGATACCTGTAGACTGCTGGATTTTTAAATGTAGTATGGATTTTCACAGTATAGACTATAAAGATACATGGTAAGCAGTCTAACATCAATGAGGTAATTTTCAGATTTAATTTTTCAGTCTTTCTACATACTATTCAAGGAATTACTAATTTTCTATCTTAAGTAGTTTACAGATCATCAATCATTTCACTTTGGGGTTACATATACATGTAGTATAGATGAATTATAGGATTTATCTTGCCTTTTTTCTGGGTGCAAGCTGACCAAAATTGTGTGTGTGTTTAGTTTTGAACAGGGAATACTACTTGCAAGAGGAATAGTTTTAAAAATGATCAGTGCAATATTATTTGGGCTATTAATGTACTGTGAATGGTGTGTACAAGGAGAAATTAAAGGTTGCTGTGGTGTTTTGCTGTTTGTTTTACAAACTTGACAAAACTTGTATGCTACAAGAACCACAGCTATTTGTGACTGAAGAGTGTTTTTGGTAATTAAAATGGACCTAAACACTATAAACTGATGGTACTACTTTCCCAGGCTTTCATGATGCCTGTATCCACAGACAACTGTTCCATTTTTAGCAGATGTGTAGTGAGCTACAAACTTTTTTGAAGCTCTAGTCTCTGTAGAGTGGTACTACTACTATCTCAACAGATTATGACTTCTCTTAATATATAAAGAGGGTGCAAGCTATACACATCAGATGAGATGTTCTCCATTTGGCATAATTAACATTTTTGGATCACCTACTGGTCCGATCAGAATTTCAAGAATGTCAGGAATCACACTACAGTGATCAATTGTATTAGTTGTTTATATTATACACAGGTTCAGCCCGCTAAACACACAGCTCTATTCCATTTAAGGGCTCCTTTCAGGGAACACTGCATGAAGCCACATATGGGATATATAAGTAAATATGGGAACCACAAAGAAAGTGGGGATTATTCTACCACCAGTTTTTTGTGTATTGGATTTGCTAATCACTTGTCCTTACACTATGTATAAAATGGTTTAAGTATTGCTCACAACAAAAGGGAATAAAATACCTCACAACACAATCAAGCATACTTCAATTTCAAGGCAAAACTTTGTCATTTGTCTTTTTTCCTCTCCCTCTCCCCCCAACTTTTAATGTTTAGTGCTCCTAAGAAATACCCAAATGCTTCATGTTAATGCTGACAATTTAGATTTCTTTTGTATGCCCATTCCAATATTTTCAAAAATAAAAGACTTCATTAGTTTTCTACGTCCTTATTATAAACATAGGCAACAAGATTGAAATTAAGCCACGTTATTAGGGCTAACTGTTTGAAGTCATTTGGGTGAGATTTTCACCCAAAAGGATACATCAGTGTATATATCAGAAGGTAGTTGTAGTTGCAAATATAGCACAAGCTTGCTGTCTATCAGTGGTGCTTTCACTGCAAGGATGTTTTAGACCCTAAACTTGTCTTTTTTTTTTGTAATTAGAAACTTTTTCTATTGGTTAGCGGACATTTACATTTATACAAAGAAATAAAATCCAATAATTCCCTATTTTATAATCTTAAATGTTTAAGGACTAGCAATATGTAAATATATATTTAAAATAAACTTTAAATCATAATTTTATTTAACTACCATAAAAAATTTTGTATGACTGCTAAACACTTTCAAAGTGATCATTCAGGTAGCTACCCATGCTTTTCCGTAGAGACAATCACCATTCTCAACATGCTCTCTATAAAGAGACGCTTGATGCGTTATCCTACACTGTTAAGAGAGATATCAAATTATTGTACAAACTGAGTACTAAAAATACTATAGGAGGCATGCTGAAATATAAAGGTTTTTTAACTATAATTTTTAAAGGTTGATTCAGATAAGGGAAAAATGTTTAGATCAACTCTACCACAAGCTTCAGAGAAACAAGTCTAAACTTTGGAGAACCCACGGTATTGACTCTCTGTTAGAGACCTAAATCAATGTCCTGGATTTTATTTGAAATGTGAATTGGTTTGTGTCAAGACATGAAACGGAATAAATAACTAAATATGGACTTACAAATAATCAACAACAGGTTTGAAAAATCCAAACAACATTTTAGCACCAATTAGCAAATGGCAAAAAGTATTGCTAGGACAAGTTAGGTAAGGGGGGAGGGATATACAATCAACTGCTAAGACTGCCATGAACAATTTCCAGTGAGTATTTAGGGTGGATGCAAACACACGATATTATAGGTAGAACAAATGTGCACTGTCAGCCACCATTTTAAATTTTCTAATTTCCAGTGCTCATGTTAACCTATTATGAGTTCCACTGAAAAAAAAAAAAAAACAACAAACAGTCTGGTAGCACTTTAACAAAACATGTAGATCATATCATGAGCTTGTTTTGTTCCTGTAACAGACTAAGTGGGCTACCCCCTGAAGCTCATGAGTTCCACTGATTATACAGTCAAAATAACCAATTATTAAATATACTCTTTTTAAAAATCAAATGCCCTTTTGGGATTATTTATTATGGGAAAGGGAAAAATGTGCTTCTAATTCTCTCTACCTTTCATTTAATTTGTTTTCAAAGTTTAAAATTCTCCCATCACAGCTACTTTAGGCAAATGTACAAACAACAATTAATACTGCTAAAAGTAAACAAGATTCCCTATGCGCAGAATACAGCATAAACCTACTAACATTAGGGAAAGGATAAAAGAATTAGCTTTTCATAGTGCCCTGAAAGTTAAATTCAGGCTGGCTTAGAAGGAAGCAAATTTCAAACTCAAGACCTCTTTACTGAGAAAAAGTATGGTAATAGCTGCCAGCCATTCACATTCAGGGACATCATACATAACTAACTATACATGGTGAGACAAAGGGATTCTTATTTCTTAGACTCAAACTTTGTCAAGATTTAAAGCTCAATAATATATATACTATCTGCTGTGCTTTTTCATGCTTCTGTTTTCCACAGTAGGGTTTAGAGGGTTTTTTTTCGGTCTCACATCTGATCTCCTATCACTATGAACACTTATCACTACATAACACTTTTACATATATTTTGTAGCTCAACTACTTAGTTCAGCAGTTTTTTCTGAGCTCTTAAACAAATGTCATTCCAGTTCCACTGTTTTATTGCAATTTATATTTCTTAAATCAGTCTATGGCTTATGCCTCATTTTCACTATATAGGAAGAATAAGCCCAGGGAAGACTTTTTTCCATAACCTCAGAGGAGAAGATGAACATATAGCACTACTGCTGATACCAACAAAGATCTGGCTAAATGCTCAGCATTTAACCTTCCCAACCAAACATTTGCCCATTTTTTCCTTTTAGTTTCCCTGCAGTGATACAGAAGTTTAAAATGAGTGTTCTTACCTGTCAGTTTTTGGCACCACTTTTCCATTTGTTGCTTCACTCAGAAAATGCTATGAAAATAAATGCTAACAAAACAATATTGACATTAGCAATTATAACCATATAGAAACAATAAAACAGTATTGGTATATTATTATAATATGAATAATGATCTTACACAAAGTTGACTAATTTATCAACAGCATACTCCATTGCATACCAGAAAATTATTTATACGAGCCTGGGCCTCGGGAGACGTCTCTTCTCCAAAGACATACACACAACCACTTAAAGGGCTGGATGATGCTATTGTAATGACTCATATAGTTTCTGAAATAGCTGTCACTTGAAATCAGTATTAACCAATGTGTGGTGACAGAAACAAGACAGGGAACAGAAGAATGTGACTAAGATCAAACATTGTGTGAAACTATGGCTATGTCTACACTATAGGGTTTTTCCAGGATTCCAGAAAAACTCCGTGTCCAGGGAACACGTATGCTCTTCTGTTTTGTTTGTTTTGTTTTGGCAGAAGAGCAGATACACCCTTTCAGAAGCCCTGTCTTTTTCCTTCAATGAGGAAGAAGGGTTCTTCTAAAAGAGGAAGCTTTTCTGAAATTTGACCTAGTGTAGACGGGCCAAATTTCAGAAAAACCTCTTCCAAAAAAAAAACCAATTGAAAAAAGGCAGGCAAATTTTTCCGATAGATCACTGTAGTGTATCATAGAACTGGAAGAGACCTCAGAAGGTCATCAAGTCCAGCACCCTGCTCTAGGCAGGACCAATTCCAACTAAATCAACCTGGCCAGGGCTTTGTCAAGCCGAGACTTAAAAACCTCTAAGGATGGAGATTCCACTACTTCCCTAGGTAATCCATTCCAGTGTTTCACCACCCTCCTAGTGAAATAGTTTTTCCTAATATCCAACCTGGACCTCTCCCACCACAACCTGAGAACATTGCTCCTTGTTCTGCCATCTGTCACTACTGAGAACAGCCTCTCTCCATCCTCTTTGGAACCTCCCTTCAGGAAGTTGAAGGCTGCTATCAATCAAATCCCCCCTCACTCTTCACTTCTGCAGACTAAACAGACCCAAGTCCCTCAGCCTCTCCTCATAAGTCATATGCTCTAGCCCCCTAATCATTTTGGTTGCCCTCCGCTGGACCCTCTCCAATGCATCCACATCCTTTTTGTAGTGGGGGGCCCAGAATTGGACACAATACTCCAGATGCGGCCTCACCAAAGCCGAATAAAGGGGAATGATGACATCTCTGGATCTGCTGGCAATGCTCCTCTTAATGCAACCTAATATGCCATTAGCCTTCTTGGCTACAAGGGCACACTGTTGACTCATATCTAGCTTCTCATCCACTGTAACCCCCAGGTTCTTTTCTGCAGAACTACTACTTAACCGGTTGGTCCCCAGCTTGTAACTATGCTTGGGATTCTTCCGTCCCAAGTGCAGGACTTTACACTTGTCCTTGTTGAACCTCATCAGATTTCTTGTGGCCCAATCCTCCAATTTGTCTAAGTCATTCTGTACCCTATCTTTGCCCTTAAGCGTATCTACCTCTCCCCCCAGCTTAGTGTCATCTGCAAACTTGCTGAGGGTGCAATCCATCCCCTCATCCAGATCATTAATAAAGATATTGAACAAAACTGGTCCGAGAACCGAACCTTGGGGCACTCCGCTAGAAACCGACCGCCATCCTGACATCGAGCCATTGATCACTACCCGCTGGGCCCGGCCTTCTAGCCGTCTTTCTATCCATCTTACCGTCCATTTATCCAATCCACAATCCCTTAACTTGCTGGCAAGAATATTGTGGGAGACTGTATCAAAAGCCTTGCTAAAGTCAAGGTATATAACATCCACTGACTTCCCCATGTCCACCGAGCCAGTTACCTCATCACAGAAGCTAATCAGATTGGTCAGGCACGACTTGCCCTTTGTGAATCCATGCTGACTATTCCTAATCACTTTCCTCTCATCCAAGTGCCTCAATATGGATTCCTTAAGGATCTCTTCCATGATTTTTCCAGGAACCGAGGTAAGACTGACCGGCCTATAGTTCCCTGGATCGTCCTTCTTCCCTTTTTTGAAGATGGGCACTACATTTGCCTTTTTCCAGTCATCCGGGATTTCTCCCGATCTCCATGACTTTTCAAAGATAATAACCAAAGGCTCCACAATGACAATTGCCAACTCCCTCAGTACCCTCGGATGCACCAAGTCTGGACCCATGGATTTATGTACTTTTAGCTTTTCTAAATAGTTCCTAACCTGTTCTTTACCCACCATGGGCTGTCCATCTTCATCCCATCTTGCATCACTTGGCGCAGAAGTCCAGGAGCCAACCTTGTCCGTGAATACAAAGGCAAAGAAAGCATTGAGTACTTCAGCTTTCCCCACATCATCTGTCACTAGGTTACCTCCTTCGTCCATTAGGGGCCGCACACCCTCTCTGATCACCTTCTTCTTGTTAACATGCCTGTAGAAACTTTTCTTGTTATCCTTCACATCCTTAGCCAGTTGCAATTCCATTTGCGCTTTCGCCTTCCTGATAATCCCCCGGCATTCTCGAGCTATACCTTTAAACTCCTCCCTGGTCATTTGTCCAAGTTTCCACTCTTTCTAAGCTTCCTTTTTGTGCTTAAGTTCACCAAGGATTTCCCCTGTAAGCCAGTCCGGTCTCCTACCATGTTTGCCTCTCTTGCTACGCGTCGGGATGGTTTCTTTCAATAAGGCTTCTTTAAAATACTGCCAGCTGTCCTGGACTCCTTTTCCTTTCATGTTAACATCCCAGGGGATTCTGCCCATCAGATCTCGGAGGGAGTCAAAATCTGCTTTTTTGAAGTCCAAGGTGTGTATTTTACTACTCTTTTCTTCCTTTGGTCAGGATCCTGAAATCTACCATCTCATGATCACTGCTTCCCAGGTTGTCACCCACCTCCACTTCCCCTATTAGTTCCTCCCTGTTTGTGAGCAGAAGGTCAAGCTGCGCACGGCCCCTGGTCGGATCCTTCAGCACCTGTGTCAAGAAGTTATCCCCAACATTCTCCAAAAACTTCCTGGATTCCCTGTGTACTGCCGTATTGGTTTCCCAGCAGATGTCAGGATGATTAAAGTCCCCCACGAGAACCAGGGCCTGCGATCTGGAAGCTTCGCTCAATTGTCTGAAGAAAGCCTCATCTACCTCATCCACCTGATTCGGTGGCCTGTAGCAAACACCAACCACAACATCAATGCTGTTGTTTGCTCCTTTAAACTTAACCCATAGACTCTCAACAGGTTTTTCTCCCTCTTTATACTGGAGTTCAGAGCAATCGTAGTGTTCTCTTACATATAGTGCAACTCCTCCTCCTTTTCTCCCCTGCCTGTTGTTCCTGAACAGTCTATACCCTTCCATGACAGCGCTCCAGTCATGCGAGTCATCCCACCAAGTCTCTGTTATCCCAATTAAATCATATTTCTTGGTCTGGGCCAGGGCCTCCAGTTCTTCCTGTTTGTTGCCCAGGCTTCTCGCATTAGTGTACAAACACTTCAGGTAACCAGTTGATCATCCTATCTTCGCCATTCGAAACATGGGTCCTCCTTTCTTGCCCCTTCCTCTCTGCATTTCTTCCCGGTATCGGACTTTCGCACTCCCCTCAGGGTTTTGGTCACCGTCCCCCGACGAACCTAGTTTAAAGCCCTCCTCACTAGGTTTGCAAGCCTGCCCGCGAAGATGCTCCTTCCTCTCTTCGTTAGGTAGATCCCATCTCTTCCTAACAATCCTTGTGCCCGGAACAGAGTCCCATGGTCGAAGAAACTAAAGCCCTCTCTGCGACACCATCTGCGCAACCACACATTTACATCCTCAGTTCGACGATCCCTGCCCAGTCCTTTCCCTTCAACAGGGAGGATGGAGGAGAATACCACTTGCACTCCAAATTCTTGGATCCTTCTTCCTAGCGCTACATAATCCGCACTAACATGCTCAAGATCATTCTTGGCCGTATCATTAGTTCCCACGTGGAGAAGCAGGAAGGGGTAGTGATCCGAAGGTTTGATCAGCTTGGTAAGCCTCTCAGTGACATCCTGAATGCGAGCTCCCGGTAAGCAGCACACCTCTCAAGATTCCAGGTCCGGACGGCAGAGGGATGGCTCCGTCATTTCCTTTTGGGCGTGGTGGCCGTGGAACCCCCATCCGTAGGACTACGCATCCCATGCCTTCCAGTAGATGGTGTTCCCTTCTGGTTTCTTCCTTGTGAGGTTCCTTCCAGAGCTTTCAGCACTGCAGAGCCTGTGGAGAGAGCTTGAAAGCGATTGCTTACCTCTATAGCATCGGGGAATTCCCGTGCTGGCCTTTTCCCCCCTTCTAGAAGTTACATGCTGCCAGTTCTCTTCTTGGTTGCGTACTGCCCTCTCTGGCTCTTCTGCCTGCCGTGCTTGAAGGATTAAATGCTGCCTTCTATCGAGGAAGTCTTCATCCTCTCTGATCAAGCGTAGGGTCGACACTTGGGCCTCCAGTCCTCTAATTTTCTCTTCCAAAATGTCGACCAGCTTGCACTTGGTGCAGATGAAATCCGTTCTTTCTTCCGGGAGGAAGACAAACATGGCACACGCTGTGCAGGTAACAACAGTAGACCCATCACCAACCATAGCTGCTGTCCTGGAAAAGGGATTTAAAAACAAAGGCAAGAGAACCTCCCGCCCTTCCCTCTCCCCTTCCGAACTCCCTCTGAAAACTCCCTGTTAGCAATCACCTACAGAGCTACAGCAAACCTATAAATTACAGGTAAGTTGTGGTGTGTAGCAATCCTTTCTATCCCTGCTTTCTCTCATATAACATAAAAATACAAAACATTTACCAGACAGGTAATGTTCCTTTAGCAGTCCAAATATTCTGAAGCATGCTGTCCCAGATACTACATTGTTATTGACAAAAAACCAACACCATTCCCTTTTTTCAAGGAATGACTTGAACATTACAAACTGATGAACTAAAAAGCTGTTTCGTTTACCAGCCATTGACATTAAGAAAGAAATGGTTACTAACCTTTCTGTAAGTGCTATTCTTTTTTAGATGATGTTACACATTCATTCCATTGTAGGTACACTCCTAGTACAATCACCAGAAATTTTTCTCCCAGTGCTACCTGTCAGGGCAGCTTGGGTAGCCTTTGCTAGTGCATGCTTATAGCACTGATATAAAGGGCCCAACCAATCCTGTGTCCCATAATTCCTTCTTTCCAGACAACTCCAATGTAGAGGAGGAGGAGGGTGGGTCGTGAAATGGACACGAACAACACAACTAGAAGAATAGTTACAAAAAGGTTAGTAACCATTTTTTTCTTTGAATCCATGCTCATGACCATTCCACTGTAGGTAATTCCCAAGCAGTTGCACGGGAGATGGGATCAACTTCATGGCCCTGCATGGTGACCACAAAACCTGGAATCAGTCCTAACCTGTTAAATAATGGTGTAATGGGCAGAAAAACACACTGAAACCTGCATTGCTGCTCTGCAAATGTCCTGAATAGGGACTTCTGAATGCCACTGATGCTTGGGCTCTTGTGGAGTGAGGCAGTTACGATAGCTGTTAGTGGAACACCTGCCTGCTCATAACATGTGCAAATACACAACGTGATCCAAGACCAAATTCTCTTATGCAGTGATGGGGAGACCTTTCATCCATCAGCTACCACTATGTAGTGTTGGATAAATTTATGGAACGGTTTGTTCATTTCTACGTAGGATTCAAAAGCACATCTAACATCCAGAATGTGAAGACACTTCTCCTGCGTCTTTTCAAATTGATAGGAAGATTGCCTGAATACTATGGATCTGGGAAATGACCTTTGGAAAGAATCTAGGATAGGGATGTAGCTGCAACTTATCCTTAAAGAAGAGAGAGTTTGAAGGTTCTGACATGAGGGCACGGATCTCCAAGATCCTTTTGGCCAAAGTAACAGCCACTAGAAAGGCTTCTCGCATGAGAGATATGACAAGGGGCTATGTTGCTGATGGTTCAAATGGGGGACTCATAAGTTTTGTTAATACCTGATTTAGGTCTTAGGGAGGGACAGGTTCTTCAATGTGGGAGGGTACAGTCTTTCAGGAAAGAGTTAAAGAAATAGACAGCGTGACAGGGCCAGGTCAGAGGGATACTAAAGAGTGCTAGAAGGAATGTATGTGAACCCTAAATTAAGTAGGTCTCTGTTTGCTGGGTAAACTGGCAGGGGCTGGCCTAGAGCCAGCAGGAACTTTCCAGAAGCAGTCTGGACAATCAGGCCAGTTAAGAACACCTGTAGCTAATTAGGAGCCTTCCAGAGCCAAGGGAGTCAAGCTAATTAGACCACCTGGGGCCAATCAAGAACCAGTTGAGGATGGTAAAAGGGCTCCTCTTCTGCTAGTTAGGGGACACATGAGAAGGAAGTAAGGAGCCAAAGTGTGGACATTGAGAGGAGTCTGGGTGAGAGCTGTGAGCTGCAAATCAGGAAGACTGTGTTGGAGCAGCAGGATAAGCTGCACAGGTACCAGAGAAACGGTACTGGAAGGGATTATTTGGGGAAGTAGTTTCCAGATGGGGAGTAGAATAAATCTCATCTGTTGCCACTGCCTTAGGGTCCCTGGCCCACCTCCCCCAACTCTACATTACCATCAGTGTCTATCCCTGGATAGGAAGGCCAGGACTATAAAGGGGTTTCACACACACATTATCGACTAGCCTGCGATGAGCAAGGCTCAGTAGGCTGTGAACTCTGCCTCTAGTAAAGAAAGAGACCACATAGCAGAACACAGCAAATCTGAGGCTGAATACTATCTGCCAGAGGTGGATAGGATCCACGGTCACAGCCATAGTTCTGCCACAACAGACATTTTATGAAAAAATGGACCAGTTAGCAATCTGAGGATAGAATATCAAAAACACTGCAAGGTTAACCTTAGGAGATCTCAAGCATAATACCCAAGAATGTCTTGCAGATATTACCATGTGGGCAAGACTTTACGGTAGGAAGCTTATATGGAGAACCATTTCCATATAGAAAGGTAAGCATTAGCCCTGATGGAAGGCTTTCTACTACCTAATAGGACTTGGTAGAACTGATCCAAAGTGCTCTGGAATTTACCCATAAAGTTTCCATGCAGTCAGGTGGAAGGAGCTGATGTTTGGGTGAAGCTTTCAATCAGGATCTTCAAAGATCAGGTCTGGATGTAGAAGGAGTGGAATTGATGCCACCACTACAAGGCCTGGCAGAGTGGCAAACCTAGTGCTGATGAGGCCAACCAGAGGCTCTAAGAATTATTCATGCCTGATCCTACTTCATTTTCAGTGCAAACTTGTGCCAAAGAAAAGTAAGAGAAACTCTAGTAGAGGTGACCTGTCTACAGGAGTAAAGTGTCCATGAGTTCACCTTTACTTCAGTCTTGCACAGCACAAAACTGTTGATACTACTTGCCAGGTGGCAAACAGACCCCCCCCCCCCCCCCCCAACTGCTGGAAAATGTCCCTTGCAAAGTCCAGGTCAAGGAACCACTTCTGGTGACTGAAGAAAGACACACTGAGGCAATCTGCATTCCCAGAAGGTGATAAATCTCAAGATGCACTGAGTGGGCTATGCAGAAGCTGAATTACTTCCTGATGAAAGGGATAGAATGAGCTACTCACTGCCTATTGAGTAGAACATGGTTGCCATGTTTTCTGAGAGAACCAACAAGTTCTTGCTTACAATGCAAGAACCAGAGAAGATACCATGGACGATAAAGTACTGATGGCGAGCATACTGAAGCCAGCAACATCTGAAGGGGGCTGAGATGGAGACTTAGGATGGATGTTGGTACAATGGATGTTGTACCATGTCCATTCATGAGGCAGTGAGGCCCAAAAGTCTGACAAGGCTAGGCTAATGTAATGGGGGTGATCCTGAGATGCACGATCAAGGACATGATCCTCTGAAACAAGGTCTTGTAGTAGAAAACCTCTGGCTAGGGTCCTGAACACTGCTCCAATAAACTTTATCCTCTGTATTGGAGTGAGGGTAAACTTCTGTATGTTTATTATAGAGCCTGGGATGTCAACTAGATGAAGTGGATGCTGGATTCTACCTGCACCCTGAGCAGCTGATCCGGCACAGTGGGGCAGTCTAGACCCACCACGGTCGACAAGGGAAGCCTTTTCACGAGGCATACCTAAGCAGTCGACAAAGGCTTGCCTTTGTTGACCGTGGCGTGTCTAGACTGCCCTGCTGTGCTGGATCAACTGATCCTCAGCACAGCGCAGTTGCTATTTTTATTTTAATGAAGTGGGGATTATTTAAATCCCTGCTTCTTTGCCTATGCCGAATAAACTATTTTACATGGCTCCATCGACGGAGCCATGTAGTCTAGACATAGCCCATGGGTATGTCTAAACTACATCCCTTTTTCGATAAAGGGATGTAAATTAGACATATTGAAATTGTAAATGAAGCCGGGATTTGAATTTCCTGTGCTTCATCTGCATAATTGCAGCCGTGGCTTTTTTTTTTTTTTGAAAAGCCGCTTTTCAGAAAAAAAAAAACCCACTGTCAAGATGGGGATCTGTCCACAGAAATGCCCCGTTTCGAAAGATCCTGTAACCCTCAAAAAATGAGGCATTTCTGTCAAAAGATCCCCATCTTAAACTCGTTTTTTTCCCAAAAAGCAGCTTTTCAGAAAATAGCCATGGCCATTATGTAAATGAAGCACTGGAAATTCAAATCCCAGCTTCATTTACGATTTTGACATGTCTAATTTACATCCCTTTATCGAAAAAGGGACGTAGTTTAGACAAAATCATGTGAAACTGTGGCTCTCGTCCAGAAGGGAAAAATGCATCTCCTGGACAAAAAGTTGCTGCTGTAGGGTCCCTAAAAAAGGAGAGGAGAGGTTGATGGTAGGAATGAACTAAAGGGAATCTCTCATTTCCACTGTACTCAGCACCCAATGGTCCATGATGATATGGGATCATGCATTGGTGAAGTGGGACAGGTGATCTGCAAATAAAGGGAAAACAGGATCTGGCATCACAGGAACTGGTATAACGTCCTCTAGCATGAACTATCAACATTATTCTGAAAATGTAAATTTTGTGAAACTCTCCAAACATACCAATTCTTGTCTTTTACTGTCAACAAAATACTTCAACATTGGTTTAAAATACTTCAACATTGGTTTTAATCAACAGAAATCATTACATTTCACAGAAATTCAATCAATGGGACACTTGACAGTTTTGTTTTGCTGCTAAACCTCTGAAATTAAGCAAAAACTTTTCAGCGACAGCACAACTCAACTTGGCCTCTCTGTTTTCATCCAGTAACCATGACCAATATTTTAACTTGATGTATGTCATGACAGAAAATGATACTTCACAAAGCAATGTTGAACCAAACATGGAAAAAGTTTGGCAACTTCAGTTTTCAAAATAGCAAACTAATTCTCTTGCAAGAGTATAACCCACAGTGTCTAAACTGATTCTTTTTTTGATTGATCAAGATGGCTTTGAAGTGTGAGCATTTCTTCTTCAAACAAACATTTGTCCAGGTCCAGCAAATTAATGTGGTCTTGAGAATTATTGATGTCAAACTGAAATGAGTTTTTCATGAATTGAAATGCCAACATGAAGCTTTTAAAATCTGCAAAACACTGGCTGAATTTCATTGCTAGGTTTATAAGCCATCTCACATAGTGCTGACAATCAAGGTCATCACACCCAAATTCACTATCTCTAGCAATTTTCTGCAACTTTGGGAAGTGGGTGAATTCTCCTACCTTCATTTGAATGACGGAATAGCTGTAGAGCTTAGAAGTGAACTCCAAAATCTGCTTGGCCACATTACAAAAAACCTTCCCCTTTCAGATTTAGCTCATTGAAATGAAAAAAGATATCAGTCAGGAACCACAAATCAAATTGCCACTGCTTATCTTTAATAGGAAAGCTGGACAGTATTTCTGCTTTCTCAACAAGAAAGTCTTTGATAGAAGTAACTAGTTCAAGGAACTGCTGAAGCACCTTGCCACGATTCAGCCATTACACATTAACAAAACATATGATTTCAGAATGCTCAAATTTGATTTTTCAAAAATTCCATAACTTGGCAATAGTTCAGAGCACTGCTGCGAATGAAATTCACAATTTTGATTTTCAGAATAGACAAATCCAGAATTTTTTCCCATCATAGCTAGTGCATCATCGGTTCTAACAGAAGCCAATTTTGCTAAATACAAGTTGAAATCATTTGAGATACTTTTGAAAGCACTGAATATACCAGATCCATAGGTCTGATTCGATCTCGCAACCCATATACAGAGCAGTTTTTTTATGAATCTGGAAATCATGTTACAAAATGAATTCAGAAGATGAGCTGAGAAACATAACTGATGTCATAAGACTCAATCAGTGTTTGACCTACTTATTGGCACTAAAGTTCAACTTGCAACTGGGTTTTCAGATCAATGGACAAATCTTTCAACCGACGGGCAACTGTTTAGTGACTTAGCTGAAAATTTTGAAGGCTCTGTAAAATGTTTTTTGCATCTGTTCATTATGATTTTCAAGCAATGTTTTCAGGACAGAAAATATTTTTTTCCATCATTTCTCCGTCTATGAATGACTTCTTGCTGCAGATATCCACACTGCTTTACAGCTGGCCAAAGTTACCAGTTCAGATGAAGATAGAAACCACTTCAAAACCTTCTACTACTTTTCAAAATCCAATTTCAGCTGACCAATTTTATCAGCTCATTCTTTACTTCCAATATGATACACTGGATTGAAATCACTGTGCTGCCTTTGGAAATGCCATCTTACATTGTCAGTCTTATTTACCACAATGCAGGAAACTGAAGCACTGTACAAACTCCTACATATGGCCACTATTGGAGGCCCCGAATCAGTCCATGCAGGGTAGCTTGCAAGGAAGGCCTGGCTATGGACTTCTCCTTATCTGCCAACGAGAATGCCTGTCTCACCTCTTGGGGAAATAAGTCCTTGAATTTCAACAAGGAGTTCCATATGCTGAAGTCTTATGTACCCAGCAGAGCCTACTGGCTAGTGAATCTATGCTGCAGTTTCTATCAAAAATGTCTTGGTATTTTTGCCTTAAGAGATGCCTTTTGCAGTTTCTGCCTTCCCTCTGGTTGTCTGTGGATACCACCAAGGATCCTGAGGGGACGGCATGGGATGAGTGTATAGGAACTCATAATCCAAGGATTTCCTCTTAAGCTTTTTCATGTGGAGGGGAAGAGAAGTAGGGGTTACCCACAGGGCTTTCACGGAATCCGCAATGGCCTTGCTGAGAGGCAGGGCTCCTCTTGACAGGTCCACTGATGCCAGAATGTCAACCAGGCTATGGGAGAATTACTTTACCTTCATCTGTAAGTTTAAGGCCACCTTCCTCAGCTGCTCCTGATAGACTTTGTAGTCATTCTGGGAACGCAACATGCCTACCCCTGTCAAAGAAGTCTGGCACTAGCTGAGCCACTTCTTTCCCTTCTGCACCAATAGGATCCCAAAGAGCCAGTTCCTGAAACTGAGTTTAGTACTAGAATCTGGATTTTGTACCAAATAGCAACATCTCAAGTGGAGAACTAGTATTAGAAGAAATTCCTACAAACTCTAAAAAGGGCCACTCCAACTAGTACCACCGAGGGGAAAATTTCCAGTGACCATGTTCGGGGTGCACACAAATCTTCAGTAGAATGCACATGTACAAACATCCAAAGAAGAAAGCAAGTCTGGTCACTCTGGATTCTGTCTATGCAATCCAAATGGTAAGATATATCTTCTGTCCTCACACAAATCAAAAAAGTTAGCCACTGATGCTACACGATACTATCAAAAAGGGCAATCACCTTCCAAAGTTAAAATAGGGGCAATTCCACAGTTACAGACCAGGATGGGAGGAACACCTGAAAGAAATAAATATCAGCATATCAACAGCCTTACCTTGATCCTCCAATTCCCTGTCAACTTTCTTGTAGAAAGTGTTAAGCAAATTAAAGTTGCCTCCAACCACAAGTCCTGCACCAGAAAACCAATTTCCCCATGATACTTGATACCCAAGGTATGTCTACACTGCAACTAGACACTCACTCCGGGATCAGAACATCTACACCACAGGCTAAGGCCTGGCCTCCAAGACTCCCAAGTTGGACACACCTGGTTGGCCGGTGCCACAAGGGCTTGTTGAGATTAGGAAAATTTCACCTACATGTAGTTATACCACTGCAATCCCTCAATATAGACTCTCCATATTGTGAAAAAGAGGGCTTACAAATGATAGCTTACTAGAGGAGGAGTTATACAGGTGGAGTCAATGTACAACAAGGTTTTTACCAGTGTAACTACATTAATGAAGTAAAATATCACTAAGATAGGAGTGACTCAAACTTGCAGGCTACGTCCTACACTGCAGACTTCTAGCACAAGTATTGTTTTGCGAGAGTGCTTGTGCAAAAGGTCTTCCACGAGAGCACATTCACACTGCCATGTGCTTTTGCACAAGAGCATCCATGGCAGTGTGGACATTCACTTGCGCAAGACAACTCATAAGGGTTTTTTGCGCAGGAAATTCGTGTTGCTTATCTACACTGCCTTCTTGTGGAAGAGCTCTTGACAGCAGTGGTTAAAACTTTGCTAATATAAAACAAAGTGAAGCTATGAGCAGGAGGCAGGCCCCTGCTCACAGAAGTTATCAAGAACAGGGCTGATATTACTGAAACACTCCTATCTAAGAGGTACTAAGGACAGACCATAAGCACATTCCAGAAGGGTTGTAACAGAACACCTCATGTAGAAACGTCTTGGTACCAATATACACCTCCCTCCCCCGGGTCTAAACTGACAGCAAGATAGTGATTAAACACCCATGTACGAGGTAATGGGTGATAACTATGCAACAGGAAGTGGCAATCTGGCACAGTAGGAGTGATGTATAACTTGTTTGTACCTGAGTATAAAAATGTACCCCAAAGAATTGTCTTTTTCTGACCTAGGAGACAGTGGTGAATCCCATGCTACTGACTGAGTCCATTGTAATGAGCATACATATGTTAGCCTAACAGTTGATATCTAATCCACAGAACTTAAGAACGTGCTCCGTCTACAAAAATCTGTCCTGGTACCTTCGATCTTCATCTGGTTTTTTGGCTTTTGAGAGGCTCTCTTGGAGTCTGCTATAGTTGCATAAGCCAACATGACACACAGAGGTCTGTAATACATGGATGTATGTTCCAATCCCTCATCTTACTACAGCATCATATTTTCTGTTAAAATGGTGTGTCTTTTGTGTAGCCAAGTCCTAAAATTCTGCATCTCATTAGATCAGTGGTAAGATTACTGAATTCTATATGGAGAAATTATATCTGTGCCATCAGTGGAAAAAGCTTTATTTAGATGAAGCTCCAGTTTAATATATTCTGAGTTCTCACATGAGAAAACATCTTCTTTAATCATGACAAAATTAGAAATTCATTTCTCTTATTTGCAAGGTGCTCAATATATTGCACAACAGAAGAGAAGTTTAGATACAAGGTATATAAACAGTCAACATTGTTATAGAAAACAAAATGCATACATCAGATTCTGCTTAGAGGACAACTTAATACATCCTTCAAGAAGGGCAGAAGTCCAATCACATATCGTAATACTACTGCATATGCCCAGTGCAATTGACCGCACTCAATTTTTATGCAGTGTGAAGAACTAAACTTGCAGACTTCCTGCTACATTAAGATGTCTCTACTCTGCAAATACACACACACAAATTAAAAAAATAATTCTGTTTGTGACCTTTATTAATCCTTGAATTATACTTATGCTTATGAATACTTCCTGATCTCCCACTTATCTGAAATACATTAACTTTAAAGAAATAAATCTGTTACAAACTGGTATCAGTCCTATGTATTCACACAAAGTGCTGAATAAAGATCAAGAGTTAAACTGACACTTCAAGTACAACTCAAGGACTATTTCTAAATGTTGGAGCTTCTAAGAGGTAATGCACTTGATTGCCTTGTGAGAAACAAAATATTTTTCATTATTTTACCAGGTGCAAGGAATGGTTAGTAATGCCACCAGGCTCTACTAAACAATATTTATCAACTATTATTGTAGACTGCAAGGGAAACTAAGGCTAACTAAAAAAGTGTGTACACCTAATGCACCCCCTGCGCACACACCCCAAAAAAACCACACATTACCTTTTTCAAAGAATTTTTTTTAGTTAACTTTATTTTTTTACAGCTTATTTAAGTGCCTCATCTCACAATCTTTTACAAGTGAAGTCTTCCAGTGAGTTCAACATCTGCATGGCTGAAGTAATACTTGTTTGAATGTAAATTGCAGGACATTGTACTCAAAAGAAATTTTGAAATAGCTGCATTACCGGCACCAGAAAAATTTAGCTTAAGTGCAATATTATTATGTCAAATTCTTAGCAGAAGACATTTTCTTAAAATAATATTAACATTTTCTTAAATATCTTGCCTCAGATATTGACTACCTCTATTTCAGAAATATAGTGGCCTCAAATGAAATACCTTCCTATTACTGGTACAGATTTCTGAATCTTAACATTTTTCTCTACCAAATGATTGTCATTTTACATTTAAGACAAATGTTTATCAAGGGCTGCCTTCACCAAGCATCATCTATTACAATCATCCTTAAATAATGTCAAACTGGGTAGTTCAAAGATGGGGAACCTTTTTTGGATCTATGCCCACAGATAGTCTGTAGGGAGTGCTTTCCTACAACACACAGACATTTTCTTCTCCCATCAGGCAGAGCGCATGGGTCATATCCTGCCTTGATTGGGGTCCTCAGAACCTCATGGGTTGGATCAAGGCAAGATGCAGGTCAGACCTTAGGTTTCCCACCCCAGGGTAGTTTCTCATAACAAAATACAAGGACAGGTCAGCAATTACACTGTCCAAACACCAGCCTAATTATCTGACTAACTTTTGCTTTAAAATCTCAAAGCAGAACTCCATATTGTCCTGTAAATCTGACTTGCCTACTAAATCTTAAATGTGCTCTTTTCCAATTAGCTCATTTTATTTTTAGGACATTCTTATAGTAATGGATTACACTGGGAAGGCGTCAGTGGTTCCATATAAACTTCAATTTAGCTGAGATGATTTTACATGCCTCCTACAACATTATACCACACACACTCAAATGGTAGAATTGACTCGCTGTTGATTTCTATGTTGAGAAGGGTAAATTCTTCGTTTTACTTCATCTTACTTCATCAAGAGTCAAATGCAAATTTCCAGTTAGTAATAACGACAGTTGTGTGTTCATTTCCTCTAGATTAAACTGTGTCTTCATAGCTTTAAAATCAAACAAATTTTAATGATTATGTAAGAGGGTTGAAAAATAGCACTTTAGTTTCAAATTATTTTAAAGAGAGTCAGCCTTTCCCAGGCTAAATTATGCTATATGTTGTCAGACATAGTGTATCTAAATAATTTCATTCACTTCCTAGAGTGATTTTTTTTCTAGTTCTAAAATAACATGAGACTAGATAACGAGAAATCTGACAATTACATAGCATGAAAAATACACACCTGAAGTAAAACAAGACAAAATCCACTCTCTCCTTGCCTACTAAGAAAACTAGTTACAGTAAAACTCCATTAGTCCGGCATCCAATGCTCCGGGACTCCTGATGGTCCGGCACCATCAGGAACCTGGAAGTGCTGGGGCAGCCGGACAGGCTTCCCCCATTCAGCTGCTGCTGAAACTGACCAGCAGCTGAATCGGGGAAGCCGGGAGCAGAGCAGCTGGGGTGCTGATGGGTTGGTCCCGCAGCGCCGTCCTTTGGCGAGGGGCGGCGCTACAAGACCAACCCGGCAGCACCCCAGCTGCTTTGCCCCAGGCGTCCGGATTCAGCCGCTGCTGAAACTGACCAGTCAGTTTCACCAGCAGGCTGAATCCGGACCCCTGGGGCAGAGCAGCTGGAGTGCTGCCGGGTTGGTCCCGCAGCGCCAAAGGAAGGCGCTGCGGGACCAACCCGGCAGCACTCCAGCTGCTCTGCCCCAGGCGTCCCCAAGAGCAGCTGGGGTGCTGCCGGGTTGGTCCCGCAGCCCCCGAGGGAGAGCGCTACGGGACCAACCGGGCAGCACCCCAGCTGCTCTGTCCCAGGCGTCCCCGATTCAGCTGCTGCTGAAACTGACCAGCAGCAGCTGAATCAGGGACGCCTGGGGCAGAGCCGGACTATCGTAAGGGGGGGGCTATGAGGGGTCTGGGGTGGCATCCCCTCCCACCCCACTCCAGACCCCTCATAGCCCCCCCTTCTGATAGTCCGGCATATCTGATAATCCGGCACCCCCTGGGTCCTAAAGGTGCCAGATTATCGGAAGTTTACTGTACTTGTTTCCAATTTTGGTAAAGCAGGCTACGCTAAACCATTTAATAAAAACCATAAAGAGAGGTTACTTCACAAAATCATACAATTACTATTTCCAAGGTGATAAACACTAAATACAATTATTCAGAAGTGACCATTAGCGCTGGAGATTTTCATTTCAGGCAATCAAAATTAATGTACTTTTTGTATAGTGATTGAGATTACAGGCTATTGTGCATGCAGTAATTTGGACCCAATCCTGCATTACTAATGTAAATCCCTTTAATGTCAATAGGAGATGCACAGATTTAAAGACTGCAGGATTGGGACCTTCTATACAGTGTAAATTCATTTTTTTCTTTTACTACCCGAGACAATTTCATTTTATAATTAAAAACAGCAGCCACCGTTATGAAACATTTTCCACTCTCTGAAAGCCTGGGTTGTAAGATATTTTAAGATTTCAAAATATATGTAAGCTTATAAAATTTATTCATGTAATATTTAGATATGTTTAGATATAAAAGGTATTTTGATTTCACTACAAGCTTCAACAAGTATATACTATTAAAACTGGACAATATATATGATTTGGAATCTACATGGGCACAATTTAAAACAAATGTAAAAGTGAAAAATACTATAATACAAAAACAATTTAAAGCTTTAAATGAGACAAATGTATTAAATTTAAACCAACCCAAAAATAGTACCATATTCAGAAAGTCAGCTTCAGAGTGTAAAAGGGAAAAAGGAGAATAAGGGATATAGGACAAATCAGGAAATCTGGATTTACTGAGGTACAACAAATAGATGGTTTCTATAATAGGGCAAACGATCTTTACTATCTTTCCATGGCAAATCCTTAAAATACAAAAATTCAACTAAAATCACCTGTCATAATTGAAATTTCACATGTAGTAAAGGCAAGGTAATATTCAGTTATGTCCTGTCAAATATTTGCCTCACTGACATTATCTACAGAAGAGTTGGCTATCTTTTACACAGTGACTCCTTATATAGTTTGAAAGAGTTTCAGTACAAAATGACACAACATACAGATCTGTACACAAATCCAACAGAACGTTTTTCTGTCTCCCAAAGAAGTTATCTTAAAGCAAGATACCTGAGATTTCACAATATCTTCAGTGTCCTTATCACAATCGTAAATATACATTTCAGATTTTAAAAAAAGACTACACCCTTGAACATGTGCATTATGGTTAAAAAAAACCTATAGCTTTAAGGAGCTGAAGAAAACACCCCATTTGAGAGACTTCATTTTTGCTGTTGCACATTCAGGAACGCCCTTTCACTGAAGAACACTCTATTTATTGAGCAGCAGACCAACATTAGAGGGCACTTTTTTAATGCAAACACCACATGGCTCCTGTAAACTTTGAAAAATTCAGTAACAATACTTCACTTGGATGAAGTACTTCCTCCAGTCAATGAATACCTGAAGAGGAAAATAAATGGTTATTTTTGTCACTTTCAAAATAATTATATAACAAACAATGGTTAAAAATCATTAAATGGTGCTGTAAATAGAAACTTAAAGCTTTGTTCTTCTCAAGATCATACTTACCACAACTACTCTATTCAACAGAAATTACAACAACCAACTCTCAACTGTCTTTTAATGGGCACCCAATCATTTTCTTTTAAATCTCCTAATTTGGAGAACTTGGTATCTCAGCCACCTCAAAATGTTGTGGGACAGGCAACAATTTTTGAACTAGATCTCCTCTTCCACCAAAAGAAAATACAGTTTTTCCATTCCAAAAGTAGAAGGGGGAGAGAAGGAGTTGAATGCATTAAATGTCACAGAATTTCAAAGAATATTAGAGACAAGAATATGCTCTAATCACTATATCAGAACACATGCTTAAGAATTTCTACTGTCTCTTGGTGGTCATCACAGCTTGCTAGTGCTAGGTACTATACTTTATAACATTTTGTAAATGGCAAGAATTATTGAAATTTGCCAGTGACCAGGTAATTTCAGACATTAAAATGCCTAAAGAAAAGAACTTGATACTATAAAAAGATTATACTCTTGCTCAAAGATGTATATAAATGGCAACAGTATTTGATATTAAAAGTATATTGAAGTGTGCACAAAAAGTGATATAATTTCACTTTCTTAGCTGTGTTAGAGAGGAATATCTGAAATTAGTAACTTGGGTCATCAGTTATTTGGATAATGGAGTGAAGATTATGCTTATAAAATTTATGGATGACACCAAATTAGGAGGGTTGCAAGCACTTTGAAGGGCAGGATTAGTATTCAAATGACTTTGACAAACTGAAGCATTTGGCTGAAATCAAGATGATGAAAATCAGTAAGACAAGTGCAAAGTACTACATTTTGGAAGGGAAAACCAAATGTACAAATACAAAGTACAAAATACAAATAATTACCTAGACTACAGTACCGAAGGGAAGCACCTGTTGATTAGAACGGATCACAAACTGAATATGAATCAATAATACACGGCCCTTGCAAAAAAGCTAGTATTGTTCTTGGGTGTTTTAACAAGAGTGCAATATGTAAGATGTGGGAGGTTACTGTTCCATTCTACTTGGCACAGGTGATGCCTCAGTTGGAGTACAGAATCCAGTTTTGGGCACCATGCTGTCAATACCTTTCTTGCACTGGAGAGAATCCAGACAAGAGCAATAAACATTATCAAAGGTTTAAAAATCCTGGTTTCTAAAGGCTATTATACACTGACCAATTCTTCTCCTGGCCCACTGAAGGTAGCATAAGACATAATAGGCTTAAATTGCAGCAGGGAAGATCGACGTAACAGGAAAAACAAAGGGAGGCTGTGGGATTCCTGTCTGGAGGAGGTTTTAACAACAGGTTAAACACCTGACGAAGAATGTCTAGGGCCATGGTCACCATCCAATAGCTCCATCCAATAGCTCGGGATCTACCGGTAGATTTTGAAGCCTCTAACAGGTGATCCTAACTGGTTTGGCCAGGAGGCTATCAAGTGCCAGCACTTCAACTGCTCCTCCCACCACTGCTGCGCATCTCCTGCCCTTTGCGTTAGAGCTTTCCCTGCCCCAGAGCCACCTGCTTGCCGTGCAGGAAAGGGAAGAGAAAGGAGGTGGTGCTGATGTCAGGGTGCACCCTTTCCCACCCTGTATTCTGTCTCCACAGAACGGAGAGGGGGGCACAATAGGGCTTGGGATGAGGGAGTTTGCTGGCTGCTTTTGAGAGTGGTGCAAGGTCAGCACAGGGGTGAGCCTGCCTTAGTCCCACTGACCCACCTGCGGTAAGCAGTGTGCAGCTGGAGCCAGCTCTGAACCCGTCCTAGTCATAAACCCCCTCCTTCATCCCTAGCCCTGAACTCCTGGATCCAAATTCCCTTACAGAGCCTATACCCTGAACCCCTTCCTGCACACTGACTCCATGCCCCAGGCTCAGCTCAGAGTCCCTCCACACTCCAAATCCCTTAGCCCAAGACCAGAGCCCATGCTTCAACCCTCTGCCTCTTGAAAGGGAGGGAGGATGGAGTGAGCGAGGGCGGGGCATCAAAGAAGGAGCACAAAGGAGGTGGGGCAAGGGCATTTGGGTTGAAATTGATCCTGGATTGCACTTAAATTCAAAAAGTGATCTTGTGCATAAAAAGGTTGGAGACCACTGGTCTAGGGCATACTTGATTCTGCCTCAACATGGGGAGTTGGACTAGATAACCTCTCAAGATCCTTTGCAGTCCTGCATATCTATGATTATCTGAAACTGACAAAAAAAATGACTATGCCTGAAAAATGCCATTATTCAAAGGCAAACACATTTTTCTGATGGAAGTCCACTTTTACAAGTCTTGAAATATTTTTTTGTAAAGACTTTTTGATGAACCTCTCAGACACACTCAGCTTTAAACTGCTAAGAGAATAGGTGAGGCAAATTATCCTGCATAGAGGGGGCTAAAAATTATGCTAGTTGTGATAAAGCTTTTCAACTTTTCTTATGATAGCAGGGACACACAAGTGGTTGACTTAAGTATTTAAAAGAAACAATAACTGGTTTTGTTTTAGGAATATTAATTAACTAAAATTGTGTTATTTAATGAAATTGTAATTGAGTAATAATAAAAGAAATAGCAATGTACAAATGTTGGTAAAGACAGGCCCTACTCCAAAGAGTTCACAAGCAAAATAAGAAAAAAAAAAGACAAGACCCTAAACAAGAGATAAAGTATTATTAAGTAAAGATAAAGCAAGTATTACTGATGAGAAGAGGTGTAGGTTTAACAGAGGGATTCAGATGAGGGGTTAGAGTTGTTTAAAGGATATATACTCAATACTAATTCTTTATACTTTTTTTAAATTACAGGCAAACATATTACTTTACAAAGCAAATGTCATAGGTAGACAAAATCTCATACGAGGCTTCTATTTTCATAAGTTTATTAATAAATTCAATTTCTTCTATATTGAAATTGGCATACATCAATACAGCAGAAAAAATGGATTAACTTATAATACATATTTAGCTGTGAAATATACATATTCCAGAAGTTTTACACAAAGCATTTCCAACTGCTTGAAATATTCTGATTGATTTCTGTATGGCTCATCTTCTGCTGGAATGTACAGGCATGAGAGGTTATACTCAGCACCATCCTTTGTCCTTAATATTCAATTAATGAGACTTTCAGGTGACCATTTTTGTTCATTCTCTAGACAAGTGTACTAATAAACTTGAACTGTATCAGATTCACACTACAATTTATAAAGCAATATCATATTTCACTAAATTTGCATTTGTTTTTAATTTTACTAATATACAGTGGTTGCTCCTTCAGAAACTTACTCCCTTTACATAAGTTGAAAGACTTTTTGAAAATTTGTTGATATGCTTATATAAGCTCTGTCATGCAAGAGTTGAAGTACAATAAACTTTAATATTGATACAGTATTTGATATTTTAACCTGGGTCAATGAGCATTTTTCTTGTGATGAAAGAGGAGAATTTTTATTAAGGCAAACATAAAAGACAATGCCAATGAACATTATTGTGTACTCTGTATATTTTTTAAATGGCTTTCAACTGATGACCTGGATTTAAAAAAAAAAATGGGTAAAGTTCACACAATTCACTGATGTATTAGACTAGTGGTCCCAAACATGGTGCCCGTGGACGCCATGGTGCCCGCCTGGGCATTTATGGGTGTCCGCCAAAACATCTGGGCCGGCCCCGCCCCCAGCACACGGCACATGGGCAGAGACGGCTCCCAGCGCAGGGGCAAACCCTGCCCCGGGTGCGCGGCACATGTGCAGTGCTGGCGCAGGGCGCGTGGGTGGCCCCTGCCCTGGGTGCAAGGCACATATGCGGTGCTGGCCCCGGGCGCAGGGCACTTGGGCGGCCTCTGCCCCATTCCCGGGCGTGTGGGTGGCCCCGGACCTGGGTGCATGCATGGTCCTGGCCCCAGATGCCTGGCACTTGACCAGCCCCGCCCCTGGATGCCCAGCAGCCCCTAAAAGTTGGGGACCACTGTATTAGATCATTTTGAAATTTCAAAGTCAACTCTCTTCGGAGTTACAGGCAGTCCCCGAGTTACGCGGATCCGACTTACGTCGGATCCGCAGTTACGAACGGGGTTTGCTGCCCGTCTCCCTGGTCTGCTGGAGACCAGCAGACCAGGGAGATGGGAAGCAAAGCCTCTGAGGACGCTGGCAGCAGGACAGCCGTGGCGCGTCTGGGCTGTCTGCTGCCCGCGTGCTCCGCGGCTTTGCTCCACGTCTCCCCAGACCAGGGAGATGGGGCGCAAAGCCGCGGAGCACGGGGGCAGTGGGACAGCCCAGACGCGCTGCAGCTGTCCCGCTGCCGGCGTGCTCCGCGGATTTGCTCCACTTTGCTCCCCGTCTCCCTGGTCTGCTGGAGACCAGCAGATCAGGGAGACGGGGAGCAAAGCCGCAGAGCACGCCGGCAGCAGAACAGCCGCGGCGCGTCTGGGCTGTCCCACTGCCCCTGTGCTCCGCAGCTTTGCTCCGGACGCCTGTGGTACAGCAGCTGGGGCGCTGCCGGTTGGTCCCGTAGCGCCGTTCTGGGTGCTACTGGACCAACCCGGCAGCACCCCAGCTGCTCTGCCCCAGGCGTCCTGATTCAGCCACTGCTGGTCAGTTTCAGCAGCAGCTGAATCAGGACGCCTGGGGCAGAGCAGCTGGGGTGCTGCTGGGTTGGTCCAGTAGCGCCGAGGAGCGGCGCTACTGGACCAACCCAGCAGCACCCCAGCTGCTCTGCCCCAGGCGTCCCCAAGTCAGCCGCTGCTGAAACTGACCAGTGCTGACTACAGGAAGCCCGAGGCAGAGTTGCTCTGCCCTGGGCTTCCTGGAATCAGCCGCTGATCAGTTTCAGCAGCAGCTGACTTGGGGACGCCTGGGGTTCTTAAGTTGAATCTGTATGTAAGAACTGGTGTCCAGATTCAGCCTGCTGAAACTGATCAGCGGTGATTCCAGGAAGCCCGGGGCAGAGCAACTCTGCCTTGGGCTTCCTGTAGTCAGCCGCTGGTCAGTTTCAGCAGCGGCTGAATCTGGATGCCAGTTCCGACTTACATACAGATTCAACTTAAGAACAAACCTACAGTCCCTATCTTGTACGTAACCCGGGAACTGCCTGTATTTGTGTGTGGAGTGGAGGATGAGGTCTTTTACATGGGAAAAACTTATTTCCAACACTAGTTATTTTAGTAATTCAAGTGATTTAGTTTAAACATTTTCAAACATTCACTTTTGGACAGCGCTCAAGAGTGGAAAGTGAATGATTCACAAGTTCATAACCATGAGAGAAGAGGGTTTTAACTCCAGTGAGTACAAACTAGCACTTTCTATATTTTTTTCATGTAATATTTAAATATGCCTACATTTATGTTTCCATTAGTATTTTCAATTTCAAACCCACATTTATTGTAGGCTGAGTGAAGGAAATTTCCAAATTTAATATTTGAACCCTTCCTTTCCTACTGGGAGACATTAGATGTCACTAGTCATGAATTTAAACTATTCAAATATTCTTTTTGCAACACAATTTTGAAACACACACACACACACACACAGCAGAGCCCACTAATCAATCTTCTCATGGGGAATGTTCTTTTTAATTTCTTCCATTTATGCATGGAATAAGTTTTGTTATGTGCACCAAAACAGTTAAGATGTGCACTGCAAATAGAAATACATGCTGCTGCCTGTGGACTGCTGCAGACCTTCTACCAATCAACTGGGCAACACCTGAATCTCTCCTGCACAGTCACCAAAGTACTCAGATTACAGAGAAACACTGCTCACTGGACTACGCCCTACATAGCAACTCTGAGAAGTTTTGTATACCTATCATTTAAAAATAAACAGTTCATTTTTTTAAACTTATAGTAATATTTTTATTGGCTCTGAGGACAATACACAACATAAAATATGAACTGTGAGATGAGGAGTATAGATAATGAAGACAGGAAAAGGAAAGTAAGTTCCTGATAGGCTGAGAGTTGGTTCTATTGAGCAATTACATTTTTATAAAGTAAAAAAACACATATAGATAAAAATATTTTAAATATACAAATATCAATCAATCAGTACTTGTATTTTATATAACACTTGGCAAATATTGAAGTAATTCTTGCAATTTTCTGTAAGTCTTAATGCAAAGTTATTTTTATTGTTACCTTTGAAGCCTCTGTACAAGCTGCGACACCATGGTATCTGAAATACCCGGACAAGCCTCCTCAGCTAAATAAATAGCTTCTCTCAGTTCTTCTATAGACCCCATGTTGTCACCATATGCCTGACTTTTCTCTTTCAACTAAAAAATTGCAAAACTGCATTAACAATGTAAATATCTGAAAAATATCATTTATCATGATGTGTCAATTTCTAAATTTCTACAGAACTAGACTCCAGAGAATTAGTACATTCTTTTCTTCTTACTTTGATCATAAAAGTCTAGCTATAGTAATACATTCCTTGTCATTTGAGATTTTCATCACAGGTTACTAAAGAACATTCTAAGCCTCCACAAAAACAAAGTGATCACATGGGATAGGGAAACTAGGGAGGTAAGATTAAACAGAAGCCCTGCAGGGAGTGTGCAGCCCTATGCTCCCTGCAGGGCTTCCTTTTGAAATGTACAAGAGCCCCACTGGCAGGACTTGCATACTTCAAAGTCTAAGACGCTGCAGGGAGCACAGGGCCAGCAGGAGAGTCCCCCACTGGCCCTACAGAGCTTCAGCTTTTGAAATGTACAAGAGCCCCACTCAGGCTCTTGTACATTTCAAAGGCTCAGGTGCCACAGGGAATGGCAAGGCTAGTCCCCCACTAGCCCTGCACTCCCTGCTGGGCTTCCACTTTTGAACTGTAGCAAGAGCCTGGCAGGGCTCTAGCTACAGTTCAATGGCAGAGGTGCCCTTAACTAATCCAATAGCCAATAGAAATCCCATTGACTATTCAATTAATCAATCTAAATTTAATATCCCTAGTATGGTATTGCCACTTTTACTTCTGCACTGCTGCCAACAGACCTTGAGCCCTTAGATAGCAGCCACCACTTTCTGGCTACCCAGTTCTGAAAGCAGCAGTGTAGAAGAAAGGGTGACATGTGCATTGTATCACTATCCTTACTTCTAAATTGCTGCTGGCAGGGTTATGCCTTCAGAGCTGGACTCCTTGCCAACATTACAATCACTGCATTCCAGTTGCCCAGCTCTAAAGGCAATGCACAAGTAAGGGTGGCAATACTGTGATCCTCCTAAAATAATCCTATGATCCCTTGCAATTCCCTTTTGGGTCAGGACCCCCAATTTGAGAAACACTGGTACCCCCACCCCAACATCAATATAGTAAAAGCACACAAAAGGCCAGATTCCTGGGAGGACACCAGATTTCATGATCTGTAACACATTTTGCATGGCTGTGAAATTGGTAGGGCCCTAAACATAGCAGGAGTCAACACAGCTTAGGTCAATTTACCTCAGTGTCTACACTGCACCGTATAGATGGGAGATGCATGCCTATCCACTTATCTTACTCTTCTCATTTGTGTGGAATCAACTGGAGAGCACTCATTAGGGCACCTAAAATCAACCCTTGCTGCATCGATCCGCAGTTAATGTAGACATAGCCTAAGATTCAATCCCTGACCTGAAATATTTACTGCAAATTTTGCACTACTCTTTGTACTTTCAGAACACCTTCCATATGAGGATTTCACAGCATTTGAAACATGTTAGTTCACTGAGCAAAGTGAGGTCTAACACTGAACTTAATGACATTTTATTTGTCTGTTACACAATAATTTTGAACATTGTCGCTGATAGATTCCAAAATATAAGTGAATGTTCCAGATTTCACTGGATAGAATCATACTTATTTTAGTGAAAATCAAACCACTGGAAAAAAGCCTAAGGAAGTGGAAAATCAGATACCCCATATTTCCAGATGCTGTAGGATGTAATCTGCTGCTGCATACACATATGAAAAACAGCAGTTTAACTTGCTGCATTGAGAATGTTGATGCGTGTAGTCTATAGCACTAACCTATAAGCCAGGCCTGCACAACATGCGGCCCAAGGGCCGCATGCGGCCCGCAGGGTCTCAGTGTGTGGCCCGTGCCGACTACGGGCGGCATGGCCCCATCTGATCCACCAGCTGGGCAGAGGAGCAGAGTGCCGCCAGGGAGAAGGAAGTGCGGCGATTCTTGCTACTGGGCTACCTGCATGCAGCTCCGGTGCGAAGAGGCGGAATGCCGGCAGACGCCAGGACACTGGCATAAAGTGGCATCGTGATGTCACAGCCGGCGACCGCCGGATTAAAAAAGGCTCTGGCAGCTCCGCAACCTGGAAGGCAGGGAGGGGAAGGGGCTTGTGCTGAGGGGAGGGGGGCAGGCAGGAGAAAGGGGAAGGCACCAAGGGGCAGGGTGCAGGAGAGAGAAATACCAGGGGGCCAAATGGAGACACGCGTGGTGTTTCCCCCCTCCCTCCCCTCGACAAAAATTTTTAGTCCGCATGTTCGGTATTTTTTGGGAGAGCATCCCTACTTGCAGCCCACAGCTGTTTTCTTTGGCGTAATATGGCCCTCACGGCTTTCCGAGTTGTGCAGGCCTGCTATAAGCTTTTGCTAAACGGTTAATCGGATATCCTACTACATTCCTAGTGCCTTCTCCTTTCTTCTCCTGCCTTGGCCCCCTCCACTCCCCTCAGCACAAGCCTCTCCCTTTCTTCAACCTCCCCTTCCCTTTAGTTATTTAGTTTGTTATCCTCCTACCCCTTAACATGGCAAGTGGCTGCCCTGTGCTCTGGGGCTGGAGCCAGGGCTGCTCCTAGGGTGGGCAGTCACCCACCATGTGGCCCTACCCCTGGGAGCAGCTGTGTAGCTCAGCTGAGGGGGTGGGAGGAATGAAATTCTTTGTATGTGCCCATGCAGGTGCGCACCTTACAGGGAACTCTGTCCCAGAGGAAAGGTAGAAATGGGATGGGGAAACTGCAGTTCTGGAAAAAGGAGGAAACAAATACACACTGCCCCTGTGCTATGGAAGGAATGGGATGAAACACAGTCCCTGAACATGAGAGATGGATGGGAGCAGACAAAACCCCTGGCATGAGAGATGTGGTGATGGAAGCAGCATGTAGCCCCTGACAAAGGGGCAAAGGAGGATGAAGGGAAGAATGCCAGGAGCTTTCGCTGTGTGCAATTCACACAGACTACACAAGACATGAAGCATTCACTGCTTCCCTACCCCCCAAGTAAATTTAAGACTCAGCATCTTCATTGGAAAGGAAAATTCTATTTACCACATTTAAAATGAAGATGACATGCTGACTCTCCACTGGACTGGGGGTGGGGAGATCACACAAAGCTTTCCCCACCCTGCAGAGCAGAGATTCGTAAGGACTGAATTTTAAACTGCGGCAGCTGCATGACTGAGGGTCCCAGGCAGGGTGGGCTCTGGGCTGGATCTGGTGGCTTGGTGGGGTGGGTCCAGCCCCCGGGCTGTATTTTACACAGCCCTGGTCTAGACAGTAACACACACCTCTCATCTTTATTTAATCATCTCCCAGCTTTATAGTCTCTCCTTATTCTCTTCAATTAGTGAAAGTGATGTGGTTGCTATGCACAAATGAGCATTGCTGTAAACTCAAAATGGGAAAAAAATAGAAGAACCAGATGAGATACCAATAAATCAAATAGCTAATGATGAACCACAAGGAAAGTTAACCTATCAATAACAAGTATCCTTGAATACGCAATTCTCCAAAGAGACAGATCAATCATAGAAGTAAGTTTTCAGAGTAAGCTTACCTCCATAAATAAAGGAGATATAATTGCAGATAAACATTGAGAGAAAGGATGTCTGGGGGTATCTTTCCCCTGTAAGAGAAAAAATAGTGACATCTGTAAAAGAGTGAGTGCATTAAAATTTACATTGTATCTTTAAAATAACCCTAACTAAGCCTGGGCTATTTGATTTCTGAAAATGCATCTTCATGGTTGTTGCTACACTTCAAAGGTGAAAGCACCACCTGAAGCTCAAGGTCAGCTGGGGACTCCCCCATTGACCCTGGAGAACTCTGTGCGGTGCTGCCACTTGGAAACATCACAGGGAGCCCGGCATCAGGTTCCTCACAGCATTTCCCGTGGAGCCCAGGATCAGCTGGGGACTCCCCCACTGACCTCAGGCTCTGTGCAGCGCTGCCACTTTGAAACGCTGCAGGGAACCCAGGGGCACCCCAGCTGGCCCCAGGCTGCACAAAGCGCTGCTGCTTTGAAATACCTCCTCTTCTTCCCTCCATTGCCACTTTCTGATAGAGACAGCAACGGGGAGGGAAGTGACTAGTCAACTAGTCCTTCACATCTCTAGTTCTAATACACTACATAAAATATGAAAATGAACATTTAAACATGTACATATCAACTAATTCATGTAGTCCATTACATTTTAATACCATCCATCAAAGTATGTGCAAAATGATTACGTGTGTAGATATGAATATTCTATGAAGAATAAGTTAAGATTAGAATTTATATGACAAAATTGCATTACATATTGTTTCTTGACAAACAGCAAAGCTTACTAAAAATTAGAAGGGCCTGACCCCACTCCTATTGTCTTGACACATGTAGATACAAAATGTGTAGGTTAAGTCAACCATAATAAAATATTTAAAATCATCATATATATTCACAGAAAATCAAACTACGAAAGTGAAAAAGCAATACAAGATGAAATTATTTTGATAGAAACTGTGTGATATAAACAACAAGTACAAGCCATTGTGGCAAAGCTCCAGTCATGCCCTGCGGGTCCTGTGCTTCTAGGCGGTTATTATATGCCTCAGAGGCTTGCTGTGACCCTCCACGCTGCCTCTTATCTTTTTCTATAGGCCAGAGTCAACAGCTTACTGAGATATTCTAATCACTGGCAGAGTTAAAGGACTGGGGGTATACCCCCTTTTTCCAGGATCAGACTTTTTAGTGGCGTGGGGAGGTTGGTGGGAATCTGAGCCTGCCCACTATTCTAGGTTCCAGCCCAGTGACCCTGGTAGCAGCAACTGACAGGGTTTTTCCTCTATCCCCAATAGGACAGCCTTTTCCCAGGTCCACATCCCCAACTCCCCTACTACCTTCTCCATGGTACCTAAGTTAATCTTTTCTTTTAGTTCTCAGCTCTAAGCAATACAACCCCTTCTCTCAAGTCTGCCACTTTTCTCCTTCCTCCTCTCTTACCTGGGGGAAGCCTTTTAATGCAGCCCACCGGCCTTAATTGGCTGCAGATGTCTCAGCCTTCCGTCTCAGGCAAGTTCTTAATTAGACTCAAATGCCTTGATTATATGGCAGCAATCTCTGGCACTTCACTCAGGAAACAAAAAACCATTCACTCAGCTCCCATCATGTCCGCCCTCCATCAAACTATAGTAGCCATCTACACTGAGTTTTTCTAGGGATATTAAATATCAGTTAATTAAATTGTTGATTAACCTCAGGAATTCTTACCGGTTACTCGACTATACTATAATCCCTGGGGGAGGGACCAGCAGCCAGTGTGCTCCGGCCCCACTCCTGAAGAGCCCCCTGCCACTCCGTGCTGCTGCCTATAAGCTGGTTTAAAAACAAGCTTGCCTCGTGGACAAGTTTCCGGTCACCCCACACTGCTGCCTCAGAATTAGCTGCAGCCCCTGCCCGATGGGGTGTCTGAGCTCCTGGACCCAGCGCGAGCCAGAACTGAGTGAGTGCCTGCCTACCTGCCTCCTAACACACTTTAAATGCAGAGCCAACACAGAGGTGGGTCACGGACCCTGTGCAAGCCGGGACTCAGCCAGGTTGCTGACCAGCCTGCTAAAAAATTTACTTGGGGGGAGGGGAGAGGAACATGTGTAGTCTATAGCATTAACCAATAAGCTTTCGCTTATCGGTTAATCAACTACACTATTACATCGCTAGGTCTGTAACACTATATATAAATTTAAAAGGTTTTTGTAGATTTTGAAATATTTAATCTGTCAAAGGAATATCTCAAGTTAAACAAAATTTGAAAAAAACATTAGATAACTATACTGGATTAGTAGGTTTACATGTACATCTTTCAAGTATTGCTTTTAGCATTAAACATTAATATAGTACCTTATTACTTCCTAGTTTCTGTGGCTGGGCTTCTCCATTCTCTACATTCTTAGGGTCTTTTTCTCTGATTGTAAAGATCCAGTCCCCAGAATCATGGCCACCTGTGGCCTGGTCATCTGATTCACTTAAAAAAAAATACTAAAACGTTTCAGAATTTTTTCTTTACTTTACTACACAGTAATATTGAATTAGCAATGCCAAGATCATCTTAAAACCTTCACATTTGAGAGTGAATTTAGAACATCATGCTTCTCAGACCAGACAAAGCCAGGCATATGGTAAGAGTGATTAGATTGGGTCTTAAATAAAGATTTTGTTTAAATATTGAAATAAGATATTTTTCTGTATATTAAATAAAGATCAAGCAGAAAGACAAACGTTAGTTTACTACCTCTGACAATAGTTTCCAAAACTATATGACACCAGGGATGTTACTTTTTAGCATTATAACAGATGTGCACAGATGGCTCCAAATTACTGGAAAGCTGAAAAAAGTTTTGGAGTTTGAACATAATTCAGTCTAGTTTCAGAGGGGTAGATCTGTTAGTCTGTTTCAGCAAAAACAATGAAGAGGCACCTTAAAGACTAACAAACTTATTTGTGCATAACATTTCAAGGGTTGGAATCCACTTTTACAGGTTGAGCCTCCGAAATTCATGACTCTCTGCTCTGGTAACATCCATGGTCCAGCAAGGCCATGGATGTTGTTGGACCAAAAAGCCCCATTTGCAGGAGCCAACTGGGAAAATGTGGGATCTACAGTGTCCCAGCTTGGCCAGCAGTGACTTAGCAGGGGAACCCCGGTGTCAGTGGACCAGGCGGCATCAGGGAGCCTCCTCCCCCACCCCAGCCAGGGAACCCCCAGTGTCAGTGGGGTCAGATGGCAGGATAGTCCTTGACAGCAGGGCCAGTAGCAGCCAGGGAACTCTTGGAACCCCCCCGGTTGGCAGTGGGGCTGGGATGGCCTAGCAGCTCTGACTGGGAAACCCCAGTGGCAGTAGGGCCAGGCAGCAGCCTGGGAGCTCCAGTTGGGGAACACTGGCAGTGGCCCCAGCAGGGGAATCCCCAGTGGCAGCAGGGTCAGTTTTGCAGCCCCTAGCCAGGGAATCCTGGGAACACTGCCAGGTGGCCCGGAGCTGGGGAATCCCAAGGAACCCCCAGAAGCAGCGGGACTGTCAGCAGCTGGGCAGCCCTGGTCGAAACCCAGTGCAGCTGGTGGGCAGCGGGGCAGGGAACCTCAGCCGGGCTAGCTTTAGCAGGGCAGCAGCAGGGCAGGAAGCCCCAGCCGTGGGAGCCCCAGTGAGGAGCAGCCAGCAGGGAACAGAATGTGGGAACAAAAATAATGGTGATGAGAAGGAAGCCAGAAAAGAGTAACATGAAAAAGTTTAAAAGATTTATCAGGTAAAGTGTGACTAAACTATGAATAAGGCAAAGAAAGAATAATAGTAAACAAATATTTCAAAGGTGTACATACTAAAGAGGAATTATTACAAACAGCTTTGTTAGGCTGTGGCAATTCCATCTTATGGATATTTGATTATGATGAAGTCTCACGTGAAGCCAACCAATGAGGATTCAGCAAACACTATGGGTGAATAAATATACATGAGGTCAGACCTCTGTGAGTACCATAAGCACAGTTACATGTTGGACAGAAAAAACTGCCCATGACCACTGCAAGCTGTTGTATCCTTGCTTTGTACTATTAATATTTTTCAAATAAGATGTTAATATACATCGCTTCAATATCTGTAAACATCGACACGATAAATCTGCCACTTTGCTCTATCGTGGGCTGTTGCTTCTCAGTTGCTGTGATCAACTAGGGATGTTAAAACAGTTAATCGTTAAGCATATGAGTAAGCAGGAGGCTTCCTGGTATGCTTAACAATTAATTTCTCCCTGTTGGTAACCTCTGGCAGTGGCCAGACCCACCAGCCTGGAGAAGCCCCAGCCAGGGAGGGTCCTGCAGGACCAGAGGCGGGACCAGAAATGGGACTGACATCAAACTTCAAAGCATGTCTTTATATTATTTGTACTGGCTACTATGAGAAAGGTAAAAAATACCATAAAACACAGACTTGGATATCCTCAAGTCTACTATACCACTAAGATGCCCAGACCAATCAGTTGAGCTTTCATGAGTATACTCTGAATGGCAGATATTAAATGATTAAGGACTGTGATACTGAGAACCTTGTCCAACCATTTGACCATGCAGACAGATTGAAGACATTTGAGACATTTACATTTACACTGAATAAGACATGCAAAAACCCTGCACTTGCAAAGAAACTGAATGATTTCACTTTGATATTTTTACTTTTGTTTATAAAAACTTGAATATAAAATACAATTAGTTTCTTTAAGTACAAATTATTTGTTTCCAAGTACCTGTCAAATTGCAAAATTTCTAAACTCAAGTTACTTGTTGCCTATTATCTTCTCCTTCCTACCAATCACAAAAAGGAAAAAGATAGTACTTTATTCTGTGCAGGTTCTTTACTGCGATCATAGCAACACCTGAACATCTTCACAATAATACTTGTAGAAAATTTATCCTCCATGAGTTCCCTGATAACATCGGTTCTTGGCTTGTATCTACAGTGCCATCAGAACCAATACTTAGTACCCTCTGTTTATGAGCCAATCCAACTTCCTCCATAGGGCACGGTTGGGCAACCAGGAATGGTGGTTAGAGTACATGAGTAGGCCTCCTTCACTTCAGAGTGCTTCAACAGCCCATGGTCCACTGGGTTTCCATCTGTGGCCCCATAGCCCCCAGCTACCCCCACATGTCTCTTGCGTACTGGAACACCGGGGCCCCACACTTCCTATTTCTCCCCCTTCCCTTCCAGAACTGGAATGTGGCAAGCAATTGATGAACAAAGGAGCAGGGATGGAGCATGAATCAGGTGAAAGTTCTGGGAAGGAAGGAAAAGAGTAGGAAGTGTAGGGCTCCAGTGCTCTTGTGTGCAAGAGATGCATGGGGGGAGAAGAGATATGCTAGGGCATCCACAGGCTGTGGGTGGAACACCAGTGGGCCACAAGTTGACTACCACTGCTTTAGAGAAGGAGTCACACCAAAAGGCCCATTTCCTAAGGCATTTCTAAAAGTTAAGACATCAGAAAATGATCTCCCCCCTCTCTATGTCTAAGAACAAAAAAGCAGCTTTCCCTTCACCTTCATGACCTTAAGTATATTCCGACAGCCCTAACGACCCTGTTGCCAATATATGGAACCCTTAATTGTGAACTTTCACACAATAACTGCAAACCACATCCCAAAGACCCCTATCAAATCATTCATCAAAACCAAGAAACATCAGACTTGATTCCTTTTCTAAGACAAGAGATAAACAGAACAATGCCCATCTTCCCTCTCTTTTTAAACAAAATCTCCTTTTAGGAACTCTTTAGACAAGAGCCTCAAAGTGTAAGAGAGTAAAGAAGAAAAAACGACCATCTGCAAGTCCCATTTATCTATAGAAGTCTTGATTTCTTCTCAGTTTTTAAAAACACCAGGAATGTGCTTACACATTTTTTGGCTTTTAGTTGCTAACACATACTCTCAATCTTAACTTCAGATTAATAGCGTTGGTTTAATTTAGTCATGTACATAATTTTTTTGTACTTTCTAGTACAAAAATGAGTGCATGTTGAGCACTGTAGGACTGAAACAGATTGAGATGCCAGAGCAGATTGAGCAAACTGGCTTCAGCATAAAATAATCACAAAAACATATCCTCTCTCAATCCATTAGATCAGTGGTCCCCAACCTTTTGGGGCTGCCGGGCACCTGGGGACGGGGCCACTCAAGCACCCGAGGTTGGGGCTGCACACGGGCCCAGGGGAGGGGCCACCTGTACGCTGCGTGCCCGATGCCGGCGCCACCCATGCGCCACACTCCAGGCCTGGCGCCGCTCCTGTGCCACACGCCCAAGGGTGGGACTGCACATACGCCGCGCGCCCGGGGCCAGAACAGCCCATGCGCTGCATGCCCGGGGCCGGCGCTGCTCCTGTGCCATGCGCCCAGGGGCAGGGACGCCCATACGCTGCACGCCCGGGGCCGGCACAGCCCATGCTCCGCGCACCTGGGGGCAGGGCCGGCCCCGATCACTCTGCAGGCACACAGAAATGGTCCGGCGGGCACCATCGTGCCCGCGGGCCCCACGTTGGGGGCCACTGCATTAGATCTTTTATAATAAGCCTTCTTTCACTTTTCTGGGCTTGAAAGCCTTCAAACATTTCAATTAAGTTTTTAATTTCACATGCCTGGTGAGCCCAAACATTTTTAATTGAAGAACAGCAGCTAACTAGACAAAATGATACACAACTACTTGAGAAACTTCTCCTCTATTTCTGTGTTTACAATTATTATGTTATAGACTCAACAAACTTACGCATCCGATTCTTCAGAGCTGGAGCCATCATGACCCTGTTCAGATTTCCACCTCTTGTGCCTATCAATGAGCTCTGTCAGGTAGGATGTTTTCTTTGCATTTCGTATTATGAATTTGTGTTTCAAAAGCTCCTTTGCTGTTGGTCTCTTAAAAATAAAAATTAATTGTAAGCCACAGTCTAACCTTTTTCTCTGTATTTGAAACAGTTGAGATGACACTCATATCATGATTTGAAAAGCGAAAGAAAACTGATGACATAATAGAATCAGAAACTTTGATGGCTTACTACTGAAAACAAAACCAAAAATCTAGGGCTGGAAGGGACCTAGAGAGGTTACACAGTGCAGTCCCCTGCATTAAGGAAGGAGCATGCATCTCTTTAACCATTCCTGACAGGTGTTTGTCTAATCTGGTTTTCAAAACTTCCAATGACAGGCTTAACTTATTTCAGTGTTTAACTATTCTTCAAGTTAGAAAGTTTTTCCTACCATCTAACCTATAACTCCTTCACATGCACTTCATGAACACGTTAGGGGCCATAGAAAGGCAAAAAGGGAGGGCCATAAACTGATAGTGGTCCTTGCCCACCATAAAGAGGTGGAACTGTCTGTGGTGCAGTGCAATAGAAATGTGGAAGTAGGCACCTTTTAGACTGAGGGCTGTATACCAGTCTCTAAGACTTAGGGAGGGGATGACAGACACCAGAGTCACCATCCTCAATTTGACTTTGGTGATGAAGGCTTTGAGTTCCCTGAGATCCAGGATAGGCCGAAATCCTCCTTTGGCCTTGGGAACCGGGAAGTACCTGGAGTAGAAATCCCTGCCCAGGAACTCCTGGGAGACCGCTTCAGCCGTCCCTAGGGTTAGGTGTGGCTGGACCTCCCTCCCAGAGGAGATGCTCATGAGAGGGGTCCCTGAAGAGGGATGGGGGTAGGGGGAGAAGGAGAGATAGAAAGGAAGGGGATGGCATACCCCCCTTCTCCCATTTCCAGGACCCAACGATCTTTGATAATGGATTTCGAGGCCCAGCAAAAAGGGAAAAGGCGGTCTCTGAACAGGAAAGGTGAGGCTGGCAAGCTGTCCCCGGGCACACCCTCAAAACTCTTGGTGAGGACCTGAGGACTTGTTGGATGGGCCCTGACCCGGTCATGAATGGCATCTGCCGTTCTTCCCATTACTATTTCTCCCTCTACGGTGGGAGAAATCAGGGCAGGTGCCATGCTGAGAGAACCAAGAAGCATTCCTGCCCAACAGAGAATGCCGTTGGTTTATCACTGTATGGTTCCCCAGGGACTTTAAGGTGGCCCGGGAATCCTTGAGACACTGCAGGCATTGGTCAGTCTGCTCAGAGAAAAAGGATGGAACCTCAAATAGGAGATCTTGAATAGTGGTCTGGAGCTCGGAGGGTGCTTTGGACACCTGCAGCCAAGACCTGCGACACCAAACCAGCTCCACAGCCATAGTGCGGGCAGCTGCATTGGCTGTATCCAGGGCAGCCTGGAGAGCGGCTTGGGATACCATCCTGCCTTCTTCCAGAAGGGCTCCTAACTTAGGCCAAGAGTCCCTAGGGACCAGTTTGGAGAACTTGCCCATGTTCGCCCAAGTGTTATATGTGTAGCAACTCAGAAGAACCTGCTGGTTCGCTATGCGAAGTTGAAGACCCCCCCTCCAGATGCATAGCGTAGACCTTTCTACCCAGGACGCCCATTTTCTTGGCATCTCTGCTCTTAAGAATGGGGCGTGGCTGACCCTGTCTCTCTCTCTGGTTCATCACCTGAACAACTAGGGACCCCAGAGGTGTATGAGAAAAAGAGGTGTTTGTTCTCCTCTTGCAGCATAATGTACCTCTTCTTGACTTCTTTATCTGTCAGTGGGATAGAAGCTGGGGTCTACCACAGTTCCTTTGTGGTTTTGGTCATGGTCTTATTGATTGATAAGGCCACTCTGGTAGGGGTGTCAGCATGCAGGATGTTGATAGTAGGGTCCAAATCCTCTGACATCCTCTCTGCCTGGACTCCCAAACTCTGAGCTAGGCGGCGAAGAAGTTCCTGATGGGATCTCGAGTCCATGCATGGCATGGAAGGGAGAGAGCCACCAAGCGTCTCATCTAGTGAGGAGGAGGAGGACCCTTTCACACCCAGCGCCTCCGGATGGCAAATTTGCGAGGGGGACTGAGAGACTACAGAAGAGACCACAGAGCAGGCTGAGTGGTGGGGTGGTGAGGGACCCCCTTTCTGGGTGAGGTTCCGGGGAAGCCTGATTCGGGAGAAAGGAAAGGCCAAACATAGGGGAGCAGGTCAGTGGCGTTGCCAAGGGAGGGGCCCCGAGAAGAGCGATTCTTGTCTAGATGGCCCCACATCCTGGCTCTCGTGGGAGGCCCAAGGGGTCCAGAAAGGCCACTGAGTCAGAGCCTGCACTTATGGTGGCTAGGGCTGCCGTAACACTGGCACCGGGGTAGGCTGAGGCCAATGCTGCTGCTGCTGGTGCATCGAGGTGCTGC
The DNA here is from genome assembly GCF_052426305.1 of Pelodiscus sinensis. Taxonomy (NCBI): domain Eukaryota; kingdom Metazoa; phylum Chordata; order Testudines; family Trionychidae; genus Pelodiscus; species Pelodiscus sinensis. The sequence continues at coordinate 254,474,945 of NC_143052.1, read as the reverse complement.
GACCAATGGCCGAAGTAGTACTGGTGCGTGGTTTGAGACCTGGAGCCTCAGGACCACCAAACTGATTCCGCCTTGGAGTCTGTTGAATACTCTGAGGTCTATCATGGTGATCCGGTAGCAGTAGCAGCTGGTGACCTCCCAGTTGGAGTGCACTGGGCCATTGACTCTGGCTTCCCCCAGTGCCGAGGAGGAGGTGGAGGCATGGCCTGTGGAGGTGCTAGTGTGCCCAATGGAGAAGGGACGGCTTTCAAGGGACCCAGTGCTGTGGCTGTTGCTAACCGAGGCCCTTGTGCTAGTGCCAACTCCGGTGCCAGTGTGCAGGAAGAAGCGAGGGCTGCGGCCAATGCTGAGGCTGGAGATGGTGCTGCACCCGGGACCGAGGCTCAAAGCTACTGGCATGGGGCAGTGCAGAGGACCCCTCTTACTTCCAGGGCCAAGGAGCTAGGTGCCGAGGATGTGAGGCGGTGCCATCTAGATCCTCATTCCTTGGCCAGGTTCGGTGCCAAGGTTGGGAGAGTGGAGGGCTCCAGGAAGACCCCCGCCGGACTGGTGTCTTGGCGCAGACTAGAGAGGTGCTGATCTGACCACGATTGTCCAGGTGCTATGCCAGTTATAGTGCTGCATGCCCCACTTGAAGGTGCACAGAGAGCACATGCCTCGAGGGAGACCTGCCCCTGCTAGGTCTTCTCTTCTTCTGGGACACCAGGGACTGTGACCGGTGCCATGGCCTGCACCGTGCCAAGTGTAAGGCCACCTCAGTCAGGATGAACTTCAAGCGAGACTCCCTTTCCCACTTGGTATGCAGCTTAAAGGCCTTGCAGCTCTTACAGGCCTCGGACAAGTGGGCCTCTCCAAGGCATCTAAGGCAGGCTGTGTGAGGATCCCCACAGGGCATAGGCTTTGGCACTTCCGGCAGAGCTTGAAGACTTGGGGCCTGGGCATGCCCCTCAAGATGCACCGCAGACAGAAAGCAAGCCCTGCACCTGGTGCTTAACACTAAGTACTACACTTAACAGGTACTAAAAACTAGATAAGAACAATGAAGTGTAAACTTTTTAACTAACTACTAAAACAAGGAGAAGAACTGCTAAGAGGCAATTGCAGAGCAAGAACCAAGGAATGTTCCAAAGATCATCACAAGTGGTAAGAAGGAAATGAGGAGGTGAAGGGCCAACAGGGGTATATATTAGCTGATATATATTAGCCGGTGCTACTCCCAGGGGCTTCTCTGCTGTCCCAACAGGTACTACTAAGGGAAAACATTTCCAATGACACTTGCATGCACCATGCACACACCTACATGGAATGAACATGAGCAATCACTCAAAGAAGAAAAACTAAACTGCAGACTAGGATGTGTTGTCCCCCACACCCAAGGGTGCAGTCTGGCAGCTGTTAGAACCACTGTGTCCCCTAATAATTCATCTGGGTTGGCCTCTCTCACATTGCTGATGTCTCCTGTTTGTCCATAAGTGGCTTAGATAAAGCATTCAGGTAACTCAGTTGGGTGTGTGGCACCACCTGCTGTTGGATGATAAAAGGGCCCGGAGAGGCTGGCTGAGTCACCAGCAAAGCAATTTCCCAGTAGGGATGTTAAAATGCGATTAACTGACTAGTCGAGTAGTTGATGGAACCAGCAGGAAGTCCCACTTACTTGGGGTTGCATGCTGGTGCCTGCTTTGAAATGTACAAGAGTCCCCAACAAGGGCTCTTGTGCATTTAAAAGACATGGAGCCCAGGGTCGGCAGGGGACTCTGAGTCCCCTGCTGAACCGGGGCTCCATGCTGTACTGCATGCTGGGCGGAGCCTGGGGTCAGCTGCGGACTCCCCAGCTGACTGCAGTTCCGCACAACATTTCAGCAGAATCTGGGATCAGCTGGGGAATCCTCAGCTGACCCCAGGCTCCAGGGCTGCCCCTTTGAAACGCGGAGGCAGCATTTCAACAGGGCAGCCACTGCAAAGCTGATTCCGCTTCAGCTATGTGGCACTGCCCCGTTCATGCTCCAAAACAGCGTTTTAAAGGGGCAGTGCCGCACAGCTGAGCCCCGGGATCAGCTCTGCAGCAGCTCCCCCTATGAAACACCGCCTTAGGGTTTCAAAGTGGAAGTGCCGCACAGCTGATCCCTGGCACTGCCGCTTTGAAGGACCCCCTCCTCCTCTGCTGCCTCTCTCTGAGGCAGCAAGGGAGGGGAATCGACTACTCCTTAACAAACAAGCAAATGCTTATCGGACAGTCGACTAGTCCTTAATATCCTTATTTCCCAGCTGCCCAGCCTTGCACTTCTACTAGAGAATAAACCCAGAATTATATTATTTTGAATTGCACAGAGATCTATGCAATGCAAGATCATTAATATGTCAGGTTCTCACTCAATGTGAGGAAGATATGCAACATGTCTGTGTCAATCATGCTGAGATTTTCCCCAACACTTCACTCGAAACACATTGACTAAGATCAAACATAAACCAAGTTTAATAACTGCAGAAAGATAGATTTTAAAATAATATAAGTAATAGCAAACAGATGAAAGCAGATTACCTAGCAAATCAGCAAACGCATGCTAAACCATAATATACCAGCTATATGGGGTTGAATTAACAATCTCACACCCTAACTGGTGATACCAACAAGCGTGCAGATTCTTAAGGCATAAAAACTGTAACTGTTTTGCATCTTAGGTTCCCCTCCCCTATTCCAATTCCTTTGTCTTCCAGAGCTTCTTTCAGGTGTTCAGTTGTGGTACAGTAAAGAAAAGCATGATGTTACTCCTCACCTTATATAATTTTGCCATACGGCAGTGTTCTGCCCAGTATGTGGAAAAATATTAGGTTACAAAATGGAATTTAATATCATAATGGTCTAGTCACATGTTCTTGCATGTTCCTAATGAATACCCATTGTCCATAGGCTGTCTGAAATGTTTCCGGGAAGACTCACCAGGTAGGAGATAAGCTTCTACTAAGATCTACTGTTTCCCTTAATGGTTCTCTACTTTGAGCAGACCCTTCACAAACAGCTGTCTAGACTGGAAGCATCTTGCCTAGTGGGTGTCATTCAGGCATAACCACATTTGAAGTAACGGTACATAGTCATTATTCCTATCTTTAGATAGAAAAATGATACATGCACACAAATAGGATAATCACATTCAGCAAATCATAACTTTTTCAGAGACACCTCACATAACTTTTATAAAAGAGGCATCATAATTATGTTATAATCAGATCATAATGATACCACTCTGATGAACATGGGGTGCAGTGCGTCACAGACAACACTGTGAGATTGAACGTCATGGCAATTCCAAGTCAGTTTTGCAAAGCGCTCTAAAATTGAGACAATCAGAGCCATTTGAAATTTGGCATGCCAACATTTGTGCGTAGTTGGAGGTGTTCTCTTTTGGTAATCCTAACCTTGTTCTAATATCTAAGTAAGCAGATCTGTACATTTCCAGATCTGAATTTTGGGAATTAAGCTCTCATGTTCTGAGAAAGCATGAATTAATACCAGGTAGAATTGAGCATCTATAAAGTCTTCTGTGTGCAAATTTTACCCTTTGGGTAATATAAATCTGCTGGCAACTAAATTATTGTAATATCACACATTCAACATGACTTCACTCTCTGAGTTAGTCTAAATGAAGTTAGTGTGCAGCAAGCTGAAGAGTAACTCAACAGCACAGTAGCATGGAAGGCACTAATTGTACACATGGACATGAAAACTTCCTTCGTATATTCTTATTTACTCCCATTTGCTGTGTGGTAGCAAAGACCACAGGGACAGTTAGTATGTGGCACATTAGAACACTGTCTATATATACTCAAGCTTGAGCTTATACAAAGAAACTCTCAAAGAATTAATAGGAAACAGAGATCTCTATAATTCTGTGTGTTCAGGTAATATCACCAACTAGAGTATGAGAAACACAGTGCTTCTCAGATAAGCTTTTCAGTTCACTTTTAAAAAAACAGCACTTAAATACTCAGTAAAATATATTATGAAAAAATGTTCTCAGTACCATACTTTGAGGCTTTCAATCTTAGTGAAAGTCCTTTTCAGTATTCTTTGACAAAAAAGTCTCTACATACCAGATACTGTATATTCATAAATTAGGGGGTTTCTTTGGAAGAATTCTATTTACTAAGATCCACAATACATATCCATTTAAAATTACAAAATCTTTGTCGTTTTACTTAGCAATCAGTCATCATTATAAAATGTAATTCAGCTTTAAATAAAAATAAATTTCCTTTTAATCTTATCCTGACTGTCCATGCCACAGATTTCTATTCTTAAAAACTCTTCGTGTAAAAAGCTTCATATAAGGAATTCCTGCAAAACACTTAAATGCTTTATACTACATATTGATATTTGTATGAAAAACAAATATATTTGTAAAACTTACAAAGCTTGGCTCCTTGTTCAAACAGACCTCAACAAATTCTTTGAGGGGTTTACTGTAGTTTCCTTCCAGTGTTGGTGGATTGTTCTTTGGGATGAGGAATAAAACCTTCATAGGGTGCAACGCTGAATGTGGTGGTTTTCCTTTTGCAAGTTCTATGGCTGTTATTCCTAATGACCAGATATCTGCCTGTAACACAAACAATCTTCATAGATATATGGGTAGAGGGTAGAGCATGGGAAAAAGAGAGAAACAACTTATTTTACAACTTTGTTGCAAATTACTGCTTTCTAGAGCATGATGTATTATTTAATCAAAAACCACTAACTTCCTTGCACCTTCTTCCCCTATTCTGTGTCTTCTAGCAAACTGTAATTGTTTGAACAAAACCAATATTCACTCATCTTATGCTTCATTTACTGAATGAAAATACTAATTAAAAATGACTGAAATCTGACTCTCTTCCATGGAACTCTGGGTTTCTACTCTTCATATAAAATATACCTATTAATCTCTTATTAAACAACCTACTGCATTCCACTTGAAGTTTTAACAAAGGGACATAGTAATTAAATACATTTGCTTGAGAAGGCCAAGACTACTTTCACTTTCACTACTTTCAGTTTGATTTTTGGAACAGTGTCCTTAAGGGAGCAATACACATGTGATAGCAGTATGTGATTAAGTACCACACCCAATTTGCATTTTATGTTATGATTAATAAAATACCACTTTACAATGATGATGTTGATTTGATTCTTGGACTGTTGGTTAACTGCAGTTAACTCACATGATTAACTCAAAAAATTAATTATGATTAACTGCACTGTTAAGCAATAGAAGACTAATTGAAATTTATTATTTTTGGATTTTTTTCTACATTTTCAAATACACACTGATTTCTATTACAACACAGATTACAAAGTGTACAATGCACATATTTTTGATTACAGCTATTTGCACTGTAAAAATGATAAAAGAAATAGTGTTTTCCCATTCACCTCATACAAATACTGTAGTGCAATCTATCATGAAAGTTTAACTTTCAAATTTAGATTTTTTTAAATTACATAACTGCACTCAAAATCAAAATCATATAAAACTGTAGAGCCTATAAGTCCACTCAGTCCCTACTTCTTGTTCAACCAATCACTCAGCCAATAAATAAGTCTGTTTACATTTAAGGGAGGAAATGCTGCCTGCTTCATATTTACGTCATCTGAAAGTAAAAACAGACATTCCTATGGCACTTTTGTAGCCAGCATTGCAAAGTATTTATGTGCCAGATATACTAAACATTCATATGCCCCTTCATTCTATGGCCATCAGTTCAGAGGACATGTTTCAATGCGGATGCTCATCAAAAAAATAATGCATTAAATTTATGAAAGAACTCCTTGGGGGAGACTTATTTGCCTCCTGTTCTGTTTTACCTGCATTATGCCATGTATTCATGGACTAGCAGTCTCGCATGACCATGAATGACTTATGTTCATTTTAAGAATACTAACAGCAGATTTGACAAAATGCAAAAAAGGTACCAAAGTGAGAAGATAAGATAAAGATAAGTACAGCACTCAATCCAAGATTTAACAACCTGAAGTGCCATCCAATATTTGAGGGGGACAAGGTGTGAAGCATGATTTTAGAAGTCTTAAAAAAGCAACACTGCAATGCGGAAACTACAGAACCCAAACCACCAAAAAAGAAAATCAACCTTCTGCTGAGGGCATCTGACTCAGAAGATGAAAATGTACACTTGTCAGTCGGCTCTGCTTTGGATCATTATTGAGCAGAACCCATCATCAGCATGGACGCATACCCTCTGAAATGGTAAAGGAAGAATGAAAGGACAGACAAATCTTCAGGACATCTGGCACAAATACCTTGTAATTTCGGTTGCAACAGTGCCATGCAAACACCTGTTTTCACTTTCAAATGACACTGCAAAGAAGAAGCAGGGAGCATTATCTCTATCAAATTGTAACCAAACTTCTTTGAGCAACTGGCTGGACGTAGGACGGAGTGAAGCTGTAAGCCAGGGGTGGGGAACCTAAGGCCAAATGCCGCCCCTTGAATAGCCTAGATCTGGCTTCTCCAAGCTCAGGGCTCCCCCCAGCACTGGAGAGCTCATGCTGCCGCTCCAGCCCCCGCCAGTTCCTTCCACGGGACTGGAGCGCACAACATTTACTAGTTTGGGCCCCTCTAGGCTCTGGTGTGTAAGGGGAATGTCTTTCTGCTTCTCAGCCAGGGGCCATGTCAGTGTTTTTGGTTTTTTTGCTTCTCACTTGTGTGCAGCCCCTGACTGATTTCTGATTTGACCCCCGACCCAAAAAATGTCTAAAGTTTGATATTGTTTTATTTTTGAATGCAGTTATTTTTGTACATAATTCCACATTTGTAAGTTCCACTTTCATGATAAAGAGATGGCACTGCAGCATTTGCATTAGGGAAACTGGAAAATACTATCTTTTCTGATTGATACAGAGTAAAAGTATTTGTAATGAAAAATAAAGTGAACACACTATACTTTGTATTGTGTTATAATTAAAATCAATATATTTGAAAATGTAGAAATCATTCCAAAATATTTAAATAAATGGTATTCTATTAACAGCACAATAATTCATACCATTAACCACAATTAAATTAATGGCTTGAAAACCTTATTTAATTCATTTAACTCTTGTCAAAACCTGAGACCATCTACAAGGATCTAAAACAGCAAATAAAAATAAAATAAAATAATTAATTTAAAAAAAATTAAAATAAAATAAAATTCCTTAATACAACTAAAATACAAAGATGTTCAGCCTAGTTGCAATACAACTGAGCCCATGTAATAATGTAAAAAATTATAGCTCGGTATGTCCACAATCATCAGCACATAAACCCATAACATAACCAGTCAAGAAACCTACTACCTATTAATTTTATTTGGTGACCCCTAGTTCTTATGTTATGGGAACAAGTAAATAACTCATCCTCATTTACTTTTTTCCCCCCCACACCAGTTATGATTTTATAGACTTCTATTATATCCCCCCTTAGTCTCCTGAAAATATCCTGCATAGGGACTTGCAGAAGAAACGCCATCAAGACTACTTGATCTTGTGAAATACACAATTACTTTGCTTGACGAGGAAATACCTGCGCGAGCATAACAAATATCAATACAGGAGGCGATCCATGATGAAATTCTCTATGAAGAGACTGGGAGATAAGGATGTTATGAGGCGGGTAACTGACTAATCGTGTAGACGATAAAATTTGTATTGACTACACGATTAGTCTATAAGGGAAGGTGCTCTGTACTGGCTCGCGCCAGTCCAGGAACTATCCCTGGTTCAGCTTTGCAGTTTAAATGTAGTTTGAGCCAGTTGCGCAGGCAACCTGGCTCGTACTGCATTCAAATTGCAGAGTCACAGCAGGGGGTAGTTCACTGACCAGCATGAGCTGGGACAGTGTCACAGCAGTCCTGGACCAGCATGAGAAAAGCTTGCTCAGTCCTGGCTCACACCAGGTCCAGCAGCCCCTGCCTGCGGGGGTCCCAGCAGGGAGCTGGGACCCCTCACGGACGGAGACTGCTGCTGGAGCAGCCTCTGCCCATGGTGAGCCTGCTCCACAGCAGCCTCCCCTACTCCCTGCTGCCTCTGATAAAGGTAGCAGCGCGGGGTGGGGGACAGGTGGCACTGTGGAGAATGTGCTAGGTGGAGGGAACAGGCATTTAAGCCAGCTCCCCCCAGCATCAGCTCCTGTTCCCCTCCCTCTTGCTGCTTCTGTTACAGAGGCAGCTGGGGTGGGGAGAAGAAGCAAGTATTTCAAGTAGTTGACTACTCAATTATTCGCTTACATCCCTACTGGGAGACACTTCATTTGTCTGCAATGACCACATATAGTTGGGTTGATAAACAAAACTGTCTAGTCCTGTCCAAGAAGAACATCAAGGCTCTTTTAACTTCTGAAGTGCACAGGCATTGTTGCTTTCTAATTGGCATATGATTTGGGGTAAAATATATGTAAATACCTCAGCTGGTTAATATAACTGGATACCAGTTTAGAGAGAAATCTTGGATGAGCGCACATATACACCTTGTCCTTAAAGAAAATAGTTCAGACATCAGAGCATACTGCTCAGTCATCCTTCCAACTAAAGAGATGGTTATTAAAAACAAAGCCACCTTCAGTGACAGGTGTAACAAGAAACATGTTACTAGAAGCGCAAATGGAGGCCTCATAAGTTTTAACAAAACTAAGTTCAAGTCCAGATAAACTTGAACTCTTGGCCTTCTCAGGAAAGCAGATACCACTGTTAGACATTTTACAAAAACCACAGGTCGAAAGGCTGCATAGTGAAGGAGTAATGAGTATTTCACTACAAATGAAAGCTATTTTCGGTGATCTTGAAAAATTGCCACATGAAAACAGAGCCCTGCGTGGATACAAATGTCTCTCTCTCCATGCAGATATCAATGGATATAAATCGGTATCCACTGATCCACAGAGTTCTACTCCCAGGAGATGCTGTGACCAAAGGAGAGGCGCATGATGATGATGCTCCCAAGAACCAATACCCTATGCCAGTAGCTCCTCCTGGACATGAAGCTGCATCAGCCCCAGCTGCATCTCCTGTCTGGGGTCATACCAATTCCTATCCACGAATATCCACATCCACAGGTAGACATTTGTATCTGCATAGGACTCTAAAAATAGACACTTTTTAAATTGAGGGGAGGTATAATACTAGCATCCAGGAAGGGAATAATGGATGCTGGGTGATCATGCAAAACTTCATCTTTGTGAGATATCTGTTGAGCTGCCACAGGTCTAAAATTGGACAAGCTTTCCCTTTGCTTTTATGATTTAGAAATAATAGTAACAAACCACTTCCATCTTGAAACTATGCAGAATATTCTGTATGGATCCTATCCAAAGGAGAGGATGAAGCTTGTGGAGAAGAAACTCCTCATGAGGTGGTCTCTGAAGAAGAACAGGGAGTGAAGGGCAGAAACAAACTGGGCAGTATATCCCACTTCCACAGTGCTTAAGACACATCAGTCTGAAGTAATCCAGGACTATGCACTGAGGAAGTGGGAAAGATAGCTAGCAAGCATGAGGAAAATGGAATCTGGCATTCTAGAAAGTGGGGTGATGTCCTCAACTAACCACCTAAGACTTTAAAATTGTCCTAGAATCCTCAACTCCTGGGAGCTTTCAGTCTGTGCCAAAAAAAAGTGAAGACTACAAAAAGCAAGCCTTATATTCTTTGCTGGATCTCTTGCACAAGCCATGAAGCTTGCAGCCAAGAACTCTTGTGAATGACAACTGCAGAAGTGATGACTCTAGGAGCTCAATCTGCTACATCTAGTCCAGCCTGGAGGGAAATTTTGCTCCAAATTTCTGTTAATCATCAAAAAAGGAGAATTCTACTCTAGCATCATCCAGCAACGTGTGTCTATATTTTTAATATAGATTTGTAAATATTACACTCATAGGATACGTCTAGACTACATGCCTCGGCCAACAGAGGCACGTACAATAGGCTACCTGACAATCAATGAAGCGGGGATTTACATATCCCCGGCTTCATTGAAATAAAAATGGTCACTGCGCTGTGTCAGCTCAGCTGATCATCGGCACAGCACACGAGTCAAGACACGGATCAGTTGACAAGGGAAGCCTTTGTTGACCGCTCCTGTAAACCTAGTTTCACGAGGCATAAGGGAGCGGTCGACAAAGGCTTCCCTTGTCGACCGATCTGCGTCTTGACTCCTGCGCTGTGCCGACAAACAGCTGAGCCGGCACAGCGCAGTGGCCATTTTTATTTTAATGAAGCTGGGGATATTTAAATCCCCGCTTCACTGACTATGTCAGGTAGCCTATTGTACATGCCTTTGTCAGCAGAGGCATGTAGTCTAAACATACACCTATGGTCCTAAAGGAGCTTGCTGGCTAGCAATTCTGAGTTAGAAAAAAAAAAAACCTTTCTACAAAATAAATCTAGTTTCTTATATCTTTAATTTGGGAGGAGGGGTGATACTGGAATGCCCTTTCATTGGCCGCTGTGACTAACAGAGAAATAAGGATGAAAAAGGGGGAGTAAAAATATTAGAACCCCCAAGATGGAACAATGTTTACATTTGGATCTTTTTGAGGTGGGAAAATGCAATGAAGGAACCTGCCATTGTGACTTAGTAGACTTCAAAAAACTGCAATGATAATAGGTAAGCTCACCAGTATCAAAAAGGAAGTGGGAAGATTCCTTCTCCTCCAACTGAATTCCTGAACCTGAGTCAACTTGCACATCATGAGGGGATGAGATGCATCCCAAGAAAACTGCCTCAACAGGAAAAGAAAAGGCTGACGCCAGCTTACATTGAGGCTGTTCCTCCTATGCTAGTTATCAATTAGGGTCCTCCTTAACCATCTCTTTGTGCTCAGCAATGGGCCTGGTACGAGGTGCAGGAACAGGCAGTGCCTAGCAAGTAAACTTCCCGTTATTCTCTGATGACAAAGAGCAGGAACACCTCATGTATGACCTAAAAATCAGGGAGGAATCCTCATGGGTTCCAAATCAGCCACTGAAACAGAGGAGAGTCCCATTAACTCCCTGGGCACATGTCCAATGCTATTCCAGCTAGAGCATCTCAAAGCAACTTAGAGAAGTAATATCTAAATGTGGAGTAGTGTGACTGGCTCTAAAGCTGTGAAACGTAAGAGCCAAATTCCAAATCAGAGGACTACAAAACACATTCTGCTGATCAAGGGGGAGCTATTTCTTATGGTGCTAGAGCAGGGATCAGCAATCTCTCCTGCCCTGGGCCATGCCGCTCACCCGGGGGGAGGGAGGGAAGATCTCTCCATCACACCCCCCAGGGGACCACCTTAGTCAATGCAAACCTTTCCGTGGACTACCAGTTCCTAATGGAAACTCGCAATTAATTACATAATTACGCCCAAGCCATTTTGCTAGTGCCGTAGCTGGGGAGAATGGTTTAATTTAAAGTATTAAACAGATTAAGCATTTTAACTTTCTCATGTTAGTTTATCAAATTTCATTTTAAATAAAGTGAAATATGTACAATACAAAAGGTTTCAATAATTTATTTAGAGCCCACAGTAGAGGTAGGGAACTCTTTTGAGTCAGGGGCCATTGACCCACAGAAAAATCAGTTGGGGACCACTGAGCTCCCCGCTTGCGTGCTGCTTGTGCCACGTGTGGCAGGGGCTGACCCCTGTCCCAGAGACTAGTGCTGAATCAGCGAAGAGTGTAGAGCAGCCAGAACTGTAAGCACCCCATTCAATACTACCAATGGCCATGAAGTTTGAGGCACTGGATGTTGTTTCCATACTAACTACTGCACCAACAATACCTCCCTTCACAGATAGGCACACTAGTACACACAGGTTCACCAGATCTATGCCACAAACACCTCTTATGTATTTGGTGCCCAGATAGTTCCAGGTCACTCTGGTACCGTGGTCAAGTCCAGGTGACCCTTCAGGCCCTGGAGTTGACTATACTTGCCTCAAGATTGGAGTCAACATTGCTGTTTTAAACTACCAGAAAAGACTGCTTGGATTTTGGCTGCACTCTACTTTCAACCCTATGCTTAGAGGATTTTGATGACCAGAGACCCTTTACTTTCTCAGTTGTCTGTTTAGAGATTTTTATGCCTCTTTTTATATACAGGAGAAGATGAGCAGTGCCAAGTCTTGGGTAGCATAAGAGGTGCACTCCTTAACAACACTGAAGCGCTCATTGACAAGTCAGGACAGATAAATTAAAATAAAGGAGTTTATTTCACAGATACAAAATTATATCAGTATTTAACATGTTTTCAAGATCACTGCTTTATATTCAAACTCTGTGTTTTGCAATATGGTAAAGAAATATGCAGTTAAACGCATGATATACTTGCTTTATATAGAAGGTCTGAAGTATGATCAGCACTTCCTACAGTCAAATTCTATAGATATCTGTTTAGTGTGGTAAGTCAAAAGAACAGCTGAAGTAAATTAAATGCAACTATGCATTACTACCTGAAAAAAGCTACAATTACGTTCAAGTCAATGGAGTAGATCAGGGGAAAAAAGATTTTAAGTGCACGAACAACAGCAGTTGTACATAAAATGGCCCAGGTGGGTCTCAGATTGCAACCATGTAATTCACAGCCTGCCCAAAGCATTTAGCTAATCTAACAAAAAAATGGAAAGGAAAGGGGCTCTGGATAATGCCTGGAAAAAGAGAAATCTATTCTAATCTTACCTTTGAGTCATATGCTGACTGTTTTATTACTTCAGGAGCCATCCAAAATGGTGTTCCTACAAAAGTATTTCTCTTTATCTGTGTATCTGTTAGTTGTCCTGCTACTCCAAAATCTGCTAATTTTACCTCTCCTTGTTCAGACAGCAAAACATTGGCAGCTAGCAAAGAAAAAAAGGCAGTTTAAAAGTTTACAGTTTCTAGGTTTCAGAAGTTTTTCTTATCTCTACTGTTTAAACATAACCAAAACTATTTAAAAAATTATTAAAAGCTTACCTTTAATATCTCTGTGTATTTTCTTTTCGGAATGCAAATAATCAAGTCCTTTAAGTATCTCTCTCAATATTGTAGCAATCTGGGTTTCATCAAGACAGCCAGGCTCTAACTAGTAGAAACATGCAAGAAATATTTGTAAATACTTGTAAAGTAAAAATTTCAGAGATGACACAGAACACTAGGAACTAAAAATGCCATATGGTCTTGAAAATAAGTAAAAACTAATCAAAATGTTTTGATATTTTATTGCTTTTGATGCTAATTTTCTCTCTCCTTTGCACATAGTGTAATTTGCCTGTTCCTTTGTCTTTCCTGTCCCTTCTCTCCCCACCCCAGCTCTGCATAAATCTGCTTACCCAGGGAAAACAGTAACCTATATTCTAATAAACTGAGAAGAGGAAGTCACTCATCCTGTGCAGTAATGACTGTTCTTCAAGATTTGTGTCCCTGTGGGTGCTCCACTGTTGGTGGCAGGTGGTCTCAGAACTGCAGATAAGAGTTTTTCATAGCAGTTGTCAGTTGAGCCACGCGTGCAGTATAGGTGCCTCGTGACAATCATGCCATAGTGCCGTAAGTCACTGCACGTGTGGTCTGACCCTCCCTCAGTTCCTCATCTACTCCTGAGTAGCTAGGTACTCTGAAGTACACGGGAGGAGGGTGGATAGTGGGGCACCCATGAGGTGGGGTGAGGGTACGAGACATCTCGAAGAACAGTCATTACTGCACAGGGTGACTAACTTCCTTTCCTTCTTCAAGTTTTGGCTGCTCCACTGTTGACGATTACAAAGCAGTGACTGATCTGGACAGTGGGCTTCAGAGGCACTTCTTAGCGGCTAAGAACAGGACTGTCATGGCTGGTGTCAGACAGTGATTGAGATAGGATGGCATAATGTTTAGCAAACTGTATGCTCAGATGACCAGGTGGCTGCCTGGTAAATGTCTTTGAGGGCAACATTACAAAGAAATGCTGTGGATGCGGCAATGGCGTGGATGGAATGTGCTCTTGGAGGCACTGGTAAAGTCGTATTCTGTAAGATCACACACGATGTTATGCACGATGATATCCAGTTGGAGATGTGTTGAATGGAGATGTGCATACCCTGTGAGTGCTCTGCAATGGAAACAAATAGACGCCAACATCTGCAGAAAGTCCATGTTCTGTGTATGCAAAAGGTGAGAGCCCAGACATCCAACATACGTAGGATAGCGTCCTGACAAGATGCATGTGGTTTAGGATAGAAAGCAAATAAAACAATGGGTTCGTTGATATGTAACAAAGTGCAGACTTTCAGCAGAAAGGCAAGATGTGGTTGTAAAATAACTCTGTCTTTGGCAAAAACTGCATAAGGTAGGTCCACCATCAGAGCCCAGATCACACTGACCCTCCGGGCAGAGGTGATAGCAATTAAAAATGTTACCTTCATGAGAAAGGAGAGATGGGAACAGGTCAATATATGCTTAAAAGGAGGCCGCATCAGGGAGTCTAAGACTAAGTCTGAGTCCCATATGGGCGGTGGGGCCCTGTGAAAAGGGTACAAGTTTTAAAGCCCTTTAAGGAATCTTCTGGTGATAGGATGCACAAAAAACATTTAACTGACTCACAGAAGGTTGTAATTGCCGCCAGATGAACTCTTAGAGATGAAATTGACAAACTTCTAGTCTTTAGTTCGAGAATATAATCAAGAAGGATATGAGGTGGAGAGGTGCAAGGGTCGATCTGTCTTTGCATGCACCAGAAGGAGAAGCATCTCCATTTGTAGAGGTAGGTTGTGCAAGTGGAGAGCCTCCTGCTATGGAAACGGACCTCCTTCACCTGTTCAGAGGGAAAGGTTTCTCACCTGTGAAGTAACTGGAGTTCTTTGACATGGCTGTCCCTCACCTTAGGTGCATCAGCACCGCTATGCCTCTGATCGGAGATTTGTGATAGCAGTGCCCGTGGTCAGCTGCGTGCGCAGGATGCCAGCACAGGAGATATGAAGCAGCTACTCCGCATGCACAGCCGATCATCCTCAGTTCCTTCTGTGACCCGGATGCATCTAAGTCCAAATTCGAGGGGAGGATGGATGGGTGGTAGAGCACCCACAGGGACAACCATCTCAAAGAACTCCAGTTATGGCACAGGTGAGTAACCTTCCCTTCTTATTATTCGAGGAGTGTTCCTGGGGATGCTCCACCTCTGGTGATTACAAAGTAGTCATATTAGGAGGTGGGAGATTCGGAGGATGTGACACTGTGACCAAGAGTATTTTTCAGCCAAATTTTGTTTCCAAAACCGCAAATGTCCAGATAGCATAATGCCACGTAGCTGGATGGCCATGTGGCAGCCTTCCAGATGTGTTCTGTTGGACCGCTTCATAGGAATGCAGTGATAGATGCCATGGCTCTTGTGGAATGAGCTCTTATGTTGGGAGGCAGCTCCTTTTGTGCTAATGTATACACCAAGTGTATGCAGCTAGATACCCATTCAAGTATCATAGAATACCAGGACTGGAAGAGACCTCGAGAGGTCATCAAGTCCAGTCCCCTGCCCTCATGGCAGGACCAAATACTGTCTAGTCCATCCTGAAAGACATTTATCTAACCTATTCTTAAATATCGCCAGAGATGGAGATTCCACAACCTCCCTGGGCAATTTATTCCAGTGTTTGACTACACTGACACTTAGGAACTTTTTCCTATTGTCCAACCTAAACCTCCCTTGCTGCAGTTTAATCCCATTGCTTCTTGTTCTATCCTCAGAGGCCAAGATGAACAAGTTTTCTCCCTCCTCCTTATGACACCGTTTTAGATACCTGAAAACTGCTATTGTGTCCCCCCTCAGTCTTCTCTTTTCTAAATTAAACAAACCCAATTCTTTCAGCCTTCCTTCATAGGTCATGTTCTCTAGACCCTTAATCATTCTTGTTGCTCTTCTCTGGACCCTCTCCAATTTCTCTACATCCTTCTTGAAATGTTGTGCCCAGAACTGGACACAATACTCCAACTGAGGCCTAACTAGTGTAGAGTAGAGCGGAAGAATGACTTCTCGTATCTTGCTCACAACACACCTGTTAATGCATCCCAGAATCATGTTTGCTTTTTTTGCAACAATTTTCACACTGCCAACTCATAATCAGCTTGTGGTCCACTATAACCCCTAGATCCCTTTCTGCCATACCCCTTCCTAGACAGTCGCTTCCCATTCTGTATGGTTGAAACTGATTGTTCCTTCCTAAGTGGAGCACTTTGCATTTGTCTTTATTAAACTTTATCCTGTTTACCTCAGACCATTTCTCCAATTTGTCCAGATCATTTTGAATTATGATCCTATTCTCCAGAGCAGTTGCAAACCCTCCCAGCTTGGTATCATCTGCAAGCTTAATAAGCGTACTTTCTATGCAAATATCTAAATCGTTGATGAAGATATTGAACAGAGCCGGTCCCAAAACAGACCCCTGCAAAACCCCAATTGTTATACCTTTCCAGCAGGATTGTGAACCATTAATAACTACTCTCTGAGTTCGGTTATCCAGCCAGTCATGCACCCACCTTATAGTAGCCCCATCTAAGTTGTATTTGCCTTGTTTATTGATAAGAATATCATGAGAGACCGTATCAAATGCCTTACTAAAGTCTAGGTATACCACATCCTCCCTTATCCACAAGACTCGTTATCCTATCAAAGAAAGCAATCAAATTGGTTTGACGTGATTTGTTCTTTACAAATCCATGCTGGCTGTTCCCTATCGCCTTGCCACCTTCCAAGTGTTTACAGATGATTTCCTTAATTACTTGCTCCATTATCTTCCCTGGCATTTCATCAGGCCCTGGTGACTTGCAGGCATCTAACTTTTCTAGGTGATTTTTAACTTGTTCTTATTTTATTTTATCTTCTAAACCTATCCCCTTCCCGCTAGCATTCACTATGTTAGGCGTTCCTTCAGACTTCTCGGTGAAGAGTGAAACAAAGAAGTCAATAAGCATCTCAGCCATTTCCAAGTTTCCTGTTACTGTTTCTCCCTCCTCACTGACCAGTGGGCTTTGTATTATTAAACAAAGTAGTCTTTGTTTTATTATGGGTAACCCCCGTGAACTCTCTGCAGAGGATACGAATAGCCGTGGAGTCTTGCGGAATGCTTTTGTGCACTATAGGTAAAAAGCAAGTGCTCTGTGGACATCCAAGGTATGTAGCGCCACCTCCTTGTGGTCCTTACGTGGGCAAACAGGGGCAGCTAACAGGGAGTTTCGAGAGGGAGTTCTCCAGGTGAAGGAGGAACGAACACGGGACACTTGAGATAAGTGGCTGACTGTAGTGTGTGTTTGGGGGTTATATGCTAGTTGCCTGAAAGAAACTGTGTGTGAGCTTGTGTCTGTCTGTCTGTGTCTGTTTGGAGATTCAAGTGTTCAGCTGTTTGTTTGAAGAGCAATGTGCTGTGGCAGGCAGTTGGAAGCTGTGAGCTTCTTAAGGAGTACTTGAAATCTAGACCCCTCTGTTCATTGTTTGAGCCTTAGCCAGGGGGCGGGGCTATCAGGAAGGCCAGGACTTTATAAAGCCTGTGAGTAAGTGACCAGGGAGCTTTGAGACCAGTGGCAGCTAACAAGGAGTTTCGAGAGGGAGTTTAGAAGTGGAGTTGGAAGGAGGTGCCATTCTTTAAAACTTTTAAATTAAAACTAAAAAGAAAATGTCCTGATTTAAATAGAAACCCTGTGAATAACTTAAGTAGCTGTAGGAAAGAATGCAGGCAGAAGCCCAGCAGCAGAGATGGGGCTATTCTGTTTATTGCACTCAATGTGGCATGTATGATTATCTGCCCTATGGACAGGTGGCATGTGTGCATTCGGTGCAAGGAGCTCCTGGCCCTCAGAGACCACATATGGGCTTTGGAGGCCAGGGTGGCTGATTTGGAGGGACTAAGAGAGGCAGTGAGGTACGTAGATGAAGCTTTCTGAGACTAGAATTGTCCCACCTCCAGTCAGACAGCCCCTGTGCTGTTAAGGAGGATGAAAGGCTCAGGGAAGGAGAACATTCAACTGGAGCAGAGGAAAATGATTGCGTAGATGGGACCCTACTTCCAGAGGATGTTATGGTATCCTCTTGGACTGAGGCTACATCTCCGGGGGGAGGGAACTCCAGTCGTTAGGAAAAGGCAGGTGTCAATAATGGGGGATTCAATCATTAGAAACATAGATAGCTGGGTTTGTGATGACCTGGAGAACCGTACGGTGACTTGCCTGCCTGGTGCAAAAGTGGCAGATCTCTCGAGATACCTAGATAGACTTATGTGTAGTGCTGGGGAGGAGCTGGTGGTTGTGGTACATGTCGGTACCAATGACATAGGGAAGGGTAGGAGAAAGGTTCTGGAGGCCAAATTTAGGCTGCTAGGAAAGATTAAAATCCAGGAACTGTATGGTAGCATTCCCTGAAATGTTTCCAGTTCCATGCGCAGGGCCAGGTAGGCAGGCATAGCTTCGGCGCCTCAATGCGTGGATGAGACGATGGTGTAGAGAGGAGGGGTTTTGATTTATTACGGCCTGGGGAAACTTCTGGGATAGGGGGAGCCTATACAGGATAGGGGGAGCCTATACAGGAGCCTATGGGCTCCACCTAAACTAAAATGGGAATCAGATTGCTGGCACTTAACATTAAAAAGGTTGTAGAGCAGTTTTTAAACTAAGGACTGGGGGAAAGCCGAAGGGTGAGGAGCACATGGATCGGACAGGTACATCTATTAGGGGAGGTTCTATTAATAGAGATGCTTTATGTGCTAATCAGGAGGAGAGGATGGAAGTACAGGTCAGATCTAATGACACACAATCAAATAAAAAAGAGTCTAACATCAGGAAATGGCAGACAGATAAATAGTGACAAATTATTGAAGTGCTTATTATTCACAAATGCTAAAAGTCTAAATAATAAAATGGGTGAACTGGAATGCCTAGTTTTAAAGGAAGATATTGATATAACAGGCATCAAGGAAACTTGGTGGAATGAGGCCAATCAATGGGACACAATCAGACTGGGTACAAAATATATGGGAAGGACAGAACAGGTCATGCTGGTGGGGGAGTGGCACTATACATGAAAAAATGTAGAAGTAGATGAAGTAAAAATCTCAAGTCAAAATGTTCCAAAAAATCTCTATGGATAGTAATTCCATGCTCCAATAGTAAGAATATAGCCGTAGGGATATAATATCAACCATCTAATCAGGACAGTGATAGTGACTATGAAATGCTAAGGGAGATTAGAGAGGCTATCGAACTAAAAAACTCAACAGTGAGGGATTTCAACGATCCTCATCTAGATTGGGTACACATCACTTCAGGACGGGATGCAGAGATAAAATTTCTTGATAGCTTAAATGACTGCTTCTTAGAGCAGCTGGTTCTGGAACCCACAAGGGGAGTGGCTATTCTTGATTTAGTCCTAAGTGGAGTGTAGGATCTGGTTCAAGAGGTAAATATAACTGGACCTCCTGGAAATAGTGACCATAATGTAATATAATTTAACATCCCTGTGGTGGGAAAAACACCACAGCAGCATAACACTCTGGCATTTAATTACAGAAAGGGGAACTACACAAAAATGAGGAAGTTAGTAAAACAGAAATTAAAAGATACAGTGACAAAAGTAAAATCTCTGCAAGATGCATAGAAACTTTTCAGACACCATAATAGAGGCCCAACTTAAATGACCCCAAATTAAAAAACACAATAAGAGAACCAAAAAAGTGCCAGAGTAGCTTAACAAACAGGTAAAAGAAGCAGTGACAGATAAAAAGATATTTTAAAAAGTGGAAGTCAAATCCTAGTGAGGAAAAAGAAAGAACCATAAACTTTGTCAAATAAAGTGTAAAAATATAAGAAGAAAAACCAAAAAGGAGTTGGAAGAACAGCTGGTCAAAAACTCAAAAAAGTAATAGTAAAATGTTTTTTAAGTACATCAGAAGCAGGAAGCCAGCTAAACCACCAGAGGGGCCCTTTGACAATCGAGATGCTAAAAGTGCCCTCAAAGATGATAAAGTCATTGCAGAGAAGCTAAATGAATTATTTGCTTCAGTCTTCACGACTGAGGATATTGGAGAGATTCTGAAATCTGAGCCATTCTTTTTAAGGTGACAAATCTGAGGAATTGTTCCAGATTGAGGTGTAATTAGAAGAGGTTTTGGAACGAATTGATAAACAGTAACAAGTCACAGAAACGAAATGGCATTCACCCAAGAGTTGTGAAAACTTAAATGGGAAACTGCAGAACTATTAACTGTGGCTTGTAACATATCCTTTAAATCAGCTTCTGTACCTAATGACTGGAAGATAACTAATGTGACACCCATATTTAAAAAGGGCTCTTGAGGTGATCCTGGCAATTACAGACATGTAAGTCTAACATCAGTACTGGGCAAATTAGTTGAAACTATAGTGAAAAATAAAATTGTCAGACACATAGATGAATATAATTTATTGGGGGAAGTCAAGAAGGTTTATGTAAAGGGAAATCATGCCTTACTAATCTGCTAGAGTTCCTTGAGGGGGGTCAAAAATATGTCGACAAAAGAGATCGAGTGGATATAGTATACTTAGATTTACTTAAGTAAAGTAAGTTGTCATGGGATAAGAGGGAAAGTCTTTTCATGGATTGATAACTGGTTAAAAGACAGGAAACAAAGGGTAGGAATAAATGGTATATTTTCCGAGTGGAGAGAGGTAACTAGGGGGTTCCCCAAGGGTCTGTCCTGGGACTCGTCCTATTCAAATTATTTATAAATGATCTAGAGAAAGGGGTAAACAATGAGGTGGCAAAATTTGCAGATGATACCAAACTGCTCAAGATAGTTACAACCAAAGCAGACTGTGAAGAGCTTCAAAAAGATCTAACCAAACTAGTGATTGGGCAACAAAAAGACAAATGAAATTGATAAATGTAAAGTAATGCACGTTGGAAAAACATAATCCCAACTATACATATAGTATGATGGGGGCTAATTTGGCTACAACTACTCAAGAGAGAGATCTTGGAGTCAGTGTTGATAGTTCTCAGAAAACATCCATTCAGTGCGCAGCGGCAGTGAAAAAAGCAAATAGAATGTTGGGAAGTATTAAAAAAGGGATAGACAATAAGACAAAATATCTTATTGCCACTATAGAAAACCATGGTATGCCCACATCTTGAATACTGTATACAGGTGTGGTCGCCTCATCTCAAAAAAGATATCTTGGCATTGGAAAAGGTTCAGAAAAGGGCAACAAAAATGATTAGGGGTTTGGAATGGGTCCCAGATGAAGGGAGATTAAAGAGACTTGGATTTTTCATCTTAGAAAAGAGGAGACTAAGGGGGGATATGATAGTGGTCTGTAAAATCATGAGGGGTATGGAAAAAGTGAATAAGGAAAAGTTATTTACTTATTCCTACAATAAAAGAACTAGGGGTCACCATATGAAATTAATAAGCAGCAGGTTTAAAACAAACAAAAGGAAGTTTTTCTTCACTAAGCGCACAGTCAACCTGTGGAAATCCTTGTCAGAGGATATGGTGTAGGCTAGACCTTTAACAGGGTTCAAAAAAGAGCTAGATAGATTCATGGAGGTTAGGCCTATCAATGGCTATTATCTTAGATGGGTTAGAATGGTATCCCTAGCCTCTGTTTCTCTGGAGATGGGTGACAGGGGAGGGATCACCTGAGGATTATCTGTTGGAATTCCTCCCTCTGGGGCATCTGGTATTGGCCACTGTTGGCAAACAGGATACTGGGCTAGACTGACCTTGAGTCTGACCCCGTCTGGCCATTCTTATGTTCTTATGCTTGGGTAGAAGACAGGTAAGTATATTGATTCACTGCAGTGAAAAGAGGTAAGTACTTTTAGGAGGAATTTGGGATGTGTTGTTAAACTACTTTGTGTTTATGGAATACTGTATATGGAAGGGTCCAACACGAGAGCTCCCAATTCTCCTATTCATCTTGCAGAGGTAACTGCAATGAGGAAGGCAATCTTTACTGACAGATGAAATAAGAAGCATTTACCTAGCGGTTCGAACAGCCTGCCCATAAGGATTTTTAGCACGAGGTTTAGATCCCATGCTGGTGTTGGGTCTTTAAGTGGCAGAAACATGTTTTGTAGACCTCATAGGAATCTTTTGACATCTGGATGAGTAAAGACCAAGTGTATTTGAAGTGGGAGATGGAGTGCTGAGATGGAGGCGAGATGTACTGTTATGGAGCTCAGGAAGAGGCCTGCATTGTACAGGTCCAGTAGATGCTGTAGTATCTGTGATATTTGCGGATGGGCTGGCTTATAGTTGTGGGTCAAGCACCAGATTGTGAAATGCTTCCACTTCTGTGTGTTTTTCTCCTTGTAGATCTCCTGGAATTTGTGAGGCTGAGTTGCACTGGCTCCAGAAGTATCTTCTCCACGCTGTTCAGCCAACTAAAACCCACACTTGGGGATGCAGTGTGTGCATGTCGGGATGGTGTACCTGACCGTTGCCTTGTGTGAGCAGAGCTGGGATCAGTGGGAAGCGATGCAATGGTCAGATGCTCATCAGTAAGGGATATAGACACCACGTTTGTCTGGGCCAGTTGGGGTCTATGACAATTACTCTGGCCCTGTCCTGTTTGATCTTGAGGATTACCTGTTGCATTAGTGGAAACGGGGGAAAGCGTAGTACAGAGGTGCCGTCCACCGTATGGCAAAGGCTTCTCCTAGGTAGTAGGGGCCTATGCCTGCTCTGGAGCAATAGTGGGGGCAACGGGCATTGTCATATGTGGCAAATAGATCCACTGTTGGGGAAACCCCACTTCTTGATGAGTTATGTTGTTCTTACCAAGGAAGTAAGTTGCAATCAGGTGCATATTCTGTGGAATACACCACTTCCAGAAGCGGACTGCCTCTTGTCAGAGTTGGTATGACCTGGCGCCTCATTTGATACAATACTTTTTAGTGACATTGTCCATAAGAATTTGAACTGTTTTGTTCTGGATCAGGAGAGAAAGTGTATACATTTGTTTTGTACTACCCTGAGTTCGAGTAGGTTGATGTGTAGCCCGGTATCATCCTGGGTCCATTGAGCCTGTATCACTCGATGGTCCCGGTGTGCACCCCAGCCCAGTAGTGAAGCATCTGTAGTAATTGTTACTGATGGTGGAGTTCTTTGGAAGGGAACCCCTACACATATATTGTCATGCAGTCTACCACATGATTGAGATCTTTATCTTGGTTGGTATGGTAAGTTGTTTAAATGATGGGTGCGTAGCTGGTATGCTGTGCGGAGCCATGCCTGGGAGGGGCCTCATGTGTAGGTGGGCATGTGGCCCCATGAATGTGGCCACCACCATGTGCCCAAACATTTGTAGGCAGTGTCAGGCTATCAAACTGGACTGGCCTGCACCATTAATGAGAGGTAATTGATTGCTGTAAATCTGCGCTCTGGTAAAGAGTCTACGGCCGCTGTGCAGTCTAAGTGTGCCGCTATAAATTCTAATGTCTGAGTTGAGATCACAGTGTGCACTTAGGTATGTGTATCTGAAGTCAAAGGCAGTATAATAGGTCTCTGATGGTTGTTTCAGCTTGGGCTGTGTCTTGTTCTCTGCTGCCCATTACTAGATAATCATATAGGTAAGAGAATATAGTGATGCCCATTTTGCATAAATGTGCAGTTACTACTGTCAGAAACTTCGAGAACACTCATGCGGCTGCTGAGAGTCCAAAAGTATCACTCTGTACTGAAAGTGTCTGTCCATCTTGAAACGAATAAAATGTCGGTGTGACAGGTGTATCAATATATGAACATAGGCATCCTGGAGGTCAAGGGTGGATAACCATGCTCCCTTTTCCAAGGCAGGAATAATTTTGACGAGGGTTACCATTCTTGTACCTTTAGTAGCATATGAAGGAAATGAGTCTTCAAAGGTCCAATATCGGCCTCAACCCTCCTGATTTCTTGGGGGGTGAGGAAATAATGGGAGTAGATACCCCTGCCTCTGTGCTCCTTTGGTACCTCTTCTATGGCACCTAGCCTGAGAAGGTGTTCTAGCTCTTGTATGAACACATATTCGTGAAAGGGGTCCCTGAAGAGAGACAGGCAAGGAGGATTTGGGGGAGGAAGGTAACTAAAAACGGGATGCGATAACCAATTTTTATGATTTCCAGCACCCACTGGATAGAATGTAGCTAGTCTGCTGCCAACTTTTGTGGAGGGTTCAAATGGCTGCTGTGAAAATTTCGGGGTTGTTTGAACCTCGACCAGGACTTCAAAATGCTTGACGAGACATTGATGGTTGTTGAGATGGTGACTGTTCGGAGGCTTGCTTGCGCCTATTTTGGCATGCATCGTTTATTGTCGTCGTGCTGTAGTTGTTGGTTAAAGGGTGTGGATCTGTACCTCAGTGTGAATGACCTGCCCTGTTTTCTCTGTGTCAAGCACATGAATGCCAAGAGTCTTTAATGTAGCCCATGAATCCTTTAGGGTGTCTAAGGAGGCGTTTGTGGATTCAGCAAAGAGCTTGGTACCCTTGAACAGCAAGTCCTCGACTGCTGCTTGGATCTGAGAGCTAAAGCCAGGATGCTCACCTTATCACCACTGTGGAGGCTAAGGATCTGGCTGCCATGTAGAAATAGAAAGAGACAGCTTGCAACTTGTGCACCTTTAAAACCCAGCAAGGCAGGCATGTCCGAGGAAGGCAAGGTTTTGGCATGTATTAGAGAACTGAATCCTCAGAATAGTAAAATAGAAGTAGTTAGTATTGCTAAGTGAAGAGAGAATTTTTTTAAGCTACAGCGGTAAGCAGAACAAATTAATAACACAACTTTTGTGGTAACAGTTGTGTAACTATCTACAGAATGCAAATTATCAGAGAGGTAGAAAGGGCGACTGCAGAGTTGAGACCGAAGTCGGTGGTGGTTGAGAAGGAAGTGAGGACAATTGGCTGCGCATGCGGAATAGATGCCTCAGATCTCCCGTGCTGGCACCACATGCACGTAGCCAACCACGGGCACTCCTATCACAAATCTTCGATTCGACATGCAGCGGCACTGACGCACCTAAGGTGGAGCACCCACGGAGTCACTCCTTGAAGAACAGCGAGTTTCAGAATAATGGAACTAGACAGAAGCCAGGCATTCAGGTGAAGAGTGTGGGGCTGGGGATGCAGAATTGTCCCAAGTTCCTGAGAAAGTAGACTGTGGCAGTCTGGAAGAGGATATGTGGGAGAGACATGTAGTGGAAGTATGAAAAGCAAGTCTGCCTGGAGCAAGAAGAGGCTATCAAGATGTCTTGAGCACCATCCAAATGGATCTTGTGCAGGACCCTCAGGATTAGGAATGTTAAAATGTGGTGGGCAGCCATGGAGCCCGGGGTCAGCTGAAGAGTCCCCAGATGACCCCGGTTCTGCACGGCATCTCTCCAGCTGACTCCGGGTTCTGGGGAAAATGCCGCTTGGAACCCCAGCTGTCCCCGGGCTCCACGGCACTTCGGTATTTTAAAGGGGCAGCGCGTCACACAGCTGAGCTGCAGATGAGCTGTGCAGTGGCTGCCCCTTTGAAACACTGCCTTGGGGTTTCAAAGTTGCAATGCCACACAGCTGATCCCTGTACCCTTTCCCCCACTTTGCTGCCTCTCTCTGAGGCAGCAAGGGGGGGGGGGGGAAGGAATCTACTAGTCGACTAACTATTCGATAAGCAAATACTTATCGGATAGTCAACTAGTCCTTAACATCTTTACTCGGGATAAGAGGGATTGGAGGAAAAGTGTAGTGAAGTGGTGCATTCCATATCACCAGGAAGGCATCCCCAATGGATTAGTCCCCCCGGGAGCAGAACCAAGGACTCTTGGAGTTGAGATGTGATGCAAACAGATCTATCAATGGGAATCCCCATCATGGGAAAATTGAAGTAAGGACTCGAGGATGAAGTTCCCATTCGTGATCTGTGGAGAATTTGTGACTAAGGGTATCCTCCATAGTATTGTTCACCCTAGGTAGGTAAAATGTTGTGAGTGTGACCTGATGATGGATGCAGCAGTTCCACAGGTAAATTGCCTCTGCACACAGGGAGCAGGAGCACGTACCTCCCTGTCTGTTTACATAAAACACTGTAGTCATATGTCTATGAAGGTGCGAACCGTTCAGTTGTAGATGGGGGGAGGGAGGGGCAAAATGGATACAGGCGTTTCTTACAGCCCTGAGCTCAAGAAGGTTGATGAGCAATTTGGCCTCCTGTGGTGACCATCTGCCCTAAGCCAGTTGATTTTGTAGGCGAGTGCCGAATCCCAATAGGGAAGCATCGGTTGTGATCTGCACTGATGGCTTGGTTTGGTGAAGAGAGAGCCTAGCAAAGAGGCTGTCTGAGAATGTCCACCATCAGTGTGAAGTGAGAACATCGGGTGGTAAGGATACCGTCTTGTGCAATAGGTGATGGGATGGGATATAGACTAAAGCAGTCCAGTGTTGAAGGGAATGAAAATGCAGGAGCGCGTATATAACTATATAAGTAGTCATCGTCATATGACCCATAAGCTGAAGATAGGTAAGGACTGTAGAGGAGGGACTCACAGACAAGATGCTGATCAAATCCTGTAGAGCTGCGCAACAATGGTGAGGCAAGTGTGCTTGAGCTGATATTGAATCTAAGTGACCCCCTATGAACTCTATGGATTGAGGGGGCTTGAATGTGGATTTCTGATGGTTTATCAGAAGGTCTAGATCCGTGGTCCCCAACCCGGTGCCCGCGGGCACCATGGCTCCTGCCGGGCCCTTTACATGCGCCCGCGGAGCAATCTGGGCTGGCCCCGTCCCTGGGCGTGCGGCAGGTGCCAGCCTCGGGCACATGGCCAGCCCCGGCTCTGGGTGCGCCGCGCGTGCCCTTGCCGGCCCTAGCCTTGGCCCCGCCCCCGGGTGCGCCGCGCGTGCTCTTGCTCGCCCTAGCCTTGGCCCCGCCCCCGGGTGCGCCGCGCGTGCCCTTGCCGGCAGCTGGCATGTACAGCAATGACTTCTAGGCGCCATGTGTTACCCCTCATCTACAAGCACTCAGCCCACAACTTCTACTGGCACAGTTCCCTGTTACTGATCAATGAGAGCTGCAGGAGTAATGTCTGCAGGCAAGGACAGCATGTGGAGACCCCCTGCTCTGCCTTTATCAGGGGCTGCAGGGATATGTTGAAATCTTCATCATCTGGACCCATGGGAAGGAGACACTGGAAGAATTTTACCATGATTTCAACAGCTTCCACCCCACCATCAACCTCAGCATGGACCAATCTACACGGGAGGTCCATTTCCTGGACACCACGATACAAATAAGTGACGGTCATATCAATACCACCCTATACCAAAAACCTTCCGACCGCTATACTTACCTGCATGCCTCCAGTTTCCATCCCGGACACACCACACGATCCATTGTTTACAGCCAAACACTGAGGTACAACCGCATATGCTCCAACCCCTCAGACAGAGACCTACACCTACAAGATCTTCAACAAGCATTCTGTAAACTGCGATACCCACACGAGGAAGTGAGGAGACAGATTGACAGAGCCAGACGTGTACCCAGAAGCCTCCTGCTACGGGACAAGCCCAAGAAAGAAACCAACAGAACACCACTGGCCATCACCTACAGTCCCCAGCTAAAACCTCTCCAACGCATCATTAGTGATCTTCAACCCATCCTGGACAATGATCCCTCGCTTTCACAGGCCTTGGGAGGTAGGCCGGTCCTCGCCCACAGACAACCCGCCAACCTGAAGCATATTCTCACCAGCAACTACACACCGCACCATAATAACTCGAACTCAGGAACCAATCCTTGCAACAAACCTCGGTGCCAACTCTGCCCACATATATACACCAGCAACACCGTCACAGGACCTAACCAGATCAGCCATACTGTCACTGGTACATTCTCCTGCACATCCACCAACGTAATATATGCCATCATGTGCCAACAATGCCCCACTGCTATATACATCGGCCAAACAGGACAGTCCCTACGTAAAAGAATCAATGGACACAAATCTGATATTAGGAATGGCAACATACAAAAACCTGTAGGGGAACACTTCAATCTTCCTGGACACACAATTGCAGATCTAAAAGTAACCATCCTGCAGCAAAAAAACTTCAGGACCAGACTTCAAAGAGAAACTGCTGAGCTATAGTTCATCTTTAAGTTTGACACAATCAACTCTGGATTAAACAAAGACTGTGAATGGCTTGCTAACTACAAAAGCAGCTTCTGCTCTCTTGGAATTCACACCTCCAGATCAGCTGCTAGAAGTGGGCCTCATCCTCCTTGATTGGATCCACCTCGTCATCTCCAGCCTGATCCTGGCCTGCATATTTATTCCTGCCTCTGAAAATTTCCACTACATGCATCTGACGAAGTGGGTCTTTGCCCACGAAAGCTTATGCTCCTACACTTCAGTTAGTCTATAAGGTGCCACAGGACTCCTCGTCGCTTTTTAAGAAACAAATGTAAGAGTACCTTGAAGATCCAGCAAACAATAACAACTTACAGTCATTAATATTCTCTGGTTGGCTCAATATCAGACTTTCAAGATTAAAGTTTTCATATCTCATTACTAATATCCTGAGTTACCAAGCCTTTTAGCACACAAACATAACGATGTGGATCTCATTGAAAAGTTATTTTAATTCATATATGCACACAAGTTATTTTTAATTATTTAGAATTATAAATAGCAGAAACATTCAAGAAATGCATTAATTAAATTTAAATTAAGTTTACTTAATTTATGAAGTTTACAACTAGTTTACTTACTAGATCAAGAGCCGATCCTCCACCAAGGTATTCCATAATTATCCACAATTTTGTATCCTGAAAAAACAGAACAGAGGAAATTAGTACTTTAACACTTAAGTTTCTTTCATGATTTGATTTAAAATGAATTCCATAGCATTAAAGATGTAACAGAGAATTTCACTAAACTATAATCTGTCCTGGCAGAAAATACTGCCCCAGCTCAACATCTGATATTATATACTAACATTCAATTTTATTCATTTTTTTCCCCATTTTACAATCCTCATTTTCAGATACTGTCTTGTCCTATATCCTCAAGGAACATAGGAACTAACATATGTGAACAGACTAGTGGTCCACATGAAGTAGTCAAATATTCTCTCTCCAGAACAGCCATTACAGAGATGGATCAGAGGAAGGTATAGAATAAGAACATTAGTTGTCGTATATTTTTAGTGACCGTGTAGCCACTACAATATTTAGCAGTTACACAGTTACTAAAATACTCTCTGGTGTTGAGTATTTTAGGGAGCCCTCATGCCACCCTGTATCGGAGGCAGCATCACAGGGTGGCAGGAGGAGCCAGTCTGCAAGGGGAGCTGGTTTAAAAATCGGCTCCCCACATAGACTAGCTCCTGCCTGCTGCTCCATGCTACTGCTTGCAATACAGGAGCAGCCCCTATCCGTTGGGGGGCAGAACCCAAGCTTCCTGTGGAAAGAGGTTGCGCTGGCATCCCGCAGAGCAGGCCCTGTCCATGGGTTGCCCGAGCTCCCCGTGTAGAGAGGCTGCACCAGCCTCTCACCTGCCTCCCCTACCCCACGCTGCTGCTTCTGATACAGACGCAGCAGCACATGGAGATAGGCAGCTCCACTGGGTTTGGTGCTCATAGGGCAGCTTTTAAGCCAGCTCCTCCGAGCACTGGCTCTGACCTACTCCCCACGCTACTGCCTCTATCAGAAGCTGTCAGGGGTGGGGGAAGATGGGAGGGCAGGCAGCTTCCATAGGAAAGAGCACACACAAGGAACCAGCTTAAAAGCCAGCTCTCCACAGGCACTGGCTCCCGGCTCACTCCCCCTTGCTGGAAACTTAGGTATAACTGAATTTAGTATAAGTGTCAGCACAACCTAATTCCCCTCTCCCCCACCAACTTCCTTTTCCACTGCAGAGTCATAGAAAAGGGTTGTGGGTCGCCCACAGAAACACATCTCAAAGACTCATTAGCTACTGATGTGACCTTAGGTTACGAAGCTGCATTGAAAACTGGAAAGTTAGAAAAATGTTCAACTACTTGGTCTATACATAATAGCGTATGTGGCTTAGGAAATTCAGGCCCATGCCTAACTAGAAAGCTAAACTACCTCGTGAATGTAATTTTTAGCTTTGATTCTACAAAGGAGTAGTGGGCTCCGTGCACTAGCTGGGTACATATAGAGACTCCTTTGCCAGGATCAGAGCCAATGGTTTGATCTCTAGGTCTGCACATAAAAACACTAGCAGAATCCCTGAACTTTGAAAAAAATTCTTTTCCACATGGAGCGTATCTTCAGAATTCCTTGGTTAAAAGCACCTAATCTAGATTACTTACCCTATCTATACATTACCATGAGCCACACCAAATGTCAAGGTAATACAAGTAACCACGAGGAGTTGAGAGCGCTTAAGGAGAATTGGGGCTGTGCACCTTGTCCCTGAGACTGAGCCTTCCCATAGCAGAGATGCTCTCAGTGTCTCTTTTGCTCTGCTATGGATTGTGACCCCAACTTTGAGCCTTTCCGGGGTAAGACCAGAGATTCCAATTTAGCAGGACAGGGCACATCAGAGGACTGGTAGAAGGGCTCAGTGCTATAATCAGCAAATCAGGCGATAGTCTCAAGGGGCTTTCTGTGACCAAACTCATCACAATATGCTTTTCCCTGTTAATCAGAAAGTAGTGATACACCTCAATGTATGTCTGCACAAGCATTTTGTAATGAGCTTACCAGCCTCAACTGACAGGCTTGGATTGGTGGGGCTCAAGCTAGTAGTCTAGAATAATAGTATAGATGTCACTTTGAAGTTGTAGTATATTCTACAGCTTAGCCTCTGAAGCCTAGGGAACAGTCTACAGTACTTCTGCAGCATTAGGGATATACAACGTAGTTTAAAAATTTAACTGTGTAATCACTAAAAATCCCACGGTTTCACACGCTGCCGTCTCTGCAGTATAAAGCAAGCAAGAGCTACCAGCCCCACTCCCATGAACCTAGTGCGGCAAGGAGGCCAAGCTAGACCTGCCACAGACAGGGGCTGCTCTGGATGGAGGAGCCACTGCCTGCGGCACACTGCTCTAGTCTGGCCCACCACGTGCCACAGCCCCTGACTGTGGTGGTCCCTGTGGGGCTGGAGCAGCCTTGTGCCAGAGGTGGGTGGGGAGCTGCTCCAGCTTCTACTGGTTAAATAGAATAACCATTAAGGATGAGGCTTACCAGTTAATCATTTACATCCCTACTCTGAGTTACTCACCAAGATCCATACTTCATATTTCTCTGTGCTCTCACCCATTTCATCTTCTTTCCCCTTTTCTTTCTTCATTTGATTTGTTGTTTTTTAAAATAGATATTATTTATGATATTTTCATAAATGAAATTATCTGACAGGAGATCACGAAACCTCCCTCAGAGAAACAAAGAACTCCCCTAATTTCCCTAGTTTTTAATAAGCTTGAAGTAACATACTGCCCTCGGTTAAAATGTCCTCTTTTATAACAATTACCACCACCCATTCTTCTCAATAAAAATTAAATCGAGTTGCACCTACAAAACCTGGAAGCCCCAGATGCTCTCTGGAGGCAGAGAGGGGGTTCCTGTATTATAGATCACACTGAAAACAACTGGAGATAGTGGTCATTGGAAAAGGCCATCTTAACTAAGGACAAACTGTAAGTTCAATCCCATCTCTATGCCAAGAATTAAATTTCTCTAGACCATATATGATGAACCAAGTCTAGCCTACTAGTAACATACATGAAGTAGAGTTTAAGATTGTTTTTCTTTCAACAACCAGGCTGAGGTGTCTTGGGTCTTAAGGATGGGGTATGTATTTAACACTTTCAAAATTATGTATTGCCTCTGTGGAAGCAGAACCAAATGATTTAACATATAACTCAAATAGGGTTCATACACAGCCAGTACAGTGCTACACCATCCAGGTACGATTCTACCTGAACTCCCTATATACTACTTTTATTCAACAGAACTGATAGAATCTGCTCTCGTCCAAAGCAGCCCCCATATGCAATGAGCCTGGGAGCTCCACATGCAAGGGCCGCACCACCATCCAGAATAGCCTCTGCCTACGGGGAGTCCAGCCCACTGCATACTGGAGCCGTCCCCCACCTGGGATCTCGATTACTTGGTTAACTGGTTAAACGTTTGGTCAGCCTAACATTTAACCAGGATTTTAAGTTGTAACCATAAGAGCCTGTACTCTGGTATGCAGACGTCTACAAAAATGTTAAAATGCATTTACTTAGGCAAATGTGAAATTTTCAGTGATCACACATTTACACGCATGGGGAAAGTGGCTCCGCAGGAGCTGGTGATTGCAGAGAGCCAGCGTAAAAGCTCTTGCCAGCCTCCCACTGCCTGCTCCCCACACCATGCTGCTGCAGTATGCGCCGGGATCTAGAAGCAGCAGTGCAGGGGTAGAGTTGCGTGTAACCATGAAGATTAACCGATGAGCCCACGTACACATTTACACTTTCGTATCCCTTCCAAAGACAGTAACTGCCAGTTGACAAGCTCAGGCAAAAACTTATCTCCTATTGCCTAAATTACCCAATAAGTAGCAAAAGAATACATTTATTAAAATTCCATACTGAAGAGAATATTTAGTTAGTTTTAACTTGCTTATCTTGGAAAGTCTGTACCACAGTTCAAATTTCAAATTTATTTGCAACCAATGTGCTTAATTATAATACTGTTAGTGAGCGCATAAAGAAATCACAACTGAGTCACATGTTAATTATTGAATGAAAGTGACAGCTTCTCAGTCAAAATAGTAAGTTGCTTTGAATTGATCTGAAGACTTGACTACTAGAGAAATTAAATAAGGCAAAATAAGAAACTACAATGAATATCTAGAGAAACTAGAATAACTTTAAAAAAAACCAAACCTGCTTAAAAACAGCAAATATATCGATTTAGTGTCTGATAGTGGGTGTGAGCATGAAAAAAGATTTGTGTATTAATTTGACATTTAGGACTAATAAACTAAAGTAGTAACGCACACCGGCTCCCCAGCTCACAAGGAAAAAAAGACGTTATAAATCACAAAAATTTGACATATGCCTTCCAACCATGGTGCCTATTTAAGTAGATATGTTAAACCTATATACTACCTTGTAAAGACATCAGGTGGCAGCCTTACATAAACTTTCTTAGAAATTTTGTTTTCCAAATGTAGCCAGACAGAATCCCCCCCCCCCACTCCCCCGCATACAAAACTCTGTCTTCAAAGGCTCCAGGGCCTCCAGAGGTGCTGGAATAACTATGGCCCTGGATGCTAGACAGGAACCAGATAACAGCGGCAATTGGGCCAGCAGACGATCGGGGCTTCGGGCTGCCCTTGGCTGGTACCAGTAATTGATACGCCTACATACTGTCCCAGAAGAGGAATCTTACCTCCACCGCACAGGTGCAAATTAAGCTTTGGACCCCCTGTGGGAATGAGCGTCACAAAGACGTTCCAACTTAACTGGCATTTTAATGACAAGAGAAGCGTCTACGTATAAAGTGGGGTCATGTGCCCCACTCTAATTGGAGATCCAACCATATACCTGCTGGTCAGGCAGTCTTGGACCCCCGAGACTTTAGGGATGCCTTTGTCTCGTACCGACTGCTTCCCATTGGGATTGAGAGGAACACTGGCTTCGCCGGAGTAAGGATCGCAGGGGTGAGAATATATCTGCTAGGTGTCTATTTTGCGTGCATTTTCAATAAGAGCTCAGAGAACCAAAAGGGTTCCACGGTACCTTTAAGCGACTTCTTGTATTTTTCTGTCTTGTCTTTGTAGTGGCTGTGTTATCTGTAACACAGCAGTAACATTTAACAGCAAAGCTTGCCTTGTAACAATAAAATAGTAACTGTTTAAGCTTTAACCTAACTCCTCCTATTGCTGTAACACAGTGGTCCCCAACCTTTAGAGGCTGCTGGGCGCCAGGGGGCGTGGCCGTTCGCCTGCCGAGCGCCAGAGAGCGGGGACACATGCACGCCCAGGGGCGGGCGGCCCCCCCCATGGCTGCGTGCTTGGGGGCGGCCCCCCCCCCGCAAGCGTCGCGCTCCCGGGGCTGGGCCCCCCCTGCAAGCGCCGGGGGCCAGCGCCCCCTCCAAATGCCGCGCGCCTGGGGCCGGCGCCTCCTCCTCCCCCAAGAGCCACGCACCCAGGCCAGCGCTCCTCCTAAGCACCGCGCGCCCGGCACCCCCCCCCCCAAGTGCCGCGCGCCCAGGCCGGCGCTCCTACTAAGTGCCGCGAGCCCAGGGCCGGCGCCCCCCCCAAGCGCCGCGCGCCCAGGCCGGCGCTCTTCCTAAGCGCCGTGCGTCCGGGGCCGGCGCCCCTCTCCCCCCAAGCGCCGCGCGCCCGGACGGGCGCTCTTCCTAAGCGCCGCACGCCCAGGGCCGGCCCAGCCCGCCCTCCAAGTGCTGCGCTCCCGGGGCACGAGCACCGTGTTGGGGACCACTGCTGTAACAGAACCAAACAGAATAAAAAAGAACTGTAGCTGGTTTGGTTATCTTGCCACTGTCAGGGATAAACGCAGTAAGAGCTGAGCGTTGAGTCGTGCCGCCTCCACGGGGCAGACTCTTGGGGCACCTGTCAGCTTCCCTGGCTGCCTGCTGCGAAGGGACTTTGTCCTAGCAGTTAAAGACTCGAGTGTGATAGGACTCACAGAGCACTCATTACCCCAGCCACCGGCTAACACCTACCACCCTATAAAATGGCCATGGCCCTAGTCTTAACAGACATAGTCTACAAATTCTGCCAAAATACTGTAGCTTTTATACACAGGTTTTTTTAAAAAAAATTCTAGCTATGGTAAAATATAAAAAATGTTGGCTTTTAGACCCTTTAAGGCAAGAGTGGGGAACCTTCTTTTGGGCAGGTGCCACTGACCCACAGAAAAATCAGTTGGGGGGGGGGAGGGAGTACAAAAGTGAGAAGCAAAACAAAAACCACCCAAACCCTCCTGACATGGCCCCCAACTGAGGAGGAAAACAGTCACCACATTCCTCTTCCACACCAAGCCTAGGGGGTCCCAGGCTAATAGATTTTGTGTGCTCCAGCCCCACGGGAGACTGCAGGAGGTTGGAGTACCAGCACAGGCTCCCCAATGCTAGTGGAGGAGCCCTGAGCCTCAGGGGCCAGATCCAAGCAAGCCAGCGGCCACATCCAGCCCCCAGGCTTTAGGTTCCCCACCCCTGCTTTCGGGCCACAAATAGCAAGTATGAAAGGATGAATTGCATGGAAATACAACCTAAAGGATGTGATCACATCCAAATAGTGCGAAAATCTCTGTCTGAAGGGGATAATAAGAGAAGGGCAAAAGTTTAGCAGAATAATTCCATAACTGAATGATATTCAAGGAGGACCCCGAGCAGGGATTAAACCCAAAGACGGTCAGAATCCTTCGGAAGATCAAAACAGCTAGGTTACTAGAAATGGCAACTAATACACCTATCCAACAGGATAGCCAAAATAATCACAACCAGAAAGGCCATTTAGAAAGATGATTAGAAAAGGCCACCCACCCACAGGATTGATAAAGGGTGGGGAAAGAAGAGAAAGGCAAAACCTAAAACGATGCATATTCAAGAGAGGGAACAATTTTGGTTTCAAAAGAAAAAGAAAGAAAAAAAAAACAAGCCGAAAAGTCTTTGATATGAAGGATAAGGATAAGACTACACTGTAAATTCTTTCATTCTCCCTCCAATTACCTGGAGGACCGAAATTTGTCTATGCAGTGTGCCAGCTGAGAATCTAAAACTCAAACCTATTTGACAGAAGTCTAAGACTGAATAATTGAGGCAGTATTGCATTAAATATTTGTAAATTTTATTGTCAAGAGGTTAGTTGTTATAGGTTTTGGAAGTTACAATGACGGTTGAACATTAATATTTAATTTATATTTCAGTTCTGCCTAGAGACTCCTATCAGATCAGGGTTTTACTGTGCTAGGTATTGTTCAAACAGACCAGAAAGTAGTCACATTCTAAAGATCTTACGTTCTAAGTAGGATCCTAAGGACTGAATGTGATAAATTCATATAGAAGATTCAACAACAGACCTCTTCTGGGTTATTACAGAACAAATTTCAGGTTTGGAGTGAAGGACTGAATACGGAGATGGGAGGGAGAAATCAGAAGGATGAGTTAAGGAGCTGTAACTAGAAGCAGATGTTTGAGTACTAACTTCTTCAAAATCATGCTGATGCCATGAATATTATAAGTGTATTGCATTTTTTAAAAACGTTCCAATGTACTCTTGGGTGATGCATAAGGGGAGTATGGTTTCCTACCTACTATATAAACAAGACGTCTACAGCAAGACCACCTGTATCCTTGAAACTACAGTAGACTTCCGATAATCCGGCACCCTTGGGACCCAGGTGGTGCCGGATTATCAGAAATGCCGGACTATCAGGAGGTACTCTGGCAGGGGCGGGTCTCGTCGGAGGGGAAGCGGGGGAGGGGGCAGGGGTGTGCCAAACCCTCCCTCCTGCTGCAGGGAGGCAGAGCCTGCAAGCAGTGGAAGAGGAGAGGCAGCGACAGGCAGGCAGCAGCATTCAGGCTGTTCTGATCAGTTACACTCACTCCGGCTGGATCCACAGCCGACACGCAGTTAATGTACCTTTCCTCTCTACTGCCTGGAGGAGGGGGGGGCAGGGGAAGGTAGGGGTCGGTGGGAGAGGGGGAGGGGGCAGGGGTGTGCCAAAGCAGGACATTCTGATCAGTTACACTCACTCAAAATAAAGTTACAGATTTAAGTTTCAGGGGTTTGTTAAAGTTTGCATTTTTTAGTGTTTAAGTGAATAATTAACAGACTGTATATATATCAGAAGTGTATATATCCGCACACCCCCACCCCACCGACCCCTACCCTCCCCCGTCTCCCACCCCTCCCTCCTCCGGGCAGTAGAGTTCAACTGCTGCCTCTGGTTTTTTGCGCAAGCTCACTCACTTGATCTTTTGATCCTGGACTATCGGTCTACTGGTAAAAGCAGCAGGGACAGGGAGGGGAGATGATCTCTTGTGAGTTTCAGCAGCAGCCTGTCACCTGCGGATCTACCCGTTCCCACCGTTCCCCCCCCCCCCCCCCGGCAGTACAGATGAAAGGTACATTAACTGCATGTCAGCTGTGGACCCAGCCGGAGTGAGTGTAACTGATCAGAACGTCCTGAATGCGGCTGCTTTGGCACACCCCCTCTCCCTCCCCCTCCGACCCCTACCTTCCCCTGCCCCCCCCCTCCTCCAGGCAGTAGAGAGGAAAGGTACATTAACTGCGTGTCGGCTGTGGTTCCAGCCGCAGTTAATTAATTACACTAACAACTTGAAGCAGTTGCCAGAGCACTTCCGGGTTGCAGTTGTTGCCAGACCATCAGGCATACCGGACCACTGGATGCCGGACCACCGGAGTTTTACCGTACTACAAAATTTGCCAACTTTCCAATATGTTCATTAGTTCACAGATCTGATTCTACAGTTGTCCAAGAGTTGCAGACTCCCAGCGGGACAGGTCGTATTAGACAAGAAAAAGCAGTCTGCCAAAGAACAAGGACGCCTAGATAGTAATGTCCCTTTCACATACATGGTTTTGATGTGAGAAGATGGTGCATCAAGGATAAGGATCTTGTTTCTTGTCTCTAGTTTGGTTGCTTATGTATACGTCTATAAACTCAGTGCTGGTTCAAATTAAAACTAATCATTTCTTAATGTTAAAACACTAAACAGGGCAAAAGCATCATACACCAGCAATAGGATTAATGCTTTTTCAAATATCTACAATTGACAATCCCTGGGCTAAGAGGTTGTTCATGGATACACGCCAGACCCTTCAAACTATTTTAAGAGATACTTACTACAAATCAGCCAGAAAGATATCAGCATAGGTTGTTTGATCCTTCCATCTGAATGGCTCCTTGTTACTGATGGGCTATGACAAAGCACAGACTAGTTGCGCATTAAGTTACCATGTTGCATGAAGTCTTCTTTAGCCACCATGGAATGTAACACTGTGCTTTGTGTAGCAATCACTGTGGAAATGTCCTTCCTGACACTGACATTCAAAAAGGCAAAGAGGTGTTTTGTAGGGACTCTTTGCTTGTTGTGTAGAAGAAACTCATGTTAGCCACTCATCCTAATATGGGTAACACCTAGACTCCTTTCACTTTAGATGAGCTGCAACCACAGCAAGGATCTTGATAAAGACTTCTTCAGTCTCTCCATGGACCTGATAAGATTATCTACTTACAGCTGAATATTCATTTTATGAATTGTAGGATTTTTCTCTGTGGCAGAAATATCCAGCTGTGGAAGTAAGCATGCTGGTTGAGAGCCATGAACCAGTCTATAGGACCCAATGAGAGGATGGAGGAGCCTAGGATGACTTTACAAAACTTGAAACGTCAAATGAAGGCACTGATTCTTGTCTTATTATGATAGGTCACCACCTACCCTCTCTCTTTGGAATGAACGTGCAGTGGGAGTAAAATCCTCTGAATTCTTGACTTCGGTACTAGTCTCACCGATAAGTCCACCACTGTTAAGAAGTGTTCCAGGCACCAAGGATCTTGTCCATGCCGACAAAGCACTGTAATGCCTTGGACATCGTGCCCCTTTCTTCTTCATCCATGTGTGCAAAGCTTAGAAGATAGGTCTATATAACATATCTATATATTACATATAGATATAAACTCTGCTAGGGGTAAATGAATTTTGTTTTGTTTCTAAGTGGGATGGATGATATTTGTGAATGTTATTCTGGAAGGAGTAGAAAAACTTTATAAAAAGGATTTTGCAGTATTTCCTAAAAGGTGTGCACACACTGTATTCAGGATTACAGGTATCTGTTGGATTAATTAACCCAGGTAGAAGAGGAAGAATCACGAAAACATCAGAAGCAAATCTGCCAGCTTCCTGAGCAGACAGAGCTATGGACTCCTGCATCACCTGAATCACTAAAGATAAATCCTCCTCCAGAAAGTGTTCTCTACAGCTTGACAACTCCTCCAATACCCTTTGGCAACCAAAATTCCAGCAGAGCCTGGAAGAAATACCTGCTATATCTCATGTGGAGGTGAGGCGGAATTAGAATACTGAGAAAATGTGGGGTCCTCAGCTAAGGAAACTAATGTGCTGCCTTAAATTATGGGGGAGTACAGAAGGAGTTGAATCGAGAGGATCCAAGAAACATATACTAAGAACAGACTCTTCTGAAAGTAAAGCATGAACAGGAATCTAATTATTCCAAAAAGAGTATAAGGTTAAGACTACACTGTAAAACAATTCTGCTTGTCTAACTCACAAAATGAATGTATTTATATCAGTCTGAGGGTATGCTTGTGACATTATCTGACGAAAATATGACCATGTGGAGATCATTGTTACAACCACCTGTTATATATTTACAACAAATCTTGCACAAAGCATGCCAAATAAGTTGTTTATGAAAAATTTGATTTGCTGGTTATAATTATGCTATGTTTATCCAGATACCATTTTTGTATTTGAAGTTATGAGCTTTGACTATGTACTTGTATTTCAATGTGTTTGATTCTGAGTAGCACCAGCAAAGCACTGGCCAGCCTATTCTGAAAAGACTATTCAAGTCACACAGAAGAACTTGACTGACAATGGATGTTGGGAAGTGACAATCCACATCTGAAGAGCCTTCTTGTGAATGTTGAAACTAGCTTGGGGACAATGGCATCCATTTGCAAAGAACTGAGTCATGCATGGACAAACCCAGGTGATGGCTTATGTGACTGGACACCATTTTTTTGCTGTACTTTTCCACAGCAAGAATCATGGGATTCCCTCCACATGGCAGAAGACAAAAAAAAGCCTTGGAAACCCCTCCATTTTATCTTCAATCCTGATTCTTACCTCTGGAAGAACTTTGCTATAAACTGAAGCTCTAAACAAATGACTGAATGACCCCATTCAAACTGCAGATGTACTCCATAAACCTGACTGGACTAGCAGTTTATTCCATCTTTGCTACAAGCCTATACCAATAGCTTTGCAACTGCTCCATGTTTTTGATTCCTTTAACAATTTTACTTCGCCCATGCTTTTCTTTTATGAATAAACCTTTAGATTTTAGACGGTAAAGGATTGGCAACAGTGTGATTTTTGGGTAAGATACGAGTTATAAATTGATGTGGGCATATGGCTGGTCATTTGGGATCAGAAGAACCTTTTATTTGAAAAAACTGTTTTTCATAAATTTTCATCTGCATAGTAAGTTCTACTGTTGATGATACAGGAGAATTGGAGTGTCTGAGGGAGTTGTTTGTATGACTTCTTGTTAACCCATGTGATGAAACAGAAGTTCTCTTTTTGACTTTTTTCATGTGCCTTATAGTGGAGGGACCTCATTCTTTGGCTGTGGCAGCCCTGTGTCTAAGGAGTATGCGCCCATGAATCAGGTACTCTCTGTAGTGTTCTACCAAGAACACACTGTTACAATGTCTACACTACAGTTTTGGTTTTTGTTTTTTTTAAAAGCCATGGCAAGTCTCAGAGTCTAGGTCAAATGACTAAGGCTCTTACTACAGGGCCAAAATAGTAGCATAAATGTTTCCGCTCAGGATGGAGCCTAAGCTCTAAGGCTACCGTGACAGATTTCAGAGCCCAGGCTCAGCCTGAGCAGGAACTTCTCTGTTGCTAATTTTAGTCCTGTAGCTTGAACATCACAAGCCCGACCCAGGCTCAGACTCACTGCCATGCATTCTTTTTTAATATGTAGATGCACCCTTAAGGGCTCCAGGGGAAAAGGATATAACTTTTATAATAATCCTTTATAATACTCCAACAAAATCAATCAAGCAATGAACAAGATTTATCATGAATTAGGAACTGCCCCATTATTATGCCTTCAGAAATCCACAAATTTGTAGTAAAGCAATCCTTCACTCCTGCTATTTTCTCTGCTTTGTATCTCAGCATACTCCAAAATATTATTGTAGTCTTGCACAGAGTATCTTTCCATCAGCCTTGCAGGAGCATGGGAAAAAGAGACCAGAATTATGAAATCCTCCTTTTAGCACTGTTCTTGCCAAACTACTGGGAAAGAGATATTCATAAAAAGCCAAGCAGCACTGGACCAAGAGGTAAGCTTTTCTCAAGACTGCCTTAGATAAGCAACATATTCCTTAAGGGACACATAGCCCTCTAAGAAGTTAAAATGCAATGCCTGCTAACTCTGAAGGATTTCACTGTAGAATAATTCTCTCAAGCAAAGATTTGGTATCTGGGAGTCCTCCAGAGAATCTTTATTTATTTCATATACTGAGAGAAATATTTTTTTCTCCAAACTTGATCCTAAAAAGACATGAATTCAGAGACGTTCAAATGTTGAGACAGATCCAGAACATTAAAACAAAAAAGGTGTACGGGGAAGGAAATAGCTGACTTTTGTACAAACCACAGGAAGTATAAAGTTTTCTTTCTCTATTTGAGAACACATTCTGAGCTGAACGAACCAGGGTTGTTGATAGCAATGTTTATTTCCATGAACCTAGCTGGTAAGACGTTGGATAATTTTCATAAGAGCTGAGCAAATATTTTCTGAGAGGAGTCATCAACAAAAATCATTGGGAGATGGCAAAGCTGTATTGAAGAATATTACCAAGTTGATGTGCAGAACTGATGAGAAGTATTCGACTAGGGAGCATTTCTGAGATGCTTACCTCTGTTGAAGTTTGTTGGCATCAGGATGAATGTTCGGTGTCCTCGGACTGTCATCCCATTGAAGGGAAAGAGATACAGATGAGCCCAAAGCTTCTCTTCTAAACACAAATCCTTACTCGAAGCTGGCCAAAAGGTCCCTGCAATCAAACAAATCATGTGGTTTTGCACACAGCGCATTACGGTCCTTTTGTGAAAGTCTGTCAGCCTTCTAATATATTCAGCCAGAAAAAGAAAAAGAAAAATGATCTGTTATGCAGCCAAGGCAGAACAGAGAGACTAGGAAAAGAGAAGGAAAAGTGGGCATTCTTACATACTCCTGTAACTCATGTAAACATACGTGTGTATAATCCTTTAGCCTAAGCAAAACATCGTTGGTGTATGGCATTTATGAGCAATTTTCCTTCCAAAAGGTAAAATAAGCTAACATTTAGACAATTCGGTTTATAAAGTTCATTAATTATACTTTACACCAGCATCCCTCCACCTCAAATGTCACCCACAGAGCAGCCTTAACCCCACACACTACCACACTCACCAAATAGGAGCAGCTACCGGGAGTTTTGTGATGGAGTTCTCCAGGTGAAGGAGGGCAGATTACGTGACCCTTGGGATAAGTGATTGTCTGTAGTGTGTGTGTGTTTATCATGTGCTTGCTCCTTGCCTGAAAGATACTGTGCGCCAAGTAGGGATATTAAATTGTGTTTAATAAACTAATCAACTAGCAGATGGAATTTCCATCGACTAGTTGATAAGCAGGGGAAACCGTGGAGCCACAGAGAGTTAGTTTCCAGCCCTAAGAGCTAACCCCGCTGAGATTCTTCCTTTTAAATGTATTCAGAGCTGGCAGGCTCTGAATACATTTAAAAGGCTGAAGAGCACAAGGGGAGACCAGCCAATTCTCAGCTCACAACTTGTTCTACCTCACCCCCCTCCCCCGGCGCTTCAGCCTTTTAAACATATTAAGAGCTGACAGGCTCTTAATATATTTAAAAAGCAGAGGAATGGCACCCGGTCCCCTGTTATGCCTTTGCCTCCCCAGCCTCCCACACAGATAGTGCTGGGGGGAAAACCAGATTTTAAGCCAGCTCCCCCAGCATCGGCTCCTACTCTCCCTCCCCTGCAGCCTCTGATAGAAAAAGCAAGAGGGGGCAGCGACTAGTCGAGACACTACTCAACTATCCGATAAGCTTATGCTTATCAGATAGTCAACTAGTGGCTTACATCCCTAGTACCAAGTGTGTTTGTTTGAAGGACCATGTGCTGAGGCTAACAGCTAAGTAGGCAAGGTGGAGACCTTCTTAACGAGGCTTTAATAACCTCATCCCTTCAACACCCATCAAGACATAACCAAGGGGCATGGCTACTCAGGAAGGCAAGGCTTTAAAAAGCCCACTCCTATGCAACCAGAGATGCCAGTGCACAGGAGAAACTAATGGGAGTTCTGCAACAAAGTTTAGAGGAGGAGTTTAGAGGGGGGTAGAGCCACATAGCATTCTTTAAAATCAAAACCACCCAATTTTTTTTAACCCTTCAAGAAAGTAATTATCTCTAGGAAGAAGAGAATGCAAAAACAGAAGTCCAGCAGCAAAGTAGGGGCAATTCAGTTTGTTGCACCCAATGTAGCATGTATGATTATCTGCCCTGTGGATATGTGGCACATGTGAGCATTCAATGCAAGGTGCTCCTGGCCCTCAAAGACCATGTACAGACTTTGGAGACCAAGGTGGCTGAATTGGAGAGGCAGAGAGATACACAGACACAGTGGAAAAGTCCCATCCCTGATCAGACAGCCTCTGTGCGGTTGAGGAGAGCTAAAGGCTCAGTGAAGGAGAACATGGGAAATGATCCATAGTTGGCACCTTCCTTCCAGATGCTCATGTGGTATTCTCTGGCACTAAGGATACCTCCATGGAGGAAGGAACTCCAGTTATTAGGAAAAGACAGGTGTTAGTAATGGGGGAATCAATCATTA
Organism: Pelodiscus sinensis; assembly: GCF_052426305.1. Taxonomy (NCBI): domain Eukaryota; kingdom Metazoa; phylum Chordata; order Testudines; family Trionychidae; genus Pelodiscus; species Pelodiscus sinensis. Next base: position 254,431,350 of record NC_143052.1, on the reverse strand, counting down.
GGAACAGACAGCTGAGTTTGCAATAATCGGAAGAACCCCATGACGACTTGCCTGTGTATTGCGAAAAGTGCAGATTTCTTGAGCCATCTAGATTAGGCACATCAAACTCAAAACCTACTGAGGCCTGCACAAACAAAAACTGATAGCTCTCAGGCCACCAAAGGAAAATGTACTTCTACTGGAAAGTCATAATTATGTATTATTATAGATTATGTTTTAGGTATATTTTGTAATTTTTCAGGTCTTGTTTTAATAATAATTTGATGTGTAAAATTATTTGCCCATATATAATTTTTTAATTTAAATATAAATTTAAGGTACTTTTTAATTTTTTATATGATACATAACTTGTTTTATTGAAATAAAAAAAGTATACACCGTGGTTAGTCAAATAGAACAGGCTTCTGTGAAAATTTCAGATATGCTGTAAGTTTGAGATTTTGCATTAACGTATAATATTCATGCAATTGCAAAAAATTGACATTTATTGATATAAAATTAATATACATTGTGATTTTATTTGGGAATAAATAAATAAAAAACAAAATGTTAACAAAATATCCCACTTCTCTCCCCATACCCCTGTTCTAATCCAATCCCTCTCCGCTCCCCCAGAGCACTCCCCTGCTCTAACCCAATGCCTCATTCCTCCTCCAGAGCAAGGCGCACACACCCCCCAACCCAATGCCTCCTCGCTCCTCCAGGGCCAGAAACTCCCAGCTCCCCTAACCTCATGTCTCCCCCTCCCCCAGATCCAGGCACTCCCAACCCTCCCAACCTAATGCCTGGGTCCTGAGCTGCTGCTGCTATCACACATTTCCTCCTCAGGCACTAGTGCGGCATGAGCACAGCAGCCAGCCGTGAGCACATGCTGGAGTGCCCAGCACTGAGCAGCCCGGCCAGCCGTGAGCACGTGCTGGAGTGCCCAGTTGGCCGTGAGCACATGCTGGAGCACCCAGCACAGAACAGTCCAGCTGGCCATGAGCACATGCTGGAGCGCCAAGTACAGAGTGGCTCAGCTGGCCATGAACAGTTGTTGTGGTGCCACACTCAGAGCGGATGGTCGGCCAGCTGTGATCTGCACTCAGCCATGTGCTCCAAGCAGCCAGCAGGTCGCACTCTTTTCTTTTATAAGAATATTTCGATCGGGTCACATGCAGCCCTCCAGAGGCCTGTTTAATATGCCTGATCTAGACAGACTTGTGTAGTGCTGGCAGAGGAGCCAGATGTAGTGGTAGAGTAATTCCTCATTTAACATGTACCCACTTAAGATGTTTTTGTGATAGCACGATTTTTTTTTTAGGGAACGTTTTTTGAATTACACGACTGTCCCCAGAATAACATGATTTCCCCAGCCAGCCCGTTGCCGGTGGCAATGCGAGGCTTCCCCCGCCTCCCTGCAAAGCGGCGGAGGGTTCGCCACTCGCTGCGCCATTCCCCAGCTACCTCCCCTCGCCAGACGCAGTGTGTGTCCCGGCAGACCCATCACAGGGGCATACTCCCAACCCAATCACCCTCTCCTCTCCTCCCCTTCACTTCCCCAGAGCCAAACACCTCCCCTCCCTGTTGTAACCCAGTCCCCTTTCTCCCCCAACCTTATGTCCCGGTCTCAGCAGACACCACCGCTTGAAACGCAACCCCCACCTTTTCCATTATTTTCAATGGGAAAACTGACCCTGCATAACACGTATTCGCTTAACACGATTATTTTCTGAAACATATCTATAGTGTTAAATGAGGAATTACTGTACATGACTGTGACAGGGTAGGCCGCCTCCACCCCACAGATGCGGACCCACCCCGCACTGAACCCGCAGTCGCCCTAACACTTCTCGGGACAGCCCTGGGAGTAAGGCCAACATGCGACGCGTGCTCAGCTGCGGCCGCCGAGCTGCGGAGCGGCGCGGTGGCTCCGCTGCCGGCAGGGAGTTGGGGGATGGCGGAAGAGGTGGAGCTAACCTGCGCGGCGGCCGACGTCATCACGTCAGAACGCCGGCGCGGACATTTAAAACCTAGCCGGGCTAGGAGAAGGGAAGGAGGGTTCGGAGAACGTGAAAGCGGAGGAGGTAGTGGGGACAGGCGAGGGAGAAGAGCGAACGGGGCCCCGTGTCCGGGACCGGGAGAGGAGTCACGGGAGGCCCGGAGACGGAGGGTCGGCACGGCGAGAGGGGAATAGGAAGTAGCCCAGGGCAAGGTGAGGAGCTTGCGTGCTGGTGAGTTTCGGGAAAGCGCCCCACCGGCAGGACAGGATTTGGTGATCCTGTCCTTAGGGCCCTGGGCTGGGGTCCGGGAGAGAGGGTGGGCCCGGACCCCCCTATTTCCCCTTTGGTGAGGAAACAGAGATTGTCACAGCGAACAGAGGGGAGCGGAGGAGAAACTGCGAAAAACTGAGAAACGGGGAGGGAGGGGCGGACCAGCCACCTCCATTACAATGACATAGCAAGAGATTGGAGAGAGGTCCTGGAGGCCAAATTTATGCTGATAGGTTTCTGCCCAATACAGTATAATGTAAATTTCCGCATAATGTGAAAGTACCTTTTGAGCTCTGTAACATTCCATTATGTGAGAAAGGGAGTGTATGTGTGTGTGGGGGGGGAGGGGAAGTGTGTGATAAGAAATCCAAGGCCATAAACTCAGAGACAAAGACCAGCTGGACACAGAAGCCCAGTGATGTCTGATAGAATCTGCCTCGGCATAAGAAAAACAAAACAGGGAGGCAAAAGGCAAAGAATAACTTGATATATGTAAGAGGAAACTAACATATACAGGCAGTCCCCGACTTACGTCGGATCCACAGTTACGAACGGGGCTTTTCTTGCCCCGGAGGACACGGACTGCGGGACCTCGCGGTCCCGCCGCCTGTGTACTCCGGGGCGAGAAAAGCTGCTCCACGTCTCCCTGGTCTCCCTGGTCTGGTTTGCAAAGCCTCGGGGGAAGCCGGCGGCAGGACAGCCCAGGTGCGCCTGGGCTGTCCCGCTGCGGGCGTGCTCCAAGGCTTTGCTCCCTGTCTCCCTGCAGACCAGGGAGATAGGCAGCAAAGCCGCGGAGCACGCCTGCAGGGGGACAGCTCAAGCACCCCGGGCTGTCCTGCTGCGGGCGCGCTCCAAGGCTTTGCTCCCCGTCTCCCTGCAGACCAGGGAGACAGGGAGCAAAGCCGCGGAGCACGCCCGCAGGGGACAGCTCAAGCGCGCCCGGGCTGTCCCGCTGCGGGCGTGCTCCGCGGCTTTGCTCCCCGTCTCCCTGGTCTGACCAGCAGACCAGGGAGATGGGGAGCAAAGCCTCGGAGCACGCCCACAGTGGGACAGCCCGGGTGCGCTTGAGCTGTCCCCCTGCAGGCGTGCTCCGCGGCTTTGCTCCGTGTCTCCCAGGTAAGCAGACCGGGGAGACGGAGCAAAGTCGTGGAGGACTTGGGCGTCCCTCCACCCGTCTCCCTGGTCTGCTGGGGGGGGGGGGGGTGCAGCTAGTGCCCCCTCCCCCCCAGCAGACCAGGCTTTTCTTGCCTACCCCTGGGGTAGAGCAGCTGGGGGCTGCTGGGTTGGTCCCGCAGCGCCGCTCCGGACCAACCCGGCAGCACCCAAGCTGCTCTGCCCCAGGCGTCCTGATTCAGCCGCTGCTGGTCAGTTTCAGCAGCAGCTGAATCAGGACTCCTGGGGCAGAGCAGCTGGGGTGCTGTTGGGTTGCTCCAGTAGCACCGAGGAGCCACGCTACTGGAGCAACCCAGCAGCACCCCAGCTGCTCTGCTCCAGGCGTCCCCAAGTCAGCCGCTGCTGAAACTGACCAACGGCTGACTACAGGAAGCCCGAGGCAAAGTTGCTCTGCCCCAGGCTTCCTGGAATCAGCCGCTGATCAGTTTCAGCAGCAGCTGACTTGGGGACACCTGGGTTTCTTAAGCTGAATCTGTATGTAAGTCAGAACTGGCATCCAGATTCAGCCGCGGTTGAAAGTGATCAGTTTCAGCAGCGGCTGACGCCAGTTCCGACTTACATAAAGATTCAACTTAAGAACAAACCTACAGTCCCTATCTTGTACGTAACCCGGGGACTGCCTGTATGTAGACTGGGTAGGCTTCTTGGTGTCGGGCATGGAAAATGAACTCTGTGTACGTGGCAGGAGGTACCTGGACAGTGTGATAAAAGAAGGGAGTTTACCGGCCCAGATTCATGACTGCAGGCAGACACACTGGACCTACTATGCCTTGGCTTCTTTTGCTATCTCTGTGCAACTCTTCTTTTGCATAAGTGTGTGAGTATGACTGTTTTGATGTATGTCTATCCAGGAAGGGTGGGCGCCAATTAAACCAAAATGGATCTAGATTTCAGGTACTTAAAATTAAAATGGTCATAAAACAGTTTACTAAGGGCTAAGGGGAAGCAGACAGATGCAGAGGAGCACATGGACTGGACAGAGGTATCACTTAGGGGAGGGTTTTTTAAGAGTGATTCTCTACATCCTAGTAAACAGGAGAGGATGGATGAGAATAAAATATGGGTAAAATCTGATAAAAACAGTCAAATGAAAGAGTCACATTTGATCACATCATGTAACGGCAGACCGCTAAATAGTGACAAGTTTTAAGTGCTTACACCCAAATGCCAGAAGTCTAAATAATAAGATTAATTAACTAGAGTGTCTCATATTAAAATGAAATTAATATAATAGGCATCATAAACTTCATGGAATGAGGATAATCAATGGGACACAGTAATACTAGGATACAAAATATATTGGAAAGACAGGTCAGGTTGTGCAGGTGGGGGAATGGCACTATTTGTGAAACAAAGCATACAACCAAATGAAGTAAAAATCTTAAAATGAACCAAAATGTTCCTTAGAATCTCTATGGATAAATAACTCCATGCTCTAATAATATGAATATAGCAGAAGGAATATATTACCGACCAGCTGACCAGGACGGTGGTAGCTGGCTCAGGAATGCACAAGCGAAGAGGCTATTCTTGATTTAGTCCTAAGTGGAGTGCAGGATCTGGTCCAAGAGGTGAAGATAGCTGGGCCACTTGGAAATAGTAACCATAACATAATTAAATTTAACATCCCTGTGATGGGAAAAACACCGTAGCAGCCCAACATTATGGCATTTAATTTCAGAAAGGGGAACTACAAAAAAGGAGGAGGTTAATATTTTCTCCCTATACTGCTCCTACAATTATCTTCCCTCAGGCCAGTTTTAACTAGTAGAATTCACTTCAAGATCCAAAGCAAATATACCCGTATATACTTGAGTATAAGCCGACCCGAATATAAGCCGAGGCACCTAATTTTACCACAAAGAACTGGGAAAAAATATTGACTCGAGTATAAGCCTAGGGTAGGAAATGAGGCAGCTACTGGTAAATGTAAAAAATGAAGATAGATACCAATAAAATTGCATGAATATTTATTTCAAAGAAAAACAATAACCTAGCTCTATAAGTGGAAAAGGGGGTCAACAAAAACAATATGGTATCAAAAATACCGTAACTCCCGCTCAAAGTCCTCCCGCCAATCCAATGAGCCCCTGAAGGGCCGCCTGCAAGAAAGCGCCCAGTGCCAGCACCAGTCACACACGGGAACAGACGCTCGGACACTCGGCCCAACCAGCTCAGCCCCCGCCGCCCCCGCCCGGACCTTTCCCAGGCCAGAGCCCCTCTCGGCTGCTCCCCGAGCCTCCCTGGCTCCGAGCAGCACCTGCGGGCGCACCCGCAACCCAAGCGGCCGGCAGAGGCTCCGAGCGCCCCGCGCAGCGATGGCCCCCGACACACAGAGCCCAGCCCGCTCCCGGCAGCGCCCCCCACCCCGAGCGCCTCGGTTACCGGGGCCGGAGCTCCGGGCTCACGCGGCTAGACTCGGCCGGCAGCAGAGACGCGCTGAGCCCGCCCGCGAGCAGGAGGCACGAAGCTGTTTCTGGAAAGGCCCCACCGCGCAGTCCATAACATAACGACAACCTGGATGCCTTAGAACCTGACCAGCGTACTCACTTTCCTCAGTTCTCGAGACGCTGACTCGAGTATAAGCCATGGGGGGCATTTTTCAGCACAAAAAATGTGCTGAAAAACTCGGCTTATACTCGAGTATATACGGTAGATTGGACCTCCCTGGTCCAGCACCCCTGGTCCCAGATGAGAGATTTTTCCCAACTAGGGGAGGTCAATTCTGGTCACACTGCTGCCAGTCCCACTCTGTGCCCTGCCCCTCCCATCAGGCTTCCTAGCTCCTGGGCTTCCCACAAACCAGCTGAGCTATGCACCCACACCCCACAGCTCACATGAGTGGTGCACCAGTTCCCATTGCTCCCCCTCTCCCCGCATCCCAGATGAATCGGGCGCATGGCTTCCCTGCCCCACAGCCTGGCCTGGGGAGGCACTGCGCCCTGGCTTTATTGCAAGGGACTCCCAGCTTCAATGTTGGGTCAACAGTGGATAATCATCTGCTACTGCTGCCAGTTAACAGGCTTAGTGCTTTATTTCATGTGTGATTTTTAGCTCAAGGTCAAACTCTGGTGACAGTGCTTTAAAGTAGGGATGTTAAATATTTGTTAATTAAATAGTTGATTAAACTCATGAATTTTTATCGATTACTCAACTATTCTATACTCCCTAGGGATGAGCCTGACAGCTAGTGTGCTCCATGCCCACCCCCAAGGAGCTCCCTACCACTCTTTGCTGCTGCCTCTGTATCAGAGGTAGCAGCATAGGGCGCCAGGCAGGAGCTAGTCCACGAAGGAAGCCAGTTTAAAAATCAGCTCCCGTCTCAGACCAGCTGTCACCCAGCACTGCTGCACAGCTTGGGATAGCAGCAGCCCCCGTCCGGAGGGAGGATCAGGGCTGAGTTCTCAGACCCCAAGCAAGCCAGGCTGCCTGCCCACCTGGCTCCTAACAGACTTTAAATGCAGAGCCACAGCTAAGATAGTCCTGGCTCATGCCATGTCCAGGACCTGAGTCATGCTGCTGGCAGCCTGCTAAAAAATTTACTGGCTGGGGGAGAGGGGGAGAAATGCATGTAGTCTATAGCATCAACATATAAGCTTTTGCTTATCGGTTAATCAACTACACTATTACATCCCTACTTCGGAATGAAGAGCTATCATTATATTTATTTCCCTTAATAAAAGGCTTAGTTCAGCAAAGTACTTTCTGTGAAGATGTAGAATTTATTACAGCAAAGAAACAAAAGAATTACCAATACAACACCTAAACTAGCATTAAGTAGAGAATCTGTTGCATCTTGTGAGACAGCACAGGTTTACAGGTGATTAATCAGCCCCACTCAGTCAAAGGCACAGAGATTACTGAGTGGGAGGGATGGATTAATAACCTGTGAAGCTATGCTATCCCATTTTAGAGGAAACACTGATTGCAACCTTATACAACTTTGAAAATGTTCCTAAAATGACTGGTTTGCTTTTCGATAGCTTGTGTGGTTTAAAAGTGCAGGAAGAGGCCACACACATTATACTGGTCCTCCCAGATTATTTGCACCTGAACGGACAGTAGCATATCCTTTTCAGGTCCCTCCAAGATTCTATGGGCATGCAGAGGTCAAAAGACAATTTCTTGTCACAGACACATTGCATGGGGCCATTCTTGCTCATGTTGCAAACCACAAGAAGCACAGAAGACATGACAGCTCCATAGGCTAAATTATACGAGTGGCTGCTTCACTATTCACAGAAGAGGAAGAGTACAAAAGCTGCTTTAAGATGTCTCCTGGAGACATTTCATTTAACATAATCCAGTTTCTTTAAAACAAAAAACATAATCGTTTGATAAGTGTGGCACAATTCCACTTCACTTCAGGTGCACATGTGCTAGTTAAATTAAGCCAGAAACTTTTCCCCCATAGCAATATCTTTCAGGGCAAGCATGTGTCTTTCTTCTAGGGATGTGAAAGTGTCAATGGTTAATCTTCACGGTTACACACAACCCTCCTTTCCCCCCGCATTGCTGCTTCTGCATCAGAGGCAGTAGCGCAGAGGGGAGAAGTAGGCAGCTTCACTGGAGCTGCATTCCCTTCTCTCCCTCTCCCTCCTCCCCCTTGTGTAAATGTGTAATCACTGAAATGACATGTGGAGGGCAATAAACTCATTTATCAGAATAAACATTTTAACATCCCTAGTATCTTCCACAAGTGCTGTTAACCAGTCGTACAAAGAATGAAACTGCCCCACCTCCCTCAGCTCCATCACAGCAGAAGCCTGTGTTATTTTCTGACTTTGATGTAGAGAGGAAGGATGCTAAAACATGGAACAGGCATGTGCAACAAGCTTAGGAGAACAGGTAAAACACATATTTCACCAATTTTTCTTCAAAGTGCTTGCACACATCCATTCCAGGTGACTTTCAAACAGTTCCAGATGGAGGGTTGTTAGAATCCACCTGAATAAGGACTGCAACACAACTCACCCAAATCCAGCATCATTTCTTGAGGCTTGAGAGAGCATAAGAGGCAAAATTATGAGAAGAGGACCAAGTCACAGCCCTGCAAAAGTCACCAATTGCTGCATGACCTAAGAAAGTAACTAATACTGTTTGCTTGTTTAAGTATGTACATTAATTTTGGAGATGGTGTAAACTTAATGATATATGGGATTAATACAAGAAGATAACAATGAAGAGATCCTCTGTGTGGCAATCAGCTGCCCTCTCACTGTCAGCAAGAGGAGAAAAATAATTGTGTAGACATTAAACTCTATAATCCTGTCCAAATAAAAAGCTACCACTCTATGAACAACCACACCTTATCTTTATAAAAGAGTGAGGTTTTGGGAGGAAAGGTAGGTATGTGTGTATGTATATATGTTGATTCAGGTTGGATTTCAACACCACTTTACTGATAAAACAGAAGATTGGCCCAGCTCAGGTCATTATCTCAAATAAGTTTTGTTTTTCCTCATTTAAATAATTGCTCTGGGATGTGGCTGGGGACCAAGGCTTCAGTATGCAAACTGCCCCATGGAAAGAGGAAAACCCCTGCCCTCTCTCAGTGCAACAGCTTGGGGACAGGTGAGAAGCCCCTCCCCCATGAGCACTGCAAGTTCCTCCCCACCCATGTGTTCAAGGAGATCACCACAGCAATGCTGTCTGCAAATACCCTGAGTTTGGCACTGTGGTGAGATGAAAATCTCTCTCTACATCAGTGTTTGAGCACACTGATCTATCTTTCTGGCCTGTTAGGTATTATTTTCCTACATCAGGGAGTGTCCAGCATGGGTATCTCCTAAATGAGATCCTCATATGAGACACTGAGTATATGTGACTAGAATCGTGAAGGTCAAAACTGGGGGAAGGGAACCCCCCCTTGGATACATTGGCAGAATCCTCCATCAATCTGGGGATGACAGAATACTTACAGGTGTATGAGCAAGCATGTCTACCAGATAAGATGATACACCAACCTCAATCACCTCTCCATGACCAAGGTGAAGTATGGCATGCTAAGTCAAGTATGTATAAACTGCTATGTCACCTAAAAATCTCAGGCAATTCAACACTATTGTATGAAGTTACATCTTGAAGTCTTGCACAAGAGCAGTATCATCTGAAACCTGGCGTGAAGTAAAAAAAAATATGTCTTTTACAAAGACAAAACTTGCCCCTATCAATCTGATTCTTTACATAGGGAGAAGAACTAATTTGTCCTTATTCATTAATAGGTTCAATGAACAAAAGACAAGCAGGATCTTTTCAACAGCTACCTCCACAAACTGTTTGGGTTGACTTGGAATCAATCAATCAGAAATGTGTATCTGGACACCCAGTTTGCATGGCAACCTTTGCCATGCACTTTGTGAAGACTTGAGGGGTTGATGACAGACCAAATGGAAGGGCTGAAAATTAATTATTTTCTGCTATCCTGAGCTTTAAAAATGTCCTGTAACTCTAGTGAACAGACACAGGAAAATAGACAACCAAGGCAGTTGTCATGCTGTCTATTAAGTGGCTGCAGCAGAGAGCGCGAAACTCAGAAAGGACTGTAAAAACACAGGGCAGACACCCAAAACTAGTGGTATATTGTTTATTAGATTTCACCAAACCAGTAACAGAAGAGCACTCCCGGATTACTATACGAGACTCACAATTGAGTCACAGACAGTCCCTTCAGTTCTGTAGTCCCTTATTACCATACAAACTGAGTGTTATATAAAAAGGTTATTAAAATAAAAAATCATCATACATTAAGTTCTTCCAGCCCCAGATCAAGGTATACGCCGATATTACCAAAGACAACGCTGAGAACCAGACCAATTTATTTAATGAACTAACAATTTGTTAGTTAAAAAAAGGAGCTATTAGGGTAAAACAGATATAAAGTCCCCGACTGCTGCCTCACAAACCTGCCTTCTACTTATTAGAAACTACTAGGTAATAGCAACTTTGCCCTGGTAACCAAGAGATTGTTAATAAGCCAAAGCTACTGTACCCCAAAAGTTCACTGCCTGTCCTCAGGGACAATAAAACCCCAACTGCCTATTTTTCCTGACAATTTCACACACCTCTGTTAACTTGGTACGTAAACAGGGCTTCCATTAGTTTGACTTACAATGCTTAATTTACAAGCAGACAAAAGGATAGGTGGCACCAAATCAGTTTCTCAACTCCATCCCATGCAGATTATAGGAACATTTTTTGACATACCTAACATGGTATCTGTATGTACATTTTATATTAATAACCAGCATGAATGTGCATTTCATTTAAGGCCTCACATGACATTCACAAAATAATGTAAATATCAGAATTAGAATATTCCTATAATCTCCTCGCCAGGTGGCATTAAGAGGTTCATGCTTTCACAGCGTGGTAGATTATAGTAAGTTACCCTGCAGCATAGAAAAAAAAAGTAAACATAACTTTTCTAAACTACGTAAGAAAAGGTCACACACCATCAGACCAATGGTCCACTTAAGCCCATGCTGTCCAACCAGTTCTGACTAGCTCCAGGGAAAGAGCCATACTTACCTGGCCGAACAGCCATATTGTTCAAGCCAACTAGCCACTCTCAACCAGCCACATGTGGCTAGCGGCTAGCAACCACAGATCTAAGTCAATATTTTACCATTCAACACTGGCTGCTGCCAGATACCTCAAAGAGAATGAGAAATAGAATAGAATATTATCGAGTGATCCATTCCCCGTTGTCCAATCCCAGCTTTTAGCAGTGGAAATTTGAAAGACACCTAGAACATCTTGACCAACAAGGCTCATAGACATTGTTGGACTTACCTTCCATGAATTTAGGTAATTATCTTTTAAATCTAGTTATACTTGTAGTCTTGACTAGGGTTGTAAAGGGTCAACTAGTTACCCAGTAAGCATGCTTCCTACTTCCGACTTACTTATGTTTTTGTTATTAGTTTTTAAGCCTTTTGCTACTTATTCTTCAATGTTTTATTTTTTATTTTATTTTTTTGGCCTGCCTAAACATACTTTTACACTTGACTTGCTAGGTTTTATTCTCCTTCATATTTTCCTAGTTTCTCAATGCAGATTTCAGAAATCTCAGAGACCCAGAAGTAAAAGGCAGTATCAGCTTGACCAGCAAGTATTTGGTGAAACACTGTTTCTGAAGAACTGCAAAGTACAGTATTTGTTTTCTTTTTTCTAAATTAAGCTAACTAGATAAGGCACTCACGGGGAAATGTAAACTTGCACTGATTATGCAAACTTTTTGACTTTCTTCTGCATTTTCAATAAATCATGTTTTGAAGTTGATTGATTACTGGCTGTATAACTTCATGACTACTTCTTCAGGGAGACAAACTCCTTAAATCTTTCTGAAAAGGTAGTGAGGGAAAAGAGTGTCTGGAACCAACCCCCAATTTGATGTCCAAGTTTAAGAGGGATGCAGACTGATATATCTTCTCCCATTAAAAAAGGGCTGTAGGCAAGCATGCATACAAGCTAAGAAGCCTAAGGACCAAGAAGAATACAAGACACGGAGGATAACTGCTTTCTGATAAAACCATGCACTAATCCATCAGAAAAGTAAGTGCCAAAGCCTCAAAGCAGACTTCTTACTGGGTGGAAGAATTGGTGCATGAATTTATGAAACGGCATGAGGTGCTTGTCTGTTTGTATTATTTATAAGGCCAAACACTGAATGCTAAATTCACTGAAGCTTCCAGTTGACCTGTAGGCAGTTTTAAGTAAATCGTATTTCAGGAGTTAACATTATTCATGAAGTTCTAAGATAATAGGAGACCATTATCTCACAATTCATTCTCCTACATTGCACAAGCCCTAGAATTTCATTAATTCCTGTACCAAGTCCATATTTCTAGTTGTGCTATATTTTAATAAGCATATTTTAATAAGAAATTCAACCATGATTTCAAAACTGTCACCCAATGCTTGGGCAAGCAATTGAAAGAGCTAATTACTCTCACTAAAATGTATGCCTTATTTCTAGCCTAAATTTGTCTAGCTTCAGCTTCCAACCATTATAGTTATACCTTTGTCTGGTAGATTTTGAGCCCTCACCTACCAGAAATCTGGTCCCCAGACAGGTACTTCTAAAAGGAGCACTTGCCTACTAATTTTCCTCTTAGACAAACTAAATAGACTAAGTTTCTTAAGTCTATGGTAAGGCAGGTTTTCTTGTGCTCAAAACGGTTCTTGTAACTCTTTTCTGAACCCTTTACAATTTTTCCTACATTATTTTGTAATTGTTGACACCAATACTGGATACAGTACGCCACTTTTGGTCTCACTAATGCTATCTACAACAATAACACCACCTTCCTATTTCTACTCAGTATTTTTTTGCCTCCACATAAGTTTGTGTTGGCGAACTGTAGCCCATATGACTAGCTTGCCATGTTGCTATATTGTATAATCTATTTTTCTTGATTGGTTTGATTATATTACAGGTTGAACCTCTCTAGTCAGGCAATATCTGTGGTCTAGCATGATTTTACTTAGCCAGATGTCCATTTATCATGGGTGTGACCAAGTTTCCTGCAGCCTCACAAAGTTTGTTCACAACCCCCAGTCCAGTGTTCTGTGCTGTTATTTAGTTCTAATTTACCCCTCAATGTCTTTTAAGAGCCAACTAAGCAGTGGAGGTGTTAGTAATACTGCTAGACAATATTGACCTCTCACGGTTCGGCAAATTCTGTGGTTCGGCACCAGTCAGGTCCGAAGGGTGCCTGCCAGACTAGAGAAATTCAACCTGTATTTTGGTTTATAGTTCAGTGAATATTATTTCATTATATTTGGTTGTAATCCAAGGAACCTATAGATTATCTAGAGGAAATTAGCATAAGTATTTATAACCCATGGCATATATAAAAGAGCTATTAGTTACCCTTTTGCCTCTGTGAGCTGAACCGAGAATTTAATGTTTAACAAGATCCTGGAATATACCTGTAACACTCAAGGTACACCACAAGAACATGGAAGTAATGGCTCAGGCCAAAGATAACTTCAAGTTAGTGGCACAGCCATGGGCTCACGCCTGGCACCACAATATGCCCACGTCTTTATGGCTGACTTCGAACAATGTCTCCTCAACTCTCACCCCCTAACGCTCTTACTCTACTTATGCTACATCAATGACATCATCATATGGTCCCACAGGAAAGTGACCCTTGTTGAAATCCCTGTGAAACTCTTCAACTTTCACCCCACCATCAACCTCAGCCTGCATCAGTCCACACAAGAAATCCACTTCCTTGACACTACAGTACAATTAAACGATAGACAAATTTCCACCACCTTTTACTGGAAGCCTACTGACTGCTACACTTTATCTTCATGCCTCTAGCGTCCATCCCAGACATATTTCTCAATCTATTGTATACAGCCAAGCCCCAAGATACAACTGGATTTGCTCCAATCCCACAGAGACAAAGACCTATAGAGGATTCTTAAAACTGAAATACCTACCCGGAGAAGTGAAAAAACAGATCAACAGAACCAAAAAAAATACCCAGACATGAACTACTTCAAGGCAGGTCCAAAAGAGAAAACAGTATTCCACCTGTCATCACCTACAGCCCCTAACTTAAACCCATCCAATACATTATCAACAATCTACAACCTATCCTGGAACATGACCTCTCACTCTCAGAGACCTTGGGGGGAAAACCAATTCTTGCCTACAGACAACTCCGTAACCTCAAACAAATTCTTTCCGGTAACCATGTAACACAACTCCATCATAATCATTTAGGAACCCACCCCTGCAATCAGCCCCGATGCCAACTCGGCCCACACATCTACACCAGCAATTTCATCGCTGGATCCAACCACATCAGCCACCAAATCAGAGGCTCAATTAACTGCACATTTACTAATGTGATCAACGCCATCAAATGCCAGCAATGCCCCACTACAATGTATATTGGCCAAACTGGACAGTCTCTACGGGAAAGAATTAATGGACACAAATCAGATATCCAAAAGGGCAATACACAAAAGCCTGTTGGAGAACACTTTAATCTTCCTGAACGCTCCAAGTAGCCGTTTTGTTTTAGACCAATTCCACAAGCCAAATACACAGAAAAGGTTGGAACTTAATTTCATTCACAAGTTTAATTCTTATGCAAATAGTATGAACCGGGATATTGGATGGCTCGCACATTATCTTCCATATTTTAATGACTTAACAAAACAAACAATGAAGATGCTAACAATTCGTATCAGCCTCTAGTAACTATTAATCTAGTAGCACCTTAAAGACTAATCTGGGGTTTTGGTTTGTTTTTTTAGTTCCTGTTACAGACTAATTCAGCTACTCTTCTGAACCTTATCTACTCACTGTCTTTTTTTTTTTCTTCTTCTTCTTCTTCTTCTTCTTCCCCCCTCCTCCTCCTTTATTTATTCTTGGATCTGGACTTCTAACTCTCCTGTCATCTGAAAAAGTGGGTTGTGCCCACAAAAGCTCGTGATACTATCTACATGTTTTGTTAGTCTTTAAGGCACTACTAGACTATTTGTTGTTTAAGTTTTAAGAATGAAACTCTATATTAATATGTAAGAATACGTTAGCCTAATGTACCCTATAATTTATCTGGGTGAAGAAATAAGGTTTGAATCTGCAAAGTCAGGCACCCTTCATCCATTTTAGAGACTGTAAACTCTGAGATAGAGATAGTACCTACTACAATACAAGAAATAAAGCCTTTATCTGAAAAAGTAGTTACAGCTCCTTTTTCCTGCCAGCATTATTTCAGTCTTTTTTTTCCCCCTGACTCTCTCATCAAGTTCTGTGTTTTCAAGAGAAGTGTCACCTTATTGTCAACCTCACTGGGAAGAACTACATCCATAACAATACAATATGACCATGTGTATTTGGGGCTGTTAAAGAAAACCAGTTTAAATGTTTGCAGTCTTCCTCTGAAGCATATTTACCACCAGACCTGCTGGAGAAATGAACTTTAGGGAAATCAGGAACATTTCCTTTGTGAATAAGGATGCGGAAGAGATTGATTTCTCCTTCACAGTAGGAGAAATATCTGTAATGCCCTTTCTGAATGACTTGTTTCACATAAACACCAACACTTGGTCAGGAGATTTCAAGAGGGGACTTCAGAAACTAAAAGTGGATGCCAGTTTATTTTGTTCGGCAATATGCTTTTTAGGCTTACTACACCCAAAGACAGTGATAGAGTATCATGCCCTCTGAGTGAATATTGGTGATGGACTTTTTCCTCAAGTTGCCTTGGATAACAAGGCCAGGCCACTGGAAGTACACAATTGACTGTCCTACTGGAAGTGGGTCCTTAGAGAAACCTTAAACATTAATCTTTCTGCAAAGAAGAAATACCTTTTTGTACTTGATATATTAAAACTCATTGCAGCTGATTTACTGTAAAAAACTAGATATTTTCAAAGAAAAATAAAATCCAAGAGATAAGTAAAGCTTGTAACCAAAGCACCAACCAAAACCCAAACAGGATCTCTCAGCCTTTACTTAAGGCTATTCTACTAAACACCTTCTGCAAATAGGTCACAAGTTAGCAAATTAATTTTTTGATCCATTCAGGTAAAAAATAGGATAAAGTTTAAACAAAACTCCATGTTTAAAAAGCATACTTCTACAAAATTGTTGTGACAAAATTGTTAAAATGTGGTAAAAGTTGGTACTGAGTTGTTTCTAGTAGTTTTATGTCAATTTTTATTATGTTTTAAATGTATTCTCAAGTTGAACAATAAACTAAGAGTGAAAATATTCTAAGTTTAAATTGATCTAAATATACCACTGCTAGACCTGAATGTCACCAGTAACAAGTCTGTTACTTAAAGTTTCATTTCTTCCTGTCACTAAGTGACAAAACAGACACGTACTATTTTATTCTTCAGGTAGGTCTGGAAGCAAACTCTTTACAAACTATAAACAGTTCACTCGTTTTAGGGTTTAAAGGGAGAAAATATTTCCTCTTCCATTGAAAAACTATTCTTCTATTCAACCTCAATTTTTTATGACAAGGACATCAGTAGAGCAACATTTTTAACTGTAAAACACACACAGAAAAGCATATTCTTACTTTTAAATAGGATCCATAATACTTGGTTACATAAGGACTGTCACACTGACTCAAAACTGTGATTTCTTGCTGGATGTCCTCTATTTCATCTTCTGCTTCTTCTAGATCAATAATTTTTATAGCAACCACTTTCTGAGTCCAATTGTCAATTCCCTTAAAAACTTCACCAAAAGAACCCTTGCCAATTTTCTCCAGTTTTGTGAACAGTTCTTCTGGATCCGCTTTTAGATTCTGTTAAATTTATAAAAAGAAAAAGATACTCAATACTTGCTTTCAGTGTTACAAACAAATATGTTAACATTTCTAAAGACAAAGATTAATGACTTTGTGCAGCTCATTAGAACTAAGGATTTAAAAGACAGTGTAATTTGTTAACTGGTTAAAGGTGAAATTTATTTCACCTTTAACCAGTTAACAAATTAAACGGGCCACTCCAACCTGTTGTGCTGGAATTCCCTTCTTCCCCCCTTAAGTGTTTGAAAAACTGGGTACTAGATATTCAGCTAGCGACCACAGAGCCTAATGTGTTCAAAAGGTTTAAATTACAGTTCCTGCAAGAAACATGATACAATGAAATCTGTCATATCTTTTTTAATTAAAATTAATCCATGACATAGTCAGATAGAATTTTACAACTTATTTCCTCGTTTTAAACAATTACCAGACATACTGAACACCTAAGCATATTTTTCTGAATAATAATGAGTAATTTTAAGGGTCTCCAGAGGAGATGGATGACTTTGCACAGTACATAAAAGTCAGGAGCCCTCCAGGTCACAACAACAACTGATTTGAGTGCACACTGTCTGTAGGTGGAAGGGAGAACATTGTGCATGTGTAGTACATGCCAGGGTTAACAGTTTAAGTCTTTCCCATTAATATTTCCCCTATGCTTTTGCAAGTACACAGTCTTCTATAGATATATGAATGGGTATTTTCAATTAAAATCTCTAGGCTATGCTAGCTCCCCCCTCCCCAAAAAAAAGACCTGAATTAGTGCATGAGATAGATGAAACACTAACCAGAAATAAATTTACTTTAAAGCCACACCAAGCATAAAACATTTCAATCCCAAAAGGTAATTTGAGGAAGTTATAAGGAAATAAAAAAAGAAGGCTGGGCCTCAAAGTGGCATGTCATGAAGTAGCATCCAAGCTCTATTAAAGATACATGGGGTCCAATTAGAACAATACACAAACACTGACAGTTTTAAGGTTTCTCTGCGAGGGCTTTGTTATTTTATTTGAACTAATAATAAGACAAAGACAGACAAAGTAGGCAGGGATGCCTAGCCCAGGGATCATGAGCCCCTTGACAATTATTCAGAAACACATACCGGCCCTAACTAAGCAATTCACATGACAAAACAACCTCCACCCCCTCCTCCTCCCAAAGCGCATCCTGCAGGGCAACGCTTTTCCACTGCAGGGAGGGGTTGTGTTTCCAAAGTCAACTAGCCTCCCCCCCTTCGGGCGGCCTCTGGCTCTCCCGGAGCAAGGAAGGGAGCCAGGCGCACGGCCCAAGCACCTCCGCCTTGATTTAGCCAGGCGCTGGCAAAGCCGTTTGTTTCCCAATGACCGCCCCCACCCCGGGCCAGGGCACTGATGGGCGGTGCCAGAGCAAAGTGGCTTTTCCCGGCAGCGGCACGACCGCCCCGAGGACCCCCAGCCGCACACGGGCCGCAGAGGCGGAACCTGGCAGCCCCCCCGCCCGCGGGCGTTTCCAGCAGTGCCGGGGCCGCGCAGCTGCCCGCACGCCTCCCCTCCAGGCAGTTTATGCCGCAACCCCCGCCCGGGCGGGGCCAGAGTCTCACCGGCATCTCCCGCAGGCCGGGCTGCACCGGGGACTGAGTCATGGCGGCGCCGACGCGCGCTCCTCGGGGCTCTGCTCAGGCGGCTCTAGCGACTGGAATCAGCTCCTCGCCCCCTCCCCCACGCACGACTCGCCGAGCGTCTGCGGGCGGGAGCTCCCTGGCGCTCCTCGCCCCGCCCCGCTTCAGGTCCCGTCAGAGACTCAGCGTCGAACCCGAGCTCCCCATTCCCCTGCGCCGCGCGCGTAGAGCGGTCGTTACCGGTCCCGCGCGAAGGGGGGAGGAGGGGGCTGCTAACGTAACGCAAACCAGCTCGGGCGAGGGACAACGGCCGCCGTGCAAGGGGCGCGCGCGCTCTCGCCCCGCCCCCGAATGCCGGTAGCGGCACGAGGCGCTTCCCGGGCTTCGCGCCCGGATGATGGTGACCGGTCCGGGCTCGCGCAGATCCCCGCCGCCCTGCAGCTGCCAGCGGTGAATCGCCGCGGGAGGGGAGGTCGCGCCCGCGGGGGGTGTCTCGGGTGAGCGGTGTCTGGCCTTCGGGGCCGCGCGCGCGAGGGGCATGTGCCCCCGAAGACGGCTGGGGAGCGGTGTCTGGGGCAGGGGCAGTGTCCTGTGTCTGAGGGGGGCTCACTGGCGAAGGCAGGGCATAGTGTTCCCGTGCCTTGTCGTGAGTATCCGCCTAGGGCTGGAGCCTGAGCACAATGCGCAAAAACACCAACACCAGACATTGTGCTAAACTGCACCCTACTGCCATTTGGTCCCTTTTATCTGACATGCTGCAGTGATGTGCATTGGATTTACCTCACTGGCTTGGGAGCTCTTTCTCTAGATTGCCAACTAGCAAGTGAGATAACTGCCAATGAGCCATTTGAGTAACTCTGACCTGTTATCAATATTTTTTCATCACACCCAGGGGCGCCCTAGACTAGCTGCTAGCAACTGGCATCCTAGGCGAACCAAGCAATCGGCGCCTCCAACCCCAAGGGCAGATATAGACTGAGGTTTTTGGTTCTGTGGCTGGAGCCAAGGGGGCCGGGGATGGAGATCTGTGGCTGGGGAAAAGGGAGAGGGAACAGGGTACCAGTGGGGGGAGAGAGTCCCCTGCAACCACCTCCTCCCCCAGAGGGAAGCTGGCACACGCCTCTCCTGGGACGACCCCCCTCGCTTCTGCGGCACAGGGGAAGCTGTTGCCTGCCTCCCCCAGGGCCGACCCCCCTCCTGTGGTGCGTCTCCTCCCCCGGGGCCGACCTGCTCCGACCTGCTCCTCCCTCGGCATGGGGAACCCCTATGTACTGCTTCCCCCAGGGCCGACCCCCCCCTGCAGCCAGAGAACCCCCGCATGTGCCTCTCCCAGGGCCGACCCCCCACCCCCTCCGCAGCGCAGGGGAGGCCGGCACGTGCCTACCCCGGGGCCAACCCCTCTCCTCCCGTACTGCGGGGAAACCCACGTGCGCCTGTTCCCCCGGGGTTGATCCCCCCTCTCACGGTGCAAGGAACCCCTGCGCATTGCCTCCCCTGGGGCCAACTCCCCACGCTCCTCCTCCGGGACCGACTCACCCCTCCTGCGGTGCAGGGAAGCCGCACTCCTCCTCCAGTGCTGAAGTCAGGCGTTGGGGGAAGGGGAAGTGGCAGGGAATTTGGCGCCCCATTTAACTTGGCGCTCTAGGCAGCTGCCAGGTTTGCCTATAGGCACGGGCTGCCCCGATCACACCAGTCATTTGTTATAACCTCACCTATGCAGAGGATATCATGCACACACAGAGGAGTTGATTTCCCTTTCACACCACTGTAAGACTGGGTCTAAATGTAAAAATTGAATTGATCTGTTTGTCCACATGTGGAAAAGCACACCTCCACTGTAGGACTTACCTGCATTGCTGAAAGAATGCTTCTGTAGATATAGGAGATGACACCATCACTCAGGGAGATGATGTTTCTATATCAATAGAAAATCTTTCAGTCAGTGTACGCTGCATCTGTATTATGGTGTTATGATAGCATAGCTACCACAACACACAAAAAAACAACAAAAGGTCTGGTAGCACTTTATAGACTAACGCAGTTAGACCCCTGTGGGGTCACGACGAATTTACAGAGGGGTTGCAGCTGGATCCGGTTTTTTTCTTGAAAGAATGTGTCTCTCTCCACATGTAAAAAAAACATGAAATACCGGACAGAAGCCCAGCAGGGGCAATTTTACCCTGCCTCATATGGCAGGGGCGGGGAGTGAGGAGCGCTGCAGAGTCTAGTGAAAGGGGGGCAGGAGGGAGCAGTCACCAGGCGCCACGTTGGGGGGGTGCCAGAGCGTGCGCTGCTCTGGCCAACGTGAGCAGCAGAGTCCGACAGCTGGCCACATGATGCTCCCTGAGTCATGCTGTGAGCTGAGGCGGCCGGGCCGGGCTGGGCTTCAAGAACAGCCACTTTGAAAGTAAGAGTTTCCTCGTGCCTGGCTCTGCAGTGGTGGGGGGGAGATTAGATTGGAGCATGCTCCGGGACTCTGAGGATGCCTCTCAGAGGGAGGGGGGAGTGCACTGGGATGGGGGGGTGCTGGGAGGCCTGCCTCAGGTGGAGGGGGGAGTGCACTGGGATGGGGGGGGATGAGGGCCTGGCTCAGGGAGGGCTGGGTGCAGTCCCAAACTGGACAAAGTGGTGCAACTTTTGCTTAACGACTTTTGCTTCCACCCCCCCCTTTTTCTTTTTTTTGCTTAACAACTTTGGTGAGGGTGCGGGGTGTCACACATTCATTTAGCATTTTAGGGGGTCGTGGTATCACAAAGTTTGAGAACCCCTGGACTAACAAAACATGTAGATCCGTGGTCACTAACAGGTTGATCGCGATTGACTGGTCGATCATGAGGCCTCGACCAGTCAATCGCGCCCCCATTTCCCTCCCACCCTCAAGAAGCCCCACTACCTACCTCAAGTGAAAATGGAGGTAATGTCGACTTCCCTGGGATGGACAGAAGTCCTGCAGCTTAGCGCCACTTCCGACGATTCTGGAAGTGCGCTAGCTGCTCTGCCAGGTGTACTGCGGAAGGGAGCATTGGCTCACTGCACCGCACAGGAGGAGTGAGTCAGCCCCGGGGCAGGCGCGCGGGGGGTGGGGGTCGGCCCCGGGGTAGGCATGCGTGGGGGTTCCCTGCGCCGGGGGGGTCTGTGCGCAGGGCTTCCCTGTGCCGGGGGGGGGGGGTTGACCCCAGGGCAGGCACACGCAGGACTTCCCTGCGCCGGGGGAGCGTGTGAATTGGGCCCCGAGGAGGCACATGCTGGCTTCCCGTGGGGGGGGGGGGGGGGGGAGAATCCTGGGAGGTGGCAGATGCAGGGGACTCTCTGCTTCCACTGCCCCCCTCCTCCTGTTCCCATTGCCCCATTCCCACTCCCCACTGCCCAGTTCCCTCTCCCCAGCTACCGAACTCTGTCCCAATTCCCATCCCCACTTTTTGAACTCTGTCCCCATTCCCCTGTCCCGATCCACAGAACCCTGTCCCCACTGGCACCCTGTCCCCTGCCAAAGCACCCACTAGCACCCTTCCCCAGTACTATGTCCCCTGTTCCCACCCACACAGTTGGGACCACATTAGTGAAGCTTAGGGGGGGTGAAGGAGGGTTTTTTTGCATCTCACTTGTGTGGCCCCAACTGACTTTTCTTGGGTCAATGACCCCTGACTCAAGAAAGGTTCCCTGCCCTTCTGAGAAATAAAGAAAATGCAGAAACTTTTTGTTTGATACACTATTTGATTTAAAAATGAAGCCTAGCCAACAAACCCCAAACTGGGGCTAAGAACCCATCTGGCCACAGCATCATAACACTCCTGCGCTTACCTTTCCCCCAGACCCTACATCGGAGCCTATCATACACTGGAAACCCCTGTCCTGAGCCCCTCACATACCTCAACCCAAATTCCTGAACCCTCACATCCAGAAGTCTGTGGCTTGCTTAGTACCCTAACCCTACACTGCCCGGCCTGGCGCCCTCTCCTCAAGCCAGTGTCCTCTTATCCACCTTCTCCTACATCCAGATTTCCTCCCAGAACTTGCACCTCTCACCCCTTCCCACACCCAAATCCTTCATTCCCACTCTAGAGCCTACACATTCTGTCTCAACCCAGCAAGGTTACGGCTAGACTGCAGGAGTTTTTCAGGATTCCGGAGATATCCCAGAAAAACTCTTCTGTATCCACAGATGCATTTGTTCTTCCACTTCTTTTAGTGGAAGAGCAAACATGATCTTTCGGTCACCTCTATATTCCTCTTTCCACAAGGAATAAGGGGGCTTCCAAAAGAAGGGGTTTTTCTGACATTTGGTCCGGTCTAGACAGGCCAAATGTTGGAAAAACCTCTTCCTACAGAAGAATTGGGGAAAAAAGCAGCGGTATAAGGGTTGGGGATAGCAAGTGATGGAGAGGAGGAGAATAGAGAGGGTGGAGCTTCAAGGAAGGGGCGGGGTGGTAGATCTTGGCTTGTTCTGTCATTTAAGAAGTGATCTTGGGTGTGAAAAGGTTGGAGACCACTTACGTAGATGGTATCATGAGCTTTGGTGGGCACATGATACCATCTACATGTTTCGTTAGTCTATAAGGGTATGTCTACACTCGCCACCCTAGTTCGAACTAGGGTGGTTAATGTAGGCAACCGGAGTTGGAAATGATGCCCGGGATTTGAATTTCCCAGGCTTCATTTGCATATTGCCGGGCGCCACCATTTTTAAATGTCTGCTAGTTCGGACTCCGTGCCCGCGGCTATACGTGGCACGAACTAGGTAGTTCGGACTAGGCTTCCTAGTCCGAACTACCAGTACACCCCGTTCCACAGTACTAGGAAGCCTAGTCCAAACTACCTAGTTCGTGCCGCGGGTAGCCGCGGGCACGGAGTCCGAACTAGTGGACATTTAAAAACAGCGGCGCCCGGCAATATGCAAATGAAGCCCGGGAAATTCAAATCCCGGGCTTCATTTGCAACTCCGGTTGCATACATTAACCACCCTAGTTCGAACTAGGGCGGTAGTGTAGACATACCCTAAAGTGCTACCAGACCATTTGTTGTTTTTTTCTGTAACAGACTAACTGAGCTACCCCCTGAAGCTACCACAACACAGTTATGCTGATAGAATCTCTATAATGTGGACATACCACAAATAAGGAATAAACTCTCCCAATGTGTAGGAAAGAGAGGAACTGTGACAAGATCTCCAAAATCTGAATGATTCTTTTTTGAGTTTCAAGAAAGAGGAAACTAGCTCAAAATAGAAATTATTTATACAAAAAACAACACAAATAAGTGGGGACATAATTAGAAAGATCAAGACATAAAACAAGATTAAACAAAATAAGGACATAAAGAGTAACAAAAATATTTTATAAATACATTAGAAGCTTGAGAAAGACCAAGGTCCGTTATTCAATGAAGAGGGAAAGACAAAAACAGAAAACACAGCAATAGCTGAAGTATTAAATGCCTTTTTTATTTCAATTTTCACCAAAAAGGTTAGCTTTGATTGGACAACTAATCATTGTGAATGGAGTAGGCTCTGAGGCTAACATAGGGAAGAATAAGTTAGGGAAGAATAAGTTAAGAAGTGCTTAGTCAATTTAGGTATCAACAGGGCCTAATGAAATCCATCATATTCATATTAAAGTGGCGAGGAGTCCTGTGGCACCTTATAGACTAACCGAAGTGTTGGACCATAAGCTTTTGTGGGCAAAGACTCACTTCGTCAGATGCATGTCACGAAGTGGGTCTTTGCCCATGAAAGCTTATGCTCCAACACTTCGGTTAGTCTATAAGGTGCCACAGGACTCCTCACTGCTTTTGCAGATTCAGACTAACACGGCTACCCCTCTGATACTTGACATATTCATATAGTACTACTGGCTGAGAGATCTCGGAGCCATTAGTAAATATATAATCTGAGTACCCATGGAGTAGAGGAGATATCTCAGAAGACTGGAAAAGGGCAAATATAGAACCTATCTATCAACAAGGGAATAGAACAGCTCAGAGAATTATAGACCAGTCAGTGTAATTTAGTAACCAGAAAGAAAATGGAGCAAATAATCAAGCAATCAGTTTGTAAGCGTCTGGAAGATAAAAAGGTGAAAAGTTAACTAGTGATGTAAAAATCACATTTAATTGGCTAATCCGTTAAAGGGGGTGGGTTGGAGAGCCTCCTCTTCCCCCCCAGCACTGCAGGTACACCAAGACTTACTGTGGACAGAGGCTACTTCAGATGGTTGAAGCAGCCCTTGTCTGTGGTGGGCTCCCGGGTGGACTGGAGCAGAGCTGTTCCAGCTCCTGACGGTCAACATGGCTTTGTAAAGAAGTAATTGTGTCAAACCAACTGAATATCCTTCTTTGACAGGATAGCAAGCCTTATATATGTGGGGAAGCAGTAGATGCAATATATCTAGATGGGGGTCAGCAACCTTTTCAAACCTACATCAAAATTCAGAACAAGTGGCCAATAAAGAGCCATATAAGATTGCTCATTTGCATGACTGAAAATATACAACTTAATATTTATTGATAATCATGATTAATAGCATAAATGAAACATTGTACTCAATATTTTATTTAATGAGACTTCTGCTGCACATTTTTTAAAGCTTACATCATAACTGATCAAATCCAGCTTCATGCACACATTCAGGCTGTCTTCTGTCAATCTTGTGGCAAGGGGCTGAGGATGTGGGGGTGCAGTCATGATTTTATAGATCTCTATCATATCCCCCTTTAGTCTCCTCTTTTCTAAGATGAAAAGTACAAGTCTTTTTAATCTCTCTTCATATGGAACCCGTTCCAAACTCCTGATCATTTTGTTGCCCTTTTCAAAACCTTTTCTAATGCCAATATATCTTTTTTGAGCTGAGGCAACCACATCTGTATGCCGTATACAAGATGTGGGGGTATCATAGTTTTATATAGAGGTAAGATACTCTCTACCTTATTCTCTATCCCTTTTTTAATGATTCCTAAAATTCTATTTGCTTTTTTGACTGCTGCTGCACATTGAGTGGATGTTTTCAGAGAACTATCCACATTGACTCTTAAGATCTCTCTCTTGAGTAGTTGTAGGTAAATTAGCCTCCATCATATTATACGTATAGTTGGGATTATTTTTTCCAATGTTTATTACTTTGCATTTGTTAACATAAAATTTCATTTGCCATTTTGTTACCCAATCACTTAATTTGGTGAGATCTTTTTGAAGCTCTTCACAATCTGCTATGGTCTTAACCATCTTGAGTAGTTTAGTATCATCCACAAATGTTACGACCTCACTGTTTCTCCAGATCATTTATAAATAAATTGAATGGGATTGGTCCCAGGACAGACCCTTGGGGTTACCTCTCTCCATTTAGAAAACTTGTTTACTAGTTACCTCTCTCCATTCAGAAAACTTGTTTCCTGTCTTTTAACCAGTTCTCAAAGCATTAGAGGACCTTCCCTCTTATCCCATGACAACTTACTTTACTTAAGAGCCTTTAGTAAGGGACTTTGTCAAAGCCTTTCTAGAAATCTAAGTATACTATATCAACTGGATTCCCCTTGTCCCACTTGTTTTTGTGCCACGTCGCAGGCACCATGTAACACAGCTTCCTGCTCTTCCCATTCACCAGAAGGAAGCCTCCAGGAAGGATTCACAGGGGAAGACTTCAGGAAGTGTGTCCCAGGAAGGAAAAGGGCAGTGCACGCAGAACCTTTTTTGGTTCTGCTTGCTCTCTGCACACAGGATCTGGTGGGGAGGCTCACAGCTTTCTTTACCTGTCCCCTCATCCCCATGGGAAGGCATTACAATCTTACGGGGGCTGTAATGCTGTAGCACCAGCACTGGGTCCCTGATGTGAGAGGAACTGGGGGGACTGAGTTGAGGCTCCAGAAGAGCCATATCTGATTCCCTACTGAGCCATATTAGGCTTGTGAATCATAGGTTGCTGACTCCTGATATAGACTTTAATAAGGCTTTTGATATTGTTTCACCTGATCTTATAAACAACCTAGGAAAATATAGCCTAGAATAGATGAACTTACTATTAGGGAGGTGCACAACTAGTTGGAAAATTGTACTCAGAGAGTAGTTATGATTCATAATCAAGTGACAAGGACATATTAACCTGGGTCCTTCAGGGATCTGGCCTGGGTACAGTCCTATTCAATATTTATATAAATAATTTGGATAAATGGTTACACAATTACCTTCTTTTTAACATCCCTAACTTGCATTCAAGGCTGATTAAATGATCCAGTAGTTAGGTATATACAAAACTAGAAACTGACATAAGTTAATATTTTATCTTTGAGGTTAGTTTTTGTTGTATAATTCTGTGTCAGCCTGAAATACTAAGACTAAGTCAGCTTGTTAAGACTAAGGAGTCAAACTTAGATAAATATGCAAACTTTCATAACAGAACTCAAATGAAAAACTGTAATTAATAGACTTCCCATTATCTATTTTAGTTCATTTATATTACAAGAAAAAAACTGTTAAAGTGGAGTTAAGGTTAACCATGCCTGCCTATAACTCTAAGGCTACGTCTATACTGCAGGCTTTTTGTGCAAGAACAGTTGTTCTTGCACAAAAACTTCTGGATCGTCTACATTGCACGTGTGTTCGTGCGCAAATATATTTACAGTAAAGCATCAGAAGAGAGGGCTCCTTGCACAAGAGTTATTCCTCTCCCCGTGAACAATAAGCCCTCTTGCATAAGAAGGCAGTGTGGACGGGCAACAGGAGTTTCTTGTGCAAGAAAATCCTATGGTTAAAATGGCCATCAGAGCTTTCTTGCACAAGAGAGCATCCACACTACCATGGCAAGAAGCCTGCAGTGTAGACGTAGCCTAAGAGTTAGAAAGTCTATACAGTATATTGTATCGGAGGGGTAGCCGTGTTAGTCTGAATCTGCAAAAGCGGCGAGGAGTCCTGTGGCACCTTGCATCTGACGAAGTGGGTCTTTGCCCACGAAAGCTTATACTCCAACCCTTCAGTTAGTCTATAAGGTGCCACAGGATTCCTCGCCGCTTATACAGTATATTATAACTTATCTTCAAAAGTAAATACTATAAAGTAATTAAATATTACAACCACAAGGTTTGCATGGAAAAGTAAAGTGAAAGTACCCTAAACAACTTTAATTCCATCCCATGCCTCCTTTAGACCTTTCATCTTCAATACTGACTACAATTCAAGACCCATTCCCTTGCTATGCTGTGCAGTATTTACCATTCTGATTTATGTCTTGCTATCCACAATGTACGTGCTACGAACTTGATTACAACTGTCCTCCAGTATATCATTTCTCGTTTAGGATGGCAGTAAGGATAAGTGTATATTCAGACAGAGACAGGAGAGCAGAAATAGCTGATGCGCTGCAATGATGTGGAGGCTGTCATTCAGGACAGCCCCTGTTCTATCTACATACTAATTTTGTAATTCTATTTTTAAAATACGTTTATCTAGCAAGACTCGTTCTTTATAAATTCTTCCTCTGGTACTTAACAATTTCTGTTCCTGTGACATCTATCATGTTGGACTGAAAGAAAGCTACATAGAACCTAACTAGTTATTAGACAGATCCTGCCTACTCAGAATAGACCATTTTTCATTCTTGTAAAGTGGAGTTTTTTCAATCAAGCAAATATCTAATGCCTTTCCTTTGAGATTATTCTAATGCTAATCACAGAATTACATCTACTTTCTTCTATCCTGTTTCTGAAATGGAGTTCTCTGTGGAAACAAATACTCTCTGTGTTGCAGCTTGAATTTTCAGTTAAAAGTTGTTCTCTTCAATTATGCTTAAGCCTTTTTTTTTTCACTTCAGCCAAATGGTTATTCAGACTAGGATACTGAGTAAAAGATGTTCAGAAGGAAAAATGTACAAGCAAAAAAGGAGGAAAAATTGGAATTTGTAAAAGAAAATACCCCTTTTAAACAAATCCTGCATAAATTTGGACATAATCCTTGGACAGGACAGGGTCTTGCTGATGTCCATACCATTGCAGATTTAGAAGATAAATTGGCCAAATATTTCCTGGTATATAATCCTCTATGCTAGCTTTTCAAAAAAATGGGGGGGGGGGAAGAGAAATAGAGGAAGCAACACAGGCTGTAAACTGGAAAGCTGCTCTACTGACAGGGAACAGGCAGTCAAGGGGTATGATTTGCTCGAACAAGTAAAGCAGGAAAATAAAGAATTGGAAAAAGATGTTGAAAACCTGGAAAAGAATGAAGCACCATCCCCAGTTGTTAAACAACAGACTGCAAGCAGATTCACAGTGCCTGAAGAGTGGGGACAGAAATAGAAAAAGTTGGCCCTGACAAATATAAAGGATGAGGTCCACTTGCATTGCAACCAGAATCCTATGAGGGTCAAGCCCAAAAGAACGAAGGCTAGTGACTCCATTCTTCCCTTGTATAGGGTGTTAAGGGTACATGACAAATAAGGCTAAAAGTTGCTAGTAAAAACAAACTGGGCACATTGGTGCAAAAATTCAGAAACAAAACCCTCATGAAGAGGAGAAGAGGTAAACTATATCTTAGCTGACTGCAGAAATGAACATTTGGATTTACTCAAGAAAAGGAACCAGAAAGTGTGGGGACTAGTTAAGGAGCCCACCCTTCTTGCTAAATTAGTAAGGGACAAAACCTGTGTCCATGAAAAGGGGCCATTCAGCAGAAATCAGAAATCAGAGAAAGCAGAATCAGACCCAGACAGATAAGAAATCAAACAAATGTGAGAATGGGTAAGAGGTTTGGACCCCTGAGAGCATAGTGGCAGGAATAAGGGAAGGTGGCAAGTACAAGCATTGGAGATTTAAATTCTTGGAAAATTACTTGGAATGGTGATATCTAAACTAATGAAGTTTTCATTTGAAGGACAAAGCAAGTGATTAAGGGAAAGAGAGTGAGACATTAACTGTGTGGAGTCTGGAAGGAATTGAGCAATTGTTGTAATATGCTAGTAGGAAAAGTGTTCTAAGAAAATTTATGCTAATGTTATCGTTTAATCCTGGGATAAATTTAATGTTTATAAAGTAACCCTGTGACAATGTATAATACATATGATTTTGTTTTGCAAAAGGAAAACCTTTTAATTATAATGAAGTGGTAGTTGGAAACTGAGGTACACCACTTTATTAATTTAATGATAACACAGTGGGATAATTCACACTCAAATCATAAAGGAAAAATTTATTAAAGCTTGGTCTGCTTATAAAACAAAATAATAAGGAAGTATTGGGGAACTGCAGGCAAATAAAGACATCAGCAAGAATATCTGTAAAATAAAGAAGTATGTTAAGACATAATGTGCCACCCCAATGGGGGTAGAAAAATGTTTTCTTTTGTCTTTCAGAAAATCAGGAAGAGTTGGTACTATCTGAAGAGCAATCAAGGTTAATATGGATTTGTTGTTGCAACAAAAATTGTGTTTCATGTGTTGTTGTGTCTCGTGTTGTTTTGTTTGTTCTGTGTTATTTGTCTCAATTCTAGCATTATTGTGTATTATTTTGGAAAAAGAGAGGATACTGTAGTAAGCAAGAAAAAAAATCAATGACTTTCTAATCAGACCTCTTCCTGTCACTACCCACCTCCTGCCAAATTGTTAATTAAATGCTTATCTCCATGGTGGTCCACCTAAGGAGCAAGGATCAGGCGGTGGCATGGTTGTTGTTGCAGACTTGCTGGGATTGGCAAGCTACTAAAGTTGATTCTGAAACTATGTAAGTAAAGCAGAAGTTGGAGTGGGTAGGTACAAAAATAAACTGTGTTGCAAGTAAAGAGGTGCAGGCACAGGAAACTTAAATTCCTGTGAATGGTAACAGCTTGGTATGGTAACGGTTTAAGCTAGTAAAGGTAATATTTTAAAGAATAAGCAGTTACCCAAAGTGATATGAAACACAAATAACAGATAAATCACAGGTGTGGAGGTGTCCCTGTTCCTAAAGCACATGCAGGGACAGTAATGGGAAACACGCATGCCCTCCCTGCTATAACCACAGGATGGACTGGTAAACAGGAGGTCATCATTGCCACAGGTGCAGGGCACACTTATTGGCTGTGTCTAAACTAACATGATTTTGCAGAAATACTTTTAATGGAAAAGTTTTTCCATTAAAAGTATTTCTGCAAAAGAGCGTCTAGATTGGCAAGTGCCTTTGCGCAAAAGATTTGCTTTTGCGCAAAAGCATCCGTGCCCAGTATAGACACGCTTTTGCGCAAGAAAGCTCCGATGGCCATTTTAGCCATCGGGCTTTCTTGCGCAAAACATTAAGGTGCCTGTCTACACTGGCCCTCTTGCACAAGTATTCTTGCGCAAGAGGACTTATCCCTGAGCGGGAGCATCAAAGGATTTGCGCAAGAAGCACTGAATTCTTACATTAGAACGTCAGTGCTCTTGTGCAAATTCAAGCAGCCAGTGTAGACAGCTTTTGCACAAAATCTTGCCAGTCTAGACGCACCCATTGGGTCTTAATCCCTTATAACAACTTACTTTTTGTGCCGGGGTATATTTAAAATCCTGAGAATATTTTTGTATTTTCTCTGCATGTGCTGTTAATCCTACGCTCATAGATGGTGGAAGCGTTTAAAGGTTAACATATTGTTATTCAAAGAAGAATACGTGTAAAAACAATTTCTGCTCCATGTCTGATAGGTCAACTTGACCTGTCCTCCCACGGCTCAAATACTGTATGGGGCAAGAACCACTCTTCTCCATAATCAGCCATTTACTGATTGGTAACTTGGACCAAATTGTATGGATGGGTCTATCAAAATCAGGAGATCAGTGAATTGACTAAAACTACACACACAAAAATTCAGGCTAGATGCATGGCCATGCTTCATTAAGGAGAGAAGAATACTTAGAATAGTGGGCCAGGCTCAAAAATTAAGTGTTCATCACTGGTGTATTTATGATGTATTTAGAGGATAGTCACCCACCTGGACTATGGCCTTAAACATAACCTTATACCCCATCATTGTTATACTGATACTAATAATGATTGGCTACGTCTACACTGGCCCCTTTTCCGGAAGGGGCATGTAAATTTCACTAGTCGTCGTAGGGAAATCCGCGGGGGATTTAAATATCCCCCGCGGCATTTAAATAAAAATGTCCGCCGCTTTTTTCCGGCTTTTAAAAAAGCCGGAAAAGAGCGTCTAGACTGGCCCCGATCCTCCGGAAAAAGTGCCCTTTTCCGGAGGCTCTTATTCTTACTTAAATCCCCCGCGGATTTCCCTACGACGCCTCCTGAAATTTTCATGCCCCTTCCGGAAAAGGGGACAGTGTAGATGTAGCCATTATGTTTATCATTATGTGTTGTTGGAGCAAAACAATGTATGTTAAATTGAAATCACAAGCCTATGTAATGTCTTAATATATATTGCCATGAAACAGTTACAAAATATTTAAGAATGTAACCACTCAAGAATTGTTCTTGAAGAGTTAAAAGGGGAACAATGTAGTCCTGGAACTTTGAAACTCATAAGTCAGTTACTTATAATGAATGGATGTTATAGCAAAAGTTTTGAATTAAATTTAAATACAAGATGTAGGCCTCAGACAGGCCAGGCAGCTTTGTTAACTTAGCTCCAGCTCTGTTTGATGTTAGCATGTTCTGAAGTTAAAGTGAAGGAATTAGCATTGCCAGATGGTTTAACCCAAAAGAGTGAACACTTCCCTCCTTCCGCCCCCCAAAAAAAAACGCTGAGAAAAAAAATTCTGTTGAGAAAATAAAAAATCAGCATGGCCCTTTTCAGAAGAGGCTTTTTGCTGGAGGCCATTTTGTTTTTCTATTCCAGCCACAAGACAAGCCCCTGTGGAACCAGGTAAGCAGGATAGAGTTGGGGGAGTGTGAGGGCATCAGAGGGGCCTGGCAAGGGGCCCAGCGGGGAGGTTGAGGGCTGAGCGGTTGCTGGGTGTGTCGTAGGCTTGCCAGGTGTCCAGTATTTTCGCCTCCTGGCAGGGGGAAAAAATCAGAAAATTCCAGACATTTTAGGTGTCCAGTATTTTCTGAATTTTTTTTTACCAGACAGAAGGCGAAAATACTGGATTGTCTGGGTCAATATCGGACACCTGGCAACCCTAGAAGGGATGGAATATTGTAATGCATAGTGATGTTAATATTAGGTAAGGCCTTGTAATAGATAAAAAGAAGTTTAATGTTGAAAGACTTTGTAACTTTGTTAAAGTGACTAGAAGTACTATAGGAATAACTAATTGCAAAATTGTACTTACAGAATGTGAAAATAGCTCCCTTAGGGGGGAAGTGAAATTCCTGTATAAAATACCAGAATTTTTTATAGTTTATATGTATGGTATGGTTAACAAAAAAACCAAAAAACAACCCTAGCTATTTAAATGTATAGCTAACGTACTTTGTGAGATTAGGAGGTGTGGCTACCTTTTCGTGTTATCATCTTGTTCTAATATTAATATTGTATTATCATCTTGTTCTAATAAGCACACTAAAATAATGCTTATAACTTATAAATAATACTTATAACTATTTGATTACTTACCCACTATTTTGTTTCAGCCATATACTGAGTTCCAGTTACTTAGTACTTAGCCAGATGATACACCACCAGTGAAAACATGTTTATGAAATACTCATGAATATTTCAAGGAAGTAACTGTAGTGCAGAAAATGCTATATGGCTGATATAAAGTCTAATTGCATTGTTTATCATAGTTGTCCATGTAGCAAGCTACTTAAAAATTTCCTGATAATATTGTTGTATATCTGCAAGTCAACTGATTATCTAATTTAAATAAGGAAATGGATGTGGATTACTTAATGTTTTCAGAGAAGAATAAAGTTAAAATATAATTCAATAAGAATCAGGAACATGTATTTTAAGAAAATGAGAAAGATGCAATTGTTTTATGTTTTTGATTGGATTTGCACAGATATTTGAGCTCAGATAACGAGGCAAGTTTCTGTTAACTTCTTGAGTAGTCTTCTGAACTGTAAAACTCTTCCTGTGCCCATTCCTTCCCTGAGCATGACAACTTTTTCAAGTGGGCCTTGCAACATTATATTTTCTTTTCAAAGCAAGTTAAAAATAAATCATCTACCTCTGAACCAAATAACCAAGAAGCCTGCTCTTTAGTCTTTTGTTCAGCATAAAATGTCACCCTACAGTGTTCCCTAAAATGCTAACTGCTCACATATTCACTGAAGATTTATCCCTTTTATCTTATTTAAATTCTTCCCCATATACATACCTCCATGCCTACTAGAGTAGCATATGATGTAACTGTGTATACTTATCTGTATATGCCTTTTTCTACCGATTATTTTAATATTAAAAGAAAAGAGTTGACAGTCTACTAATAAGTGCTACATTTGGTAAGGACAACTCTTTGGGCAGAAGATGTTATCCTCATTGGAAACTACCTGCTTCTGTTTGTAAATTTAGTGGACAAAGAAAAGGCTGGGGCTATGTCTAGACTGCAGACTTCTTTCGGAAGAAGCTTTTCCGGAAGAGATCTTCCGAAAAAACTTCTTCCGAAAGAGCATGTCTACACTGCCAAAGTGCATCGAAAAAGCAATCTTCTTTTCGAAAGTTAGCATCCACACTGAATGGACGCTATCTCGCATTTAAACTGTGATTACTGTGGTTGGAGTGGCCACCAGGGCACCTGTGCTTTTCCCTCTTCCCCGTCCACACGCTCCTTTTTCCGAAAGAGCTCTCTTGGAAAAAAGCTTTTTCCTCATAGAAGGAGGATTACCAATGCTGGAAAACCCCCTCTGTTCTTTCAGTTTTCTTTCGAAAGAATGTGATTGCAGTGTGGATGTAACTGAAGTTTTTTCCGAAAAAACTCTGTAGTGTAGACACCTGACAGAGGTGCCTGTTGTAACATCTTGACAAATCCACTCCAAGTAAAGTAGGGGTCTAAAGTTCTTCCTTAGTTGAAAACACTATATTCAATTCCTTTTCCCCCCCTCAAAGAAATACCTCAAACTACAGTATATTGTTAGTAGGTGAGTTTTATTTTATTTTATTTTATTCAGAGTTCAGTTCTCTTTTATCTTCATCTTGGTGACTGCTTGAGTCTAAAACATTTGGTTAAAGTTACCAGTAGTTAATTGGGTAGGGAGAGTGTACAGGTGAATTGGAGGGGTCTAGACTGTAATACTAACTGGTATTACATATACAGTATGCACATATACAGTATGTGCAGGTTTCTATAATTATTCAATGCATTTTTGTATTCATTATTTCTAAGACAGTTTTAAAAAGGATCAGTTTTTCCTGAATAACTGTGGGCTGCTTGGGCTGTCCAAACAGTATGGCTTTATTGAATATTTCCTGGCAATATTTGCCTTTTCACAATATAAAATTAAAATACAATATAAAAATAACACATTTTCATCACAGGAACTCTTCAGCACTGTCAAGTGCAATTTCAGCAGTTTAATGCTTTGAGACTGAAGCTTCAGATCCATTTTTAAAGTGCAAATTCTTCTGAGAGCAACTTTCCAGAGTTTTCTGAGGGTATCATGTTCTGTGTACAAGACTAAGCTCTTGATCTTGCTCCTCAGGATGATCTGCATTTTAAATGAGGAATGCTCTTTTCCCCCTTACCCAGGGGAAAGCCCATCCAACTGTGGATTAGATACTCCAGTATTTTTAGTGTGGCTGTAGTTAGTGGGGTGCCATAAATTTACATCATGCAGCTCTGAATACACCTTTACATCTCAGTCTGAGAGATAGGATTTTTTAAAATGGAACCGGGCCATTTCTCATTGTCCATATTCTTCTTTTCTTCATCATCAATTTGAGATTCAATCTCAGCTGGATCCACATATGTGTAAAAATAAGCCATGACCGAAAAAATAATGCAAACTGCCATCAGTAAGGCAGCAAATAGCACATATTCTGCCCACTGTAAAGAAACAAACATTAACATTATTTATCTATAAACATTTCTATGGTTCACTATCATGATGCTATCTTTCTGCAAACAAGCAGACATTCCTGAATGGGTTCTAAAGCTCTACTATATAGAGCAAGACCTTTTGCGCAAGACCATCCATGGCAGTGTGGATGTCCTTTTGCGCAAGACCATCCATGGCAGTGTGGACACTCTCTTATGTAAGAAAGCTCTGATGGCCATTTTAGCCATAGGGGTTTCTTACGCAAGAAACCCCTGTTCCCATCCACACTGCCTTTTTGCGCAAGAGGGCTTATTCCTTATAGGGAGCGGAATAACTCTTGTGCAAGAAGCCCTCTCTTCTAATGCTTTACTGTAAATTTACTTGCGCAAGAGCATGCGTGCAGATGCTCCAAAAGTTTTTGAGCAAGTACATCTGTTCTTGTGCAAAAAGCCTACAGTGTAGACGTAGCCCTGTTGTAATGTAAAGCAAGGAAAGGGTTTGGCTATGCCAGGAAAATAGGATCTGCCTGGAGTGGGATTGCTTCTCATAAATCCAAACAGGAAGGAGGCAGAATCACCAAATCAAGTGCAATTCTCAAAATTACATAACTCACCAAATGTCAAAAGCGACTGAACAAAGATAAGCCAGTAATAATAAAATGAACCTGAAATAGAATTGCTTCTCAATAAATGTTACAGAAAATAGATAAAATGGAAAAATTTGGAGTAGTGCTTTGTTTTGCCATGGCTAAATCAATGCTTAAAGTTTGAAAACTAGAAGAAAATGTTATTGGAAACCAAATTAACTATAACCTTTTTTGGTTAAAACACAGCAAATGATAAGAGTTCATAGGGCTGAAGAAAAAAATGCACTTGATGGAATTGCCATCTAAAAAATGTACTAAAAAATTAAACATTTAAACAATCCCCTTAAAATAAAAGTATTTTAGAAACTATAATCATTTAAATAAAGCATACATATTTTCCTTTTATTAAAACAATAATTTAAGGATCCTAGCAATAGCAGGTAAATCTGCGAGTAGAAAATAATTACACACACACACACACACACACACACACACACACGGCTTTAGAAGGGACCAGGTACCCAATTAAAGTACTTTTGAGATCCATCTAGCTATCACATATGCATCTAAAAATAACCCAAAGTTTATAGGCTGGGCATGTTGAGAGTACTCTGCAGTTTGTTTCAGATGATCCTGTAGAGTTACTGGTTAACTACAGATGAATCTGTGTACAGTTCTCTGTCTAAAAAGACTGGCACCATGATAGCTATCCCTGTGCAGTGGTTTTCAACCTCTGTTCGTTTGCAGACCCCTAAAATTACAAATGGAGGTGCAGCCCCCTTTGAAAATCTTAAACATAGTCTACAGACCCCCAGGGTCTGCAGACTACAGATTGAAAACCACTGCCTAATACAGATGTGGGCAATAATTGTTGATGGGGAAGCCACTCCAAGAATGTAGTAAGTGTTCAAGGGCGGCACCTTTCTATGAATAGTTGAGGGTCTGGGCCAGAAGTTGGGTACAGGAAGTAGCTCTGGCTAGTGGATCTGTGCAAGAGAGGGTGTGGGGTCTGGGCGGGAGTTTGGGCAAAGGAGGGGGTTGTGACCTGGGGCAGACGATTGGGGGGGGCAGAGTCTAGGATGGAGTTATGACCAGGGGCAAGGACATAGGAAGGGGTGCAGAGACTTTGGGTTGTGAGCTGGGGCAATGGATTGGGGTGTGAGACAGGATAGGGGATCAAGCATAGATTCGGGCCAGGAGGCACTTCCGTAGGCAAAAATGCATATGCTGGCCCCAGCAACCAGCCGCCTTGAGTGGCATGTGGGGACGTGGCAGGCAAGGTCCCCATTGATCGGCAGGACATTGGCAGCCCAGAGTATCATGGCTAGCTGGATCTGAAAGTTTCTTGGGCTGGATCTGGCCCATGGGTTGTATTTTCCCTCCTCCTGGCTTGATGGGAGCTAAACAGGCATGATTCTAGTCTCACAGAAGTCTATGGCAAAGCTTCCACTGATTGCAGTGAGTGAAACTCAAATGCTAACAGGCACTCAACCTTTCTGTGACAGCACTTAGCATAACTGGACCCTGGTGATGACTAAGTCTCCTAAGCACTACAGTAATAATACAAATATATAATACAATAATTACTTAAGCGGGAAAAACCTTAATTAACTGTGTTTTGTTCTCTTGCTGTTCAGCTTGGCAGGGCTCAGAAATGCCATAAAAACCCACGTGCAAAGGGGAGTCATTTCCACCCGCAAACTGAAGACTAATTAAAGAATGGCACTGATGCTTTTGAAGGGATCCTGTACAGTCCTCTTTGGCCAGAAGAACAGTGACTCTGATGCCAGGGGCAGGTGGCTAGAGGTTTTTGAAATAATGGGAGTGAAGAAGGGGACTCTATGGGCTTCATCTATGGCCAGGAGAGGAACTCTGGTGTGTTGAAATTAAAAATACTTCAAGGTGTTTTTCACAGGGTGCCCTATTGTTGTCTGCCCAGCTAAGCTTCATTCATTTGCAGGAGTGGTCTCCCTTTTCTGGTTGTTGTAGTAATTTATTTTAGAGGTTGCTAACATGATTTGCAACTTTAGTTGCAGACTAAACAGATCTGGCCTTTTCATAAACAGAACAGGAATTAGATCTAGAAAAAGCTGGGGGGGACGACAGCTATTAGGAACTCCTAATAGGATTTAAAAAAAAAAGAGAACTGTTTTAAAATACATCTTATAAGAACCAGAGTGTTCCAGCAGAATCTTAAGAAGATGCTCCAAACTCCAAGCCACCAACCTTTTCTGTCCATTTTGATAAGGGAAGCAACTCCCTCAGGTATGTAACCCGGAATTTGGAGAAGTTTCCTCCTGAGAATTGCATCTTAATACAACACCCAGAAAATCTGGCCACTGTGTTCTTTAGAGTTATACACACCAGATTTTATCTAAATAAATCATAGCATCTTGTGAGATGTTAATTACCCAATTATATCAGTGTTCTTCATATAGGCTTCATCTAGACTGCAAGCCTCTTTCGAAAAAGAGCATCTAGTCTACAACCAGTACTTTTAAAAAGCAAGCTGCTTTTTCAAAAGAGAGCATCCCGGCAGTCTGGACACGTTCGAAAAAAGGCATTATTCTTCATAAAACGAAGTTTTCCGTGTAAAAAAAAAAATGCATTCTTTCGATTTACTTTCAAAAGAATGCAGCAGCAGTCTAGATGTAGAGGAAGTTGTTTTGAAAAAAGGCCACTTTAAAAATAAACCTCTGTAGTCTAGACACACCCATGGTTTAGAGAGGCCTTTACATCTGAACTGAGGTCACTCAGTTGTAAGTGGTAATTCTGTATGGCTGATTGTGGGTTTCAAGTGATTCTCCTCTATCTAGTATTTTTTTAATCATATGCTCATGTCCTGTTATAATAATTACAAATCCTCTGTAGTAATGAAGAGATGCAAAAAGGTTATGAGGCTTATCTATGATAGTTTTCCCTGTACCATAGCTGTATAAAATATTGGACTGATAGAATATAGTAAAAAATAATAATACAATATACTAGTACAGTAGGGGTGAGGAACCTTTTTGGGATTGGGGGCTGTAGACTCACAGAAAAATCAGTTGTGGGGCTACACACAAGTGAAAACCAAAAAAACAGAAAAAACAAACCACTTATCACTAACATGGCACCTGACTGAGAAGCAGAAAGCCACTCCCCACTTCCCCTTGCATACCAGTGCTGAGGCAGGCCCAGGCTAGTAGATCTTGTGTGCTTCAGCCCTGCAGGGGAGTGGCAGAAGTGGTGGAGTTCCAGCACAGATTCCCCAAACTTGGGGCGAGAACCCTGAGCCTTGAAGGCTGCATCCAGGCAAGCTGGGGGCCACATCTAGCCCTCAGGTCTTAGGTTCCCCACCAATGCAGTATAGTTTTGTGCTAATGTCTATTTACCTGTTCACTGAGTTTTGATGCCCCAGCCACAATGAGAACAATGATGTTACCAACAGCCACAGTCAGAAGCCAGCCTGCCTGTAGCACAGATTTCATATTGGAAGGTGCCTGCAGAAACAAGATATTTAATTGAATTGCTTTGCATCTTAACACATCTTATAAAAGTAAATCTTGTAGTTCCATGTTTGATCTTCAAAGTTTAGATGTTTACAGAATCACAGAACTGGAAGGAATCGCTAAAGGTCATCAAGTCCAGACCCCTGCACTCATGACAAGACTGAGCACCATCTAGACCATCCGTAACAACTTTCAAGTATCTAAAATATTATTACAAAGAGGAGGTAGAAACAACCTTAAAAATCTCCAATAATGGAGATTCCACCACCCCCCTATTCAATTTATTCCAGTGCTTATCCATCTCAATAGTTAGGAAATTTACTGTATTTGCATTATTTTTGCTATAGTGCCACACTGTTGACTCATATCTAGCTTGTGGTCTGCTATGCCCCCTCAGACCCATTTCTGCAACACTCCATCATAGGTAATAATTTCCCATTTTGTATGTGTGCAACTGATTGTTACTTCTTAAGTGGAGAATTTTGAATTTGTCTTTATTGAATGTAATCCTATTTACCTCAGACCATTTTTCCAGTTTATCCAGATCATTTTGAATTTTAACTGATTCTTAATATTAACCTCAAATACTGTTTGTTTGGTTTTTTTTAATTTAAAAATTATGGGAATGGGAAAGAAAGATTGTGGGAGCAGTACATTCCCAATATTCCTTATAATTCTGCACATATTATGTACAATGATTGATTAACAAGCATATTTTACATATGACAAACTCAGGCACAAAATTGTTCACAATAACACATCAAATTATAGTTGTCTAGGTACTTATACTGTATCCATCGTAACAGTATACGAGCACAACATATTACAGTACATATATTCTTTATCAAAATGAAAGGAAAAGGACATAAAAAAGAAAAAAATATGGCTAATATGTAGACAAATTTGCTACGTCTAGACTGGCATGATTTTCCGCAAATGCTTTTAACAGAAAAGTTTTTCTGTTAAAAGCATTTGCGGAAAAGAGCGTCTAGATTGGCACGGACGCTTTTGCACAAAAGCACTTTTTGCAGAAAATCGTCCGTGCCAATCTAGACACGGTTTTGCGCAAGAAAGCCCCGATCACCATTTTCGCCATCGGGGCTTTTTTGCGCAAAACAGTTTTTAACTGTCTACACTGGTCCTCTTGCACAAAAGCATTTGCGCAAGAGGGCTTTTTCCCGAGTGGGAGCAGCATAGTATTTGCGGAAGAACACTGACAATCTTACATCACATCATCAGTGTTCTTGCGGAAATTCAGGCGGCCAGTGTAGACAGCTGGCAAGTTTTTAAAAACTTGCCAGTCTAGATGCAGCTGTTGAGTATCTTAAAAATAGGGGGAGAGGAATTATTTAGGGTGATTCAAAGAGGCACACAATTAAACGGATTCAAAAGTCTTTTACTTCAGAGTAAGTCAGGTTTGCTTTGAGTTTAAATTGAATAGGGACACTTTTAAGGTAAAAATTAAAATCTGGTAAGTATTCTGATTCACATAGATGGTGGTGGTGGTAACTATTTTTCTTTATGTGATGGTCTAATTGTCTTTCTGTTTGCTTGGTAAGATCATTACATTAATCAGTAAAAGGTAAAGCAAAATCTAACATAATTGACTGAAACCTACCTGAGAATAGGAAAATGACAGTCCAGTGACAGAGAAGACCACTTCTCCACATGTTATAATGAAATACTGAGGGATCTGCCAAGCCATATGAACTGTATTGGGCTGGATATCTTCAACGTATCTGAGTCCTAGTGTGTCATTATTACACTAAAATAATAATAATGAAAATACATGAGAAACAATGATGAATATGTTGCATGTTTTCCTAAAGATAAAAATATGCTATGAGATTTTCATTAGGGAGCAACCTTCCCAGCTATATTAAAATAAATTAACAGTACATAGAGAATTTTTAACTAGTGATAATTTTTGGGGCTGAATCCATATTAAGAACTTTAAACCATGAGTATCTGTCAAGGCTTCAGTTTTTTAAGCCTATTAGGCAGAAATTAGAACCCCTACATTATTAACTGATTCGCCATATGTATTTTAATTGAGAATGGATTCCATTACACCCTTTATTATTTTTACAGTTTTATTACAACTATATTAGAAAAAATACTCATGAGGTAATTCCATGTAGTTATTTTATATTTCATCAATAGCAAGGAAGAAAGATATTCAATGGCAATTTAAAAAAAAATAAAGTAGCCTAACACAAAAATTATTCTGCATCTTCCAGCAGCTCTGGCAACTTACCTCCTGAATTACAATAGTATATGCACTGCCATATCCAAATGACATTGACTGATTTTTGCAAGTGAGTGAATTGTCTGTAAAAGCAACAACAATTTCTTTTCTGAAAAACAAAGAAGTTAAGCTAAATAATTCATGGAATTAATTGTACTCACATAATAATACTGTTTTCCTAAAGATAAAAATATGCCTTGAGATCTACATCAGGGAACAATCATCCCAGCTTTGTTACAATAAATCAAAAGTGCATAGAGAATTTTTAACTAGTGATAATTTTGTGCTGCGTTTATATAGACCTTTAAACCTTGAATATTTGACAAGGCTTCAGGTATCCATGTACTTTTTCTAAGGAAAATGACTACTTTTTTTTAAGGAAGTCTTTGGATTAAAGTATAGCAAAATACTTACACGCCTCTTGTAAAGGATGTATAATTGGTGGCAGAAAAATTATTCACATGTCCAAAAGAAGTACCATCCATTGTGATGTTAATTGCTGAAGCCAAATTGTTTATAAATCTTTAAAAAACAGAAGGAATATAATACTTGCTTAAAAACGTGACAACACTTAAATAAAATTAACTTTCCTTATATTATATACTGACAATGCCACGGATATGTTAAATAATTTTCAATAAGTTATTTACTTATTCCCACAATAAAAGAACTAGGGATCACCAAATGAAATTAATAGGCAGCAGGTTTAAAACAAAAGAAAGTTTTTCTTCACTAAGTGCACAGTCAAC
This sequence comes from Pelodiscus sinensis, assembly GCF_052426305.1. Classification (NCBI taxonomy): domain Eukaryota; kingdom Metazoa; phylum Chordata; order Testudines; family Trionychidae; genus Pelodiscus; species Pelodiscus sinensis. Next base: position 254,389,099 of record NC_143052.1, on the reverse strand, counting down.
CTGTGGAACTCCTTTCCAGAGGATGTGGTGAAGGCTAGAACTTCTAACAGGGTTCAAAAAAAAGCTAGATAGATTCATGGAGGTTAGGTCCATCACTGGCTGCTAGCCAGGATGGGTACGAATGGTATCCCTAGTCTCTGTTTCTCTGGAGGTGGGTGACTGGGGAGGGATCACGTGAGGATTACCTGTTGTGATTCCTCCCTCTGGGGCATTAGGTATTAGCCACTGTCAGCAGACAGGATGCTGGGCTAGACGGACTTTTGGTCTTACCCAGGATGGCTGTTCTTACATTCTTATTTTCCCCCATCTCATCTGAATAGATTTTGATAATTTTTAAATTACAGTTTCTATTTTCTTTAAAAATGTGTAGCTGATGCAAGAAGCAAAACAGAATCTTTCTCCCTTTCCAGCTGAATCAATAAGCTAAAATCTATTTTTTTCTGTAACAAATGAAGATTCAGGTCGAAGGTACACAGGAAGTAGACACAGTAGATGTTGACTACAGAGATGCCATTTTAACATTCAGCTGCACAATAGAAGTAAAGCAAATGTTTATTAATGATACCTGATTTTATTTTTTCCATCTTCTGACTTTGTTGTAAGGCCATCAAGCAGCTGGTAGAAAAGACAATTATCATGAATAAGATATTTGTATTAGTATCTTTTACATGCTATGATACGTACTCTTATGTACTAATATCCCAATATAAGGTACCAATATATACCTCTTACTTCAGTAGGACTCCAAGGGCAGATTCCCAAGCAAAGATATGCTAGTGTTTAGCTAGTATTTTTGGTGCCTAAATACAAAATGTAAATCCGTATAACCTCAGCTGCCATCTAACCCTGTAAGCAAATAAATTTCCACTGTTAAAGTCTCAATAGCATGTAAATTTCTGTTGTGGCCACATGCTAAACCATCTTAACACTGATATCCTGCTCACACCTCGGCTCCAATGGGGATACCTTGTCTGGGTACATCTAGACTACAGGCTTGTGTCGACAGATACTGTTGACAAAGCCTCTGTCAACAAAGAGCGTCTAGACTACAGCCAGTTCTCTCAACAAAGCAAGCCGCTTTTTCAACAGAGAGTCTAGATGCTCTCTTTTGAAAAAGCACAGTATGGATGCAATAGCGCCTTTTGTCAACAGAACGTTATTCCTCGTAGAATGAGGTTTACCGCCGTCGACATAACTGTTGCGTTCTGTCGACTTACTGTCGACAGAACTCGGCGGTAGTGTAGACGCAGGTATAGTTTTGTCGACAAAACCCTGTAGTATAGACACACCCTCTATTCCTGACCTAGTAGGAATTCTATAAAAAAGCTGTCTATTATGTTGGGCCTCAAACAAAACAGAAGAGGAGTTGATGCCAGTAGTCCCCTTACGCTTAATAAAGCAAGCATGGGAGAGACCAAGGTTCAAATCCCCACTATGACTGAGTTGGAGCAAGGACTGAACACAGGATTCCCATCTTGCTGCTGTAACCACTGGGCTATACAGTATTGCGGTGGGCCTCTCTCAGCCTCTCCTGTTGAAGTCATTTGTGTGAAATACTTAGGTATTAATTGGGCCAGAGGGAGGATGACAAGGGCTGCAACAGTGCTTCTCAGCCAGGGGTCTGGAGCCACCCAGAAGGCCATGAGCAGATTTTATTTAGGGAATCTGCCAAACAGGGCTGGCATTTGACTTCCTGGGGCTTAGGCAGAAAGCTGAAACCCACAACATGGCACTGCAGCTGAGGGCTCTAAGCTCTACCAGCTGAGGATGAAGGCAAAGCCAGAGCAACTTAGCTTTTCAGGGCTCCCTGTGGAGTGGGGCCCCAGGCAACTGCCCAGCTTGCTATTGCTTAATGTTAGCCCTGGCTTTTAGATGCAGAAAAAGTTATTCTGGCACACATGAGCCATGAAGTTTCTATAGCATGATAGTAGTGGGGGTGGGGGAAATAGCTCGGGGGGGAGAAAAAAAGTTGAGAACCCCCAGACCTAAGGCACTCATCTGGAAGACCCAGGTTCCAATCCCTGCTCCAGTGGCTATGTAGTTCATTAAAAAGTGGAACAGCTTCAAGAAAAGAGTTATCTATAGCTCAATGCAGTGGGACTGACAGACTTGGTGGGCCCTTGGGCCAGGCAGGATGGGTCCTGGTTTGGTGCCTCCAGAAGGGGGGGGAAGCTGGTAGAATGGGTGGGGCTGGAGCTAGCATCTACCATACATCAATCAGCACTCTGCACCTATCCCAGGCAGCTCTCAGTGCTTCTTGGAGTGTCCCATGCAAGGTTTCAGTGGCAATGTAAAGGGCTTGGGGCTTCTGCTGCAGTGGCACTGGTAGGAGCCACAGGCCCCTTTCAATCACTGGGCCTTGGGGCAGCTGCTCCCCCGTCAGCAGGCTTGCTTTAGTGGTTGGGGCACTCACGGGGAACATAAAAGAGTTAGGTTCAGATCCCTGCTCTATCTCAGACAAAGAGAAAAAACTGAACCCTGAGCTGCCACTTTCTGGGCATAAGTGCTTAAATTCAGGAGATGATTCATGGCTGTGAATCCATAGCAGAGGGAGGTGCCTCCTAATCCAGAGATGGGCACCTAACATTTTGGCATTTCCTATTGACTAGCAATCCCTCCTCCACCCCCAGAGCAGTTTGCTGATTTTGAGAATCCCTTTCTTAGAATCTTACTCTCCCTGTGCACTAGATAGGTAGACATAGTGCCTAACTCAGGGCTGTGGATTCCACAAGGTGGCAGGGCACTGCAGTGGTCAGTGCTGTAACATGGAGGCCTGGTCAATACTGAAAGTTTAGATCAACATAGCTGTGCCACTCAGGAGTGTGAAAAATTCACACACCTACGTGCTGTAGTTATGCTGATCCAATTCCTGGGTAGACACAAACAAGTTAACAGAAGGATGTTTCTATCAACCTCACTACCACTGCTCAGAGGTGGACTGTCTACACCCATGCATCACTAAAGAAAGAATTTGTACGACAGCTTTACAGCAATATAGCTAAAGCACCATAGCTGTACTTCTAGAGCACCCATACTGTGGACCTGGCCAAAATCTAAATCTCTTTTGTGGACCTGCCCCCAAGTCTCATCTTTAGAGTTTTGTAAATACATGTGATTGTTGAGAAGCATGAAACTAAGACCATCCATTTAAAATGTTTGTTTATCCAGAAATGTTTAAACTATATATTAAATGACATGTTTCTTTACTGTTTACATACTAATTAACATAAGATATAAATATACAATACATAGCATCTTCTCATCTCTCTCTCTGTGGCTCTCCTAGTTCCATAGTATTTTTTCTCCCAGAGTGGAGGAATAACACCATTTCAATTTCACCTGAGATTAAACACTCTCCATTTAAACAGATTGGAAGCTAAGGGACTAGTATACTAACCAGGAATTAAGCAAGCTTACCAGTGCAGTTTGGATGTAAATTGTATTTTTTAGTATAAGAGTATGACGTTCTTTTCCCATAACATTAAGAAGCTCATTTGTAGTTTCATTTCCATAGCTTATAATCACATTTTTTAAGCTAGTAGGGTCAAATGTCAAATATTTTGTCTATAAAAAAAAGAAAGAAAAAACATATACCATGTATATTCACAAAGTATGGCTCTGTCTATGCCAGTGGTTCTTAATCTCTTAGGCATGATTATCCCTTAAGCTTAACCAATAAACCAAAATTAACCCTCCTTTTTAAAATTGCAATAGACAAAAAGAAAATTACGATTAACCATTTTTATTGTATTTTGTATGTTGAACAAAATTGAACACCTATTGTATTTAAATGTATTACTCCCTGAAATATGTCAAATTACCCCTCGAGAGGTAATTACCCCCACTGGTCTATGCATTTATCAGCATTCTGCTGACTCAAGAGTTTTGAAATGTATTAGATACGTTGTACTTGGTCTCTGCTGTTTCATAGATATCTCATAAATCCCGCTTCAGATTTTTAGATGTCATCAGTTTTCTACATCTAAAATCACTGTAATCATTTTTGTCCATAAATGCTTTTGGTTTATTTCTTCCTTCACAGAAACCCCTCCTCCCCATACAATCCCATTTTGGTTTGGGAACCCCGCAATTACAATACCGTGAAATTTCAGATTTAAATATCTGAAACCATGAAATGTACAGTTTTTAAAATCCTATGACTATGAAATTGACCAAAATGGACCGTGAATGTAGTAGGGCCCTATTCATAGTAAAAGGTAGACTCTGATCTGAAGATATTAGATTCTAAATAAAGGCTGTGTCTACATTGGCACCCCTTTCCGGAAAAGGGATGCTAATGTAGACTTCGGAACTGCAAATTCCGCGGGGGATTTAAATATCCCCCGCGGCATTTGCATTTACATGGCTGCCGCTTTTTTCCGGCTTGGGGATAAGCCGGAGAAAAGCGCCAATCTAGACGTGATTCTCCGGAGAATAAGCCCTTTTCTGGAGGATTCCTTGAAAGTAGGAATAAGAAATCCTCCGGAAAAGGGCTTATTTTCCGGAGAATCATGTCTAGACTGGCGCTTTTCTCCGGCTTATCCCCAAGCCGGAAAAAAGCGGCAGCCATGTAAATGCAAATGCCGCGGGGGATATTTAAATCCCCCGCGGAATTTGCAGTTCCGAAGTCTACATTAGCATCCCTTTTCCGGAAAGGGGTGCCAATGTAGACACAGCCAAAGAGTGTGGGAAAGCAAGTATCTCTTCATTGCTAAACCTCTATCAGAGCTGGTATTGGTTAACATCCTTGTAGAAAGTCTCGGCCGACAATCCAAAGACTGAATGGTATGAAGGCTATACTATCCTTGAGTGCTTTCTCCAGACCAAGGCTGAAGTACCACACTGCTATGTGGAAAATGCTGCATTGTTTCTGTTGGTACTGTTCCCGTACTGTGACTAAACAGAGGACTTCATTCTGTACGAGTATCAATTTAACATCTAATGGGAGCAACAAATGCAGTTAGAAATGCAGAGAAAATTATCAGCACTTCAAATACTGCTATGAATTAAATTCTTGGTACTCTGAAATCTGCGTGAAGGAAGAAATGAACCAATTACGTGAATACTGTACTAAGACTGGGGAATTGTAATATTGCCTCCCTTCCTTCTGTGCTGTTGCCTTCAGAGCTGGACAGCTGAAGGACAGTAGACAGGCTGAGCATCCAGCTCTGAAGGCAGTGCCGCTTCCAGCAGCAGTGCAGAAGTAGGGAGTGCAATACCACACTATGCCACACTCACTTCTGCGCTGCTGCTGGTAGCTACTCTTCTTTCAGAGTTGGGCTCTCAACCATCTTGCTGCATCTGGGGAAAGGGTCTTGGAAATGCATCTGACCCAGCCTCAGGGGTGGCCCATAGAAAGGAAGAAGAAATCCTGTCTCTCCCTCACCTCTCCAGGACTAGCAGCAGGAGCCCAGCACTTGGGAAGCAATCTCAGAAACATTAACTAGTATCTTGGAGAACTCCTGGAGGATGACAGGTAAGATCCCAGAGGACGAAAGAAGGACAAATATTAATGAGAATACCTCTCATTAAAAAGGGAACCATGGCTGCACACAGGTTTTTGGACAAAATTTGAAACAGGGGCTTCCATGCTTCCAAAAAACTTGCAACCACAGAAATCTTTAAACCAGGGGTGTAAAAACAATGAAGGAGGGCCTGTGGGGGAAGGGGAGTTAAAGATCACTCACCCTGCAGCAGCAGCTCCTGTCCCATAGGGCTGGGCTCAGCTTTGTGCTGCAGGCATTGCAATCTGACGCATGGAAACTTTGTAGAAATGTTTGGTTTTTCACAAAATTATTAGTGAATTTTTTCCAAAATTTTTATTAAAAAGAATTTTGAAATTATTATCAATTCTTTTCATTTACTAAAAGGCAGGTTTTCAATAAACAAAACACATTTTAAAAACTTGTGAAAAATTTAGAAAATATGCTTTAATTTTTTTTACCAACTATAATAATTAATCTTTCTTACCTCTCTCAGAGATTCCACAGACACATTTTGAATTCCAGGGCCAAAATCAACTTTTGCTACATCAGTGCCTAAATTTATTACTTTGATTTGGGATTGCCCTTCTTTAGGGAAGTCTGGAAGCGTTTTCTTGATGGGGAAAAGAGTGAAATAAATGAAACAATATACAAATAACATAACATAACCAGACACCCTTGGGATCTGAGTAGTTCTGGATGAGGGATTTTTCCAGACCAGGGGAGGTCATTTTTGGCTCCCCTGCTGCCAGCCCAATGTACTCTGCCCCCCCCCCCCCATGGGCTTCCACTTGCAGCCCAGCTGTGCTGCCACCCACCCCCCACCTCCACAGCCCAGCTGAGCCATATGCTGGCTCCCAGTCCCTCCCCCTGCAGTCCAGCTAGGCCATATGCTCCCCACTCTGCCTAGCGCTGGTCTCCCAGCCCCCCTCACTCCTGCAGTGCACCAGGACTCTCTGATCCTAGAACATCTATGGTACTTTCAGATCACAGATGTTGCCGGACCAGAGAGTTCCAGTTTATAGAGGTGCAACCTGGACTTATGAAGAAAATTTATATTTTCACAATAAACAGCTGTGATTAACGCATATGGTGAGAATATATTTCTGCACGCTTTCTCCCACTTTATACTAGAAAGGGATATCCTTATCTCAGCAAGGCTTTCACAACCCTACAGGCCTACTATCCATTTTCCTTCTGTGGATTGCTGTCAACATCAGCACACTTTGGGATTCAGGGTATAGGCATCAGGGGCCCAAGACTTTGTCACAGCCTACAATAGGTCATATTTCGGAATTCTCTGTCCCATTTACAACAGGTGATGGCTAACCAGAGTGTAGCCATAAGTGGGACTTTCCAGAAGCAAGGCATCTTATGCCAAAGAGAAAAACTAAGCTCCATTTTCACTTCCTATCCATTCTAACAAGAAGATGATACCATGTTAGTAGATAAAATGACCTTTGTACCTGTGTGCATTGAGATTTGGTGATTTGGTAGTGCCATAGGCATTTTCATTTCTCTCCTGCAAGTACTACCCTACCTAATTTCATTGTCTGCATATATCACTGCAAAAAAACATGCTCTGGTCTTTTTTTAACTTTCTGTAGGTAGAGAATCATTTTGGGTGAAGTTCATCCCTGGGCACAGAGCCAGCATAGGGCTGTTTAAGTCCCCTTTCCTTTCAAAGCAGACCATAAAACAAATGGAATTACACTATATACACCAGCTGAAGATTTAGCCCTTTAATTTAATCTTTAACAAGCAATGTTGAAAGCAAAACTCATTCTATTCCAATGGATTCATACCTTAAAATCAATAGTATTTCACTCTTAATTTGTAACATCACATAGTTGTGGGGTTCTCACACTTACCTTCCACTCAAAAAAATAAAAAAGGTTAGATATGCAAAAGAATTCTCCCAACCACCAAATAAGTAAGTCTTCTGATTTTAAAGTTTGAACTTCAATTAAAATTAAAAACCCAGAACAAAACCAGATAAGAATATGCTCGAGGAACACTCCTAGGTCATTAACTTTATCACAGTCTTCACAAATCACATTATATTCCATGATACATATATAGCAATATGTGCCCTTCTCTCTGTTTTTTATAAACACATTTTTGATCAATTCACATAAAAATGAACTACTAACATTAATATTGTTTGAACCATCTGCATGCTCACCAAAATCTTTATGGTAATGAAAGAATCAAATTGCAATAACACTATTTGGTTAACTTACATCGATTTGCACTTGTACCAACGCAGCAGCAACAAAAGCCAGAGATGCAAGAAACATACCAACTGTAATCTTCCTTAGGGGCCTAGGATATCAACAAAAAACATGTATTTTAAGGAGTAGCATTAATCAAAAAATTCTGCTGGGATTTTCCATTTCATTATGAATACTAAGGCTACGTCTACACTGCACAGTTATTTCAGAATAAGCTATTCTGGAATAGTTATTCCAAAATAGCTTATCTTGAAATAGCATATCTACACTGCAGGGAAGCTTCAAAATTAGTCTGGGGCAGGTTTTCCTAATGTAGATGTTCTATCTCAATTTAGAGCCCCAGGAGGAATAACTTAGGGTGTGTCTAGACTACCTAGTTTTGTCGACAAAAGTGGACTTTTGTCGACAAAACAATACCAGCGTCTACACTACCGCGGAGTTCTGTCGACATAACGTCGACAGAACTCCGCGGTTTTGTCGACGCTGGTATACCTCGTTTTACGAGGCAAAACACCTTCTGTCGACAGAGGCTTGCTTTGTCGACAGAACTCCATGTGTCTGGACGTAAATTGTCGACGGAAGTTTTGTCGACAGTATCTGTCGACAAAACTTCCGTCGACAAAACGCGGTAGTCTAGACGTACCCTAAGAATGGCCCTAGTGAGAGGCTATTTTGAAATAGCAGAAGTGGAATGCCTACACATGCCCTATTTTGAAGTAGCTATTTCAGAATAGGCATTATTCTTCATAGAATGAGATTTCCAGAAGTTGGAATAAGCTGTCCATTGTTTCAAAAGTATTTCGAAATAACGGAATTGCTGAGTAGATGCTTGCATAGTTAGTTCGGAATAATGACCATTATTCCAAAATAACTTTGCTGTGTAGACACACCCTAAGATAACCATGGATAGTATATTACTACCCTCTGAGATGGGTGGGGAACCTCAACCCGCAGGCCACACAAGGTTTGTCAGAGTTAGCTGCAGCTCCCATTGTCTGAGAACGGTGAACCACAGCTACTGGGAGCTACAAGCAGCTGTGCCTGCAGACACTCGGTATGTCTACATTGCATTCCTCTTTCAAGAGAGGAATGCAAATGCAGACGAATGAAATTGCAAATGAAGCGCACATTTGAATTTCCTTTGCTTCATTTGCATAATCGCAACAGGGTGCTATTTCGAAATACCCTACTTCGAAAAAATAAACGAAGTCTAGACACGGTTATTTCGAAAGAAACCCCTTCTTTTGAAATAACCCTTACTCCTTATAAAATGAGAGGAGGCGCAGTAGCGGCTTTGGAAGCCGCACTTTTGGGGGAGAAGAGCCAGTTGGTTACCTCTTCCGTACAGATTTCACAGGGGAGACCAGCATTTTTAAAATTTGAGGTCCTCATCCAAAAGTGAGTTGGGGGGGGGGTGTCACAACAATATTTCCAGCCATAAGCAAAATAATCTTTATACGTGCTGAGGCATGTACAAATGTGCACCAATAGAAACATCAAACCTAGCTGTGAGCACTCTGCTAATTAGCTGGATGACATCTGAATTTCTCCTGAGCAGCCACACAAGTGCACACCTTAATAGGGAACACTGGTCACAAAGTTATTTTAGGGGGATTGCAGTATTGCCACTCTGCTTTTAGAGCTGGGCAGTTAGACAGTAGCAGCTCTTGACTGAACATATAGCTCTGCAGGCAGTGCCCCACCACCAGCAGTGAAGAAGTAAAGGTGGCAATACTATCCTATGCCATCCTTATTTTGGGCTGCTGCCTTCAGAGTTGGGTGGCTGCTGTCTAAGGATGTGGCTCTGCAGGCAGCAGCTTTGCCTTCAGAACTGGGATCCCTGCCAGCAGCCTCCACTCTCCAGCTGCCCAGCTCTGAAGGCAGAACTCCTGCCAGAAATAGCACAGAAGTAGAAGCATTGTAACCCCCCTTCAATATCCTTACAACACCATAACATTTCAGATATAGATAGTTGAAATCATGAAATTTATTATTTTTCAAATCCTATTACTGTGAAATTGACCAAAACAGACCATGAATTTGGTAGGGCCCTACTTATGTGGTTATGGAAAATACCCTGTGAAGCCTTACATATATCAGTGTTAGTTTCCAGTTACTCTGTAGGGAAATCTAGACTCCACTACCCCATTTAATATTTTGCTTCTCAACAGCTATGTGGCTCATTCCTATGATTAGTCATCATCTGAACAATTGTTGTTAGGTTTGCACAGCTGACCTAAAAAGTCTGATTTACTCAGTAACACAACTTAGCCCATTTAAGGCTGCAAAGAATAAAAAGAGCTAAAGAAATGTATAGTTATGGTCTATAGAAAAGGAAGATTACATATTATGCATATAGGTTCAAATCTGAAAAGTACGGCACTGAAAAAACTTCAGAGATATGTTTTTAGGTCTAATGACATTTTAAGAAATTAGTAAATTTAAATTTAGTACTGTGGCAATAAATCAGTTTAGGGCAAACTATTTAGGGAATCAAATGATGGCTATAGATGGCCCATCTGTGAAAGAGCCAAGTACAATGTTCATTCCCAGTAAAGAACATAAAAGGTTCTGTCTCTCGGTTGTAATGGGAAAAGAATGGGAAGAGAATATGAGCGCCAAATTAACTATAATAAATGGATCAGAAAAGAAAAGTGCATAGTCAGGCAATTTAATTTTTAAATTTCTCCTACTATTGCTTTATTTGATACTAAATTTATTAATAATTCCCATACATCGGTTGTGACTGTTTGGCACATTACATTTGTAGAACTAGAAACTTGGGTTGTAGACTTATATAAAACCAATGAGAAAAGGAAGAGAACCAGAGAAAGAACTAAGAAATATACCGTAAATACAAAAAACAGGGAACTTTAATATGAAACCCCATGAAAATAAATTAATATGACTTTAAAACTCCAGTAACAGGTTCATGTAGCTTCTTTATAATGAATACCCCTTCCCAAAACTCTGCTATGAGAGAGAATCTGACTGAATTTTAGGCTAATTTAATGTCTTCGTGCCACTAAGTCCTAACTTAGAATGACTCTTAAAAATGGGAAAAATATCTGAGGGGTAGTCATGTTAGTCTGTAACTTTAAAAACAACTACTTGTCCTGTGGCACCTTAGAGACTAACAAAAATATATAGCTTTCGTGGGTAAAACCCGCTTCATCATTGTTTTACCCATGAAAGCTCATGCTACTATATATATTTGTTAGTCTCTGAGGGTACGGCTAGACTACAAGTTTTTGTCGGAAAAAGGTACGCAAAATGCACTCTGCATTTTGCTACCTTTTTCTGATTCTTTTGTCGGAAGAGGCTTTTCTGATATTTGGCCTGTCTAGATTGGGCCAAATGTCGGAAAAAGCCCCTCTTTTGGAAGCCCCCTTCTTCCTTGTAGAATGAGGAATACAGGGGCTTCCAAAAGAGCTAATTTGCTTTCACAAAAAAAAAGCAGACGAGCAAATGCATTCCCTGAATGTGGCGGAGTTTTTTCAGGATACCTCTGGTATCCCAAAAAACCCCCTCAGTCTAGCTGTACCCTAAAGTGACACAGGACTACTCATCTTAAACATGGGAGACCCATTTCAGAGTGTATGGAATGATTGGAACTTGGGGAAAAGTTTTTTCAATTGAATTAATTCAAATGAAGCTAACTTTACACACTTGTACACCTTATTAAGCCAGATTGATTGAATTAACTCAGTTGAAAAAAGTACCTCTGCCCCTTTCCCTCATAGGCTCTACTCTCTTGGCTACATCTAAACTGGCATGATTTTCCGCAAATGCTTTTAACGGAAAAGTTTTCCGTTAAAAGCATTTGCGGAAAAGAGTGTCTAGATTGGCACGGACGCTTTTACGCAAAAGCACTTTTGTGCAAAAGCATCCATGGCCAATCTAGATGCGCTTTTGTGCAAAAAAGCCTTGATTACCATTTTCGCGATCGGGGCTTTTTTGCGCAAAACAAATCTGAGCTGTCTACACTGGCCCTTTTCCGCAAAAGCTTTGTGCAAAAGGACTTTTGCCCGAACAAGAGCAGCATAGTATTTCTGCAAGAAGCACTGATTTCTTACATGAGATCGTCAGTGTTCTTGCGGAAATTCAAGCAGCCAGTGTAGACAGCTGGCAAGTTTTTCCGCAAAAGCAATTGCTTTTGCGGAAAAACTTGCCAGTCTTGATACAGCCTCTTTTGTTTTTGAACCTTTTTCGCCTTTCCAAACTCCATTCCTATGTGTGCTGTTTGCTAGTAACAGACGATGCTAGATGAAGATATAAAAAAGCAGGACTCTCAGAGATGGTGAGGAAATGGTTTTCCTGTTCAATTAATATATTTGAGATTTCAAAAATCCTTGTGAACCAAAAAAACCCAACAAAAACCAACCAACCAACCAACCAACCAACCAAAAAAACAACTCAACCCAACCCCAAATGTTTATGATTTGGGGTCAATCAAAATATTTTGTTTTGATAATGTTTGTTTTGATTTTGCCCCTTTTCACATTTTTTCAATTTAAGTAGCTTAAATCTTCTAAAATAGTAGTCATTTAAAACAATAAAAATGATTTTTTTCTACTTTGACACTCTGTTTCCAAATTTTTTGTCTCAAAAATTTCTTGAGTCAGGAAACCTTTTGAACCTGACCTTGCTTTGTTAACTGTTTTGGTTTGACTGAATTGGTATTTTTTGGCAAAAAAGTGATTAGTCAAAACAATGTCTATCCATATCTACTCACAATGTAAAGTGCAGTCCAAGAGCTACCAGAAAGTATATCCAGCATCTTCCAGTCTTTTTATATTAATTCAATATAAAATATTAATTCAAGTTATAGATCTTGGATTTTCTTATCTCACTGAAAGCTTGATCTTCACAATATTATCAACACAGTACTTCAAGATAAATCCTTAAAATACACTTAAAAAGGTAATTATGCATATGAAATTAACTTACGTGAAATTGATGTGGCATTTTTTAATTAAAGGATAAATCACAGCATCTACAACAGGGACCATAATAACGATCAGAATTGGGTTCACGGTCTGTTGAATGTAAAAATCCAAAAAGAAAAAAAGTTAAGCACTTTCCAAAGTCTTTTTTAAAATAGAGGTTTAAAAAAATCTTTGGGGAGTATATATAAATATTACAAATGTAGTTTAGTGTACCTGCATCTGGTCTGGCTGAATCTGCATAGCTCCCTATGGAAAAGAAAAGGAAAATATATTTTAATATCAGAAAACTGACAAAATGCCTAAGAACAAATTACCGGTAAATGTCAATGAATCTTTAAAAATTTAAGTTAAGATAACCTACAAAGTTTCCGTCCATTGTTGTGGCTTGTAATGTCCATCTTGATCCCTTAAAAAAAAAAAGTCATAATGAAATGCTACAGTAAAGCAATTTGCTTTACTTACTTCTGATTTTTTTTAAAGCAATAAAAAAGGAAGACTTTTCTTAAAATTATATGCTTAACAGTCAATCTTTGACAAAGGTCTGATCCTGAACTATTGAAGGAAAATGTTGGATTTTATTTGGGATCTTTGGCGAGCAGCTTTATGGAGGTCTTCCACAGCTTCTGCACTGGGGGAATCCTTCCCCAGATCATAGAATCATAGAATCATAGAATAATAGGACTGGAAGGGACCTCGAGAGGTCATCGAGTCCAGCCCCCCGCCCTCAAGGCAGGACCAAGCTCCGTCTACACTATCCCTGACAGATGTCTATCTAACCTGTTCTTAAATATCTCCAGAGAGGGAGATTCCACCACCTCCCTTGGCAATTTATTCCAATATTTGACCACCCTGACAGTTAGGAATTTTTTCCTAATGTCCAATCTAAACCTCCCCTGCTGCACTTCAAGCCTATTACTCCTTGTCCTGTCCTCAGAAACCAAGAGGAACAAATTTTCTCCTTCCTCCTTGTGACACCCTTTTAGATATTTGAAAACCGCTATCATGTCCCCCCTTAATCTTCTTTTTTCCAAACTAAACAAGCCCAGTTCATGAAGCCTGGCTTCATAGGTCATGTTCTCTAAACCTTTAATCATTCTTGTCGCTCTTCTCTGTACCCTTTCCAATTTCTCCACATCTTTCTTGAAATGTGGCGCCCAGAACTGGACACAGTACTCCAACTGAGGCCTAACTAGTGCAGAGTAGAGCGGCAGAATGACTTCACGAGTTTTGTTTACAACACACCTGTTGATACAGCCTAGAATCATATTTGCTTTTTTTGCAACAGCATCACACTGTTGACTCATATTCAACTTGTGGTCCGCCATGCTCCTTCCTAGACAGTCGCTTCCCATCTTGTATGTATGGAACTGATTGTTCCTTCCTAAGTGAAGCACTTTGCATTTCTCTTTATTAAACCTCATCCTGTTTACCTCTGACCATTTCTCTAACTTGCTAAGGTCATTTTGAATTATGTCCCCATCCTCCAAAGAAGTTGCAACCCCACCCAGTTTGGTATCATCTGCAAACTTAATAAGCGTACTCTCTATCCCAACATCTACATCATTGATGAAGACATTGAACAGCACGGGTCCCAAAACAGACCTTTGAGGAACTCCTCTTGTTATCCCTTTCCAGCAGGATTTAGAACCGTTAACAACGACTCTCTGACTACGGTTATCCAGCCAATTATGCACCCACCTTATCGTGGCCCTCTCTAAGTTATATTTGCCTAGTTTATCAATAAGAATATCATGTGAGACCGTATCAAATGCCTTACTAAAGTCTAGGTATATGACATCCACCGCTTCTCCCTTATCCACAAGGCTAGTTATCCTATCAAAGAAAGCTATCAGATTAGTTTGGCATGACTTGTTCTTCACAAACCCATGCTGGCTATTCCCTATCACTTTATTACCTTCCAAGTGTTTGCATATGATTTCCTTAATTACCTGCTTCATTATCTTCCCTGGGACAGACGTTAAACTGACCGGTCTGTAGTTTCCTGGGTTGTTCTTATTCCCCTTTTTATAGATGGGCACAATATTTGCCCTTTTCCAGTCGTCTGGAATCTCCCCTGTCTGCCATGAATTTTCAAAAATCATAGCTAAAGGCTCAGATACCTCCTCTATCAGCTCCTTGAGTATCCTGGGATGCATTTCATCAGGACCTGGTGACTTGCTGACATCTAACTTTCCTAAGTGATTTTTAACTTGTTCTTTGTGTATCCTATCTTCTAAACTTACCCTCTCTCTGCTTGTATTCTCTACGTTAGGCACACCTCCAGACTTCTCGGTGAAGACCGAAACAAAGAAGTCATTGAGCATCTCCGCCATTTCCAAGTTTCCTGTTACTGCTTCTCCCTCCTCAATAAGCAGTGGGCCTACCTTGTCCTTGGTCTTCCTCTTGCTTTTAATGTATTTATAAAAGGTCTTCTTGTTTCCCTTTATGCCTGTAGCTAGTTTGATCTCATTTTGTGCCTTTGCCTTTCTAATCTTGCCCCTGCATGGAACTGGGGGTTTTATGGGGCATCTACACAGCACCCTTAGCTCGAAATAAGCTATGCAAATTGCATAGCTTATTTCAAGTATATTTCGAAATAGCGTATTTTGTAATTTGGTGCTGTCTACACAGTGCCAAATTTTGAAATAACTCAGTATTCCAAAATGCCCCTTAACCCTCATAGAACAAGGGTTACTGGGATGTCGGAATAAGCTGCTCGTTATTTCAAAATCTAATTCAAAATAAAGGACTGCTTCAATAGAAGCGGAATAGCTATTTCGGGATACTTCTGGTTTCCCAAAATAGCTCCACAGTGTAGACGTACCCTTTAGAGGCCTTTTGCACTGCTCTAGCCTTTATTAACCAGCATATAGGAGCTGGAACTGGAGTGAGTTTATCTTTAATATTTTTGCTGACATTGTTTCACTTGACATTTATTTTGAAAATATACATGTTTGAAATATTAACTGATCATACACATATACATAGTGTATAATAGAAGTGATAAGTAAAATAATAGATACCGTATATTCCGGCGTACAAGACGACCTCTGATGTTAAAAAACATCCCCCCAAAATCGGGGGTCGTCTTGTGCGCCGGATGCACCGCCGCCGGAGCCCCTCCGCGGCTTTGAAAGCCTCGGGGGAAGCCGGCGGGGGGGCATCCCAGGCGCGCATGGGCTGCCCCCCCGCCGGAGCCCCTCCGCGGCTTTGAAAGCCTCGGGGGAAGCCGGCGGCGGGGCATCCCAGGCGCGCATGGGCTGCCCCCCCGCCGGAGCCCCTCCGCGGCTTTGAAAGCCTCGGGGGAAGCCGGCGGGGGGGCATCCCAGGCGCGCATGGGCTACCCCCCGCCGGAGCCCCTCCGCGGCGGCGCGGAGGGGCTCCGGCGGGGGGGCAGCCCATGCGCGCCTGGGATGCCCCCCCGCCGGCTTCCCCCAGGCTTTCAAAGCCGCGGAGGGGCTCCGGCGGGGGGGCAGCCCATGCGCGCCTGGGATGCCCCGCCGCCGGCTTCCCCCGAGGCTTTCAAAGCCGCGGAGGGGCTCCGGCGGGGGGGCAGCCCATGCGCGCCTGGGATGCCCCCCCCGCCAGCTTCCCCCGAGGCTTTCAAAGCCTCGGAGGGGCTCCGGCGGGGGGGGGGGGGGGGGGGCCCAGGCGCTCCTGGCGGCTTTGCTCCCGGTGCCTCTGGTCTGCTGGGGACCATCTCCAGCAGACCAGGGACACCGGGAGCAAAGGAGGCGGAGGGGCGCTGGGGTATAAGATGAAACCCTATCTTTTAATTAAAAAGATAGGGGGTCGTCTTATACACCCAGTCGCCCTATACGCCGGAAAATACGGTACAATATATAAATAACTGTGTAATTCATAAGTGCCATTTTTCATTATAACCAATTTAAATTCTGCATGGCTGTGCCCACTGAATTCACAACATAATGACTCAATGTAATTTTACATGTATTTGTAAAAAAATTACACTTTTTATACCTTACCTGTTGATCAAAAAGTGCCCAGAACATGGGAAGAGGAATATACAGGAAAAGCACCTTCAAGACCATCTTAGTTTGAACAATAAGTCGTTTCTATAGTGAAAAACAATAAAAATAGGCAAATTCAACCAAACCTCACATTTTAAACATATATTACTGATACTATTATTATTGCTATTATTCATATTATAATTCACATTAAAAACAAAGATTCTGATCATGCAAGACTAAGGGTGTGTCTAGACTACCTACATAACGTCGACAGGACTCAGCAGTTTTGTCGACGCTGGTATACCTCATTTTACGAGGCATAACACCTTCTGTCGACAGAACTCTGTCGACAGAAGGTGTTATTGCCTGTAGGGTTGCGTCTAGACTACGGAGTTCTGTCGACAAAGCAGCTTGCTTTGTCGACAGAACTCAATGTGTCTGGACGCTCTTTGTCGACGGAAGTTTTGTCGACAGTATCTGTCGACAAAACTTCCGTCGACAAAACGCGGTAGTCTAGACGTACCCTTAGAAACTTGCTAAACTCCATAGATTGTGAGTAGTTCTTTAGACATCAATGGAATTCTTTAAAGTGCTTTAAAGTTAAGCACATGTGTAAGTCTTTGCACTACTGGGGCCTAAATTAAGGCAAAGGTGGCTGCGTCTAGACTGGCAAGATTTTCCGTGAAAGCAGCTGCTTTTGCGGAAAAACTTGCCAGCTGTCTACACTGGCCGCTTGAATTTCCACAAGAACACTGAAGCAAAATGCAGGACTAAAAAAAAGGAACACTGACTTCCTACTGTCTGAAATCAGTGCTTCTTGCGGAAATACTATGCTGCTCCCGTTCTGACAAAAGTCCTTTTGCGCAAAGCTTTTGCGCAAAAGGGCCAGTGTAGACATCTCAGATTTGTTTTGCGCAAAAAAGCCCCGATTGTGAAAATGGCGATCAGGGCTTTTTTGCGCAAAAGCGCGTCTAGATTGGCACGGACGCTTTTCTGCAAAAAGTGCTTTTGCGGAAAAGCATCCGTGCCAATCTAGATGTTCTTTTCCGCAAATGCTTTTAACGGAAAACTTTTCCGTTAAAAGCATTTGTGGAAAATCATGCCAGTCTAGACGTAGCCCATGTGTGTAGGTGTATGGAAAAAGCACAAGAGGACCTATGTAAATAAAGTCCACTATTACCCAGTAATGTTTGTACATATATTTGGTAGTTACATTGAAGTAGGTTTTGTTTTTATTAGTTTGTGTTATTTTATCACATTGCTGATAGGTCAGGCTGTGAGTTTGTCAGGTTTCATGATTTTCCAGGATCTCCATGACTTCTGCATTGGCTGAGGCAGCTAGCCTGGGGCCCACATGAACAGCTCAAGCAGCCCCTGGGCCAGCCACACTGGTCTTGTGCCACCATGCCTTCCCCACCCACAGTAGGAGTGTGGGTATGGAAGGTTGACCCAGGGGTCTGGGGTATTAGCTTAAATTCTGGAACATAATTTTTCTAGGAGTATATTTTGTGACAAATTCCATGGTCATGGAGTCCATGGGGTATTAACTACAATCCCCATTATTATAACATGCATTGTTTGTATATAGTGTCATAGAAATTGTGTGTTTTCTTTCAAAATGCATTTTGAATAACAAGGGCATACAAAAATATTTGCTATAGTATCGAAACTGGTATCTAGTGATTTCAGGTATTTGTTCTGAGAGAGAAATACAATTAAACCTTGCCACAGCAGTAAATTCAAGCTAGAACACTAGCTTCTGATTACTTGAGACAGACATAACATTAGCTCCCCTGGTATTTTGAATGCAGCTGCATAACTAGTGAACAAAGCCAGTGGAACAAAAAAGAAAAAGGAAGGGAAGCATTATTTATCTATTCATGCACATGTACACACAAATGACTTACATCATACTTTTCACTAGCCCAGTCCAGCCAGTGTTCTCTTTTAGGAAATTGTTTGCTGCGTTGCTTAAACCTATTTTTGATAGCAAACTGTGAAAAGAACATTAATACATTTGGATTAATTACACTGAACACCATTGAAATGTGATACAACAAATATATGTAACTATAAGATTACATGACTTATTATAAGATAAACTTTCTTTCAGAGCACATTATATTTCTCAATTTATTTTCATTTATTTTTATTATTACAAAAAGGTGAAGCATAGAATTGTAAGACTAGGGGTGGAAGAGATCACAGGTGATCTTCTAAGTCTACCCCCCTGCTCAAAGCAGGACCAATCCCATCAAAATCATGTTTCTATGAAACTGTTTTAAATACTTAAAGGAAGCTTTCTGTAACATCTTGAATTCAGGGAAAATTCTCAATATTAGAGGAAACGAAGCGGTTGAGAAAAATAGATAGAACCTCTTAACATTGGATTCTCCTGGAATTTCTCTGAATCCTTGGCTACACAGATAGGATTTTGCAAGGTACAAAGTAAGAAATTAGTTTAAGTTTTACACAGAAATTCTTCAGAATGGAATTGAACTTTAAGGATACATTTTGTTTACATGAAACATTAATATGCATTTTCTAGTGAATTCCTCATTCCAAAAATATGATGTAGCTGTGTTAGAGGTACATTGGCAGACCTGTATGAGGGGAAAGCACAGGACTGGAATAACAAGGGGATACCACAGGAGATTACTACCTGCAGAAAGTTCCACTGAAGTCTCTGGCACAATTGGGTCCTGATCTTGCTCAAGGCGTCAAAGAACCATGATAATACAACTGAATACATAAATAATAATCAACATTTACTGAGATTACGAGACCCTCATAGTTGGATTAGTAAAACTTTTGGCTGATTTAAAATCAAATCAATGCAGGATAATGTAAAATGTGTGTGCACATGCACACGTGTGTGCTCTACAATTCCTTGGGCTCAATGAAGAAAACAAATAGAAACCAGAGTGAGTCTCAGAAACTTCTTTTACACCTGTTTTGAACAATGTTTGTTCCCATTATTTTACTGGTAAAATTAAAAAATATTTTGATTGACAATTAGAAATCCATAAATAAACATAAAATCTTGTTTTAAAGAAAAACAGCTGCTATTTCTTGACACTCAATGGAAGAATCATTCTATAAATTCATACACATCAGCAAGAATCCAGACAAATCGAAAGATTGGATTAGTTGTGACAAAAATAATCACATCATCATGATGGAATTTTATTCCTGACTGAAATGGAATATACAGTTTGAAAACCACAAAGTTTATGAATGTCATAAACATCCACTTTTGTGGGCAAAAACCACTTCCTCAAATGAGCAGTGAGATGAGTGACTCTGACCATCTGAGGAAGTGGGTTTTGTCCATGAAATCTTTTGTGTGTGTGTGTGTGTGTTATTTATGTATTTATTTATTTATTGGTCTCCAAGATGCCACCAGAGTACTTGTTTTTAAAGTTACAGACTAACATGGCTACCCCTCTGAGAATTAGAAACATCATCCATTTGTGGTAAAGACAAATTTCATTAGAAAAGTCCAGCCTTGCTTTTCCAAGTAGTCTGGCAGTACTTACTCCAATGCATTTGGAAACCTGGAGCATTATATTGCCTTCAGGATGACCTTTCTTGTACATATTGCTTCCTAATATGAACACCACTGCAATGAGTAAACAGAGAAACATTTCAGGATTGACTGAAATTAGAGGAAAATATTTGATATACAAAACATAATGACAAGGAGGTTAAAACAAACCAAATCTGAGTGGAAAACAACATTCTAAAAAGCAATACAAATAGTTAACATATTTATCCAGTAATTTTTAATCAATCTAATATATTTTATCAGATTCTTA
This sequence comes from Pelodiscus sinensis, assembly GCF_052426305.1. Lineage (NCBI taxonomy): Eukaryota > Metazoa > Chordata > Testudines > Trionychidae > Pelodiscus > Pelodiscus sinensis. Next base: position 254,368,641 of record NC_143052.1, on the reverse strand, counting down.
AGCAGTCCTTATTTAGGGAAACATCTATTGTCTTCAGTGGGAAAGCAGTCTGCCAGAGTAAGGATGAACCCAAAACAAAATACTGTAGATAGGGCATGTCTACACTAACAAGCTATTTCAAAATAACTAAATTCAATTTAATAATGCCCCAAATAATAACATAGAAATAGCATGTCCACATTATGGGAAAGCCTCAAAATTAATGAGAGACTCGCTCCATTAATGTGGACGTGCTACCTCAATTTAGAGCCTCAGGAAGCACTGTGGAGTAATTAGTTCAAATTACTCTGGGGAGTAGTTATTTTGAAATAGTGGCACTGGAGGGTCCACACTACCGCTATTTCAAAATAACTATTTCAAAATAATTTTATTCCCCTAGGGAAGCAGGATTCAGATTTCAAAATAAGTGGTAGTAGGGACTCTCTACTTTGTAATTCAGCCTTGGGGGGGTTATTTCAAAATAAATCCCTAGTATAGACTATGGTGTAATGGCCTTAGGTCTGAGCCTTTGGAGACGGATGGCACGAGACAAATTGCTTGATCATTGTCTTCAGTCCACCCCCTCTGGGGCACCTGGTGTTGGCCACTGTCGGCGGACAGGCTACTGGACTAGATGGACCTTTGGGCCCAGCACAGCCGTTCTTTTGTTCTTATGAGCCTGCTATATTTTACCAATACAACCTATAATTAAAGATGTGATTTTAGAAGAACAAGTATATTGGCTATTTCAGCTATTTTGTCATCTGTCAAACTCTGAAAGGCTTCTTATTACTATATTATTCCTTGATATTTCTCAATTATTGTTGAGAAGTGCAGCTGGTAAAATGCAATGGTGTTTCACAAGCAAGTAAATGGTTAGATACAGAAGAACAATGCAATATTTCAGCAGTGTATGCTCAATTACTGTATTAATATACTTCTATTTCTAGTCTATGCTCATCTTAAACTTGGATATTTGATGAAAGCTTTCAAAAACTTCCCTTATTTAAAGCTTTCATATTTAATTATTGCCCATAAATGCTCCAAATAGTACTACATAAGCTAAAGCAAACTATGTAAGGCAGAACATTAAACATTTATTTGAGGGTTTGCTATGAACTCAGATAAGGGGCAGTCTGTTCTTGTGTTGCCGCAGGCACAGCTCTCATGGGAGTTCCCCTGCTGCTCCAGGACTTCCCCTGCTCCATTATTCCCCAAAGAAAGCAGAAGTACAGATTTCGCAATAACCCGCCCATTATTTCTAAATAGCAAGCTTAGGAGTGTGGATGCTCTGCTTATTATTTCGAAATAAGGCAAGTTATTTCAAAATAACTCCCTAGTGTAGACTAGGGCTTATTTCCCCATCTCACATGAAAAGTAGCCAATACAATAAAGTGAATTTGTGCAATATATGAAATGGAAAGCATGCATCATACTCAATGAAACAGCCATGAGTGCAGCAGGCACTCCAAAGGCCAGTGGGTAACACTGTTGCTTGGTGTGAATTCCACATTGTTCACCTGTAGGAAACAAAACATTGTTAGACAAGAGTTTTGTATGCTAGTGTCAGCTGGCATTGAAGCTATAAAATCAGTTTAACTAGAAATATACGAGCTTGCTAGCAACTAATCTGTCTTGCTCTGACATTTTAGTCAGCTTTCTAGTCAAATCATTAAAAAAAGTCCTATGTGTCTTCCTTTGGCTGACTCTGTTCAATCTACAGAACGTATTTTCAATGATTTACCAGTAAATAAAGACCTCATATATTTTTTCATATGCTCATCTGCCACCTATCCTAAGAAGGTGTTAACTAATTAGCAGATTGTGTTAACTAATCTTCTAAACCAATAATAAGATGACAGCAACAAGCAGGAACAGAATGCCAGAAATCAAAAGATCTGAGTCTGAGCTACACTTATTTAAAAATCATTTGCATAATTTACTTGTGGCTTTGCCATTCTTGAGAAAACAGCAATTCTAAATCATGCCAATAAAACATAAATCCATCATACGGTGCACCACATACTACACTTCCAGATGTAAGTGTGTGCATATGTGTACAATCACTACATTATATAATCAAAGTTAAACATAAGAAAGGTCAGAAAAACAAAAGTATATTTAATCATACATGGCTTATTAAGGAATGAACCCAGGAACTTGTCATTTAGAATTTGCTTTACATATAACAGGATATCACTTCATAAATGCAAAATCATGGAGCCATTTATCTATTATATATTTGAGTTGATCTGTTTGTGAGTGTATTTATCTGTTTGTTCAAGAACTCCTCCTTAATGGTAAGAACTAAGACCACCAAATTTGGTATGTAGCTTCCTCTTATCATAACTCAAAGCAAAGTCAGTGTTTGGTTGTGCAGGAAAATGGGATGTGCCTGGATTGGGATTATTTCTAATAAAAAAAGAAAGGGAGTGCTTTGCTATATAATGACCATATGAGGGCACCAAGGGATACGCGATGGAAAGCAGAGGCTGTTATACTGTACAATGACCACAGGGGGCAGTAAGAAGCCAGAGATGGGGACTGGGAAAACTATAACCCCATTGGGCCAGCAGGAAGTGGGGTGAAGAAAGGGACTGCTATCTACTAAATATTTGAGAGGGTTTGTCTGTTTTAGTAGGTCTACACTACAGAGTTTTGTCGGAAAAAGGCCGTTTTTCCAACAAAACTTGAAGAACGTCCACACTGCAATTGCATTCTTCAGCAAGAAAATCAAAAGAACAGAGGGGTTTTTCTGGCATTTGGTAATCCTCATTCTACGAGGAAGAAGCCTTTTTGCGAAAGAGCGCTTTCACAAAAAGGTGTGTGTGGACGGGGAAGAGGGAGTCCTTTCAGAAGAAGAGGAAAGAGGAAAAAGCACAGGTGCCCTGGTAGCCATTCCATCCATAGCAATCACAACTTACATGAGAAGGAGCATTAATTCAGTCTGGACACTCTCTTTCAAAATAGCATATCGCTTTTTCGATGCACTTTAGCAGTGTGTATGCTCTTTTTCGGAAGAAGTTCTTTTGGAAGATCTCTTCCAAAAAAAGCTTTTTCTGAAAGAAGCCTGTAGTCTAGATGTAGCCTTTCTGTGTTTGTTTGTGTGTGTGTTCTCCAGCCACGGGGCATGCAGTCCTCCCCAGGCTGTGCCAGCTGCAGCAGCTATGGAGAGGTGCTTCTCACCTGAGCCCGAGCTGCTGGGATTAGAGGATTGGGGTAGTCCCCTCTCCCTGGGGCAGCCTGCATACTGAACCCCACACCCCCCAGCCCCACCTCAGAGCAATGATTTAAATTAAGAAAAACAAAAATTAATTGAGATAAGGGACCCAAGCAACACTGGGTAAATCTTCTAGTAATTAGAATAAATAAAACATCCATTCTGACATAATTTGTACATTTCACGTATGTATGTATCTATGCATCCATTGCAAAATCTTTAAGTATCTGAATAAAAAGTTCCCCTTCTTTCTCCCCTCTCCCCAAGTAGAGAAATCTAATCTAGAGAGGTTAGTTGAATCTCTGATATTGGCGATATTTAAAAGTATGGAGATATTTAAGGGCATGTTAGACAAATATCAATCCGGGATGATCCCACCGTGAATGCAGGGGACTGGGACTTGATGACCTCTCAAGGTCCCTTCCAGTTCTAGTATTCTATGATTCTATACTGTTTTCCTCCCCTTTTTGAGGATTTTAATGGTGATTTAAAAGATGCTGTGTTGCTATGACTTAGAACAAAGCCTTGTTTGAGCTATGGAAGAGTCACAGCAGCAGAGCTGGCTTTCCCTCTTCCCATCAGGTGTAAAAGTCTCCATGGTCATTCAATTTTTGAGACTGCCAAGAAAGATGACAATTAGCATCAACTATGACAGTAAAGTTTTGTGATTTTGACATTTTTTCTGCATTAGAAATAAGCTGAAAGTATTAACAGGTTTCATAAGCCATCTGATGGTAATGACTTCTGGGTGGTCTCAAAATGGTTGCCTAAAACTAAAATACCCTTATCCAGTACTAATCCAATGAGTGATCCTGCCCTGCTGCCACCTCCTTTCTTTCTTTCTTTCTTTCTTTCTTTCTTTCTTTCTTTCTTTCTTTCTTTCTTTCTTTCTTTCTTTCTTTCTTTCTTTCTTTCTTTCTTATTTTGCTATGCTGTTTAACCAGACTTAGACAGCAAGCAGTGCAAGTTTACCTCTGAGAATTGGAGTAATTATCGTAGAGAGGAGACTTCCAGCATTAACAGCCAAATAAAACAGGGAGAAGAATCTGCTTCTTTGTTTTTCCTGCAGTGAGAAATAGAAAATACATTTTAAAATAACTATTTAGAATATGGATAGTCAGTACTATGTTGACCAGACTCTTCTGTCCTAAATTGCAATGTGAGATTGGAGTCAGCTCAATATTTAGTACTGATGGCACAGTGCATGTATTTGTAGAGAATGCTGGAGTAGGAGCTAGCTCTTCTTTTGGACTCAATTACCTGAGCAATGGAAACATGGGAAGATATATATCTATTATTATTATTATTATTATTATTATTATTAAAAATGAAATATGAGTCCAACTACATTTGAAAAATATAATTACCTGTTCCTCGTCAAATTGATCTCCACCAAATGCTGCTACACAAGGTTTGATTCCACCAGTACCAAAAGCAATCAAGATCAGGCCAATCATAGACAGACCACTGGAAAAGGGGGGAAATGTACCTCAGTTTAGTTTAGTAGAGGTAAAATAACATCACACAAGAAGAAATGCCCATGCTTGCTAATAGCAACAGCATTAAACAAAGGAATTCTTAATGAAAACTGTGTTCTAACATTCAAAAATGTTCTGGTCTATATATGACACTTTTGTGCAATATTCTGCAAAAGAATTATCCCTGAGATGAACCAGCATGGAAGGCCAGGGACACAAAAGGTGCATCACGGAGGAGGACTCTGGACTTCAGAGAGCTGACAGACAGCTCAGGCAAACCTGCTATAAGTCAAAGGATCCCATGGGGCTGACCTACCTTATATGAGGGCCATTTCAGGCCTTGCAGCAGCCCAGAATACAGGCAGTAGAAAGGTGGCCTAAAACCATCTTTGTTCTTGCTCATGCTGGCCTGTGATTTCTGTGCTGTATCTCAGGAAGTGCAAAAGAGTCTCTAGTAGTTTATATTCAACTTTTGCTTATTCTTAGATATTCTGTCCTGGCTCATTTAACTGGGAGAAATACTATATTATATTATTAATTATTATTAATTATTAACTATTATTATATAATTACTCTATTATTCAGGAGTATGATATAATTTACTTGAAAACCAAGATGTATTATTGAGGAAATTTGAATGGTGTTATTGTATCTTGTACAATGTATTTCCGGATGTTAAAATTCTAGCTCCAAAATCAGATGAAAGTAAAATAAGATATTTTGCTAACAGAGAACCTCTTTTCCACAGACCTTGTGAAAATCTGAAGGCTGATGAGAAAAATTCACAAAATGTATATTTCATACTCAACACAGTTTATTTCTAATCATTCCCTTACAGAGTACAGATTAAAAATAAAATTTGAATGAAAGAATTCTGCCATAAGGTAAATGGCTGCTTCATTTAAATTAAGTGAAATCAGCATAGTTTGAATTTTCCACACATCCTCTGAAACTTTTCAGGTAGATAAAATAAAAGGGAAAAACGGTATAAAAGCAGTGAACTCCACAGGTTCTCTTCTCTAAAACTATGAAATCTCAGGAAAATTGATTATGTAAAATTGAGCTACTTTAGGGAAGGTTTTTCCAATGGTGTTAGGATAGGGGTCATATAAAAGTTCCTTATACAAGTAGTAGAAAATAAGGAAAGGCTGATTATTAGACAATTTAAACAACAAGTATAGTAAATTGAAGAACTAAATTATTCCATCATGTATTAATCTGAAAGACAGAAATTTGTAATGAAACTTACATGTGCAATGAAATGTTATCAGGAGTCCCATCCCTGTTATAGTCTGTCAAGTCATTTATGGAACTTACTGCCATGATCACCTGTCCAATGGTATAAACAATGGACAGGGAGATAATGGTCCTGTTGTAAAGGAAGAAGACAGTAAATATGTCTTTTTAGCTGTACAGCCAACTCAGATTTCTTTCTAATTCAAGAGACTGTTTCAGGCAGAAAGATAATTGGTTAGAATAAACATGATGAATAAATCCATCATGAAATGGCTATGAGAATTTTATTGCAAGTTACTGTAAATATATCAAAACATTTTCTAAATAATAAACAATTCATCCCATTCCAATTACGCTTTTGATATTTTATTTAAAAATAGTCTCTGCTTAAAAAAAATAATGCAATTATATTACAGGACTAAATTAAAATAACAAGACAAAAGATATCAGAAAAAAAGGTTTGTATTCAGGCATGTTATTTAATATTTACATATTGTGATTGCAATGTTAGCACTTCAGTGATTGCCTCTTTAATAACCAAGTGAGAAAAAAAAGTAAGATTGTTAAAGTCTTTTTATCCTATTTAATATATTGTGAAATTTAAGCTCTATATGCATAATACCAACAAATATGAAACCTATAATCTGGTATATTACTATTTATAGTTCTTCTTCATGACACTTTAAGGAATAATAATGAAAACTACATAAAAGTATCTTCATAAATAATGAGAACAGCCCATTAGTTGTTTCACTCAGAGTAAAGTGAATTCATCTATGAAAGACTAAAATTCTAGACTAGTATCAGAACAGTGGTGCTAACTGCCATCACCAATCATGACTTTCTCTCTTGCCACTGGTGACTGAGTATGCATATTGCATGATCAAGAAAATTATAACTTTAAATTTATGTTCATTCTTGCTCAAAGCCCTTAAACGTGTTCTTAGCTTTAACTTTAATGGTACTTAAACATGATTAAAGCTAAGCATGTGATGAAATGTTTTGCAGAATGTGATCTTGTTAAAAATCCACAGACATATACATTACAGTATAGGAGAAAACGGACCATAATCTGATGTTCAGTAACAGGCAGGCATGTGCATCAAGAAAAAAGAGAAAAAAAAAACCATGTGTAATAGTGGACAAGACTGTCATATGGTGTGGAAAGTACTCAAGATTCCATTCAAACAACACTGGCATTGGCCTTCCTTTCCAAGCACAGTGCAGAAAAGCTCATGCTCAGGGCCTTTGGAATCTGGAATCAGACAGGCAAAAGTGAAAGAAACCTCAGCAAGCTGAAATATATATATTTTTTAAGAGCAAAGAATAATTTCAGGTACTGCCACTTCCAAATTCTCTGGTTTTACATAACATTTTCCTATTTAAAAAATATTTTTCAGTGTTAAAAATATATGCAAATAAGGGAAATGGCAAAGTACCAAGTAGTAACAAGTATAGGGCTGTGTCCAGACTCAGGGGTTTTTTCGAAAAAAGTAGCCTTTTTTCGAAAAAACTTCACCTGCGTCTAGACTGCAGCCGCGTTCTTTCGAAATTAAATCGAAAGAATGCGGCTTTTCTTTCGACGGTGGTAAACCTAATTCCACGAGGAAGAACGCCTTCTTTCGAAAGTACTCTTTCGAAAGAAGGCGTTCTTGAAAGCAAACAGGCTTTTTGGAAAGAGAGCATCCAGACTCACTCGGTGCTTTCTTTCGAAAAAGCGGCTTGCTTTTTCGAAATTCCGCGTGCAGTCTAGACGCTCTCTTTCGAAAGAGGCTCTTTCGAAAGTATCTTTTGAAAGAGCCTCTTTCGAAAGAGGCTTGCAGTCTAGACATAGCCCAAGTGAAAAACAGAAAGAATGTAGAAAATACATTTTTCTCTAATTTCTGTCAATTACAATGATTTTAGGTGTTAGTCTTAACAACAATTGAAAATACATTTCAGATAGGAGTGTGCCTTTTTCTGAGCTGACAGTAAGAAAATCTTGTTGCTGTTCTTTGTTTGGTAGGCTCAGATACTACAAGGACAAGGGCCATATAAGTAATAGAGAGGCAATTGATGGCAGGAGCAGCCAAACTTACTGACACTCTGAGCTGCACACAACAATCTTTAGAAGTTCGAGAGCTGGGACACACTTGACAGGATTCAGGGCTTCAGCCCTGTGGGAAGCATCTGCCAGAGCTTGGCACTTCAGCACTTGGCACTTGGCACTTCAGCACCACTCCTGCTGAAGCCTGAGCCCCAGCAGGTGCCCCATCCAGGGCTGAAGCCCTGAGACCACCCCCTTCCTGTTGGCAGAAGGCTATGCCCCCTACCTCATTGCAAGGGTCCTGAGTCCCTCCTCCTCATTTAGTAGGTGGAGATTGCGGGGGGACCTGAGGGCTCCACAAGCCCCACTTTAATTGTAAAACAGTTTGGCCACCCCTGATTTAGGCAATTGGTTCTATAAGATTTACTTTTATGTGCAGCACATTGCAAAAACGCTATGTATCCTCTTCTACAGACGAGAACTCCCTGTCCAACAGAGTACGTAGAAAGTCCCTGAGGGTACTCCCACACAGAGATTGTGCTGGTACAGTGAATGGGTTACTTGAGGACTGAAACTCCATGACATTAATGCTATAATTATTAGTATTTTGGCTAACTTCCACACAGTCCTCTCTGGTAACCTTCTTCATGAGCTTTACATTAGTAAAGCTTCAAAAGATTAGTCGAGTTAGTCTGTACAGGATAAACTTAAAAACAACAAATAGTCTGGTAGCACTTTAAAGATTAACAAAACATGTAGAAGGTAACATGAGCTTTCATGGGCTGTGCTACCATACTATTTAAAGTGCTACCATACTATTTGTTGTTTTTTACGTTTTAGTAGGTTTTTTGCTTTAAAAATTACATAAAAGCATATTTTAGAAGCAAACTAAAAGTTTTATATTATTTCCACTAGTCAAAACTCAGTTTCTAAATTCCAACAGAGTACTCCCATTGAACTCATAGTAAGCCTTTGCAAGATCAGGGATTCATACAGCTTTGGCAATCTGATATAAATTAATTATTGTGGAAGAAACACAGAACCCAAAAGCATAGTCTTGATAAATGAGTTAAAAGTTGAAGGGTGGAATTCACAAGTGGAGCACAGTTGTTGCTTTAGGACTGTAGATCCAACATGTAGGTGCCACTGGCATCCACAAACCCCCTACTTGGCTGCCACATAACCCTATAAATGCCTATGTTTCCCCCATTAAAGTCTTCCAGATTTCTAAATTTCAGTGGCTGGACATACACACATCTGACTATATCTTGGCACCAACTTATAGATTGATGCCTAACTCACTCCTAAGCATCAGTTGGACCAGAAAATATGCATTACTTGACTGTCTTGGCTCCAGGGCCTGATCAGGTAAGCATATTCAAAGCACACTTAAACCCCCAAAAGACACTAACAGTAAAGATGCCTCTTCCCCCCATGATAACTTTTAGTTTAGTGGTTAGAGCACTCCCTCAGAAAGTGGGAGACCCAGGTTCACATCCATCCTCTGCCTGAGGCAGAGAAAGGATTTGAATGTGGATTTCCCACTTCCAGGGTAAATGCCTTAACCACAGGCTATGTAGTAGTTTGGGGCAAATCTCTACAGTTGAAGCTGTTATATTACGTACAAATGACTAAATATTCAGCAAGGATTCATCTACACAGCACAGTTATTTTGAAATAACGGCTGTTATTTTGAAATAATGATGTGAGCGTCTACACAGCAATTCTGTTATTTCGAAATAATTTTGAAATAACGGATGGCTTATTTCGAAATCTGCAAACCTCATTCCATGAGGAATAATGCTTATTCCAAAATAGCTATTTTGGAATAGCAGTAGTGTGGACGCTCCATTGCTGCTATTTCGAAATAGCTCCTCCCCAGGGGCATTCAAACTAATTACTCCCTAGTGCATCCTGGGGCTCTAAATTGAGGTAGCACATCCACATTAGGGAAGCCTGCCTTGGATTAATTTTGAGGCTTCCTTGTAGTATAGACGCGCTATTTTGAAATAAGCTGTTTTGGAAAAAAAATCTGAAATAGTTTATTTCAAAATAAGTGTGCTATGTAGACATACCCCAAGAAAAGTAGAACTTAGGTTTCTCTCATCCCTGAGAGAGTGTCCTAGCTGAGTCATACTCATCCGTTCTCTGTCTCAACGAATATTTATGTCAGTGACTCAAGCTTCCAGTTCTGAGTGAAATCTATTAAAACATGAAGCCTCTCTACAAATCTGAATTCATTCAGCTCCTGACAGTATTCGTTAATCCTGAGGGTAGTTTGAAACACTCTCTCCCTAATCAACAGTTAGAATTCCATTGCTTTTTGCCACCGTGCCTTCATTTTCTTGTTGATTTTCAAATAATCACTCACATGAACTTTCCCAGCCAGGAGTCTGCAACGATTGCTCCAAGGATTGGAGTCAAATAGCACAGGGCAACAAATGTGTGGTAGATGGCTGTAGACAGGTTATCATCCCAACGGAGAAAATATTTGAAGTACAGAACAAGCACAGCTACAAAGGGGAACAAAACAATTGGTTAGAGAAATGATAATGAGTAACAGAAACCAAAATCAGGTAAAGACTGAAAAGGAAGTTACCTCGCATTCCATAGTAGGAGAATCTTTCACAGAACTCATTGATGACAATGAAGAAGATGCTGAGTGGATAACCAAAGCACCTTGGCTGAAGGGGAACAGTAGTACAATGTGAGTTCCAACAAAGCCATTAAATGTGTAAATAGAATCATTATCTGGTCAGTATCCATAATTCTACCCCAAGTCAGTACAAATGTTACCCGTTACAGGCCAATTAAAATATACCAGTGTAGATAGATCTATTGACTGCAATGGAGCGAGGCAAAATTGTAATTGAATAAAAGTGTCATGTATTGCATATTTAGGATGTTAAGCTTCTAATATCTAGAATAGTTCAGACTAGTATCCCAAAATATGCAAAACACTTTTTTATATCATATTTTTATATTAAAATCTAGCAACATTTTTAGAGGTCCTTTGTCAGGTGAAAATGATTAATCTTTTGTATTGAACTAAAGCAAATCTTCCAGTAAGATAACCAGTCTGGACATGAAACAAAGAAGACACAGATAATCCTCCACTCCCCTTTGTAGTTTGTTCTAGTGGTTAAACACCTTCACTCTTAACATTTGGGCCTGATTTAAATTTGTCTGGCTTTCACTTCCAGACATTAGCTCTTCTGTACCTTTTTCTACTAAATTAAAGAGTCCTGTAGAACCCAGTATTTCTACCCAGTAAAGATAAAGTTTAGTTTGCAAATACATTAAAAATGCATGTGAGTATTTGCATGCTGTATCTTTTAGGTCCTAAGAGTTTATGATTCATAAATTATTGAGCCATGTTGAGTACCATGGTGAGAGCAACAAATACAAAATTAGGCAAAACAGCCAATATATTTGCACAGATCTTTAAAAACCTTCTGTTATACAAAATGCTTTGCATAATGGTTAATATTTTGAGCCAATAATCATCATTGTTTTATCTGCCCTGAAACTTGGAATCTGTGAGCTCTGTGATACACAAACTGAAACACTGTCTAATATATTTTCACTGTGACTTTTAACAAGTACCTCTGGGCCATCACCTTAAATGTTTTGTACTTACAATATAACAGAGTATTATGGATCACAACAAATACTGGTACCTCTCAACAGCCACAGCACACTAGATTCACAAGCTACTGGGCCTTGTCTTAAGTCTGGCCTTTTTTACTGTCAGTATGGCTTCACATATAAGAACAAATTGAACATATGGACTGACTGCAAAAAATACTTGAGATCTGGATGTTTAGTTATGAATATTGGAATCTTTCCAATATTGATGGTGTTCAATTGGTGGTGTTCTCTTCGATCTTTCCTGTCGAAGGTAGGGGCCCGGACAGAGACAGCTGCATCCTGGAGGTGAATGCCTGGCTGAGAGGATGGTGTCGCCAGGAGGGCTTTGGCTTCCTCGACCACGGGAGGCTATTCCAGGAAGGACTGCTGGGCAGAGATAGTGTTCACATTTCGAGGAGGCGGAAGACCCTATTTGGACACAGACTGGCTAACCCAGTGAAGAGGGATTTAAACTAGATTCGACGGGGACAGGTGAGCAAAGCCCACAGGTAAGTGGAGAACATGGAGACCTGGGAGATAGGTTGGAAATGGGAGGGATCATGGGCTAATGGCAGAGAGAATGAAGGGTCAGGGCAAAACTGGGAGGCAAAGTCAAATCAGTATCTTAGATGCCGATACACAAATGTGAGAAGTATGGGTAATAAGCAGGAAGAACTGGAAGTGTTAATAAATAAGTACAATTATGACATTGTTGGCATCACAGAAACTTGGTGGGATAATACACATGATTGGAATGTTTGTATGGAAGGGTACAGCTTGCTCAGGAAGGATAGACAGGGAAAAAAGGGAGGAGGTGTTGCCTTATACATTAAAAATGAACACACTTGGAGTGAGGTGGAGATGGACATAGGAGATGGAAGTGTTGAGAGTCTCTGGGTTAGGCTAAAAGGGGTTAAAAACAATGGTGATGTCATGCTAGGGGTCTATTACAGGCCACCTACCCAGGTGGAAGAAGTGGATAAGGCTTTTTTTAAACAACTAGCAATATCATCGAAAGCCCAAGATTTGGTGGTGATGGGGGACTTCAACTATCCAGACATATGTTGGGAAACTAACACAGCGGGGCACAGACTATCCAATAAGTTCTTGGACTGCATTGGAGACAACTTTTTATTTCAGAAGGTTGAAAAAGCTACCCGGGGGGAAGCTTTTTTAAATTTGATCCTAACAAATAGGGAGGAACTGGTTGAGAATTTGAAAGTGGAAGGCAGCTTGGGTGAAAGTGATCATGAAATCCTAGAGTTCACACTTCTAAGGAAGGGTAGAAGGGAGAACAGCAAAACAGAGACAATGTATTTCGGGAAGGCGGATTCCGGTAAGCTCAGAGAGCTGATAGGTAAGGTCCCATAGGAATCAAGACTGAGGGGAAAAACAACTGAGGAGAGTTAGCAGTTTTTCAAAGGGACATTGTTAAGGGCCCCAAAATAAGCTATTCTGCTGCGTCGAAAAGATAGAAAATATGGCAAAAGACCGCCTTGGCTTAACCATGAGCTCTTTCATGATCTAAAAATAAAAAAGGAGTCATATAAAAAATGGAAAGTAGGACAAATTACAAAGAATGAATATAGGCAAACAACGCAGGAATGCAGGGGCAAGATTAGAAAGGTAAAGGCACAAAATGATCTTAAACTAGCTATGGGAATAAAGGGAAACAAGAAGACTTTTTATAAATACATTAGAAGCAAGAGGAAGACGAAGGACAGGGTAGGCCCACTGGTCAGTGAGGAGGGAGAAACAGTAACAGGAAACTTGGAAATGGCAGAGATGCTTAATGACTTTGTTTCGGTCTTCACCGAGAAGTCTGAAGGAATGCCTAGGGGTATGTCTACACTACCACCCTAGTTCGAACTAGGGTGGTAATGTAGGCAACCGGAGTTGCAAATGAAGCCCGGGATTTGAATTTCCCAGGCTTCATTTGCATAAAGCTGGGCGCCGCCATTTTTAAATGTCCGCTAATGCAGACTCCGTGCCACGCGGCTACACGCGGCACTGACTAGGTAGTTCGGACTAGGCTTCGAAATGAGGAGTAACGGTAGTTCGGACTAGGAAGCCTAGTCCGAACTACCTAGTCCGTGCCGCGTGTAGCCGTGCGGCACGGAGTCCGCACTAGCGGACATTTAAAAATGGCGGCGCCTGGCTTTATGCAAATGAAGCCTGGGAAATTCAAATCCCGGGCTTCATTTGCAACTCCGGTTGCCTACATTACCACCCTAGTTCGAACTAGGGTGGTAGTGTAGACATACCCTAACATAGTGAATGTTAGTGGGAAGGGGGTAGGTTTAGAAGATAAAATAAAAAAAGAACAAGTTAAAAATCACCTAGAAAAGTTAGATGCCTGCAAGTTACCAGGGCCTGATGAAATTCCCCCTAGAATACTTAAGGAGCTGATAGAGGAGGTATCTGAGCCTCTAGCTATCATCTTAGGAAAATCATGGGAGACAGGAGCGATTCTAGAAGACTGGAAAAGGGCAAATATATTGCCCATTTATAAAAAGGGAAATAAGAACAACCCAGGAAACTACAGACCAGTTAGTTTAATTTCTGTGCCAGGGAAGATAATGGAGCAAGTAACTAAGGAAATCATCTGTAAACACTTGGAAGGTGGCAAGGCGATAGGGAACAGCCAGCATGGATTTGTAAAGAATAAATCATGTCATACTAATCTGATAGCTTTCTTTGATAGGATAAGGAGTCTTGTGGATAAGGGAGAAGCGGTGGATGTGGTATACCTAGACTTTAGTAAGGTGTTTGATATGGTCTCGCATGATATTCTTATCAATAAACTAGGCAAATACAACTTAGAAGGGGCTACTATAAGCTGGGTGCATAACTGGCTAGATAACCAAACTCAGAGAGTAGTTATTAATGGTTCACAATCCTGCTGGAAAGGTATAACAAGTGGAGTTGCTCAGGGGTCTGTTTTGGGACCGGCTCTGTTCAATATCTTCATCAATGATGTAGATATTGGCATAGAAAGTATGCTTATTAAGTTTGCAGATGATACCAAGCTGGGAGGGGTTGCAACTGCTCTGGAGGATAGGGTCATAATTCAAAATGATCTGGACAAATAGGAGAAATGATCTGAGGTAAATAGGATGAAGTTTAATAAAGACAAATGTAAAGTGCTTCACTTTGGAAGGAACAATCAGTTTCACACATACAGAATGGGAAGCGACTGTCTAGGAAGGGGTATGGCAGAAAGGGATATACGGGTTATAGTGGACCACAAGATGAATATGAGTCAGCAGTGTGATGTTGTTGCCAAAAAAGCCTCAATTGGAGTACTGTGTTCTGGGCACCGCATTTCAAGAAAGATGTGGAGAAATTGGAGAGGGTCCAGAGAAGAGCAACAAGAATGATTAAAAGTCTAGAGAACATGACCTATGAAGGAAGGCTGAAAGAATTGGGTTTGTTTAGTTTAGAAGAGAGAAGATTGAGGGGGAACATGATAGCAGTTTTCAGGTATCTAAAAGGGTGTCATAAGGAGGAGGAAGCAAACTTGTTCAAGAAGCAATGGGCTTAACTGCAGCAAGGGAGGTTTAGGTTGGACATTAGGAAAAAGTTCCTAACTGTCAGGGTAGTAAAACACTGGAATAAATTGCCCAGGGAGGTTGTGGAATCCCCATCTCTGGAGATATTTAAGAGTAGGTTAGATAAATGTCTATCAGGGATGGTCTAGACAGTATTTGGTCCTGCCATGGGGGCAGAGGACTGGACTTGATGACCTCTCAAGGTTCCTTCCTTTCCTAGTATTCTATAATTCTACGATTTATCAGCTCTGTATAGCTTCTGTTACTGAAATGTTACACTTAACATTTCTTGAAAAGAAAAATAAAATAGTTTCACAAATTACAGTTTAAAATTAGTTTTCTGTGGAGAAATGAGAAAGGAACAGGAGACTGCTCTGCCTTTCATATTATACAATGACTATTTTGCACGGGCCTGATTCTGCAAGGTTCAGGGTGCTATTAGTTCTGCAGCTTGCAGAATCAAATGTTAAGAAAATCTTCATCAATGGAGCTTTGCCAATCTACACCTATTGAGGATCTGGTCCTTTAACTTTAGTCAGTTCTGTGAATAATACTTTGCTTTTTTAAAAAAACTCCAACAGCTTTTGTGTACTATAAGAAGTTACCTAATTTCTGAGAAGAATTTCATAAACTACAACTAGTTTTGGATAGCTCATATTTCAGACTTCTTAAACTGGGGATAATACAGTTTTGTGAGGCTAGCTACTAGAGTGATCACAGGAAATCTTGATACTAAGCCCTATAACACTGGTGGCAAAAGATCAAGTGCAGAAGGATCTTTGAACACAGATTAAAACATAATTGTGTGTGTCAGCTATAGTTAGTTAAAGTGAAAAAGATTACCAAATAGTGGCTTTAAAAAGCAATCAATAAGGAGGCTAAATCTCAGAGATAATTTAGTTTGAGGTTTAAAATAATCAGTAGTTCCAGAGGTCAAGTTTTTCTGGAATTTAAAAACAATTTATGGGTGAAAAGTGGCATTTGATATTGTTTGATATAATATTATGAGATTTCAGTAATGTTTATATTTATATTATTGTGATAATGTTAATCATTCAGATCCAATTAAATGCAAAGAAAAACAGCCCAACAGATCCAAATGAAAGAATCTGTAAAATGGAAATCTCACATGCAGTTAGTGAACTGAGTTTAGTCAATAGTGGATGATCTAAGCATAGCTCAAATGAAATTCCCGACCAATTTGCTCGATTATTAAGAAAGCTAGATATGAAAAGCCATATTGATTCCACCATGTTAGAAATATAAACTAGTGTCTTTTATCTATCATATCTGATTGATACTGTGTTTGAATACAGGGCATTCACAAAAAGCACAACTCAATATGATGGTCATTATCTTGTCAACTGTTATCAATTACATCTGCTGCAGTGATGGGTATTTTTTCGGAGACATTTTGTAACACTGATCTTGAGTTCAGAGCTAGGTACACTTATATAGTAATAAGATATTATTCCAAGAGACCACATTGATGGAAGATATACTAGTGGCAGTCCATGGGCTGGAAGGTGAGAAACCTTATGCTGCATATGAATAAGTTTTACAACTAAGGGAGAAATAGTAGTAATAAAAAATAAAGACAAAGATAAGACTGTCTAAATTATATTCAAACTCCATGTTCAGCTTGTTTTTTGGTTTACTGTTTCTTGACTCAAATATTGGCATATTACATTGGGTAAAACCATCAAATGAGCAAAAAAATACATCTGATTATTAGGGTTTCTATACATGTCTACAGACATACAAGAGCAGTCCTCTGAACAAAGTTCTTCCTAATATGTATTGCTCTCATTAAGGATATTAAGAAACTGGGGTTTAATTAGTCAAGTAGTTGATAGAATTTTTATTGTCTAAATGATTAGTCGATAGTCAACGAATTCAGTCCTGGCTCACGCCGGACCCGGGACCAAACCCTGCTCTGACTCTGCAATTTAAAACACAGTAGGAGCCCCCCGACCACAGCTCCTATTGCATTTTAAATTACAGAGCCATAGCAGGGTTTGGTATCAGACCCAGTGCAAGCCAGGACTGAGTCAGGCTGTCTGCCCAGTCGGCAGCAACCCCTATCCGTGGAGGGACCCAGCAGGAAGTTGGAACCCCCCTGTGAACAGGGGCTGCTTTGTGGTAGCAGCCCCTGTCCCCCCAACTCCCAAGGAGGGGGGGCAGGCAGAACCATGGAGATGGTGCTAGGGAAACCAGCTTTTAAGCTGGCTCCCCACCAGCAACGGCTCCTGCTCCTCACCCTGCTTGCTGCCTCTGATACACAGGCAGCATGGGGCAGAGGGAATGTGAGTAATCAACTACTCCCTTACATCCCTAGATCTCATCTTGCTTAACTACATCCCATAACTATGTGAAAGTAGCTACACTTTTTGTAGTTAAGGTATTTGCTGTGTTTACATTCTGATTCGTGTTTATTTCAGGATTTTCTCATTTTTTATCCTAAGCCAAATAAACTTTACTTTTCTGATAACTAGAGTGGATATTGAGCTTTAAAATAAACTGAAATGAAACGCCGTTGGGTACTTTAGAAAAAAAGAAACTGAGTTCTGACCTCGGTTACACATTCGCACTTTAACTGAAATAAATGTGACATTGTATCAGCTATTAGGACTCTTTGCCAGACAACCCCACTATTATAAATTCACATGAGGGAGTATGCAAGGTTTGGGAGTCTTTCCAAAGGCCAGATCTAATGCCAACTGAAGTAGGGCAAAAGACTCCCATTAACCTTAATAGACACTGGATCAGGCTCCCAGGCAGTAAGACAAATTCTCTCCTGATGTAAGTGAGCACAACTCAGTTGGCTTCAGTTGGGGTTCTGTTCATTCACACCAGCAGAGATTTTGGCACAGCACGTCTATTATCTATGTTAGGAACAACAGGAACGTTATAGGAGTAAAACAATATGAGTTAAAAATATATATACTAACCCCATATTTTCTTTCCTTCATATTTTTCTCTATTAGAAAAAAAGAAACAAATTTATGTAAACTGGGTAATAACATTTCTTACGAAGACAATGGAAAACACAAAAATATTAACTTAGTAATAAATGTAATACTCTTAATAAGAAAAATAATCTTAACAATTTATACTGTAAATAATTCAATAGAAGCTTGGTAATGTTCATTATACGTGACATTTTTACAAACAGAATATATGAACAGAGCAAGTACATTTTTCAGACTTCCATGTGTGGCTTTTCATAGTGAGAAAACAATTGTTTCAAAATTAAGTAAAATTGATTTTTTAAATTGCAATTGCAGCTTGGAAGTTATATTTTTTAGTCACATACAATAATTAGTAAACTCTAAGGCTATGTCTACACATGCCCCCTAGGTCAGACTAGGGAGGCAAATGAAGCATACCGAAGTTGCTAATGAAGCTTGATTAGCATTTTCGCAGCTGGTCGCCATTTTAAAATGCCGGTCGCCCGATTTAACTTGCCGCGTGTAGACAAGTTAAATTGGGCGAACAACATTTTAAAATGGCGACCAGCCACGAATATGCTAATCAAGCACGGGATATTTAAATCCTGCACTTCATTAGCAACGTCAGTATGCTTCATTTGCCTCCCTAGTCCGAACTAGGGGGCAAGTATAGACATACCCTCAGATATTTAGGTTCTATACCAAATAAGCGGCATTAACTATATACAAAAACTTAAACAAGGTAAGGGTTTTGGAAATAATTGAAGGTTGTAAACCAGATTAGAATTTTTTTTAAATAGAAAACAAAAAATGAAACAAAATATGAGTATGTACTAAAGCTACCTCTCTATTAAATAGAAACTGACACACAAATTTATTGTTTAATTTTTGTAGAAAGTCTTATTGTAAAAACCAGCTCTGAATAATATTTGCTCTGATGCAGTCTGTATGCTTAGGTGTTTTAATGTATCTACATAGGAAACTATTTATAATATTTGAATTTATTTCAGATCATCCTAGTGTTTGAAGTTTGATTGCCTTTTACTTATCATTTCATAGAGAGAAGTGAAACACTTCTTTAATTGGCAGTTTAACATTTGGTATCATTGTTGGGACACTTAAGCCAGTGCAAAGGTATATGAAATTAAAAACGAGTTCTAAATAAGAAAATGGTATTTTGTATGGACTGAAAACAAATCATTAAAAAATGTTTCAGTCAACAGGGAACAAGTAATAATATTTCATTTAACTAGTAAGATGAGGAGAGCTAAGAAATATACAACAATGTAGGAATGCCATTATTCATACATAGCTCAAATGGAAAAAAATCATGAACAATGCAAGTCAGCATCACACAACTCTAAAGCTTACTGAAACCATGAAACTAGAAGTAAATCTATCACTAATTCAGGTGATATCAAACTATCAAACAGCCCCAAAGCAGTATCCTGCTCCAAATCAAGGCTGCTCTGGGTATGCTACCTTTACAGCTTGCTTTACAGACTGGGCATAAATAAGAAGTGCAGACAAGCAAACGTAATTCAGCTCGATCATTTAGTTCACAGAGCTTGATCCTGCAAGATATTGAGTACTGTGGCTTGATTCTAGCAAAGCACTTATGCATCTGACTAGCTTTAAACATGTGAGTATTCTCACTGACTTGTTTACATTCTTTGCTGGACTGGACTTCTTGTTGCTCAGGGCCCAAAGTGGTTTCACTGCCTCTGCAGATCTCTGAGCATGTTTTCTCAAAGAGAGTTTTGCTGACATATGTGGGGTTCCTGCCATTGCCGATAAAGAAATGTTTATGTGAAAGTGTAATGGACGTCAGCATTTCTCATGTTAAAGTGCAGTATCTTGAAGATAAAGCTGAAGCACAGCAGGGTTATGTACTTTGAAATCCTGGTTTGCAAACTAAACAAAACTGTAACAGATTGTCATTATGAAAGGAAATGCTATTTCTGCTTACTTTAGTAGCATGTGGTCCATAGTTCACCATGTAGATATACACGTGTGCACAGTGTACTACTGACAACAGCAGTGCTGGATACTTAAGGCCCTTTGCTTTCAGTTTAGTCCAATTTTTACTGAAACATTCACAGGTTTTACAAAAAGTATTCTTTTTGTCCCCTGATTTTCACCCTACTTTTGTATCATTCAAGTATATAAAACATAACTTGTGTTATTAGGAAAATACAATACAATGCATGAGATATGTATTATGATAATACATTAGCCTGTGGGTATCTGCAAAGCTGCCTTTTGAAGTAAGACTAGGTATTAGTCTGGACCAGGGGCAGGCAAAATACAGCCCATGGGCTGCATCCAACCTGCCCTAGCAGTGGATCTGATTCCCAGGCTACCCCACTGGGACCCTCAGGCACAGAGCAGCCCCACACCATGTTAAGTGGCTGTCTGCTCCCTGTGGCTCTCTGCTCTAGGCGCCAGGGGAGTCTTTATGCACTGCCCCCACCCTTTCCTCTAGCAAAACCTCTCAGCTTGGAAACCAGCCATTTTGAGCTTGGAAACCAGTCAATGGGAGCTGAGAGATTTTGCTGGGGGAGAGGGGCGGGGGCAATGCATAAAGCCTCCCCCTTCCTTCAGAGAAGAGAGCCACAGGGAGCAGCCAGCCATTTTGAGCAGCCTGGGGATGTGGCAGGTAGTCAGCCTGCCTCAGGATCCTGTAGGGCTGCGGGCTGAGAGCATTTTGCAGCCAGAGCCTGCACCCCAACCCCTTTCTCCCGCAACTACCTACCCCAGATCACCAGCCAATCCCTCTGCACTGCCTTTCCCCCGGTCACAACTCCCTCCCAGACCTTCAGAATCCTCTCCTGCACCCATACCTCCTCCCCAACCCTGCACACCATTCTCCTGCCCCGGATCATCACTCAAACCTTCTGTACCCCTCCTCCATCTGGTCACAACTCCCTCCCACATTATGCACCCCCTTTTATACCCCTTCCCCAGGCAATACTACTCTCCTGCACTCATACCACCTCCTGGACTCTGCACTCCAGTTGCCTGACCTAGGTCACAACTCCCTCTTTTACCCTAACTCCCTCTCAGACCCCACACCCTCTCCTGCACCCCAGTCCCATACCCTAAGCTCCCTTCTGCACCCAATCTCCGTCCCAGACCCCACAACCCCTCCATAGAAAAGTGTGGCCCTTGACCACTTACCAAAATCTTGTACCAAAAGCAGGCAAAAAGGAGTTATGTTGCAGCAAATTATGTGGCCCCCGTTATTAAACGTAAATATTTAGAGGATAATAGTTTTAAGTCTACAACAGTAAAGTGTATGTTAAAATTAAAAGTTTTATTTGGGGATCAGTCACATTGTTTTCTTAAAGTCAGAGCTGGCATTGTGTTTTAAATTCTGTTTTAGTTCTGGAGCAAACCACCTTGATGAACAGAACTCAAAGTATTAATCTACTGAATATTCCCCCCACCCTTCCCTTATTTTTCTGTCCATCAAAAAATGTATTAATATTTTAACAAATTACTCAAATAATACTTGCTTAAAGCAAAAAGATATGAGATAGCTTCAGTGCTTAATTAAAGGATTAAAGGTATCTGGTTATTTACACATGGGTTAATCCTTTGAGAAAAATACACCGTTCAAGCATTTGCTTGGATTGTCCATGAAACATTCAATACCAAGCTGGTCAAAAGTGTTATGGGTTTATTCTCATTCCAAAGCATGAAAATTCCTATCCCCATTAGCATTAATCTGAACAGTCAACTCTAGCTAAATAAGACTAATCCCACCGGGGGGGGGGGGGGGGAGGGGGAGGGGAATGGCCCTGCTTTCGGACCAATGTGCAAAATTTCTAGAATCCCTGGGCCAACTATTAAAATCAGAAACAGCTGTCATGTTCCTACACTCTTACAGCAACTCTCAAACATATTTAAGGCTGAAACAAATTCTTAGGGTGCTTCTACACAGCAGCATTATTTTGGAATAATGGCCAATATTCCAAAATAACAATGCAAGCATCTACACAGCAATTCCATTATTTTGAAATAAATTCAAAATAACAGATGGCTTATTCCAACTTCTGTAAACCTCATTCCGTGAAGAATAACGACTATTCTGAAATAGCTATATTGGAATAGCAGTAGTATGGATACTCCACTGCTGCTATTTTGAGATAGCTCCTCCCCATGGCCATTCAAAGTAATTACTCCCCAGTGCCTCCTGGGGCTCTAAATTGAGGTAGCATGTCCACATTAGGGAAGCCTACCTTGGACTAGTTTTGAAGCTTCCCTGTAGTATAGACATGCTATTTCAAAACAAGCTATTTTGGAGTATTTCTTCCAGAATAGCTTATTCCAAAATAAGTGTGCAGTGTAGACGTACTCTTGGTGAAAATGTATCAAAGGAAGAAGGGAAGGTATTTGGAAACAAGTGTTCACATGCTCTCACATTTTAAATGGGCAGCTCTTCTTAAAAGAATAATATTTGAAGTTACTGAAAATTAATTGATTTTTATAGATATGAAGTGACAATAATTTCTCCCCTAAA
The DNA here is from genome assembly GCF_052426305.1 of Pelodiscus sinensis. NCBI lineage: Eukaryota > Metazoa > Chordata > Testudines > Trionychidae > Pelodiscus > Pelodiscus sinensis. The sequence goes on along the minus strand of NC_143052.1, from coordinate 254,346,045 downwards.
ATATGAATTAATTTGAATAGGTAAAAATAGTTTTTTGTTGACTATGAAACAACTATTGGATGTACAAATGCTGGGGCAGAGGACTCTGATGTGAAAACATTACTATAATTAAATAAAGTTACTATAACATTAAGATTGCACTGATTGCACAAGACAAAAGTAATACCACACAAATATGAGTGAGTTGGCAGTGCTGTGGAAACCTTTTTGAAAATTTAACTACAAAACCTTAATGTTATCTAACTCTCTCTCTCTTTTTTTTTTCTTTTTTTTTTTTTTTGCAATTTAATTTCTTAATTTTGTAGCCAAGGAGAAATTGTGTTCAGCCCTATTTCTTCTAGGCTTTAACCATGATTCCTGAAACAGAGCTGAACATAGTTTCCCTGGCTCACTTGCAGCTAAATTGTGTTACTGGTTTAGTAACACTGGTGCCAGTTACAGGTAATTTTCATATTGTTGACAAAGGTGCACAACTTTAATTGCTCTAATAATACATATGCAAGGAGTCAATTGCAAGGCAGACTTAATGCCTGCACTCAGTAAGACTGGGGCCCAACAGGCATAATAAGCACTTCTTCCCCTGCCAGGATCAGGATACGTCTAGACTGCGATGGTTTTCCGGATACCAGAGGTCCAGGGAACACTTTTGTTCTTCTGGGTTTTTTTGCAGAAGAGCAGACACACTCTTTCAGAAACCCCGTCTTCCTTGTTCCACGAGGAAGAAGGGATCTTCTGAAAAGGTTTTTTCCCAAAATTTGGCCCAGTGTAAATGGGCCAAATTTTGGAAAAGCCTCTTCCAGGGGGGAAAAAACGGAAAAAGGTGTAGTCTAGACATACCCTCAGAAAGCTGAGGAGGTCAGATTAATGACTTGCTTCCTGAGAACTGCTCTCCAATCCTTTATTTAAATTTCTTGGAGTCTCAAGGCCCAAATGCACTTTGAGTTGCAAAGATGGAATGACTACAAAAACACAACATGGCGGGGGCGGGGGAGAGGAGTTATGGGGAGAGCTTTCAGGTTAAGAGACAGCAGATAAATAACTTTTTATGAAAAACACCTACTGCTCGAATTACATATGCAAACACAGGGCTTTACTTCTAAAGCAGGGGTGGAGAATCCAAGGACTGGGGGCTGCATGCCCCTGGTTTGCCTGGATCTGGCCCCCAAGGCTTCAGGTTTCCCTCAGCATTGGGGAGACCCTCAGCATTGCTCCAGAACCCCACTGTCCCTCCATGATGCTGAAGCATACAAAATCTAACTAGCCTGACCCCCCTAGGTTCTGGTGTGTGAGCGCAATGTGGGGAATTTCTTTCTCCTCAGTCAGGGGCCACATCAGCAAGAGGGTTTGGTTTTTTTTAGTGTTGTTTTTTTTCTTATCACTTGTGTCTGGCCCTCAACTGATTTTTCTGTGGGGCAGCGGCCCCCCGACCCAAAAAAGTTTCTTCACCCCTGTCCTAAAGGAAACTATATTTTCTGAGATTTTCCACTGTACAAGCTCAAGTACTTAATTTTCAAACTTTAATTTTTTCATGTTTAATAAAACACTCATTTAGTACTATTTACATGCCAAGATTCAACATTCATGTGTTTATATTTCTCTTTTTTTATATGAAAGAGCAATTTTGTTTGTTTTAAAAATTTCACCTAAATAACTGAAAATAAGTTGTTCAAGTTGTCTTTAGAAAACTATCTTTAGTCAGAAAGAAAGATGATCTGGAAAGGTGACATTTTCAGAAAGTTACAAGGCATGTGGAAAAAAAGGGTCATGACAAATGAACCTGCAATCTTTGTTATTGTGTCTGATTCAGTCAATGCTATATGAATAGTAAAAACAAAACAACAACAACAAAAACAGGATTACAATTAGATTAGTTAAATATTACTGGTTTAGGAGTGCATATTCTTTAAGCAGATTTCAATATAATTTGTAAAGTTGGGGTGTCTGAATTTCATGCTTCTCTAAACACCCTTTTGTTTTGTGAAATCTTTTCAGATCCATTTGCAGCTAATATATGACTGTGACAAAGTAAGTGATATTTTCCTTATTTGGTGATTACATTTAATTTGGCAACAAGAGGTAATTATGATTAAGAACAAAAATGTAATCTTTCATCCTAATACCAATCTAAGGGTTGCTACAGCAGTTGATGATGTACATTATTGTAATGAACTAGCTAAATTATGTAAAAATTGTCTAAAACATTATAAAACTATGTCCTTTAATTTTCCCTATGGACTCCAAACTTTGCAATATACTAATATGCAAAATAATGAACTATTCTGAACTTACTAACATATTTATAATACCTAAACACAAGCTGTTGCAATTAGAGCCAGAACCCTCACACATACATCTTGGGGAGAGGGAAGGATTGCTCAGATTCCCGATTATTTTAGTTCAGGTGTGTGGTTAGGTTAGGGTACCACACTCATCTATAGCGGATGTACTCGGGATGTTCTGGGCTAGGTAATAAAAACAAAAAGAAGCTATCAATTTAAATCCTCAGAAAGATTCTCTCTCTGATTTGCACAGTACAGGTTAGCTGCGATTTGAACTATCTTCGTTATTAATCTGTAGCTCCCTTCCTTCGCATCCTGTTTTATGTTTCTATTCATTTTTCCTGCGGATTGTGTTGTATTAGTTCCGAAAGGGACTGGTCACGGAAAGAAAGCTTAGCCCCGCCACTCCAAATGGAACAGCTGCCATGGCACTGAGACAAGACCCCCAGTCTAGCGAGCTTCACTCCAACACCAGCCTTCCGTGGGAGCCCGGCTCGGTGCCCCCAAGTTGCACCCAGAGCTGTCCCACGTCCAGCCTCAGGAGCGTCGGACGGACCAAACCAGCTGGGGGAAAGCGAGGAAGCAGCACAGCGGGCCCAAGGGGTTTCCTCGGGCTACCCTGCCCCGGCTGCTGCCCCGTGCAGCAGCGCCCCCGGGGAAGGTGGGCACCTTGGGGCTGCCCCGCTGGTGGCCGTGGCCCGAGAGCAGCAGGTGAAGCTGCGGCCGGAGCTGCGCTTTGCAGGGCGCGCGGGCTCCAGAGCAGCAGGAACCCAGCCGGGCTCCCCCGCGCACTTGCTGCCCGCTGCGCGCGAGAAGGAAATGCTGGAGAATAAACCCCGCGTGGGGGAGGCGCAACCAGACACCGGATCCCCAGCAGAGCCCTGCAGCCCCTACACCTCTCCCCCCCCCCGCAGAGCCCTGCAGCCCCTACCACCGCCCCCCCCCGCAGAGCCCTGCAGCCCCTACCACCGCCCCCCCCCCCGCAGAGCCCTGCAGCCCCTACACCTCTCCCCCCCCCCGCAGAGCCCTGCAGCCCCTACCACCGCCCCCCCCCCCCCGCAGAGCCCTGCAGCTCCTACCCCCAAAACCAGCACACACACCCCCGAACAGAGCCCCGGAGCCCCTCCCCCAGCAAAGCCCTGTCGCCCCCCAAACCGGCACCCCCCGAACAGAGCTGCCTTCCAAAGCCCGAGTCTAACTTTAGGTCTTTCTGCCCCCGTAAACCTTCCACCGCAGAGCCTCCAGCCCTCCTCCTCTAGTCCCAGCACCTTCCTCCTCCTTCAGGTCTGTGGGACTCCGGCCCCCACCACGTACCCATTGGGGCTCTGCTGTTGTTCCTGACTGGGCAAGTCCGGTGCGCGTTGGGAAGGAGAGGATGGCGAGGGCTTCTCTTTAAACGTGCTCACCTTGGCCGGGCGCCAAGCCCTACCCAGTCACCTGAGCAGGAGCCGTGTCCCTCCTCAGCAGCTTGCCAAGGCGGCAGGAGTCACTTGGAGCCTCGGCGAGGGGACAGGTCTATGCACCAGACCGGTGTGGAAACCCTGAGGAAAGAGACAAGTTTTGACTGTGCCTTGCTCTGTCCCTGCAGGGCAGTTCCTGGGGCGGGAGGGAGGTGGAGAGCAGAGGTTAGGGCCTTACTGAAATTAGGTAAAACCAATATTTTAAGGGTAGGGAATGACCCCAGGGGGTGGGGTGGGGGGAAGGAAGGCGGGAAAGGAGGAATGAAAAGTAGCCCTAGCGGTAATGAGAGAGATGGGGACAGGGCAATGTGAGAGACCATAGAGAGAGGGAACGAACGGGACAGAATATAAAGCTATCTGCAGGGAGGGCGAAGAGAAATGATGGGGAGGAGGGGGAAATGGATAGAGCCAAGGACAGGTTGAAATGTGGAGGCAGTAGGAGGGGGTGGGGAAATTATTGCCACAGAGCAAGAAGAAAGGAAGAGAGATAAGGAGGGTGTATGTGGAAAGGGAGTGTAGGGTAGAGTTGGGGAGACAGACAAAGGAAGTGGGGGATTCAAATGTAAAAGAATAGTGAGAGAGAAAAGAGGGGGGAACAGCAGCCTTACAAAACACAATCAGAGAGAGAAAGTGGTACAGTAATACCTTTTATTGGATTAACTTCTGTTGGTGGAAGAGATAAAGTGTGTTTAGGCAAGGGAATAGGTCTGACTCTTCAAGTCTGGCAAAAGTCAGACTATTTCCATCCTAAACAAGGGCTCCATGTACCTTAAAAATGTCTCTCTTCCACCAACAGTTGTTGGTCCAGTAAAATATATTAACTCAGCCACCTTGTCTCTCTTGCATACTGGGACCAACATGGCTTCAACAACACTACAAACAAAATCTGTCTCGAAGGAACAGGAGAGAGGAACAATTTTAGGTGTGCCAGATAAAAACCTCTAAACCTTTTTCATGGAATAAACACAAATTTGAGTGAAAACACTGACACTAAAAACATTTGGCAAGAAAATAAGAAAAAAGAATTGGCTGGCAAAAGGAAGAACAAACATGGGAGTTTGTAAGTAGTCATTCTTTTTAATTTATGGAACATTTACTGTCAAATGTACATATGCGCACACTCTCAATGACATACATTAGAATTTCTTTACTGTGCTTGTTGGTTGGCTACTGGGGCCTAGTCTACACTACCATGGGTTGTCAACCTAAGTTACATAACTGCAAGTCAAAGTACTTAACTCTAACTCACCTCAGCATCTTCACTGTGGTAAATCTACAGCTGATGCTCTCCCATCAACAATGCCTACACTTCTCATTCTGGTGGAGAACCACATTCAACACGAGAGTGCTTGAAGATTGATTTATCACATCTACACTATATGTGAAAAACTGACACCCCCTACCCCCTCTGAATCAGTCGTTGCCCATAGATCTGCTGCATAGTGAAGACCTGGGACCATCAACCTGACCAGTTTTGAAATTAGAACTAGAAAATGTTACATGTGTATTTGAATAGATTATGCTTTAGTTTGACAACAGAAACCAGTTCATGTCAGAATATCTTTTTGCTATTTTTAATCTTTTAAAAAGTTATTGCTCTTCCTGCCCTTTATTTTTGTCCTTTTTGACTCAGCTAACATTTCATTATCATTACTCCGCCTGAAACAGCTTAGACAGTTGGCCACAATCCTTCTAGTCTTTCTCTTCCAGCATCTATCTTCACTTTTTAAAGATTAAACCATGAAGTGTGAATAATGAAGTATGAGAACTAATGGCCAGTCTTCAAAAACCTTAATTTAACAAAATAGTACCATAACCATACTCCACAAGTAACACTTTTTTACTTTGACTTACTTGAGGTGGACAGTACTATTAAAATTAGTTGGGGTATCACAATCTTGCTATAATTAGAGACCTCAGGCTAGGAAGGCAGAGAGATTGCTTTTTGTTCTAGTATTACTTTATCATGGTTAAGATGGCACCAGAGATTAATTTATGAGTTTTTTTCCTAATCTTCTCCTCTTTCCCAAGTGTTAACTTCTTCACTTCTGTAATCTGTTTCCTCTGATATGAGGCATATATATACTATGGCCAAGATTTCTGGTGCCTCAATTTAGGGAAACCCAATATGAGCTGTTTGAAAGAGACCTGATTTTCACAAAGTGCTTATTACACAAGTGAAAACACTTCAAAGTGTTTTCACTTTGGCCACCTGAAATCTAAGGCACTTCTGAAAATCATGGCCATTTAAAACATTAATCTTTTTCTCAATAGAAAAATGAACATTGTTAATTAAGAACATAAGTACTTCTTCATAAAATACAAGCCAGAACTCATAGCCAGCAGATGTTGTAAAGGCCAAAACTACACCAGAGTTAGAAAAGGAATTAAGAAAGTTCAAGGAGGATAGGTCCTTCAGTGGCTATTAGCCCAGATGGTCAGAGATGCAATTCATGCTCTGGCTGTCCTTAGTTTCTGACTATCAGAAGCTGGGAATGGACAATAGGGGATTGATCACTCAATCGTTCTTTTTTCCCCCCATTCCCTCTGAAGAACCTGGCAGGGCCTCTGTCAGAATTTAGGATACTGGGCTAGGAGGACTACTGGTCAGACCTAAGAAGGCTGTTCTCATGAAAAAGGCACAAAAAAAACCCGTTAACTTGCTTGACACTAATTTAGTTTCCTGGCACTCAAAAATATCTATGGGAATTTGTAGTGGGCTAATGTCTTTGAGCATTGACCAGAAGAATAATGAAAACATGTCTGTGGCTGCTGATGTTTGTTGACTCTAACAATGACAGATCTGTAGGTACAATTTGCTGTTGTGAGTTACCGATGTTTCTATAGCTCAGTATATAAACTGCTAGTTAGTTTTAAAGGCAGCAGATCAACATGGAATCTGTGGAAATGTTTAGTACAGAAAAATATGCTATCCTGATGTGCACTGCAAAGTCATATACAAAAGATAATACACTGACATCATCCTAGAACAGTGGTCCCCAACCATTTGAAGTTACCGGGCGCCAGGGAGTGTGGCTGTTCGCCCGCCGGGCGCCCGGGGGCGGCCCCCACCATAGCTGCATGCCTGGGGGCGGGGCCCCCCCCATAGCCACGCGCCCGGGGCCGGTGCCCTCTGCAAGCACCGCGCACCTGGCGCTCCCCCTCGCAAGCGCCGTGCGCCTGGGGCCGGCGCTCCCCCCGCCAAGCGCCGCGTGCCCAGGGCTGGCGCTACCCCCCCCAAGCACCGCGCGTCCGGGGACGGCACCCCCTGCAAGCGCCGCGTGCCCAGAGCACGGGCAGCCAATCCACGGCGCTCCCGGGGCCGGTGCTCACCGTGCGCCATGTGCCCAGGGCCGGCTCCGGCACCATGCATGTGCCACGTGCCCGGGGCCAGGCCAGCTCCGAGCACTTGGGCACACACAAATGCCCCGTGTTGGGGACCACGGTCCTAGAAGATGAGAAGGATTTTTAAAAAAATCATGTGCTTAAGTTACTAGCAAGAGTAGAGTCACTGAACTGTGGAGCTAGCATGGGGAACAGGCAGGTGAAGCAATATATGACTGCTCTCAAACTCTGAAGGTGCTTAGGAGGATTACAGAAACAGACCATTGGGACATTATTTTGTGCTAGAGCAGTGTTTCTTAAACTGTGTTCTGTGGCACACCGGTATGCCATGGAGAACAGAGTTCAAAATGGCCACCCTTAAAGGAGCAGGCGACTTTTTTTTTTTTTCTCAACAAAAAAATCCTTAGTTTTCTGCATAAAAAATAATTATTGTTTGGTGTTCCTTGGTCTTAAAAAGTTTAAGAAACACTGTGCTAGAGTTTCATGAAGAAGGCAGCAACTGCCATCTGAGGCTAGAAAGGCCTGCAGGAGTAGGACTGCACCCTAGTGGAGTTTATGACTTCTGTATGACAGACACTTTTCCCTGATGCCCAATGGATTTAAAAATTCTTAACTGACTTTGAATAAGTTCATTTTTTCCAGCCTATTCCAAAAAAGGCAACTTGCCAGGAGCTTAAAGCCTACTCCCAATTAGCATAAAATAGAGCAGACTGCAGTCATTTTTAATATGGTGATTCAGCCTGTGATGAGTACATGTCCCAAGCCAGTTGGATCAACAGAGTATTGTATGTTGCAATATGGAATAACTAGAGAATGCACCTCAGTATTACAGATGAGTGCTATTGTGAGCTACATATAGAGCTACAGTGTACAGCTCCACCCTTGATTTAGTAGAACTGGTTCTGGTGGATTGCTGCATGTGTTTGTGTGGAAGTAACCTACTTGAAAGAAAGCTCTGAACTCTGTCATAGTGTTAATTACCCACATAGTCATTTGAATGACCTAACCAATCAATTTAATAAAAGCTTGCAGATTTGAAGTTAAAGAATGAATGCTTAATACTGGGGATGTTTATATTATGAGCTCCTGGGAAAAACATTCACAAATAAAACCCCAAGCTAATTTAATATTGTCCTGAGGATTGGAGCAGTCTATGGCTCCTTTTTAAATTGAAAGCAGTCAAAATGCATGAGCATTTCAAGTGACACAGCTTCATGTAACATAGGGTATGTCTACACTACAAAGTTAGTTCGAACTAACAGACGTTAGTTTGAACTAACTTTCCTAGGCGCTACACTAGCGCTCCGTTAGTTCGAACTTAATTCGAACTAACGGAGCACTTAGTTCGAACTAGGTAAACCTCATTTTACGAGGATTAAGCCTAGTTCGAATTAGCTAGTTCAAATTAAGGGCTGTGTAGACCCTTAATTCGAACTAGTAGGAGGCTAAGGCTTCCCAGGTTTCCCTGGTGGCCACTCTGGCCAACACCAGGGAAACTCTATTGCCCCTCTCCCGGCCCTGGAGCCCTTAAAGGGCCACGGGCTGGCTACACAGTTTGTGCCACTTGCAAGGCTGCAAGCACCCGTGCCAGCAGACCCTGCACCTGCCACACCATGATCCAGCCACCCGAGGACACCCAGCCCTCCACTGCTCCCCAGGACCAGCCTGGCGGCTCCCAGGAGCCTGCCCGGGGGCGCAAAAGGCGGGCGCCCGCTTGGTCAAGTGCGGAGATCGTGGACCTCATCGAGGTTTGGGGGGAAGCCTCCAATGTCCACGATCTCCGCACTAGCCACAGGAACGCGGCCGTCTACGGCCGCATGGCTACCAGCCTGGCCGCCAGGGGCCACCAGCGCAGCCGGGAGCAGGTCCGCTGCAAAATTAAGGACTTGCGGCAGTCCTACTCCCGGGCCTGCCAGCCAGGGGCCGACCCAGAGGCGTGCCCCCACTTCCACGCCCTGGACCGCATCCTGGGGGCTCATGCCGTCCCTGCCCCCCGGGACGTGATTGACCCCGGGGCAGAGGGCCCGCTCCTGAAGACGAAGGAGGAGGAGGAGGTCTCTGAGAGCCAGGAGCCTGCCGCCAGCCTGCCCAGGACCCGGGACCCCCGAGGCACCCCACAGAGACGCTCGCCTGTGTCGTCTGAGGCCGGGGAGGCGTCCACCTGTGAGTACCATCGTGTTCCCCTTATGTGTACGGGGAGCTGGGGCGAGAGGGAGCCCTGGGACCGTGCACCTGGGCCTTGCCCACCAAGGAGCAGCAGCTGGGGATCCTGCAGGGGCCCTGGCCTTGCAGAGGGGAGCTGGGTTTAACACACCTGGGCCCCTGGGGTAATTGACCGCTGGTCTTGTTGCACCACAGCTGCAGCACCTGGGCCTACAGGGCGCACCACACTGCCTACAGCAGCTGCCCGTGCCCGGCCAAGCAGGAGAGCCAGGAACGAGGAGGAGTACCAAAGGCGGCACCTCCGGTTCATGGACCACCAGCTCCGCACCCAGGACCACTGGGTCCAGGAGGACCTGAGGCTGCGCCGGAGGAGTCTGGAGGCCCTGGAGGAGCAGGGCCGTGCCCTGCGAGGCCACCTCCAGAGCCTGCTCGACCGCTTCCCATTTCCTCCTCCCCCTGCTCCCCCTGCTCCCGCTCCTGCTTCCGCTCCTGCTTCCTCCACACCCCCTGTCCCTCCTGCCCCCCCCTCCACAACCATTTCCCACCGACGCCCCCGGACCCGCAGTGTGGCGAGACGGGAGAGGCAGCCGGACTCCCACCCCTGAGCTTTCCTTTCCCTTCCTCCCTTCCCTCCCCTTCCAGCTCCCTCGTCCAAGGTTTCCCCCTCCCCTCTCCCAACCTTTCCCCTCCCTCTCCCCACCCCACTTATGTTAAATAAACAGACGTTTTTGTTTCAAAAACAGGTGTCTTTATTTTACAGTAGGTAGGGAGGGGAAAGGCGAAGGGGCGTAGGGTGGAAGAAGGCCCCAGTGGGGCATGCAGGGAGAGGTCAGTCCTCCTCCTCCACCAGGAAGCTCTCCCGCAGGGCTTCCCAGATCTGGACGGCCCCCCGCTGGGCTTCCCGGATGGCGGTGGTGCGGGGCTGACCGTAGTGTCCAGCCATGCGGTCAGCCTCAGCCATCCAGGCTGGCAGGAAAGCCTCCCCCTTTCGCTCACACAAATTGTGGAGCACACAACATGCTGCCACCACGGGAGGGATGTTGTGCTCGGCCAGGTCCAGACGGGTGAGGAGGCATCGAAAGCGGGCTTTCAGTCGCCCGAAGGCCCCCTCCACCACGATGCGGGCCCTGGTCAGCCTGGCATTGAAGGCCTGGTGGGAGGGATTGAGGTGCCCCGTGTAGGGCTTCATGAGCCAGGGCTGCAGTGGGTAGGCAGCATCCCCCACCAGGCACACGGGCATGTCCACATCCCCGACCCTGATGTGGCGGTCGGGGAAGAAGGTCCCGGCCTGCAGCCGCTGGCACACGGAGGAGTTGCGGTACACCCGGGCGTCGTGTGCTTTGCCGGACCAGCCCACATTAATGTCCGTGAACTGGCCCCGGTGGTCACACACGGCCTGCAGGATCACGGGGAAGTACCCCTTGCGGTTCACGTAACGGGACGCCTGGTGTTCTGGGGCACGGATGGGGATGTGAGTCCCGTCGATGGCCCCACCGCAGTTGGGGAAGCCGAGGGCGCCGAAGCCCCGGATGACGGCGTCCGGGTCAGCGAGGCGGACCACCCTGCGGAGCAGCACCCGGTTGATGGCCTTGACCACCTGCGGAGAGAGACACAGCAAAGCGCCAATCAGTGGGGCGCCCGGGTGGCTGGGAGCGTTCGTGCACAGAGACCAACGCTTTGCTGTCCCTCAGCGAGGTTGGCAAGTAAGCAGGAAAAGCTGAGAACCGGCTGTCCGGGGGTGTCCCTTTAAGCTCGAGCCTCAGAGATAGCCTCAGACAGCAGCCACACAAAGCAACTACTGACCTGATGCCCTGCCAGAACCCGTTTCAGCTGCCCTTAAATGCTCCCCTGCGTCCAATCAGTGTGGACGCACTAGTTCGAATTAGCAAAACGCTAATTCGAACTAGTTTTTAGTTCTAGACGTGTTAGTTCGAATTAGCTTAGTTCGAATTAACTAATTCGAACTAAGTTAGTTCGAATTAGCGCTGTAGTGTAGACGTACCCTTAGGGACTGAAAACAAAACCTACAGGACTTCTTTCTAATGACTGAGTCAGTAAAACAAGCAACCAGGTGTGATGCCCAACAAGCCTCTAAAGGCACCCACATATGTAAATAATTTACCACATACCATTTCTAAGCAACTAAAGAAATAATAATACGCAATCAGGAATGCAATTTCTTTTCCAGCCATTAGATATAGCCACTTACTCTTCCATGTGAACAAGGGTGAAGAATAATTGTTTCTGTTTTCTATCAGGCGCTTAACTACAGTAGAACAGGAAGTACAGAACCCCGGGTTCATCTACCTAGATACAATTTATGGAAAAGCAAAGAAACCAATAGCTCTTCAGGTGTTTATTTCTGAAAGTTCCAGGCAAGTAAGGAATATGAAAGTGGGAGTTGGGAGGGGAGGAGGAATTAATTTTCTGTTAATAATTTAAGAGATCAGGCTAGCCCAGTAGGACTGGCTGCTGATCATGATCGCTTTGAACACTACACACTGCTTTTTTCATGAGATCCTTACATCTGTAGGAATTTATATAGATAGTGTATCAAATTCTGTACTTATTGGTGTAACTGTGGAGTAATACTATTGACATATTTGGTGCTAAGCTAATTTTTACTTATGTCAGTTTCAGTGAGAACAGAATATGATCTAAAAGGATTTTCATTTCCCAGATTGGCCCCTTTAACACAGTCTAAGACAGGAGTGGGCAATAATTTTTGATGGTGGCGGGAGGGTATGGGTGTATGTGGAGTAGCGGGGCAGGAGTGGGAGGAAGAGAGTTGGGGAAGGGAGGGGCTGGGGTACCAGAGGCAGGTTCTGGCCAGGAGGCTTATCAGCTAGCAGTCAAACTTGCCTACAAAGCTTAAAATGTTTCTGTCTGCTCGGCCATGTGCTTGAGTGAGGAACTGAACAGGAGAGTTGTGCTTCATGGCTGTCTGTTATTCAAACAGGCAGCTCCCAATGGCCAGTTTCAGTTCAGAAACCAGCCAATGGGATTGTGCTAGGGGCAGGAGCTGCATCTGAATCTTCTCCCCTCCCCTCCAGACTCATAAAGAGAGATTGCCTTGCAGCCGCATTTCTGAGCAGCATGTGGGGCTTCAGGGCAAACAGGGGAGCCTGCCTGGGGCTCTCCACTGCCTCCGTGGGCCAGATCTGGTGGCTTGGTGGGCTGGATGTGGCCTGCAGGCTGTATGTTGCCCAGGCCTGGTCTAAGAGGTATATTGTGTGGCAATACTGTTAAAAGTAGATTTCAATGAACAAATTGTTGAAGCAACATTACTTTGCCTTTCTTTGACCCTGACACCAAGAAAAGCAGTGCATTTTCAAGGTTGCATGAAAGGTGTCATTGACTATGAGGTGTGTCAGAAGAGGCAGTTGCCCTCACTACTGCTGACTTTTCGTAGCTGCTTGCCTATGTTGTATTCCCTAGACTTCGGGGCGGCCTAGGCTGGGCCAGGGCTCCTACTCACTGTGTGGTCCACTCCACTCCTTTGGTCCCATAAGCCAGGCTTGTTGCAACAGCATTAGCCTGGGCTGGAGTGAATTGTGTCAGGTGCCAATACCTACCTGTGGCTGACCATTGGTGAGCCACCCTCCCACATAAATGGCCCATCACTTCCTCTTACCCCTTGGGGTAGGACTGGCATGCCAAATCCCTACCTCCCTCCCTGCCTTTGATACCCCTGTTCCTCACACACACACACAAGCAGCCACAGCCTCAGCAGGCTGTTGGAAACAGAGATGCTGTCACCCCCAACATTTTCTCTTAAATGACTCTCTGGGTTGGGGGACAACTTTTGAATGCTAGCACTGAAGAGCAGAAGAACCCAGTGGAACTCCGAGCCAACATGAGATTGAGAAGACTTCATGCAATTGTTTAGGGCAACATTTGGTTTCAAGATTGAAGTAGGAATTACTCTTTGTGATGACTGTTAGAAGGTACAGTATGTGATTTTTCTAAAAGACTGTGTAGGTTTTAGTTACAAGTTAGTCCTCTCTAAAATGGTATCCTGGCACAAACAGCATGTTCAGCTGCAGGGGTGGAAGTTTTCACTGATGGGTTACTTTAGTTTGTCATTAAATTGGGTACCATAAATATCACTCTGTTTTAACATTAAAGTTGGGGTAAACTGGTAAGGTGCACGTGCAAGGTATGAGTTCTGAGAACAGACAGAGGAGGGGAAATATATGTGGTTTCCTGGATTTGCTTCCATTTTATACTTTTGTAAACAGTAGCTGGTCCGATAAATCCCTATTTCTGCACTGTAAGAGAAAGGACAGTGATAGCTGATTTGAACAGTGAAATAATGCCAGCCAGTATTGATGGGTAGCTATACAAGTATTTCTTCCCATCACTGTAAAAAGTGAACACTTCTCTCCCTCTCCCCAAAATATTTATGGATTTATCTTTACAAGTGTTGTTGTCCCTGTTTTATATGTAACCTCTGACAGTAGCCAGAGTTGTTGACTCGACTTGACGACTTGAACTCGAGTCCTACTTAAGTTGCCTAGGTCACTCGACTTGAGACTCGGGTTCATTGTTTGTGACTTGAGACTCGCTAATTTTGTTAAATCGACTTGGTGAAAAAATTGTCCGAAAATGCCAATATTGATGGCTTGTACAAAAGTGATTTCTCATTTTTTAAATTAAGACTTGAGACTCAACTTGTTACTTGACTCGAAAGTGACTTGGTACTCGACTTGGACTTGTCAATGACGACTTGAAGACAACACTGCCAGTAGCAGTCGGCAACCCGAAGGGCCGGGTTCAGTATCTAGGAGGATTCTTTAAGGTGACTAAAACTGTCTCGAGACCCCATCCAGTGAACTGGGAAAATATCAACCTACCCACTGGGTGCCTTTAGAGGCAATTCTTCCCCTCTTGCAAGCACTAAGTCGGAAATAGAAACAGTCTATTTAATAACAGTAATCAAGCATCAATCCACAGGACCACACATAAACAAAGAAAACCCATAACATGAAAGAAACCTGTAAGCAAGGTATCATCCCCAGAGTCTGCAGGGCAAAATCTTTTGCCTAAAGATCTTTAGTCCAACCCTGCTTCAAACACCCCACTTACAGCTCTGTGCAGTCAGTGCAGACCTAGACACATCACCCTAATGTCGTCATTCAGTGAGCATGAGGCAATGCCACCTATGTGCTGCTCCTGTTGTTCACTTGCTCCTGCCAGACACCCTGCTGGACACCTGCTGCTGCTCCTTCCAGCTGCCCTGCTGGCTGCCTGCTCCTGCCAGTCATCCTGCTGGCTGTCTACCACTGCTCCCACTGGCTGCTTGTTCCTGTCATCTGCCCTGCTGGCCACGTGCTGCTGCTTCCATGATAGGTCTGGCTCTGGGCCAAACCTAGTGATTTCAGCTCTTGGCTACCACCTAGGCTGGCCAAAAGATTCCAACTTCCACTGGAATAATATTTCAAATAATAAAGAGTTTCCTTATGGAGTCTGTTTTAGGTCTATCCTTAGAATAGGGGGGAAGAGAGACAGATTGAACCAGTCTTGCTGCTCACACCTGGAGGGCAGGTAGCCTGCTAGTTCAAGCTTCTTCCCCCCAATCCAATCGAGTCTGGAAGGGGAAGGCTTGTCCATCCAAGACTCTTTACAATGACAGTGTTTCTCCTGCAAGCACTAGTGGTCATATTTTACAATTCGTACATTTAGGATTAACATGGTTTGTGACCCCACTACAGCGAAATTAGTTACAAAATACACAACGTGCCATTCCAACAATTGACCATCCATCAGGCCAATAGCACTGGCTGAACTGGATCAACATAACCATATCCCATTCCAGCATGACCTGTATTTACATATAAACAGTTAATTATCTTGCAGGGCTAAACAACTGAGTGAGCATAACCACACCCAGGGCTCCCTTCCCCTTTCAGCTGGCTGCATTGAAAGCAGTGGTTCAGACCCTGCTCACCTACAGATGAGAATCAGAGGAACAGAGATATTAAGTAATTTGTCCAAGGAAGCCTTACACAAAATAGACACCCTATCTAGTATAGCTGATGCATTCTGCACAGTGGGAACATTATTTTGCTAAAACTAAAAAGAAGATAGCATTCACTCTTCTGTGGTCATCCACTACCATAAAATTAGTTCTTTGCAAGATATGCTCAAGGTTACTAAAGCCACTGGCAGTTAGTTTGGCATAGTTATTATAAAGGTCTCTATTTCAGCAAATAGCATAAAATAGCAAAGTGGAATCTGCCTTGAATTTTATTTAATAAAATACAGACTAGCCATAGCAGCCAAGTTTTGTACAGCTCCATGTGTGACACTTTTTGTAATAAGTTCACTTGATTAGCTGCAACTAAGTTACATGTAACCATATAACAACAGGTATGTACTGGCTTTTTAAACCAAGACGCTCTAGCTGACAGGTACATTGGAGTTGTGTATAGAGCGTGAAGTTACCATAATGGCCATTGGATTTAGGACACCGAGGACTATGCATAATTTTGGCTACTAATCCAGTTCAAGGGAAAGGTAATGAGTACCCTGAGAAAAAAATATATGCCACTTCTATAGGTCCTTGATGAGAGAGTGACAAGGCCACAAGTTGGAGCAAGACATATGTTCCCCCCCGCCCCCCACACACACTCAGTTTTTCTTAAATTGTGCAGATATAGTGCTTGTGTGGGCCTGGTGAATGAAGCCACTGCTCATATCCACAGGGCAGCAACAGGGCAAGCTTTCCATACACACTTTCATGTCAGAACTCCTCAACCTTGGTTTGGAGGGAATTTCTTCTAAGAGTAATAGGATCTCCAAGGCCTAGGAAGTTCCTGGCCTCGCTGCCAATAGAAGTCTGCCAGTTAGCACAGTTATTGTGGTGGTGTGTTCGTGGAAGCTAGAACTAAGATCCACTCACCTAACATCCATTAGCTGAGATTTTTAATTCCTGTTGAGTTGAGTTGAGCTGGATTTGTATGGGTGACCTGCAGTTGACAGGCTCTGTAGAACATTAGCAGTATCATCCTAAGGCAACTTGTCCCCTAATTACTACTAATGTTACACCCTGGAGAATGAGACTCACTTTTTCTGGTAAGTCGCTTTTATTAATTAAATTTTGATCTCTTTTGAACTTTCACAGATCGAGTCCTCCTGTCTCTGGTGTAATGAGTGAAATTTCCCTCACAATGCTAAGTCTCCTTCAGAAAAACTCCATAAAATATCCTAGCTGTTCTGAAAAAGGACAGCTATCAGTAATCAAAATTAAAATACTAAAATCACAGCAATAAAACATTTAAAATACAATGTTTTGCAAGTTATTTAAATAGTTATATTCCAGAGACCTCATATGTGAGTATGAATTCACAACCTTCAGGTTCAGACAGCAAATTCTTTCCACTGCAGCTATAAAAGTGAAGGTACATTGTTAGCCCCCATGAGGATGATCTCATAAATGGAGAAAACACACATACACTACCATTAAACTACACAGCAGTTTGTGAATTAGCACTAAGATGTTGTGTACCAGGATTCCCATATTCTCTCATATATCATGCCACCAAGTGCTAGAACTTTAACTTGTATGAATCACTGTAGTAGCTCTTTTGTCTTCAGTGGAGCTAAATTACTTTGGCACAGCTGGGAATCTGGCCACAAGTATCTTCCTGGAATTTCTCTTTAAAAACAGCCACAGGGCACAAAGCAGAACACTTCAGTTTCAACAGCACTGAATCTGAAGAGGAAATTAAAATAAATGTATTTGCAAATGAGCTATGAAGCTTTCTCTCTGAATTTTCCTCACGGTGTTATTGCAAACAGTGTAGATTGCTATGCTATAGCCCTGAACCTTAGTTTGGAAGTTAGAGAGAACATACCGCAAACCTCTTTGGTATGTAAGCATATGCCAGTTCACTGGAGGTATGCTGGAGCTTCCTGGCAAAAGTATTAAATTCATATATTTGATTTTTTATGGGGTTCATATTGTTATTCTGTTACTGCCTCACAACTGTCATCTTTTATAAAGGATTCTACTAGTGCATTTCCTTCTGACAAAAAATAAAAATCGTAAGGCACCTTGTTATGTAGATTTTAGATTTAGTAAGAATGGTGGCTGTTTGTATGGATTAAGATTATTAAAAATATTGTCTCAAGATTTTTTTAGATAAAAAAATCTAAAAATTCCTGAATTATTTGCATCTTTGGTCATGTATATATAATGCATTCTGCACAATTGTTTACATAGTCACAATGGTAAACAACAAAGGTTGCAATGAATTATTCCTTAGAAATACCAAATGGCATTTCTTTCTCAGGAATCCCTTAAAAATAACAAGGTAAAGCAAGGTAAGCTACAGTTTATGATTTATAAACAAGCAGCTATAGGTTTAAGTTAATAGGACACAATCAGCTTAAAAATCACATTTCTATCAAAAAATGTTTAACCTACTTTTTTTTTTAAACGAATATCACCCAAGATCATCAAAATGGAAAGAGAGACATTCCCCTCTTCTCCTCCCCTTCATTGTGTTTTAGGTATGCTCATTTTCACTTCGGTGATACTTTATTAGTGCAATAAAGTAAGAGGCTTGCCAACAGAGAAAAAAAAGACCCCTGTAGGTATCTGTCAGAGATAGGTGAAATGAACCAGATAAGAGATTCCATACCATGTTCTGTTTTCTTAATAACCATTCCTGATTTAGTGGCAGACTGGTGTGTAGCTTGCTGCTATCTTTGCTCTCCTTTTTGTCCCATGACTGCAGTCTTTACTTCATCAGTTTTTCATTAAAACATTTTATTAATCTTGATAACATGAGGAAAGTCTCTCACTCCCTTGTATTTTGGGCACTGGCGTAGAAACTGTTTCTTGGATTGTAGTTTGTGCAGCCCTGTTTTCACCTCTTTGCTTCAGTCACAGGTTTATTTTTAGTGGGAGTCAGGCTTAGTTTTCACTATTACTTCCAGTGAAAGAGGTTGCTAGTGTGAGTTTTGTTCCAGTGATCTGTAACAATCTAACTTGTTGCTGTTTTTTATTTGTTCCTCCAGTGGCTCAAAGACAGGTGTTTTAGGTGTCAATCTACAATCTTGAGTGCGTTTTGGTTTTAGATACCATTATCTATTATTTACAGCTGTTAAATCCAGAGAATGGATTTAATTTTTGATCCTCAAGGTCAGTCAAACATAGAGATCAGCCACTAACTAGATGGTGAGATATTGTTTGCAGGGAGATGACAGCTAGGGCTTCATGGAGGAACAAGAAATGAATGACAACTCTGCACTGCTTCCTGTGTCTACAAAGATGCTTTGGAGCGCAGAGAATGAAGGTATTTTGCAATGGAGAGTGTGTTTGCTGTTTTGGCTGAGATGACATCAGAAATTTCTTTTTTTCCTATCTACTGGTTAGTAGTCGGAATAAATCCATTTCTTATCTGTAACCATTGTTGCTGGAGTGCCTATAGGGTATTCTCTCACATTACTTTACTCTCAAATAGCGGGATGGGTTGGATTATATTGTCAAATAGTTTTATTGGAAGGTAGTATTTATCTAGTAATTTGTTTATGGTGTAGATACCCAACAGTGCATTATCTTGAAATGTTTTTATTGTCAGACTGGGGTTCAATGCTGTATTAATTATGAGACTCAGGCATGCAGATCTAGGGTGTGTTCATATTACTGTAATAACTCCTTAAAAGATACAGTATATTATTTCTCCCATTTGGGTGGGCCTTTCAACTAGCAACAGGGAAAAAACTGGAGTAGATATGTGTCTGAAACATATCATTTTAATTCGCATCTTAAAACTGACTAGATTTCAACTTGGTATCAATTTAGCAAAGTAAAAAAGACAATGAGGAGACTCAGAAGAGCATTGTCAGGGCCAGAAATAAGAGGACAGTGGAACTGTCATAATACTGACTTGAACCCATAGAGAAACTTTGAGCTAATCTCTGTCTGGTGGAATACATCCTGCTTTCTGGGCACATAAATTGCCCCACCTCAAAGGTACTCTAATTGTGAATAGCAATTTATTCTGCCATTAAAATAGTACTTTTTTTCATTCAGTGCAGCAATAGCATGCGTATTGTCCATTTAAGAATTACATTGTTAGTGAAATCCAAATCTCCCCTCTCTTCAGCCAATGAGTGTTACTGTGCACAAAAATCCTGGTTCTGTGTCCTGAAAGAAACAGAGGTACTGAGGAGCTGTGGAACACATGTGCAGCTGTTGGGAGACCGGGTGGCAGGTTCAGGTCTGGGATCTAGAGCCCTGCATGGACTGGGACCTGCACTTGGGTTAACCTCTCTTCCCCTCTAACAGCAGTCAAATGAGGTACAGAATCTACAACCTTCTGGGGGCTATCAGATGGCCTAGGTCCTGTGATCCTTGAGGAGATTATTACTGTTTCTATTACCAGGAGCTGTAGTCGTGAGCCACAACCCCACTATGCTAAATATGCAGAAATATCAGCATCAATCTAGGTAGGGTCTTTAATACGTGCTGTAAGTTAATAGCTGATCAAAGGTATTAATAAAAAAATTCCTTGTGATTCAGCCAGTCTTCTTTCCTGTTCCATCATTCCTTGTCCCTTAACTCTGAAAATGACAGTAGACTTGACCTTTCACTTGTCTGCTTACCCCACCAATGTTTTCACACTGCCCCTTACATATTTTAATGCTGTCTCTCAACAAAGCTGTATGGCTAATGCAGGTGCACGCTTGGGCCATGTCTGCCAACTACGACCCTTCCTGAACAAGCTTGACTTGGCCATGGTGATCCATGCTCTTGTTACATCTTGACTGGATTATTGTAATGTGCTTTATGTGGGGCTGCCTCTAAAGAGTCTTTGGAAACTTCAACTGGTCCAGAATGCGGCTGCTCGAGTTTTAACTAATACTCGTTATACGGAGCACATTTTGCCTGTGCTCCGGCAGCTGCACTGGCTTCCAGTATGTTTCTGGGCACAATTTAAAGTCTTGATTATGACCTATAAAGCTCTAATGGGTTGGGACTGGGGTATTGGAAGGACCTTCTTCTCCCATATGAACCTGCCCGGGGACTGAGGTCAGCTGGGGAGGCTCTGCTCAGTGTTCCCCCACTTATGGAGAGAAAAGTAACAGCTATGAGGAGCAGGGCCTTCTCAGCTTTTGCTCCCAGGCTGTGGAATTCTCTTCCCCAGGATATTTGCATAGTGCCAATGCTGGCATTGTTTCAGCATCAGGCTAAAGCCACCCTTTTTACTCCTGCTTTTATCAGTGTTTGAGTGCGTGTGTGTGCGTGTCCCTCCTCTCAAGACTTTTTAGCAGGTTTTATGTACCTCTGGGGTCTCGTATTTTAATTTTTTATATATATTTGTATTGTGTTTTAAAAATTTTTGTAAGCCGCTTTGAATATTTTAAATAGAGGGGGCGGGGTAAAATATTTTAAATACATAAATAATAAATATACAACAACATTTTTGGTGACATAAGTTACGTTGGCATATGTACTGCCAAAGTTGTTATATCCCTTGGGTGTGTATGTACTTGGCACTTGCATTGGCACTGTACATACTCAGCTAGAATGCTTGTGTCAATGTAAAGTGTGGTGCACCATGGGTAAGCATTCCAGTGTGTCGCAGATTGCCATCCAGTGCAATGCCTTCTGAAAAGTTTTCACAATGTGATTTGAAGTAGTAATGAATTGTTTAAGGATCACTGTTAGCTAGAGGTCAAGTTTCCTGCATGTAACTTTCTCCATCCCATCATATCCCATTTTTTTTTTAAATCCCATTAATTTGTATGGCACTTTTCAGTGTCTACTATCTCTGATAGAAGCTTGGAACCTGCACAGCTTTGCAGTATTCTCATGGACACTGCAAATACTGGGCACTTGATCCTCCAGTGTTTGCAGATCTGCAGGACATGACAATTTCTTCACGAACAGATTGTAAAGGGCCATAGAGAAAAACAATTCAGGGATGCTGGTGGTGTTCATGGAGCAGCTACAGATGGCAGCTCACTGTTTCTTGGCCTGACAAACAAGCACTGACTGGTGCGATCACATTGTAATTCAGGTTTGGGACAATGATCAGTGGCTGCAGAACTTTTGGATGCAGAAGGCCATGTTCCTGGATGTGTGTGTTGAGCTCAGCACTGGGCTGGCAGAATGAAAGCTGCTCTGATAGATGAGAAGTGATTGACCACTGCACTTAGAGTTATAAAAATCCACACTGCAGGCAATTGTCATGTAAGTGTGTAAGGCCATTTTAGCCCAGGTGGCTCACCAAGGATGCTTCAGCAATGTGGGCTGGTTGAGGAAGGTGTGTGAAGCTTGCATGTTTAAGACCATGGGACTCTACAGAAACCTGTAAGCAGAGACAATTTCCCCTGACCAGTGGACTGGTGATATTCAAATACCAATCCGCACTTACCTGGCTTGCAAAGTATCTCAGAGAAAATTTCATTGAGATCTCTCAGGAAGACTCAAGAGACATTTCTAAGTACATAAACGGTTCTGAATGGCCCTCATCTCTGCTATCTCCTGTCTAACCCTGAAGCAGAATGAAAAGCAGGTGCCCATGCCACCTCTGTCTGTTGCTCTTCTCGTATGACAAACAATGAAAGTCAATACCTGTGTTGTATTAACTTGAGGATGGGCCTGTTGCCATCTTTACATTTAAACATTGTAAGGAAAAATGTGCACATGCACACTTATCAGAGGTTCCCTTCCCTTTACTGGGCTCCTCTGAACTGACAGCATTGGCTAGACTACAACAGTCTCAAACAGCATCTCTGCATCTTTTCCCTCCTCCGCCTCCTCGTCATCCTTTGCCTGCTTATTGAAAAAACAGCAGGTCTGTGACTTAGCATCAGACTGATTGTTTCCTTCTGTGGCCTTCTCATATGCTTTCTGCAGTTCCTTCACTTTCAAGCAGTACTGCTGCTGATTCCAATCATGCCCCTTTGCCTGCATTTCTTGTGTAATTTTTTTATAGACATCCACATTTCTATGTCTGGTCGGTGCCTGCACAACCTCTTCCCCCCACAGGCCCTGCCAGCTTGGACAGCTGGGCAATGGCATGCAATAAGAGAGATCAGCTAGGTGCGCTTACTACGGGCAATCTAGACAAGTTATTTCAAAGATATGGAGTGATTTTTTTTTTGTTAGTGAAGGAGGTGTTTTCCAGATTCCATGACGTCTTGGCAGTTTTGATGACAATTGTGACCAGAGTGGTCACTGCTGAGAAGTCTGGGACAGCTGCTGGCAGATATTTAGAGTTGACAGAGATCATGCAGTGTCCACTCAAGATATCAGCCTCAGTAGAGTGACCAGAACTCAATGCTGTTTGGAGAGGTAGTCTTACTGCATCACCTTAACAGGGCACACTTATTCGCTAGAGACAAATTTGCATGTGGACACATGCACAGATTGATGCATGTTGCATGGCAACTTATGTTAACCTAACTTTGTAGCATAGACCAGGCCTTAGCATCTGTTGGAAAAGCTGATTTGTATAGAGTGACATTTTAGTTGGATAGTTGGACCTCTCTGCTGATGTCATAACTGTGTCAAAATGGTACATGACTATGACCTCATCAGTGACACACTAAAATAATACTTTAATCTATTTATTAGGTTAAGTGAAGATGTGTGGAGAAAAAGTTGATCAAGGGAGGATGAAAATAAAAAGACATTCTGGGAATGAGGTTAAGATAGGCACTTTGAAGAGGAAACAGAGAAAGGGGAAAATAATACTTTTATACTGTCTCCTCCCCCCCCCCCCCAGAGAACAAGTGAAAAGCTAGTAATGCTAGTGCAATGTGTCAAATATAGATTTACTGAAATACAGTCACTCAAATTGGCTAATAACTGGTGTTGAAAAAGACAGATTGGCTCCTGGGAATAGTGAGGATAGAAAGGATGCAATGAGTCCAAAGTACATTTAAAATAAAGGAAGTTAGAAACAGAAAAATACTAATATATACAAAATAGAGAGCACTTACATTTTTTCCTATGATTTTAATAATTTTTAATAGGAAGTACTTTTCTTAATGGAAGGAAGCATTACAGAAACCTCCCAAATGTTTTTAAATGAAATGTAAAGTTTATATTCTAATACCAATGAACCGTAATAGGTTGTATTAAATAGGCTATTGGTGCACTTCTGGTGACTGCAAGCACTCAGTCTTTGGCCTCATACCATACATTATGTTCAAGAAATACCCTACTAATGTGCATTCTTTTGTCATATTAATGTAATAGACTAGGCGTGAACTGTGTGGTAATCCTTGTTCTGACTTTGGTTTGCTATCTAACCTTATGCAAATCAATCTGTGAAGGTACAAGTTTCCTAATATGCACAATAAGGAAGAGCACATTTGTTGACCTCATATAAATGTTCTGAATCTTAACTCAAGTATTCAGGCCAGTCACTGACAGAGTGGGACAGAACTAAAAAATTCCTGGCTCAGAGCCTTGTACTTATTCTTTTAGAACATGGGGGCTCCAGTATCTTATTCTAAAGGATATTTTTATACTTATAAAGTACTTCAACTGTAATTAGGTTACATCAGAGACTCTCAAACTTCAGCCTGAGCCCACCTGAGCACTGTTTTCCCACGCCAGGGGTTCCAAGCCCAAGCTGTACTGCTTTGGGCAGAGGTGCCAAAGTTGAAACCCAAGGACTTTAGCCGTAGGCAGAGGGCCTGTAATCTGAGCCCTGCCACCCAGGGCTGAAGACTCTGGTTTTGACATCAGCCCTGGAGAATGGGGCTCCGGCTTCAGCTATAAGCAGGCCCACCAATGGCAAGGTGAGGTGAGCAGAGGCAAAGGGGGCAATTGCTCAAGGGCCCCGATGATTTAAAATGGCCCAGAGCCCCCAACAACCACTGCTATCCTAGTGGTGGCACCCAGGAGCCCCAGACCCTTTTAAATCACCCAGGCATGGACAGTAGGTGCAGCTTCCCTTTGGGAAGGCTAGCCCCCAGCTACACACCTTCCACCTGCACCCTCCCCCTGTGGTGAGAGCCTGGAGACTCCCTGCGCCCTCTTGGCGGCAACCACAAGCTGAGACCCCTACCCAAAGAAGCTCCAAAAGTCTTCCCCACCCCAGACAAAGGAGTTCTGAGCCAGCTGAAGCCTCATCTCCAGCCTCACCTGGAGGAGCCCTGGTCTGATGTGCTTGTCGTGCATGAGAGACCTTGCTCCTAATTAATGGAGTCCTGCCGGCTGGTTCCACTAAGTAGGTGCAGATGTCTCCAGGACCCTGGAGAGGAGGTGGAAGAATGTGATGCGATGGGAGCAATGGTGGGGGAGGTGGGAGAAATAGGGGATAGTTGCGGGGCGGGGGGTGTCAGTGGGGTGAGGTGGGGGTAGGGAGTAGGGAGGTCATCAAAGTACCTCAAGAATAGAGGACAGTTGCATTTAGTGCATCCGGAGCCCAGGGTGAGGGAATGTGGAGGGTTCAGGAATCAGGGCTGGGGGTGGAGGAGTGAGTGTGGGGAGCAAGGGCACCATTTAGGGAGAGCGGAGGGGGCTGCAGCCACACAAAGTGGGCTGCTGCTGCTCTTCTCCCTCTTCTTCTGGCTCTCAGAGAGCGAGGGGAAAATTCACAGCCTGCTGCATTCTTCCTCTGTCCTCCCCTCAGCAGCTGGGAATGAGAAGAAGGCACAAGCTGAGCATTTTTCCCTTGCTCCTTGATAGTGAGGGGAAGAGGAAGAAGACCCGTATGCATGGTTGCAGCCCCCCAGCCCTCCTGAAGGGGCAGGGTGCACACCTCCAGCCAGCCCCTTTCGCCTGCCTGGCTACCTGCTGCTTAAGCAAGGCAGCCTGCAGGAGTGCCCCAGGAGGTCAGCTGAGCTAGGAGCAGCTGCAGCCAAGCTCCCGAGCCGGCTGGTTTCTTCTTGCTGGCATGCGGGACTAGGGTTTATCGGTTTACTTTCACCTCTGGTCTCAACAGAAAAATAGAGGACATAAAGGCGTCCTGTTTTGTATCAATAGATTTTATTTTGGTAGATGTCACTTTAAGAAGCTTCTTTCATGCTGTTTACTTTGCAGAATCACTATTGCAAACAGTTATGCATGTGGATGGTTCCAGATGCAAAACACTTATGCTAGTGAATGAATACTAGAGCCAAAGTCTGTAGATAGGCCTAGCTCATAACCTTTGCATAGTTATATTTCATACATTACACAGGAGGTGTTAATAGCTTAAGGTAAGAAAGAAAAGTGTTCTTTTAAAAACATAATTCTTTTGGAGGGTTGTAGATATCTGAAACCGATCCTAATGATTTTTTAAAATATCCTGTGTTACTAATTAATACATGGTAGATTATTAAATCTGGAAGAACTGTTTGTTTGGCCTTTCATTAGAGTTAGATTCCAGACAAGTGATTTCCATTAAGTTTTAATAACTAGTAAGGCCAGCTCTTTGCTATCTAGTGTAGGTTTGGCTTTTCAGATTGCTCCCACTGACTTGTAAGTAGCAAGCACAAGTTGTGGTGCTTAGGTGGATGAATAACTTATTTACAAGCTCTTTGAATTAGGGATCTGCAAACTCCCAAGCCACGTGTTACTGTGCTTCAAGGCTTCTACTCTAAGTTTTTGAGTTGGTGGAACACGGACACACACACAAGGTTTGTCTGTTTCTTCAGGGCCCTGCTGCACTTGTACAATCTGAGTCCTACACGCTAATGTAAAATTTTCATAATCCGCCCCTGGATGTTTTGCTTCGCTTTCATATTGAGTGTTGTCACTTGTTTAGTTGCAGTTTCGTTTGTTGTCTGTGTCATCTTATTATTTATTTTTACTTTTCTATGTGTGTGAAGTATTAATCAAATGAAGAGCTGACATCCCAGAGAAACTGTGTAAGCCTGAGTGAATGCTATGTACTCTCCTTGCCAGGAACCCAGGAAGCTGAATAACACACACTGTCTCCTCAGCTACTCCAGAACCTACAGGGGGCATAATAAAGGAAAATCCTCATGGCAGAACCCAGCAATAGGGGCTGCCATGGCAGCAGCCTAATATTCCCACTGCCCGTGCACCCAAGTGGATCACAGGGCTCCTAGGCATGTGTGGGGTGGTACCAGTGGCGGCAAAGGCAGCTGGGTGGGCATGTGGAAGCCCTGGCTGTGCCAGGAGAGTGCACTGAGCACTGGGCACCAGCAGGAGCTCATTGGCTGCTCTGCCCGGGGTCCCGGAATGGCTGTTGGCGGGCACGGCCACAATCCTCAGCAGGTCTAATGCCAATTCTGGCAACCCCATTAAATGGGGTTGTGACCTATTTTGGGGTCCACTCCCATAGTCCGAGAATTGCTGGGTTACTGGGTGAAAAGCAATAAGTAATGAGATATGAATATGCCTGAACTGTCTAAGGATAACAATGGTGAGAGGGTAATGCCGAGAGTGAGTGCCCTCCAGATTCGTAAGTCTGTAGTATTTCTTATACTCCAGTGACATTAGTGGCCATTGGTGACTTATTTTGTCTTTTCTTTTAGTGAAGATGGGGAAAATAGTTCAGATAAAAAACCAGCAATTATTTTTGCTTATCTCTCCATTCATTTTTGTTTTTGTTTTGACCATATTCTTTTAGTTTTGGTTTTATTTTCTTCATGTTCATTTGCCTCTCTCGTTCTTGTTCTGGATCAAAAGGCCATGTGGTGCTGAGCATTAAAGCCCTGGGCGGATTTGTATCCACATATGCAAAAATGATCTGTGGCTATCCATGGATTTTTAGGGTTCTACTGAGCCTCTTTCATTGCCGCTGAAGTCAGTGATTGTTGGGGGTTCTCACTACTTTGCAGTATTTGACCATCTGGTTGGTACAAGATGCACCAAATTACTATTTCAATGGCTGTTCTCTTTCAGCCCAGCTATTCCCTCATGAGACTCCTAGTTGGCATGATGGCAAGTAAACATTTGAACTTTTGGGCGCACCCTACTTTTTGAGGGTCACTCTCAGTTCTCTTTAAACAAGGTACTATTATTAGTTCAACTATTTCCTCAATGCAATATATTGAAACTGGTTTACTGGGCATTGCACCAACCTCATTAACTAAGTATTTTCTAAACTTATGTAACTAGTCTTGCAAGATGAATCACTTTGTTGTTGTTGCTAGCTGCACAGCACATATTCAAGTATAATATTTTGGACCTGGTTTTTGTATTTTGCCCAGTGCAATTCTCTATATGTGATCACTTTAAAGAATTGTCTCAAACTGAATCAATTTAACAATATTGAGATTTTGATTTTTATTCACACCATTATTTTGTGCCATAGTAGATAGCTCTGAATGGGTTAACTGAATTATGTATTTTCCATTTAAAATAATGAATGCACACGCTGCAAAAATATTTCTGATATTTTAAGATGCATGAGCACATTTATAGTAGGGAAAATACTGAAAATATTAATTTGGATGTTTTGATGGAGTAGGAGACAGATAACCACTATGCAAAACACTATTCACTATCTAATATAACATCAAGAAACCAAAACTGAGACTATTTCAGCATCCAGAGATGCATTTCTTGTTTTGGAACACTTACCCAGGTAGATATCTATGACTGCTTATAGTCAATATTGGTTAGGTTGGAAGTTTGGGGATAGGTATCCCCTTCTGAAATTGATTACATATAACCCCATTCACACAAAGGATTGTATCTTACCATACTATAAAATAAAAACTTACTTTTCTCCATTTCCTAAAACCTGTACTGAACACTTTCCTTAGGCAGTAAATTAAGATTTTTAGGAGTAAGAACGGGAAGAAATTAGCTGTTGATAAATGAAATCACTGCACAGTGTGAAAGAATGGACTTTAAGCCCCTCTTAGGAAACTGCTGGAAAGAAAACTGATTTATTTAGATAGGTCCTTTTGGCTGCTTAACCAAACTCTCAGGTGTGTTTGTGCACTGCATTCCCATATCAGTCCCTTTTCAGGGTGTTTGGGGATAGGAACTGCAATTCTCTTGATGCAATTAAGGAGGAGGCATGTTTATGTGCATGCTTGATCTGACACTCCCTTAACAATATTGACCTGCAGTTCAGATTATTTTAAACACAGATTACAGAAATGTCAGTGCTAATACAATAAAAGGAAGCTAAATCACATCATTGCTATATCTACTTTTAAAAAATGTTGTGGCTCACAATTGTCCCAGCACCACGGACAACAGGTGAATCAAGGACTCAGGCGGGGGGGTGGGGTGAGGGCTGGCCCACCCACCCCTTCTGTCCAGGGCTCTGCCCTCTTCTGCCACTGGAGCCCAGAGTCCCTCCTGCCAGCTGTGAGCCTGCCTGAGGATCCACGCCCCCAAGCCTCAGAGTGCCCAGTGGGTGGAAAGACAGGCAGGCAGGCAGTGTGCCCCCAGCCAAAGTTGGATGATAATTTTGCAGGACCCTGGGAGGCACAATTTTGCGCATGCACCTCGGCAGCAGCCGACCGGAAGTAGCGTGCGCGGGGTGCGTGCACGGGGCCTATTGAAGCGCTGGGCCCAGGGAAGCCGCCCTGCTCATCCTGCCCTATATCCGCTGCTACCCCCAGCCCAAGCCCCAGAGCGGCAGGGGGGCCAGCAGTTGGCCAAGGTCCCCAGCACAGTGGGTGGGTGAGCAGGTCGGCAGCATGGCCCCAGCCCCAGAGTGCTGAGTGGGTGGGCAGCACAAGCACTGGCTCTGGCTCCGGCTCCAGATTGGCCTCCTGTAGCCCCAGCCATGGGCAATGGCACCAGAGTTAAGTACGTGGGAGTTAAGTACTGCCAGCCGTCCTGGACTCCTTTCCCCTTCATGTTAGCATCCCAGGGGATTCTGCCCATCTGATCTCTCAGGGAGTCAAAATCTGCTTTTTTGAAGTCCAAGGTGTGTATTTTACTATTCTCTTTTCTTCCTTTGGTCAGGATCCTGAAATCTACCATCTCATGATCACTGCTTCCCAGGTTGTCACCCACCTCCACTTCCCCTATTAGTTCCTCCCTGTTTGTGAGCAGAAGGTCAAGCTTTATACAGGAGATAATCAATCACCCCCTACCCCAGAGGAGGAGAAGCCCCGTACCCCAAAGAGCAAGCTGTAACCTTCTATACAAACATTCCAATCATGCGTATTATCCCACCAAGTTTCTGTGATGCCAACAATGTCATAATTGTACTTATTTATTAGCACTTCCAGTTCTTCTTGCTTATTTCCCATACTTCTCGCATTTGTATATAGGCATCTAAGATCCTGATTTGACCTTGCCTCCCAGTTTTGCCCTGACCCTCTGTTCTCTCTGCCATTGTAGCCCATGCTCCCTCCCATTTCTGACCCATCTCCTAGGTCTCCATGTTCTCCACTTACCCGTGGGCTTTGCTCATCTGTCCCCGTTGAACCTAGTTTAAAGCCCTCTTCACTAGGTTAGCCAGTCTGTGTCCAAATAGGGTCTTTTCCCTCCTCGAAAGGTGAACGCTATCCCTACTTAGCAGTCCTTCCTGGAATAGCATCCCATGGTCGAGGAAGCCAAAGCGCTCCTGGTGACACCATCTTCGCAGCCAGGCATTCACCTCCAGGATGCACCTGTCTCTGCCCGGGCCCCTACCTTCGACAGGAAGGATCGAAGAGAATACCACCTGCACTCCAAACTCCTTCACCCGTACTCTCAGAGCTCTGTAGTCACTCTCGATCTGCTCAGTGTCACACCTCGCAGTATCATTTGTGCCCACATGGAGGAGTAGCATGGGGTAGTAGTCAGAGGGCCGGATAATCCTCGACAATGCCTCTGTAACATCTCGGATACGGGCCCCCGGCAGACAGCATACCTCCCGAGATGAAATGTCAGGGTGATAGATGGGCGCCTCCGTCCCCCTCAGAAGAGAGTCTCCGACCACCACTATTCTACGTTTCCTATTCGCAGTGGTGGCAGCAGACCTCCCAGCTTTGGGGGTATGGGGTTTCTCCTCCTCTGGTGTAGGGGGTGATTGATTATCTCCTGTATAAAGAAGAGCATAATGGTTTCCTAGTACCACGGCGGGAGGGTTTGGAACAGGGGTGGAGCAGTGCCTGCTGCCAGAAGTAACCAGCTGCCACTGTCCACCCTGAGCCATCTCCTCCTCCACCAGTGGTGTGTCCACAGTCCTGTGTACCGGGACAGCTACCTCAGCTGTCTCCTCATGAACACAGTCCAGGAATTTCTCATGGATGCAGGTGCTCCTCAACCTGGCCACATCCTCCTGCAGCTCTGCCACCTGCTGCCTGAGAGATTCCACCAGCAGGCACCTTTCGCATTGGAAGTGGAAAGAAGTGGAAAGACTCTGACCCCTTCCCCCTTCCTGGTTCTGGTGCTGCTGTCCCAGGGTCACCATAGCAGAGCATGGCGGGAAACCAAAGGGGACTGATGTTGGAGTGACTGTAGGGCTATGCAGGCAGTGTGGATAGGCTCAGCCTTTGACACCCACCACCCCTGTCAGCACCTGTTTAAAGCCAGACGTTATGGACTCAGAGAAATGGGGTGAATGGAGAAGAGAAAGGGGAAGCATTCTCTGTTTGTAATATTGGAGTGAGTTAGTAAGTACTGGAACAAGTCAGAAAAATACAAAGGCAAAGTCAATGCTTCTAGATGCAGCACCTCCATGCAGCGGTGTTATTACAACATCCATCCAATATAAAGCAACTTTTGTTAAGAAACTGGAGGATAAAAGTTGGTATAGTAAAAGCTTTGTTACCCAGCATGTTGGGGAACTGGGGTGGGGGTGCCAGTATGTAAAAAACTCCAGTTGACATCTGCTCAGCGGAGCTATTTTGGATACCAGAAGTATTTCATAACAGCTATTCCACGTCTATTGAAGCAGCCCGTTATTTTGAAATAGATTTTGAAATAACGGGTGGCTTATTCCATTGTCCTGGTAACCCTCATTCCACAAGGGTTAAGGGGCATTTTGGAATAGTGAGTTATTTCAAAATTTGGTGCCTTGTAGACAGTGTCAAATTACAAAATAAGCAATTTTGAAATACACTTGAAATAAGCGCAGCACAAATTGCATAGCTTAGTTCGAGCTAAGGGTGCTGTGTAGATGCACCCCAAGAGGGAAGGAGTTTGGGTTCTGGAAGGGGATGGGGCAGGGAGGGATTTTGGGGTGCCAGAGCCGGGCAGCACTCGCCTGAGGTGGCTCCCTGAAAGAGACACCATATCCCTGCTACTCTTGGGTGAAGGCATGGCCAGGCAAATCTTGCATACTGCCCCCACCTGCTGACACTGCCCCCACAGCTCCCATTGGCCATGGTTCCTGGCCGGCATGAGCTGCAGAGTCAGTGCTTGGGGCTGGGTAGGAAGGGAGCAGCACATGGAATTCCCATGACCATTTCTCCCCCTAGAAGCTGCAGTGACATGTCACCATTTCTGAGGAGCCAGGTCAGGAGCCTGCCAGCTCCTGCGCCTCTGGGCTTTCAGTGAAGATCAGAAATTCTGGCTTACAGAGCTTTCCAGCCAGTGAAGTGCTGGCTAACACCATTTTACTTTCTTAACGCTTAGTGATGGGAACAGGGGCATTGTGCCAGTGACACACACGCAACAAAGAGTCTTCAAGCTATTTGTCAAAATGAGCTGATGTTCCCTTACATCAGGGTGGGGAACCTCTACTGGGCTGGCTGCCCACAGTCCATTGGGGTTAGCTGTTTGTGCACCACCAGAGGGTTTGTTTACCTGAGTGTCCACAGGCACAGAGCCTCCCTCCCCCCCCCCCCCACCCCCGCAGCTCCCAGTGGCTGCAGTTCACCATTCCCAGCCAATGGGAGATATGGGAAGCAATGCAGGCTGGAACAGCAGCTCACTCTGATTGGCCACCCTGCCCTTACATTGGCTGGTGTGAGAAAGTGTGTGGCAGACACTTAATCTGTGTAGGAATTTGCACTAATTCATATTATGACACAATAATGGATTCGTAAAGCCATTTGACCAGTGGCAAGAAGACAAGGCAGTTACACTTATAGAAAATACTTTCCAGTAACAGACCAAAAATGGAAGAAATATTTCCCCTTAATTCAGCATTCAGATACATATTTGAAAGCTAAAGGGGCACTGGAAAATGTTACTATGTGAAGGTGCCTTAACATCCTAATTATTCTATTCTGTATAGGTCATTATACTACCTTCATTATACAGTAGTGTCCTAAGCAAAATGCCTAACATCTGAGATTCATTCTCTCTTTCTTCTTAACATAAGAATGGCCAGACTAGGTCACCTCATTGTTCCTTCTAGCCCAATATCCTGTCTCTGACACTGGCCAGAGCCAGATGTGTCAGAGGGCCTGAAATGAACATTATTGCATCATCCATCCAGTCCCAGCTTGTGGTAGTCAGAGGTTTAGAAGTACCCAGAGCATGGGTTTGAATCCCTAATCATCAGCACGAATTTGCATATCTTCTTCCAATCGCTTTTTCGAAAGAGGGTCTTTCGAAAAAGAAAGTAGTCTAGACGCAATTCTTTCAAGAAAAAAAAAAACACTTTTTCAAAAGAACCATTGTTCCTAAAAAAGTGAGGTTTACACAGTTCTTTTGAAAAAGGGTTTTATTCTAGAAAGAACCACGTCTAGACTACTTTCTTTTTTGAAAGAACCTCTTTCAAAAAAGCAATCGGAAGAAGATATGCAAATTCACGGTGAATTTGCGTATCTTCTTTTGAAAGTGAATGCAAGTCTAGACTTGCCCCATGAATAATAGTAATTGATTGAATTAGATAAGTTCATGCAAGATTAGTTCATTATACTTTTGACCTTCATGGAATCCTCTGGAAATGAGTTCCACAGGTTAACTGTGTTTTGTGTGAAAAATTACATTGCTTGTTTTAAACCCGTTGCCTATTAATTTCATTGTGTGACCCTATTTCTTGTGTTATGTGAAGGGGTAAACCACACTTCCATGCTCATTTTCTATTATACATACCAGTCATGAATTATAGCACACTAGCATATCACTCCAGGGAAGACCTGTGTGCACAGCATAATGTTTTGCTTTAGTAATTTTACTTTTAAGATCTATGTACATATTGCTGTGTTTTTATTAGCAAAGGCAGCCAAAGAAATGAGCCTTTCCCTTGGAGCAGAAAGTGGTGAGGTTTATGATGGGTCCTGGGAAAATTTGCTCAAACAAGCCCCCTGCTCACCGTCTGTGTCATGCACAGATAAGCTTTAGCCTTCTGGTAGAAAGTTCCATTGTGCCAGAGGGAGTGGCTCTGTTGGTTGATCACAGTTCTCAGCCTGGACCTGTAGTTGGTCTTTTAGATGTACTTTACACAGGCAATTGAGTGCCTTGATACTAAGTTTTGTGACCTTGAACTTGATGCAATAATTTATGGGAAGCCTGTGTAGAGTGGCTTGATATGTGGCAGGTGTTATTGAGGGGCACTGCAATGTTTTGTTATAGTTGGAATTTTCTAAGGTGTCAAGTAGGGATGTTAAATTTCGTTTAATCAACTAATCAATGGATTTTCCATCCACTAGTGAATTGGTCAATAAGTGGGGAGCTGCAGCAGGGTTAACTCCTAGCCCTAGGAGTTAACCCTGCTGTGGCTCTGCCTTTTAAAAGATTAAGAGCCTGTTGGCTCTTAATACATTTAAAAGGCTGAAGCACAGAAGGGGGGGGACCCTGCACGAGCTGAGACAGCTGATTCTCAGCTCGCGTTAGGTCCCCCCAGCTGCGCACCAGCCTTTAAAATGCTCTCAATGCATTTAAAAAGAAGAGGCGCAGCATTTGGGACTGGGTTCAATCCGGGAATCAGCTGATTCCTGGCTCGTTCCCGGTCCCCACTACCTCCCTACATCCGGTGGAGACGGTGCTGGGGGAACTGGCTTTTAAGCCAGCTTCCCACAGCACCAGGTCTTGCTCCCTCCCCTTGCTGCCACTTACATCTGTAGTGTCAAGGCTTCATGCACAGATGCATCATATTGCTGTAGTTCAGACAGAAAGGGATAAAGGTGTATGTAACTGAGGGCAGATCATCATCTGACAGGATGGGATGGTCTCTTAGTCAGCTAGAGATGGTAAAAGTGCTTACTCATAGATGCTGCTGTTATGATAAGAAACTATTGAATTTAATGGGAATGAAACCAGTGGAGGGCTATTAAAAAGCATTCCGATAATAAGGAAGGATGGAGTTAGGGTTAAAGGACTAAGGTGAAATTAGGCACTACGGGTTCCATTACTGATTATAGAACAGGTTTTGTATATGCCCTTGAGTATAATAAATCTCTGCTTCTATTTACCTTCTGTAAAATAGGAGTTATACTGCCACCTATCTCATTAGCTTATGATGAGAATAAATTAATTTGTGGCTGGGAAGAGCTTAGACATTAAGGGGAGAGGGGCCAATTAAAAATACATAAACAAGTTCAAATTCCTCGTTTTCATTGATGTGACAGGACAAGCTGTGAGTCACATATGCAGAATAGGAATTGAAGCATGGTAGATTGAGAGACTTGCACTCATTTCCTTTATTACAACATTCATAACTGGAGCCAGATTCATTTGTTTTTTAATGGAGGAATTGGTGGATGTTTGGAAGTATGAATCTGAAAAAAATTAAGATAAAAAATAATGATTCTAAAGTGCATGCTGCAACCCTTATCTCCTCTAAATTATTATCTGTAGGTCATGCGCAGAGTGATTTATCAGAGCAAATTAAGTTTAGCAAAAACAAGGCTGTAAACTAATAGCAATGCTCTCCAATTAATAACTGAAAAAATATTTCTTCATGACTGGAGCCTCTCAAAAGTTTATGGTTTAAAAGGTTTATAGTTTCCAAGCATCTTAAAAAAAAAGACATTCTGTTTGTCAGGTCACGCTCCTGGAGAACTAAAAACCAAAATGAAAAAATGAGAACTTAGGATGTGTTCTACTACCATCAAAATAACCCTTAAGTCATTTATATACTGGGCTGCCTTGTCCTTCAGTAGTCTTTCAATTGAATGTTGTGAGGGCAGTTACAATAAGGTGCTTCCCTGGCTCCATAATGTATTGTTTGTTTATCTATACGTTGTGGACACACAGAAAGGGAGAACAGTGAGGATGTCCCTTCAGTCTTTACATAGTTGCTCTGACATCTCCTGGGAGGGCTGTCACTGCCCACTAGAGAATCTTCTTTACTTCTCAGAGACAGAAAGTTTACTTGCCAAGTGGATCTTTGAGCAATTAGAGGGCAGTCTCCTTCTATGTACCCTTTTCTCCAGCTTCTTTACTAGAGACCCTGAGTAAGCTGAAGATTCTGAAGGATTACTGAGGCCAGAGTTCCTTATAAATCAGTTCTGAACTTTCCTCTTTAGAGCTGGACATAATGTGCTGTGTAGTGCACATTAATGCTTTCTAGAGTGTAGTGGTTGGATGCCGAAGGCACAGCGATATCCCAAAAAATGTGGCTAAGAACTGAAGTAAGCAGTACACACTCTATTTATGACCTCTTATAAAAGAGGGATGATTGCATTATCTGTTGGTTTTGAAAACTTTCCCTTACTCCTATGTAAGACCAGCCATATACTCAAGGCCTGTTCTACACCTAAAACTTATGTTGACCTAGTTACAATTTTTCACATCCCTGAAAGATGTAATTAAATTGACTTATTCTACTGAGCTGTGTCTATATCAGGGCTTAACTCTTCTGTTGACTAGCTTCTTGAGGGTTGTAGATTAACGTCAACTACCAAAAAACCCCTTCTGTCATAGGAGCAAGGTGCTTCAGTGCCCCAGCAACGTAGTTGCAATGCCACTGAAATGCTTGTGGTGTAGACATACCCTCAGCCTTTATAAGCTCTGGATCAGAAAGGTCTTGGACTCTAGATCTGAACTTGAATTTTGGAGAGGACTAACAACAGGCCACACTGTGTGGCAAGTAGGATCAATAGAGTCGTAGGACTGCAAGGGATCCCAAGAGGTCATCTTGCTCAGTCCCCTGCACTCATGGCAGAACTAAGTGTTATCTACACTAAGGGTGGGCTGGATGTGGCCCGCCAAACCATCAGATTTGGCCCATGGCCCAGTGGGAGCCTCAGGCAGGCTTCCGTGCCACTGTGGCATCCTGTGCATGGTTTCCAGCCAATGGGAGCTGTGAGATTGTACTGGGGGTGGGGACATCACATGAAGCCTCTCCCCCACCTCCCATGGCACTCAGAGAAGCACATGGGCCCCACCACATGCTGTTTTGAGTTGCATGCAGGGACATGGAAGGTAGG
Organism: Pelodiscus sinensis; assembly: GCF_052426305.1. NCBI lineage: Eukaryota > Metazoa > Chordata > Testudines > Trionychidae > Pelodiscus > Pelodiscus sinensis. The sequence continues at coordinate 254,309,648 of NC_143052.1, read as the reverse complement.
GAACCTGCCTGAGTTTCCCACTGGGCATGGTCCCTCAAAAATTATTGCCCACCACTGCTCTAACCACAGCTACCCAACATTTGCTCCGGGGAGTGGTGTCTGTGCACCTCTCACTCTTGGGGGCACATGGCTTCTCCTTCACCACCTTGGGCAGGTGGGTTGGGAATAGGAGTGGAGCACTTCCTGTTGCCAGAGGTAACCAGCAGACAGTGTTTTCCTGTAACAGAGCCATCTCCTCCTCCCCGATGGCATGGCAACAGTTCCCTCTAGCTGGAGAGCTTCCTCAGCCTTGCACGTCTCCACATGAATACTCTTGAGGAATTCCTCATGGGCACAGATATTTCTCTGCCTAGACACCTACGCTGCTGCTTATGGGAATGAGTTAGGCACCTGCCTTACTTTGTTCAAAATAACGTAACCCACTTTATGGCTTTCAGTCAGGTAGTTAGGACACTTGCCTGGAGGGGAAACCTGGGTCTCCCACATCCCATGCTCCAATCACTGAGTTAAAAGTTATAAGCTGAGTGTTATTACTACAAGTGTCTGGAATCCAATCTGTTCTCAGCTCTGGCTTTGCCTGAGTTGTTCCAGGGCTTAGGTGGTAGATAGGCAGCTGGATACCTAGAGTGAGGCAACAGGGCACATGCCCCAGAGTCTGAAACTGAAGTGCCTAGGGAACATCTACAGCAGAAAGTAAGGCACTGAGTGAATTAAGGTGCCTACACAGGGCAACAGCCAGGCAGGAGCGTAGTGGATTGCAGTGGTGTGGTGAAGAGAGTAAACTGTTTTGCTGCATTGAAACATTTTACTCATTAAGCAGAACCTTCCATACATATAGCATTACCTAAACCAGTGGTGCATGAAGCCTTAAGTATGTTGTGTACAGTCTGAACCAGTGACCTGGCCAAACTGAGTGAATGGTGTTGCAACTAGGGCTGTCAATTGACATGCGTTAACGCCTACGATTGACGTAGTCTAGGATTAATGCGTTAAATTTTTAAACACATTAATCGCAGGCATTAATGCTGCGCTGCCCCTTTGAAGTGCCGCTGTGGTGCTTCAAAAGGGCAGTGCCACATGGAGCCCAGGATCAGCTGGGGAGTCCCCAGTGGAGCTCGGGCTCCACGGCTGCACCTTTGAAATGCTGCCTTGGGGTTTCAAAGTGGCCCTCCCCCCCTTTGCTGCCTCTATCTGATACAGGCAGCAAGGGGGGGGAATTGACTAGTCCACTAGTCAACTATCTGATGAGCATTTGCTTATCAGATAGTCGACTACTCGTCTAGTTTTTAACTTCCCTACCGGGGAGTGCCCAGCTGATCCCCGGCTCCGCATTGCACCCCGGTGCTTCAATGGGGCAGTGCAACCTGGAGCTGGGGATCAGCTGGGCACTCCAGCTGATCCCAGGCTCCTAATGTGCTGCCCTTTGAGGCGCTGGGGAAGCGTTTCCAAGGGGCAGTGCAACATGGAGCCCAGAATCAGCTGGGCACTCCAGATGATCCCGGGCTCCATGCAGTGCTGCCCCGTTGAAATGCCAGGGTGGTGTTTCAAAGGGGAGGCAACGTGTGATTTATCGTGATTAAATTTTTAAATCTCTTGACAGCCCTAGTTGCAACCTGATGCATGGGGGTTTCTGTGTTGTGGTGGTTTGCCTTCCCTCCCCTGTGGCTCCCTCATCACGACTAACCCTCCCTCTTGCTCAATGCCTCAGTTTCCCTGGTTGTAAAATATAATACATACCTACCTTAAAGAGACATTTTCTAGTTTATTAAATTATGTTTGTAAATTGCCTAGAGATTATAAGGTTTTGTGCAAGTGTAAATCTTTATGCTGCTTGCAAGATGCTGTCCCTTGCATTTTGCAATAGCTATATATTTGATTTAGCTCATCCTGGATTTTATTTTTCTTTTGGTCACAAGCTTCTAATGGTCTTATATTGGTCTGTTTGTTTATATACGGTTTTTCATCCCAGTAGATCTCCAAATACTCATGGGTACAAATAAACAAACAATACACAGGAATTTATGTAGGCACAGAATAAATGTCCAGATCATTTCTTCCTAATACGTACCCGTGTGACGGCGCGTTGGGGGTCCCCCGTCTCCTGCACCCCGAAATGGCACAAACAGACTGCACCAGCCAGTGGAACAGAGGAAGTTTATTGCCTCTCCAGGATACAGCACAGCACAGATGTAATCTGGTCACAGAGCTGGGCTAGGATGCCTCAGGCCCCCTTGAGATGGGGGGAGACTGGGCCCCTAAACTCCAGCCCCTTTCCCTAGGCTGTCTCCTCCATGCTCCCAGACAGCAACTAACCCACACTCTTCCAGCCCTGCCCCCCAGCCAGGGTAGCATTCCACCTTCCTTTGTTCCTCTCCATGGGGGGTGTCTGGTTCAACAGGTTTGGCATCACCTTTGCATAATGAGGTTTTCCCTGCTGGGTCTTGCTCCAGACAGCAGAGGTCACCACAGCCCAGCAAGTACCCCCACTACGTCACAGTTCTCCCCCCGCCGAGAGTGAACTGAGCAGGGTCACTCCGCTCGTGACCTAGGGAAGTTCGGGCCCCTCGCCACGGGACAGTGTGTCGGCGATGATGTTGGCGCTCCTCTTGACGTGGATCACTTCCATGTCGTAGTCCTGCAGGAGCAGGCTCCACCACAGCAGCTTGGCGTTGGTCCCCTTCATCTGGTGCAGCCAGGTCAGGGGGCAGTGGTCGGTATACACCGTGAAACGCCGGCCAAACAGGTATGGCTGCAGCTTTTGCAGGGCCCACACCATGGCCAGGCATTCACTCTCTACGGTCGCGTAGCTCCGCTCCCGGGGTAGCAGTTTCCTGCTCAGGTACACGATGGGGTGACGTTCCCCTTTCTCGTCCGCCTGCATCAGCCCCGCCCCCAGCCCGGTGTCCGAGGCATCCGTAAACACAATAAAGGGCTTGTCAAAGTCCGGGTTTACCAACACTGGGGCCTTGGCCAGGGCTTCCTTCAGTGCACAGAGAGCCCTCTGGCACTGCTCCGTCCAGACCACCCTGTCTGGCCTCCCCTTGCTGCACAGCTCTGTGATTGGGGCAGCGATGTAGCTGAAGTTGGGCACAAACCTCCGGTAGTACCCTGCCATCCCAATGAAAGCCTGGACCTACTTCTTGGTCTGAGGCACAGGCCAGTCTCGGATGGCTCCCACTTTGGCTGGCTCTGGCTTCAAGCAGCCACTCCCCACCTTATGGCCCAGGTAGGACACTTCGGCCATTCCAACCTTGCACTTCCCAGCCTTTACGGTCAGCCCAGCCTCCCTCAGCCGATCCAGTACCTGGCTGACCTGGGCCACGTATTCCTCCCAGGACTGGCTGAAGATGCAGATGTCATCGATGTACGCTAGGGCACAGTTCTCCATTCCCCGCAGCAGCTGGTCCACCAGGCGCTGGAAGGTGGCCGGCGCCTCTTTGAGGCCGAAGGGCAGGACTAGGAACTCATAGAGCCCCAGCGGTGTGATGAAAGCCCATTTCAGTCTGGCTTCCTGGTCTAGTGGCACCTGCCAGTAGCCCTTGGTGAGGTCCAGGGTGGTGAGGTAGCGAGCTCCCCCCAGCTTGTCCAGGAGCTCGTCGGGCCTTGGCATCGGGTAGGCGTCGGACACCGTGATGGCGTTGAGCTTCCGGTAGTCCACGCAGAACTGGATCGACCCATCCTTCTTGGGGACCAGCACCACGGGCGAGGCCCAGGGGCTGGAGGACGGCTGGATCACCCCCAGGGCCAACATGTCCTGGACCTCTCTCTCCAGGTCCTGGGCTGTCTTCCCCGTGACTCTGAATGGGGAGCAGCGCACCGGGGGGTGAGTGCCCGTCTGCACCCGGTGGACAGCCAGGTTGGTGAGACCAGGCTTGTCGGAGAACAGCTGCTGGTGGGAGCGCAGCACCTCTCGGATCTCGGCCTGAGGGACCGGGCTGACCTGGGTGCAGCTCAACCCCTAGGAGGAGATTGCCAGGAGAAGTTCCGGTGGATTTGTAACAGTGATTATGTGCCATAGTACCCTGCTATGTATTGCCCTTTTTACATGGGTGAAAGAATATATCTAACAAGGCCAAAATTCTGTACCGTTAATTCAGAGAATGAGTTTCATACAAATCCACGTATGCAAAATTATTTCTCTTTCGTTACTTAAAAATAAAATCCTTTGTTGCTTTTGGTAGATTGGAATGGAATTAAACATGTTTGAACAATGATTTCTTTCATAGCATTTCAAGAGCAAAACAGTGTCATTTATTCCAGATTATTAGTAACATATACTTATATAGGCACTGTAAGGAGGCAAATTCTCACTATGCTACTCAACACACTCAAGAAATGAGAAAGAAGGGCAATTTACACAACTAGAAATAAGTTGGGTCTGTCCCTCCAATCTACACGGGAAATCACTCTTAAGAATTGTCTGTATTAATAACAGAATTAAACTTTCATTGCTGTTCAGTTTAGTGTTTCCACCTTTTTGGTAAGTGTTCGCATTCCTTTTGAACATTTTGTTTGTTTCTACAGCAATATCAAGGTGGGTTTTTTTCTGTTAACATCTGACAACTAAATCTATCCCAGCAGCAAACTTTTATCTGCATTCTTGCTTGTGCAATCCAGGAATGCTGGTTTCAGCATAGTAGCTTTATAGCAGGGCTGTACTTTGCAACTTATCATCGGATAAATTAGATTATATATTAATTGCTTTTTCCCCCCCGAGTACAATAGAACATGTTTTATGATCACAGATCTTATGAATGGTTATCTAAACTATTTTTATCCCTTGAACAACAAGGTTTCCGTATATGCATTTGAACAGTGAGCAGAGGTTAGGTACACTTAGAGCACACTGTAATAAACATATTGCATACATTTGCCATGTACACTGCTACTGAACGATTAATAAATTAACTTATCCACCATGGTTATCATCAGTTTGAAGATGTTCAATTTCTTGAACGCCTCAATCCCAAATTATCTTACAAAATAGGGGTTCTAGGGTAGAAGCTGTTCAGCTTGCTTGGCTCCTATGAAACCATGTTCTAATTCATAGGTAGCTATTTTTGGGTCTCTTTCTGTAAGAAACAATGATGCATATGTATATTGTAAATTATTCCTATTCATGTTCAGAGTTTAACTTTATTTTTTTTATAATAAAATGTATATGCGTCCAAAACAAGTGCTCGAAAATGTTGCCATTTTACCTGGTCCCAATCTCCCTTGGGAATTCTTCTCTTGCTGACGGTGTTAAGCAGTGACACCTGGGTGTGGCTGCCAGCTCCAGTTCAGTTGGTGGGATTTGGTCCATCTATGGCTACAGCTTCCTTTTTTCCTACTCTATATAATGAATAGCTTCAGGGGGTAGCTGAGTTAGTCTGTACAGGATAAACTTAAACAACAAATAGTCTGGTGGCACTTTAAAGACTAACAAAACATGTAGATGGTATCATGAGCTTTTGTATACACTAAAGAGAAATGTTGCAGAAAGTGAGGGAGGCAACTCAGTATGCTGCCCTCTTCTGTCAGTATCAATTCAGATCGGTGTCGTGGTATTACAGTGCTGAGGGTGCTTGTGCCATTGGAATGCTCTATTTTAGAGGAGATGTGAGTTTTGAGACGGTACTGTAGAGGTGTTTGAAGGCTGACAGCAACAGTCTGCATACTGGAGCCTGGAAAGCTGAGGAAGCCACAGAGAAGAGTGTTAGAAACAGTCCAGGGGAGAGGAGATGGAGGTATGGATAAATATTTCAACATTTAACACAGAGATTTAAACAGAGGTGAAGAATTGGTGATAGATTTGCAAAAATAGGAGATACAAAAAGGGAGTGATGGTCCAAAGTCAAAGATGACACTAAAATGATAGAGAATGAAGACAAATAGTATATGTTACCTCAGAAATCCTATGTGATTAGTGCATTATTATTAGTGCATAACTTACAGATCAATGTGGAAGATACAGAGTTGTGTTTAAGGATGCTCCTTGTCTTACCCAAGTGAAGTCCTTTTGAGATTATCTAAAAGAAGCTGTGGGAAAGCCTTACATTTAACTGGGTAAGAAAGGCACAGAGGATGGACAGGGAGGAATCCATTAAGATGTTGCTGAAAGATATACCACACTTGAGGTATTTTTAGCATAGAAGTAAGGTAAGGTGAAACACACAGGGATAAGAGTTGTTAGCCCCAGTGGCATGGTTAAATTTCAACTTAAATAATTAGTCATCAACAGCATTATCCTGTTTTTTACTCCCCCGTCCCTTGACCGTTGCAAATGTTGCTGTACATTGTTAAATTGCTGCCACTTTGTGCCTGCAGACATTGCTTCATTTTGCATCAGGGCAAAGTGAGTTTTGTACATTGTTTTCAAAATCATTTGAGATGAAACATGCTATACAGCCACTCCCCAAGTTATGACCACCTCCACTTACGACCATCCTCACTTAAGACCAAAGTGGTTGAAATGCGGATCCGACTTATGAACGGTGATCCGCGCTTACGAACAGCATGGTCGCCATGTAACTCTATGGGATCCGAGTTACGGACCAACACTTGGTCCGTAATTTGTTCGTAACTCGGGGAGCAGCTGTATACATTAATTATAATTCCATTGTCTCTATTCTCAGTTTTTCAGGCAGCGATTGGATCATCCTTCAGAGTTTAGATAAATTACTGCAGAAAAATTGTCAACTGTAATAGGGAAGGAGGGAGGGAGGGAGGAATACTAAATTAATTACAAAATATGCTTTATCATATTTACATAAGTGTCTTGCAATTTTAGGGGCTTAGTCACTACATGACTTACTGATAATTATAAGGACCCAGTGGACTTAAACCCAGGCCTACAGGTCTATCAGGCAAGCAATAACTTTATGCTGCCATCCAGCTGCAGCTTCCTGCAATCTAATAATTGGCAGTGGTTGCATATCATAGGAAGTTCCACCTTCACTGATCTGACAGTGGCCTTAGCTATCCCTGATTGGCTCCTCAGTCCTCTCTAAGTCCATGGGCAGTCTGAGGAGGTATCTGGACAATAATGCAGATTCCTAGCTAGCTGCCATAATTGCCCCATTTCTGTGCTGCTAAAGTCATGGTATTGACCTTGGCTCAGCTTGAATATTGAGTCCTGAGATCAGCTCTGGGGTCCCAGCTCTGATCCTGATGTCTGGTATTGACTCTTGATCCTATTCCTGACTCCATCTCTGGCTCTGCCCTTTGGCTTGACACCTTTGGTTTGACTCTTGCTTCTGCCACCCAATCTGACCGCTGGCTTTGGTTCCAGGCTCCCATGTAGGGTTTCCAGGTAGACCCCGCTAAAAAACTGGACATGATTGTCTGGGGGAGAGGGGGAGAAGAGGACCGGCCGGGAGGGGGGCAGGGCAGGAAGCAGAGCTGGGGCGGGAGAGGGTGTCCGGGAGCCGCGAGGCTGGCCGGCAGGAAGAGGGGGTGGGAAGCAGAGCGGGGGGGGGGGGGGGGACGCGATCAGGGGCCGTGGGGCAGGATGGGGGGGGGCAGAGGAAGGAGGAGGTGGGAGAAGCCACCGACCGCAGCCGGAGTCCTTCCAGCCATGCCCCCAGCAGGCACTGCCTTGACTTGCGAGCAGAAGCTGGGCATGGGCGGGGCTGGGAGTCACTCCCCTCGCCCCGCTTCTGCTCGCAACCAGAGGCTCCCACCTGGGAGGCAGGCTGCTATTGGCACTGGGAGCCTCTGGTCCCGTGCAAAAGCCAAGCGGGGGGGGGGGAGGGTGGTGGCTGGGAGTCCCGGACCCCGCTCCACCCGGCATTTGTGCACGACCACAGGGCTCCCAAAGCCAATCACGCTCCATCTCCCAGTCGCTCCCCCGCCACCGCCAGGCTTCCCTCTGGCACCCAGCTGGGAATTCACAAAATATTGGACATTGCACATGTCTGGTATTTTCTGACTTTTTCTACCGGACAGACAGTGCAAATACTGGACTGTCTGGAAGAAAACCGGACACCTGGCAGCCCTACTCCCACGCTATTGTCACTAGTCTGGGATGGGTAAAAGCCTGTCAGTGGTCCAGATCTGGCCAGCCTACTTCTTATCTGGCCCACGCGGCAGTTTCTGGCCCCACCCCCTCACACGTTACCAGAGCTGGGACGTGCAAGACATGTCAACTGCTTCTATTTAAAGGGCTCACGCCTTCCCTGTGACTGCTAGGAAGTGGCCTGTCTTCCTGTTAATGAGCTTACCAGTCTATGCCAAGCACTTGGTGGGTTGTAGGGAACCCAGGCCTACCCACTGATCCAGGTTTCAGTCCAGGGACCCTCCACTCAGCAGTTCTGGGCTTTCCTCCCCCGGCCCTCAGTTTCTTCCCTTGATTGCTTCCTACAACTCCTGGCTCCTCTCCTTGCCCTGTACCAGCTTTCACACCTTCCTTCCTCTTCCAAGAGAGTCACTGCCTTTTCCCAGCAACAGCCCCCATCGACTGCCAGCTTTCTGTAGCTTCTTGCAAGTGCAGCCTGAATACACCATTTTGACAGAAAATTTACTAAGTACTGATACAGCTTTATGGGAGATGTAAATATTAAGAGCAGTGTTTACCTTGGTAGGAATTCTTAGGTTGATGTTAAGAAGTAAGACTAGTATTTGCAATCAAGCATGTTTGTTACCAGAAGTTAGTGAAATATAGTTATGACACAATAATTAAAATAACTGAAACCAAATAATGTTTTATAAGGACGCTTGACCACACAGTGAAATAATCAAAAATATAATGTTTTGATCAATAATGCACTGACACACTTCAACTATACACTAAGTCGTCGTCCTATTTTTAAAATAAGAACAGAAACAAAAGATTTATAAAGCTGTTCTTGCCTGCTGGAGAACAATAGTGGCTGTGTGACCTGGTAAAACAAGTATAAAGAGCACCACATAATCTGGAAAGACTTTAATAAACTATGTAAAATTAAACTGAATATTTCAGCAGTCAGCAAAGAGCTAATGGAAAAACTGGAACTTGGGCAAGCATAGCCATGGACAGTTTGCTGGGGAAAGAAACTTGTGGAAGTAGGTTGCTGATTGGACCTAAATCAATGTATGTCCCAAGATGACTGTACAAATGGCTGTGGCCTAAATTGTGTTACATAAACAAGATGTTTTTTTCAAAGAGACTGTAATTCTCCAGACCCATTGCAAGAATCCAGAGTGAGGTCTCATTTTCTGATAGGATGGTGAGAGGGGACAAATATCATTTTGGGTGGACATTTCAAATCTGTACCAGAAACTGGGTCAGCATTTGACTGATGCGGGTCAGCTTCTGTAAATAGAGGAACTAACTTGTAACACCCACAAGAAATGGAATAAAAAGGCCAGACTCCTTTAGAACATCTGACATCTGGAAGAGAGGTTACTGAGACCCTTAAACAGCCATCTGGGAAGCCTTCTGGTAATATCAAGCCCCTGAATTGGTTAGGCATCTTTAACTGAACATTTCTCTTTTCTGGATGTTGAAGTTGCTCACTAGCACACCTATACAGTGTTTGTAGAATCTGATGAGAACAGTAACTGTGCTGAAAGCTGGTGGCTGAACCCAGATATGGTGATAAATAACAGAGACTTTGTCTCGAGTGTTAACTGAAATTAATCAACTACTTCTTGAAATGAGGTACCTAATTAGTAAGGAAGGGTACATGCATATGTATGTGTTTTGAAGATTATCTGCATTAGAGTGTATGCTCTTGTTTTTGCAATAGGTTCCTAACACGATTGCTGTGAACTAAATTTTGAAGATGAACAAGTTACTATTATTACTTCAGATTGTAAAACATTATACATGTGTCTATCAGTGTTCTAATATTTTATTTCCTCCAATAAGGAGATAGTGTGACATCACCACCATATTGGTGCACATAACAAAATTCATTCTGCACATGGATGATCTGTGGCAGGGGTTGAGCTGAGAGGTTCAATATGTGTGGAAGGGGACTCAGGGCTGTGGGGGGGGGAGGAGAAGATACAGATTTTTGGGATACAGGAATGAAGATTGTAACTGGGGATGCAGGATCTGGGATGAGGCCAGGGAGGAGTGGCAGCAGCTCTGATCTAGGTGAGGGGGGTACCTCTTCTGGCTGTGGCAGCTCCATTGAGGCTGGGTCAGGCTGGGGGAGGGTTACTCCCATGTTACTAGGATCTGGGGGGAGAACTCTGAGGTGCCACTCCCCCAGCTGCATCAGCTCCTTATTAGGACCAAAGTTGCCTCTGCACCACACCACAATTCCTTGCTGGGGTCAGAGGCCTGTGCCTCTCCCCCAGCCTGAGCAGCTTCCTGTATTTAGAAAGAAGCAGTGTGATGTGCTTGTCATGTGAAGATGATGAACTACTTTCCAGTCTATTATCCTATTAACCTGTTATCCTATGAAGGATGCTAACCATCATCATCTAGTAAGGATACACATTTTCAAATCAGCAAGCTGAATACCTTACACCTCAACATCATAAAAGAGTTGACTGAAAAGATCTTTGGCTCACTGATGTTAACTTAGAATGTATTTTGGAATACTGGGGAAATTCCAGAAGAGTGTTAATATTGCACCAGTATTCAAAAAAGGGGGACTGCAATGTCCCAGGTGACTATTGGCTGGTTACCCTGATGTCAATCCTGGGTAAAATAACAAAAAGCTGATACAGGATTTCACTAACAGAGAATTTAAGTGCAAGAATATAATTAATGCCAGTGAACATGGGAAACAGCTCGTCAAACAAATGTGATTTCATTCTTTGATACAGGTTTGGTTGTTAAAGATAGCTGTGTATTGATTTCTGTTATTAACAGTGGCTAATAAAACAAAATAAATATAACTCGAGTCCTTTTCTAAATCAAGCAATCAATATCCCAAAATCTCTCAGAAAGGTGGCATGAGTAATCAGTTGAGCAGTTTTCCTAAACAAAGTTTTATTTTGTGTGTTGCCTTTATTACCCATATCTTTATGGTTTTTTATCATTTCTTAGCTATGTTTTTCCTTTGTAATTCAAGCAACTGATGATTTCGTAACTATGAAGTTAAAATTGAGCTGAGCTCAATATTGCAGGCTGACAGTTTTTCATAGTGTGTGGAAAGAACAAGTGTCCACCAAGCACTAGAGTGAGATTACAAAAACAGTTACCAACCTTCTGAAATCACCTCTCTTGAAGTGAAAAATTAGTTTAATTATGTACTCCACCACCACTTAGGACTGTGCAGTGAGATGTTTCAGTAACTGGAAAGTATAGCAAATTCAGGACTTATATGGGTATTAAAGATGTTATAAATGAATATTTAAATCCCAACAATTTTTCCAATTAGGTACATAATCTTATTCATAATTCTTGTTTAATGTTTTGTGATTACAAATATATAGCTTTTTAGGAACTCAGATACCAATGTGAGAAGCATGGAGAAATACCTAGATAATGTTATAGCTGATACAAGGAGAATAATTGTTTAATGTCCAGAATGGGTAGGAATGGTGTCCTTAGCCTCTGTTTCTCAGGGCCTGGAAATGGATGACAGGAGAGGAATCACTTGATGATTCCCTGTTCTGTTCAATCTCTCTGGCATTGGCCACTATCAGCAGACAAGATACTGGGCTAGATGGACCTTTGGTCTGACCCAATATGGCTGTTTTTATGTAATTTTGGAATACATCCTTTCCTCTTACGTAGGTGCTTGAATATAGATTTAGGTGTCTAACATCAATGGGAATGGAATGTCAATGAAACATGAGTGTGTACACAAGAGAAAAAAAACTTCACAGAAATGGAATAATATTAAAAAACCCTATGCTAGTTCTTATGCAGTTCAGTGATGCACAGAACCAACTCTGCCACATATAAGGGCTTTCTTTCATTCTGGAAGATGAACTGCCTGAGAGAGAGAGAGAGAGAGAGAGAGAGAGAGAGAGAGAGAGAGAGAGAGAGAGTGTGTGTGTGTGTGTGTGTGTGTGTGTGTGTGTGTGTGTGTGTGTGTGTGTGTGTATATATATATATCAGATTCTGTTCAGCAAGGAAGAAGACAGGTTGGACAGGAATGGCTTTTGCAAGTAAGAAATGTTGGTTAAATATATGACTTTTCAGTGAACCAGAGGAGGGAAGAGGTGATAGAAATGTCCCTGTCAACACTACTCATGTAGGCCTAAACTTCGGAGAGCTGCACGGGACCTATGCCGTGTTTACCCTTTTCATAGCCATGTGACCTTTGGGAAAGAAACTGCAAGGGGAGTCAGCAAGAGACTGACAGTGGCACAGCCGCTGCAGAAGCAGTTCAAGAATACTGAAGGACACTGATGATGTCAGACTGTTTTATGCAGTTTTCACTCTGAATATTCTCACATCTGAGGTGTTTTTTCTTTAACTATTCTGCAAAATAAAATAACATCACTAACGTGACATTGGCTATCACTACTGTTCACTCTGCTTGCATGTCTCTTCCTTTCTCTTAGTGTTTGTCTGTCTTGCCTGTTTCAACTGTTAGTTCTTTGGGGACAAGGGTTGTTTCTTATTTAATGTTTGCATCACGCCTGGCCCAATGAGGCCCAGAAAAGTACCACTGTGGCTTAAAAAACCCTCTAAAAGAAGCAAAGGCAAAAAGGAATCCTTTAAAAAGTGGAAGTTAAATTCCGTTGAGTAAAGTAGAAAGGAGCATAAACTCTGACAAAATAATTAAGGAGGCCAAAAAAAGAAGTTGAAGAACAACTAGCCAAAGACTAAAGTAGTAAAAGCAAATATATGTGTAAGTACATCGTAAGAAGGAACCATGCTGAACTATCAGTGGGGCTATTGTATGATTGAGATACCAAAGAAGTGACTAAGGAAATTAAGGGCATGTTGGTGAAATGAATACTTTCAGTTGGCCTTGATGGCTGACAATGAGAGAGAAATCACAAACCTGAAGCATTCTTTTTAGGTGACAAATCTGAGGATACCAGATTGAGGTATCATGAGAGGAGGTTTTGGAACAAATTGATAAACTAAACAGTAATAAGTCAATAGGGCCAGATGGTATTTACCCAAGAGTTCTGAAGGACCTCACATGTGAAATTGCAGAACTACTATCTATGATATGTACCCTATCATTTAAATCAGCTTCTATATCAGATGACTAGAAGATAGTTAATGTAATGCCCATTTTTTTAAAAAGGCAACCCTGGCATTTACAAGCCAGCAGAGGTGACTGACCAGTGCCTTGGAGGGGTGAAGTAATGAGGAGGGTCAAAGTGAGATCAATTAAAATTTAGGAGGGCAAATGACGCATCTGGGGAGGGGTATGTGGCCCCACGTGCCTCCCCTCCATATATATCATCTATGCAAGCCTGTAAGTCTAAATTCAGTACCAGGATAGTTGGTTGAAAATATAGTAAACAGAAGAATTATCAGACACATAGATAAACACAGTTTGTTGGGGGAAGACTTAAACATGGTTTTTGTAAAGGGAAATCATGTCTCATTAACCTACTGGAATTCTTTAAGGGGGCCAACAAGCATATGGACAAGGAAAAACCAGTGAATATAGTGTACTCAGCTTTTCAGAAGCTTTTGACAAGGTCCCTTGCCAAAGGCTCCTTAAGCAAAGTAAGCTGACATGAGATAAGAGGAAAGGTCCTTTCATGTATCAGTAACTGACTAAAAGAGAGTATGACAGGTCAAGCCAGTGGGCTGTTACATAGCGGGGCTTATATAAGTCTCCCCAGTCAGAAGGTGGGGGAGAGAGCAGGAGGACAGGGGGAGAGCTAGGGGAGAGACAGAGAGAGAAAAAATAAGAGTTTGAGATAAAAGCTACGTCTATACTGCTTTCTTGTGCAAAAGTCTATGCAAATGATGCGCAGATTAGCATATTGCTGTGCTTCATGTGCATAATGAATTAGGCACCATTTTTGTGCAAGAGGCTTTTGTGCAAAAAGGAGCCATTTACACAGCTCCTTTTTGAGCAAAACACCCTCTTGCGCAAGAGCCATTCTTCCTGAAAAAATGAACAACAAAATGAACAGATACAGAGCTAGAAACAGCAGGGGAGGGAGTCCCAGAGGGAGTGGCTTAGCTCCCTACCCCAGAAACCATCTGCACTCCCCAAGCCAAAGAAAAAGGGGAAGGCTGTCGGCCTAAACATTGGCCAGAGAAGAGGGGCCCCTGCCACAATAGCAGATAAAGGATAGGAATAAATGCTAAATTTTCAGAATGGAGAGAGGTAAATACTGGCTTCCCTTTGGAGTCTGTAAAGGGACGGGTATAGTTCAACACACACATAAAATGATCTAGAAAAGGAGTGAAAAGTGAGGTGGCAGAATCTGCAAGTGATACAAAACTACTCAAGATAATTATGTCTGAAACAGACTGCGAAGAGTTGTAAAGGAATCTCACAAAACTGGGTTGCAAAATGGCAGATGAAATTCAGTGTTGATATATGCAAAGTAATGCACATTGGAAAACATAATCCCAGCTATACATATAAAATGGTAAGATCTAAATGAGCTGTTACCATTCTAGCTGATCTTGGAGTTGTTGTGGACAGTTCTCTGAAAACATCCACTCAATGTGCAGTGGCAGTCAAAAAAATTAACATAATGGTGGGAATCATTAGGAAAAAGTTAGATATATATTGCCTCTATATAAATCAATTATACACCATATCTTGCCCCATTTAAAAAAAGATACTGGAATTGGAAAAGGTACAGAAAGGGCAACAAAATGTATTTGAGATAAGGAACAGCTTCTGTGTGAGGAGAGATTAACAAGACAGTGAGGAGAGGAGAGGCTTGGTGCTGGTGGGTCGACTCCTGGCGCAGTGGGGCAGGTCGTGTTGCCGCTCACAGCAACCGGTCAGAGACCAAGAAATTCTGGACTTCAGAAACAGGTTACCTCCCATTATCCTGTACAACGGGGTGCGCATAGAACATAGGAGTTCAGTTTTTTTATTATGCTAAGATTCTAAGTCAGGGTGCACATTATACATAGGTGCGCATTATACTCGCGATTTTACAGTACATCTTTCTGTGCCACTGCCATCCTAATCTATGTGACCTACCTAAAGATCTATTGATTTATGTAGTTCATTACCTGGAAACATACTGTAATAATTATAATTTATTTGCACCGAGAGAGAATCCCTATAATACTATATACTGTCAACACAAAACACTTGTCTCCGCCTTCTAGACCTTACAGCATAGGAATGTTAATGTAATGTATTGTTCCTGTGGAGACTTCTGGGACAAGAGATGGTGCAATAAACATACTTCTTGTGAGCTGTTCTCTTCTAACGGAAATAGAACTGGGTCAGCCTAGAAATATTTGTGCTCCCTGTGAGGAGAGGCCTATGAAGATGTTGAAATTAACTGATAGTGTATCATAACAAAATGGTACCAAGCCTGATATCCATTCAAGCAAAAGTGATGGATGGAGATTAAAAAAAAACCTGTGACTTGCTTGAGAAAATTAAATGGACAAACAGCTATATTCAGTGTAGTGTGGGGTCTGTCTGTGACCAGTAAATGCAACTGCAAATTCTCATTTCAAAGTAGGAAGTGAAGTGACTACAACATGTCATACAAAGACATATTTCTTGGTATTTTTTTTTTTAAGGTTTCTGGAAATAAGTATTATTTTTTATTTGTTTCCAAAATTGTGTCAGGTTTTTTTAAGATATTGATCAAGACTCTATAAAAGAAATAGAATTAAGTTAATTTTTACTCAGTTACACCTATGTTGTGTGAGAGACCGTGACATGTAACTCTTTGAAAACTGGCTAATTCCTAGGTAGATGACACCTGGGAAGTAGCTGTTTTGTGAGGGTGGGTTGGCAGTATTAGTGCAGGATATTAGCTATGGTTTTCTGATATAGAAATATAAGGCAAAAATCGGGATTCTTGGCTGCATGAAAAATTGCCCCGATGCCACTTTATGCAAACCCCACAGTTTGGCAATTTGCAGTCCTCAAAATGACCTGCTAAAGGTCTAGCGGGGGGGGGGGGGGGGGGGGGGCGCGCATGGATTGGTAGAAATGTCTGAAAGGCAGATGAAAATTGGGGCAGGTTGCAGAATGGAGAACCAGTAGCACTCAACCAATGGGACTTGGGAGCGAATGAAGCAACCGGATGGAGGGATGGTGAGGAGGGGGATGAGCTTATTGTTTTGGGAACGAGCTAGAGGGGGGATAGGGGAGATTAAGAACCTGGCAACTAATTATTCTCTTTCAGTGTCTTATATTGAATAAAGAAACCTACCCTCTGTGATGTATAAAATAAGCGACCAAGAGCAGAGGAACTGAGGATGCTTGAATGATATTCAAGAGGTAACACCCAACAACAATATAATCTAAGCATGTCTAAATAGAAAACAAACACAAAAGGGTGTGTTCCTCTACTTAAGTGTGTTGGTGAAACTGGCAACCAACAGACATCTAGAAGCATAGTTAAGAGATTAACACATATTCCAATCATGACTGGTGCTAAAGAAGCCTGCTCAAACTGTGTGCTTCCCCATTTGTCATATATGTACTTTCAACAGTTAAGAAAATCTCATAGATGTGATAAAATGAAATAATTTACTTACCCATAGTTCTTCTCTGACATGACATTTTCTTAGACTGTCTTAGTTGTTACATGAAACAAAACCATGCTAATTCAGCATTAGCACTGGGAAATCAAGCCAACAAAATTTAGGAAATTCCCATGTTTAAGTTTCTAATGAAGTCTTTTCAGAAAATACTATTTAAATCCTTGGAAACCAACCCACTTCTACAACTTTGTTTCCAGGTCATAGGCAAAATTAGAATGGGTGTGCAGTCCATTTGTTATTATAGGTAGGACTGGTAGCACCACCTATTATTAAGACTGCTGATACTTCCCATTATAAGACTTTGTTTTCTGGTGTTTATAAACTTTAACCATTGAAGCTAAAACTTTCCATGCTGGGTTTCTGCCTGAGGCTGTTTTTCCCCTTCACTCACAACAATCCATCCATTTCTGACACTGAGCTAGGGAAAACAATGTTTTTCAGTGTTAATTTTTCTTTGGTGGACTTGTTTTCAGAAACAAGTTCTAGTGTCCTCAGGCTTTGGAGGAGGGACGTGAAATCTGTTAGGAAGTTTCCTTTTGGGTCAAGGATATAGCTTTTGTGATTCCCATGATAATATGCCCAAATATGACATTATAAACCTTTGAAAAAGAGGAGTTTGCACTTGCTCGGTAGAGTAACTGCTAAAATCTCTGAAGTTTCATAGGAGCTCGAGTCTCTAACAGCTCCTATGCGTGACCAGACTATGTGCCACCTCCAGAGTGACTAGGCATAATCCAAGCCCAGAGCTACGGAGGACTTCCCCTGTCACAGTTGCTGCTGGTTGCTCCAGGCTCGGTGGTTCCCACCTCCAGAACTAAGAGCAGGGATCTTTGTCTCTCCTGTGTTGTGAATAACCTCTCTGCTGGCCTGGAGAAGAAAGTCACCAGATTAAAATGCAAAGGGGACTCAAGTTTTACCTCAGGCATTTCAGAGGCAGGAAGTTGGAATAGATTGGGACAAAAAGCCTGAGGAGCAAAGACTGGGCCTGGCTTGGCAAGGAGACCAGATCGGGGAACTGGGAAGGGAAATATAGGGGGAAATGGGGAGATAAACGTGGTGTGTGTGGGGGTGGGGAGGGGAAGGAACTGAAAACAGGAAGGGAAACTGGGACTAGGAATGAAAGATGGGTGGAGAAGAGGTTAAGGAAGGGAAGACAGTTTGGACAAAGAGTGGAGCTGTGGGGATTGAACTGGGACTGGTTAGGCAAGGGGATTGTGACAAGGAAATGGGGGAGGTGAAGACACCAAGAGTGGATGAGAACCTGGGACTTGGAGCCAGTGGAATGGGGAAGCATCTGTGGTTATTTGTCTTGTAGGTTTTGGGTGATCCTGTCAGAAGATTGCTCAGCTTGGTCCACCACCGAAGGGACTCTTGTACATGTTGTGGTACCACTACTGGCCTGTGAACGCTGTGCTTTGCTGGGATGTAAATCATGACTAACCAATGCTGGAGGCAGTGAAAATGTAACCTTGCGTTTTGTACCACAATGGTGGAGGCAGCCATGTGGCCCATCAGTTGTAAACAGACGCATGTGGGAATCGTTGGAGCCTGCATCACAGTACGTACAAGCTCTTGGATCACCGCAAAATGTTTCGTCGGTAGGTAAGCACGTGCCATGGTTGAGTCGAGCCATGCACCTATAAAAATCAGATCTTGAGATGGAACCAGTGATGATTTTTTTTTACATTCATGAGAAGGCCCAGAGATGCAAACTTATTGGACACTGTCTCCACCATTTGACATGCCTCCATAGATGTTGTGCCCCTGACACGACAATCGTCTAAACAGGAGAATAATGTCACTCCCGTCCTGTGTAAGTGGACTGCCACCATCACTAAGATTTTGGTGAAAACCCTGGGGGCACATGCCAGACCGAATGGTAGTATCTTGTATTGGAAATGCTCGTCTCCCAGGCGGAATTGGAGAAAATGTCTGTATGCCACATGAATAGCAATGTGGAAATAAGCGTCTTGCAGGTCGAGGACTGTAAACCAGTCTCCTTTGTTCAACGATGGAATAATAGTTGTTAAGGTCACCATCTTGAAACGGTATTTTTGAAAGTAGTGTCGCGAGAATCACTGGTCCGATGATGCATACCCAAGGGGGGAAGGACAGAACCAGGTGGACAGTTTTAGCAAATAAAGGATATTTATTTATGACAGTGATGAATTTATAGTATTTATTCTAAGATTTTTAATAGACCGTGTTAATAATGAATTTACAGTATTTATTATATTTATTCTATGATTTCTAGTTAAACGTGTCAGAGATAGAAGGATGGGAATGGCAAGAGGAATAGTCTCTAGTCTAAAATATCCAGCTACACTAATTAAATAACAGTGATAACTACAAACTCTATGTACTACCCAAAACAACTACAACACTAAGCTTATACAACAAGAAAAAATCAAATCATACATACCAACTTACACAGCCCACGGAACATTTCACAGATATCGGTTCGGTTGCGAAGGCCTTGGTTATGCCCGAGAGTCGGGGGAGGTGGCTGGTCGGTTCATCAGGCCGGCAGCGCTTTGAAGTATACAGGAAGGCACACGCACGGTGGTACGTGTGTTGCGAAGACCTCCTAGAGCAAACTGTGCAATGGGTATTTATCCCCAAATCTGCACATCGCTTTCCCGCGCTTACATATTACCATATATGGCCCGATGGTCACCAAGTCTGTGTCCCAGGGGTTGGGTCAAAACGGTCAGGTTTCATGCGACCAGGTAAGCCCCGCAGTTCTCACGCCAAGGTGACGGGTGGGAGAGTCTGAGGCGATTTTCCCCTTTTCACACCTTCCCTTTTTCTAAAGGCAATGGTATGCAGGAAGGGTGCGGCCATTTTCTCCCAAGGAGTACTGCAGCCCACTATAGCAAGAGCGGCCTGGCCAAACTTTTTTACTGGGGGGGGGGGCGGTTTCTTCTCTAACAGGTAGCAATTCAATTTTTGAAGGTCCAAGATCAGTCTCCATCCTCCTGTCTTCTTTAGGGTGAGAAAATATTGGGAGTAAAAACCTTTTCCCCAAAACTGCTTGGGTACGCTCTCTATTGCCCCGATCGTGAGCAAGCACTGAACTTCTTGCCGTAACAGTTGTTCGTGAGAGGGGTCCCTGAAAAGGGATGGGGTAGGTGGAGTGGTAGGGGAGATGGAGACAAAGGTGATGGAGAGACCTGACTGTACAACTTCTAGTACCCATTTGTCTGAGGTGATGTTGGACCACTGGTGATAATATGATCTCAGACGATGGTGAAAAAGATGAAGGGATCTGTTTCCACGTTAACTATTGAAACTGGGCTTGCATCCTCGACAGGGGAGTCAAATCTGCTGCTTTGTCGACAACTGATTGGACGAATTGTTTTGCTGGGATTGCTTTCGCTGAGGGCGTTGTCTAAAACACTGATTCTCTAAGGTACAAGGCTGTTGTTTTGGGAAATTATAATCATACCGTCGTTGATAAGGGTAGTAGCGTCTATACCGGAAGGGAGGTGCATACATTCCCAGTGTACGTAAGGTGGCCCGAGAATCTTTGCCTGAATGAAGGACTTCGTCTGTGTTAGCTGCAAAAAGTTTATGCTTGTCAAAAGGTAGATCTTTGACCTTGCTTTGAAGCTCTCTTGGGACTCCTGTAGAAGAAAGCCATGATGATCTTCTCATGGCAATACCTGTAGCAGTGGCTTGTGCTGCTTTGTCAGCCACATCCATGGAGATCTGCAGTGCAGTGCTACATGATGCATAGCCTTCGTGCACTATTGCCATTAACAGTGGTTTCTTAGTGTCTGGGAGATGTTGTAATAACTCCGCTAGCTTTGAATAATTATCGAAATTATGGTTCGATAGATGGGCTTAATAATTTGCGATGCGTAACAGAAGTGTGGTGGAAGAATAAACCTTTCTACCAAATATGTCTAATTTTTTATTGTCCTTATCTGGAAGTGTGTTTTTGTACTGTGGCACTTTAGCTCTATGTTGCGCTGCATCAACAACACTCGAATTAGGTTGGGAGTGATTGAATAGAAAATCCAACCCCTTACCAGGCATGAAATATTTTCTATCGGCCTTTTTACTTGTAGGTGTAGCCGATGCTGGGTTGTGCGATATCTCATCCACCAGTTCCATAATTGCCTCGTCAATCAGTAAGGTGATCTTCGCTCACTGTTGTGGGTGAAGATTCTTTAGGAGATAGTGCTTTTTAATCGGGACGTCTGTCAACTGTATTTCTTGAGTGCTTGCTACCCGTTTGAACAGGACCTGAAATTGCTTCAGATCATCTGATGGAGACATGTCGCTCAGGAATACCACCTCGTCCGGTGATGAAGAAGAACAGTCAGCTGGGGAAGTCTCCGGCTTAGGGTCTTCTGCTTTAGACAGCTGCCCCTCTTCTGGTTCAGATTGGTCATGCTGCATGGATGGACTCTTCGATGGTGGAGGTGAGTGTAGCTGTTGTGATTGTTGAGGTAAGTATTGCACACTTGGTGACCTACAGTTACAGGAGGACTCCTTATAAGATAATGGAACGTGGTCGTGATGGGAATGACTGTCGTAGTATCTACGATGATGCCCGTTCTGAATACGATGGGGAGGGATGATGTAAAGAGCGTGCACTGCTATGTCGTATGTAATAGACACGACGTGGAGAGCATTTAATGGATTCGTGCCTCGACAATCGTCTGGGTGAACGAGATCGTGAGTGGGACTTTTGTGCTTCTAGGTACACTGTGTCTCTATAATTGCGTCATCTGTAGGTGACATGGACGGGAGAAACACTGTATCCACGGTACTGCTGATGTCTTAGCAGAGAGGGGGACGGCCCCAGAGAAAAAATTGAAGAGGCAGACCTCTCTCTTGGCCAGTGCTTTTCTAGGTGCTGAGGCACTGACAGTTTCCATGGCAACCGGGGAGCTTGGTGCTGGGTAAGAGCAGATCAGCACTGGGGAGGTTGACTGCAGCTGAGATGCTGTCGGTGCTGGCAGAGTGCCTGGTGCCGGTGTTGCTGCCAGTGCTGACGGCGCTGGGGCTGGCACGGGACGTTCTCACACCGCCGAGGTCGGTGCCGCTGATGCCGGTACTGGCTCATTTGTCAGCTGCGGCACCAGCGCTGATGTGGAAGGCTGCGCAGCTGAAGCTGGTGCCGGCTTATTAGTCAATTTCAGGGCCGGTGCTGATGTCGGGGCCGAAGCAGCCTGCGCTCCTTGCAGCGATGGTGACTGTTTCATTCTAGGTCTCGCAGAGAGTCGGGACCTTTCAGAGGACACTTTAGAGGCTGAGGACTTCTTATAAGTCGCTGGCGGGAGGGAGTACGTTGGAGACAGCTTCATCTTTTTTTGAAACAGCTGACCCAGGAGAAGCTGCTCTCCGCTTGAGATTAGAGGACTTAGTAATGGCTGTGGCAGGCATGCTATCAGGTTGCAATGCCTTGCCGAACACCATCATCTTGATCCTCATTTTCTGCTCCCTCCGTGCTCTGGTCATGAGCTTACAGCAGTGGGTGCACTTCTGTGGGACGTGTGATTTGGCCAGGCACCGAATGCAAGCCTCATGGCCATCAGAAGCCAGGATGGTTTCATGGCAAAGTGAACACTTTTTAAAACCAGGGGACCCTCGCATTGTCAAAAGGACAGTAAATGTGGCTGAGTACTGACCCTCCATTCAGTCCCTGTCTGCTGTTGCTTGGTTGATGTCAGTTTCAGGTGTGTGTGTGGGTTATTTTTTTTTTTAAACTATTAGCCATAGCGGCTTCCTAAGTACTTCTGAAGAGATTTTTTTTTTTTTTTTTTTTTGTGAATGAGAGATAAACTAAGAACAGGCACACAACTAACCAGAACTTTTTAACTATTTACAGATAAAAATAACTAAGGATCAGTCTCTTGAAAGAGAAACTAAGAGAGAACAAGAGAGCTCTGGCCGCGACCGGAGGCCGCTGAGAGGAAATGACGGTTGCTGGACTGCATGCGGCTGATCAAAGGCGCGAACAGCGCTACAAAGAAGACGCACATGCATGGTCTGGCGGAGCATGGCTATGAGAATTCTCCGAGATGCAGCGCTGGGACGGGACCCGACACCAAGAGAGTGGAGCACTAACGGGGCCACTCGAAGAAGCAGCTTATTTCTGGTATTTTCTAGCCTCTGAGTGCTTGATTTTTCAAGTTTAATAATGTTCTTTTATTGTAGCGTCTTAGGTGTAGCTAAATCAGCTCACAAGGGATCCCATTGCACTAAACATTGTACAAACATATAGGTAAACAACAGTCCTTACTGCTAAAGAACTTACAATATAAAAGAAAGTATAACAGGCAGATGAGTCAAATAAGCAAACTATGAGAAAATGGGTATAAAAGCAAACTAAAAACCATCACAATTTAGTCAGGAGGAGTGATCACATCTCACCAGTCTAATTGTTACCAAATTACAGTTTACTGTACGTATTACATAAGAAACACTGGGAGCTTTTCCTACGTATAATAGGCAGCATGAGAGAAAGTGTAAGCAAGTGTAAACATGGTAATCGGTAGAAGTGACAACTGAGCAATGGTCTCGCTAAGGTTTTCAATCCGTGAGCAGAGTGAGTTTTGTCTTATGCATTAATACTGAAGTTATGTGCGCTTGCTCGGATGTGTGCCACTGTGGCATCCAAGTTATTAACAAATATCTTCTCTCTATATTTTTTAATGTTATGGAAGAAAGAACACAAAAACAAGGGATAATTAACAAGGTGAATGACTTTAAATGTTTATTTAATATGAAGTCAAATAAAAAGAAAATTAATACTGCAAAATTTTCAATAGCCAACTTCCTCCGTTTATAGCCCTCTCCCAGAGCCTCCCTCAGGCGGGCTTCCTCCTCAATTAAATCTGGCTCTCCTTTCACGGAATTATGTTAATTGGTCTTTCCAACTAACATTTCTGAGCTTAAAAAACAACGACTAGTCTAGCAGCACCTTAAAGACGAACAAAATATGTAGATGGTATCATGAGCTTTTGTGGGCACAACCCACTTCTTCAAATGACTGAGTATTAAAAGTCCAGATCCAAGAATAAGTAAGGGAATGGGGGGGAAGGGAGGGGGACCAGAGGACAGGAGAAAAGAAAAAAGAGGAAAAAAATAGTGAATTGGATTGTTCAAGTTGCAAGAGGCTGATAAGAACAATTTGCACCTCTATAAGTACCCTACAAGTTCAGAGCTTGTGTAGGACACAAGCTTGGTGATGACATCAGTGCTGAAAGACTCTGCATATGTAGTATATTTGAATACTCTTGCAGCTTCTATCCAAGCACTGTTGGTTCAAGTCAAGCATTTGCTAATTAGATCTGGCCTCAAGAAAAGCCTTTCCTATGATTGCATTAACCCTCATTATGACAAGTCCTTAGTGCCAGGGGCACCCTTTCTAAACCAAAGAGCCAAACTACATCAAAATTCAGAACATGTGGTCAACAAAGAGCCATATAAGAATGCCCATTTACATGACTGAAAATATACAACTTAATATTATTGCTAATTGATATAATGGGAGCTGGATGACAGGAGAGAGATCGCTTGATCAGAACCTGTTCAGTTCACTCCCTCTGGGACACCTGGCATTGGCCACTGTCGGCAGACAGGGTACTGGGCTGGATGGACCTTTGGACTGACCCAGTATGGCCGTTCTTATGTTCTTAATGCTTAATAATAGTATAAATGAAACATTGTACTCACAGACTTCATTTAATGGGACCTCTGCTGCTGCATCTTTTCGTACATTTCTTTGAAGTTTACATCATAACTAGTCAAATCCAGCTTCATGCACACATTCAGGCTGTCTTCTGTCAATCTAATTGCAGAGGGATGGGAATATGAGAGGTTCAGGACAGTGTGTTCAGGTGTATGATGGGCTCAGGGTTGGTGTGGGTGTGCAGGAGTGTTATGATTCTGTGGCCATTTGGGGACTGGGCCTCAATTGGGAGCTTGTTAGCCAGTCTTCATTTTTAGATAAAGGAAAATATATTAGGTTTCAACATTGTCTTTATTTATGGCAGGAGTGGGAAACCTTTTTTGGGTTGAGGGACACTCAACCACAGAAAAATCAGTCGGGGATCACACAAGTGAGAAGTAAACAAATCCTTCCGAAAAAGCTCAACTCCCACTCATGTGGCCCTAACTGACACCTGGCATGCTGCAGGGAGGGGTAGGGAGGACTGAGGTTCAAGGCCTCAGGTCAGATTTACTCTTCTGAGGTTCCAGGGTTAATGGATTTTGTGTCCCCACGCCCCGAGCTCTGGGAAACGGCCAAAAATGTGGGGGTAAGTGTGCAGAACAGGGCTGTCAATAAATGTGATAGGGGTGGGAGTGCAGGATCTGGATGGGAGATGGGGTATAGGAGTGGGTGAGGGTACAAGTTAGGGTGCAGGAGCAGGCTGGGAGTAGGGTGTCTGGTGGGGAGAAGGGGACAAAAGCAAGCTGTGGTCGGGATGTCTGGCCAGGGGGCAGGAGCAGGCTGGGGGCAAGAGTGCCTCATCTCAAAAACAAAAAACAGGACTATGTAGCACTTTAAAGACCTGTACCATGAAAGCAGCAACAGGCCTAAAATCTAGTGAGCAAGACTTTGGTTCAGTAACACAGGAGCCAAGAAAGAAGCCCTATTGATAACTGTGTAATTGTATAAGTTAGGTAGAGCATGGAAAGACACAGGGAGGCACTGGATACAGACTGTAAGCCAAATGGGAGTAGCGGAACATCTTAATAAGAAATATCTTGGTATAAAGACTACCTAAAAACTAAAGTACATACCGACCTAGGTTCAAGGACCGGGTCAAGACTGACAGCATGAAGGATAGTAAGTAAGCCCCCCTTCCATAAGGTGAGGGGTGGTATCTAGGCAACAGAGGGTGGCAGCCTGGTACGTAAAGTGATGTAAGTTGTTTGTACCTGTCAAGAAAAGGACACTGCAAAGGGTGCTCTCCAGCCGACCTTGGTGGGGAGCACTAGGTGCCTGAACAGCAGGTGTCATTGCTTAAGAGATCACCAAGTGCCCGGGGTCTAACGCTAGATAAAAGGAGTGCCGATAGTTACGCACGCAGCCAAAAGTTTATCACCACCGATGGAGTAGAGGTCCTGTCAGGAGCGCGCCAGGATGACCCTGACACTGACAGTTCAGACCACCAAAGGTACCGAGGTACAGAACACTGAAGTACAAGTTGCAGGAAGCGGTGTACATCTGTGGCCAATGGGAACTGAGATCACCTGTACCTTCAGAGGTACAGGTAAACAAAGCGTCTCGCGGCCAGTTAGTTGCTTGCCCTTACAAGCCACAACCCAGAGTTTGAAACCTTTGCTCTAATACTAGTAATTATCACATGATGTTAGAAGTAGGCAATTTTTGATGGTGGGATCACTCCAATATTTTGGTAAGTGGGTCAAGGGAACTGGGGTATGGGGTCTGAGAGGGAGTTTGGGTGAAGGAGGGGGCTGTGACCTGAGGCAGAGGATTGGGGTGCAGAGTCCAGGAGGAGGTAAGGGTGCAGGAGAGCATTCTGGCCTGGGAAAGGGGCATAGGAATTGGGTGTGGGAAGCAGTGGGGAGCCCGAGGCAGGATCTGGCTGAGAGGTGCTTACCTAAGCATCTCTTAGCCAGGAGCACTCTCAAGCAGGATTCCCTGCCTCTGAGCAGCACCCAGCTGGCTGTTCCATGTAGCTCTCTGAGCTGAGAGAGTTTGCTGGGGGCCAGTGCACAAAGACTCCTCTCTCCCCCCGGCAGTGCAGAGAGATGCAGGGCACGGCTAGCTGCTTTGAGTGGTGCTGCTGCATGCTGCAGGGGCAGGCTGGATCTTGCCCACCTTTGTGTTAGAAGAACAATCCCAGCAAACGAAAGGAACAAAGCTTTCAGCCCCTCCATCTGAATATTTTCCTTTTTTTTTTAATTTACCACAGAGTAGGACAGGTAGTAACTAGAAAAGAGGTATTTTAAAGCCTCATTTTCTCATATGGCAGTAAGACTGGATTATAAGTGCTTATTCTTAAGGCAAAAAGCATTTAGATAGGGTTGAGATCCCTTACCACGGATCCCACACAGAGCAATAGGAATGCCTGAAAGCTGGAAGAATGGACCTTGTGATGGTGTTGCAGAGCATATAGCAGTATCCAGAATTCCCATCCTCCATTGAGTACATGAATTAAATGGGGAGAAAACTGAGATCTTAACATGAATTGTCTGGATTCAAATATCTCAGGAGATATGCAGCAGGGAGCAGACGATCTCCTTTTGGTACTTCCTGCCTTTGCTCTTGCATAGAAACCATTTCATATCCAGTGAGCCACTTCACAAGCGGAGATCCCAGGTATGCAGTTGCACCAACATTTGACAATTTTGTTTGGCTTGTGGTGATGCATGGAAATTTGGTTGGGAGATAGCTCTACAAGCCTTATGAGGAACCCAGATCTGTCCTCATGTGGGGAGCACTAACATTAAGCCATCTTGGCTCTCTGTGACTTTAGCCTTGAGAGTTTACAGAGCCTTGATTGATTCCATAACTCAAAATCCGAAGAAAAAGAAACCACTGAAATGCCGCAACTCAGCTGTAGCAGTTTGCTTCTGCAGCTCATGGACTGTTGAATAGTCTTCCTGTTATGCTTAAAAGCAGCACACATGACCTTTTTCAGGGGGATAAGGCAACATGCTACATTTATTGATAATATAACCAAGTAGCATATGCATTTTTAAACACACCCACATCCACCTGCTGATGGAATAGTTACCAGTCTGTTGCTTGGCCCAACCTACCCCCTTGTCAGGCCTTAATCAGTCACTCGGGCATCACAATCAATCTTCCTACAAAATATGCTTATCCAGAATAAATTGTTCTCCCAGTCATTTGATATTTATATGCTGATGGCCCCTTGGGGGTGTTGTCCTTCTGGCGAAAGTTGTTATCGATTCCCTATGAAGGGGTGCTTGCCGCTAACTTCAAGGTTCATCAATCTGCCCCCAATAGTCTGCGACTTAGTTGATAATTATTTGGTGTTTCTGTGTCTGCAGCCCCTCCTCTGACCATTCGAGCATGCAGTGGCCTTCACACTTCTCTCTCCTAAAACATTCTCTCATTCACACAAACAATACATTTAAGAATTGCAGCATGGAACAAAGGGGTACTTCTGGTCACTTTAACAAAGTCTTTCAACATTAAACTTATCTCTACTACAGGGCCTTGCCTAATATTAACATCACTATATATTACAACATTCCATCTCTTCACTTCAACATGCTAACATCAAGCAGAGCTGGAGCTAAGTTAACAAAGCTGCCTGGCCTGTCTGAGGCCTACATCTTGTATTTAAGTTTAATCCAAATTTTTTGCTATAACATACATTTATTATAACTGACTTATTACTTACAAAATTCCAATTCCAGTGCTATATTCTCCCTAAGAAGTAAAGCACCACGTCCCATTTTCAATTCAATGTTTTGGAAGTTTCTGGTATATTATTTTTGCCTTTATAAGATTTCAATATTAGGTTGTGAGTGGCCTATGGATAGGCAGAATGTTTATGAAAGTGTATTATTTTTATTATCTATGAAAAAAAAGTGTTTTAAAATATACCTGATGAGTTCTGAGCTGCATTTCAGAGGATGATTTCTAAAACTTTATTAATAATAAAGTTAATATATTGAGAGAGAACTGGAAGTAACTAAGTTTCAGAACCTTTCTGTAAGCACATAAGAGAAATAAATTTGTTTTTTTTAAAGAGAAATAAAATTGATACTTCGGCTGTTCTTTGGTACTTTAGCCTCTAATAATATACATAGTTAAAATATTGTTACAGTTAACTAATGCTGCAGCTCTACTGTCAATGAAGTAAAGCCAAATCACTTTGGGTATGTCTAGACTGCATCCCTCAGTCGGCAGAAGGATGCAGATTAGGCAGGTTGACATTGCAAATGAAGTGGGGGATTTAAATATCCCATGCTTAATTTGCATAAAATGGCCACCATTTATGACAACTCAGCACTGTCAGCAAAAAGAGGCAGTCTGGGGGGGATTTGTCGAGAAAGAAAGCCTTTTTCAGCAGATCCCTTATGCCTCCTGTAAGGAGGTTTACACGATCTGTTGAAAAAGGCTTTCTTTCTCTACAGATCCCCCTCTAGACTGCCTCTTTTTGCTGACAAAGTGCTGAGTCATCATAAACGGTGGCCATTTTATGCAAATTAAGCACGGGCTATTTAAATCCCGTTTCATTTGCAATGTCAACGTGCCTAATCTGCATCCCTCTGCAGACAGAGGGATGCAGTCTAGACATACCCTTTGGTAGCCTGTAGAGTCTAGTAAAGATTTTCATATCAAGGATAGGTTTAACACAAAAATTAAAGAACCAGCTGAATCACCACAAGGGAATATTTCTATATCAAATATGAGTCTCTCGCTGTTCAGGATTTTATAATTTCCACGTAATGAATTTGCCTGATTTTGTTTCTCTTTCTGACTTTGTTCCTTCTAAGCTGAGAATTACATTATCCATAAAGCTCATCTAAACTAAAAGGACACAAGCAGATTCATTCACACAGTCTTGAGGGGGGGGGGGGGGGGCAGAGGGAAGACCAAGATAAAAGATTTTAATGCATCTTTGCCCTACTTAGTCTTTCCTTAAATAAAAGATACATTAATAATTTAATTATATAATTAATTTTTTGTGCCTGTGTAATGTAGATTGTAAAAACAAAAGATAGAAGGCTGAATTTACTGTTCACCTTTTATGCTCCTTTCTTCCTTCTCACAAGAAGACTAATTTATCCCACTTTTGTTTACAATCAAATTCTAATAAACTTTTTAGTTTTAATATATTGGAGATTACTACACGGTTTCGATTATAAATCCTACTGACAATATTCTTTCTTTCCAATGATTTTTTTGATAGATTTCCTAAACAATTTTTTGGAAGGGACATTTTCCCAACATGTAAAATGAGTTTTGAGAGTAGGTACACATATCTATATTAAAGGGTTCTCTTGTCCACAATGACTAATATGACGACAGAGGACTCGTAAGAAAGAAGACTGTCTTGCTACAGCCTCAAGCATTCATAAGCTATACTTTCCCCTTTTGAAAGTAAAAGGGCCGTTGGACCCTACACCTCTTTTTTAAAGCAAATCCAGATCTTTCAGCAATATATTTGAAGCAGTGCTATTCAGAGTCACCTAACCACTGTGAGAGCCAAAATTCACTATGTATTTGTGATAAAAGCAAAAACGATGTCTCTTAAAATATCATGGGTAAACCACAGTGGCAACAGATGTTCACCCCCTACTAATGAAACTGTTGCAAGGATGAGAAAATTCTTTAAAGAAGGATACTTGATAATAAAAATTGAGGGGGGGAGGGAGAGCAAATGGCGCTGATTTAATGATTATTAAGTGCAATGTAAGTTATTACCACAACAATTTTTAGGGTGGATCCATGAAAGGACACAGTTTCAGTGAACAGAATTTCTATGGTGGTAATTACTAACAATAACGAACGCACAGGAGTATACCACAGGTGGTAACTTCATTGTAGAGAAATAATTGACAGACCATCTATATTGTATTTATCATATTTTAATTGTAATAATCTGATTTTGTGTGAGTGAACTTTTCAGTCTTGTTCCTCAATGGATAAACTGTAAAATAATAAAAACCAGGACATGTTGTAGAGAAATTAGCTAGTTTTTTAATATAACTGTAGTACAGAATGTTTAATTACAGCAGGACAGTGCTTCTAGTTAAATAAAATTTAAAACCTTTATTTCCCCCAAATATAAAATTACTAAATTAATGTCTGAAAAGAACAATAATATGGTAAAAGCTTTAAATTACACCACCATTTAACAGAATATGATAATCTATTATATAGTCCATTGCTTTGGCAAAAGGGATGATTTTTTTCAAAACAGTGTATAAACCTAACATAGCAAAGACTGTATACATCTTCATATTGCACTTATTTATATACAAGAATACACAAAACTGTATATATAGTGTGTACTTGGATGAGGACAAATATTTCACAATTAAATTTAAAGCAGAAGGCTCAAAAGCTGGTATGACTATTTAAAAATTGGTTAGAAACGTAATATATTTATGTACAATATATTTGGACTGTATTAACAAACAATATGTACAAATCAATTTACCACTACTTATATTTTAGTGTATCTTGTTGCTTGGTGTTAATTAATACAGACCTTTGGTTGTACTAAATTTATCCATCAGCTTTAAGCTGACATACTTTCAATATACTAGTAAGGTATAAAATGGAGCAAAACAATTTGTCAATGGTACAAAAGCTACTAGTGTTAGTTCCATTCAGTCCAAAAAATTAGTGTGTCTATCTAGTCTCAAAATATTTCTTGACCTTGGAATTAATCTGTATGTGCCATACATAATAGAACACCTGAATATTATGTATCTGTAAATTTACATTCCACAACATCTTTTTGTAATGTGCCATTCACTTTAATAATACTTTCCAAGGAAAAAATAAAATTAACTATCATAAAAATTCCCAACACAGACCTCTGCAAAGACATTATGAAAACTTTTAATATTGCCAGCAAAATTTAAAAATGTGTGTGCCGCTATTTGTTTTAGAAGTCTCCCACCACTATTATTTATTCCTAACTGTCCAAAGGTTTAGTGTGCTCAGTGCTTTAGTGTGCTAATTTATATGGCTTGCAGGTGCCCAATATTTAACTTCAAAATCATCCTGAGTTTGCAAATAATACAGCAAATCCATGCATATACTAAGAAAAATTATTTTCCTTTACAAAACACTCATGCAACTGATGAAGAACTGGGAATCCCATGAACTGCTGTGCTTGTTGGAGTTCCACTTATGGCATTGAAAATGTGTAGTGAATTAGACATAACACTGGTCTTTTCTTCAACAGGAACAATCTTAAATGGAAATAAACAGAGATATAACTTCACCCAAAAACTGATCAATAAAACAGTGCACTATTTTCAAAATGTACTATTTATATAGTCCATTTCTATTCAATTCAATTGCATACAATTGTCTTGTTTGTGGAGGTAAACATTATTATTGTATTCTTCCAGTATTGCATTGAATGTTAAACCTTGCTGTAACTTCTCAATATACCTCTCTAATTAAATGGTTTTCTTTCTGGCTAAGATTCAAACAGCTCACAAGTTAACAATGGCAATTACTTCTGAAGAAGAATACAATAATCAAATCTCAGCTCGTCTGGAAAAATGTAAATGCAGACCAGGGTGTGGGCATTATTAAAATGAAAATTTGCAGATTATTCACTTCTCAGTCAAACACAAAATATTTACTCTTGACTGCTGGCAGAGAAAGAATTATGGACGATTAAATGATAATTATAAAAATACTAATACAAAAGCTTTTCTAATCATTCAAAACCTTTGCTGTGCTTTGCCACTAGGACTGTTCTTTTACCATTCTCGCTCTGAGACTCGATTCCATTTTTCCTAAACAGCTGGGTTATATACACATCCCATCAGTATGGAACAGCACATTCCTCAGAATGGTGTCCATAGACTGATTTAAAAAAAGGATCTTACACAGGGAGAATACTCTAAGTTCACAATATACTTCAGATGTGGGGAAAAGATGAAAGAGAGACAAAGGCTGTTCATAACTATGTTATAGCAATAAAAGGGATTATACAAAACTAGACAGAGACCCTGAAATAAGAAAAAGAATATTACCATCCCATCTGATCACGTTTGTGAGCAGCACAGTAAAGAAAGAGAAATTTGTTTAGATTCATTTATATTAAAAACCCCTCTTGATATAGCATTTGAAGTTTCTTGCAACCAACTGGTTATTCACTATAATAATAATTTAGGGCATCTTATATTAATTAGCTTTTTCATTGCCTGCAGAAAAAAAATAAATTGATGAAATGTTCAGTGAATTTATCAACTGTAGAAATAGGATACGGTTATATAAAATTTACATTTTAAAGACTTCAAAATGAATTGCAGACAAAAGGTGACCTGTGAATTATAATTTCTAATTAAAATTTTCTTACATTGTATTTTTATTTCTCAATATGGAATTTCAAATGTTGAAATTTAATATAAAACTTGTAACAAATGATTCATTTTGCTTTTAGGCAACATTTAGCTGAATTAGCACATTTTCTCATGTATCATACTTGTATAATAAGAACAAATTGGCTTATTATCACAGTAGTGTATATTACTCCAGCCTTACAATGTCATGTATCAGGGTTTATAATCACAGGAATGGAAACTGTAAGGAAATCAATTGCACCCTCATGTCTGTTCCTCAAAACATCTACCCCTCATGTCCTGTACTCCTCTCAATTCCATTTATTTAAATATCTGCTTAGTGCCTTTATAAAATTCTTCTTCTCTCTAATGTTGCTGAAATTTCTACTATCTTTCTAGATGTAATTGCAGTTTTATTTTAGATTTCTCAATTTACTCTATCCACCTGGCCCACATTTAAATTCTCATTAAATCCTACAGGTTGAATCTCTCTTTTCCATCACCCTTGGGACCTGGCTGGTTCCAAACCAGATAATTTTCTGGACCACGGGAGGTCAATTTTATCTAGCAGCATTACTAACACTTTCACTGCTTACTGGTCTGTTAGGCTGTGTCTAGATTATCTACATCCCTTTCGACAGAGGGATGTAAATTAGGCACTTTGAAATTGCAAATGAAGCCAGGATTTGAATTTCCCGTGCTTCATTTGCAAAATCACATTATGGCACTCTTTCAAAAAAGAGCTACTTCAAAAGTAAAACCGTGGTCTAGACAGGGTTCTTTTGAAAAGGGAAGGCTTTTTCGAAAGATTCTGTGAACTTTTGAGGTTTGAGACCGCGTGCACGCAGGGAGCCGCTTTTAAGCTAGCACCCATGAGCACTGGCTCCTGCCTTCCCATCCTGGGGGACAGGGGCCTGCGTGTACCTGTGCACATTAACAGATGGGCCCAGATCCATTGGTTAACCATAAAAATGATCACACTTTCATATACCTACTGTATACTCCAAGTTTCACCATAACTTCATATTATGACATGTCAAAAATGTTAATAAAAGACAGTTAAATAAAAATTTAAAGATACACTGATATAACATACAATTCTATGTATTTAAAATCTCACTTCCCTACAAGAACAAGAACTCATTATTGAATAGAATTCACTTTACAGAGCAGAAAACCCTTTGTATGAATAGATAACATTGTGAACAAGATTGTAAAATGCCAATCATAAAATGAAACAAGTAGAAAATGATTTTGGATAGAAAAATTCTGTAATTAATATACCTAAGAAAATCTTAGTTCACACTTCTACAAAATATTTGCTGCATAAAATATTGTTAGAATAAATATTTCAGAAGAAAATTTAAGTTTAGATACGATATATAATCATACTATGTATACTTACATTTCCTCAAAGACAAAAATCTTTAATGGATTTAAGTATTTTTATTTTAAAGAAATGTTGGTTGAAGTCAACAAAAATCCCCCTCAGCATTAAAAAGTGAAGTTTTAAACCATTTCCTCTCTATTAAATTGTTACTCTGTAACAATTAACATGGAATAATTTCAGCAAATTTTATGTAAGAAATGAATACTTACAGAAACTTTTGTACTGAGGTTCCATGTAGACTACTCATTGACAGTCCATTTTTAAAATACTGAGCTTTTGTTATATCTTTGTTAATTATTAATTAAAAAAACTAAATTATTTCATTTTCAGTAAATATGTTACAAATATAACAAATTTCAAATATGATAAATTGACAAATTAAAGAAAATTATGGTGTGATCTCATGACAGTATAAGAGTTCTGATGCAAGAGCAGAACACTGAAAAAAAATATTGAATATTTCCCCTATATCTTTGCTGGTGTGATATATAATATTTAGGATTCAGTACATACTTGTTCATGCATTATTTCCGAAAGTTCTTTTGCCATTTCTCTGTAGTTGGCCTTCATTTCTTCTTGATATTCTAACTGATCTTCCTTTATAAGTCGTTCATTTATACCCAATGCATGACCACAAGCCTCAACAAATTGTCTGAAGTTGCATAAAAAATAGAAAAGAAAAAAACATAGCATGTATGCAAAATCCAGAGGAGTGATGTCAAATGCTGTTGGTTAGTTTTAGTATACTTTGTAAGCATGTCAAGGGTGCTAGTAACATTAAAGTAAATGACCTAAAACACCCTGCTTAAAACATCAGTCTTTAAAAGTTATTCTGTGGACATTCAGACAGTTTACCTGAAAACTTCCTTCAGTAACTTCACTTTATTGTCTGGATATTTTTTGGTATTTGTGTCATCTAAAAAAGCTCTTGCATATGCTAATGGACCAGCATTAACCTAAAGCAAAAACAAGGAATTTTACATAAAGATGATGAGCTATGTTACCATATTGATTCACCCACCCACTTCTCTCAAACTGGTTTGGCTATTTGTTCTTAAGTTAATGTATTGTTTGTTAAAAGTACCGAACAGATAAAATAGGAAACAAAACTTCTCTGTTTATTCAACAGGTACAATACAGCAATACATTTCCCCATTTAAATGTGCTGAATACTGACCTAGAAGGTGCATTTGAAGAGTGGCAGCAAAATACAATCTCTGATAAGACTGCCAACACATAGGAAATTTGTCTTACTTTCCTATGGCCAGGCAGATGGAAGACTCAGACTACTGCTAGTGATCTGCTTATTTATTTCCATTATTTAAAAACAATCAAAAATTGTAAACACAAAATGCCTGTGCAAAATCATAATTGTTATCCCATTCACTCTCTCCATTTTATCTAGCTGCTGAGCCTCCTCTTAAAGCCGAAGATTGTAAATTCTTTGGCGAAGGCCTGTACAGTTTAAGACCTGACCAGACAGTAATGCAACAAATAAACATACAATAAAAAATATATTGTCTTAAATGCACCATGCTTGACAGTCTGTTACTAATGTATGGATCTTTCACCTGCAAGAATTCAGTCAGTGAGAACTGAGTGTCATCAGGGGCTCTCAAAGACCAGTCACATACATGCACTGAAAGTATGAAAAATGCTAGAGCAATAGTTAAGCTGTCAGGCTCAAGTAGTACAGATTGGGAAGTCAAGAAATAAGACCTGGGATAGGATATCATCACTACTGGGAGGAGAGATTGGTGATCTCTTCTACAGCTCCACTTTGTCAGAGTACCACAATCTTATTGGCTAATTTGGAGAGAGGTATTATTTGTTTCTTCAACTAGTTCAGGCAGTAGGAAAAATGGTTCAGAAAAGCAGGTGGAAAGTGGGTTAGGGACATGTATATAAACCCATTTAGCCATTTAGCTGTTGACTATTCCCAAAAATCTTAAGTTTTCTTCTTCAATACATAAATACCTAATTACATTTGACATGATGTAAACAGTCTTTCTAGGGATAGCCTACTTTCTGGGATATCAATTGAATACTTCCCGATTCAGAAGCTATTCTGAATTTAACCTGCCAGTGAAATTTAGTGTTTACAACACCATGTCCTTTGTGAAAACTCGTTGCCCAAGTAGTTCTGATGATTAACAACAAAACTTTAAAGTCATAATGGTCCCTTCTGACCCTAAAGTCTATGAGTCTGTGAGTCACTTCACAGGGTGGCTCGGGTGTGGGACTTTAGAAAGAATTCAACTTCTGCAAGAATTCTCACATGCTTACAGATGCATTATCTTAGTGAGTACATATTCTTGCCTAAAGAATTCTTCAAACAACGATGTAGGCAGAGGGAAAATTCTGTCTTGCTTGCAGATAGATGTCTGCATTTGGACTTTGCTTGCTCATCCTCTCTTTTTGAATGAAGACTGATGGTATCCATCACTTCATTCTCCAAGGCCTCCAATACATCTGGGAGAGAAAGATTCTCTCCTGTTTTTTTGGCTTGAGATTATCATGGTCCAGAGCTAAGTTTCTTTTCTTTAGAGGAGGAACTAATGTTGAAAAAGATCAGGATTCTTAGCTTTTTCTTTTCCGGCCTTTTATATATTTTTAAAAAAAGAGATATTCCACTGTCAGCAGATCACCAATTTTAGTTTTTTAAATACAAATGCGTTCTTTAGTTCCTTTTGAGGCTCTTGATAATTTCTCCCCTTGGTTTTTTGCATATATAATCTCTCATACCATCTTCAGGTAAAACAAAGGACAGGAATTTGCAGCATTCTAAGACTAATAAGATGGTCTATTAGGTGATGAGCTTTAGTGGGTCTGGCCACGGCTGCATCTCTATCACCATTCTCAGGTAGTTTCCTGTCTCAGCAACAGAGAGGAAGGCTAGGAGAGGGTGCTCTGCAGTCCAGCGAGGCTGTCTGTAGAGACCAGACTGCTGCTGCTTCTAATGGCATCTTGTGTATGTATGTGTTGCACATTGGCTGGAAACATCTCTTTAAACATTGTTTTACAATCAATCACGATTTTGTAATTTTCACATGATTATAAATAAAACAAAGGAAAAAGGAAAACCTGGTTTTAGAGATGGGCTGTCACCCTTAAAAGCTATGATGGCACAAATTCGTGGTTTCGATATAGAATGTGTGTACGTGTGTAACTAATACACATAAAGCCATGTTAAAAGTACCTCATTTAGATGTAAAGATAAAAATGCTGAAACTTCATGTATCATGTTTTGTTGGGGAAAGGAAAATATGAAATCTAGTGTACAGGTAGACAAAGGATCTTACCTGAACGCTGACACTTCCCTGTAGCTTTAGCTGCAATTTGATCATATCTACTTCAGCTGAAGAACAAAGCTGCCTGAGCTCTGCAACCTTCTTACTCATTTCATCAATTGCTACTTCAATTGGGTTTAGATCTGTATGATGCTGATACATTACAGGAATGCGCTTCTTCACATATGGGAAACAATGTATAGCTAGGAAAAGAATACAGATTAAGTAATCAGTTTGATTATATTAAGCTAATTTTAAATAGTTTACATGTTAGAAGAGTTTTTTGAGGAATTTTGTAAAAGGTTATATGCTTGTAATGAATTTTATTGCTACAACCATAAACCAAACAATCTTTTGTTACATAATACACAAACATGATGTTAAATTCACAAAGTAAACAAAATGAAAATGTTTATTCTCCAATATCTTTCCGTTATCTAGCCTTCAGTATTCTTTGTTAAAAGTATAAAAAAAGTTCAGTGTGTCCTTTTAAAACATTTCAGGATGGATTCAAAAGTGCTTAGATTGGTGTGATTCTATTACTACTGAAATCAAGTGTTAGCCAACTGAATTTCCTTGCTTTTATGGATTATCTATTTCCAAACACTGCTTAAATTAGCATTTTCCAAGGTTTTCAAAGCTGTTTTCCACCCTCTTTTCAGGAAAATGAAGCTAACAACAGCCCTTTCAACTCTGCCACATGGTGGTGAAGATTTACACATTCAAAGGCAAAGTGCCCCATACCTCAGGAAACTGTCTTAAATGATCAAAGTCTACAGTACAGTAACCTATGAATGACATATGTAATACTTCTTTTTAAAAAGTACTGTTTGTTATAGTCCTCATAGAAACACTATGTATGAGTCAGCATGTAAAATAATCATCCACTGACCTTGACATACAAGTGATCTAATTTATTGCAGTTCAGAAGCAATAAAGAAATCATGTGCTTAAATTAAACTTCTTTTGCAAAGGAAGGTATTTTTTGAAACATTAGATAATTTAATTGTTTTAGAGAAATATGAAAATGTACTCATTTGATAATTATACTGCATAATACGACTTTTTACCAAAGAATGTGTTATAAAACAGGATTATAAATTAAGTTGTTAATTTCTTAGCAAAACTTAATTATATTTTCCTTTAAATGATAGACTTACCCAGTGGAAAACTAACACTACTATACCATAATCTATTTCAGTCATTGCACTGGAGAATGAAATCCCTCAGGAGAAATATACCAATTTTT
The DNA here is from genome assembly GCF_052426305.1 of Pelodiscus sinensis. NCBI lineage: Eukaryota > Metazoa > Chordata > Testudines > Trionychidae > Pelodiscus > Pelodiscus sinensis. The sequence continues at coordinate 254,271,168 of NC_143052.1, read as the reverse complement.
TAAAAAGTGTGTTCATTAGATGTATAAATTATGATAAAATATAATATTTGCTAACTAATAAAGGTCAAGGACTTGATTCATAGAAGCATTTTGTAACATTTCCTTGTAATTTGCCTCTTACTTCAAAGGGGGTAGGGACCAGTACCACTGTATTAATGGGGTATGACAATATATTTTCCAGTACAGACAAGTATCAAAGATGTTCTCCAGTTAAAACAGGGAAGACCAGATATATGATTCCTGGATAAAAACTGAGTAGGAAATAGGCACAAATGTAATTAAAAATACTATGAAGGTCACCTTCAAAGAATCAGTATAAATTTTCCATGTCAAAGCTCTTTGATTCTGCCTTCTGGGTATTCCTAGCTTCAATACCAACATTTCTGGTCTATCAAATTCCAGAGCTACCTAAGAGTAGGGATGTAAGCGACTAGTCAAGTAACTGACTACGCAAGAAGGTAGTTTCTATCAGAGGCAGCGGGGGGGAAGGAGGGGCGGTAGAGCAGGAGCCAGTGCTGGGGACAGCTAGCTTAAACACCGGCTCACCCCAGCACAGTATCTGTGGGGGGCAGGGGAGGCAGAGGTGTTATGGGGGACTGGGTGCGAGCTGTGAATCAGCTGTCCTGGCTCACGCTGAGTGCTGACTGCTGTGTCTCTGCCTTTGAAATGTAGCAAGAGCTGCCTGTGGCTAATCAAGTAGTCAATAGAAATTCCATTGACTACTCGATTAGCTGATTAATCAAAATTTTACATCCCCAAGAGCCACATGATCTTGACCCAGTGGATTCGTCACTGGTCTTAGACATGAGAGTGGTGCTTAGTAGCTCTTTGATGTAGTCTTTCCTTGGTTCTAAATAGTAGACTGACAACTGGCATTAACAACTTCTTCTAACAGATCGAGGTTGAGGCAGATTTCTTACTCCCTTTGAATTCAAGGTGCTGATGATGGCCAGTATTTTAATTTGCATCTTGGCTCTCATCTAGGAACCATTCACAGTCATCAGTAACAGCATTATAACATTTTTTGATTGGCAAAACTTAAAGCTGGTGTTTTTATTGGGATCAGCCATGGTACTCGCTGGAAATGAGATACTATACTATTAATATAGAAATAGAGAATGGGTCAAACCTGAGTAGGGCCACAATGCTGCAGAACTAACAAACAATCTAACTTAAAAGCTAAAACCATAATATAGAGTTTCTCAAACTGTGGGTCCCGACCCCCTAGGGAGTCGCGAGCAACTTAGAGGGAGTTTGTGAGCAACTGAGGGGGTGGTTGCAGCAATAGAGAGGGGGGTCACGAGCAACTGAGAGGGGGACTGCGGTATCACAAATTTGAGAACCCCTGCAGTCCTGTCTTTTGTTTCAGCTAGACCAGACTAACATGGCTGCATCTCTATCGCTAGGATATAGTAAGGGCACTGACAGACAAAAGCATCAAGGACACTAGAAGGTTCTCACCTGCTTCTCCTATGGGAGATGACTAGAACACAACAGCAGTTGGGAAAGAGTTCCCTTTTATATCTTCCTGGTTAATATGTGGCCACAAGAGAGTTTGAGCAGACCCACTGGATGCTAATACCTGAGCATGTGCAAGCATACAAGTAACTCCAAAAGGAGAATCAGTTCCCAAGCTACACAAGTGTAGTTACTAGAATTGACCAGGAAAAAAACTTAACCCCGCCCCTCACAAAAACCCAACCAAATCCTGAAATTTTTGGATTTTTTAAAACTCTGAATCGGGACAAAAATCCAAAACCTTCTTTTTTTCATCCAACTGCAAGCCTACAATATTTGTTAATCCAAACTAAAATATGCTTCCAGGGGTCCCATGGAGTCTCAAGTTCTGGTGCTGAGGAGCTGAGAACGCAGGCTATCAAGGAGACAAGTGTGAAGACCAGGCACATTTCTGATGGAGGTTTGTGTCACAAATTTCACAGAAATTGATATGTTCTTTCAGAATGTTAGAATGTCTAAGAACTGGAATTTTCCAAAGGAAAGTGTTCCACTAGAAAATATCCAGACTGTTCAAGTAGCAAACCTAACCCTATGCAGTATTTCTGGACAAGAAGTAAAAAATACTTAAAAAGTAACATAGGATTCGTAAACTAGCTGACTGAAAATAGATAGACTGAATTACGACATTTGGGTTAATGCTCCTACTGTAGATCAAAGCCTAGAAAGTTGTTTAATTACCATAAATGGTCAGAATCCCAGGTTAATATTTTATTCAAAAGATACTTCTTTAATATTCCATACATATATAGTGTCTTCCATATGAAAACCACAAAGTATTTTGTAAGCATTAGTAAGTGGCTACATCAGTAAGATGTAGAGAAGTTTATTATCCTCATTTTAAAGATAGTAATTGGAAAGTTAAGACATGAATGACTTGTTCAAGATTATACTGGAAGTTCATAACAAAGCAAACCAATTAAATCAAGACTGAATCCTATGACATAGCCAGATCATCAGCTCTTCCAGTAACACAGATATCTTTGATAATAACTTGAGGCACTAAGTACGTACCAACACAATAAGGAACTTTTGCATCAGCTCAATCACAATCACTGATACTTTAAGCACATAGGTTTTCCATAGGTGTCTTATCCAAGCTCACAGCCCTAACTCATATGTGTAGAGTCCTACAAATCTGCAGATATCTGTGGGTATCCACGCCTATGGATGCGAATGCAGATATCCACAGCTCATTTTTGTGGCTACAAATGTGGATACACATTTTGTAACCACACAGGGTTCTACATATGAGGAGAACTCTGAGCCCTAGTTTTCACCTTATGATGTCCTGCATTATTACTAAATGTAGGTGTACATTGCATGTAATAAGGGTACGTCTACCCTCCATCTACACAAGCCGCCCATTATTTCGAAATATTTTTTGAAATAATGGGCGCACTATTTCGGCATCTCAGTAACCCTTGTTCCACAAGAGTTGAGGGATGTCTCGAAATATCATGTTATTTCAAAATTTGGCACTGTATAGATATGACAAATTTCAAAATAAGTTATTTTGAAATAGATTCGAAATAAGATATGCAATTTGCATAGTGCAAATTATGTATCTTATTTCGAATTTAGGGTGTTGTGTAGATGCACCCTAAGGGAGGTAACCACAAAAAATATTAATTTAAACCTAAAGGCTATATGGGATCCTATTCTTCTGCCATCTTCCTTCACAAAGCACAATCAGCAGTTATTGGAGTGTAAAATAATCACATGGCAAAATTTACAATCTTACAGAACAATATGCTTACAGAAACATAAGAGGACACTGTTACATTTTAAAATACTATCACGAAGTGTATGTAAAGTTAAAAGAAAAAAAATGTGTGTGGCCTAGACCTAATCTTTGGGCTTATTCTGCTCTAATGGCTAATATCAACAGTCTTGTTAGCATGAAATCCTTGGGATTTGCCTGGAAAAACAGAAGATATTATTCACTTACAGAATACCAAACATCAAGAGTTAAATTTAAAGACATAATATAAATAAAGCAATTATCTTTAAAAAGAGAAAGTCATCATACAATACCTGTCAAAATAATTCGTCGTTTACACTGTTCTTGCACTCCTCCTTGTCGTTTACCAGATTGAGTAAAAGGCATTTCAAACATAAAGCGACGAATATTGTGAGATCTTTCAAACTCAGTTTTTCTCTCTTGCAATTCCTTTTCTTCAAAATATGGCACTACATGTGTAACTTGTATATATGCATATTTTGAGTCCAAATCCCTGGGATTCACCTTTAGAAAAATAGAAAAATGTTTAATCACAACTATTTTGAGTTAATTTTCTATTTTAAATGGTACAGTTTTTAGAATATAAATTTGGCTCTGATTTTGCAAGTAAATCCCCACATGAAACCCCTGCTTTCCACTGATTTAAAAACTGAAGTACCTTCATTTATTAACTTAAATGTTACAGGCAATTTACAGTATAACATTAGTACATTTGTGTAGTTAAACAATTTTCTACATTTTGATAATACAAGACTGCAGGTAAGAGAGACATATCCAAGGCAGTGTCAACATAAGAACGGCCGTACTGGGTCAGACCAAAGGTCCATCTAGCCCAGTATCCTGTCTACCGACAGTGGCCAGCACCAGATGCCTCAGAGAGGGTGGACCGAAGACAATGATCAAGCGATTTGTCTCCTGCCATCCCTCTCCAGCCCCTGACAAACAGAGGCCAAGGACACCATTTTATCCCCTAGCTAATAGCCTTTTATGGACCTAACCTCCATGAAATTATCTAGCTTCTCTTTAAACTCTATTATAGTCCTAGCCTTCACAGCCTCCTCTGGCAAGGAGTTCCACAGGTTGACTACACGCTGTGTGAAGAAGAACTTCTTTTATTAGTTTTAAACCTGCTCCCCATTAATTTCATTTGGTGTCCTCTAGTTCTTCTATTTAGGGAACTAATAAATAACTTTTCTTTATCGGCCCTCTCCACACCACTCATGATTTTATATACCTCTATCATATCCCCCCTCAGTTTCCTCTTTTCTAAACTGAAAAGTCCCAGGCACTTTAACCTCTCCTCATATGGGACCCGTTCCAAACCCCTAATCATTTTAGTTTCCCTTTTCTGAACCCTTTGCAAGGCCAAAATATCTTTTTTGAGGTGAGGAGACCACATTTGTACACAGTATTCAAGATGTGGGCGTACCATAGTTTTATACAGGGGCAGTAAGATATTCTGGGTCTTATTTTCTATCCCTTTCCTAATAATTCCTAGCATCCTATTTGCCTTTTTGACCGCTGCTGCACACTGTGTGGAAGTTTTCAGAGAACTGTCCATGGTAACTCCAAGATCTCTTTCCTGATTTGTCGTAGCCAAATTAGCCCCCATCATACTGTACGTATAGTTGGGGTTATTTCTCCCGATGTGCATTACTTTATACTTATCCACATTAAATTTCATTTGCCATTTTGTTGCCCAATCACTCAGTTTGGTGAGATCTTCTTGGAGTCCCTCACCGTCTGCTTCTGTCTTGCCTATCCTAAACAGTTTTGTATCATCCGCAAACTTTACTACCTCACTGCTTACCCCTTTTTATTTAATTTGATTCTACATTAAATTTCGTCTAGATTAAATTTCGTTTAATTAAGATGCTACATTAACAATAGATTAAGTTGGCACAACTGAGTACTCAAAATGAGGAAACAGATACTGGTACTTCGTCTCTCTGACTGTTACAAGGATAATCTGGAAATAAAAAATTATTACGGTTATAAAGATCATGTGGAAAAATTTAAATTAAAACAAAACACCCTGAAAGGTCTTCAGATTATGAAGACTGCATGTATGACTTTGCACATGTCATTCTATGTTTGTGTCTCAACTTGCCCTCTGTAAAGTGTCAATAATTACACTTCCATAGCTCACAGTGGAATTGTTATGACCAGTGCTTTTCTTGTGATGGTACTGCCCGGCACCTTCAGTCAGAGCTTACCTGGAAAGAACAGAGCATACCAGCACCTCTGTACGCAAATGTCCAACATTTAAACCGTGTGTTTTAAAGGGGCTATGCTGGCCCCACCCCGGCTTTTTTTTAACTCAACAACTTTCCCCCTGGAGTACTGGCACTTTTTTTAAAAAAAAAAAACACACAAAAAAAGTCATAACCAGCACTTTTTTATGACCAAATATATATATATTTTTGACACTCATTCATATCTCTCACGCACCCCAATACTATGACAATAGGGATCAAAAGGGATTTTTAAGTACATCAGAAGCAGAAAGCCTGCTAAACAACCAGTAGGGCCCTTGGATGATCGAGTTGCTAAAAAACACTCAAAGATGACAAAGTCATTGCAGAGAAGCTAAATAAATTATTTGCTTCAGTCATCATGGCTGAGTATGTTAGGAAGATTCCCAAACCTGAGCCATACTTTTTACGAGACAAATCTGAGGAATTATCCCAGATTGAGGTGTAATTAGAGCAGGTTTTGGAACAAATTGATAAATTTAACAGTAACAAGTCACTGGGATTGGATGGCATTCACCCAAGAATTCTGAAAGAACTCAAGTGTGAAATTGTGGAACTATTAACTGTGGTTTGTAACCTTTCCTTCAAATCAACTTCCATACTTAATGACTGGAAGATAGCTAATGTAATGCCAATATTTAAAAGGTGCTCTAGAGGTGATCCTGGCAATTACAGATGAGCAAATCTAACGTCAGTACCAGGCAAATTAGTTGAAACTATAGTAAAGTATAAAATTGTCAGACATATAGATGAACATAATTTGTTGGGGAAAAGTCAACATGGTTTCTGTAAAGGGAAATCACGCCTCACTAATCTAGCAGAGTTCTTTGAGGGGGGTCAACAAACATGTGGACAAGGGGGATCTAGTGGATATAGTGTACTTAGATTTCCAAAAAGTGTTAGACAAGGTCCCTGAGCAAAGGCTCTTAAGTAAAGTAAATTGTCATGGGATAAGATGGAAGGCCCTCTTGTGGACTGATAATTACTTAAAAGACAGGAAACAAAGGGTAGGAATAAATGGTAAGTTTTCAAAGTGCAGAGCTAACTAGTGGGGTCCCCTAATGGTGTGTGACAATAGCTAGGAAATTCAAAATTAAGGCATTTTTTCAGAGCCATTATGACCCTTACCTCCTACAGCCAATATTTTATTCAGATGTGTGGCAGGTCTGCACACATAATGAGGACAGAATAGTGATGTTAGAAACTCAAGAGTCTTGATTTTCTAGAAATTCATAAAATGAAATCATGAAATTTTTGGGACAAACGTGTGCTTTACAAATAAACAGTCTTACTTTGCCAGAGTCCTGGATCATTTTGACGTTTTCTGATCCAAATTTGTCAGAATAGAGCTTGTGCAGTCTCTGAGAAATCTCTGAAAGAGGTGTGAGTTTAGGCTCTTTATAAATATACTCCTTTCCATCTTCATCTTCAAAAAATCCCTGTAAGAAACAAATAATTAGAATCATAGTAATTTATGCTTTTCAAGGCAAACTTAAATGTTCAATGTCACGGTTCAAGCAAAAGTAAAAATATCTATAAAAGCTATTAAAAGTAAAATCCAAGTTAAAAAGGTATCTATGAGAAAAACAGTGAATTATCTAATACAGAGTGAGTGCCCAGGTAATGAAAGCACACAACGTTACAAACTTATGAAAGGACTGTGGTAATTATATGATATGCTAACATTAAAAGATTTGGGATCAAAACTGATTTTTTGTATTATTCCAAAATGAATGGTTTTCAACCCTGTTTCACTTGCCAAAAGATTTATATCCTTGCCAGAAGGAATTATTTGACTCTCCACTTCAATAACAACTTACAAAAAAATAATAAAAAAATTGAAAAACAGTTTTATAGGGTTTTACATACTTTAATGTATAGTACAATAAAACCACACCTACTTTCTCATTTAAAAGCCTTACATTATATTAAATATAAATATTTGTGTGTTTGCACCAGTTAAATCCATCTGTTTTGAAACCTTGGTTGAAACAAATATAGAGATGAATGGTATGTGAAACAGGTGACTGCTTTAAAGCAAAAAGCCACGTCTGAGTTAATGTTTTAAAACAGAAAATAAATATTTGTCATAAAATGGAAACAGACAAAACAACAAAAGAAACAGAACATAACATGTATAAACACAGGCTACACTGAAAAGAATACCCACATCAAACTAAGCTGAAATGCAGTAATTTTTACTGCATTGCTTGCTTTTTAAGCAGCTACTGTAATTACCTCCACATCTCTTTCACTGTCTGTAAACTGGTATTGCTATAAAGTTATAAAAGACAACAGAATAAATTGAAGGTTATATCACTCAATGTAGTTTACAATCCTCCCCCCCCCCCCCAGTCACTAAACCAGGGCTACTCAACATGTGGCCCGCAGGCCAGCCTGTTTGTTTGTGGCCCGCAGTTTGGTTTGGGTACACGCAGCCCAGGCGTGGGAGCCAAAACAAAAAAAGTAGTCAATATAATAGTCTTCAGTTGATATGCATTTTAGTAGTTAAATTTCTGGACTGTCATTACTCATTAAAAGTGCGGTCATATGGGTTAAATCAGGTAATATTGCATTGTATTAATATCAGCAGAACTGACTTAAATGGGGCTTGCGTGTTGGGTAGTCTTGCCTTAATCTATGTATTCATGCCCATCAGTGTGAAAAGCTATTTGCATATATGTGCAACCACACTTAAGTTGTGGCCCTCGGCATGTGCTGTGAGTATCATTGTGGCCTCCAGAGCTTCTAAAGTTGAGTAGCTCTGCCCTAAACAGCCTGTCAGCCCCATAGACACACACACACACACACACACACACACACACACACACACACACACACACACACGCGAACGTACACAGTATTTGGCTACTGTGGCATAGTTTTCAAATATGCCCACTCAGCCATAACTTTTAATTTTGTTTTTTGAAGCATGCAGTGCTGATGCACAGAGAATAGGTGATTTTGTTTCTGTAAATAGCACTGATTGTTATTTTTGGAATTATACCAGCTTAGAATACATATAGATCTGAAAAGCAAACTTGCAAACCACACTTCAGAACCAAAGATGTTGCTCAAAAAATTACTAAGAATTATCATTAGGGAGAACTTACCGCAGCCTTAAGATAGTAAAAAAAAGGAAGAAAAAGAAAGAAAAAGCAGAAAGTTTACTGAGGAAGAAAAGGAGGAATTATACTGGAAATGACAAATCTATTAAACGAAACAACATTATTTAAGATGTTTAATCATTTCTACCAAAATAAATGTATCATGCTTTTTATTCTACAGAATCAATATAGAAATCAAAGGAAAATTGTGCATCAGGATATGTTGCAAAATGTTTACCTTTTTTACTGAATTTTATAGTTGAAAAGGTGATATTAAATAATGCTCACCTGTCCAAAAAACGCTACTCTGAAATAAGTGCCGAGTAGTCTTTTGCCTGTATGCATAACTTCTGTTACTTTACTGTATGCCCGATGAAGTGTGTCATATAGATGAGCCAGTCTCTAAAAAACACCACAGAATTTTGGAACAGCAGCACTTAGAAACAATACTTTCTATTTATTTTAAACATAAAAAGCTTCATGTAAAGAAAAAGCTCTTTTAGTCGCTAACATCAACTTTCTAAGAGAAAATGTATTAACAAGAAACAACACTACCATCACGTAGGATTTTAAAGCAGTGGAGTTAAGCCATCAAAGACTAGATTGTTATGTTCCTTCTAGTGCTCACTAAAGGACAATGCAGAAAAGGATTAATATCTTATTCCTTCTATGTTTTCCTCTTCGGATTCAGGGGAGAGTGCATGCGAGTGAGTGAGTGAGTGTATACGTGCAAGCAAAGGAAAAAATGGAGAGAATAAACTGATACCATCATAGCAATAACAGATTACTACCCTCCATATACTGGCTCAGTTGGTTTGACTGGCACATTCAGGGATGACATAGCCAATGCTTAATATCAAAATGACTATACTGGGGCAGACCAATGATGTATCTAGCTCCGTGCCCTGTCCTCCAACAATAGCCAGTGCCAGATGCTTCAAAGGGAATCAACAGAACAAGGAAATCATCAAGACATCAGTCCCAGCTTCTGGCATTATAGGTTTAGGAACACGTACAGCATGTCTGCATTGCATTAAAAAACCCCAGTTGGACCATGTTTGCAGACTCAGGCTAAGGAGCTGTTTAATTTTGGTGTAGATGTTTGGACTCTGGGATCCTCCCACTTCACAGGATCCCAGAATCAGGGTTTCAGCCAATCCTGAACATCTACACTGCTATTAAAAAGCCTTTTAAAGACCAAGTTTCTTAGCCTGAGTCAGGTAGTATGGACTAAGGATGTTAAATTGAGATTAATCAACTAATTGAATAACCGAAGTAATCTGCATCGACTATTCAATTAGTCAATAAGGGAACCTCCGCCTTTGAAATATAGCAAGAACCCTGCTTGGGCTCTTGTACATTTCAAAAGCAGGGAGCGCATGGCCAGTGGGGGACTGTTGAGTCCCCAGCTTGCACCAGGCTCTCCACAGCACTTCTGCTTTTGAAATGTAGCAAGAGCTCTGCTCTTGCTACATTTCTAGGTGGAAGTCCCGCTAGTTCCCCACTGCACCCCTGCCCCTTCTCCCCACAGAGACAGTGCTGAGGGAAACTGGCTTTTAAGCTGTCTACCCCCAGCGCCAGATCCTGTTCCCCTGCACTTTGATGCCTCTCTCTAATAGAGACAACAAGAGGTGGGGGAAAACAGCTAGTTGAGTCACTAGTTGACTATCGGATAAGCATTTGCTCATCGAATAGTTGTCTAGTTACTTACATCCCTAGTATGGACCAGTCACAGGTTTTTAACTGTAGTACAGCTATATCCCCAGAGCATAGGGTTGTATCCATGACCATCTTGGCCAATAGCCATTGATCAACCATGAACTTGCCGAATTCCTTTTAGAACCCAGTTGTTATTTTGGCCTTCACAACATGCTTTGCAAGAATTCCAGGCTTTGACTGTGCATTGTTTAAAGGAGCATGTCCTTATTTCAATTTAAAACATGTTACCTATTAATTTTATTGGGTGACCATGATTCTTATGTTATGTCAAGGGGTAAAAAAACATTTCCCTGTTCACTTTCTCCACACCATTCATGATTTATAGACCTCTATCATATGTCCCTTTAATAATCTCTTCTCTAAGATGAACAAGTTTTTTTAAACACTCTTCAGATGAAAGTCGTTTGGTACTCCTGATACTTTTTGTTCCTTTTCCAATTCCAATATCTTGCTTTTGAGGTGGAACAACTGGAACTGCACACAGTATTCAAGATCTGGGCATACCATCGATGTATAAAGGCATTATGATATCTGTATCTTATAATTTATCCCTTTCCTAATTGCTGCTGCACAGTGAGCAGATATTCTGAGAACTATCCACGGTGAATCTTTCTTGAGTGGTAATAGGAAATTTAGACCCCATCACTTTGCCTGTATAGTTGAACTTATTTTTTCTAATGTGCATTACTTCGCACTTATAAATCTTCAATTTCATCTGCCATTTTGTTGTCTAGTCACCCAGTTTCATGAGATTTCTGAACTCTTTGCAGTCATCTTTGGACATAATTTTGAGAAATTTAGTATCATCTCCAAATTTTGCCACCTCAGTGTTGACTCAATCTTCCAAATAACTTATGAATATGTTCAACAGCACAGGCCTTAGTATAGATTTTCCACTATTTTACCTCTCTCTCTATTATGAAAACCACCATTTATTCCTACTCTTCCCTCTGTTTAAGCAGATTCTAATTCCATCTTATTCAAAGACTGGTGAAGGACCTTATCAATGGATTGCTCTTTTCCACATCTGTTGACAACTGCAAGGAATTTTAATAGATTGGTGAGGTATGATTTCCCTTTACAAAAGCCATGTTGATTTTCCCCCAACATACGGTGTTTCTCTGTGTCTGATAATTCTGTCCTTTAGTTTCAAAGAATTTCTCTGGTACTGAAGTTAGATTTATTAACTCATAATTGTCAGGAATTTCACTGGAACCTTTTTAAAAACAAAACAAAACAAAAAAAAAAACCATTACCTATTCCCCCACCCATCTGCTGACAGGAGAAAGTAGAGAATGAGGGAGGTTGTACAGGCACATAATCCTTTCTGACATTTCTGTGTTATCATATAACTGGGACTGTGATCAAGCCCAAACTCATTTACCAAAGGTCATATATCAAGTGAATATAATACATCCCTCAATTTATATCAATATTGCATTTTCAATACTATTTATTATTACAGTAATGTGATATCAAGTGAATATTGAATAACATTTATGAAAAACAATCTTGAAAGTAATGGTACTAAATGCTAAAAATCATTAAGCATCTGCAACTCCAACTGACTTAAATGGCTGTTAAAGATGCTCAGAACCTCTTTGGAGTTGGACTTGTGTATTTGCCACTAGTTTTCAGTTGGATAAAAAACATTTGAAAGTAATTTAATTACACTAGCTTTTTATCATTATATGCAAGATCATGCACCACCTGCATATAAAAAGCTTTTAATAAAGACATCTGTTTTTGTCCATTGATTTTTAATTGGACACATAACAAATTCCAATGATAAAAGGCAAATACAAAACCATTTAGTTCTTCAAGGTGTACACGAAGCAGGACCTGTGCAAGCGAAAGACCAAAAACTTATGCTTTTAAATTAAACTTGCCACTTTAAATCTGAATACTTCAATTCAAATTGTTCGGATACTATATTATGCAGAGAGATTGATATAACATATGTTATAGATTCAAAAGGCTAGATTGTTTTCACCAATTTAAAAACAGAAGCATCTCAAATACCTCAAAATCTCTCCGTTTTTCATAAATGGGAATGATATGTTTGTAGATGTCAGCAATCAGTTCATATCGTTCAGCCTTCCAGAGTCCATCTGCACATTGCTCTAACAATTCCATAAGCACATCCTAAAGTTTTAAAGAAATACAATTTATTTATTTTACATTGTTTTATTATGTCTACAGAACAGAACTTTCCAAAACACAAGGAAAAGGGCAGTTTATTGAAAAAAGATAGATTCCCAAAACAAAACTATATAATGGCACTGTATTTTAAGACAGAACATTGTTTTAGAAAAATCCAATATAATAACAAAACGACAAATACCATTTTTGGATGTGACTATATACATTTTGAATTTATTTTGTATATCATTTTGTTTTAGAGAACTCCATGAACGTCAACATTCAAGTACACTATTCCCATGGAACAATCCAATGGACATACACTTAAAGGAATACGCTTTGCTCCGTGTAATATTTATATGCAGTCAAGCAAATATGTTTTATAATTGCTTTTCAGAAGCCATTTATAAAGCAAACATTCTGTTTGTGAAAAACATTATTTAACAAAAAGTCAACTGGATACCAAACATTGTTTAAATTTAGTTTCCATAAGGACAACCCAACTACTTATGTTTTCAGTACAATTATCTGCATTACAGTAATAGATACTCAAAAATATATGCTTACTAATGCACATTAGAATTTTATATGTCATATCTGAAATAAATGGCAAATAATAAGAGCAAGAAAGTTTAAGAAACTGAGAAATATGAGGAAGCAGAAAAGGCTACGTAGGCATAACATTCCTGGCTTTCTTTGTTTTATTTTTAACCCTATCTTTTTTGTTGCAAGAAGATTAGTCAGGACAAATAGTTTATGCACTTAAGCGTGGTAACATTTTGTACAACAATGTTTTCTATTCTATATTCCACTATACCTCTTACAAGTTCAGAACATTTAAAAATAAAAATATGGGTTACTTGTCATTCGAATGTCCAATGTTCATTTTCCATATATTTTCAAATGTAATATTATTACATTAAAATCATAAGCTAACCTGATCTAACATATTAACTCTATCAACTGGAATACCACATGCAAATTTGCAATAGTATAGTGAAGAGAAATTTGACAGAGTTTGGAGAAAAGCTACTAATGTAGAATGATAAAGGGTTTGTAAAAAAATGGACTAAGGAAATATTAAGGAAATGCATTGTGTGTAAAATGCAGACTCTAGTGATTTATGACTCCGGGATAAAAATTAATTCAGGACTTCTACAAGAGAATTTGTTCCCATAAATTTGCAATGACTGTAATGAAATTAGTACCTTAAAAAAAGTTTAAATATTAGAATAATAAACCAAATTTATTTCAGGATTGGAGGAATAAAATATTTTATGTGGCCAAATTAAAAATGGCATTTGTTTCATATGGATTAGTAGAATTACATATGCTAGCACATTTAAACGAGTAAACATAATTGTTACGTAAATGAAATAATAGCATATCATCAGCCAAGTATATAAGCTTTATTATTTAGCACAGAATTATGGCCCATATATTTTATTTCAAAAAGTGGTATTTACATGGAACTATTTTTCATTCTAAGCAGTTTCAATAACATTTGGCAATCAATTTTTCTTTCATTTGTTTATTTGGGTCACCATTTAATGTTCAGAGGTATTAGATATATAGTTTGCATACACTTCAATATATTAAATAGATGTATTGTGAAACTGGTAACTTTTTGACTATATACTATCTCTTTCATCCCATTTTGCTTTTCTATTCCCCTGGTCATCTGTAGACTACTTGACTAATGGACTATAACATTTAAAAAGGGAGAGACTAAACTTTAAAATTGCAAATATATTCTCCCTTACATCACCCAGATCTAATATATGTTATTCTAAATGAGGCTACTTTTTTGGGGCATGGGGAGAATTAGATAGGCCCAACAATGTGTTCTAACAAGCCACTCTAGGGCATGAAATCATCTTTGCTATTTTACTCTCTTTAGCTGTGCTTCCCATGCTCTGTCTTGTTGGAAGAAGAGTACAGAATCATCTACAGAATTTAACAGGAGCACAATCAACACCATAATCTTTAATTTGCTATCTGCAGACATCAGGATACATGATTCTGCAAGAATTGATATACATACATTTCAAGCACTTGCTTTATGTTGCCTTGATGTAGCATATTGTCTGAGTATTCCACTTGATATGGATTTTTAAATTGTAACTTTATAGAAGATGATGTCTGCGACTACCCAGGAGATAAAGTATATAGTGCAGGCAAATCCATGTTTATTTAAATCATTACCTGGGGCTTCCACCAGCCCCACTTAATTTCTATGCAGTTCCCCTCAGCCCACCCATGGTTTAGACTGGGGCGGGGGCAGCAGTAATTTTTGCAGGGGGTCCACAAATTTTGGTAGTGGTTGCAACTTAGCTCTGCTCCAAAAAAGACAGGGCCTCAGGTGGAAGGGTGGGGCCTCAGGCAGAAGAGACAGTTCCCTCTAGGTACCATGCACCCCTGGTGGGGGGGGGGGGTAGAAGACTTTGCATGCTCCCCCACCTCCAGATCATTAGGGACCTGGGGTGAGGGAGTGTGTAGTCATTAGCTGTCCAAAATGGCTGGTGGCTCCCTCTAGGCACTGTACCATATGTTGCAACTCATGTAAGGGTATGTCTACATTAGCCACCTAGTTCGAACTAGGGCGACTAATGTAGGCATTCGAACTTGCAAATGAAGCCCAGGATTTAAATATCCAGGGCTTCATTTGCATGTTCCCGGGCAGGCGCCATTTTTAAATCCCCTTAGTTCGAACGGACTGCCCGTGGCTACACGTGGCAGTCAGAAGTTAATCCGAACTAAGTCCTTAGTTTGGATTAACTGTTACACCTCATTGCAGGAGGAGTAACAGTTAATCCAAACTAAGGATTTAGTTCGGATTAACTTCTGACTGCCGCGTGTAGCCACGGGCAGTCCGTTCGAACTAAGGGGATTTAAAAATGGCGCCCTCCCAGGAACATGCAAATGAAGCCCTAGATATTTAAATCCCGGGCTTCATTTGCAAGTTTGAATGCCTACATTAGCCGCCCTAGTTCGAACTAGGGGGCTAGTGTAGATATACCCTAAGTGTGGGGTCGATGTCCAGGGCAGTTACTCCATAGGAAAGATATACAGTGATCGAATAAATGGCTTGGAAAAGGACTTAAAAAGAAGTCTTCATTAAAGGATAGGGGCAGTTGGGGACTACTGTGTTTGGTATAGCAGGGAACAAACTCCCAATTCTTACAGCCAACCTTAACCCTCCTATGAAGGGGCTGGATGGTAAGGATCTGGCAATGGATTTGCTGGAGGGACTGGGACAGAAAAAGAAGGAGAGCGTGTAGAAGCCTCTCACCCTGGCTATGGTAAGTTCCGGGCAATGGAAGGGACAGGCATGGAAAAAGAGAGGGAGGTGGTAAAAGTCCTCGTATTAGATACATACTTTAAATCGGTGTTTCTCAACCTTTTTTTATAAAGTACCCCTTAAAAAAATAGAAGTACCTCCAGTACCTACAGTTTTCAGACACACAACATTTTTTCTACCATTGCAAAACTTTGTTTAAACAACTTAACAGTAGCTGGTTGGGTGATGAAATTTTTGGGTGTAGAAAGTACAAAAATAATAAATCGCTGTAAAACTTAAAACAAAAATTCAGTTTTCTCCAAATTGCAGTTGTACTGATGCATCCCCCAGACTTCTCTCAAGTACTCCTAAGGGTATTCATACCACTGGTTGAGAAGCACTGCTTTAAACCACTAAGCCATAGAATTTACTGTTATCTTCAAATTCTAAATTAATTTTTTCAATCATATTTGTTGAATTTGTATTGCTCATCAGATGCTCAAAACTAAACACGCATCACTACTCTACAATATATGTTTACCTTTGAAAAATGTAAATATCAAAATCTGCTTACAGTGTACAAGTACTGATTTTTTTTTAAAAGCATGGCTCCATGAAGTCACGCTAACAAAGTATCTTTGGTTCTCACTTGTAATTTATAAAATCTGAAACAGTATGTATGTTAACCTTAAATGCATGAGTGGATCTGCTGCTCAACAAGGAGCTTGAAGGAAGTTTTACAGAGGTTGCAGGAATATAGTAGAGTCCAATTTTGGAAAAATATATCCGAATACACTTGTTACCAAGTCTGCTTCCTTAAAGAATCTAGACCTGACATTGGCATACCAGAGGCTATTTGGATCATACACAGATCACAATGATTAACCATGTATCCTCTAGTTTATAACCAGTTAATCTCATATTTGTTTGATCCAATCTAATATAAACTTTAATTGGACTGAATACAAATTGAATTTGACCAGGCCAGATCTCCTCACAGGTTGTAACAATATAAACTGAACTCTTGGCTTATTCCTGGTTCCATGGGAATACTGAGATATGAAGCTGAACTCTGTTAGGATGTGGTGACTCAATGGAAGCAGTAGATTTTTGGGGGGATGAGGGTGCATGAGTGTTGCTAAACGGGAGGGATACAGAAGGTACACTGGTAAAGTATACTAGCACATTTAATTATGAGACAGTTAGATTTGGAATGCTGCACAGATGACTATTGGTAAGAAATTCTTATAAATGTCTCCTAATCAACTCTAATCAGAAAGAAAATGATTGCTGAATCACTCAGAAGAATGAGTATGGTATACATGGTATAAGTGAACCATGAATTAAGAGACCTTTTGAACTGAGAGAGTTCTTCAGAATGTGTGTGAACCAAGAAGCCTTTCAAATGAGCTAATCCTAATTTTTTTCAAGGAACAATTCTTCAGTCAAACGGAGGGATGGGAAATATTAGAACCCCAGTCACTCATGGATTTTATACACATACTGGGGAGTATACAAAATTGTTTTGTCACTGTCCCCTTGTGAAATAATCAATAAATATTACGGTCCACATTTATAGATGAGGAAACTGAGGCAGAAAGGTTAAACATGACTCCACTAAAACCACACTAGAGAATTAAGATTAGAATACAGGCATCCCCGGCTCAGTTCAATAAAAGACGACAGTTACCTGTTCTGTAACTGGTGTTCTTCGATATGTATTGCTCATGTCCATTCAACATAGTTGCGTGTGCCTGCAACATGCACCGGTACTGGAGTTTTCCCCTAAGCAGTACTCTTAGAAGCCGAGTTCTCCAGGACCCCCTGGAGTGGCACACACATGTACTAAATAAGGACACAAGGAAGGCCTTCTCTTGAGAGCTATGTAGCTGAAGCTTCCCTTCAGGAAATCCTGGTCTACTTGTTCCATATGAAGCGGCAAGGCCTTGCTTTGGCCACCATTAGTCTCCACCTGGCAGCCATTTCTGTGTTTCTTCCACCTATGCAAGGCCATTTGGTATTCTCCCATGATGTCACCTCTCAGTTCCTCAGAAGCCTGGAACACCTCCACTCTCAGGCCAGAGACCTTCTCCTGCAGTGGGACCTGAATCTGGTCTTGGCGCAGCTCACGGGTCCTCCATTCAAGCCCCTGGCCATGTGTCCCATTTCAATGCTGGTGAGGCCAGGCCAATGCAACGAGTATCACCATTGCTTTGCCCTGTTTGATCTTTTGCAGGACTTTTTCGAAGAGAAGAAATGGAGTGAAGGTGTAGAGGAGACCCTCCGAACACTGCTACAGGGCTCTGTGTGGTGCTGTGCTTTGAAACACTGTGGGGAGCCCAGCATTAGTCTCCTCACAGCTTTTTAAGGTGGCGACACCACACGGAGCCCGGGATCAGCTGGGGACTCCTCCGCTTACCCTGGGCTCTGTGGGGAGCCCAGTGTCAGGCTGCACATGGCTTTTCAAAGTGGCAGCTCCACGCGGAGCCCACGATCAGCTGGAGTCCCCAGCTGATCTTGGGGCTCCACGTGGTGCTTTTGCCCTACTGACTAATCAAATACTTGATGCAAAATGCATTGACTATTAGATCAGTCAATTAGTAGATATTTAACATCATTAGACTCAATGGACGCTTGACGAGCCAATCGTCCAGGTAAGGGTACACACCTATACACCCTGACTCCTTAGGTATGCTGCAACCTTTGACATACACTTAGTGAAAACCCTGGGGGCTGTAGATAGGCCAAAGAGTAGGACAGCAAATTGTTAGTGGTTCTTTCCCTCTATGAATCTCAGGAAGAGCTTGTGACCTTCAGAGGTGGCAATATGGACGCACAGATCCTTGAGGTAGAGGGCAGCATACCAGTCCCCATGATCCAGATCAGGAATTATAGTGGCCAAGGAGATAGTGAGGAATTTGAGGCAGACCAAATATTTGTTGAGGCCCTGCAAGTCCAATATGGGCTGTAGGCCCCCTTTTGCCTTGATGATCAAAAAGTCAAAACCTTGGTTCTTGAACTCTGGTGGTACCCTCTCCATTGTTCCCACCTGGAGCAACTTGGATAGCTCCTGCTCGAGAAGATGCTAATGAGAAGGGTCCCTGAAGAGGTACGGGGGGACAGGGTGGGAGGGTAGTATGGAGGAAAGAGCCATGTTGGACTATGGCTAGGACCCAATGGTTGAGTGTAACGTCCCTCCGTGCTGGGAGGAATGGATGGAGCCTGAAGGAGAACACGTGGGCAGGATCTTGGGAGTCTTGCATGTTGTCCCCAGGTGCACTCTCAAAAGGAACGCTTGCCTTAGGGTTTTGCCTGGCTGTTTGGTTGATGGCCAGATGGAGTATGGTGGCCCTTTTTTTGTTTGGGGGGCTTAGAGTGTGAACAGGCACTCTCCTAGCAGGGATGCTGGTACTTTGGTTGAGAGGACTGGGGCTTAAGCCTCTTCCAGGACATAGAGGCTAGAGTTTTCAAGGTCATACGGGAATCCTTTAGCCCATGGAAGGTAGTCTCCATCTGTTTTGTGAAGAGAGCCCCCTGGTCAAAAGGGAGGTCCTGAATGGAGTGCTGTGCCTCCAGAGACGGGCCTGAAAGTAGAAGCCAGGCCGCACGCCTCATGCAGATGGCGGAAGCCACAGAACGGGCAGCTGAGTCCGCGGCATCAGACGCCGCCTACAAGGCTGACAGTACCACTGAGGACTCTTCTTCAATCAGGGCCTTATACTCCTTGCAGAAAGCTTCTGGAAAGGAGGTCTCAAATCTGGCCAGCACCTGCCAGCTATTCACCTCATACAAAGCCCGATGGTTCACCATTCTTAGCTGAAAGCTGGCCGAAGAATAAATCTTTATACCAACAAGTCCAAGCATTTCAAGTCTTTATTCTTGGGAGTGGGGGCTGTCTGGCCTTTCTCTGGTAGCGGGTAGGTGTAGAGATTGTTGTGGTTCCCCCCACCTTCCCTTGGATACAAGTGGGATGCAAGAGAGTGTTTGCCAGAGAGTCTTGGCAATCTTGGTGACCGCCTCATGCAGGGGGCATGGATAACCTGCCAGGTCCAGTTTGCCCCAGGACCCCAATGATGAGTCCAAGGTCTCTTGCATCTCCTCAGCCTGGAGGCCCAATTTGTTAGCCATGTTCCTCAGGAGGTCTTGGCGGGCTGTTGAGTCCTTCAATGCCTTTGGTGCTGGGAGATGCATGCCTTCATAGGTCTGTGCACCAACTCTAGTGACATGGGAGAGTACACGTCGTGCCCCGGTCTCTCACGTGCAGATCTACAGTTGCCTCAGAGTGCTCTCCTGTCGGATGCCAGAGAACAGCATGATCGAACCATGCCAGGATATTGGGGGTGAATGGTGATTTAACCCTGTGTCAGGGCCCCACTCAGGGGCAGTACTGGCATGGCACTTGTGTCCAATGCAGCCTGGAAGGCCTCCAGTGTGGAGGAGATGGACCTCTGGCACCGATGAATGTGGCCCAGATTCCGGGCTCAGTGCCTTTTGAGGCTTTTCTGACCTGTCCGCTGGCTGGTCCCTCTTCTTCCCCTTATCCTTTTCAGGGGATTTGTCTTTGCCTGGCTTCCTAGCCAGCCTAGCTGGGACTGAGAGTGATGACAGGCACTGAGCCATCACCGTCAGTGGTGCATTGCGCACTGAGGCACCAATACTCGGTGCCGAGTCTGACCCATATCCTGTGGGGCAAGTGTGGACTACATTTAGAGCACACTAAGATGAATGCTTCACTCTTTCATAGTTCTGGGATGTAGGGACCTGCAAATGCGACAGTTATCCAAGTTTTATCCTTCCCCTATGCAAAGAAGGCAGTCAACATGTGGATGGCTGACCCAGATGGGCCTGCAGCACTCTACATAGGCTTTGAAGCCAGGGGAGCAGGGCATGCCCCGTCCCCCAGGCAAAGTCTCTTCAAAAGAATTAGAAGTCCAACAATTTACAGGTACTAACTATAGACCTGTATAATTTACTATAGAACTAACAACCCCTACAGCCTCTACTGAGAAAACACCTTTTGAAGTCATGACAGGAAGAAACATGAGACTTCCTGAACATCTGATTTGGCAAACCAGTGGTACTCAACTAGACGGAAGCAAAATGGATACGTACTTGCAGAATTTGAAGGAACATTTGAATCAGGTCGACCTGCAGGTAGCATCTAGATTAGGGAAATCAAAACATAAGGCCAAGGCCTGGTTTGATAAAAACCAAAGAGAGAACACTTGGAGAGTTGGGGACTTAGTAATGCTTCTGTCATATAAAACCCCTGAACGTGGGCTGTGTAGTCGGTGGATTGGACCTTTTCGAATCATTGATAAACTAAGCCCTACAGTGTATAAGATCAGAATAACAGGAAAAAGGTGCAAAGATAAGATCTACCATGCTAACCAGTTAAAGTTGTATCAATCATCTAGGTCTCTGGAGCAGGCTGTTCCCCAGGCACTTGGTGAACTGACCCCTGTGGAGCCTCCTCCAGAGCTGGAGTCGGTGTGAGCGACTAAGCTGTTTTCATTATGAAATGGATCGTGGGACTTCTGATTTATTATTTGATCCTCACTATATTGAAAACTGAACTGTACGCACTTCAAGGACTTGAAACCCAAACCTGGGTGAAAGAGACTGTAACCGAAGCCCAAAACTCCAGCAAATGCCTTTGCCAACAGGTTAAAGCCCAAGTCGCCAACCTGAGAAGTCATGTGGTATTAAAGACAACAGAACAGGTTCTCGTCATTAATCTGGGTGATGAATATACTTTACTCTTCTGCCAAAGAGTCCGGCAGCAGTTCATCAAACCTTTTATCTCGGATTGTGGATAATTTAAGTCGAGAGGTCACTGTAATTGTTGTTTGGAATTGGATTGAAGAGACAAAAGTGGGAATTCAAAGAAATTATACGGATCTTATAAATTGGATTTATACCCCAAATCTAGGGGAATTTAAAACCAGTTTTAAAGGGTGGACCAATAGGACCTCTTTAGTATTGCGTGATACGCTAGCATTGATGGCTGGCAGGTATCAAGCAGGACTTTGTATAGCGTCTCGACACCCCAATAACGTATTTGGTCAAGACTAATCTGAGTGATTGTTCAATTGCCCACTAAGGACAAAGCCGCAGGGTTTGTTAAAATCAGTCCTCATTTGGGCTTTGTCCACCAACCAATTCGGGGCATGTTATAGGTACAAGAAGGGAAGGCATTACCTTCAAGTACTGATTGACCAACGTACTTCTCTGCCATTCAAAAGGGGAAGGATGTAGTAATTATGTGAACTCCCCGTCTCACTCAGTACCCCTATCTAACAGAATTACCTTCGGGGAGTGGTACGGGAAGGCCAGTTGTGATAACTCTGTCAGGAGGAAGTTTAACCCTACACACACTGGATTATGTAGATGAAGGGATATATGAGGTTTGTATTACAGCCCAATTCCAGTGGGCAATTGAACAATCACTCAGATTAGTCTTGACCAAATAAGTTATTGGGGTGTCGAGACACTATACAAATTAAGAAATATATAGTAAACATATTTTATGAACTCAAGGTGCGGAACCCCCTAGTGGATTATGACTATGATGGCCTCATGGAGGAAGAACTGTCATGTCCCACAATGAGTCCTGGCCCAGCCAGCGTCTCTACCACTACTACTGTGCAAGGGGTATTAATTAATCAGGTTCACTTTATGCATGTCCCAGTGGTATTAAATTTGTCTAATTGGCAATTGGGAGAATTTAATTATTGTAAATCCACTAAGGTAGCTTTGTTCTTCTCAGTGCTTCTTGTGGATAAGGTTACTGCATATCAGCAACAAGTCCAAGATCTTGCAACACTTGGGGTAGCTAATCTGCCTGGTAAACCAGCTCCTATTCAGCCAAAATGTGGTTTAGACCCTCTGGCAATTCTGGGGTCTGCCTTGGGGGTATTTGGTTCAGGAACGTCGATCTGGAACCATATGGACCTCCACAAAATTTGTAAACATTTAAACTAAGTGTTGGAAGAGGAAGCTAATCAAATTTTAAACCCAATGTTGTTAGGGATTAAGGGATTGGCTTAAGAAGAGCGGTTCACCGTCTATAACATTCAGGACATTGCAGAACTTTTGAATGAAACCCAACGTAAGATTAACCAGTTAATTGCCCAAAATAATAATCAAAAGAAAGACCTAGCCATGGGTAAGGAAATTATCTGCTCTGCCAATAGGGAATATGTTATTGATACAATTACGGAAACTCTGCTTTCCCTTACAATGGGAATTTAATTAAGGATGAGCAGTTACTTAATTGGTACTGTCCAAAATGTTTTCAGGGGCCTGTAAGGGAGAGATCCACTTGCTTAAGAGACTGTCCCCAAACGTCCTTTGGAATTATGAGACAATTTGGATCTGTGACACCATACCCCAACAGAGACAGCTGTTCGGTCTCTAAGACCTGTGCTGTGATGAAGTCCTTGTATGTGTCATTCACGGTCTCTTTGCCTGCATTTGATCCAAGCAAGGATGTATTTGAGCAGTTGGCTGCAGTCGAGTCCATAGGTTACCTCAAAGATGGCATCTACAAAGAATGGATGGAGGTACCTCCCCTGGTGGTCTATCATACACCAACCCGAACATGGAAAGTTCCACAGATTTTCTGTTGCTCTGAAAAGGGGCCTTGGTTCATTTGTAGGTGTAATGTGTTCGAGGCAGATACTATCCTGTATGGACTCTGGGGAGAGTTACATAATCATTCATCATCGATCTGTGCAGTCCAACTGACCAGATGGAAGATCCTTACAGAGAGGGTGACCTATGGTGGCCAATACTGCAAAGTCACTAATCAAAAAATTTTTCAGTATGGTTCCTTGGAGTGTCCAGTGTCAGATCCAAATTTCTGTTTTGTGCCTAAGCAATTCACCTCTATTGGTAGTCAAGGGATCTTTCCCGTCCACGCTTTTGAGAATTGGTATTATGTCACACCACTATCAAGATTTAGTAGTCTAAAGTACTCCTACATTTTTGGTCCACATCCCGTCCTTGGGATTAAATTTAAAACAATTAGTACACCGTAAAGACACTTATTTGATTCAATTTACCAATTACATGAATAAGGCCCAACAGGCAGTTGGGTCCATTTGGAAGGGGATGAACCCACACTGTATGCCTCATGGGAAACTTTTAATCTTAAAGTATGGGTCATCATCCAAGGAGTTATGGGAGTGATGATTTTTATGCCTCGATTTCTTTATTGTAAGGTTGCTTTTCTATCTCAATATTCATGGCAGCACCCTGTTCCAGTTATTTTCTGACCAGGGAAGGGGAACATCTTCCTATTATTTCCGAGGTTGTATCCGGAACCAAATATCAAGAGATGCATTCACTTTTCCACCCCACCTTCTGTTTTTGTGTGATGGGGTACCTTCTTGCTGCTATCACCCCATCAAAGGGGGGGGACTTGTAGCCTATTAATCATTATTTACGCCTACGAATATGAGTTTATATGAGTTAATTTTAATATATCTGAATTTTGCTTACTCACCTCATTGAAGTGAACATCTTGCATGCCAACATCCTCCATCATTGAAGCTTCTTCATCTATATTTGGTGTGATTATTCTGAAAGTGGTACAGCCTTGTTTAAACATTCCTATTATTGAAAAAGAAACACACAGTAAAGTTCATTGCTGTCCAACTTGTAACGGGACTCATCCTAATATATCTGAATGCATCTACCACCAAAATGCTGAAGAAAAATTTGCAAAGTGCTCAATTTAAGCTAACAGATCTTTAATATTTACTTTAGACATTGTAAGAAGTAAACATTTCAGCAATATTTTCTATTCTCTCTCCTCCAAAAATCCCAAGGTGGTTCAAGACCAATATATTAATGGATAATATTTATCATTGAAGATGTAAGAGGATTTACTGTTCTTTTGCCTCACTTTATTTCTCCTGTAATGCAGGATGCTTTCTATGCTAAAACAAAAAGTGAAAAATATTAAAGTATGCATCCAAAAATTACCAAAGTTTTGAATATAAATTTTCCAAGAGGTAAGGTGGTAGCACAGTGTACTTCTGCAAACTGCATAAAGTTAATAAACACAATGAATCACCCTGTGAAGATTTTTTTACAGTGTTTCCAGATAACATGAAAACTTGTATCAGTGAATTAACAAAGTTCATAGTCTGTTGTGGTAACTTAGTTAATTCGGTGATGCAGAGAGTTAGGATTTCCTAATGTAAGTAGTAACATAGGAGCTGACAAAAAACAATGTAGTCAACACATCACGAAAAAGTATCTCTCAAAATAAATGCAAATAAATTAATATATTTCAGGTCCAGAGAAGTTTTATGAAAGGCTAAGAGGAAAGGATCTAGTCAAGTTGAAAATATTTAAAATGAAGTCCTTAGCTGCAGAAAGTTCTATACCAATATTAACAACAAATACTCCAGAGGTAACCAAACTACCTATGTATAGTAGACCAAAAATAGTCCCATAGTAAAGCATCTGACTTTTTGGCTTAAGTCATTCAGTGTAGGTAGATCTGTAGGATATGCTGCTGGCAAAAAGGAAAAGACAGTTACCTTTTTCTGTAACTGGTGTTCTTCAAGATGTGTTGTTCATGTTCATTCCATATAAGCTGTGTGTGCCTGCCACATGTAGTGGCATAGAAAGTTTTCCCCTCAGCAGTATTCATAGGGGTCCAGCTCTGGCACCCTCTGACCCCCCCCCCCCCATCCCCAAGCTTGTAACATGTCTTTATGCAAAAAGTGATCCAGTTGTAAATCCTATCTGAGAAAACTGGAAGGCCCTTCATCCTATACACTGTAGTGATAAAGAGCAGAGTTGATTTATGGAAAGGCTTGTACTTTCTAAATAGAAAGCCAAGGCACTTTGGATGTCCAATGTGAAGATACCTCTCTTCTCTGGCACTTTGTCTGGGTCACAGCATCAGGAGGAAGACGTCCTGGTTCATACGAAGGTAAACACCTTCGGAAGGAAGTCTGGATGAGGTTGCAGCTAGACCTTGTCTTTATAAAAGACTGTGTATGGTGCCTCTGAGGTCAAAGCTTTAATCTCAGAGACTCATCTTGCCAATGTCACTGCCACCAGGAAAGCAAACTTCCATGAGAGGTGGAAAAAGGGAGCAGTAGTCCAGCTGCTCAAAGAGCAGGTCTGTGAGCCTGGAGAGAAACAAGTTAAGATTTCGCTGTGGGACAGGGGTCCATACCATGGGAAGAATCTTTCGAAGCCTTTCAAGGATCTGCCTGTCATGTTGTGAGAAAACACTGACCCTTGATTGGGTAGTGAAAGGTGGAGATAGCCACAAGTACTAATGGAAGAGGAAGTTCGGGACTTTGGATGAAAGAGAGAGCTCAGGAATTGGTTGGGGTGCAGAGTCTGAGGGAGTCAGGGTGCAGGAGAAGACTCAGGGCTGCGGTGCAGGGCACTTCACTGGGGTAGTTCCTGTTGGGTTGGAGGAAACAGGTGGCTCAGCATGGCTGCCCTGCTTTGCACTCCCTTGCAAGCATTACTTTCTGGAGGTCCTACTGACCCGGATTCCCATGGGGCAGAGCCATCAGGCAAAGGCAACATGTGGACAGAGCTTTCCCAGGTGCTCGCGGCAAAATGGCTCCAGCCCGGTGCGGGATGAGGGACAAATTGTCTTGCAATGTAAGCTAACAAGAAGTCAGAAAAGCAGTTCGCTCAGATACTTCAGTTTCTCTGTATTACCATCAAAGCACTGTTTATAAAGATGTGTTATAATTAAAACCATACTCCTCAAATAAAAGGTTCCTCTGATCCCCAACACTCAGGTCAATATATAAATCAGATCTTATCCAGAAATCACGCTGTTGCCAATCCATTAGTATCTAAAAACTTAAGTATAAAAGAAAGAAAGGTGAGAATTAAAATAGTTAAAGGAATCAAATACACACAACTGCACAGTTCTTGGTTCAGGCTTGAAGTAGTGATGGGAACAAACTGGTGGCTCAAGTCAAGTAGCTGGTTACTTCCAAATAATTGGAATGACCCGAGTCCTTTTGTTAGAATGTTCTCATGGTAGAAGTCCATAGTCCAGACAGCAGTAGAGAAGCTGGAAAAAGGTGAAATGGTCATGCTTCCAGGATATTTTATAGTTTCTGTCCAGGGCAGATATGTCCTTTGTTCTCCTTTGTTTTGGAAAAAAAAAAAAAAACAGTCCACAAGATGATGTCCAGTCAAATGAGCCATCATATGGGAAAGTTACTTGTCTATGCATGACTCAGGTTTTTTTTACAGGTAGAAGCCATTGCCCACATGCTAGCCTGAATGACCCCAGGACTGTTTCCCATGGCCCATTGTGAGCTGACTTTGATCAATCAATTACTGAGGTACAGGTATATCTGGATACCCAAGCGCCTGAGGTAAGCCACCACCACCACGCATTTGTAAACACACTTGGCACTTTAGTCAGGCCAAAAAAGAAGGACCACAAATTAGTAGTGTGAGGAACCCACCATAAATTGGAGGACGCGTTGGTGGTCTGGGAAGATCACTACATGAAAGTATACGTCCTTCAGGTTGAGAGTGGCATACCAGTCTCCTGGATCCAGGGAGGGAATGATGGAGGCCAGGAAGACCATGCATATCTTCAGTTTCTTTAAGTACCCGTTGAGGTCTTGCAGGTCCAGAATGGGAGAGAGACCACTCTTGGCCTTTGGGATTAAAAAGAATCAGGAATAAACCCCTCTGTTCCTGTACTCAAGAGAAACCTCCTCCACCACACCCAGCTGCAGTAATCCTTGCACCTCCTGCATGAGGAGACTCTCGAGAAGGGTCCCTGAAGCAGGACAGGAAAGAGAAGTGGCAGGAGGAACAGAAAGAAGCTAGAGGATATGGTCCTGGGATACTGTGTTCAGGATCCAGGGTACAAGGTTATAGTGGTCCGTGCAGAGAGGGGGAAAAAAAAAAGGTGGTTGGAAAAAAACTGGGACAATGGATCTGGGGAACAGTCTGATGCACTCTCAAAATAATTTCTTGGTCCCCTGTTTTGTTCAGGTCAAGCCCATCTGGGCAGAGGGAGGAGGTGGGTGGCTCGGTGGTGCGTGTAACCCTTTGTCCTTTTTGTGACACAGGTCCTGCTGTGACTGCCCTCCTGCCCCCAGTCTTGAGGCAGTTGTGGTCTGAACTGCTTAGGTGCCCCCGGCCCAGGATGCAAAGCCCCAGGACTTTCAGGATGGTATGGGAGTCCTTTAACCTGTGTATCTTGCTATCTCTGTTTGCTCTGCAAACAGGGCATGGCTGTTGAAGGGAATGTCCTGCATTGACTGCTAAACCACAGCAGATAATCCTGAGAAAAGAAGCCAGGAAGCTCACCACATGGAGACTGTGGAGGCCATGGTGCAAGAGGCAGCACAGAAGACTGCTAAGAATTCCCTGTGGGACCCTTCAAGAAGGGAGCTCTTTAAAACTTGGCTATACCTTACCATATGTTAAAATCATAGCAGCCAATGAGGGCCTGGTGGCTGGCCACTCATCTGCAGGCTAGAAGATGAATACACTGTGCATCCAAAGAGATCAAGTATCTTTGTTCTTGGGGGTAAGCCCTATGTTTTGTGTGCTGGTCCCTGTAGTTAACGACCTCAATCACCAGGAAAGTAGTGGCTGGGTGCAAGTATAAATACTCCCGCCCCTGAGTTGGCACAAAATTATGTGCGCTCTGCCCATTTGGAGATGCGGGGAGAGAGAGGGGCGCAGCAAGGAGGAGAGAATCTGCTACAGCTGTGTTTCCCAAATGGTGTTCTCTGGAACCCTGGGGTTCCACAAAGTGAAAATAGGGGTTCTGTGAGAAAATTCCATTACAATAACATTCTATGATTTAAAATAAAAAAGAATGAACATTATGTGATTTTTATTTTTAAACTAGCCAATTAGCCCGTCATAAGATGGGATTTTCAGGTCTTCTCTCCTGAGCTCTCTTGCTCCGTCTCTCTCTCTCTCTCTCTCCTCCTCCCCTCCTACTGCCTCCCCCCCTCAGCTCTCCTCCTCCTCCTGCCTCTCTCCCCCCTCCCTTCCCCTTCCCACCCGCTGTGGTGCCGGGCTGCCAGGAGGGAGGGGGCGGGGCGGTTACGTACACAGCCAGAGGGCGGGGCCGTGTATGTCACCGCCCTCCCTTCCCTTCCCACCCTGGGGGAGCCCAAATGGCCCCTTGCACTGCTGGCTCCCCCAGCAGCCCGACTGAGGGGTGCAGCACTCAGCTGAGTGCCACAGCGGGAGGGAAATGGGGACAGTGACGTACACGGCTCCGCCCCCCGGCCGTGTACATCACCGCCCCGCCCCCTTCCCCTCCCTCTGTGGCGGCTCAGCTGGGCCCAGCAGCCACTTGCCACTGCTTGCTTGCCTGCCGGGGCCCAGCTGAGCAGCGCAGCTCTCAGCCAAACCACCAGGGAGGGAGGGGAAGGGGGCGGGGCACTGACGTACATGGCTAGGGGCCGTGGCTGTGTACGTCAGCATTACAGACTCACAGACAATGGGCTACTATATATGATATGTGCAATTAAACTAAACATTGATCTCATAACCTTGTTTAGCATTTGTTTATTATTATCCTTACTTATTTGTGGTCTACTTTTTCAGCTCCATATATTAGACTGTTATTAGGGGGTCCGCAAAATTATTTAGAGCTTAAAAGGGTTCCGTAGCCAAATAAAATTGGGAAACACAGTGCCACAGGATGGTGATCTCTGATATTCCCTCATACAAAGACAAAGCTATCCTAGCAGGTGCTACACAGCTGACGATGACAAACAGGAAGTCTGACAGCTCCTCCAATTCTTTCGCCTCCAGGCCCAAGTTAAAGGCAACTCTCCTCAGTAGTTTCTCGTGTGCCATAGAGTCATCCTGAGGAACTGGATGAGAAGATTCCATGATAACTTTGGCGATGAGAATGATGTCGGTATCGCAGGCTCCTCAACGTCCATTGTGGGTTCGGCAAGCTGGTCCCTGGGTCCTCTTGAACCTGTGGGGTTTTTCCTCCTGAAGCCTCCAGCTACGGAGGGGGCTGGGACATCAAAGTTGCTGGCCTCTCTGAAGCTTCTGACATCAACTCAGAGGCTTGGGAAGGATGGGTGAACTCCCCAGGGTTCCACAGGTACCATTGCACTGACCATACGCTTGGCGCCATAAGATGGGCTTTGGTGCGGATGATGTAATTGGCACCATAGGCACAGGAGGCTGTCACACTATGTTAGGGAACCCTGCTCCATGTCAGATCTATAGCTGGTGTATTCACTACATGGCAACCAGAACAGGGTAGCATGACAGCTCTTGTCAGAGTAGTACTGATTGCTACGTATGGAGATAAACTGGTCAGAGCTGGACAAACGTTTTCATTGTGACTTGGGTGACCAACAGTGCTTGATGAACTGGTGTTAGAAGTCCAGTGTTACACACCTCATGCTATGTGACTGGTACTGAGAGGTGGAATGGAAGCAATGGGGATCATTTGCCAGGTAGGACTTATGTGAGGTGATCCCCTTTTCAGAGACAACGGTGGGGTGGTGGCCAGTGGTTTTAATTCTCTGGCCAGACCAAGGATCTGTACCGAGCCTTTGGTGACACCAGGGGTTACTCACAGGCAGCCACATGCCTTGATGTGTCTTCATTGGGTGACCAGCAAAGTGTGCCTCAAGTTCCACTGTCGGTGCCCAAGGTCTCTGAACCTGCCTCCCTAACTCCGGTGTCAAAGATCTGGGCAGAAAGCAGTGGCAGGACATCTCTCATGATGGGGAATGGTCCTGCTATGGTGGGGACACACTGGCTGGTCCCCAAAGTTGATTTACCTTGAGATCTGAGTACTGCCAGAGCCAGTGTAAGTGACACAATATCCAGGTTGTTCAGTGCAGCTGGTTCAAGTCCAGATGATGAAAAGGACTTTGCAAGAGAATGTCCAGTCTTTTTAAAAGCTATTGCAGAGGTCCTATTTTCAGCTCTGTAAATCAAGGTTTTTTGAACAACACTTGTCTGGTTTGACAAGGATTAGACACTCGGTCTAGCTTTATTTATGGCACCATCTTCTCTAGTCATAGGAAGGGTGAAAACAGAGAGGAGACCCTGTGGCCACCTGTGTGATAAAGCATATGCCCCCCAAAATCTGAAGTTAACCTCTTGGGTGAAGTCTTTTCGCTCCTTTGTGTTGATATAAGTATAATTAGGTGAGGTGAAAGAAAATACAAGCATTTAAGCAATTAAAAAACCTTATTCACATAGTACTCAAAGTTTGCACCTGGCTGAGCAAGTCCAGCTTTTGGTTCGTATGCAAGCCACACCAAGAGATACAAGAAAGTGTACTTTGCTGACTGTATGATTACCACTGCTTCCTTGTTTAGTGCTGGGCTCCTTGTTCCCCCTTAGTATTCCACATATATGACTAATCATGTTGGTTCCTGTTTAAACTGAATTGGAATCAATAGTGTGCCAATTTGACTACTCTTTGCTCCAGATTTATGCTAGGAGCCCCTTCTTCCAAGAACCAGATAGCATGAGATTTTGGTCCTTAAAATGTGCTCCCCAGCTTTCCAGGCTGGCATCAGTTGACAGAATCAGAATATCTTGAAGACATATGTACACACCTTTGTGGTCACTGCTCTGGGCTAATCACTATTTTAAAGTAGCTAAATAGCTACGCCATGACATTTTATTGATCCTTCATATGTTTTGCGGAGTGGTCCCACTCCTTGAACATGCCTGATATAAGAATGCACCACTGAAGCGATCCCTAAGCATAAAGTTAGAAGACCTAACAGTTGAAGGCCGAGTTCTGTGGTAGGCCTTTTGAGCTTTGGAACAACACAAGGCGGTGCTGAATTTCTGCAACCTTTCTGAAAATGGGTAGATTTTTGCTATGTGATTTATTTTGGTGAATGAACCTAGGAGCATTGACATAGATAATAAAGTTGAGTGTGCTGGCACACAATCTATAGACTAGTCTTTGAGCACTTTTAAATTAAGTGGTTCATATAATAAATTTTGAAGGAAGTGTCCTCAAAAAAAATAAGGGAGATACATTTGCATTTATTCTGACCTCTTTTGGCAAAGGTAGATGTGTCACCCTTCTGTGTCAAACTATAATGAAAATAAAAAAATACTGAAGTAGTCAAAGGAGTTTAAATTCATACCTTTGCGTGTCAGATATTCTGCCACCAGTGCTGCTACATGGACATAGCACATTGCTGCCTAAAGCAAAATAAAAACAGTAACAATATTATAAAATGTGAATTATAATGGAATTTCTAACAATTGATATATACAGAAAACACACATTTTAAAAAGCTAGAGGAGGCACAAGTTTTAAAAGGCAAAAGATACAAACCCTAATCCTGCAATTAACAACACACACAACTCCTATTTAAGTAAGCAGAAAATCTGAATGTGCCAAAGTAAGACTGGACACCTAATTCTTTGATTTAAGTACATTTAATAGAAGTAGTCTCATTTCAACAAGAAATTAAATTAACAATTAAGAAGCACATAAAGAATGAGAATTTTCTTTTATCCTAATAGAATCTCCCAGAATTATGCAATATCTGGGCTGTTCCCCTTTTATAGTTCGATAGGTGGTTTAATGTCACACAGCCTATGTGCTGATCACATCCCCTTCACTGGCTTACTCCCAGATGATTCATTTCAAAACTGTGTCAAAAAACTTTCAGAATACGATTAGCATTAATAATTTCAATGCTACTCACAGCATACTGTCCATAGCTTATCTGGCCTATAAACTCTAAATATAAAATTTAATTTAATTACTTGGCTAATAATCCATCCAGAGAGCTTAGAACTGTGGTATATGCTGCTAGCAGAAAGGAAGTTATTGAGTAAGAAATTTTCCATTCTGCAGTTCAGCATCTCCCACATTTGAGATATCTGGGGAAAACGAACAGTGAAAATAGAGAGGGATAAAGTAAGGCAGAGCGAGGAAAAAGACCCACCATGAAATTGCCAATATGGCAAAATATTTATTTTTGGATCACTTCATGAAGCACTTATGGACAGAAAGTCAATGGTGTTTTACAGTGTCTCAAAAGTAGGAAATGACCAAATAGCTGCTCTACAGATTTCTTCAGTAAAAGCCCAAGCTCTTTTTCTGTCCATGACCTTGCTACAGACCGGTAAAGTGTGTTTTGATTACATTAGGAGCACGTTCATCATATGCCTTATATTACTCTATGATATTTTATTTGATCCATCCAGTCAAAAATAATTTGGAAGCTCCAGGTTCTTGGTACTTTGAGTAAAAGGAGACAAACAAGGAACCTGACCTTGTTAAGCATGCTAGAGGTATAAGTCTAGGCTCTATACACAAATTATATCATAGCTTTTCTATATTATGTTGTGGCTTTGGACAGAACAACAGGACGACAGTTTCCTGTGAGACACTAAAAAAGTTTATCTTTGGTAAGAAAGACTTTGGAGTCCTCAATACAACCCTATCATCATCTAACATGCAATGTGGTTCCTTCATAAATAAAGCTGAAATTTCAGAGACTTGCGACCAGAAAACAGGTGTTAATGGATAGACAAAAAGGCGAGATTGATGTTAGGGGTTAAAAGGGTTGGCCAGTCAGGACTTTTAGAACAATGTGAGATCCCATTTAGGAAAGATCAGTTTGACTGTGGATCTAGCCAGTTTGATTGACGTTGAGAATTTGAGATTGGAGGATCATCTGCTGAGAGCTCAAGGACCCAGTTTTCAAGACACTACTAATGGCTGACACTTGCACACTATGTACGAGCCTGAAGATTCCTGTCCACAACATCCTGCAGAAAATTCAGAGTAGCAGGAATTCTGAGGTCCTCCAAATTAATGTTATTTTTATTTTATCTGGAAAAAGGCTTTTGAGAGGAAGGCTCTGACCAGTTGGAATTGAGCATCATACCAATAAACTCTATCCTCTGAATGGAATGAACATTGACTTCTGCTTGTTTATCAGCTGGCCCAGTGCTGGGAAAGTAGCTTACACCTGACTCGCCTGGGCCTCAGACCAGCCAATTGTTGAGGTTAGGGTAGAATTCCACCATTTGCCTTTCCCCATGCATTTTGTGAATGCCTGAGGAACTGCCAATAGTCTGGAGCATGATGAATCTTAGAAAACTTTTGTAACCTGAAATATGGAGATATGAAAAGAGGTGTATTAAATTGAGGGGATGCACCAATCCCCTGGATCCAAGGAGGGAATAAAGGAGGCTAGGGAGACTGTGTAGAACTTCACTTCTTGAGATAATAGTTAAGGAAATGCAGGTCATGGATGGGTCTAAGTATTCCTTTGGCTTTCAGGAAATAACAAGAGTAAAACTCTTTTTCTCAAACTCTGAGGTACTTCCTGTATGATCCCTATCCAGAGCACCTCCTGAGCTAAAAGTTTTGAGAAGTGCCCCTGAAGAGTGATGGAAAAGTGATAGGGGAAAAGGGATGGAAATAAACTGCATTGTGTAATCTTCCTCTGCCAATTGGTACCCAGTGGTCTGAGGCGTTGAGGGACAGCACAAGGCTGAAGCGGGAAAGAAACTGAAAAAAAAGAGGGGGAGAAGCTAGTAAAAGAATTAATATAACTCCTTTTAGTGTGACATCAAAAGTTCTTCTTGAAGCCTCCAGAGTATTTGAGGGGGCTTGGTAACAAGGCTGATGCAGGTGGGGACAACTGTCTGCATTTATAACCCATTTCACATCTTAAACAACTCCTGATGTGAGAAGCAAATAGGATGCTGAAGCCTGAAGTGTTTTCTCAAAGATGCAAGAGCATACAGACCCAGAGATCTGAGAGTGGCTCTAGACTTCTTGAGGCCATGAACTTTCACATCTATTTGTTCAGAGAAGAGAGAAGTGCCTTCTAATGGTGTTTAACTTCTTTGGAGACTTGAAGACTGAAGCCAAGAGCATCCGCTCATAGCCACTCCAGAAGTCATGGATAGCCATAGCCACTGAACTGGCTGCATCCAGGGCAGACTGTAAGGAAGATCTGGTCACACATTTCCCTCCCTTCATCAGTGGAGACCTGTCTTGACTCCTAGGGAAGAGAGCCCTTTAACATCATTGATTCCCAAACATCAAAATCATATCTGCCCAGAAATGTCTTCTGATTGGAGATGCAAAGCTGTAGACCCCCTGAAGAATAAACCTTTCTTCCAAAAAGATTGAACCTCTTTGCATCCTTTGCTTTGGGGGTTGCTCCTTGCTAATCCTGTCTGTCCCCTTCATAGGCCAGCAAGAGCATCAAGTAACCTGGAGGTGGGAGAAAGTACAAGTCCTTGTAGTTTTGAGCATGTAGTTTTTGGCTTTTTTGTTTTTGCTTTTTGCAATGGGAGGTAGAGAGAATGGTTTGTCATATGGTTTAAACTGTTCTCATAATGGTCTCATTGAGAAGTTGGCCTCCTGCAGTGGTCAAGGAATTGACCATGCAGTGGTAGGATTTTTTGACTACCTCCACTTCCAGCCCCAAATTCAAAGCCATTCTTTTCAACATCTTCTTGCGAGTTGTGAAGTCATTGTAAGGGAGGATACACATGTCCCAAACACTGCCTCATCCACAAAGGAAGAGAAGAGGCCTGCACCAATAGGAAGTCTTCTTCCTCTACACTGATCGAATCCCATAGATCTAGGTTTTGAGGTGTGGTACCAGAATCTAGGCCAGGTGCCAGTTTTAGGGATGGAGGCATTCTTCTTTCGTAGACTATGTAGCAGAGTATCTGGAAGATGGCCCTTGCATTGGGAGAAACACTCATCATTTCCAAAATTGCCAGTGCATCTGCAGACCAGTGCTCACCATACCAAGTATTTGGTGATACTCCTGTGATCTGAGCCACTGATAGGACTGCCCAGGAAGAAACTGGTAACAGTTCCTAGAGTGGGAATATGACTCTACTTCTAAATTTGATGACAATCTTTCCTCCAAAGATCACAGATGACCGGTACCCATTAGTGCCAGGGAATGGTGCACAGTTGGAAGACTTGTGTTGAGGCAAGCAGAGACTGTTTCCTTAGATGGTATTAAGGGAAGCTGGTACAAAATGGGAGCCCTGAGCCACATACATCCTTTTGCTCTTGTACTGTCAGCAATGGTAATACCAATATTTCCAGCAGGTCCTTCGCCACATAAGACACCTCTGGGATAGACGGTACTGTGATCCCGCCGGTGCTGCATTGTTCCTGCAGTTCCAAAGGATGGTTCAGGACTGAACTCAGAGCCTGCCTATGAGGCTGTCAACATTGCTACGCCACCAAACAGTAGCAGAGGAGTAGCCAAACTCAGATCACAAAACGTTGCACTCTCCGTGTTTGGCTCTCTTCGCAGCTGGGGAACATCCCTTCTTAGCCACATGCATCTTACATTTTTTCTTTGGCACTGGTAAAAAAGAATGGCACTGAGACACCCTGATGCAGAGATACTGAGTACAGAGCTGGGCCAACTCAGCCGCATCAGGAGGGACCTAAATCTGGCCTGCCTGTCTATTCATATGGGGCTTGAAGTCCCAACAGATCTGGCAGGGACTCCTGATATGAGTTCTCTCCCAGGCACTCCAGACAACAGGAGTGCAGGTCACTCGCAGACATGGGTTTGTTGCAGGAGGCACAGGGCTTGAAATTGGGGAGGCAGAGGCATGCCTCAGCAACAGGAGCAGTCGAAACTCTGTTAACAGGGTGAAACACGCCAGCTAATCATATACAATTAAACTATAACAATCCAAACTGAGAAAATAAGGAATTGGAATAGAGAAACAATGGAAAATGACTAAAGACAAACCACTGCGTAAGATTGCAAGACCAGAAGCAGCTGTCCCAGACTGTCATGGACAGTAAGGAGGAAGAGAGAGGGTGTTAAGTCAGCTGGGCCCCTTATCTCTTCCACATGAGCACACAAAACCAGAAAGCACTAGCACCATTGGGAAAAATTGATGACTTTGCACTCAGTGCATGCACACCTAATGTGGAATGGACAAGAGCAAGCATTCAAAGCGCAGATCATTTTATGCCATTGAGAACAAACATCCAGAATGAATGGAGATGCATTTTTTAAATGCTGGTTAAAGATGGTCATTTTCTAACATACTAGAAATGCATATTTTCACAACAGAGTGGTAATATCAGATAGCATTTTGTTGTGGAAAAACAATGACATGTATTTTAAGTATATACATTTTCTGCAACACTCAACTAGAATTAATCAAGCTAGCAGCACACAACTAATTTGGAAATTTAAATAGCAGCTATTGGAGGGCTTCAGTTACATTAAGCCAGTAAGATACTGATATGGTGAGGAAAAACAAAGCACATTCATTAAGCAGCTAAAATATTTTATTTTTCATCTGTTACCTCTGAAAGATCCCCATTTTTAACATGAATTCTTGCCATGCTGTCTAACCATGTCTTCCTTAGTTCAGGTGTGCTGGCATAAGATTTTGCCAAACTGTATTGGAGATCTACAAGCATTTCTGGATCATTCTCATGCTCCTTCATTTGAGCTGTAGCCATTAAGACTGTACGAATCCGCTTTGTCAAATCCTTTACGTCAGAAGAGAATGTAGTATGCTAAAACAAATTTTTAAAAAGTTTTAAAATTTTGTACTTTTTATTCCTTTCAGAATCTGAGATATAGAATATTGGGAAATTTTAGGGAACCATTTTCAAACAAACTCTTTGGAATCCTTTATGAACTGAAAAGTCAATACTAACCTTAATAAGTCTGTCGCTGTTGGCACAGTTGTTAATGATGGAAAGAGACTGCTGAAATCTAGTTCCTCCAATTCCAACAACATCAGCAATCAACTGACTTACTGAAATAATAACCTGGACAAGAAAAAAAAATCTAGTAAATGTATGTTTATATCCTGCAAGTATACATAAAAGATTTTTAGTTCAAGAGGTAGGTATGTGGTCTTTTTAATTCACAAGTTTTTAAAAGATTTATAACTTACCGGGAAAATGTCAAAACTTACAAATTACGACAAATAGCCAATTTGAGCTTATTGCAAACATACTTATTGTTACCGATTGCAGTTCTTCAAGCTACGTGGGCCTATCAGTATTCCACTGTGGGTATGCATGTGCTCTACGAGCCCAGAGCTAGAGAATTCTTACAAGCAGTTTTTGCTGGGTGGCACCTCACTCCTTATTTCCCTAGTGCTCCAAACCAAGGCTATAAGGGGCAGAGTGGACCAACTGCCTCGTCAGTTCTTTCCTTCTTTCAAATCAAATGTGAACTGAAGCAGAAGGGAAGGAGGGCGGATAGTAGGATATAGACAGATTCCACACATTTCAAAGAGCCCCAGTGACAGTAAGGTAAGCAACTTTCTCTCTTCGAGGGTTGAACCTTGTGTGTATTCTGCTTTTGCTGACTGACAAGCAGTATTTAGAGGAAGAAGGTGCAAAGATGCAGATGATTCAGTGCCTGTAGAACTGCTGCTCTAAAGGAAGTGTCAACAGAGGAGTCTTGGTTCAAGGCATGGTATCTTGTTAATGAGGGGA
The DNA here is from genome assembly GCF_052426305.1 of Pelodiscus sinensis. Classification (NCBI taxonomy): domain Eukaryota; kingdom Metazoa; phylum Chordata; order Testudines; family Trionychidae; genus Pelodiscus; species Pelodiscus sinensis. Next base: position 254,232,932 of record NC_143052.1, on the reverse strand, counting down.
TGGAACTCGAACTGCCCTTGCAAATCTCAAGCAGGGGGCACTACTTGAAGCAATGCTACTGATTGCTTGCATCCTCAGAGTGGGTCCTTACTCATGTGGGAGAGGAAGTTCTGTTAACTGATACCAGAGCAGGATACAGTCAGCGATCCACTTAGACATTCTCTGAGAGGATACAGTTTGAAGATAAACTCATTCTGTTATGGTAATGAATGGTCTAGCTGACTTTTGATCAATGTAATTCTCTGGAAGAAATATGTTTGTTGCATGTTGACGGAAAGATGTCTCCTCTCTTTGCTATAGACATCAGAATTTGGGAGAAAACACAGGTAAGAGAACTGATTGGTTTATATGAATGTCTAAACAACCTTAGGAATTGTTTAGAAAGTTCATACACACCTTACATTCTGAATGTAGTAATAGTGAAATTTTCTCCTCATTGAACACTGTGTTTGGTGGGTTGGCAAACAGGCTCTCAAGTTGATGGTGATGGCAGTCTGGAAGGTGACTTCCATTGACAGGTGAGAAATGGAACATGTAGATTGTGGTTCAAAATGTGACTTAGGCAGTGCCTGATGCATGAACAAGAAGTCTGCCTCTTTAGCCAGAACAAAACATTTTTCTGACCTCTAGGGGACAGGAGCATAGGTAACCAGAGTCCACCATATAGCCCAGAGCTGAGCAAGATGTGGCCCAAGGGCCAGATCGAGCCCACCTAACACTTTGATCTGTCCTGCGTTCTGCATCTGACTGCTGTCTATTTATTTACTGCTGCCCACACCACCCACTTTCTAGATGGAGGCTCAGACAACAGGATCCAAATTTAAATAGCTCACGGTAATGGCATTCCCCTGGCAGGGGCTGGAGCTATGAGTCCTTTAAACAGCCACAGCATTCCCAGGTGGCTGCCAGGCAATGCAGTAGTGGCGGGACTGGAGGCAGCAAGCACTTTTCTGTGTATTTATTTCAAAGCCTCAGGCCCCAGAAAACTCTGGGGGAAGGCTAGTCCTCAGCCTGACCCTGCCTCTTCTGGGGTGGAGCTGGCCCATGAAGAGTACCAAAAATCATTAAGTGGCTCCCCTGCAAAAATTATTGCCCACCCCAATATAGCCCTTGCCCATTCTGATAGGTCTTCCTTTACTTGGAGTATAATCTGACTGGATAATGTAGGCTGTAGGATATCCAGATTACATTGAGTCTCCTGGACCTCCTTTAAGGACATTTGGACCTCTGAGGCTACACTCCATGAGAGGTCTTGAGATTGTCTATGACTATATGGGAGAAATAATGAGGCTGGAGCAACCATTTAATTGGGTGTTGAAGAGGATAACCCTTTTAGTACCAGTGGTACCAGCACTGATCTGGTTACTCTTTCTCCTCTTTCCATGGGCTTAGGCAAAGGTTCTGATTGAAACCTTGGGAAAGAGAGATTGTAAAATTCCCTGTTGAATTGCACAGATTCTAGGTAGCATGCATAAAGCTCTCAGGGACCTCTATAAGGCCAGTACAATGGGTCTAAAGTCCCTCTCTCGACATTTGATACACTGGTCCTGAGGAGTAGGTCCCTGGTAGTCTGGCCAAGACTGGCTCAAGAAGTCTCAATCTTTTCTCTAGATTGATCTCTTTAGGTGGAGGTGATGCTGATTCCACCAGTACATCCAACTGTCTAGACAACGAAAAGGTTGAATCTGGCTCCATCAATGGTGCTGTTGAGAAAACCATGATTAGAGGATGGCATGGGAGAGAGACTTCTTCCAGAGTCCTTTATTCCCACTGGTTGTGGAATCTCCTTGGTTAGGACTGATCCCGATAATAAGGGAGATTTTGAGTCTGGGAGGATGAAGAAGTTGCAGTGGGAGAAGTCCAGGTTGGATATTAGGAAAAATTATTTCACTAGGAGAGTGGTGAAGCACTGGAATGGATTACCTAGGGAAGTAGTGGAGTCTCCATCCCTAGAGGTGTTTAAGTCTCGGTTTGACAAAGCCCTGGCTGGGTTGATTTAGTTAGGACTGTTCCTGCCTAAAGCAGAGGGCTGGACTTGATGACCTTCTGAGGTCTCTTCCAGCTCTATGGTTCTATGATTCCAAATTGTTATAACTTATTGGCCCCTTTGGAGGAGGTTGCATCACTCTGTACCAGAGCAGACGTAAAGAGGAGTGGTACCATTGATGAATAAGTGTCTGACCCTGTGGGTTTCTGGTCCTTTGGGTCCCAGTGTTTTGTTTCTCTTGATTCCACAGTTAGAGTCAAAGTTAATACGGAGTGTGATACTGAAGGAATCTTGCTCATATGTGCCATCTGATCATGCTCATGAGGCTTAGGAGGGGCTTATATCCTTGTGGTTTAGGTGTGAAGGCTCACCAATTTAGAGGGACTGTGAAAGAATCTTTCCTCATAAAAGTAATAGGCACAGGAAGGGATTTGCTTTTGTGTTTGTCAGATTGCCCCCTCATGAGAACTCCCAAATGAATGGTCTTTCCCTCTGCCCTGTCTACTTTGGAGTCTGACACAGTGCTAGTGGAGGTGCTCCTTGATAACCTTGGCTGATGTACAGCAGGGTCTCCACAGCATGGGTTTTACTGGGGAATCATTGTGCATTCTGTTCGGTATTTCCAAAGCTAGAATTTTTGCATCTGCTATGTGCAGCTGGGGAAAGACAAGCACATACTGCACTTAACAGAGACATGAGTTTCTCTGAGGTAATGGAGTTGGCATTGGTTGTTATCCTAGACTGAAAACAGTAGGGGACAGGAGGTACAAATTTTGAAGCCTGGTATCCTGGTCATAATCTAGGTCCTGTGGTAGAGACCAGGAGTTTTGCCAGAGTAGGCATTTTAATTAACTGGGGAACTATCAAAACAAACAATAAAAAAACCTCAAAGCAACATGCAATTTTGAATAATTACAGGAAGAAGAGAATCAGTTTTGGGCAATGGAAGATTCCAATTTAAGCCATGTGGCGATAAGCCTTATACTCTTGGTACAGCGCATGAGGGGAGTAAAGGTGGCAGGTGCTGACCAACAGAATTGCAAGAATTCTCTGGATTTAGGTGCATAGAGTGCATGCATAGCCACAACAAAATACATATAGGAACCAGCATTCAAACAACAGTAGAATTTTCTCATCTGGAAAGAGACCCATATAGACCACAGAAACAGCAGAAACTCCCAAACTATGTAAGCCCTAGAACTGTATCACAGCCCCCGTCTGCTGCTTCTACACTACTGCACATAGTTTCTACAAGCACCTCTGCTTAGTTGACACCTTTGGATGTTGGTGGCAGCCTGCCTTCCTTCCTTCTTATAACGCAATAGTCTTGAGACAGAGGATTCTACTATATACAGGAAGGTACTTTTGTAGCGAATGTAGTTAAACAAGCAATTTAAAACACTATGTATAAAACAGAATACTTGCTACCCACAAATAACTTATATGACATTTTTCTAGCAACAACAACTGAACAGCCCAGTGTTTTATTGCTATTTTACTATGGTAAACAGATTTGTATTGCCACCTTCACATCAAATTATTTGGTTATAAAACTGGAACTTTTCGGCAAGATTTTTGCCTCACAAAGCTGACAGAATTGTGTGACATGGATACAGAAAGCTCACATCAAATGAACCTGCATGTCAATAACTGCAACAATCTCATAAGTCACCCAAACAGAGAAGCAAGTTCTATTAATACTGTTTCAATGCTCTTAGTTTGGAGGACTGATGGGGAAGACATGAGAAACAAATGACAGGTTGACTACATTTTGGGCTGGTCAGTCTTCAAAAATAAATTAATCACACAAAGTTATTTTAAAATTGTGACACTGCAGCCCATATTCTTCATTGCTGTGTGAGAATGATGTACTTACAACATGATGATACATTTTGCAAAGGAAGGGTCATGTGAGGTGACACTGGAAAATATGATTTACTAAATATAATTATCCTATTTGCATGCATTCATCATTTTTGTATTTGAAGTTATAAATATTGACTATATATCTGTATTCCAAATATGCTTATTCGGAGTAACATCCAAAGTAGCTGTTCAGTACAATGAAGAAGCCAGACAGGGCAGAAGGTCAATCAGCACAGACAATGAACTACGAAAGGGTTTCGCCTTCTCACAAACATTTTAGCCATCTTGTAAGTAATGGCTCCTATGACACAGCAAGGACATCTGACCAGACCATATGATACAGAAGTCCATTATGGGTATGTATATTCTTTCACAATTCTGGTAACTGAATAATGGAACAAATGGTTTCTGCCATACAGTAAAGTTATATAATTCAGGGTGAGAGATCATCTGGGGGCCTCGCTCACCACACACAGAAGAACCCCTGAAAACATCCGAGGAGCAAAGACTGAACTTGGGGAAGTGCTTGTTCCAAGCTAAAGGGATTTCTATCTTATAGAGGGAAACCTGATTGTAAAATCAGTCAGGATGAGAAACTGCTAATTCATATCCACTCTATTCAATACCTTAGGTTTAAGTTTGCAGTTTTGTTTATTCGCCAAGTAATCTGCTTCAGTTGGTTTGCTATCACTTATCAGTAATCTGTAGTTAATACACTTCTTTTTTGCTTTATCTAAATTGGTATGCCTTTGAGTGAAGTGTCCTGGGAAAAATTTCAGCTTGATTGACATAGGCTTGTTGCATGCATCTGTCCACCTCAAAGGAGGGGCAAACTAGTAATACATCTATACATTTGACCAGGTTAGGATGGTACAGCTCTGGGATCTTAGGCTGGGGAGATAAAGGTTATATTGGCTGTAGCCTTAAGTGTTATTCATGCAGTAGCTGGTGTAGCTAGACAGGCCCCCACATCCCCCGTCACATCAATCTTGCTTGCCCTCTGAGATGCCTGGATACAGGGCAGAGAAGGAGCAATAAAAATCAGCATAGCCTTGGAAGCTTCGATGCGAGACCAGGATATGCAGGCCTCTCTGACCCTGAGTAAGCTGAAAACATAGATATGAGAAAGAACGATTAAGGCAATAAGCTGACCTTGAGGCCGCGAGAACTGCCCCGGCTGGCACCTAAGTTGATACGATCACACACAGTTGTCCCTGGGAGAGGAATCTCCCACTGAGAAAAGAATCTCCAGTACTTCCAATTTAGTTATCTCCCTTACAAGTGTAAATTAAGTTTGCAACTCCCTTGTAAGAGCTGGCATCACAAAAGACAGACCAGCACCATTTGGCATCACAGATAAGAAAGAGGAATACGTGACCCCATGGGTATAAAGATCCAGGTCCAGCAGCATGCTCACTCTGAGTGTCAATCTACCATCTACCTGCTGGTCGGCTTAGGTGTTTGACCTCCAGAGGTTCCACGGGGACGCCCACCTCATATTTTCGTCTTTCCAAGGAACTGAGGGACCGATCCTGGCCTGACACGCTGGGACTGAGTGACGCAGAAGGGGGGTAAAAATCGTACCCGTATGTGTCCTTTTGTTTTAGTGCATGCATAGAATAGAGGACTTTAAAGATTAAGCGGTCACTTGGTACCATTACTTTCTATCTTCCTTTTTCCTATGTAACCATAAGATCTATATTTGCTAGCAGTTAAGAAATAGAGCAATAGCCATTGTAACCATATGATTTATAAGCTTCCTAAAACTGTAACTGTTTAAGCTTTAACCTGACTCCTTCAGTTGCTGTAACAGAACCTAGCACAATTTAAAAAACTTCAGCCGGTCATAAGGGACAGGTATAGGAAGAGCTTGGGTGTTTGGATCGTGTCACTCCCAGGTGACAGATCCGTTGGGGCATCTCTCAGTCTTCTCTAGACTGCCCGCTGCGAAGGGATCCTGTATTCTAGCAGCTGAAATCAGATGTAAAAAGCTCTTCCTATAAACTCGGGGCATCTGTCAGCCTGTTGGCTGCCCTCCACGACAGGACTCCGGTCCTAGCGGTAAAGTCACAGACATTAAACTATTCTCGGGGCGCCCTCCAGCCTCCTAGGCTGCCCACTGCGACGGGACCTTGCGTCTCAGCAGTTGAAGACTTGGGTGTAACACACACGTACACACTGCCCTGACCGTCAACTGACAGCTGGCCAGAGCCTGCAAGTAACCTCAGCTGGGTGTGACCCTGCCTGTGTGAATGTTTGCGGAAGTGTAGAATCAGGAGCAGTCTTCAGGTTATCACAGCAGCAAAATGTAAGAGCCCAGTCAAGTGTCTCAGAGAGGCTCAGACACATCTCAGATCCAGGTAGCACCCCTTTGTGACAACCATCACCAACATGATCTTTTAAAGCTATTTTAGTAATTGGAAAAAATGACATTGCTACACAACATTGTTAAGGTTATCCAGTCTTCTTAGTAGTGGCTGTACTCTGCTTAATCATACCACCAGCATGTGTGAGCTAAATAAGGTGAAGCTGCTACTTAGCTGACACTGTAAAGCCACATTTTTACCCCATTATCCTTTGTTTGAGCCTGGTAAGAAATGTATTAGGCAGAATTCATACAACTTTGAAAACCGTATCACTAATATTAGTCAGATAGCCCTCTAAGACGGTATACATTAAAACCAAGGAGCAACAAACAGGAGGAGATTGAAGAAAAACATACAAAACTGCTTACCACTAATATTTCTTCTTGTCTGGCCTACGTAACTCTTGCCCCCCGCACTCATAATAGTACAAACAACTCAATATTAGTTCAAAAACAGTTCACTATATTAATCGTTGATGTTTTTAAATTGCGTCCCAGATAGATATAGTCAATTAGGAGACAGCTTTAAAAAAATACATTTAATGTAAAATGTTTGGGTTGTATCAAAGAGAACAATTTGTTATACAAGAATTCTTAAGTTTAGAAGAGAAATAGATCTTAAAGCCATGAAAACCAATGATAAGTAAATAATTATACTAACTTGCAGATGTGTCCTTACAAAAGATTTCTTCCCTGTGTAATCAAAGTTATTTCTCATTAAGAAGTACAGCAGTTGTGAAGCTTCAGTACGAATTGAGCTCAGTTTGGAATTGCAGCATTTCAAAATTTCATAACACAAGGCAGCACACATATCAGCTCTTCCTTCATAAAATGCAGAAGGAAACTGACAAAAGAATGAATCAGAGAAAAATTATCTGGCGAGGCTAACCTCAGTAAAATCAACAAATATTCAGAGAAAATAATTCAAATATCCCATGGATAGTGCAGTAAAACAAATTATAGATTTATAAGGAAAAATATAATGCTAGTCACACTTCCATAATCAATTTCAGTGAATAAAAGGAATGCAGAAAAATTAATAAATACATTTTATTACAGTATGATGTGTAATAAAATGGTATTTGGAAAAAGTATTTCAAATTGATTGGATATTAACAGTTACACAGAATAAAAATAGCAGCAGAGACAAATAATAAAACAAATGTACTGCATTCATTCTTGGGGAAAAAAAGTATGTAACATGAATTGCAAAAACTCTGTAGTGCCAGTTTTTTCCCCTTTGAATCCAATTTCAATTTGTTTACATTACTTGTATAACTAGATACAAATCACATGGTAAATAGAAAAAAGAAATAATTGAAAATTGACATTTTTATTTTAGAATAATAATTAAAATAATAATTTTAGAATAATAATTTTTACCTTAAAAATTAGTGACCTTAAAGCAATGAAGACACTTTTTAATGCCGTTTCAGACTGGTTTTTTTGAAGGAAGCAGAGGTACACATCAAAAACCTTTTTCATCAGTGGATTATGTCCATGATCAGTCAGTAGTTGGTTCTTAAAATTGATATTGACAATTTACAGTTATCTTTATATATTTATGCTCTATTAACAATTAATATAAATTGTGCAAAAATGTTAGCTTCAGCTATGTTTCAACAATGTTATTCAAAAAACTTTCAGATTACAGTACTACTGAAGTGAATGAAAAACTAAACTGTTAATACTCCAGTACCTTTAGTAATGTTAATCTGTAGCCAAATTGATGGCTCCAACATTTATAACATGATAGTATGCACGTTTCTGCGGTCTCAAATACTTAGTGACTCAGGTAAGAAGGTGGGCACAAAAACATGACAAACCAAAACTGGTAAGGCCTGGACTGCAGTGTTTATCAGTTCCATAAGACTCTTAAAAGACAGCTATGTTGAAAGATTAACTAGACAGTGAGCTTTCTGTAATGGTTTTGGAGAAAGAAAAGGTGAGGGAGGAAAAAAAGGACTCTGGAATGGTGCTGATCAATAAGAAGTTTTGCTCACTGTACTCTGTTTATTGTGGCTCTCAGAGTGTGTAAAAATTAAAAACATGCATCATTTAAACTGATCTGTTACTATCTATTTTCTGTTTTTGAATTTAAAGCATTTAGACTCCTATAGTCCATTAGGCAAAATTCATACTGACTTTACTAGAGACAAACTGCAGGACTGTATGACAACGGGGTGAGGTCAAAGCCTATTGTTGATACTAGTAAATAATACTATTATACTTTTTAACAATAAAGGTTATTAGCTATTGTATGGCATGATTATGAATGACCTTCTATGTACATTTTAATACACTTGTTGTTAGTAGTACAGCTCAACACAAGAACCCTTTTTTAGTAATTTTCTAAAGAACAAATATTTAAAATGCCAAAAATAAAATAATCTATCAAAACTCTGTTAAGGACAAACCTTGAATGTTGCTGTGAATAAAGATAACGTATCCAGAGTGGTAAGGCAAACTTCAGTGGCAATGTTTGCTTCAAGTAAGGACTGGTGAAGAACATCTGCATCTGAATGGCTATAGCCTGTAGAAATGTCAAATGAAGTGTTGCTTTACAATTATGATATATAATTAAACAAAATATTTTAAAACTAATGCTGACAAATCATGTAGCCGAAGATTACAGATTTTTTGTATTAGACAAAGTTTAAGAAAAATACGTACTTCAAAATATTTTACATTAAACAGTTGAGTAATAGTTTATATATAGTTTTCTACACATTTTTCCAATCAATCACACATCTGTACAATATTTGGTATTTTAATAATTTCATTAAGATGAAGCATAAAGGTAATGTGTTAAAACAGCAGCATTTATATTTAAAATGGATTTAAATAACTGGAAAATGTTAATAAAATGCACATGGGTAGATAGAGGTGAGAATAATATCAGTAATTTAGAATAAAATTAAGGACATTAAAATTCTCAAACCCAAGCATAATAAACCCTGAAAATTCAGAGTTAAGGTTAAATGTAAAGGGAATACAAACATGTCAAAGCATCAAAATGCACAGCAAGTCACCCAAGTCATCCTTTCTCTCCCTGTAGTAACATCATGCAATAACTACATCTTTATGATTATGGATATGATTTTGTCAGAATAAAATTATAAATAAATGTGGAAAAAATTCATGATATGATCAAGATAAACTTGTAGAACCTGGTACCATAGTTCACTTTGTTTTAGAGCTCTTTGAAATGGGACTAGATTATCATGAACTAAACAGTTTGTGTGGAGCAACTGGGCCAACCAAATGACAAAATGTCACAGTAACTGTGATAAGTTTATCATAAGGATAAGATTATATGTTTTTGTCTCCAACTGATTTTTAAAAGGCACATTAGATTCCAATCATATCCACCGGTGTCACTGTAAGGAAGATTTATGGTTGTTTGCATCTCCTACCTATTCTAATTTTCAGGGTCAGGTTCACATGGTTGAACCTGGTTGTGTTAGGCCAATATGGAGCAGCACAAAGCAGCCAGACCCTATTGACCTGTTAAATTAGATTTACAGACACTCTGCAACATCAAAGCAGTGAAGAGTATGCATTTGTTTGTATTTCCCACCAGCCCTCAAAATTTATTATGGATTCAGAGAAAGTGCAGTAATTTCAAGAAAGATATGTTACATTCTTCATATATAACAATGACATTGATTTTCAATTTTATTTGCAAAACGCAACTGAACCCCAACTTTAGGGTGACACAGTAACCAGATATGTAAAATAGGATTAAATGCAAAGAGGGTAATTATGAATTACACTGATCTATCAGATCCAGAGGTTTCACGCTATCTACACAGTATTACATTGTGAACCATAGAGGGGATTCACTACTCTAAGTCAATAATTCCTATCAGGTCTGAGAAAGTCACTACACCTAACAGTTGCCATGTAAATGTTTTTCTATAAAGAATGTCATGTGAGGTATCAAATGAAAGCTGGTGACATACTGGTCAATAATACCTCTGTGAAATATATGCATTAATGCTATAGGAGGAATTATGGACATTTATTGATAATACACTTTGAAGTCTGTAACCAAACACAAGGAAAAACAGGTTTCTTCAAGACAAGAGGAAAGATCGCTATCTTCTCAACTCTAATGTAAACCAAGCATTGTGAAAACCAAAAGAACAATAGGAGCTGCATTTGCATGTAAATGAACAGGAAAAGCCAAGTTGACTGGGGGATGTGAAATCAGTAGAGCAGGGGTAGCCAACCCATTTAACAAAGAGAGCCGAAATGGCAGCAGAAAAAATGCAAAGAGCCACACCAGAAGCATTGTCAAGTCAAAAAAAAAAAAAAAAAGTCCCCCAGAACTGTCAAGCAAAAAAACCAACCCCCCCCTCCCAAAAAGGAGGCTGCTCCTTTAAGGAGCAAGCAAGCTTAGGCTTTTTGGCCATATCGGGCTTCCGACAATGGCTGCTATCTTGGGCGCCATTTTGAATTGCTGACCTGGTAAGCACAGGGGGGCCGGGGACCATTGGGGGAGGGTGGAAAAGCGCATGCAGGAGCGGCTTCTCAAGCCACATTTTTTTTTGGGGGGGGGGGAGCCGCATGGGGATCACGAGCCACGGGTTGGCCACGACTGCAGTAGAGGAAGACACCAGAGACTAAAATTACAGAAATAAATCTTGTCGCGGCATCAAAACCATGAATTTTGGGAAAATATAAAGAGAAGCAAAAAGATATTTTGTTGAGAAACACACTTGACAAGGGGTAATATGAATCTTCATTTTGATTGAAAACCAGGAAGCTCTGCAGACTTGCATTTTGTCCAGCATGGATATCAAAACCTGATTCTTCTGCAATCTATCTTGTAATGAGTAGACCTTGATAACTGCAGTGTTTATTTCCACTCACAGGTGATTTATGTTTGTTAACAAAACCAGAGGGCTCTCCTGGTGTTACTGCAAAGCCATGAGCTCAAAAGTGATCCAGAGTGTGGTTTCTGTAAACGCAATTCTGCAGCTTGTGAGAAGTGTCTCTGGTATACCGAAATAGCCACGCAGTGTAAACATACCCTATGTCTTTCACTGGTGGAGCTACTGCTGTATCAACTTTAGTCTCCCAAAATTTATGAAGTTTCTTTATATGAAGTTTTTAATTTAGTATTTATATCCTCATTAGGCTCCTATGATGCCCTCATAGCAGGCATCAACAGGAAAACATGTATCATAATAATGTTTTAAATGAAATGTTTTAATATTAAGAAGTTCCTTGCAGGCCACAGACTGGCATTCCATCTTGGAAAAACTTTAAAGGTTTTTTGTTTTTGTTTGTAAATGTGTGTTGTCTCAACCCCTAGATGTTTACAAAGGAGAGGTAGTATGCTATTTATCCTGGTCTGGGAACTACGTATCAGAGGAAGAGTACTGGTACACATACTTCAACTGTGAAAACAGCTTGTTCCTTACAGCTCAAAATGTTGCTTTTGCTTGCTCTCCCAGACTGGGTATTAAGTAAGTACTGGAAGAGCAACCTAGAGTCACACATGGGAGCTTTCTGAACATGTGAATGGGCTTTGCACATACTCCTTTGTAGTCCCTCTCTCCATGAAGCTGCACCTTTATGGAATCTTTTGGTGCCTCTGTTCTGGTCACAGACTGCCTGAAACGCTCAAGGCTTTAATGTGGAACCAGCCTGTAAAACAATGGAGTGGAGAAAGAGACAGAGCCCTTTCCCATCTTTTTAGGGTTGCCAGGTGTCTGGTTTTGAACAGGACAGTCCAATATTTGAGCTTTCTGTTCGGGAAACAAATTGAGAAAATATAAATGTCCGGTATTTTCTAAATAAGATGTAATTAGATTGAGATGGAATGTCAAGTATGTCTGGTATTTTTGTTGAAACTATCTGGTATCCCAACATCTTTCAGATTCTAAGGCCTTTTTCCGGGAAGAATAAATGTTTATGGCTGATGCTTACTATTATTTGTTATATGCAATCCAGTTAAGCCAAGTCGCAACATCTTTATAATTGATGTTCAAGACATGAAGGCCTCCACAATGTTGAATTATTTTCCAGTCCTCAGTATGTCATGGTTTATGATGGCCTACACTGACATAGTGGATTGTTTCTAAAAACACTACTGAAATTCCACTGCAGCACAAATTTCATTTCCAGTTTGAAACTAGTTCAGAAGGCTCCATTGCTTTCCTAGTAAATTACACCCAGACTGATGCTGCGGGGGGTCTGAAACAAGATAATTCGTTGTAATGTTCGCTGGGGACCACTAGGCTCACCACCTGTTCTCTACCATAAATCCCTCACTTGGTAAACGTATCCACAACAGGCTATGTAATGGCAGATGACATTTGGGATGGATTTAAAAAGTTTTTAATTAACAGAAGATGTGACATAACACACAATTTCATCATGAGCTTTACTATGCTTCCTTTCTGTGAACACTTGGCAGAGCAGTATTGTAGAAAACCAGTAACTATGGTAGAAAGTAGATTGAACTGTATGGCTAATCATCAGAAAGCACAATTCCAATTCTGTGATAGGAGATTTCATGGGAGAGGAAGCAGATAAGGCGGTTTCACCGACATCCTGTGGAGGAATGAATACCAGGGCTGTCTCGCGCACGCTGGGGCCAGTAATATTACTTGTGTTGAGCCGGCGTTGATTTTCTCTAGTATTCTGGGTATGAGAACTATTGGAAGGAATGCATAAAGTAGCGATCCCTTCCAGTTGATTAACAGAACATCCCCCAGTGATCCCTTCCCGATTCCTGCCCTGGAGCAGAAAAATCAGCATTTCCTGTTGTATGGAGTGGCAACAGATCTGTAAGAGGTGTTCCCCATCTGCGGAAAATTTGAAGAAGGATGTCCGTATGTATTTCCCACTCGTGATCCAGCGGGACTTGGCGACAGAGAGTCTGCGATTGTATTGTTGGAGTCAGGTAAGTATGATGCTGTGATGGTGATGTTGTTTTGGATGCAGAAGTTCCACAGATAGACTGCTTCCGCACATAGGGAATATGATCTCACTCCTCCTTGCCGGCTGGTATAATACATTGCAGCAATGTTGTCTGTCAACACCCTGACCACAGTGCCCATGATACGGGTGCGAAAGTGTTCACATGCAAGAAAAATAGCTCTCAGCTCTAGGAGGTTTATGTGGAGAAGTCTTTCTGAGTCCGACCACCTGCCCTGCACTCCCCCTCTCCCCCGATCATGTGTGCACCCCAACCAATGAGGGAAGCGTCTGTGGTAATTTGGTAGGAGGGTTGTGGCTGATGGAATGGAAATCTCGCCATGAGGTTGTGAGGCTTCATCCACCATGTGAAGGACTTGTGGATGTAACTGGGGGCATCACTATCTTTTGGATGCTGTGCCTTGAAGGTATATGGACTCTAGCCAATGCTGGAGGCATTGAAAATGTAGCCGGGCACAGAGAACTACAAAAGTGGTAGTGGCCATATGGCCCATCAATTCTATGCAAGTGTGTACTGACGGAGCATCAACGAGCATGGTCACAAGGTCTTATATTGCGTGAAACCTTTCTACAGGTAAGTATGCTCTCATGGCAATGGAGTCAAGCGTGGCACCTATGAACTTTATGTTCTGAGTAGGATCCAAAGTGGACTTTTTCTCATTGATTATAAGGCCCAGGAAGTTGAAAGTTTGAACAGTCAACAAAACCATGTGTGCCGCCTCCTGCCGTGTCTTGCCCTTCACGAGGCAATCGTCCAGGTAAGGAAATATCATCACATTCATCCGATGGAGATGTGCCACCACAACCACCAGCGTTTTCAAAAAAACCCTTGGAAAGGCCGCCAGATGGAAGGGTAGGACGCGATATGGGAAGCGATTGCTTCCTATTGTGAAACGAAAGAACTTCCTGTGTGCTGGGTGTATGGCGATGTGGAAATAAGCATCTTGCAGATCGAGGGCTGCAAACTAATTCCCATTGTCGAATGATGGGATAATTGAATCTAGTGTCACCATCTTGAAACTCTGTTTCCGGAGGTAACGATTCAATCCCCGCAGATCTAGAATGGGTCTCCATCCTCCGGACTTCTTTTGAGCTAAGAAGTAGCAGGAGTAAAAACCCCTTACTCTGAACTGGTTCGGAACTCTATCGCCCCAATGGAGAGAAGATGGTGGGCTTCTTGTTGTAGGAGTTCAGTTGTGAGATGGGTCCCTGAAAAGGGACGGGGTTGGTGGGGTAGTAGGAGGAACGGAGGTGAGTGGAATTGCAAATCCGGATGTCACCAGCTCCAACACCTATCGGTCGGATGTTATTGTGGCCTACTATGGTAAAAGGGTCACAATCGATGGTGGAACAAGGGAAGAACGTGATGTTGGTTTGCGACAATGTGAGATGCCCGCATGCTCTCAACCGAGGAATCAAACCTGCTGCTTCAAAGATGATGGATTATTTGCTCGTACAGGCTGAGGCCATCTGTGCTGATGTCGCTGTCTCGGACACGTCTGCTCATATAGATGCTGCTGTTGCCTCTGATACTGGTGATCGTATCTCCTCTGGTACGGATAATACCGTTTACACCTGAATGGAGTGGTGTACATTGCCAAGTGCATAAGGTTGTATGGGAATCTTTCCCAGAGCAGAGGACTTCATCTGTTTTCTCTGTGAACAGCTTCTGTTTGTCAAAGGGAAGGCCCTCCACCTTGCCTTGCAGCTCTTTGGGGACTCCCGCTGTGGCTACCCAGGATGCTTTGCGCATGGAAATAGCTGTGGCCATAGCATGTGCTGCTGTGTCCACGATACCCTGCCCTCAATGTAGTGTAATCTTCGTGTACTACTGACTTTAAGATCAGCTTCTTGGAATCTGGAAGATATTGAGCCAGCTCAGTCAATTTGGAATAGTTATCAAAGCTGTGATTGGAAAGTAGGGCAGCATAATTCGCCATGCGCAGAAGTAGGGTGGCAGAGGATATATCCTGCCGAAGATATCGAATTTCTTTGCCTCTTTGTCCGCACCAATGGTTTTTAATTGTGGCGCCTTCGACCATTGTTGAGCGGAATCCACAACTGGGGAATTAGGTTGCAGGTGATTAAAGAGAAACTCGAAGCCTTTGGCTGAGACAAAATATCTTGTGTCGACCTGTTTGGTTGTCAAGGCTGGTGATTGCCATATTTCATCTGCAGCCTCCATGATTGCCTCCTTGATCGGAAGAGCAATTTTTGAATGTTGTTTTGGATGGAGATTCCACAGCAGGTGATGCTGCTTGGTTTGCACCTCTGCCCGCTGTACATCCTGAGACTCAGCAACTCGTTTTAATAGTTTCTGAAACTCTCTCAGGTTGTCTGGAGGGGACATATAGCCTCAGGGCAGACCGCTGCATCTGGAGCTACTAAGGTCTGTTCTGTCGGAGATATCTGCTCAGGCAGACCCTCGGCTTCACATATCTGCCCTTCTTCAGGATCGGACTGTTGTGGTTGTGCCTGAGGACTGATTGAAGATGGTGCGGACAGGTAGTCTTTCTGCTGTGTGTGTGAGATCACCCTGGGACGCGCTGATAGTCCGGGAAATGGCAGCAGCACATAGGTCAAGAATAGGAGCAGGACCTGTAGTAGCTGTGCGTTCCGTGGCATTGATTATAGTAATGGTCAGAGGTCAAGAATAGGAGCAGGACCTGTAGTAGCTGTGCGTTCCGTGGCACTGATTATAGTAATGGTCAGAATAGGTGGGGGAGGACCGCCTGGAAGATGTAATACTGCCATGATGCCTATAATAAACGCCTTGGTGAACGTGACAAACGAGACGAGCACTTTGTTGGTGATGGTGTGTATCTGCGACGAGGCGATATGTGATGTTGACACGGTCTAGGGCTGCGCCACCGTGGCGAATAAGACCCCCTAGTGCCGCAGTAGTGTGCGGCCCCCTGCATAGTGCCTACGAGGCGAAGGAGTCAGTGCCGGGGAGAAAGTTGGCGACGGGGAGAGAGCTGACAGGTGCATAGTCATTTTGCCAGCAGCCTTTCTTGGTGCTATAGCCACTCTGTTGTCCAGCTGGGGATGGTCTCCATTGTCATGCACTATCAGTACTGGAGAGTGCCCTACTTCCCTGCTGTGCTCTGCCATCTCCATGACTGCTGACCCCGCCCCCATGCTGATGCCTCTGGTGGTGGTCGCAGCGTGTCCGATGCCGCCAGCTGTGCTGTTGGTGCCGAGCCATCAGCCTGCGCAGCTCTGGGTGCTGGCGTCAGTGTGTGTTGCGCCCCCAGTGCCGCCAGCTGTGCTGGCGGTGCTGAGCTGTCTCCACGCATGGCTCTCTATGGTGGCACCGACGTCTGCTGCTCCGTTGCCGCCAGCTGTGCTGGTGGTGCAGAGCCGGCTCTGTGCTTGGCTCTCGGTGCCAGCACCTGCCGCAACTCTGCTGCTGTCAGCTGGCCTGTAAGGATTGAGCTGAACTTCCGTGCGACTTTTGGGGCCAGTGCTGAGGCCACCTTCTGTGCCTGCACGGCACTTGCTCTCGGTGCTGGGGTGGCTGATTTCTTTGCTGAGGCCGCGGCAGTCATTTTAAGGGCAGCAGGTGTGGATCCCGGCATGCCCGGCTCGTCCCCTCCGCTGACTCTTGTTGAGGGTGCAGCCGGTAGAGAGTGGGTGGGAGATGCCCTCACTCTCTTATCTGGGTATGGCCCAGAGGACGAAGCACTCCTCTTTTGTGCCCCTGTACTAACTGGAGCCAGCGGCAGAATGCTGCTTGAAGGCTGCAGAACCTCATCAAATAAAAACAGCTTGAGGTGCATTTCTCTTTCCTTCCGCGCCCTAGATGTCAATTTCAGACAGTGCTCACATTTGTGAGGGATGTGAGTTTCACCCAGGCAGCGGATACAAGCCGCATGCCTTTCCAATGCTGGCATAGCCTTCTGGCAACAGGAACACCGTTTGAAGCCTGAGGAACCAGGCATGTCAATTTCAGTTTCTTGCTTTTAACCAGATAACTAAACAGTAACTACTACCCCGCATGAAACTAACTATAACTCTTTTTCTCAACAGAAGCTGAGCTTCACTGAGGAGAACAGGGAAGCTACACCAGCAACCGAGGACGGCTGAAAGGAACTGATGGGAACCAGCCCACACGATCAAAGGTGCGAACGCCACGAGACGCTGACTGCACATGTGTGGTCCAGCCAACAACTGCTACTGAAAACCTCTGACCAGTGGCGCCAGGTCGAGCCTGACACCAAGAGTGGAGCACCCACGGGGACCACTCGAAGAAGAATCCCGATTCACAGTGTATGAAAGGGAAATCGTATAGCAGTTATGTTCCTCTCACCAGATTCTAGAATCCACGGTAGGAGTTACTGGGGAGAGAGGAAGAAATCAGCATCCCAGAAAGGGTCTTATATCTTTATGATCCTTTGTTGCCCTAGGACTTACCTCCTGGGTCAACTGGATGAAACCCTCCTTGTGTTCAGTGCCTTTCCCAGTTCTTTCTCTATCTTTAGATCTGGTTTTTTGTGGTGAAGTCATGGCTATTTGGGAAGAACTGGGGCCCCAACATGCTTAATCAACTCAGAGCTCTGGGTCCCATCAGAGAAAAGTTAGGCTGACTATGTACAGGAGGGGCATATATTGAAAAAACTGCTTCACATACAAAGTATTTTACTGGTGATTGTACGGTTCCTCTACCATGTTTGAAAAGCAGAAAGGAACATGGGGGGCGGGGGGGAACACTGTAGCAGAAGCTTCAGGTATCTATTACCACTGTGCTGCTCAGACCCTGGACCAGGAAGAGGTGAAAAGGATTGACAATCAATATAAACTGCCTGAAAAATAGCTAGAAGTAAGAAATCTAAAAGAAAAGGATAGTAGCAAAGCAATCTTTCACTTGACTACTGCAATGGTGGCAGAATATCCGGCCACAAGCACAAGAAGGGGCGATGCTAGCACAAGCCATGCTGCAGCTCTCTCCAGACACAAAAGACAAAAGGGAAATATTCCACATGTGTAAGATTCACAGTACACGCTGAGCTGTAGGAAGGACATACTGAAGAATTATCACCCATGTCTATACAATGTTTTCTTAGCATAAAAATAGATGTACATACTGTGAAGATGAAGTCTGGCATGAGGACTAACAAATATACAAAATGCCATGTGTCTGAGAATTCAAACACTGTCTTCCTAAAGTATGAGGATTGTTCAGTAATTGATTACGATGTGCCACTGTCTCCAATCTGGGCTAATATAAATAAGCTGATGCTGTGCAGAGTCCAGCAGAGCACCCATACATTCCGTCTTTAATGGGACAAGCTGAGATTTTTCCTGGTTTACGCTAAACCAGGGGTGGGCAATTATTTTTGGTGGAGGAGCCAATCCAAGATTTTGGTAAGTGGTCAAGGGTGGCACTTTTCTGTGGAGGGGATGTGGGGGTCTAGGATGGAGACTGGATATAGAAGGACACACAGGGTAAGTGACTGGGGTATAGGAGACTGTGTAGGGTCTGAGAGGGTGTTTGGGTGAAGGAGTGGATTGTGACCTGGGGCTCAAGAATGGGATGCAGGAGAGGATTCTGACCTTGGTGAGGATGTAGGAGGGGGCACAGAGTTTGGGAGGGAGTTGTGGCCTGGGGCACAGGAATGGGACGCAGAGGGTTTCGATGTTGACCTGAGGGAGAGAAAGAGGGGTGCCACCCAGAAGTAGGGGTGCCAGAAGTAGGGGTTACCTAAGCATCTCCTGGCCTGCAGCACCCCCAAGACAGACTAAGCTCCCTGCCTGCTACAGCCCCAGACCGCTTGAAAATACAAGCTGTTCCCTTCACATGGCTCTCAACTACAGGTGGGAGCAGAGACCTGTGCTGCCCCCAGCTTTCGGACCAATCTTTCAGCTCCAATTGGATGGCTGTTTCCAGCCAATTGGAGCTGAGAGATTGGCCGAGGTCAGTTTTTATTGGCCGGTTGTTTCTGGCCAATAGGTGGTGAGGATTGGGCTGGGCTGGGGAGATCACACAAAGCTCCCACCTCCCCTCCTCCACCCCACTATCTTCCCTGCAGAGCAGAGAAACATAGGCACTGTAATTTTAAATCAGGGCAACTATGTGCCTGAGGATCCTGGCAGGGTGGTCCGCGGGCCAGACCCGGTGGTTTGGAGGGCAGGCTTCGGCCTGTGGACCACATTTTGTGCAGCCCTGCTCTACGCCCTAGATTGGTGATTAACAGGAGTGTAATGAATGTTTTTTCAGATTTGATTAGAAGAATTCTGAGTCAGCCAATCATCATGGTCAGAAAAAATACAGTATTTTGCTTTCTTAAAAATGATGGAACAACTGCTAGTCATTTTGTAAACTTTCTGGGGGTTATTAACAGTCCAAATGAATTCTATACTGGAAATGCTGAGATCCCACAATATAACTCAGTTATTTCCTGGGGGGCGGGAAATGAACTGAAATAGATGTCTTGAAGGTTGAGAGCTATGAACCAATCTTGTGGATCTAGGAAAAGAATTATTGGGATTACAGTTACTGTACTGAATTTTAATTTTCAAATCTATGTTCTAGTTGAACTTCTTTCGTCTAGGACTCTGTGGTCCAACAACATCCATGGTCTGACAGGACACAGATGTTGCTAGACCAGAGAGTCCCAGCTGAAGAGGTTGAGAGCAACAGCCGGTCTGGTCAGCAGAAGCCTGCAGGACCAATGATGACCTGGGGGTAGAGAGCCCTGAGAGAGACTACCACCCTGCGGGGGCATGCGGCAGAAAGCCCCAAGAGTGGCTGTTGCCTTACACGGGGCCAGGGGACCCTGAGAGCAACTGCCACTCAGTGTGGGGCTTGGAAATTCCGGGAGCAGCTGCTAACCCATGTGGGGCTGGAGAACCCTTAGGAGCAGAGCCCCATAAGCAGGCTGGGGTCAGCAGAACCAAGCATGTGGGCCAGAGGAGGTCAGGCAGCCAGAAGGGGAGCCCCGGTAGAGCCAGGCGCCTGACCTCCCCTGGTCCAGCAAATTCTCTTGTTTGGGACCACTCCGGTATAGCACGTATAGCGGCCAGTGTTTGCCACAAGAGCTGTTCTGGTTCCAGAAGAGTTAGTTGGTACAGTCAATCTTCTGGTAGTACTGTGTAATATATCTAAAAGGTTGTGAGATTTTTCACTCATCACTTTCATCTCGCTCTCTAGTGTCTCTATTACTCTTCGGAGGCTTCTGAGATATTTGGCTGACATTTGGTGGTTATGACAAAGATTATGACAATGCAGCAGGAGTGATGAGACTGCCCTTCCTCAGAAGTGGGGATTCGCTGTTAATGGAAAAACTTAAGGTTGGTGTTATGCATTAGATGTATACGATTAGCTGGAGAAGGTGATTGTGTTTTAGGTATGTAAATGTAAACTGAGGTCAGCATGAAACCTAATATGGCAATGAATATGGACCAGATAAAACTGTATAGGAGACTGAGAAGGATGAGTGTGCGTCTCGGTGTTCCCTATGCTTATGATGAGCTTGAACCCCAGTATCTCTATCAGATGAAAAGTAGGCCAGAGAACATGATGGGGGAACTCTCTCTAATCTGATTTGAGGAAGATGAGGAAAAAGTAGTCCTCTCACATAGGGGGAGATGACTTAATTAAGATCGCTGTATTGGGATACCATTAAAAGCAACTAAATAGACGCACTAAAATTGACACCCTTCTCAAAATGCAATTTAGGAAAATCCCTAATGAAGTTTTTTTTGGTAGTATTTCACTAACAAAATTGGACTTTGAATGAAAAAGACCTTTAGAAAACTCATGTTAAGGCTGTGATTTTGTCAGGGAGGTCATGGATTCCCCCATGCCTTCTGCAGCAGCTGATGCAATTCACACAGGGGCTACTTGAGCAGCTTGGGCATCAAGCAAGGAATATATATTGATAATAACTTGTCAAGCTTTTAAATTTTTTTAAATCTCTTATTAATAAAGGTCTTCTAATGCACTGGAAATAACTGAAATGGTAGGGTAACACATTTATGTTACTGTCTTCAATACAGAACCAGCTGTTTCAATTTCTCACAGGGATTATATGAGTAAATACTGCAGGACTGGATCAACTGTTACCTTATATTAATGTCAATAAGCTATAGGTTTCGTATACATGCAAGAGCCGTATAGCTTTACTGTATGCAACTCTGGCAAGCCAATACATTGTGTGAATAGATACTGTATTCTGTTAGGTTTGCTGGCCAGTTTTTGGTGCTTGAAACTGTAGGAAATTAAAAAGTGACATACAAATATAGTCTACATCTTGTATAATTTGAAGTTTAAAAGCAGCATATTTAAAAGGGCAATATACAAAAACATTTTGAATTCAAGCAGCCTTATACAAACTGACATCAACCTCATTAAGTCTTACCATTGTCTACAGAAATTCCAAGCACACTTGATATCTTTCTTACACTGAAAACACAGAAAAAGTCACTTCATTATTGGGAGATTTTTTTTTATATCCACACAAACTAAATCATGGACTTTACATTTCTCATAAGAAATTCTAAAATTTATATTTTCATCAAGAGACTTAGGAACCTGGAGACATGATTAACTAAGTGCATACTGTAACATGAAGACTATATCTTTTATAAAGGGTCACAAGTAGGTAAAATAAAACTTAAAATCAAATTATATAGTGCAAAAGTAAGATATACTGTATATCCATTTCAAATGAGCAAAATTTAAATATTTGTGATTTAAATCAATACCAGTTTTAAATTCTTTAGACTATTACATAAATAAATTCTCAAAGTACCACTTTAAAATATGCAATGCTGTAGTTAACCATGTTCCACATTGTGTCATCATTCAGTAGGAATAGATCAGTGAACTAATTCCACTTAATTGTATGAAACAATAATAAAGTCCATGAAGTGCTCTGGTGTGGGTCTGGGACCTGCCTCTGGTGTTATGATAGTGGATGAAGATGACAACTGCTATGGTGTAATGAAACTTACTGTGGTTAAAAGTGAGAGAGTTATCCAGGCTGCTGAGTTGCTGCAATCTGGCATGCATCATTCCTGTTCTGTTACGGGAAACAGGCAATGTCTGAGATTTTCGATCATGAACTATGGGTCCCAACCCCTCCTGGTTCCTGCAAGATGGGTGAAATGGGATATAAGCAAAAGTTAGACATGTCAAACTGCAGCATGGCAGGGAGAGTTAGTTAAGCAGTTACAGCACAAAAAGCACTAAAGAATGAATTGCAATGCACCTATTTGTTGTTTTATGTTTTAGCAAAAATAAAAATAGGCATTTTTTTAAATGCATCATATCAAATTCTTAATTAAAAAACCTAATGTGTGATGATAAAAACACACAAACTGTAGGTCTTTAAATATTTAAGTTACTTCAAAGCTTTTAGCAATATTATTCTTAAATTACAGCTCATTTAGATGATGTTTTGACAACAGTCAGAACTGAAAAATCCATTAATTTCTTTTGATAACATACTTTTTTTGGGAAAGTTAGAAAAAGGTGCAGGGGTAAAACTGGAAAGCCCACATGCAATAAGAGCAGGAATTAATTTAGGCACTAACACCTGTATCTTACCCAGGCAGGAAGGGAGAAGAGCCATACACTTTGTTAAAACTTGTCAGCAATCAAGTGAAGAAAACAGAAAAGTGATTTGTGTTAGCAATCAGTATAAACTTCCTATTGTGTACCTCCAATAGAGCTGATGAGAAATGAAAACGAATGCTGGAATTGCACCCTTCTGTGCCCTTTCTCTCAGTGATATTCTGTGCAGTACATGCATTTACTGTGATACAACATGCTTTGATGTGACATAAATGTTATAAATTTAAAGGATACGTTTGTTTGTGAAAGTGCAATAATCCCACAGACCACCAGAGACTTGCATGATTTTAATAGTTCAGTGTTTGTTAACATGCAGAGCAGATCAAGTGATAATTCAATATGACAGAAGTGTGGAACAGTCTTTCCTGCTGTGTCACAAAGTTATTTTTACAGATATTTTTTAAAACTGGAGACTCAGAAGTATGTTAAAGCACAAAGTAGTATAATTGTAGCTGAAGACACACAAACTAAGAAACAGCTATAGACCAAAAGCACAAAGCAGTATAATCATAGCTAAAGACACACAAACTAAGAAACAGCTATAGATCCATCTTGTCACTGAATCCTCTCCCCTCCCCCCGTGTAAGCGTTTTTGAGGGCTGGGAACGAGAGAGAGACACACCGGCAAACTTCCTGTATGCCTACAAAATAGCATTCATGTAATAGGATGGATGAGTATTTCACATTTAAATTAGCATGAAAGATTGTTTTCTTTTTGTAAGAAACAAACTGACATCATTAAGTCTGAAAAAGTTCAGTTTAAAATCATTGTGATTTGTGGTATATTCTGATTTACCTCTTTGGAATTTCAGTTTCCAATGTTAACGCTAATATAGTATCCTGCATTTTAGCTACTGTCATTGATAAACATAAATGCCAGAACTGTTGGTGTTATCCTAGTTCCCCTGAAGTAAATGGCAAAATTTCCATTGGCTTACATAGGGCCAGGATTTCTCCTCACAAGTTTAATGATATCACAGTGGCTCCAACAAGGTGGTGGGAGAGGCAGTCTGAAAGCCTAACAGACTATGTCCACTAAATTATTTAAAATCACAATTACTTATACAGTTTATGGACCAAATTCAGACCTCAGACACATGCATTCTAGGGATGTTAGATATCAGTTATTTTAGTAATTGTGTAGCCGCAACAATTATTAGCAGTTACACTGTTACCAAAATGCTCCTTGGGGGTGGAGCTAGCAGTCAGTGTGCTCCCAGATCTCAGCCCAACTCCTGGGAGACAGCAGGAGCAGGAAGGGGAGGGGAGAAGAGGAGGGGAAGCAACTCCATGGAAACTGTCACATGCAGGGAGTCAGCTTAAATGGCTTATTGGTTAATTATTTAGATATCTATATGCCAACATCCCTAACTCATGCAACTTCCATTGTCCTCCCACTGATTAACAGACTTCAATGTGAGTGTCACACATAGGGTTACCAGATGGTCTCCCAGCCACTCCCTTAGACCTCCTCCAGGCTTCTGCGCAATAAAAGGCTCCTAGGGCCGATTGTGGCCCTGCCTTCCAGCCACTCCCCCTGCCCACGCCAGGCTTCCGTCTGGTGCTCAGCCGGAAAAATCAGAGAATACCAGACATTGCACATGTCCGGTATTCTCTGATTTTTTTAAACTGGAAAAAGTGCAAATACCGGAATGTCTGGTAGAATACCAGACACCTGGCAACCCTAGTCACACACATGTGATAGCAGAATTTAATTCTATGAATTGAAAAATCTAAATCTAGGAAACAGAAAAAAATTGCAAAATGGCAGCTTATGAGACATCTTACAGTAAACAATACGATTGCAGCTCTATGCCATCTCATTTAAATCTATACTCAGTCTATGAAATGTACATTATAATTTCATTTAGTAAAAATACAAGGTAAGGCTTCTGAGAGGATTCAACCAAGACAGTTTCAATGCTTGTCATTACACATTTTGAATAATCACAAATTAGTATTTGCTAGTTCTTTTTCTTCTGGTAAGTTTTTTTCAAAATATATTCCCCTCGGAAGTAAACAACAATTAAATTAATTTCTTACAAGCATATTTTTGCATATGTATATTTAATATTCTTGAACAGCAACAATATTTTCAGGTAGCACCCAAAAAAGGTCTTATGGATCTAATTATTCTCCTTTAAATTGGAAGCATCACTGTGTAATAATTCCTTCATTCTTGTTTAACAACTTTTTAATTATCAAGAGCTCAATGGATGTTGTACATATTGCTATTTTAATGCTCTCATAGTATAACACCATAAGTTTAAATTATACACAGTACCTGGCTATGTATCGTTTTCCCATGTACTGGAACTGATGCAAGCACACCCTGTAGAGAACATATTAGGAATCAATGCACATTTAAAAATTGTTTAAATAAAAATTTACTGCAAATATTTGTCTATTTTTCTGCTAGTCAATCCCTCTATAAGGGCTAATCTACACTACCACACTACATAGGTGCAACTGTACTATAGGAGCACATCTGGTGAAGATGACAGGCAAAAGCTATGTCAACAAGAGACAGACTACACTGGTGAGAGAGCAGGACACTGCTTTAAGTTAATGTAATTTACATTGCTCCGGGGCTGAGGAGAGAATTGCCTCTGGAAAGTTTTTCTTGAGCTCCTGGAGCAGTAAATGTTGTATTTCCTGTATGTCTGGGAAGCAAAACAGGTCCCAAATGGCTACCCCACTGAGTAAAAATGTTGTGCTCTACTGACTCATTTAACTCCTACTTATGACTAAAATGCTTGCTAAGGCTGTCTGCCAATGAGTTTTGGATTCCTGGAAATTACAAAGCTAAAAGGGAGAGATTGGATATGAGCACACAATGGAACTGGATGAATGGAAGAAAGGCTTTGCAAGTTTCTCATAGTGCCTGGAGTTTCAGAAGACTCAAGTGTCTTGACTTCTTGGGGTGTTCAAGTACCCTGGATCAAGTGACTGACATGTTAGTGAGGACCACATCCTGTTGGGAATTGTTACTAGAGTATTCATACTGTTTGCTTGTTGTATATACCACTCAAAGCCAAGCCCGCACAAGCACATGAAATTATCTGTCCCAAGAGACACACGCAAACACACACTGACATTCAAGGGTTGTACATAACCTGGTCTATCAGGTTGCTGAGGTTGACTGGGCGATAAGTCCTTGCCCTGACTAAACGTAGGGTCACTCCTATGAATTCTAAGTTTGGTGTTGCAGTCAGGATAGACTTTTCTAAAATTAACACAGACTTATAGGGATGATAGTAGCTGAAGTATCAATAAGGCTGATGTGAAGCTTCTTGGCATGTTTTGAAAATAAGAAGCCAATCCTCTGGATGAGGGTAGATGGTGAAACTGCTCTGTCTGTTATTACTAGAACCAATTTCATTAAAATCTTAAATGGGCTTGTTAGGACAAATGGGAGAATCCTTTACTGAAAGTGGTTAGAGATCATCATAAGTCTGAGAAACATTTTGAGGGAAGGATGAATGTCAATGAGAAAGTAAGCATCTTTCAAATTTAGATATGTGATACATGTGCTCTTTTCCAGGGATTGTATTACTGATCCCAATGTAACTAAATGGAAATATGTTTGCACATAAAGACATTGAGCTGACACACTGAGAATGAGTTATCACCCTTCCTACCACCCCCCCCCAAAATAGGACCTCTTTTCTTCTAGATTGGAGGAGGGACCCTGCTTCCTAATGGAAGATCCTCATGAGAAGGACCTATGAAAAAGTAGTCGGAATTTCTTTTAGAGGAGGTAGGGAGATAAATGCTATTGTGTAGCCAGAATGGATGCTATCCAACAGTCATGTGTCCCATTACTACAATGGTCCTCAACCTTTTTTCATCTGCAAACCCTTTGGAATCTCCAGTGGAGGCGTGCACCCCTTTGTACATCTATTGTTTGTATGTATAACTGAATTCTGTTCAGTCAGTTGTCAGTTTAAGTCCTTCACCTACCCCTTGGACATAGTATGCAGTCCTCCAGGGACCTGTGGCTCACACGTTGAGAACATTATTTTAACTACACTCCAGTTGTGGAATAAAAGTGACAGAAGCCCACCAAAGTATATGTGGAGAGGCATCACTAGTGGTTCAGAAATCCTGAGCATTCCATCAAAATTTTCTTTTAGCCAGTGGGTGAGGCTGAGATGTAGAGGCTGGATGTGCAGGGTATCATGATTTTGTATCCTCTGTGAGGCAGTTCATATGACTGTTGATGGTATAACTCTTGAAACAAACTTGGTTTGCAGGGATGTTTGTGGTATTTTCTCTTTTGGGAAGCATATATAATTCCAAGGAACAGAGGGTTTCCTTGTTGTCTTTTTAGAAGTGCAAGGACTCATCAGTCTTTCGGTGGGAAAAATGGGCTTGTAATCTTCCTCTTCCATAGGACCAGAAGAAAGTTCTGGTTGCTCCTTTGGAGGGAGGCATGGATCACACTGAATCTGTGAGTTGTGTGTATGAGTCCCTTGGTCCCCAGCATAGCAAATAAGGGGGAATCAAAGGAGGGTTGTGGAAGTCCCCAACACATGGTGTACAACTGAAGGAAGGTATCTTATTGGAAGCTAGTTACAGAAATCTCTCGAGCTGTTTTATGGAGTGTTGCCCTTGCAGGATGACAGTTCCTCTTGGGACTGATTTTGCAATGATAACAAACTGAACACAGTTCCATTGGTGGTACTAATAACCTTGCTAAAGGAATGCAGCTGGTAGATGGAATGGGGAGGGACAGACTTCTCCTGCACCCATATCTTTTGATGGACTCACGATCTTTCCGGTGAAAAAAGATCCTCACAGTAGAAAAGATTGAGAAATGGAGAACACAAATGTTTTCTGCTCTCCTTGGAGACTGTTGGATACTAGCTGCACATATAATTGGAATCAATGCAGGAAGGCTCTGTCCTGATGCCATATGGTAGGGGTGAGGAACCTAAGGCCTGGGGGCCAGATGCAGCCTCTGGTTTGCCTGTTTCTGACTCCCGAGGCGTATGGCCTCCCCATGCTGGCACTCCTGCTTCCCTCCTTCCCACAGCCTCCCTGAAGCCCCCGACTGATTTTTGTGGGTCACCTTGTAGTAGGAAGTGTAGTCCTTGATCATGTATGATGCTATATAAAGAGTGGATCTCCAGGCCTGGGTCTGATTTGGCCCTCACTAGCCTTCTCTTTAAGGTACTTTTTAAGCTAAAATCTCCATGCCTGACAGGTGAGGTTAGGAAGAAGCAACTAATACCAGACCAGGCAGAGGTATATGTTTTCTTGACATAGCCTGCACACTGCTGACGGTCATCATTTATTGAAAAGGAGTGGGAACAGGAGAGACTATTTTCAAAGATAAATGTTCTCTGCATGGTCTCATACCTGTACAGGGGTATGGGAAGATGAGGAATTCCTGGGAGGAGGAATCTAACATACTTCACTGTAAATTATTAAACACGATTTCTAAAACTATTCTAAAACAAACTTGAAAACCAAGAGAAGCAGAAGCACTGGATGTGCCAACTGAAGCCATGTGATGTAAGAATGAATTGGAGAGGTGGTTGGTTCACTCCATTACTTATACTCTCAGTTTGAAACATGAGGAGAACAGGAGCTCAGGCACAGACCAATAGATACTGCTTTCAAGAATTCTCCAACTCTGGGCATGTAAAGTGCATACGTAGCCACAGTGAAACACATATAGGCACTTGAAGTATATACTAAAATGAAGTATGAAGATTCACGCAGAGAGTACAGTTTATAATGCACATTTTGATCATCATTTCTGTAACACAAACATGTCTGGTTATTACTGTGTCAATGGCCCTGCTCAGGCTGCAGGAGTGATGAAGAACAATCTGGACTGGAGCAAGGCCTTTTAGAAAGGCTACTTCACTTTTCCTCTCAATACTGCTGCTGCTCCTTGATTTTTCTCCACCAGAGCATTCAGACCAGCTCCATAAGCAAGTGAAAGTAAGGACATTCGCTGTTGTTTTCTTGTTGAAGAGAAGCTAGCTGACTACTTCTCTTTTCCTTCTAGTGAGGTGAAAGAGGAAAGGATAAAGTTGGAAAGTCAAACTATCTTCATTCGGAAACAAAGTACCACACTAAGTATCTTTCCCAGACCTGGGGAAAAACTCGGTGTAGCTCCAAAACTTGTTTCTCTCACCAACAAAAGTTGATCCAATAAAAGATATTACCTCATTCACCTTCCTTCTCTACTCTCCTGGGATCAACAGAGCTACAACAACACTGCATTCAGAAAAAGTCAGTAACAGGCATCTTTATTCTGAGTTATAACTGCATCTATATTTTCAATGGTTCTGGCTTCAACTGGGACACAGCAGAGCTAGAAGGGAGTATGAGGAGCATTTTAAATGCCCCAGGCTATTTAAGGACTTCAACTGTCCAAGACAACAAGTCTCCACTGTAACTAAACCAAATTAGTGTGTAACTAACAATATTCTATAATGTTGCATGTAAAATTACGGATGGGTCTTCTACATTTTGATTGATAGCGTCATTCTTTGAGTTAACATGAAACATCTAAATCTACACTGAGAAGTACAACAAGCAAATTCAAACATACGATTTTTATGAAAAGCTAAGCAAACTCACTCTGTGATTATGAAAAAATCCATAAGTTCAGATGTTGAAGCCTTGTTCCAATATGTAAACAAAGCATCTAGAAAATGAAAAAGTTTAAAAAATAAACAAATCAAATGTAATTAACAATATTAATAAAAACATTTTGTACCATTGGCTCGCAACATAGAGGTTATAATTTATACAGGCCAGAAATGACTTTTGAGATCAGACTACTGCACAATTTTCTACAGAATTTAAAATTTCCTTTGAATCTAAGTTTGCAATTTCAAAAATAATTTTTTTGAATGAATATTATTGTAGTAAATGTTGGTTAAATATATAGCTTACTATTGAATTAATTTGTAGACATGTCTATATTATATACAGGCAGTCCCCGGGTTATGTACAAGATAGGGACTGTAGGTTTGTTCTTAAGTTTAATTTGTATGTAAGTCGGAACTGGTACATATTGTAGGGGAAACTCTAGTCAAACATTTCTCCAGAGCTCAGTTTTATTCTCCCACACCTCACTTCCCTCAGTCCTTTATTCTCAAGCTGAGGTGTCTGCTGAGAAAAGCCGCTCTGCGTCTCCCTGGTCTGCTGGGGGGGGGGGGGGGGGCACTAACTTCGCGTCTCCCTGGTCTGCTGGGGGGAAGCAGCTAGTGTGGGGTTGCCTCACCCCGTTTGTAAGTAGGGATCTGATGTAAGTCGGATCCATGTAACCCGGGGACTGCCTGTATGTATAAAATAAAATATGCAGACAATGGTTTGTGCATTTCTGAGAAACATAGAAGACTTGAATAACTGAAAAAACATGTATTTGCAGGGTTAATGTAAAGCATTTTCCATAATGTATTTTATTTGTATATTTAAAATATAAATATATATTTTAATCTTAGGTACAGTGTTTAAAATCAGAGGGAATCACTAAAAGGATATTTTTGTTTTGTTTTACTCTGCAACTACTGCATATAAAATCATATCAAATAATTATATAATGTACTACGTGCAAAAAATGAATAAATATTAAACACATCATTATAATTTCTATTTCTCATTCCTAACAATGCAATAAGTGGAAACTATGCAATGTGTGAAATTCTGAAATCAGATTGTACACATTTTTCCTATTACATGAATAAAAATTGAAATTACTTATCAAAATGTGCAATGAAAGTAAGTATCTGCTTTTGTATATTTGGCAGATGAAAAAATGATACAAATTAAAATTGAATATGATAGTTCTCAGTTCATTTGACTTATTATACCAAGGAATTCTGAGATATATGGTCATAAAGGAAACTGTGTGGGAGGTTTGTGAGTTGCAGACATAAAAATTTTCTGCATTCTTGTTTTAAGCCTCTCCCAGATTTTAAAAGCTTCTGCGGGGTAGCTGAGGTAGTCTGTAACAGGAAAAACTTTAAAAAAAAACAAACCCCAAAACAATAGACTAGTAGCACTTTAAAGACTAACAAAACATACAGATGGTATCATGAGCTTTCCATGGGCGCAACCCACTTCTTCAGATGACAGGAGTATTAGAAGTCCAGATCCAAGAATATTCTGATGACAGGAGTATTAGAAGTACAGAATATTCTAAAGGTAGAGAACTACTATCATTCCCATTTTACAGATGGCAATTGAGGCATAAAGAGATTAACTGTCTTAACCAGGGTCACACAGGAAATCTATGGCACAGCTGGGAACTGAACTCAGGTCTCAAAGTCCTATTGTTAGAACTCAAACGCTGGACCATTCTTTATCTCCAATCCCCAATGTCAGTCATACAGGGACTTAAGCAGACACAACTATTTGTTTATTTAGATCTTCAATTAACTATATACTATTTAAGGGAATAAGTAATATTTACGTATTACAAGACTTCAAGTGGGACTTAATTTTATCCCTCAAGTACACCAAGAAATGTAAAACCAACAACACATCACAGCATTACTAAAAATAGTTTGAAATACTATAAATCAATCCTTCCATCTCAAAAATTTACAAAATGAAATAGAGTAGTTTACCTACCATCAGACATGCTTTTTAAAATATGAAGGAAACACATGAGCAGACTTCTGATTTCTGTTTGGTCAAATTTGTCACTTCGTACTACAGAACTTCCTGAAGTGCCACAGTGCTGCTTCAGAGAAAAAACATGAGTAAATGTGAATGAAACATTTTCCTAAAGCATTACAAATTGAATAATTTGAAACTGCCTTGTTAACCCCATGAAAGGAAGGGGAAGCTAAGAATCTAGACAAGATCAAAATTTATATAGAGATATAGTTTAGTAACCCATTTAACTGTGCACACAAACTATGCGAAATTAAGAGTCTTCAAATGTCTTCTTTTCTGCATGCATTTTTCCCCTTCAGGGTAGAAAGACTACTAACTAATAATTGCAATTTATGATGATACATTTGTATGTACACTTATGGGAAGTGCATGTGCTGTTGGTGCCAAGTTAGAATTCTGTAGAAAAGAGCTGTGTGGGTGTTAACAGACATATGCATGCTTTCTTGTGGACCCTATGTTTGGAGCAAGGTCGCAAGGAGCTATGGCACTGACTCTCAGATTTTTTTCTCATTTAAAGTAATATATGAAAACTCAAAGAAAGGGTTTTGCATATTCAATTTTACCTTCTCAGGCAATCGGATTAGAGATGGTTTTCCCTCCAATATTTATCCCTATATGTCATAAAAAGATAATCTGAAGGCTTGTCTACATGTACTGGGATGCAGCTGCACCAGTACTTAGTGAAGACAGTACCTATATTGTTGGCAAAGCTTCTCTCATTGGTGTGAGCACTCCACTTCCCTGAAAAGTGGTAGCTATGCTGATGGGAGACAATGTCCTGTAGACATATCTCTGTCTATAGTGGAGGGTTAGGTCAATATAATTATGGACTGTGGCTAAGAAGCATAAAGTAGACCTGGTCCTTTCTAAATCAGGTGGTTGCCAGAAAAGGAACAGGGAAGAGAAATGCTCTGATACTCCGATTCCTGAGTGATCCACAAGCTTACTATTTAGAAGATACAGAAAAACATGTATTCAATCCATGCTGAACAATAAGCGCTGCTTGTCTGTGGATTTTGATTTAAAGTGTTGATATTTCACAGGTCATGGATTTGAAAAGGAAAGGTAATTCCAAGAAGGCAGGATGCATACTAAACAAAATGTTCAGCATGAAGGCATCCCTGTGGTATCATCTATAGCTCCAAGCCCCCTCTCACTATTTCAGGCCTCTTTAGATCAATGGCACCTATGTGACTGGAACAGAAATATGCTGTCCATCAATGCCTGCATTCATTACACATACTGTGACAATGAATCTGTTTCTTACCTTCAGGTTTCTATAAATGGGCTGGCTCTTGAAGTAGAGATGCTTTCAGTATATTCCCAATGTTGAGGGAGCCATCACGGCAAATAGCTAGATAAGAGCTGATGCAAGAGCAGCCTCAGATAGTCAGAGCACTTGGACCATAAGGGAGCCTTCAGAAAACTCTCTTGCTTTCTGAAGACTGGGTATAAAAGTCTCTTAAATGAAGTGCCTTTGATGAGTGCTCATCACCACAGACAGTAGAAATGCTGACCCATGATAGACAGTTTCAGCATGTGAATCATGTTAACCCTAAACATTTGGGAATCCGCCAACAGGGAATCCAAAACAGAGCTAAAAAAAGCAAAATTACTGTGTTGGAACTGAATACATATCTGAGGTCAAATTAAATATCCAACAGGCAAGGAGTGAAGTAAAATAACTATGGAGTGGAACTGAATGTAGAAGTAGATTTAACACTAACTAGGAGAAAAATAAACATTCTGATATTGTTGCTAACACAGGAGAAAAGGAACTGAGATTAAGCTAAAGCCATGGTTCCTTGTAACCTTAATCTAAAACCAAGAAGCATGCATATAACATTAGCAGTCAGTGGTTTTCTAGAAAGCTTGGATCTGATGCTGCAGGAACATACACTTCCCACAAATAGGGATCTTTACAGGTATTTTTCGATGGAGAATACATTTTTATTGATGAAATTCTTGTGCAAGTGGTGAAAAATTAAAATACATATATAATGCCCAGTGAAGAGATAATTTGAAAACCAGTGGATAATTGATAGGACTAAATATTGGGAAGACATTAACAGCAGCCACATCAAGCAAAACATCTAAACTGGTACATTAATTGGGGATTTTCAAAGGAGTTTAAGAATCATACATCCAAATCCCATTACAATTCAGTGTTTTCCACGTAACTCCCCTAAATTCCTTTGAAAAAACTAGCCGAAAGATCAGCTAAGTAGCAGAACACTGCAAATTAAGGCAGTAACAAAACATTAACTAAATGTTGGGTGCCAGTTTTGCCATTTAGCAGCAGAACACACCTACAGAACTTTTGGCATTTTATATACACACACATTGTTTAGTCAACTTTAAATAGGCACACCACAGGCTAATAATGAAATCCTGCCAACACTTAAATTAAAGCATATGAGTAGCCCCACTGACTTATATGAGACTACACATGTTAGAAGTGAAGCACATGTATATACATTTGTAGGATTAGGACCTATGTGCCATTCTAAATAAGCTCTTTATGATGTTTCAATATACGATCCATCATATTTACAACAGGTATAAACTGCTGCAGAGTTGTGGCAAAACTCTACTGACCACACGCTACACCCAGAGTTTTAACTATCTCAAGCACAAAAACCAAAATACTTCTTGTAACTGAAGACAGAGCGCAACATTCAACATTTTCTCTGGCAAAGCTGGAATTGTCAGAAGTGAAAAGTCCATTGTAAAACGGCTGTTCTTTGCTAAGTGGGAATATTCTTCTTCCTCTTCACTAAAGCACATAGCATGAGCAGAATGCCTTCTGCGAAGCTTCTCCCTCTGCCACACAAAGGCATATTAGGGTCAAGTGGGAAAAAAGTTGTGAAATCACAAGGGCTATGAAAATTAAGTGATAATGTCAGCTACAAAAAGAAATGACTGAATATCTCAGTTACTGTTAATTCATGATTTACAACTGGCTTACTGTAAAACAATTTAAAGACTTTGATACAAGGGTATCCCACACTTCAGAATAGAGGGAAGTAATAAAAATTTCATCATATCCGTTTCTAAACAGATGTAGTGAAATGATGCACAAATGATGCATAGATTAGACCAAACTCACTTTTGAAACTCCACTTAAGTGATTTAGGATCATTGCTACTGAAAAATCAATGAGACCTTTAATATGTTACTTAAGTGTTTTTGAAAATCTCACCCCACATTTTCAGTTCTGCTTTATTGAATGCAAAACTTGAGATGGCTTTTAGTAGATCAAAGTGCCCATATCTAGCAGAGGAAACAACAACAACTTTTCTAAACATGTAAAAACATCTGTTCATATAGTCTGTAAACTATTTTGATGATGTATGTAGTATTAAATAGCAAGTCCACATGATAATCTTTTTCATGCAAAATAAAAAGTATGTATAGTAACATGATCAAATGAAATTATTTTATGTTTAAAAAATATGGTGACATTCAGAATGCAATACTGAATACAATAACTTAACTCCCAATGGAGTTCATGCAAAAAGATGCCTATTTACTCCTATGGGAGTTGGATTGATTTCTTATTATGCAATAGACTGTTTCCTAATGATATTGAATTACATTTATTAATATGAAGACTTATTCAAAAGCTTATTTTTTACCTTGTCAAGGGAATTGCTCCTGTCACCCTGTCTTTCTGGGAAGCTGTTTCCTGAATCTGTACTTATAAGAGAGCCTCTTGAGTCAGCATGTCTTACACAATTAACATTTGGAGTCGATGAGGTATACGGGGAAGCTAAATTAAATAATGAAAGATGTATACATGAGACAAAGGCAAGACTCAGCCCCGCTTTCTTTCTTCCTCAGCAGAATATCTTTTTTCTGATAGTTTAGGTGCCAAAATTTCCAAGTCCATTTAAGCAGAACTCATATTTCCCACAGCTGTCTGAGGGTCTTTAGTGAGCTGTTAGATCTTTGCACCTCTGGTTAGGTGATGATTTCCTTCAGTTGCTGCTTCTTGAAGCATCAGCACCAAACAAGTTTAGAGTAAGGATGTTAAATATCAATTAATTTACTAGTGGAGTAGTCGATGGAATTTCCATTGACTACTTGACAGGCACTTCCGTATTCCTCCTTTGAAATGTACAAGAGCCCCAGCGAGGGATCTTGTGCATTTCAAAGTTGGAACTCCGTGTGCAGCCCAGGGCAGTGGGGGACTCCCTAGCTGATCCTGGGCTCTGTGCGGCATTTCCGCAGAACCCCGAGTCAGCTGGGGAGTCTCCCACTGATCCCAGGTTCCATGTGGCACTGCCACTTTGAAACGCTGCGCGGAGCAGGGGGTCAGCTGATCCCAGGCTCCACGGAAATGCCGCATGGAGCCTGTGGTCAGCTAGGGAGTTCCCAGCTGACCCCGGGCTCCACACGGCACTGCCACTTAGAAATGCCCCCAACAGCATTTCAAAGGGGCAGCACTGCACAGAGCCTGGGATCAGCTATGCAGCACTGCCGCCACAGAGCCTGAACTCCATGTGGTAAGGATGTTAAAATGCGGTTAATTGATTAGTCAATGGAATTTCCATTGACTAGTCGATAGGCACTTCGGCATTCCTCCTTTGAAATGTACAAGAGCCCCAGCAGGGTTCCAGGGAAGTGCTGTGTGGAACCCGGGGTCAGCCAGGGACTCTCCAGCTGATCCTGGGTTCCAGGGAAATGCCACGGGGAGCCTGGATGACCCCGGGCTCCAGGGCTGCCCCTTTGAATCTTTGCAGAGGTGGCATTTTAAAAGGGCTGTGCAGCTGCCATCTTTGGGTTTCACTGCCACTTTGAAGTACCCTTTCCCCCACTCCTTTGCTGCCTCTAGTTCATAGAGGCAACAAGGTGGTAGGGGGAATTGACTAGTTGACATTACTGATTGGATAATTGCCCAGTCTTTAACATCCTTAACTGTGCAGCAATGCCGCTTTGAAGTAGCCCCCTTTCTCCCACCCCCCCTTTACTGCCTCTATCTGATAGAGGCAGCAAGGGTGGAGGGGAGCAAGTGACTAGTCGACTTGACTATCCAATAAGCATTTGCTTATCAGATAGCTGACTAGTCCTTAACATGCTTAGTTTAGAGTTTTCATACTGAACAAGGGGTGGGCAAAATCAAAGATGGGTCTGAACACATTTCTAGAAAAATATAAGTTACACTCAATTGGCTGTACCAGAATAGCTCTACATTAACATATTTATGCCTGCTCTCCAGGACAGAGGTAGGCAAGAGGCTGCCAGCTAATTAGATTTGGCCCGCCAAGTCACCAGATCTGGCCTGCAGCCACCTCGCTGGAACCCCAAGGCAGAGAACAGCTCGTGCTGTAAATAGCCAGCTGCTCTCTGCTCTGGATGACTGGGGAGGGAGGAGGAAGTCTTTGCCTTCTGCCCCCACCCAACTCACAAAGCCTCTCAGCTCCCATTGGTCAGTTTCCAGCCAATAGAAACTGAGAAGTTTGCTGGGTGGGCAGAGCCAGTATGGGAAGACTCCCTTCCTATTTCCCATGCCCAGAGCAGAGCCACATGAAGGAGCCTGGGACTGCAGCAGACAGTCGGCTTCAGGTTTCTGCAGAGCTGCTGACTGGGAGCTACCTAGGTAAGCACTTCCCAGCCAGAGTCTGCCTCTGGCACCCTATCCTCTCTTCCCCCCCAACTACCTGTCCCAGGCTTCCACCCAAACCCTCTATATCCTCTTTACACCTTCTGCCAGGTCAAAACTTCCCCCCCAATCCCTGCACCTCCTCCCCCAGGCCAGAATTCTCTCCTGCAGCATACCCCTCCCTGGCCCCTGCACCCCACTCCCCTGTCCCAGGTCACCACCCAAACCCTCTGCATTCCTTTCTCCCAGGTCACAACTCCCCTTCAGACCCTGCACTCCCCTTACAGCCCCTCTCCCAGGCCAGAATCCTCTCCTGCACACTTACCCCTAACTGGGCACCTCAAGCTCCTGATCATAGCCCCCTCCCTTCACCCAAACTCCCTCTCAGACTCTACATCCCTTCTTGCACCTCAGTTCCCTACCCTAAGCTCCTTTCTGCACCCAATCTCTGTCCCAGATCCCACACCCTCTCTGTAGAAGTTTGACCCTTAACCACTTGCCAAAATTTTTGAGTGGCCCCTACATAGGACAACCAGCTGCAATGATGTTCTTTATATTCTCATGTGCATGACCAGCAATTCACCTGAGTTTCATCCAAGAAAGGAGCTCTCACTTGATTGAATGATTAAATCTTTTCATAGTGCATGTTTTCAAAATGTAATAACACAGAGTTTTTTGTGTAAAAAACCAAGAGACGATTAGTCAAATTAAAAAAAAAAGAAGTATTACCAATGCCAGAGATAACACCGAAGAGATCTTTGTGGAGGTTGTTATCCAAAGCGTTTCCTAGTTTTTGTGGTGTTACTAAAGGATTTGTAGCTGGCATGCTAAGTGATTCATCTTTGGCACTCTGTTTAGAAAAGAAATAAAAGCAAATGATTATAATGTACATTTTGCAACATTCCAAAATTAGTATGCACATATTACTTTTCACCCCCTTAAGGAAGGTACCTGATGTTATTATAATACAAGGTTGACATGAAATTATATTACAGCAACCAATCGAAGATTACCTCTAACATGTCAATATATTTACTTAAATATTGCCCACAGTTGAGTATATACTTTTTAGCAGGTCTTTATTTAGACTTTCCTTATTTTTGTTCACAAGATCCAGAAACTTCTCCTTTTGAAAATATAACGTGAACATATATTTTTCTGTTTCACTTAGTAATTTTTATGTTATTTGAATGAATTAGATAATACAAGATACCATCAACTTGGGCTGTTTGAGTACCAACAGAGACTCCTGTCTTTGTCTTCATTTTTAAGAACTACAGCTCCAATCCTACTAATCAGGGATACTGATGGACTAGAGTGCTTCAGCAGCAGGGAGTAGGGGTCTGCTAGGCTCAGGAGCACAGCTAGGCTGTCAGCAGAGGGGCTGGTGCAGCTGGGAGCTCTAGCTGGGGCTAGAGCAGAGCCAAGCCAGCAACAGAGAGTCCTGGCCAGGACTGGGACGGAAGCCCGGAAGTGGGAGGGGAGCACTGATGTCTTCCGGTCCAGCAAACTTCCTGGTTTGGGACTGCACAGGTCCCAAAGGTGCCAGACATGGAAAGCCCAACCTGTAGGATTAGCATCTATAGTGTCTGCAAAGATGGAAGCTGTTGTTATGGCTGGCAGGACAGTTCAAACACTAATGCACAATTCCTGAATAAAAAAGAGGAGAAGCCAGGGTTTTTTTTTTTTTTTTTTTTAATTAAAGATGCTGTTGTGAATACTTTTTTAAAAGATAAACGTCCAAAATATCATGATTTGGGGTACTTTTCATGATTTCCATGCCTGCTGTGAAATTATTTACATAGGACCCCAAACATAATGCATATGGAAAAGAGGGCCTAATCAAGATAGCACAGATTACCATAATTTGACATTACCTAATTTCAAAGTTTGACTCTGTAACCTTAATGTTATTTTAATGCTTCTCTGTATGTAGCTGTAAATCTATTTCTTAAGGAAATGTAGTTTAAATACTGAATCCAATCCTGCATTTCTTGTGCACCTAAAAGTCTAAGAATCTTTTGTAAAAATTTAGTGAGCAAAACACAAGAACATTACAACTGTGGTCTCTAAAAAGCAAATGTTAGCATATACAGTTAGATTATGAACACATACAAACCTATGCCACCTTCTTTTTCCTTCTGACATATAAGTAATGTTGGGGGTAGAGGGAGGAGTTATCCAGTTATCCTTGGTGGCATAATAGTCTCTACGGTATCATTACAATCTTATTTTAGTTAGAGCAGCTATAATGGTAGTCTAATTTATGCTCCAGACTGAGCTAGACTGCTACCAACCCTGGGATTTATGAAGAAGTAGAATGGTGAATCAAGTGCACTTTGGTTGGACCCAAAGATCTGTTCGATAGCATTCAGCATATAATATGCACATTATTGAATATATTCTGCTAAAAATAGCGCAGAATTTCAAATAATAAACAGTCCCACTCACGCTGCTAGAAGGATTAACAGGAAAAGGTGACACATCCTTGACATTGATCCGTTGGACATTTTCTACCAGCAGTCCGAACAATGGCAAATACAAAGTAGCTATTCTTGCTTGATGGCTCTGAAAAAAAGATTTGCAATTCTTGTTAAACAAATAATGTAACTAGTGATTTAAGAAATAAACCAACCAACCAGCCTATCAATGGGAATATTTCTTCTATCATTCCTCTCTGAATTACAGAAAGCCGATATTCAACATGAATTCATTAGTATACAGATATACAATGCTGACCACTAAATAGTTATTATTCAACAATAAATGCTGCAATTAAAATTTAAAGTTCAAAGAATTTGTTCTTTACTATTGCAACATGACACTGCAGAACAAATAGATATGTGCTTGAAACTAAATACATATGAAGGGTCAAGCTAAAACTATGCAAGTTTAAGAAATCCATCAAAACTGCAATTACAAAATCAAGTTGGCTGCACCATGAATCAATGCCTTCAACATTTAGTTGGCCCTCTACATACATCATAAAGCAGTTCTCTCTCTCTCTCTCTCTCTCCCCCTCTCCCCCTATACATTTAAAAAAACAAACCTTTTCCTGCAGGGTGACAGAGTTAAGTCATCACGTCACTCTATGTCGCCCTGCCCCCCACATCAGAGTCCTCAAAAAGGGAAGAGGCAGCCATGGCTCGGTTCTCCTCCCCCTCCTTGGGGGGAGGACGAGGGGAGGGCTTGGGCTCCCTGCCTGCACCCCAGGTCCCATGCAGGAGGCATGGCAGCAGTGGCTCCTTGCTGCACTGGGGGCCCAAAGGCTCCAGGACCCAGTGGGAAACCTTCGCTGCCTGCCTGGAGCTCCAGCCTCGAATCCTTTCCCCTCCCTGTGCAAGATTAGTATGCCAGTGCCAGCTTCCTGGGGGGTAGGGTGTGGGGGGGAGAGAGAGGAGAAAACTGAGGCTCTGTGCTGGATTCGGCCTCCAGAGCAGAGCGTGTGCTACTTTGCAAGCTGAATCCGGCGCAGACCTTCAGGTTTTCTCCTCTCCCCTCACTCCTGTGGGAAGCCGGTGCTGGTGCACTAATCTTGTGGGAGCGGGGGGAAAGGAGGGAGTTCCAGGCTGGACCACCAGGCACGGAGCAGCTCCAGCACGCTTGGCCCGAGGCAGACAGACGGCTGGTTCCTGGACCGTCTGGGACCCGAGTGCAGCAAGGAGCTGCTGCTGCCACCCCCTGGCTCAGTCCTGGTCCCTCCAGCAACCAGAGGGAGGCCAGGGGGCAGGCTGGGGCTAGCTGCGGCTAGGGGGAGGGAATGGGAGAACTGAGAAGCTAGGGCTGTGACTGGAGAGGAGAGTGGGGGCTAGGGGCTAACCACAGACAGAAAAGGGTGGGGAGAGGGCAAGAGGCTGGAGCTAGCATGGCCTGGCGGTTGCGCTGAGATGCAGGGAGTTGGCTCTGGCTGGGAATGGTGAAGAAAAAAGGCTGGGGCTTGTGCAGCCTTGGTGGCGGGGGGTGGGAGGCCAGATTTTGTGTAGCCCCAGGCCGACCCCTTCCCAGTGGCCAGGTCTGGTGTAGCCCATGGCTGTCCCCTCCCTCAGCAGCTGGGGGAGAAGCGGGTCTTGCCTACCCCCACAGACAGGGTGGTTAGTGAATGTAGCGAACAGGAGGCATCACTTCCTACTTTTAAGTAAATAAGAAAAAGTGACTACATCTGCCTACACTGTAATTTAAATGTAAAAGAAAGATATTCACCCTGAGCAGTAACTGTGTTTATTTGAGATGTGTGTTCCCGTGGTGCTCCATTCTGGGTGCCGGTGTGTCCTCATGCTAGCGACTGCAGATTTTCTACCAATGCCCTGCCACACTGCACATGCGCAGTGGCATCCCCTCCTGCCTCGTGTCCTTTAGGCGGTCCCTCCGTTCCTTCTCTACCCTGGTTCCAGCCTATCAGAGAGGCTTCAAAGCAGGGGAAGTAGGGAGGGTAGTGGAGCACCGACCGGGAGGGGTGGGGGAAGCCTGTCCCCAGCAACCCAGCTGACCAGAAGCCAGGCGGCAGGGTCAGTGATATAAAAGGCCTGCCAGAGAGGCGAGTCAGGCCCCAGCCACCAGAGGAGCCAAAAGCCTCTCCTGCCCACCCCAGCGAGCAGCTGGGATAGGGAGAAGCTTGGACTGCTGGGGCCCCTACTGGATGACACTCTGGAGGGAGCGCTGACTGGACCAGAGGTTCTAGCACAAGGGAGCCCAGAGGACCTGCCCTGGACCCAGATACCACCTGAGGGGGAGAACAGAAAGCCTAGAGGTAGCTGATTGTTGTGTGGCTGAGTCAGAACCAGGTCAGTGTGTTGCAGTACAAATCCCTGCTGACCCAGCAATAGACCACTCTTCTGCTGCTAGGGCCCTGGGCTGGGACACAGAGGAGTGGGGTGGACCTGCATCCCCTCTGTCACCCCACTCCTGGATGGCAGTCTACCCCCTTGGCTGTTCCCAAACTGCAGCCCACATCTACTGGACTCTGCCTGAGCAACAAGGTCTGGCTGGGTGCTTCTATTAAGACTCTTAATAGACTGAGAGCAGGCTCCCCCTTGTCTGTTGATGTATACATGGTTGCAACATTGTCTGTGAGCACTCTGTTGTGCCTCTTATGTGCAATTTGAAATGCCTGCACGCTCGAAGTATTGCTCTGAGCCTGAGTATATTGATGTGCAGTAACATTTCCGCCTTGGACCACCCGCCTTGAACTGTTAGGTCGTTCATGTGGGCACCCCATCTTGTAAGGGAGGCATCGGTAGTTATTTATTTTGACGATTGGAGGCGGTGAAAAAGGACACCCCGCAAGAGATTTTGTGGTTTGGTCCACCATTAGAGGGACCCCTTGATGTGTGGCAGTAACACTACCAACTTGTGGATGCTGTGTTTCGCCAGAATGTAAATAGAGGCCAGCCAATGCTGGAGACATCAGAAATGTAACCTCTCATGTCGGATGACGATGGTGGCAGCAGCTGCCATGTGACCCAACAACTGTAAGTAGGTGCGTACTAGAATCATTGAAGAATGTGTGATGGTGTCTATTAGGTCCTGGATTGACTGGAAACGTTCCGCTGGTAAGTATGCATGAGCTGCCTTCGTGTCTAGTTGCGTTCCTATAAAATTCAGGTTCTGAGTCAGCTCTAGTGATGATTTTTGTATGTTTATAATGAGACCAAGGGAACTGAATGTTCGGGTTGTTACTCTCACCAACTCGCATGTTTCCGCATAAAGTACGATCCTATAGCAGGCAATCCTCCAGGTAGGGAAAAATTGTTACCCGTCTTTAGCAGTAGTAGCAGCCCACCTGCGCATGTCTTGGAGAATACTCTGGGAATGCACACTAACCCGAATGGAAATACTTTGTACTGGAAATGTTTGTCTGTTACTATGAACCGAAGAAATCATCTGTGCGCCACGTGTATTGCAACGTGGAAATAAGCATCCTGTAAGTCGAGGACTGTGAACCAATCTCCCTCATTCAGCGCTGGTATAATTGTGGTTAAGGTGACCATTTTGAAGCATTGTTTTCAGAGGTATCGGTTTAGTTTTCGTAGGTCCAAGGTGAGTCTCCATCCTCTCTTCTTCTTTGGAGTGAGGAAATATTGAGAATAAAACCCTTTTCCTTGGAATTCCTTGGGCGCTCCCTCTCTATTGCTCCCATGGTGAGCAAGCGATGGACCACTTGTTTCAACAGATCCTCGTGAGATGGGCCCCTGAAAAGGGGCGGGGTGGGTGGGGGAATTGAAATAAAGGGGATGGTGAGAACGGAAGCTACGATTTCTAACACCCATTTGTCCAAGGTGACACTGGCCCAATGGTGGTAATACGGCCTCAGACAATGGTGAAAAAGGGGTGAGACAGGA
Organism: Pelodiscus sinensis; assembly: GCF_052426305.1. Classification (NCBI taxonomy): domain Eukaryota; kingdom Metazoa; phylum Chordata; order Testudines; family Trionychidae; genus Pelodiscus; species Pelodiscus sinensis. The sequence continues at coordinate 254,189,588 of NC_143052.1, read as the reverse complement.
GCTTTGTTCGCGTCCTTGACTAAGCAGTCAAATTTGCTGTTTTGTAGAAGGCTAGTTAGAGGAGCGAGCAGCCTGCTGTTGCTTCCGCTGAGGACGCTGCCGGAATTGCTGATGTTCCAGAATGCGAGGTTGTTGTCTGTGGAAGGAGAAATTATATCTTCATCGATAAGTCTGTAGGGGGGTGTATACATCCCTAGTGTGCGAAGCGTAGTTCAGGAATCCTTCTGAGTGCAGAACCTTGTCCGTTTTACTAGCGAAAAGTTTATGCTTGCCAAACGGTAAGTCCTCAACTTTATTCTGGAGTTCTTTTGGGACTACTGCTGATCATAGCCATGAGGATCTTCTCATTGCCACCCCTGTAGCAGTCACTCATGCAGCAGTGTCTGCTACATCCAGGGCGATTTGTAATGCGGCTCTACGTGAAGCGTATCCCTCTTGCACTGGATTTGAGCAATGGTCTTTTTGAGTCAGGGAGATGCTGTAGAAGGTCCACCAATTTTGAATAATTGTCGAAGTTGTGGTTGGAGAGGAAAGTGGAATAGTTCACAATACGCAGTAGTAACGTGGCTGAAGAGTAAAGTTTCCTTCCAAAGATATCTAACTTTTTATTATCTTTTTCTGGGAGGGTACTTTTGATCTATGCTGTACCTCGTCGACCACCAATGAATTAGGTTGGGTGTGATTAAACAAAAAAATCTAAGCCCTTGGAAGGGACAAAATACTTCTTATTCGCCTTCTTCCTCATTGGGGGAGCGGATCCTGGAGTTTGCCATATTTCCTCTGCAACCTCCATGATTGCCTCGTCAATGGGAAGTGCGATTCTGCCCCAGTGCTGTGGGCATAGGTTCAAGAGACGGTGCTGTTTAGTGTGAATGTCTCCTAACTATCTGTGACTCGTTTGAAGAGATACTGGAATTGTTTCAGGTCATCTGGCGGAGAGAGGTCGCCTGGAATCACCTCTTGATCTGGTAAGGATGATGAGTGGTCTGTTGGCGATGTGCCCTGGATCAGACAATTGCCCCTCTTCAGGCTCTGACTGTTCCAGCTGGATTTGTTGGGCTTTTTGGAGAAGGAGGCAGTGAATGTTCGTGTTGCGGATCCAGAGATAAGGGTCGAGAATTGGGAGACGGAGAGCAACATGTGTGTCTTCTGTAGTGTCGGAATGTATGATCATGACGAAGAGGGTCATAATACGTCCTATGGTAATGACTGTAGTATCGTTCTGAGTGTGCTGGGGATGAGTGTTGAGAAGATAATAAACTTGTTAGGATTGAAAGTTTTATTCTTTTTATATTTCTTAGATTAGGTTTAGAAATGTAAGGCAATAGATATAATCATATAGTAAGATAGTAGTAATGTAGGAATAATATAGCAATATAAGGTATATATATTAACTTACATTTAATATTTTACAAATTAAGTCCTTTCAGTTGAAGGTCTATTTTCTTTATTCTGAAGTTTAGTAAATGTCCTAAAGTAGAAAAACAGTTCTGGGTATTGTGGCTGTGTTAATAAGATTAGAGGAATTCTGCTATGTGCAAGGCCAAAACCTTAATTGCTTGATTTACAATTGCAGATCTGTAACCTCAAAAGTCCTTATAACATTGCTCATGTGTGTGAGAGGAGTGCACATGTGTCGAGATAAGATGCAAAGTTATATTGCTTAGAACCAGATGGCCAGAGAAGGGGGGTGAGTGGGAGTGGGCAAAGGCCAGAACACGAGACAACCTGGCTGCAGAGAAGCCATCTATAACCATCAATGTGTACCCCGTACTCACAAGAGGATTGGCAGATTGACGAACTTTGAAGCGGAGCGGGCACCCCCAAAAGACGACTGATTACAGGATGAGCCTTCAAGAGATGTTTGGGAACGATTGACATCAACAAGATAACATTCCGGTCACAAGCTAAAAGAGCAGAGTCCATGGATTTCAACAAGAGAAAAGGATTATAAAAGCAAGGTGCTTTGCTATGGAACTTTGGGTTCGTCTTGCCAACAACAAATCCAGGGAAGCATCGGATCGATCGATCGACCGACAAAGGCCCTGCTCCCTCCCTCCCCCGTGTTCGATTTAGCTGGCCATTAGATTGACACAGACTCTGGACTGTTAACTATGACATCATCTGGCAAGACTGTGTATCCATGATGTTTTGTATGTGAGTGATTGAAAGGCATATGCAACTGTTGTATTCTCATTAAATGTGATGTACTGCCTTTTCCCCTATAAAAGATCTTGCGTGCTTCATTTAAGCATAACACACTTCTACGTCTTATATACCAGCGACGCCTCGGTGACTGGACGGGCGATCACATGAACGCCCTGGAGATGGGGACTGTGATAGACAGTCTCCTCTCCCTGTATCTTGCTTCCCTATAGTATGATGACCAGGGGACACTGGGCTGCTTCGAAGTGCCCAATTGTAGTGCCTGTGGTACAGCTGTGGGGAGGAGGGATGTTCCCAGGGAAAAAGTTGGGGAAGGAGAAACGAGCCCTAGATGCACAGTCATCAGTGCAAGGGCTTCCTCCAGTGCCACTGTGATATTCGACTGCAGCGGTGCCGCGGAATGCGGTGCCGAGTACGCTTGCTCCAGCGCCGGCAAGGTTGTGATCTGCACCTTAGACGTTGCTGCCAGTGCCGGTGGTGCTGGTGCCATAGGCAGCAAGACTGTTTCCGCTGCTGATGCCGATGCGCCCGGTGCCACTGATGTGGCTGCCTCCTTTGTCAGTTTCTGCGGTGCTGATGGCACTGGTGCTGATCACGCTCTCGGTGTCACAGGTGGCGGGTTTTCTCTGTTATATCCCGGCATTTGCCAAGACCCCACGGTGGTTGTCCATGACATGCTCGGTCCATCTTTTGAGCCTCGTCTGGTGTTAAGAGCTACTGGGGAGGATCGAGTTGGAGATGCCTTTGATTTTTTTGGAGCAGACATCTCTGTGAAAGTTGTACTGCATTTGTGCCCAGAAGAAGCAGGCAAATCTGCAGGCTAGAATGCCATATCGAGCGTAAGCATTTTTAACCGCATTTTGTGGTCTTTACAGGCTCTGGCAATCAGCTTACAACAGCACTGACATTTTTGCCGTGTGTGCTTTCCGTAAGCACTGGATACATGCCTCATGCCCATCTGACGCTGCCATGGCTTTGTGGCAGAGCGTACACTTCTTAAAGCCTGGGGAACCAGGCATTTTGTCAGAGGTGTTCCTAGTTGAAGTAATTTGTATGGTCCTGGGTGAGAAATGGTGTTGGGACTCATCCTGAGTTGTGCTGTGCCTTGGAGCAGTTGAGAGGGGAAGATGGTGCCGTCTGCAATGAGCTGGCTGGTAAAGAAGCAGTCTCCATAGACTGCCTGTAACCCAGCTGGATCACCGGTGCCACTGGAGTAGTGAGTTGCAGGACCGGAGGAGGCAATGTTGGTGCCAAGGGCTGTGGAGCGGTGCCTCTCTGTGACGCCGATGCCAGTGCGGCTGCCTCCAGCAGGAGGAAAGCAGAGATGAAGTTACCAGCACCACTGCTGTGGGTGCCGGCACAACTGAGCTCATCTGCACATGTGCCGGGTAAGCTGGTGCTGGGGCGGCCATTTCCAGCTTCAAACCGGCTGTTGAAGCTGGTGCCAAGTCAGCCCACGGCCCTTTTCCAGATGCAGGCACAGCTTGGGGCTGATGAGCTGCGGCCACTGGCCATCCTGTCAACGGGATGCCTTGGCAGGACACCAGAGGTGACCCATCTGTCTCCGACACTCACCCTTGCAGAGGGGTTAGAGGTCCTATGAGGAGACTCTCGAGCCGGTGGATGAGCCTCATGCATCCCTGAGGCAGTGGAAGACGGCTCAGTCACTTCAGGGATCTGAAGGGCTTTGTTAAATAAAAGCACCCTCAGCCTCAACTCCTGGTCACACCTGGCACATGCAGTTAAGTTAGTGCAGCGAGTGCAATTCAGTGAGACATGTCCATCTCCAAGGTATTTGCTACCCTGCGAGTGCCCATCCGATGCCAGCATGGCATCCTGGCACTACGTGCATTTCTTAAAACCAGGTGATCCTGGCATAATCTCTACCTATTTACTTAAAACTTGAATTATGACAACATTTTTTTGAATAGAACTGTAACTATTAAGAAACAACTAAAACTATTAACTGAGAAAACCATATTTCTAAAACTAATCTCCCATTTTCCTCAAACAGAAGGGGGAGCGCGTCCTAACTCCATCTGCGGCCGCGGACGGTTGGAAGTAATCTGACAAGAACAGACCACGCACAGCTGAACTGTGCGAGGCAGCAGTTGCGCATGCGCGGTCTGGTAGGGCTACTGCTAGCAAAAATCCTCTGGTTTGCGGTGCTGGGACGAGCCCAGCACCTTGAGTGGAGCACACTCAGGGACACTACTCAACGAAAAATAAACAGTAACTTGCGATGATATCAACTATTTACAGATTATACATGAGGAGAAACACTGAGCAAGAGATGGAGCTCCGTCCACGACCAAGGGCAGTTGGAAGGAACTGAGTGGGGCCGGACCACACGCAACAGATGAAAGGCATGAACGGTGTGAGCCGCTGCTCACGCATGCGCGGTCCAGTAGTGCACGGCTATGCAAATCTCCAATCCGCAGTGCCAGGATGAGCCCAACACCACGAATGGAGCACCCACAGGCACCACTAGAAGAACCACCTGGGTTTTCGCCATTGCCTTGTCAAATGAGGTAGAGGGATGACTTTTGTCCATATCTTGTTTGTCAGCATCCTTGCTTGTGGGTGATGAGTTGTCTCAGGAAGGTTGAAGTGACTTTTCACATAAATAAGTCTTAAGCCTATTTGCGTGGTCTTGCTGAGTCCTGGCAGAAAGGCTAGAGCAGCGTGAGAATTTCTGCATCATCTGTGCCTGTCCAAGGTGCTTTATGCAGGAGGCATGGCTGTCCGAGCCTTGCATGGCCTCCCGGCAGGAGTCACATCACTTGAAGCCTGGAGAACCAGGCATGTCAAAGAAAAACAATGAAGAACTTTTTTTTTTTATCAACAAAGTGTAGGAGTAAAAAATTTGGAAAGGAGGGAAAACTGAGGAAACGGAATGGATTTTTGTGTTGTTTCAGATGAAGAAACGGTGAGTAAGAGGAGTTCCATTTGCTGCCAAGGATGCTGCCTTTTGGCGCCCTGGGCCCGGGCGTGCGGCGCTGCCCCCAGGTGCAGGGTGCATGCGTAGGCCTGTCTGTGGGGCGCATGCCCGCCCCGGGGCGCACAGCGCACGTGTGCACTGGCCACGGCCGCTGGCGCGCAGTCGAGGGCCCGCCCCCGGGGCACACGGTGCATGCGCTGCCCAACTGCTAGCGCATGCGCCGGGCCGTGCATGGCCCCGCAGCCGTAGGGGCAACGGCGCTGCTGTACAGCGCCGCGGGGCCGGCACTGCGGCAGCCGGGCGCACATCTCCTGATGGCAGCTGTAAGGGATGCCATGCGCCCCTTAGAGCTGCCAACAGGTGCCCCCCATTGGTTGGAGCCCTGGGCAGCTGCCCGGTTCGCCCATGCCTCCATCCGGCCCTGATGCCACGCATGCACCTAATGGACACCAACGGCACGAGAAAGCGCTACTACACATGCACAGTGCAACAGGGCACTGCCAGAAAAATCTCCAGACACTAATGTGAGGATGCACCAGCACCGAGTGGAATACCCACGGGGACATCACTCGAAGGAGAACACACAATTATTTTAATAAGTATATTTTTACCACAGTTAAAAAGTGAACACACAAACCACAAATCAGTTTTCAGAAACCAGTGTTTTATACATAGCCAAGAGAGATTGATTCAATGAAACATCAAGAAATTTAACATATAGGCAGTCCCCGACTTATGCGGATCCGACTTATGTCGGATCCGCACTTACGAACGGGGCTTCTCTCGCCCTGGAGCTTGTGGGCGGCAGGACCGCCCAGAGCGCAGCGGTCCCACCACCGCGTCCTCCAGGGCGAGAAAAGCTGCTCCGGGTCTCCCTGGTGTGCTGGGGGAGGGGGGACTCCCCAGCAGAGCAGGGAGACCCGAGCAAAGCCGCACAGGCGGCTGGGTCCCCCGCCTCTGCGGCTTTGCTCCTGTCTCCCTGCTGTGCACAGGAGCAAAGCCACAGAGGCGGGGGACCCCGCTGCCTGTGCTCCGGGGCAAAGCCGCACGGGCAGCGGGGTCCCGCCGCTGTGCAGCTTTGCTCGGGTCTCCCTGCTGTGCTGGGGGGGACTCCCCCAGCACAGCAGGGAGACAGGAGCAAAGCCGCAGAGGCGGTGGGACCTCTGTGCCTCCGCAGCTTTGCTCGGGTCTCCCTGGTCTGCTGGGAGGGGAGGGGGCGCAGCTAGTGCGCCCCCCACCCCAGCAGACCAGGCTTTTGTTGCGGGACGCCTGGGGTAGAGCAGCTGGGGTGCTGCCGGGTTGGTCCTGCGGGGACCTACCCCGCAGTGCCCCAGGTGTTCTGTCCCAGGAGTCCAGATTCAGCCGCTCTGCCTAGGGCTTCCTGTAGTCAGCCTCTGATCAGTTTCAGCAGCGGCTGAATCTGGAGCCAGTTCCGACTTACATACAAATTCAACTTAAGAACAAACCTATAGTCCCTATCTTGTACGTAACCCGGGGACTGCCTGTACATATACCCGTAGGAGAACACTAATTTCCCTGAGCCCTCAGTAATGGATTCAAAAGTAGCCATCCTTCTACAAAAAACTTCAAAATCAGACTACAAAGATAAATAGAGCTGCAATTCATTTCTAAATTTAACAATCAAATTAGGATTGAATAAGGTTTTAGAGTGGTTCTCTCACTATAGAGGCATTTTTCCTGACACATTCACACCCCTCTGTTGTTGAGAGTGAGCTGACTGAATTGGCCTCGTTAACACTGGTCCTACACTTGAATGCATCTGATGAAGTACATCCATGAAAGCTTATGCCCAAATATATCTGCTAGTCTTTATGTTGCCACAGGACTTCCTGTTTTTGTATTATGGTACAAACATTTATTTTCAGTTGAGACTACGTATGCAAATTAATAGTATTTTCCCATTCATAAAAGCTAAAAATGTACATACCTAATATTTTTATACTTCCTAATTGTTCAAGTAGCAATAAACTTACCCTGGAAGGATATCTATCATCAAAAGAATGTTTTATCATCAAATTCTTGAGCACACTAATTGCAATCTGACGGACGTCTCTGTATTCTTGTAATGCATTTCCCACCTCCCGCAGGAGCAATCCCACTAAGAAGTGATTCTTGCAAAACTCATCTGTTAGTGTGTAGTCAAGTTGGAGGTCTGAAAGTAGAACATAAGTTGTAGTTTAGGAAGGGTGCAATTAATTTTAATTTGTCAATTAATATTAATAGGCGCATCCACCTTCGTTCATGCTTCATTGCAGAAACAGTTTATACATGGCTTGTTCAGAAACTCAGCCTCATTAGGAGTAAAAATGGTTACCTACTAGTAGTTAGATACTAGTAGTATCTAACAGGTGAGCTATACAGCCTCCTTGAGTTATGACTTCATGGTTGCCAGGGACCTATATATACTGTCACGAAAGTGTGACTCCCGGGGACTGCACAGCCAACCCAACAGGTACCTATAGGGGGAAAATCTTACAGTGACTGTGCACACACTGCGTGCACACCTATTTGGAACAGCCATGAGAAACACATATTGAAGAAAGTATTTTAAGTTAATTCATTTGGGCAAAAATTTCTGATCTTCAACAGCTAAAATTAGTCTGTGTTTAAGTACCAATATGTAGAGGTTCTCACAACCCACTGTCTTCAATAGCAGCTATAGATGCTGAAAATCTCTGAGGTAAATAGGATGAAATTCAATAAAGACAAATTCAAAGTACTCCACTTAGGAAGGAACAGTTTCACACATACAGAATGAGAAGTGATTGTCTAAGAAGGAGTACTGCTGAAAGGGATTTAGACGTCACAGTGGACAAGCAGCTAAATATGAGTCAACAGTTCATGCTGTTGCAAAAAAAGCAAACATGATTCTGGAATGCATTAACAGGAGTGTAGTAAGCAAAACATGAAATGTCATTCTTCTGCTCTACTCTATGCTGATTAAGCCTCAATTGGAGTAGTGTGTCCAGTTCTGGGCACATTTCAAGAAAGATGTGGAGAAATTGGAGAAGATCCAGAGAAGAGCAACAAAAATGACTAAAGGTCTAGAAATCATGACCTATTAGGAAAGACTGAAAGAATTGGGCTTGTTTAGTTTAGAAGAGAGAAGACTGAGAGGGGACATGATAGTGGTTTTCAAGTAACTAAAAGGGTGTTACAAGGAGAAGGGAGAAAAATTGTTCTCCTTGGCCTCTGATGATAGGACAAGAACCAATGGGCTTAAACTGCAGCAAGGGAGGTTTAGGGTGGATGTTAGGAAAAACTTCCTAATCATCAGGGTGATTGAACACTGGAATAAACTGTCTAGGGAGATTGTGGAATCTCCATCATTGGAGATATTTAAGAGCAGGTTAGATAGACATCTATCAGGAATTATCTATATGGTGCTTGGTCCTGCCGTGAGAGCTGGGGACTGGACTTGATCTCTCGAGGTTCCTTCCAGTTCTAGTGTTCTATGATTCTACGAATCAGGGAGTTAGATGTCTAACTCCACTCACATAACTGGCTCTGTGTGGGTGAGCTCTTGTGCCTATACGGACCCACTTGCAGGATTTGGGATTAAATATGAATTATGAGATTTAAGTTTAGACACTTGTGTTCTAAATATTTGAGCCTTAGTGAATTGCGTATTTCACACCAGTGATTTACGAGGTACATTAATAAAGGAGTTATTGGTAAGGATATATAGTTTATATACTAATATTTTTAAAGGAAATCAAAATACAGAAATTTTTAGCAGATATTAAAAACACTTATGAAACAATGAAGTAAGGAAATGGCATCAGGTAAACAAAGTCTTTTAAATTAAACAATTTTTTTCTTCTCAGTTTCAACATGAATATAAATAACTACTAAGAATATCTGAAAAAGGATTCACTTAATGTATGATATAATATATGTGCAGTATACTATTGTCTGGAATTTTTCACATCTATCAAACAGGTCTCAGAGGGGTAGCTGTGTTTGTTTCTGCAGTGAGTTTTTTCCACAAATGCTTATGTCCTAATAAATATATATTCCTGCTTCTGTAACTTTCACTCCAATTCATCGTTTGAAGTGGCGTTCACCCACGCACTCTTATGCCCTAATAAATCTGTTAGTTTCTAATGTGCTTCCCATTAGTAAATAATAAAACATAATTTTGGTAAGTAGGGCTTTTCTATAGCTAAAGAACTTAATGCAATATATAAAGGATCTTAAACTGTTCTGGTTACTTCTGACAGCATTGCTTTCTTCTTGAAATCCTTGATGACAATTTAGAATATTTGAGTTACTCAAGTAATGTCTATTTTTATACACACAATGGGATGGACATTATTATTAGGTACGCATCTTTTATAAATAAGGGACAATTATATATAACTAAACAGAACAGACAAACGTGAAAAAGTGAATAATTTTACAGAAGAGACCCAAATAGAGTGAATTCCAGTTTAACAAACACTACCAGTTCTACTGATATCCCCTCTTAAATATGGCTAATATAACTAGAATCAGTAATGTGTTAAGGCCTCAATTCTACAACTGAATGCATCTGCACAGAGCCTACTATCTTCAGTGGGGGTCCACTCATATAGGTGCAGTGTAAAGACTGAGGCTTAAAACTAGAATAAGCTATGTCTACTGTATACACAGTCTTGTTGATCATCAGATTGATGAATTTTGCAAAGCAGCAAAGGACTTGCAATGTAAGAATCTGAAAGTTTCATATTCACATAAAATGGTACACATGCATTTTTACTCCCTACTAGATCTAATATGTTTCTAAACTTCACTATCTTTAAAGTTCTAAACTTATTTTGGTGAGCTGGTTCACTATAAGTTCAAGTTAATAATAGAATCTGGTAATGTTTCCCTGCTCCATAAATAAAATAGTTGCAGATTACTTATTTTGGCATAAAGTTGTATTGCTTTAAATTAAACAAGAAATAGAAAAAAGTAAAGAAGAGCAAATTCCACATACACCACCTACCAACAGAGGTGTCATAGGACTCCACAGTTGGTGAAGCTATACTAATAAAAAGGAAACAAATTGGAACACCCAAATACAATAAGCTACGCATAAGTAATATCTCATGGTTATTAAGCAAAGTAGGAAAAATTAAAGGGAAAATCAAAGATACACTGCACCAGTGGCTTCTTTGGCTAATACTGTATTATATTACCTAGATACTTTCAGCCCAATGCTTCGCTAACTAACTACTGCTTTGTGAGCTAAGAAAAAAAAAGTACCACATTATGCTTTAACAATGTCATGATTCCCAAAAAATATTAATGGTATCTGTAGGTGACAATTTCTTTCAAATGACCTGTCCCTTCTAAAATTCTAACATTTTTATAGTTAAAAATGAGGATTTACCTTGATATCTCTGAATTCTGCCTTTTCCAAATGGCATAGGTAGATTCAAAGGGATGTAGTGTTCATGGTTACATACCACACGAAGAAATTCAAATTTGAATTCAAAAAGTGTCTGCAAAAATATTTCAGATGTAAATTACACAATTTGTTAATTTAGTAAATATTTTGGTAGCACAGCTAAAAAACAAAGACTTCTGAACACTAGTGATTTCTCTCTCCTTTACATATCTACAATCCTAGGGACTATTTATATCATGCCATGAAGACTCAGGAGACTTCTTTAGCACAAAATAGTATTTGAAAGCCTGATCTAATTTGGTTGTACATTTCCTACTTTCATCAAGTCTATGTAAGTGTGGCATGCAAGTGTGACTTACTACATTTAAAATGCAGAGCTGCAGCACAGGTAGCTCCCGGAGCTGGCATGAGCCGAGACTGTTCAATCCCAGCTCCTGGAGCTACCCCCACTGTGGCTCTGCAGAGCAGTCCAACTGACTATTTGTATAATTGATACAAATTTTATCGACTATACGATTAGCCTGATAACCACATTTTAACATCCTTTTGAATGAACCCAGCAATTAGAACCATCATAAATTTGTAGGAACATCTTAGATATCAGAGGGCTCACTTTCAACTATTGCCAATTTATTTCCTTGAGATCTTCATGGCCATGCATAAAGTGCTCACTAATGTTGTTTCATCCAATTTTCCAGCTAGGGAAACGTTTACCAGTAACACACTTCCTCTTTGAAAATGACACAACCATCCACTGTTCTGAGAATTTTCAGAGAGGTAACCATGTTAGTCTGAGCAAAAATTTCCATTTCATGTACTTTCACCTCATCATTGTTGGAGATGAGCCCTATTCACCTTCATTTAATTTGCACTGATGCTGCACTTCCATCTCTGTATTTCTGCCTTTCTTTCACTTTACGTATCTAAGAAGTGAGTTGTTTTTCATGAAAGGTTATGACCTACTAAATTTGTTAATCTTTAAAGGTGCCACCAGACTCGTTTTTTTACTGTTCTGAGAGGCAAAAAATACCAAAGGTGACTTAAAGGTAAAAGAGAACACATCTACTGCACAGGAATGGGAGACTTATCTGAATAATATGCCTGAATATAACTGAAGAACGTTCAGGGATCTTAACACAATTTCCTACATACGTGTACCAAAAAGATAAATTCATTTTTAATAATTAAAAAAATTAAAGGAGAGGAATACCTTTGGATCCCCTGGAGCAAAGCAGCTGGTGTAGTTATTGATTTGCTTGAACACGAAACCCCTATCCATAAAAGTGAAACATCTCTGAAAAGAAAAAAATATAAAGTAGTCCAAAGCAGTTACAGATGAAAAGTGTTACGCCAGTTAGGTAGTTATCTTTTATAAGTTTATATTCCAATAATATTTTAACTTGTAACTTAGTTTGAATATAAAGGCTATTAAAAGAAAGCACTGTAGAATACAAAGTGTGATAAAGCTCCTACTTAAACTTGGCGTGTCCTGTGCTTTCAGGCAGATTTGCTTGCTCCAGAGGCTCACAGCAGCCCTCAATTTTAGGCACCACGCCTACGGCATTAGTTTGCTACTCACTGTGTCCCTCTCATTGGCCAACATAAGATACAGAGAGAGAATAAACTCCACAGTATTTTCCCTGAGTGGGAATGGGAATGGGTTAGGGAGAACCCAGGTCCACCCTCTACTCTGGGTTCCATCCCAGGGCCCTGTGAATAGCAGCTATCTATGTGAGTTTCTGATAGCTACAAGACCCTTGGGCTACTTTTCCTAAGCACCTTCCTTCTCTCAGGCTCACCCTCTTAGTGTCCACTTGGTGCTTTCTTTTTTCCTATTCCCGGCAGCACTTTCTTCCATTCTCTGAGCTACTTGCATGCCCCACCAACTGCGGGGAAACTACTTCTATAACCAGTTTCAACTGGTGTCCCTAATTGAACCCAGGTGTCCTAATTAGCCCAGGCTCACCTGACTCTGCAAGCCCATTCAATTAGCCCATGATCACAACTGCCCCTGCTGGTTCTAGATTAGCCCCTCCCAGTTACCCTAAGAAGAGAGATCTTCTTAGTCTGAGGCTAATATGCCTCCTTTCTACTACTTTGTTTATATCCTGCTGACCTGACCCTGTTACAAAAGTTAGTTCATTTTAAAAGGAAAATTTGACATGAAGTCCTAACTGTTGATACTTAAAAAAAAGGCAAAACCACAATCAGAGTCCAGGTTTAGAGTCTAGTAGAGTTAGGAAAAGCTTTCCATTACACAGTTACACTTTTCACACTAGGATGAAGTAAAATTATTACTTAAAGGAACAAAATAATCTTTATTTGACAATAATATATGAATAATAAAATCTGTTGATATGGACTGATGACTTCATGTCTGTTTGTGTAGTGCCTGAATGGTGTCCAATCTTTACAGTGACCTGTGGATGCTACAGTAATACAATTATTAGATAATGTATATCACCCTAGATAAATACAGCATCACCATTAACAGTAAAGCTATTAACAAAACACAAAACATTAAATTTTCAAAGAGATGATTTGGTGGTGCATTTCTTAAACTGATAATATTCTTAATTGGGCAAACTAATTGTCCTTACATGAGTACTAATATTTTCAACAGGAGAAATGGGAGTAACAGACCTAAAATTCACCTATAAAGTGCTACCAGACAGTTTGTCTTTTTAAAGTTAAAAACGTAGCAGAACAGTGAAAAAATACAATGTGAACCAGGAAAAAAGGTAGATGTATGGAGCTTTATGCAAACTAATTCATACTTTTTTAGAGCTCATAGTTTTAAGGTAATGCATCTTCTTTAGACCACTGATACATATTCCCATAAAATTAATGGACTCCTGTTCTTACTGAAACTTACTTGAATTACATACTCACAATGTACTTGCATTTTGGTTTGTTAAAAAGATTCTGAAGAGAACAAATGTCTTTTCAAATAAACAACATACTGACCTCAGTATCATTAGTTTTGTCTGCATTTTTTGTTTTGTTTTGTTTGCACTTACTCATTGAATAAACAAAAAAAGCTTTTGGGATCCTGACTACCTAATGCAAATGCAGGCTCCTTGCAATGTATGAAGGTAAGCTTATGCTTAAATCTTTGTAAGATCGGGGAAATAACTGGATGGCACACCTACAAAGAAATAAAAAGCAAAAAAGTAGGCAATTGCTAGCACAAAAATAAAACCTACACTTTTATAATCTACTATATATTTGAGAGAGTTTTTGTGTCTGTGTGTCCAATTGCAACTTCCTCTAGTCATAACTTAGAGTAAGAAAGGGTTTGGTTGTGCCAGGACAATGCGATGTGCCTAGAATTTGATTGTTTCTCATGTATTGAAATGGGAGGCATTTAGTAGGAGGAACATTTATCCTGTAAATGACCAAAGGGAAGCAGCAAAAGGCCAGAGATGGGGACGGGCATAACTATAACCTCAGTGGACCAGGGGTGGAAAAAGGCACAGTATATATTTCACAGAGTTTGTTTCTGTGTCTGTCCCCCAGCTGGGGGACAAACATCCCTCCTCTGGCAGTGCCCAATGGAGCTGCAGCAGCCATGGACAGGTCTCTCTCACCTGGCCCCAAGCTGCTGCAGTGACAGAGTTTTCCTCTCTCCCAGGGGCAGCCTGCATAATGAACCCCATATCCTCAACACCGAGCTAGAGCAATGATTTAAATGAAGAAAACCAAAAGTTATATGAGTTAAGGGACCCGAGCAATGCTGGGTAAATCCTCTAGTATATTCTTATACACCGTTTTGCTTAAACGATCTTATTTCTAATTGCAGCGAATACTTAACCTGTTCTTTTATACATCTCTATTTGCATTTCCAAAAAACATGCTTAAAATGCCTGTGACGGAGCTTACACTCTGATCATTTAGATTTTAATTAGCTCTCCTTGAGAAAACTGACTGAAGTAATGAGACAAATCAGGGATAACCAGCTGGAGGGGATAAGAAACCAAGTTTAGCCCATTAGCCCAAAGTTGATAAGAAAGAAGGATGTATTAAGTGGAGAGAGGGGGGGGGGGGAGTAGGACTAGCTAAGCAGAGTTACATGGACGTTTTAGAGGAAGGAGATCTCTGTTCCCCCAGGTCCTGGAGAAGTGCCAAAAAGGCACAGTGATACTGTAAATAGATGACTGCATGGTGATCCTTGCAGAAATGGTGGAGGGAATTTAAAATTAAAGGGTTCGGTGAAGGCACATTCACTGTTGTCCATGCAGTTTCTGAGGGGAAGAAAGTGGGAGAAGAGCCATACCCTAGTACAATGTTACAATACCTTGTATCTTATATAGTGCTGCATGAGATCCTGTAAAATGAAAATCCAAGAAAAATAAGATTACTGACAATAATAAATCTAGAGCCTATATTATTGTGAACACCTACCTTTATAAAGACAGCAAGACTATGATTTGCATTTTTGGAAGCCTCTGGATTGTCTCTGTACTTCTGAGTGATGTGTGGCATTAGCATATTAACAAATGTTTCTACAGCATGGTGAAAAGAAGCAGGAAATCTCTGATTTCGTAACAACTGAAAGAATACATGAAAATGAACATTTAAACTTTTAAAGTTCCAAAGTAACCTTGCATATAGCACACAACGATTTACTATAGGGTAAAGCTATTTCTGAAGTTTATTTAATAAAGGAGAAAACAAGTAAAATTTAAATTATTAAATACTCTTGATCTGATGAAAAATCAGAAAGTTATGAAAAATCCAGAAGCTTTTTGCAAACTTCTCTGGACTATGAAAAAGTTCAGTCTGGGTTTTGAAAAATTTTGAATGAAGAATTTCAACCAGTTCTAATTCCTTCCTACAAAATTATTTAGTATTCAATGTAGAAAGCAATTTTCTTTTAAGATGACAAAGTATACACATGTAAGTATGGAACTTGAAAGCATTAGGGTGTTTTACTACAGGAGCATATGGAAATAGTTTTCAGGGCAAAGCCAGATTTCTAATTGTAAAGGTACAGTTAAACACAGTATTCTACAAGTCAGTTGTTCGAACTCTTACTTAAGGTATACGTACCTTGGTTACCTAGAATAGTGATAGAAATGTAGCAGTGTTAGTCTGGTGTAGCTGAAACAAAACGCAGGACTATGTAGCACTTTAAAGACTAACAAGATGGTTTATTAGATGATGAGCTTTCATGGGCCAGACCCACTTCCTCAGATCAAATAGTGGAAGAAAATAGTCACAACCATATATACCAAAGGATACAATTAAAAAAAAGTGAACACATATGAAAAGGACAAATCACATTTCAGAACAGAAGGGGGATGCGGGGGGGGGGGGGGGGGGAAGAGGGAGGAAGGTAAATGTCTGTGAGCTAATGGTATTAGAGGTGATAATTGGGGAAGCTATCTTTGAAATGGGTAAGATAGTTAGTGTCTTTGTTGAGACTGACATGTAGAGTTATAAGATCAAGAATACATATTCCTGCGCATACAGAAATATAATTTATGCTATCATGTGCCGAAAGTGTCAGTCTGCTATGTACATTGGACAAACGTCTCAGACACTTCGCCAAAGGATCAATGCCCACAAAACAGATATTAGACAGGATCACAAAGAAAAAACCGTTTCTTGCCATTTCAACTAGAAAGGACACTGTCTCAACGACTTAAATACCTGCATCCTGCTCCAGAGGCCTTTTAAATCTGCACTTGAAAGGGAATCCTCTGAACTATCATTCATGCTAAAATTCGACACTCTACGTGTTGGTCTCAAAGACACTATCTTACCCATTACAAAGATAGCTTCCCCAATTATTACCTCTAATACCATTAGCTCACAGACATTTACCTTTCCCCACCTCTAATATCATTAGCTCACAGACATTTACCTTCCTCCCCCCCCCCCCGCATCTTCCTTCTGTTCTGAAATGTGATTTGTCCTTTTCATATGTGTTCACTTGTTCATGTCAATTCCATTCTAGGTGACTCTCAAACGATATCTATGGAGGACAGCTGAAAGTTCACCACTTGGCAATTTGCAGTTCTCATTTACTGCAGCCAGCAACATCTCAGGCCTGCTGGGTAAGCACATAAAGGGCTTTGAAGGTAGCCGTCCTACAGATGTCCTGGATCTTGGGCCAAAAAGGCTGCTGAAAAGGACTGTAGGTTGGTGGAGTGGGCAGTGATGATTGCCAGGGGCAGCACCTTCACTTGATCATTGCAAAAGTGAGTACAGTCAGTGATCCAGGAAGAAATTCTGACCGAAAACAGGATGACCTTTCATTGTGTTGGCCTCAGTGATGAATAATTGTGTTGACTTGTGGAATGACTGGGTCCTGTCAATCTAGAGGGCCAGCACTTGTCTGAAGTCCAGAGCACGCAGCCTACACTTGTTCTCTGACTTACACAGCTTTGGGAAGACCAGTAAGTAAATATCTTGGCTTGACTGAAAGATTACCTTGGGAAGGAAAGAAGGTACAGTGTCAGGTAGACCTTGTCCTTGTAGAAGAAAGCGTAATGTGGCTTCAAGATGAGCACCCATGCTTCAGATATCTAGTGGGCCAATGTCACCATAACCAGCAACTCTGAGGAGAGAGCAAGAATCCAGAGACTCAAAGGGGAGCCCCATGAACCACAACAGCACCAGATTTAAATTCCGAGGAAAGGATCCTTGATCTTTGAGTAGAGGTGTTCCAGGCCCTTAAGGAATCTGACAGTGATATCATGAGAGAAAACCAACCTGCTGTTGAGCACCGTGCAGAAGGTTGAGATGGCCACTAGGTAAGTGGACCACAAGCTGAATATGAGTCAGCAGTATGATGCTGTTGCAAAAAATAGCAAACGTGATTCTGGGATGAATTAACAGGTGTGTTGTGAGCAAGACACGAGAAATCATTCTTCTGCTCTACTCTGCACTGGTTAGGCCTCAGTTGGAGTATTGTGTCCAGTTCTAGGCACCGCATTTCAAGAAAGATGTGGAGAAATTGGAGAGGGTTCAGAGAAGAGCAACGAGAATGATTAAAGGTCTAGAGAACATGACCTATGAAGGAACGTTGAAAGAATTGGGTTTGTTTAGTTTAGAAAAGAGAAGATTGAGGGGGGACATGATAGCCGTTTTCAGGTATCTAAAAGGGTGTCATAAGGAGGAGGGAGAAAACTTGTTCATCTTGGCCTCTGAGGAGAGAACAAGAAGGAATGGGCTTAAAGTGCAGCAAGGGAGGTTTAGGTTGGACATTAGGAAAAAGTTCCTAACTGTCAGGGTGGTTAAACACTGGAATAAATTGCCCAGGGAGGTTGTGGAATCCTCATCTGTGGAGTTATTTAAGAGTAGGTTAGATAAATGTCTATCAGGGATGGTCTAGACAGTATTTGGTCCTTCTGTGAGGGCAGGGGACTGGACTTGACCTTTCGTGGTCCCTTTCAGTCCTAGTATTCTATGATTCTAAGGGAATATCGTAATGCGGTTTTTGTGTAAGTACATGACTGAGCACTTTTGAGAATATTTGTGCATCTGTTGAGAGTCCGAATGGTAGCACTTTGTATTGGAAGTGTCTGTCCTTTAGTGTAAAATGGAGGAACCTCCTGTGTGATGGGAGTATTAATATGTGGAAATAAACATCCTGGAGGTTGAGGGTAAACAACCATGCTTCTTTTTTCAAAGCAGGTATAATCATAGCCAGAGTAACCATCTTGAAACTTTGGAATCTGATAAACCCGTTGAGATTGCAGAAGTCCAAGATAGGTCTGCAGCCACCAGACTTTTTAGTGGTGAGGAAATAATGGAAGTAAAAACCTTTGCTCCTGTGTTATACCTCTTCTATAAAGCCTAGCATTAGAAGGTGCTCTGCCTCTTGTACAAGCTATTTCTTGTATGAGGGGACCCTCAAGAGAGACAGGCAAAGGGGTGGGATGGGGGAGGGAGGGGGGACAACTATGAATGGAATGCAGTAGTTGGTTCTCATGATTTCCAGCACCCATTTGTCAGTAGTGATGGCAGACCAGGCTGAATAAAAGTTGGCTAGTCAGTTACCAAATAGTGTGGATGGTTTGGATTTCTGCCTTGGAAATTTCGAGTTTGTCAAACCCTCAAGCAGGACTTTAAAACTACTGTCTGGATGTTGACGGTTATTGGGTGGATGACTGATCAGAAACCTGTCTACGTCTGTTTTGTCATGGTCGACGTCTATTGTTGAATTGTCGTCGTCGTTGTTTGAACAATGCAGGTCTGTATCTTTGGTGGAATGATCTATTTTGTTTTCATCTTGTAACAGATACCTAGATGCCCAACATCCTGAGTGTGGCCCTTGAATCCTTCAGGGCATGGAGGGACGTGTTTGTGGACTTCACAAAGAGCTTTGTACCCTCAGAGGGGAGGTCCTCTACAGTGAATTGGACCTCTCTCGGAAAGCCCAAGAGTTGAAGCCAGAGGTCCTTCTCATTACCACGGCCAAGGCCAAGGATCTTGCTGCTGAGTCCAGTGCAGCCTGTAGGGATGTACGAGTTATTAGTGTACCCTTCCTGATGTTTGCTTTGAAATGTTCTTTCTTGATGTCTGGGAGGGAATCAATAAAAGACGTTAGTTGGTCAAAAATGTGTGTATATTTTGCTAATAATGCGACGTAGTTAGCTATTCTGATCTGAAGACTTGCTGACGAATATACCTTTTTTCCCCATTGTATCCAGCCTCTTGCAATCCCTATCATTGGGAACTATATGTTTATTTTGTTGTTTCCCTCTTTGATTCACCGCTTCTACGACCAGAGAATTTGGTGGTGGTTGGGAAAACAGAAATTCTGCTCTCTTGGGAGCTACACAGTATTTTCTGTCTGCTCATTTGAATGTTGGTGAGATTATGGCTGGAGTGTGCCATACATTTTGGCAGGGTCCATGAGCTCCTCGTTCATAAAGATGGCCAATTTTGGATGGAGAGATGTGAGTAGAATGTTTATGAGCTTGTGTTGCATCTGCGGAGTATCTGAGAGGAGGAATCTCAAGGATGTCTACTACTCTCTTGAAAAGTTCCTGGAATGACTTAAGATCATCCCCTGTAGTTATTGGTGGAGGCATGATAGTGATGTCAGGCGGTGTGGCTGAAGTATGCATGGGTGGGCAAGAGGATGAACTGTGATCTTCCCCAGCGATATCCACATCCTGCTCCTCTGTGTCTCAGCTGTATTTCTCTATGGATTGCATTGTTGGTGCATGGGAACGTGGTATTATAGATAAGTGTCGTGGCTGTGTCAATTGTTGCTGTCTATAAGCCTCCCAAGGGTCCCAGTATGGCCAGTTAGGCATGATAGGTGGTGGAAACCACTGTGGAGGTTCCCATTGTTATGTTGTTGAGACTTATGAGAGTAGTGTCTCAGAACGTGTGGCAGTTTGGACACCTCATCTTCCTCATCACTAAAACTTGCTGCCGCTCAACAGGGTGGAGTGGCTGAGAAAATATCCCTTGAGGAGTTTGGAGTGCCGTCGGTACCCAACAGAGAAGTCCCTGGTACAGATTGGATTGATAGTTCTGCTGCCGTTGTGAACTGTCGTATCGGGGGAGAGTAGATAGTAGCAGAGGACAGGAGGCGGGAGGGGTTTGTAGTGGCGTTAACTGAAATGCTGGCTGGTTTGTGTGAGAGGTTGGTGCTGAGTGCTTCTGCAGTGCTGGTGGTGCCGCCTCAGATAAAGAGCTCATGCTCGGTGCCGTGTGTGAATGCAGTTTATTTTGAGCTGCAGATGGTGATGTGGACTTTTGGACCGGTGCCGACAAGGAGGCTTTACGCTTTGCCTCTGTCAGTGCTTTATCTGATGCATATTGTGTGCGCTTGGTGTCTCAGCTCTTCTCCTTGCCAGTCCCCTTAGTGTGCTGCTTGTCTGACCCCTTTTGTGGTGGGGATTGGGGTGCAGCATTAGTATGGAGCAAGCATTTCCTTAGTGGAGAGTCAGTGCATGAGGAGGAGTAAGAGCTTTTATTAGGGCTACTCTTCTCCCGGACATTTGGGCTCAACTTGATAGGAGCCACTCTTTCTGACCCCATCCCAGGTGATTTCTGTCTGCTAGAGATGTATTGCTCAGGGTCAGTAGCTGACCAAGACAACTACTTCATTTGGAGCATTTTTAATTGAAGTTCCCTTGATTTCCTGGATCAGTTTGTCAGTTTCTGGCAACATGGGCAGTTCTCTGTGGCGTGCTCCTCTCTGAGACAGCGGAGGCAGTGCTCGTGCCCATCCAAGACTGATATGGATAGTCTGCAGCCTATATATCTCTTGAATCCGGGTGAACCCAATATATCATGGAGATCCGGTTAGTGCGAGGCTGGTATGTGCTTTTAAGCACATATCAAGCAAGAGTTGCTTCTCCTCTTTTTTTTTTTTATTAAAGCCATTACTAAAACCTAATAAAAGTTCAATAATACAAGCTATGAATGTTTTCTGAGGTAAACTACTTACAACTAGGTAAGTAATGAGTAAGATAAAGGGAGACTGCTGATCTGCGAACAAAGCTGGCGGCAGTTGAGAAGGAACTGGGGGGACTAGAGGGGAGGCTGTGCATGCGCAATAGCCTCCTCAGAACACACATCTGTGCTTTGCGCATGTGGCCGGCCATGGGCACTGCTGTCATAAATCTTTGATCATGAGCTCAGCAGCACTGAAGAACGTGAGGTGGAGCACCCATGAGGACACTCCTTGAAGAAGAATATTGTGCTAGATCAGGGGTGGGAAAAGGGCCAAGCGAGTTGATCTGGCCTGTAGATGCCCTGCCACTCCCCCCATCCCCAGGCCAATCAGGGCCTGGGGGAAGTGTGCAAAGTCTCCTCCCACCCTGTCCCTGCCTGTAAGGAGTGCGCAGCACTTAGAATCACTGCATGCTCCTGGCAGGAGAGGAGGACACTTCATGTGCTCCCCCGACTCCCAAGCTCTGATTGGCCTGGTGGCTGGTGGGGAGTGTGCAAAATCTCCTCCGACCCTGCGAGGGGTACGGCGCTTCTAAGTACTACATGCTCCTTGCAGGACCGGGACTGTGTGGGAGGAAACTTCATGCACTCCCCCTGCCTCCAGGCCAATCAGGGCTTGGGGGCAGAGGGAGTACGCGAAGTCTTCTCCCACCCTGCAAGGGGCTCAGCACTTCAATGTAACTGCCAGCTGCTGCTCAGCTGGTGGTTGATTAAGTGCAGCACTCCCTTGCAGAGCAGGGGCAGGAAGCGAGATATTTCACATGCTCCCCCTCCTCTTATCACAGGGGCATGGATACCCAGAAGGAACCACCAGCTTGTCAGAACAGCTAGTGGTCCTCTCAGGGGAGGAGGACAAAGGCTCTACGCGTTCCTCTGAAGTGGCCCCCGTCGAAAATTATTGCCCACCCCAAGGCTAGATGAACCTGTGGTCTAACTCAGTGTGGCCATCCTAATATACAGCAAAAACATGTTATGAAAACTAATAAAATGGGAGATTGTGCTTTAAAAGACTCTTAATTGTCTTACAAAACCATCATGTAAAATATAAGTCTACATACCTTTATTTTAGCATTTTCTATCAAATGCTGAGCCATTGATTTTATCAGAACTTCAAAGAAAAACCATGAATACTGAAAAGAAAAACAAATTATTTCATTACGTAAAACTGCAAAAGTAGTGTACAATTTCCAAAACTAAATTAGTCTTTCTACAGCCAATGCCAACCTACATACAATTAACTATTTAAAACGTCTGCTAGGAAACAGATACACTGTTCCTTAACAGTTCAGTTCTGAGGATTAAGCTCTGCTTTATTAGAAACTAACAAAAATGCCTGGGGAAAATATAGTAAAAGTGGTGATGAATGAACTACGTCAATAACATTAACATAGCATATTTTTATTGGAAAGACTTTAAGAGATTAACACAACTTATTTCGTAGCCAGAGGGAAAGGTCTTGTAGTTGCAGTTTGTGCGACACGCTTAACAGAAGAGTCCAGCAAATGCCTATGATCAGGCGCTACTAAAAGCTAATTATCAGTGGGCCCAATTGGGGCTCTGGGAAAACAGGGGGGAACCGATTTCAAGATACAACCAATGCAGTTATTTAAGTTACGAAATCAGTAGTATCTGTTCAAAATTTGGTGTTTCTAGCTCTTACAATTTCGGAGATTTTTCGGGACAAACAAACAAACTTTTGGAAATATTTATAAGACTAGCTCTTACTCTTTTGGAGATCTTTTGGGACAAACAAACTTTCGGAAATATTTTAAAAGATAAGATAAGGAAAAAGTACAAGATTTTCAACCAATACCTTAAGTAGCTTGTTGCTTGTAAGAAAGTCAGCAGATGGCTTAAGAATTGTTGTCATGGATTTGGTCAGTTCTTCATGTACAGTCTTATATTCAGAAGCAACATAAGGCTCGGCTTTATAAGCATACTTGTTGGAAAAAGGAAACAAAGTAATATGTGAAATCTAAATAAATGCAACTGACTATTTTTAGTGCAATCATTTTTTCAAAAAATAAAATGTAAGTAAACAAATTGCTTTATTTTGCATACCTTGACATACGACCTCAAGTAGCTATCCAATCCTTCTTCATGGCACTGGGAAACAATATGGATTATGACCCTAAAAAGATAGAAGCCAACAATAAACATTAAGAAGCAGAAGAAACTTATGCTTTGCTGTAAAAAAAAAAAAAAAAAAAAAAAAAAAAGTGCTTTTTTATTACAAATCACTTCTATAATTTACCATCACATGGAGAAATCTCAAGAGCACAAGCCATTCATCATTTTAAACACACTGGACCACTAAATTCTTTACCTTGTCACATTGACTGTAACTTCCTCTTGAGTAGCTCTAGTGAGAACTCTAAACAATTGGTTTAGGACTGTAGGCAAGAAAGATATCATCACATGGCCCTCCATAGCATGCAGACTCTAAGAGGAAGAAGTAGAATAGTAATATTCCTTGAAATCAAGGCATTTAACATTCTTTTCAAAGCTTCTCTACAATCTATTTTAATAATCACATTCTTAGAAAAAGAACTCTCCCTTTCAAGGATGGGGAAACCGAGGATCCAGGAAATTACAGACCAGTAAACTTAACTTCCATACCTGGAAATATACTGGAACAAATTATTAAACAATTCATTTGCTCAAATCTGGAGAATAAGATGAGAAATAATAGCTTAACACAGATCCAACCTAATATCCTTCTTTAATAGGATTACTGGCCCAATGGTAAGGGGAAAATAGTAGGAATGATATATCTGGACAGTAGTAAGGCTTTTAACAGTTCCACAAGACAATATGACAAGCAAACTAAGAAAATAGGGTCTGGATTAGATTACTATTAAGTGGGTTCAAAACTGGTCAAAAAACTGTACTAAAGAGGTAGATAATGATGGTTTGTGTCAAATAGGAGGGCATATCAAGTGGAGTCCTATCATGGTCTTTCTTGGGTCCAGTACGATTATGTTCAATTATATATTTTCATTCATAGCTTGGATAGAGTGTAATGCACGCATCAGGGATGTCAATATGTAGCCGGGTATACAATTAATCAATAAGCCTAGGCTTATCAGTTAATCTTGTCAACTACATGCATTTCTCCCTTGCCATTGCTGCCTTTGTATTAGAGGCATCCGGGGGGGGGGGGGAGGGAGGGGAAGCAGGAGCCATTGCTGGGGGGAGCTGGCTTAAGAGCTCGTTCCTCCACCACCAACTCCACGAAAATAATAGATTAAGGTGCATAGCCTTCTACATCTATTTTAAATTTGTGGCCAATTTGGCTAAATTAACATTCCTGTGGGAACCTTACTTCATTGTTTCAGCTATACCAATTTTGAGAGAAGATGATTAAGGTGACTAGGGGCTAAATCTAGCCAAACTCCATCATTATTGCAACTGGATTTGTAGCTCACCTCAAATGATATGACCACAGTCCTTTTGCCCTCCCCTCTTCCATTTCTCAATTGTATTAAATCTGTTAAGAAACTGCTGTTTTGTACCTTAAGATACTTTACTAGATCAGTTCCTAAGGCCTGGGCTCCAGATTCCGTTTTCTGACAATACTCAAAAAAATTATGTAAGTGCTGGTCCTACCAAAACAAGAGAACTAAAGTTAATAAGCAATAATTGAAGTTTATTTCTGTAATCAGAAGATGGAGAAAGCAATGTATTATATATACATTTCTAGTTGGCACTTCCAAGTGCCTACATAAAACAGGTCAACAACAAACAGGCAAAAACTTCAAAATGCAATTACCTCTCTCAGTAACTCTCTACATATTTTTCAACTACATTAAATGGACCTATTATTGAACAATGATTGCACAAAATGGCATGTATATATCCTTAAAAATAACTGACAAGGAGAAAAGTTTTACAAGAATAGGCTACAAATACATGTGAAGACAGCCACATCTAGTAGTGCAAAGTAAATGCAGTTTTGCTTTGAAATTTCAATATCTGCTGCAATATATAGTATGTTTTATATATTAACTGTGGGGAAGATTTTCAGAGGTACAAAAAGGGAGTTGAACAGTAGTGTATGCTTCTTTTGTATGTTTGAAAATCTCCTTTATATGTTGCATTCATGCTACAAAGACACATTAATCATACAATATTCGTAATAGTTTAAAACATATTAAAAACTCACCTGTGTGTATACAGTAGAAACTAGATGGGTAGAAATTTTTAACAATGGTTTGCCTCCATCTACCCATTTAATTTCAGGACCACAATGCTGTTGGCACACAGAGGAAAAATAATTATGTCAGCACAATAACCCCCTCCCAAAAAAAACCCCAAAACAAAAATACCCACCCAGAACAGTCATTTGCATACCATATATATGCGCATTTCATGACTGTCCTATAAAACCCTCTCTCTCTCTCTCTCTCTCTCTCTCTATATATATATATATATATACACACATACACACGCACGCACGCACACACAAATTTTCCTGTGGGTTGACCGGGGGAAGAACAGGTCAACTCCAACCCATTGCCTACACGGCCCCCTACAGACGCCACGTGCAGAGTTAGGCTGGCACAGCAGAGTCTGGCCTTCCCCGGCCATTGGAGGGGAAATGAGGGGGGGTGAGAAAAAGGGCCCAGGCTGGTGGGAGCAGGGAAGGTGAAGGGGCACAGGCTGGAGGGGCCGCAGCCTGGTCTTCCCTGGGGAGAACTGGCATTGCCTATACCCACAAGAGTATAGGTTGGCAAGCATAGGGCACAGCCTCCTAGTTCATATTCAAGTAAATTAATGGAGATTACCTCTCTCCTAGAACTGGAAGGGACTTTGAAAGGTCATTGATTCCAGTCCCCTGCCTTCACAGCAGGACCAAGTACCATCCCTGACAAATTTTTGCCCCAAATCCCTAAATAGCCTCTGCAAGGATTGAACTCACAACCCTGGGTTTAGCAGGCCAATGCTCAAACCACTGAGCTATCCCTCCCCCCTATAAAAGTGTGCAATGACTAAATTTCATTAACAAAGAATAATTAGAAGACAATGCCACTAAAATCACTACAAATTATGCATGTAGCTATTCAATTAGAAATGGATCTTTTAAAAAGACAAACCGTGCTATAGTATTGGCACCACATGAAAAACTTGCAGATGGACAACTTCGTGTTATATAGACTAACTCAGTGGAATTTTCTTGTAAGTTATGAGTTTTCTGACTCTCTAAGCATACGGGGAAGCCACCTGGACTAGACTACAGAAAATCCTCATTTGATTGACTCTCTCTCAAGGACATCCAATCAGAGCTACCACTTTACTAAGATAGAATGTGTAGCAGCCAGTGATCTCTTCCCTTCATTTTTGAAGGACTGGGAATGTCAGAGTGGTACTCAGCTCTCTGAAGTAAAATCCAGCTGAGGAGATGTTTCCTGCTTGCCCGGCACTCAGGTGCTAGAATTAGGCATGCTGGGAGTGTATCTATAGGCTTGAAGTGGTTTCCATCATATAGAGAGCTGACTCAAGTCTTTGTAAAACAAAATGACAGATTTTGCTCATATGATTCCTCCAATTTATTTATTTTTCCCCACAAGTCAGTTATACCTCTTCTGCAATACACTCTATGCCACACAATCTATGTCATGGACAAGTCATAAAATAAATGTTTTGACTGGAAAATGGCTACTTAAAGTTCTTTCAAAGCTTAGAACTGAACTTTAGCCCACTTTATTTCCTGTACTCTCTTTTGGGAAACAGAGAAAAAGCAATATACCTATATCTATATACTGTACCTTGCCGATCCCAAATTCTTGATAGTTAAGATAGCCTGATGGAAGATTAGCTGACACAGGAATGTGCTGTTCATTTGTCACTACTCTCCCATCTTTTAATAATGGAAGCCAAGAATAGCCAACTATAAGAAATAAGAGACAATTAATATTTTGCATATATTATGAATTTTTTAATTTAAGGCCTATGAGTGCTTCAGTGACCACCTCTCTATTTATAACATACAGGTTTACATGATTTCTGTTCAACTAGTTGAACAAAACTATTAACATAGCTAAAATGTTGAAGAAACAATATATTGTCATCTTCAGTTAAACAATTGTAAAATATTTTAATTTGTTTCACACTCAAAATAATTCATAATTCTTTAAAAATTAAATATAAATATTCCACATGGCAAATCTCTTTTTCCACTATAATATTACAGAATTACCTAGATCAATCATGTATACCAGCTAAATATACTTTTTGAAAACTACTAAAACCATTATTAAAAGTAGAAGCAGTCAGAGAGCCAAACCTTGTGTTTCAATTACATCTTTCTTCTTGGTACTCCCTTTGCTTGAATTATCACAGCTGACATGGTAGAACGTAAACAACAAATGATGTTTTCCATGTAGCTGTGTGGGTAATTCTATTTTAATCTGAAACGAAAATAAACACCAGCCTCAATGATTTGTGTGAAGAAAAAGTCTTCAATCATGCAATGACACATCATATTAGTTAATGTATAAGCAGCATGCAGTTACCCACTCTAACCTGAGAGCAACATCTGGTTACAATGAGGCTTGAAGAAAGATTTAAGAATGCAGTCATACAATGTGTAGGGTTTACATTAATTATTTATACGTAATAGTCAGAAAAACAACAACAGGATCTAATTCAAATGGCTTTTTTGCAAAGCCAGCATGAGAAAATCAATCAAGGACCAAAAAAGTTTATGTAACCAGCAGATTTGAACCTAGTACCTCTAGAGCTTAGTACAAGAATCTCTACAGTTTGAGCTATAAAGCTAGCTGGATCTCAGCTTATGCTGTAGAGCTCCCTTGTTCTTATTTCTAGCTGTAGGGTCTAAGTGCCACTACTTGGTGTAGCACTGGAATTGGAATTTTGTAACTAAGAAGTCAGTTATAATTAATGTATGTTATAGCAAAGGTTTGGATTAAACTTAAATACAAGATGTAGGTCGCACACAAGGCCATGCAGCTTTAACTTAGCTCCAGCTCTGTTTGATGTTAGCACGTTAAAGTAAATGGTTGGAATATTGTAATACATAGTCATGTTAGTAAGGCTTTGTAGTATATAGAAATAAGTTTAAAGTTGAAAGATTCTGTAACTTTGTTCAAGTGACTTAGAAGCACCCCTTTGTTCCATGGTGCAATTCTGTAAATGTACTGTTTGTGTGAATATGAGAGAGAATGTTTTAGGAGAGAAGTGTGAAGGCCACTGCATGCTCAAATGGTCGGGGGGGGGGGGGGGGGGGGGTGAAGCAGAAAGAGAGAGAAGGAAGGTCAGAAGCACCAAATAATTATCAACTAAGTGAAAGAACCCAGAAGACAGACTACCCGGGTAGACTGATGAACCCTGAAGCTAGAGGCAAGTACCCCTTGATAGGAAACCAATCACAACTTTTGCTGGAAAGACAACACCCCCCGAGGGGTTGTCAGCATACTGATATCAGATGACTGTGAGAACAACTTCTTCCCAATAAGATTGATCATGATGCTGAATGACTGACTAAGGCCTGATGAGGCAAAATGCATAGACTTGCATGGAAGAAAAGTCCTATAAAGGATGGGGTGTCTTGTATGATTCTTCAGGAGGGGCAGGCCAATAGGTTGAGGGGGCAGGGGAGGAGAGGAGAGAGCGAGAGAGAGAGAGAGCGCGACAGCGAGCGAATATGCTACTTGGTGCACATATGCTACTTTGTTATACTGTCAATAAATGTGGCGTGTTGCCCCCCTGAAAAAGATCCCGTGTGCTTCTTATAAGCATAACAATAGGACAGTGAACCACACTAGGTGTGTGGGTTACATTCACTTAAATTTTTATAATATAAAAGGGAATTATTAGTTAATAAACATAATAGTACTACAGACAATACTGTGCTTAAAGTTACAATCAGAGCTTTAGACCAATTTCAATTAAATAGTTATAAAAAATTCTGAAATTAACAAATTAAATACACTTTATCACTCCCCAAAAACAGGTATAGTCTCCACGTTAGTCTGTTCTGCTATTTGTGAAACTTGTAAAAAATACACACTGAAAGCCAGAAAAAATGAAGTCCTAATTAGGATTGCTTACCTCATCATAAAACTCTGGGTTTTGGTGGTGATGTAAAACAGTGGCAAAAGCATTTCTTGTAAACACTGGTCCACCTGGTCTACCATAGATACACTAAGAATCAAGAGAATGGGAAAAATGATCCTTTATGATTGTTAATTTTGCCCCAAGATTAAGTTCAATTAAAAAAAGGCAACTTTACAAGTACAGGCAGTCCCCGGGCTATGTACAAGATAGGGACTGTAGGTTTGTTCTTAAGTTTAATTTGTATGTAAGTCGGAACTGGTACATATTGTAGGGGAAACTCTAGCCAAACATTTCTCCAGAGCTCAGTTTTATTCTCCCACACCTCACTTCCCTCAGTCCTTTATTCTCAAGCTGAGGTGTCTGCTGAGAAAAGCCGCTCTGCATCTCCCTGGTCTGCTGGGAGGGGGGCTCTAGCTTCGCATCTCCCTGGTCTGCTGGAGGGAAGCAGCTAGTGCGGGGTTGCCTCACCCCGTTTGTAAGTAGGGATCCGATGTAAGTCGGATCCATGTAACCCGGGGACTGCCTGTAATTGCTGGTCTTCAAGAGTAGCTGTGAGCATTCACATTTATGTATTATCCCTCATTGACGGAAAGATGGAAGGACCCATTAGTTTGGTGAGCGCCAAATTTAAATACCAATAATGTGGTTCTCTCACTGGGGTAAAAAGCTTTAGTGAATCCTTTTGGAATCTGGCTACTGTAGGAAGAGAAAATTGTTTTTCCTTGTTCTGACAGGTGATATGATGAGACAGCATTTAGGTTCACTTTAGAGAGAGACCAGTGAAAGTTCCTGAACTTAAGATGTATACTGCTCTTGTGTTACAGCTACCATTTTGGGTTTGCTCTCAAGAGACTGAATTTCCCCAATTCCTGAGTATGCCAGTGGCTAATGAATTATTGAACCAACCAATTTTGCAGCAAAATTATATGTAGGCAGGCAGGCATATATATATGGTATATCATGTCATGGTTGCTATGGCACCAATTAGTCTAAAGCCGTGCTGTCCAAACAGTTCTGAAGCAGTAGCCACTCTAGTAGCGAACTAGCAACACTCAGCCAGCCAAATAGCCACACTGTTCAAGCCAACTAGCCACACTTAACCAGCCAAATAGCCACACACAGCTAATGGCTAGCATGTTCAACACCATGGGCCTAAAAAATAACTTTGTAGGTTGATTCAGGTAGGCTCCTAGATTGAGAAGTGTTTTCTAGATGCCCAAGAATCACTTTTGCTTGGATTAAATCCACCAATGTCCAATAAATGTGATTCTCTGAAAGGGAGATAATTATACTTTCTCTGCAGGCCTTTGGCGTTGAAAGGATTGTATGTTTTAAATATATCTGTCATTTCTTCTTGTGATTGGTCTCTTATTAGAGAGAATGAACAGCCTTCCCAGTACTAAGTGTCCTGGCCTGGGATTTGGAGACCCGGATTCAATTATCATTTTCACCACAGACTTCTTGTGTGATCTCAAGCAAGCCACTTAGTTTCTCTCTGCCTGAGTTCCATATCTTTAAAATGGGGATAATTCTCTTTACCTACTTCAGGGGGATGTTACTGGAATAAATAATTATAAGATTGGTGCCTAAATACTATAGTAACGAAGGCCACTAAATACCTAGCCATAAAGATAAAGGAAGACATGTCCCCAAGCATCTTGAATGGGCAGCTACCACACCCCTGCACTTAGTGAAGACTTTACAGTGCTGCATTGCAATGTTTGTTTCCAATGCAGAAACTGAGATATCTGAAGTGCTTTTTTCTGATGGTCACAGGTAAATAAGCAGAGATCATGTGAGACTCACATACCAGTCTCTGAGAGAAGGGAATAGTTAGCTCCCAAGTAAAGCATTTTAACTTGAAAGTTCTTGATGTATCCGTTCAGGTTTGAGATGACTATCCACTGATTTAACTCACTACATAGTTTTTTTGGCCCAAGATGCTTTTTGCCGACAGAACAGGGGAGGTGTACAAACTCCCATGTTCCTCCTGGAGGCAAAACTTTTCTGTTTTATCAACAAAGTAAAAACACCTCAACAAGAGTCAGAGATTTTCATGGGAAAATTAAATTGATAAAATGTCAATGTAGACATTATCATTATGTTGCCATACCTAGCCTTCAGGAGGCATCCTATAGTGCCCACCAGGACCAGAGCTGTTTTAAACTATGCTGACTGCATCTGGGTACACAAGCAGGCACACCTACCCTTTCAAAGTTCCAGGAAGAGTTGAAATTCCTCAGGATGCAGAGCTCACACAGCTACTGCCCAGCTGAACATGCCACTCCTGGCAGCAAATGTACTCCTGCCTGTACTACAGGTGAGCGAGTGAGATAACTCAGGAGGAATTATGGAATTAAAACATTAACACACAATCCTACTCTCCCAAGTATTAGGGGACACAACAGCAAACAGGAGGTTAAGTTAAAGGATCAGGAAGTGGAAGCTCTGGAATGTGGCCTTTACCTGCATTTGATATCTGACAGAGAACTATATTGGCGGTTTTCTAAGAACAAGGATTGAATGAGATTAGACTGAGCTCTAGACATAAGAACATAAGAACATAAAAACGGCCATACTGGGTCAGACCAAAGGTCCATCTAGCCCAGTATCCTGTCTGCCGACAGTGGCCAGCAGCAGGTGCCCCAGAGAGAGGGGACAGAAGATAATGATCAAGCGATTTGTCTCCTGCCATCGTTCTCCAGCCTCTGACAAACAGAGGCCAGGGACATCAATTCTATCCCCTGGCTAATAGCCTTTTATGGACCTAACCTCCATGAAATTATCTAGCTTCTCCTTAAACTCTATTATAGTCCTTGCCTTCACAGCCTCCTCTGGCAAGGAGTTCCACAGGTTGACTACCCGCTGTGTGAAGAAGAACTTCCTTTTATTAGTTTTAAATCTGCTACCCATTAACTTCATTTGGTGTCCTCTAGTTCTTCTATTTAGGGAACTAATAAATAACTTTTCTTTATCGGCCCTCTCTACACCACTCATGATTTTATATACCTCTATCATATCCCCCCTCAGTCTGCTCTTTTCTAAACTAAAAAGTCCCAGTCGCTTTAACCTCTCCTCATATGGGACCCGTTCCAAACCCCTAATCATTTTAGTTTCCCTTTTCTGAACCCTTTCCAAGGCCAAAATATATTTTTTGAGGTGAGGAGACCACATCTGTACACAGTATTCAAGATGTGGGTGTACCATAGTTTTATACAGGGGCAGTAAGATATTCTGTGTCTTATTTTCTATCCCTTTCTTAATAATTCCTAGCATCCTATTTGCCTTTTTGACCGCTGCTGCACACTGTGTGGAAGTTTTCAGAGAACTATCCACGATAACTCCAACATCTCTTTCCTGGTGTGTCATAGCCAAAATAGCTCCCATCATACTGTACCTATAGTTGGGGTTATTTTTCCCCGATGTGCATTACTTTACACTTATCCACATTAAATTTCATTTGCCATTTTGTTGCCCAATCACTCAGTTTGGTGAGATCTTTTTGTAGTCCCTCACAGTCTGCTTCTGTCTTGACTATCCTAAACTGTGTGGTATCATCTGCAAACTTTACCACCTCACTGCTTACCCCTTTCTCCAGATCATTTATGAATAAGTTGAAAAGGATTGGTCCCAGGACTGACTCTTGGGGGACACCACTAGTTACCCCTCTCCATTCTGAAAATTTACCATTTATTCCTACCCTTTGTTTCCTGTCTTTTAACCAGTTCTCAATCCAAGAAAGGACCTTCCCTCTTAACCCATGGCCATGTAATTTACACAAGAGCCTTTGGTGAGGGACCTTGTCAAAGGCTTTCTGAAAATCTAAGTATACTGTATCTACTGGATCCTCCTTGTCTGCAAGTTTGTTAACCCCTTCAAAGAACTCTAATAGATTAGTAAGACATGATTTCCCTTTACAGAAAACATGTTGACTTTTGTCCAACAAATTATGTTCTTCTACGTGCCTCACAATTTTATTCTTTACTATTGTTTCAACTAATTTGCCCGGTACTGAAGTTAGGCTTATCAGTCTGTAATTGCCAGGATCGCCTCTAGAGCCATTTTTAAATATTGGTGTCACGTTGGCTACCTTCCAGTCATTAGGTACGGAAGCTGATTTAAAGGATAGGTTACAAACCACAGATAATAGCTCAGCAATTTCCCATTTGAGTTTTTAGAACCCTTGGATGAATGCCATCCGGTCCCGGAGATTTGTTAACATTAAGTTTTTCTACTTGTTCCAAAGCCTCCTCTAATGACACTGCAATCCGGGACAGTTCCTCAGATTCACCACCCACAAAGGATGGTGCAGATTTGGGAATCTCCCCAATGTCCTCAGCCGTGAAGACTGAAGCAAAGAAATCATTTAGTTTCTCCGCAATGGCTTTATCGTCCGTGATTGCTCCTTTTATATCTCGATCATCTAGGGGACCCACAGGTTTTTAGCAGGCTTCCTGTTTCTAATGTACTTAAAAAACATTAGTCCTGGCAACTTTTGTTCTTTTGAGGAATTAATCTACCCTTTTGCTCAAAAGGCCTTGCCCTTCATACAAAATATTCTTGATGTTACTCAGTATCTCCACAGTGAATACTAACATAGGACAATTCCTGTGGTCATGGTTTTGGCAGGGGCACTGAGTTGTCATAGGCTGTCCTAGCACTCGCCTGTCTACCACCCTGTGTTCCCCATCCACTAAGCCATGCCAAGAACACCCCCCCCCAACTTCAGGGTGCCCCTTATCCTGCCTTCCCCCTGACGGAGCCCGCTCCAGTTCTGTCTGTCTGCTTCTGGGGTCGGAGCGGGGGGGGGGGGTGAGAATAGAGCCCACCACCCTGAGCTCACCATGCAAATGCCTTAGCTGTTAAGACATATCAAGACCCACCCCACCTCCCTACCTTCAGGGTTTCCCTTATCTTGCTTTCCCCCGTGGTCAAATCTTGCTGCTTGCTTTTCCTTGTCTAATAAAGATTCCAACATGGGGCTAATGGCAACCTGGAGGGCATAATGGTACTTGGCCTCCACACTTGGAAACTCTCATGCAAAAAGAGCCTGACTAGTAAGTCTTGCATGTAATGGCATTCCAGCATGCTATCCTCTCTCTGTTGGTAGAAATGAAATGGGAGGTTCAGAACTAAAACTAGATAGTTTGGGGTTGGGTGACTTCAAGAAATGGAAATATTAATTGGAACAGGATACATCTTGTGTGCTTTCCTGGACACTGTAAAACAGGACTGGAAGTGAGAGTGCTGGCTGACGGGTAGGTGACAATAACTTGCATCCAAACTTGAGGATTATAAAGGAGGGAGCAAAGAGACTCTGTTATTGTCATCTATGTAGGTAGCTGGACAGTATTTCCCTTCCTCCTGAGATATTCCTGGAACTGTCTGTATTCCATCAGACAGAGGCATAGCATAAGAGTCAATATGACCACAAGCAGAGTTGTGGCACTGTGTTCCCAATAAGGGATTTCCCATCACCTAGTGGGCTATCAAGTGGATCCAAATCAATCTGTACGTCACTCAAGTCAAGTCAGTCAATTATGTCAATGAAGCCTCCTACAGACACTAAAACACATTCTTACTTTTACGCACAAGCCATCCCATTGAGAACTAATTACAGAACGAGTGGGGCTTTTCTATATGAACACTTAGTTTGCAGTAACCATGGATATAAATCTACAATGCTATAACTGTCTTGGTGGACCTTGCTGCTTGCGCTAAAAATTCCCTACCATGCTTTAATGTACTGCTGTTTCAAAGTGATGTAGATAGACAAGCACTAAGACTTTGCAATATTGTGGCTAATTCTTTCTACATTTCCTGACACTTCAGAACCAATTTTTAAGCCTTAATTTCAAAAAGGAATTAGTGATTTGGGGTTTCTCAATTTCTTGATGCCCAACTTTGTCACCTTAATGTTCAGATCACAGATGCTCTACACTTTCTGAAAATCAGGTCTTCTAAAAGCATTTGAAGTTGGGCACTCAAAAACTGACACCCCAAAACTCAGTCACTTTTGAAAATTTTGGTCTAAAGAATTTAGGTCTTTAATTGTACATAGCTGTCTCCTGTTTTATTTAACAGAACTAATGTTTTATTATTACTGTTTATTGTACATCTAAATCTGTACTACTGATTAATTTAATACATAGAGAAATCCCTATCCTGAAAACCTACTGTTAACTGTTTCACTCTAAGGCAGGATTATAAATTTCTCTCAGGCAACTTTCTTCCCATTCCACTGTGGCAGTCAGGCTTACTCAGAAAACAAAAGCACTCGAGTCAGTGCTCTAAAACTTTGCCTCTTGAGTAGGAATAAACCACCCCCATTACAAGAGGCTTCAGCTGTGGAAGCTTCATTCAGGTGAAAACAAATAAAAAGACCAGTTTCACCAGGACTGGCCAATAGCAGGGGTTAGTGGGTCTGCTAATTACCCTTCAGAGACAAGGAAGTTATCTCCAGGATAATCAACCGCCATGGAGAACGAAGAATAAAGACCCCCCACCCGCAACTCAGTAAATCTTAATGTTTTTCTTTTATTAGCTACCAAAATCACAAACCTTTAAAGGCAGAGAATCTTCTTCATCCGAATCTTTGAACTCAATGCACACTGCAATATTTCTAGCCTAAAACAATATAAAATACCCCACTTATTCTGAGCCATTATAATAAAAACAGAACACATATTTGTCATTAATCTCTGAACAGAATTGCAGAGATTAGTATTTTCCTTACACTCACCTTTGCAAATGACTTTTGACTGTCATATTTCAAGTACTTTGGATAAACATAAAGGTGATTGTTGTAGATGGTGAAAGGCTGAGAATGTTTTGGAATACAGGGAACAAATTCCTCTACTTCAAACGTTACTACTGTCTTGGTACTGTTTTCAAACTGTTTCATGGGAATGTATGATGAATTAACATAATCTGAAAATATATTAAAAACAATAAAAATTGAAGTAAAAAAAGCTTATTTGACTATTTAATAATGCTTATCCATACTTACTAGGAAAATCTGGAGAGACATTATCAATTGTTATGTCTAGATTTCCTAAAAT
Source organism: Pelodiscus sinensis (assembly GCF_052426305.1). Lineage (NCBI taxonomy): Eukaryota > Metazoa > Chordata > Testudines > Trionychidae > Pelodiscus > Pelodiscus sinensis. Next base: position 254,153,518 of record NC_143052.1, on the reverse strand, counting down.
AATTGGCAGTTTGGCCATCTTTTCAGGTCTGTAAACAGAAACAAGAAAAAAGGTGAGGTCAATTGCCAACATTTAAGAGAAAGACAAAAGAAAGAAGGCAGTAGAGGAAAAAGAAACAGGAAATGCAATGTTAAAAAAAGTTCTGAGTCTGACTTAACCAAACAAAAATGCTGATATATGGAAATGTTCAAATTCAACTTAAGCCATCTCCAATTAACATATAAATTACTAAAAAACCCACATCTGCAAAAAAAAACAACCAATCAAAAAAAAAAAAAAAACAATTGCTTTTCAATAAGAATTAGTATGGTTTTGCTTCTTTTTCTTGACTGGAATAATACTTCTGTCCCCATAATCACAATTAAGCAGAATCACAAGATCCTGAATTTTGTGAAATAAGTGAACAAAAATATGTAGAGCAGAATGTACCGGAGAGCTCTTATTTCAGGAGCATAATGTAAGTTTTATTTATATTAAATGCAAAAAAAATGACATTTATGTAGAATTAAGGCTGCGTGGTGGTGGCTCATGCCCCTCCAGAATAGGGTGACTACTTTTAAAACTCTGGAAAAAAGCGGAAACACAAAATTAAGATCTGTGCTACTTCCCCCAATGCAACTTCAACTCTGCCTTTTCTGAGCAATGCCCCAACATTACAACACAAACATACCTACATTCTACCCCTTAAAAAAAATACAGAATACTTTAACATGCAAGCCCTGCAGAGTTAAGCTGAACATGTTCTGTTTGATAAGGCAAAACTTGTGTTTAGATCAAACTTAATAAGCAAGGAAAAACAACAAATAGTCTAGCAGCACCTTAAAGACTAACAAAACATGTAGATGGTATTATGAGCTTTCATGGTACAGCCCACTTCTTCAGATGACTGGAGTATTAGAAGTCCAGATCCAAGAATAAATAAGGGAAGGCAGGGGAAGGAAAGGGGTAGGGGTAGAGAAAAAATAGAAAAAAAAATAGTGAATTGCATTGTTCAAGTTACAAGAGACTGATAAAAACAATTTGCATCTCTAAGTACCCATTGGTTGGTTGGTTGAAGTCATTAGGATGTGGAAGGTAGTGAGCGAGCCAGATGATATTTTTATTCATTCCTCTCTGATAAGAATCAAACTTGTAAAGGAAGTTAAGTTCCAACCCTTCCTTGTGTATTTGGCTTATGGAATTGGCCTGAAACAACACTGACTTTGAGATCCATTAATGAGTGCCCTGGCAGGTTAAAGTATTCTCCAACAAGTTTCTGTGTGTTGCCTTTTCAGATACTACTATTTTTTCCTTCTCTCTTTTTTTCTTTTCCTTCCTCATTCTCCCCTCATCTTCCCCTTATTGATTCTTGGATCTGGACTTCTAATACTCCAGTCATCTGAAGAAGTGGGTTGTACCCATAAAAGCTCATGATACCATCTACATGTTTTGTTAGTCTTTAAGGTGCTGCTAGACTATTCGTTGTTTAAGTTTTTCCAGTTACAGACTAACTCGGCTATCCCTCTGAAGGTTAAGAAGCAAACATATCATACATAAGGCCTACACTCAAATACTGAGCCCACCCATACAAAAGAAAACAAAACGGTCACCTACCTTTCATAACTGTTGTTTTTCGAGATGTATTGAGCTCATGTCCATTCCATCATAGGTATATGCATTCTCATGTGCACAGTCAGAGACTTTTGCCTTAATGGTGTCTGTAAGGTAAGCTGCAAGCACTCCTTTGCCAACAACGCAAACAAAGGGAAGGGAGTGTGAGTAATGGAATGGACATGAGCAGCACATCTCAAAGAGCAACAGTTAGAAAAGGTGTCTGTTTTTTCTTCAAGTACTTGCTTATGTTGATTCTAGGAGACTGGCAAGAAGTATCCACAGGGGTGGGCTCAGAGTCCATGGTCTTGCAGCTTACAACAACGCTCTACCAAACCCTGCACATCCCAGGCCTGCTAGATAAGCACATAATGGAATATGCGTGTGACCAGATGGCCACCTTAGAGATGCCCTAGATAGACACTTGGTTTAGGAAAGCTGCTTGAGAGGCTGGCACTTTAGTTGAATGGTCATGATCGTTGGATTGGACACTCTGGTCTAATCAAAGCAGCAGCCATTGCAGGCCATGATCCAAAAATAAATTCTCTGAGTAGATACTGGATGGACTTTCATCTTGTTGACCACTGATATGAACAATTATGTCAACTTGTAGAATGGCTTGGTACTTTCAAGTATAGAAAGGTAGTGCCCTCCCAACTTAAAGGGCATGCAACCTATGCTCTTCTCCATCTTATACAGCTTTGGGGAAAAAAGTCAGACAAGTAAACGTCCTTGCCAGAGGAGGCTGTGAAGGTTAGGACTATAATAGAGTTTAAAGAGAAGCTAGATAATTTCATGGAGGTTCAGTCCATAAAAGGCTATTAGCCAGGGGATAAAATGGTGTCCTTGGCCTCTGTCTGTCAGAGGCTAGAGAGGGATGGCAGGAGACAAATTGCTTGATCATTGTCTTCGGTCCACCCTCTCTGGGGCACCTGGTGCTGGCCACTGACAGGATACTGGGCTAGATGGACCTTTGGTCTGACCCAGTACGGCTGTTCTTATGTTCTTATGTCCTGGTCCATATGAAACTATGAGACCACTAGGGGCAGGAAAGCGGGGTGTAACCACAGCTGTACCTTGCTGTTGTAAAAGACCACATAGGATGGTTCCAAGATAAGCACCCTAATCCTAGAGGCCCGGTGGGCAGATATTATTGTAACCAAGAACATGGCTTTCCATAAAATGAGGAAAGAGCAGGAAGCTAGAGGCTCGAAGGAGGGGTCCCATAGGCCATGACAGCACAAGATTCAGGGCCCATGCAGGGATAAAGTCCCTGATTTGTGGGTATGGCTGCTTGAGGTCCTTAAGGGACCTGGCTATCATATCCTGGGTGAAATCAATCTATATTTAAGCAGTGGATGAAAGGCCAAGATAGCAGCCAAGTAGTCCTCGAGAGCTGAAAGAGCTTAGAGCTTGAGATGCCAAAAATAATCCAGGATTAACTGCAGCAAGGCACAGGAGGACCAAGTATCTTCATCCAAGGTTCAACATGCTAACCGCATCTATTTAATCAGGGAGGTTGCTCTGGTGGAGCGCTTTCTATTACCAAACAGGACCTGTTGGATACTAGCTGAGTGGCTCCTGCTCCTCTGCATATTATCATGCACCAGCCAACCTGTCAAATGCGGTTAGGATGCTGAAGACTGCCATGATTCTGTGACAGCAGATCTGACTGGAGCTGCCACAGAGAGATCCAGCACTATGCCAAATCAGCATTGGCGCGACCCAGCTGGCACTATCAGGATTGCCTTCATCCTGGCCTGATTGATCTTCATGAGGATTTTGTTGATCAATGGAAAGGGAAAGAAGGAATACATTAAAACCCCTGACCACAGGAGGAGGAAAGCATCGAACAAGGAGACTCTGTGGAACCCCTGAAAGGAGTAAAAATGTGGCATTTCCTATTCTGAGTGTAAACAGGTCCACCTAGGAAGTACTCCACCTCAGGAAGATGATACTGACAACCTCTCAATGGAAAGACCAATCATATCCTGCTGAGGTTACCTGACAAGACATTCCTGGCCCTGTGGAGGTGTGAGGCTATGAGATGGATTTCATGTTGTACACAGAATTCCCATGGCTAGAGAGCTTCTCGACAAAGGGCAGACGATGTGGCTCCACCTTGCTTGTTGGTATAGAACATGCTATATCTATCAGGATCTGGCTCACCCTGCTTTTTAGGAGTAGTAGGAAAGTGTGGCAGGATAAGCAGACCACTCTGAGTTCCCTGAGGATGTTTAGAGAATGATCAAGAAGAAATCAATGACCTTGTGTGCTGAGACTGTCTTTCCCTACTACCCTGGTCCAAAGCACTGGAGATGAGTGTGACCAACAGGGGGATGGTAACGGTGGGGTGAGAGCAAACAAATCCCTTCAACACTGACAGGATTTTGCAACCAAGTGATGACAGGAGGGAGTCTGACATCTTGACCACATGGTTCGTACTTTGTTAAGGACCTAGCTCAATGCCAGCCACACCTGCAGAGGCCTGAGGTGGCGCACATAAGTATAGGCTGCCATGTGGGCAAAATGAGTGGTGGTAAGAGGGTGGTGTTGTAATCAGGACATCAGGCCTGCCATTGCCTGCAACAAGATCTTGGGGAGGAAGGCTGTAGCATGATTAACACTATACACTGTGTTGGAACTAAGGTTGACTCCTTCTCATTTATTAATAGCCCCACATTGTGACAGATGGAAGAAACCAAGTTGAGATGGTGCTGTACCTGATCCCGGAATCAGCCCTATATTAACCAGTAATTGAGGTATGGATACATTTGCATACATCAGCACTTCAGGTAAGCAGTCATTGGTAATATGCATTTTGTAAACAATATTAAGTACAATAAAAGACAAAAGGGTAGTACCATGAACTGAAAAGGACAGTGGCCCAATACAAAACAGTGCACCAGAAAAATGGAAATATACATAATTTAAGTCAAGTGGCGTACCAGTCTCCAGTACCCAGGAAAAGAATAATGGAGGTCAGAGAAACCATGTGAAATTTCAGCTTCTTCAGAGACTTGAGGCAGCAGAGGTCCAGAATGAGTCTGAGGCTCCCCTAATTGCTTTTGAAATTAGGAAATAGTGGGAGTCGAACCCTTTCCTTTTTGTGTCTGTAGAAACATCCTTCATACTCCCAGGCACAGCTTTTTAACCTCATGAACAAGTAGTTGCTTGTGAGAAGAGTCCTTGATGAAAGATAGGTACAATGAGTTGGAGGGAAGATAGATCAAGAACTGCGGGGTGTAACCCCAAGGTACTATGTTGAGCACCCAATGGTCTGAGGTCAGCTGTGACCAGGCTGACCAGAAAGGGCCTCGGCAATTGAGGAATGAGTGAGTGTGTGTGAGTGCGCACGCGCATACACAGAGTAAATACTAGGAAGTGATTGGGGTACCATCCTAGGGCACATCCTCAAAATGACTGATTCTGGCCTCCGGAAGAACCAGGCTGGACAGAGGAACTATAAAATTAAAGGTGATGCCACAAACACTTTGTCACTCTTCTCTGTCCTGTAGGAGCTGAACTTGGCAACGACCCAGGATCTCAACAAAGGCCAAGGAGACAGGACAGAACGGCTTTCTAGCCTGTTGAGGGGTGTGTAGACTCAAGAAATGGAGAGTGACATGGGAGTCTTTAAGGTTGTGGTACTGTGTGCTAGTCAGCACCGAGAAGAGCCCTGTTCCCACAAATAAAAGGTCCTAAAGAGCAGTCTGCAACTTCTGGGACAGTGCCTATGACTGCAACCAAGAGCTATACCTAATGACTACTGCCAAGGTAACTACCCTGACCACTGAAACCCTTAGTATCCCAGACTATTTGAAGGGCACTTCTCATCACCCCTTTGCCCTCTTCCACTAAGGTGGCGAACTCTTGGCCTCAGTCCTATAGACCATCCTTGAACTTGCTGATCAAGTTGTCCAGGTGGATGCTGTACTTGCCTAGCAGAGCCTGAGGTTAGGCACCTGAAAGTGCAGGCTATCAAATAAATGTTCCTAGCCAACAAGTCCAGCCTCTTGATGTCTTTATTTTTCCATGTCTCTTTTGTTGAAAGTGGTTACAACTAGGGACCCCGCTGGAGAGCGGGTAGTAAGGTATTCAAATCCTTTGCAGAGGCATAGAACTTCTTTTCCACCATCTTGACTATAGGCAGAATGGAAGAAAAAGGGGGGGGGGTCTGTAACAAAGACAAATCAATTTTTAGGATCCCCAAAAATGGATGGGAAACATGACCTGAGCGGGGGTGGAAAAGGGCATGACATTAAAGGGATCATCACTCCTCTGCTAGATGCTTGATTTCCAAGTTCAGGTTATCAGCCACATTTTTGAGCATGGCCTGATGCTTTGTCTGGAGACAACAAAGATGACTGCATTGCAGAAGGGACATCTTCCCCTTGCTTGTCTGAAGATGGCACCTTGGGCATCGGGACTCACCGTGTGCCCCCATATTGGATTCAATGTGGTGCTCCAACTCCGTTGCCAGCTGTGCTGGGCCTGTTTTCAGATATAGCCATGGTGATGGATACCTATGCTAGGTAGGATGGCTGTAACTGATGACCAAAAGTCTGGGTACTTTGTGAAAGTTGTGTTGGATGTTGGGGGAGGTCGTTATACCATCAACTAGTTTCAAAACTGAGTTTTGGTGGATGGTGCTTGTGATGCTGTGGACTGAACTTGGGACTGAGCTGGTCTGTGATTGGTATCAAGGTCTCAAGTTGTCAAAAGGTGACCGTGGGTGCTGTGTTGTGGTACCCTGGTTACGGTAATATAGTTGGCACGTCCTACATCTGCTGGGGAAGGGGTACAGATGCCCAAGGTTTTGAGTGTCACATGGGAGTCCTTAACTGCATGTTGGACATCATTCATCTTAGTGGAGAATAATTTCTCTGTGTCAAATGGGAGGTCCTCGACTTTAGTCTGGAGTTCCCCTGGAATTCCCAAAGCATGTAACCAGAAGGACCCTCTGCAAGATTCTGGCCAAAGTTGTCACACAAGCGGTGGTATCTGTGACATCAAGGGTGGCTTGTAACACTGTCCACACTACAAGTTTTTCTTCCATCAGGATAGATTGGAATTGTTCTCTCGTTCTTTGGCATGTCCAATAGAGATTTGTTGAGTTTCTGGTAATTATTGTGGTCACATTTTGCCAGTACAGCAGTATAATTAGCCATATGGGGCTGCAGCATAACTAATTAACAGATTTTATGACCAAATAAATCCAGTCTCTTAGAGTCTGTCAGATGGTGAGATTTTAAACTGGGGTTGTTTCCCACAATGATTCACTGCTCTGACTACCAAGGAATTCAGTTGCAGGTGTGAGAATAAGAAGTCCATGCATTTATTGGGCACATAATATTTTCTATTGGCTCTCTTGCATATTGGGGATATGGTGGCTGGTGTTTACAATACTGTTTTTCAGCTCCATCAGAAGATTGTTTATTGGCAGTACTTTGTCATGGATTCTGGGTAAAGGATTCTCCACATAAACATCAAAGAATTAGGGGTGGTTTACATGGAGTACGAGGTGTCTTCCCTCAGTTGGAGGGAAGACTTGTTCAGGTATTCAGAGAGAATGCAGCCAATGTTCTAGGTCAACCATCAGGGAGGGATCTGGTCCAACATGTTCTGCTAGCAGGCAATCAGCCTTTTGCTTCCTAAATGGCATTCACTTGGATGCCCATCACCTTCCACGCGTGGGCAACCTCCTCGCTCATTAGCTGACTAGAGTTCAAGTGGTCCCTTCATGCACAAGGTGCTGCCCCAGGTGAATCTCTTCACCACAAAGTGTTGCAGCTTCTGTTCCACACGTAGGGCAAAGAGTCCCTGGAAGATGCCTTCCAGCATCTAGTGGTTAAGTGTCCTGTTACATGCATTTTCCCTGATCTCTCTCATCCCCAAGGTCCTGGAGCAAGTAAAACAGGACAGAACCGATTTCATTCTCATTGCACTGATGTGGCCTGGCGAGCATTGGTATGCCACATTACTGAGCTTTGCTGTCCATCCCCTCCCCCTATGGCCTCCGCCACTGCAACTGGACCTGCTCTCTCAGGACCACGGCCACCTTCTCCACCCAGACCTGTCATTGCTTCACTTTGCAGTGTGGCTGCTCCATGGCTGGCAATGGAAAAGCACTCATGCTCAGATGCGAAGCAGCAAGTCCAGGTAGGAAGCCATAGTCAGACTTATATGGCTAAATGACCCATTTCATGCTATAGACTCAACAGCGTGGTCTTGCTCCTACTGGAGCGATCATCCAGGCTATTCTAGACTATCTTCTCTACTTTAAGGAGAAGAGGCTGGCTCTCTTATCAATCCAAGTACAACTGGCCGTGACTTCGACTTTTCATATTCCAATCCAGGGCCAGCCAATGTTCTCCTACACTATGATGGTGAGATTCTTCTGGGACCTTGAAAGGCTCTTCCTGCATGTGCAGCCCCCCCCCCCCCCCGCCTGCCTCCTCCACCCCTCTATGGCACAATAACTTGGCCCTCTCCAGGCTAACCAGGATACCCTTCGAGTCGATGGTCTGTCCTGGAAAGTAGCTATCTTCATAGCCATTATGTTAGCAAGGAGGGTCTCGAATTGAGGGCCTTGATGTCAGAGCCCCTTACATGGCCTTCTTTAAAGACAAGGTGCAGCTGCATCCCCACTCTGCTTTCCTGCCTAAGGTGGTCTCTGATTTTCATATCAGCCAGAATATTTTCCTCCCGGTCTTTTGCCTGAAGCCTCATCTGTCTACTGAGGAATGTCAGCTCCATGACCTGATATTCATGCAAAGAATCTCTAATGGGATAACCTCTTGCTTTCCAACATGCCATCAGCTAATGGGCAATTAGCTGCTCAAAGCTCATTTGATTAGAACATAAGCCTCCTTCATTAATGTCCCTGTTCTGGATATTTGTAAGGCTGCAACATAGTATTATGCCTTGCTATACCAAGCCTGGGAGGATGCTGTGGTTGGCAGGGCTGTGGTGCAGGCTGCATGCCAGTGAACTCCTCCCACCTCTGGACATACTGCTTGCAGCATATGAGCCATCACTCGAAGACGACAGTTACCTGTTTCCATCAATATCCTGACATCTTTTCTCTGTCAGAGCTGTCCAGCAAAAAGGAACAGAGTGGAGCGAGCTAGAGGTGCCCTCAAGAGTGTGGCCTGTGCATGCCGCTCTCCCTCCCTTACAGGTACTGTCAAGGGAATATCTCTTGGCACTAGAGCATGTGGCGAGCACACATACCTATGCAGAATGGACATGAGGAATTACTTGAACTAAAACTTAACTTTGAATAGTTTCTAGGTTCTTTTCTCATACTGCTGTTGGCACTCCATCTGCAGTGAAGGATGGCTAAGAAGGAACTGAGGGGTTTGAGCCATGCGAGCACTAGCTGGACACACGTAATGTACTGCAAGACAGCTACTGCACAGACACTTCCCAACCTGTCTCTGCTACCAAAAATCTACCGTCATTGGTGCTGAGATGCACCAACACCTGAAATAGGAGCACTCACTGGAACAGTCCTCAAAGAACCACCACTGATGATGGTAGCAACAACTTTTTTGCCACTTGAAACATCTTAGGAATAGATAACACTCAGTGGTACCACTGTGTGAGGAAATGCTGACAGAAGTGCTTCAGAAGCCAATCTCAACAGGCTTTCATTGGATGCTAGGGTCAATCAACTCTTATTTAGAGGTGTGCACTGGGAAGTGCTTCATCTCTGAATGCCCTCCCAAATCTTTATAAGAGCTTACCCTCTTTGACGACTCCAGTCCTGAGTCTGATTTCTGATGCCTCTCTTCCACTACTAATAAAATCAATCTGCCTCTCTGTGCCAGCAGCACCTGAGGTGCGCCATGACCAACACCAAGGTGCTCTGTATCTGGACCAAAGAAGGAGGATCAGATGGAGACTGTAGTGTCAATTCCATTAGCAGATATGATAACCTGGCTACCACATCTTTTTCAAACAGGGCTAAAGCCCTTACAAATCCCACACCTACTGCTCACATGAGCTTCCCCAAGCACTTAAGGCAGCTGGAGTGAGGTCACTATTAGGTATAGCTTGCCACGAGTCGTCATGCTTGACACCTGGCAAGCACTGCTTATCTCAGGCACCAGTGTGGGTATTCAAAATGAGCGATGGAACCACACAAAAAAATGATGTATGAAGAACCTACCTACCTATGCACTAAACTATACTAACTATATAACATTGGGCACTATATCAAGATATCAAGAAGAGACACTTGTGTGCCTCTTCATGCTTTGGCCATCATTCCAGAGGACATACTTGCATATTGATTGTGCTCATCAAAAAAAGGAGTTAACATTTATGACTAAACAACTTGGAGGAGAATTGTTTATCTTCTGTTCTGTTTAATTGCCTTCTAGCATATGTGTCATGTGATAGCAGTGCTGGGTGATAACTCCAGAACATGTTACTTTTAAGAACACTTTTATAGCAAATCTGACAAAATGCAAAGAAGGTACCAATGTGACATGCCTAAAAATAGCAATAGCACTTGACCCAAGGTTTAAGAATCTGAAGTGTGATTCAAAATCTGACAGGAATTAGGGAGGCTTTCAGAAGTCTTAGAAGAGCAACATTCCATATGAACATAAGAATGGCTATACTGGGTCAGACCAAAAGTCCATTAAGCCCAGTATCATGTCTTCCAACAGTGGCCAATGCCAGATGCCCCAGAAGGAGTGAACAGAAGAAGGTATTCATCTTGTGCAGTAATGACAGTTTCAGATGTGTCCCCCCATGGGTGCTCTACTGTTGGAGGTGGGTTGTCCCAGTGCCGCATATCAGAGTATTTCCTAGCAGTAGCCAGCTGGACTGCACATGTGCATCAGGCGCCTCATGCAGTTTGCACCCTTTTGCTCATGCACATGGTCCAGCTCCCAAGTACCTGAAAGACATGATAAAAGACCAGAGACTCCAAAGTGGGGAGGAGATCAGGTAGTGGAGCACCCACAGGAAGACACATCTCAAACAACTGTCGTTATTGCACAAGGTGAGTAACTTCCTCCTCTACTTCTTCGAGTGACGTCCCCGTAGGTGCTCCATTGTTGGTGATTTGTAGCAGTACTCAAGAACAGAAGGAAGGTGGATCTTGGAGTCATGGCTTAATAGCTGTGGATAGTACGGTGAGGCTACTGATGTATTGTTAGTTAAATGCTGAGAAATAGTGTAATGTTTCCTGAAAGTATCATTTAAGGACCATGTGGCCACACAGCAGATGTCCGAGGGGTTCCTCTCTGGGAAGAAAGCTGAGGATGTTGCTACGGCTCTTGTGGAACGAGCCTTGGGAAGTGGCTTGTTTCGGATGGCATTAGCACTTGACTCACAATACTATAAGTCTAGAAATGTGTTGGGATGAGATTGGTTCACCCTTGGAGTGGTCTGCTATGGAAACGAGCAATCATTGTGACTTGTGGAAAGGTTGAGTTCTGTCTATGTAAAAGGCAAGTGCTCTGCACACGTCGAGGGAATGAAGAGTAGCCTCCTGCCAGGATGCGTGTGGCTTAGGGTAAAAAGATGGAAGGACAACTGGTTTGTTTATATGGAAGTTGGAATATACTTTGGGTATGAAGGAAGGGTAAGGTCATAATATAACAGTCTTTATTAAAGGTAGCATACGGCGGTACTGCCATGAGGACCTCCAGCTCGCTGAGTCTGTGGGCGGAAGTGATGGCAAGCAGAAAAACCACCTCGATTGTCATTAAGTGGGGAGAGGTAGCTAATGGTTCAAATAGGGGTTGGGAAAGAGAGTGTTCAGAATCATGTCAAGGGTCCACGCCAGCGGCAGTCCCCTGTGCAGTGGATTAAGGTTAGATAAACCTTTCATGAATCTCTTCTTGGTAGTGTGCGCCAGAACTGAAAAGCTCTCTATCAAGTGGCAGAAGATGGTGATTGCTGTGAAGTGAACTTACAGAGAAGCAAGGGCTAAGCCCAACTACTTCAGGAGAAGGATATATTCTAGAATTTCGTATAAGGGAGCTATGTGTGGATCGAAACATTTATTAGAGCACCAGACACACGGATCTATGCCATTTTTGCAAGTAAGTGGAACGCACGGTGTGCTTCCTGCTGTGCGTTAAGACTTCTTTAACTTGACTTGAGCAGAGCATATTGGATTCATAGAACCAATGAGGAGCCAGGCTGTCAGGTGCAGAACCTGGGGCTGAGAGCGTAGCAAGGTTCCGTGGTTCTGAGTCAACAGATTGCAGCATTTGGGGAGGGGATAGGGTGGCTGGAGACACACTCGAAAGAGATAGAGAAGCCACATTTGTCGTGCCCAGGAGGGGGCTATGAGTATCACTATCACCCCATTCCTGTTTATCTTCAAGGATCCTGTGGATGAAAAGAGTTGAGAGAATGTGCATATGAGGGGGCCCCTCCAGTTGAGGAGAAAAGTATTTCTCAGGGATCCAGGTCCGATTCCAGCCCTGAAGTAATAATGCTGGCACTTGGCATTCTCGTAGGAGGCAGAAAGGTCCATTAGAGGAGAGCTCCGCTGAAGGAAGATAGGTTGAAGCACTTGATGATCCAGCGTCCACTTGTGATCTGGTGCAAAGTGTCTGCTTAAAGAGTCTGCAGTGGCATTGTTGATCCCAGGTAGGCAGGATGCAAGCAGGGTGACTTTGTTGTGGGCATACCTACCAGTTCCATAGATGTACTGCGTCGGTGCACAGGCCCCCCTGTTGATTTATGTAATACATCGATATGTTGTCAGTAAGTAGTCTGATGGTGGTACTGAGAATGAGCACACTGAAGTGTTTGCATGCGTTGAAATCACTCTGAGCTCCAAGGGGTTTATACAGAAGGTAGTCTCTTGCTGTCCATTGCCCCTAAGCTGCCATACCATCTACGTGGGCCCCTCATCCCATGAGGGAGGCAGCTGTGGTAATATGGATGAATGGATAGTCCTGATGGAATAGGACTCCCATTAAAAGGTTGTGTGGCTCAGACTGCTACTTGAGGGAAGTTATCATATTGGGTTGAAGAGAGAATTGCTTTTGTATATAGTGTTTTCAGGGGCTATACGCTGATCACAGCAAATGCTGAACATATGGTACATTACGTATGTTGTGGCCACCATATGCCCCATGAGCTGAAGGCAGGCAATACTGGTACTATGGGGCTCAGAGCGACAGCCATGTCAAGGTTTTTGATTGCTTGGAACAGGTAGGTATGCCCATGTCATGACTGAGTCCATTTGGGCACCTATAAAGTCTAGGACCTGTGTCGGCTGCAGAGTAGATTTTTGGTCACTGATGATAACTGAGTGATTTTAATGTCTGTCTTGCTGTGAGTATCATGCAGCACATTTCCGCAGATGATGGACCCTTTATTAGACAGTCTTTGAAGTAAGGAAAAAATGATTATCCCTACTCAACATAGGTATGCTGCTACTACCGTGAGTGTCTTTGACAACACCCTGAATGTGGACGAAAGGCCAAAGAGTAGGACGTGAAACCTAAGTGTTCTGATCCCACTATGAACTGAAGGAACTACCTATGAGCGGGACAGATGGTGATGTGGAAGTAGGCATCTTACAGGTTGAGGGCTGGGAACCCATCTCCTTTGTATAGCTCTGGGATTATTGATGCCAGAGGAACCATATTGAACAGCTGTTTAAGAAGATATCGGTTGAACTTGCAGAGGTCAAGAATGGGCCTCCAGTCCCCTGTTCTTTTCTGTGTGAGAAAGTAAAAGCCTTTGGCTCTGAACCCATCCTCTCTATTGCTTCGATGGAACAGCCAGTGAACCTCCTGTTCCAACAGGTATTCGTGAGAGGGGTCCCTAATGAAGGATGGGGAGGTTGGAGGTAGCGTTGTAAACGGAATGGTGTAACCCAATGCCACAATCTTGAGTACCAAGCAATCGGCTAAAATAGTGACCTAACGATCATGAAAGGAACCCTGTTGCACAGATGTGTAGCAGGGAGGTGTTTCATGCCTGCCAATCAATAGGTCAAACCTCCTGCTTACTTGTGTGTTGGCTGGGTTTACGACTGTTTTGAGGTCATCTCCTTTGATGCTGTTGTCTCATTCTTGATTGATCGAACCCCCATTGCTGGTATCAGAGTATGAAGAGTCATGGTGCCTCTGGTATGGTATATACCGTTTTCGGTGATATAGGGGCATGTACATACCCAACGTACTTAGGGTAGTTCTCAAGTCCTACTTGAGTGAAGAACCTCATATGGCTTTTCTGCAAATAATTTTTGTCAAACGGAAGGTCCTCAACTTCGTTATGTAGCTCCCTCAGAACCCCAGCAGATTGCAGCCAAAAGGCCCTTTGCAGCACTATCGAGGTTGCTGTGGAGCATGCTGCTGTGTCAGCAACATCGAGTGCCATCTGTAGTGCCTTTCATATGGTGGCATAGTCCTCTTGAACAATCAACTTCAGGATCGGCCTTTTAGTGTCAGAAGTGCTCTATGAGGGCAACAAGTCTGATGTAGTTGTCAAAGTCGTGATTCGTCAAGAGGGTTGCGTAACTGGCAATCCTGAGCAGAAGGGTTGAGGAAGATTACACCTTCCTGCCAAAAAGGTCCAGCCGCTTGCTCTCTTTGACCACCATAGCGTTCTTATACTGAGGTAATTTGGACCTCCCTTTGAACAGCATTCATCACCAGGGAATTAGGATGGGGGTGAGAAAATAAGAAATCCATACCTTTGGCAAGGACCAAGTACTTTTTTGTCTGCATGCTTGTTAGTCGGTGGGATAGAAGCTGGGGGTCTGACAAATTTCACCAGCAGCCTCCATAATAGCCTCATCGATGGGCAGTGCAATTTTAGAAAGTTGGGAGAGTTGGAGGTTTTTGAGGAAACAATGTTGTTTCTCCTGTACCTCAGTTAACTGGTCCTCCTGGCTAGTAGCCACTCTTTTGAATAAGTCCTAAAACTGCTTCAGGCTGCCAATGGGTGACATGTCCCCAGGAATCAATGCCACATCAGGGGACGAAGAGGACAGGTCTGTGGAGAAAGCATCAAGTTGCTGCTCTTTAGGTTCAGATACTTGCCCCTCTTCGGGCATGGATTGTTGAGGAGGGGATGAGCTGCAAGGGTTGGTGAGATGGGCTGTCTGAGTAGGCATATCAGAAACTGCTGGTCTGTATCTGAAGGAAGACCCATAGCAACATGGCAACCAGTGTCTGGGATATGTAGGTTGGCGATGGTGGTACCCTGTCATCCAATGGTGTGGGTGGTTGTAGGGATGTCTCCGTGTGCAGTGTCCATAATATGACCGTGTGGGGGAGAAGTGCCTGGAGAAGAAAACACTCCTGCAATCCTCATGGTAGGCTGCATGCAATGACAGCATCAGAGAGCGAGGTGATCTCAGTGAACCCCCTGAAGAAGGGGGAGGAGACAAAGACAAGTGCCTCAGTTGGGCATAGTGTGGAGATATATGGTGTGGTGCCAGACATAATGGGGAAACTGATCTGTGATGTCTCCTATGAGAATGGAGATCATACGTAGTCCCAGTTGCGGGCCACAAAAAATTGGATTGGGCCGCATGCGGCCCGCAGGCCATATGTTTGACATGACTGACGTAGATGGTATCATGAGCACAGCTCACATCTTCAGATGATTATCTGACGAAGAGTGCTGTGCCCACGAAAGCTCATGATACCAGCTACATGTTTTGTTAGTCTTTAAAGTGCTACCGGACTATTTGTTGTTTTTTAAGTTTATCCTGTACAGACTAACTCGGCTGTCCTCTGAAGCAAAACAACTTTAGTTTGTTGTTGTTTTTTTTTTTAAACACAGTTTTATAGTTCAAGTATTTGTAAGCAAAAATAAATATGAAGTGAGAACTGTAAATGAACAAAAATACCAAACCTACAACTGAGGTAAGTTCAACTTCAGACACTCTTCAGGCTCTGTCTCACACCAAGGAGATTTAGAAGAAACTAAGGGTGGTTTGCTTATGCAACACCACATGCTGCACTGCAGAGCACAAGGTGGAATACAATGCTTGCATGGGCTGAATGGGCACTGCTACCTAAAAACTGCAATGAAGGTGAACAAGATGCATTGCATACTTGAAATCAAGCACTCAAAAGGGATAGTACTTCAAGAACTGCACGTTTGTATAGAGAATAGATAGCTCAACATAGCTAAGAAATTATATGCAAAGTTGGTTCCACATTTTGTGAATAAAAAATTAAAATTTAAATACATCACAAGAAAGGAACATTTGCTTTAATTTGTATTAATGGCTAAAGATATTTAACATTTTTTAAAATTAAGAAATTATATACTCACTTCCTGAAATCTGCTAGCAATTTAAGCATATCTTCATTTGAGAGTTTATTACTGTCTTGTCTGAAGAGAGCAGAAAACCTTGCATTTTTGTCCAGGGTTCCCGATGCATCTTTAAACAATGTCCTAAAAGTCAAATTCTCTCCTTAAAATTTGGCAACAAGAAGATAAGGTAAAGAAACTATTTAAACTACCATATTTTATGCGAACCATTAAATATTCTTAAAATTATACCCAGATTAATTTCACCATATTCCCAGCTAATATTTTAATATACAGAGTAAGGACAATTTACTTTTCAGCAAAAGCAAGGAAAAAATCTTGATTGTAAAAAACTGCTGGTAAACTTAATTATTTGTTTGGTCATATGTTATAATCATCTACAATGCCTGTCCTACCAAAAACCAGAAATTTAAGTCTCATTTGCCAAAAATTTATTATTGGGATAAAATGGAGAGAGTTCAGAAAGGGTCACATTAAAATAGCCAAGGAAGAACAGATTCCACAAATAGGAAATTGAATTTTTGATAAATGAAAATTACACTATTTTGTAGGAAACACTGTTAAATAATCACCAGAAAAATGTAGTGAGTGAGTAAGAATTGCTCCCCTTACCTAGCTGCCCAGGCAAATGGCATTCTATATTGTCCTAGTCTCTGACATGCCTGCTTAGCATTCTTCAATACTTTTTGTGCAACCTGCAAATGATAATATATATGAAGTTTAAAATTCCTAAAATACAGTAAGTTGAAAAGGTGAAGGTGAATAAAAAATAAGTGTATGTCCAGATCAAATAGAAAACAGTTCTTACAATATTTTAATTTTATCAGTACTACTAAATTCATGAGAAGTGATAAAAAAATTGAACACATGTAAGCTCTCTAATAGTTCCTTAAGATATTTATAGGACATACCATTCTCTGTGATTGTACACATGAAAAGGATCACCTAATGGACTGCTTTTTTTAAGCCAATCTTCAATCTGTAAGAAAACGCTATCCCTTCATGCCCAATTTACCTTTTCTTTCTCTTTCCAACCTTTGTACTGACTGCATCTCTGAAGTATCTTTAATAGTGTTGTCTACAGTACATACTACAGAGATGTAGTTAAAAGTCTGAACGAGGAAGGCAGAGTAAAAGTGGGCCTGTAGTTCACTTCAGATTGGAGATGAGATGTTGGGGATAGCACTTTTCTTCTACCTCTTACTTACACATCGAATAGTTCTTCCTTTCTGGAAACAGTCTGGCAGGGAGCATCACATAGGTGGTGGCTGCCATGTGACCTATAAGTTGTACACATACTCTGGTTTCTATCATGTGCCAGAAGGAAACGCTCAACATAAGGAATGAGATGGTGAGTAATCTGGAGTTTGGGAGGGAAGCTCTCAAGTCTAGGTAAGAATGAATTCTATGTATTAAGCTGGAATGAGAGTGGAATTTTGGGCATTTATTTGGAGTCCTATAGAGTGGAAGAGAGAAATGGTAGCTTGTGTGACCAATTGGGTCTCTTCATAAGACAAGCCTTTGATAAAGCAATCGTCAATGTATGAAAAGGCTATGATCCCTCATTTGTGGAGTTGGCAACAGCCACCGCAAGGGTCTTGGAAAACACTCTCATAGCTGTGGAGAGCACTAACAGGAGCACTCTGTATTGGCAGTGCTCATGGTCCACCTTAAATTGAAGGACTCTGCGTGCTGGATGTATTGAACTGCAGAAGTATGCATCCTGAAGGCTGAGAGCCAGTCTCCTTGTTGCAGCACATGTATTATTGTGCCCAAAGTGACCACCAAGAATCTTTTGACAGTGTATGAACTTGTTGAGTCATTGCCAGTCTAGGATGAGCCGCTATCCTCCATTTTCCTTTTGGATCAGGAAATAATAGGAGTAAAACCCTTTCTCTCTGTGTTAGGCTACATCCAGACTGCATGCTTCTTTCAGAAGCTTTTCTGGAAGAGATCTTCTGGAAACATTTATTTAAAAAAAAGAGCATCTACACAGAAAAAGTGCAATGAAAAAACGATCTGCTTTTTCGAAAGATAGCGTCCAGTCAATGTGGGTGCTATCTCGTACATAAGTACACCCAGAACCAATTCATGCAGGCCATTGGGTCAGCAGTTGCTTCCAAGTGCTGTTGCCTACGGCTAGCTGAGACACGTGCTTAAAGGGACTCCCCTGGACAGCCGTTTCTCTGCTTCTGCTGCATGCTTGCCTACCTCTGAGGGACAGCAAAGCTTTAGCAATTCTCTGGTTGCCCATCTTTTGGACGCCACAGCATACTTCTTGCCACGAAGCTGGAGCTGCCTCCAGGCATGTGATGGCCCCACACAGTCATGCTGCAGTTTCTGCAGCAGATTGTGCAAGCTGCCTTCATGGCCCTGCATGAGCTGGACACCTGGACCCCATCATTTAGACCCTCTCCCTATGTGCAGGAGCAGGGCCCTTGCAACCTCACCCACAGTGGAAAGAGAGTTCGGGAGGCTGGACACTAGTTCTGACTGTTGGGACCAGCTGGTCATCGAGCAGTGGGACAACCAGCAGTGCCTCCAAAACTTCCGCATGTGCAAGGCCACCTTCATGGAGCTATGTGCCAGGCTCGCCCTGTCCTCTGTTGACAGGACACCCACTCATGGCCCGCCATCCCCCTGGAGAAGCGGGTCACTATGGCCATATGGGAGCTTGCCACTCCAGACAATTACTGGTCAGTGGGCAACCAGTTCTGCATGGGAAAGTCCACCATCGGGGCCCTCATCATCGAGGTAAGGCACTCTCAGGCTGCAGTCCCTACGGTCGGGGGGCAGAGGGGCCAAGTCCTGGAAAGGGGGACCCTAGAGAAACAAAGGATGGGGGTTCAGAGGTGGAGGGGAGCCCATCACCAGGGGGTTGTACCGTCCTGCCCTCGCACAGCCCTGCTGACGGAACAGCCTCATAGAGGGTGGCAGGCACCTCCCAAGGGCTCAGGCACTCCCTCTGAATCTGTTTTGTGTGTTTATTTGTCTCCTTCTGAAGGTTGGGAGAGCAATCAACTCCATCCTGCTGCACAGGGTCATCCGCCTGGGATACCTGGACCCAATCGTCGCGGAATTTGCCACTCTGGGGTTCCCCAACTGCGGGAGAGCGATTGATGGAATCCACATCCCATTCCATGCACCACACCATTGAGCCGTCCAATACATCAACCACAAGGGCTATTTCTTAATGGTGCTGCAGGCCCTGGTCGACAATAGTGGACAGTTCACGGACATTTTCGTCGGGTGGTTGGGCAGAGCACATGAAGCCTACATTTTCAGAAACTCCAGCCTTTACCAGAAGCTGAAGACTGGCACATTCTTTGCCCAGCATGACTTTCATGTGGGGGACATGTAGATGCCACAGTGCATCGTCGGGGAGGCAGCCTACTTATTAATGCCTTGGCTCATGAAGCCCAAACACCAGCCACCTGGACCCCAGCAGGAACTAATTCAATGCCCACACCTCAACCAGGCCTGAATCCACGTGGAATGCGCCTTTGAATGCCTGAAGGCGCGGTTCAGGTGCCCCCTGACCTGTCTCAACATCATCCCTGAGGTGGTGTCGGCGTGTTGTGTTCTCCACAACATCATGGAGAGGAAAGAGGAGGCCTTCTTACCAGGGTAAGGGGGCAGAGGTCAGCTGCGAAGGAAGGGCCTTTGAGGAGCCGCGGACAGCTGCCATCCACCAGATCCATCAGTTAGGAGTGCACATCTGGGAAGCCCTGAAGGAGAGTTTCTCTCAAGGACCCAAGTAACTCTCCCCAGGGCCTACCTACAACCCCTCCCTTCCCTGTACTCTGAATAAACACACCTGTTTTGAGTTGAACCAGAAAAACTTTGTATTTTTTTTTTATAATAAAAATAACTGGGGAGGAGAGGGGCTAAGAACCTGGAGGGACGAAGTAGAAGGGGGCTGAGAACCTGGATGGGGGAAGGAAGGGGGCTGAGAACCTGGATGGCTCAGGGCTGGAAGTGGCACATGGTAGTGGACCTTGGCGAACTTCGGGATGGTTGGGGCCTAGGACAACAGGGGGGATGAGTAGGGGGGCTGGAGCGGGGTCAGATACGGCAGGGTGGCAGGGGGCACAGGCATAGCTTGGGAGACAGGGGGCATAGCAGGGAGGCCTGGTGGAGGAGGCATGGGCATAGCGGGGGAGCAGGGACAGGAGCTGGGTGTGCCATAATTTCCCAGATGAGGACACGTTTTCGCTCTTCTGCACAAGCTGGTCCCACATGCAGTTCTGCCACTCGGCATCATCCCCAGACCTTCTGGGCCGGGGTTTGCTCACATGCTGTCTCAACGTCCTACCGGACCCTCCTGCACTTGCAGCTCCCCCGGGGTTGGGCAGCTACCTCTGATGGCATGGATAACTCCTCAGCGACACTGGTCCAGCTGTGGAGAATAAAGAGGAAGTGGCGGTCAGTCATCCATGCAGACAATATCCCAGAGACTGTCCCCTCCTCTGTGAGCTGCGACCAACAGTCCTCAGGCCAGAGGATGGGGAGGCCTTAGGAGCAAGGCCATGTATAGCCTGCACAGCGGGCCCTGCCTCACATAGGCCCAGAGGTGCCATGGGGACCATGCTTCACACTCTCCCCCTCCTCCCATCCCACAGAAAAGTAGGCAAGGGAACTGTCCAGCCAGTGGGATCCCATAGGTGGGAGAGGGGTCTGGAGCAGCCTGGTCTCCTATGGGGCCCCGACACACACACCTGCACCTGGCAGTGCTGTCCATGGGAGCAGGTGGTGCCTCGTGTGGGCAGGCATGCCCGTGTACTGTGTGGAGCACTCCTCAGTCTATGTGCAATCATGCGTGCGTCTTTGTGCCCAATCTGCTTCCAGCAGTGGCTAGTGGTGGAAGGATGTACCCCCAGGGATCAGATGTGTGTGGGGCCTCCCTTAAGCCTTTGAGTAGAAGCCTGGGGATGCTCCAGGGCTGCCTCCTGAGGCCGCATGGCGCAGACTGGTGCTGCACAGGGTTCCATGTGCACGGACTGCAGCTTGATGTCCAGGCTGAGTGACAATCGCACTCCAAACCCTCTGCGCCCACCTCCCCCTTCTGGGTGTGTGTGTAAAACTGAGAGCACTCACCTGATGGTTCTTCCCCGCCCTCAGAGGATGACTACGAGACATCCCAGGCCTGGGGTTCTGGCTCCAGGATTAGGGTGACCATGCTGGCCATGTCCTCCTAATCCTCCAACAGCTGATCATCGTCCTCCTCCTCTTCAGCAGGGAGCTCCAGGCAGGCGACAATGGGCATCTGTAGCTCTGCATCCACCACCACGGGTGGGGAAAGGGCTTCATCATCGCCCCCTTCCCCCTGCCCCCGGATTTAGTGGAGCTCCTGGTAGAAGGGGCAGTAGTGCAGTTCTGCCCTGGAGGAAAGCTGTGCTCCCTGACCCTGGCAGAGCTCTAACTTTGTTCTGCACCTGTTCTAATGTCCCGGTGGAGGGGGAGTGATGTGGGGGGGGGGGGTCTCCTCTCGACCAGAGCCTCAACCATCCGGCCATAGATATCAACATTTCACCTCCAGGAGAGGAGATCCTGCAGTGTCATCTCTTCCTCCCCACCACAGCTCAAGGAGGGATAGGATCGCTGCCTCGGACCAGGAAGGTGCACACCTTTTGGTGTCCCGGCTGGATCCTGGGAGCTCTGGTGGTACTCCCTGTGAGGGCCAGGAAGGGTCTCGGGGGGCTTGTGGCTGAGCCATGGGTCCAAAAGTCTGTGGCAGTCAGAGAAGCTCAATGAGGTGCAGCTCTGAGCCCAGCTTCCTGTCACAAGGTTTGTCCAGGGTGCCTGCAGTTTTAAGAGCTGCCAGGACACAGGAACTATAGAGTTCTGATTAGTTTGGATGGAGTGGCACCAGGGCATCTGTTATTTCCTGGAGGCCTCTTCTTTTGAAAAAACTCGCTCTTCAGCGTCCACAGTTGCCTTCTTCCAAAAAAGCTTTTTTCCTCGTAGAAAGTGGTTTACCGCCATCAAAAAAAAGCCTCCGTTCTTTTGACTTTCTATTGAAAGAACGCAATAGCAGTGTGTACGCAAGTATTGTTTTTCCGGAAAAACACTGCAGTGTAGACGCACCAAGTGGAAAAGGTTCCACAGCACCTAGCTGAAAAAGGTGATTTACCTCTGTTTGAAACAGGCATTTGTGAGAAGAATACCTGAAGAGGTATGGGGTAGGAGGAAAGCAAAAAGGAGCATGAAATAAAGGGGTAGCCAGACTGCTCAATTTTTAGCATTTAGCAGTCTTGGATGATCTAGGAATGTATAGTTCTGTTTAATCAGCTTACTGGTTAAACAACATTTAACTAGTTAACTAAATAAACAGGGGCAAGTGGGAGGACCGCTCCAGCCTCACTGGGCTAGAGCAGCCCCCATCTGCCGTGGCCGAGTTAGAGTGCCCCCCTGCCTGCCACGCACTGGACCAGCTCTGCAGTGGACAAGGGCTATGGCAGCTGGTATAGAGCCCCTTCCTCGGCCCATGGTGTGCCAGGCTGGGTCTACCGTGGATGGGGGCTACTCCAGCAGGGCTAGAGCTCCCTGTGCCTGTGGCGGGCCCCAAGGGTTGCTCCAGCTGTGCTTGTTAACTGAAACCAGTAAGCTTCACCCTTGGTGAGGCTTACTCATTAACCGGTTAATCATTCACGTCTCCAGTATGAGCTGTTGCCAAGCAGGGAGTAGTCCCTGGAGATGGTATCCAAATGGGCAGGTAGGCAGTAGTAGGAAGAAGTGGTCACCTAAACCCTCGACCAAGCCTTCAAAATTGAAGTTTGTTTCCCAGTGATTGGGATGGGTCGTGATCCTGGCTATTTTCTCTGTGTGTACTTGGTCTGTTGCTGTTCCTCATAGCACAATAAGATCTAGGTTGCTGGTGAGTGTACTGTTGGGGACAAGACCACAGGTAGGGCTGGTATTTCTTACTCCTGGAAGAGGGGGTATATATCTTCCCAGTGTGCACAGAGTGGCCCTGGAGTCCTTCATACCATGAAGGACTTGATTAATCTTGGAGAAGAGCTTTTCTTTACCAAAGGACAAGTACTCCACCTTGATCTGCAAGTTCCTTGGTGTAAGCTGGTGCTTGTGCAAGTGCACCTAATTAGTCCCTGCCCGGTCAGCTCTAATAAAGGGGAACCAAAAGATGAGAGAAATGATGGAATGTAATAGAAGTAGTCAACCTAGTCATGGGGTTTCTGCAAGAGACATTCTTCAGCATGTGTGCCAGATGTCATGGGTGAGATAGGGTGGACCTTGAAATCTGAGAGGGGCTAAGAAATCAAGTTAGAGGAGGGTGAGACATATTTGTCAGTAAACTGAAGTAACTAAATTAACAACAAAAATTGATTCTTAAATGGTGCATTTCAAAACATAAATATATCAGTTTCACACATACAAAATGGGAAGTGACTGACTAGGAAGGAGTACTGCAGACAGGAATCTAGGGATCATAGGGGATCAGAAGCTAAATATGAGTCAACAATGTGACACTGTTGCAAAAAACAAACATGATTTTGGGTTGCATTAACAGGAGTGCTGTGAGCGAGACACGAGAAGTCATTCTTCCACTCTACTTTGCACAGATTAGGCCTCATTTGGAGTATTGTGGCCAGTTCTGGGCACCACATTTCAAGAAAGATGTGGAGAAATTGGAGAAAGTCCAGAGAAGAGCAACAAAAATGATTAAAGGTCTAGAAAACATGAGCTATGAGGGAAGGCTGAAAGAATTGGGCTTGTTTAGTTTGCCTAGAAGGAGACAGAGGGGATTGCGGTTTTCAAGTATCCAAAAGGGTATCACAAGGAGGAGGGAGAAAAACTGTTCTGCTTGGCCTCTGATGATAGGACAAGAAGAAATGGGCTTAAACTGCAGTAAGGGAGGTTTAGGTTGGACATTAGGAAAAACTTCCTAATTGTGAAGGTGGTTAAGCACTGGAATAAATTGCCTAGCAAAGTTGTGGAATCTCCATCTCTGGAGACATTTAAGAGCAGGTTAGATGGACATCTATCAGGGATGGTCTAGATGGCACTTGGTTCTGCCATGAGAGCAGGGGACTGGACTCGATGACCTCTTGAGGTCCCTTCCAGTTCTAGTATTCTGTCATTCTGTGAAATATATGAATGAATACTATTTGGCTGCATGACTGAATCTAACAGGACAAAAACGTTTAACAAGTAAATATACAGAGGATTTAAGCCAATATAGTGACCCTAAAATGGAACAACAACAAAATGTAACAGAGGGGTAGCCGAGTTAGTCTTTAAGGCGCTACTAGTCTGTTTGGTTTTTTTAGTTCTTCCTATTACAGACTAACAGAACATGTAGATGGTGGTATGAGCTTTTGTGGGCATGTGGGTTGTGCCCATGAAAGCTCATGATACCATCTACATGTTTTGTTAATCTTTAAGGTGCTACTAATCTATTTGTTGGTTTTTTTAAAAAAAATGTAAATAGGTCAAACTGCAGCAAAGAACTACATGTATAAAAAGTTAAACATAAGGGAACAGATGTGTTCACATGTATGTAAAAAAACACATTTATGAAGCTCTGGAGTTCTGCTTATACTTTTGAAAGTCTGGCCTGTGGTATATATCCCAAGTGCAAAAAAACAAACAAAAAAACAAACAAAAAAACCACCCCACACACACCACCTTATTTTTGAAGACACACAACTATTATTTTTTAAAATCACTTTAACGTATATAGAAAAGACTACAAAAAGCACTATATACAAATGTTGATAGCATGCAAATTAATCTCAATTTTTAAAAGCAATATGAAAAATTTTATCCATGATACTTGAATAAAAGCCAATGGGTATCAGCTAAATAAGAAACTACCATGAAAAATTCATCTACAAGTTTTGGGCATCCAAAGAGTGTTCAACTTTTTTAGGCATAACATCACAATTAGAGTAATTTTGCCTAAGCATTTTACTAATACAATCTGAAAGATACAGTACCTTAGAAGAATCTGAACTTTTCATATATGGCTCAGCACAATGAGTAATGCTTCCCTGTAGTACTTTTTCTATTCTTGCCACAAGAAATATATCAGGATGTGGACACGTGACTGAGAATATTACCTTAAAAAAATACATACACATACACATTACACATTTAAAATTTCTTTTTTCCAATCCATACCCAATAGAAAAACTGTTTGAAATGAGTCAGATAACCCACTACCATTGCTCTGAATCAGAACGTTAAACTGTTTCTTCTTACCTGTTTAGGATATTGCAACATAGATTCATGAAGAAAATCCTGAACCCTGTGTAAGCAATCATCACTGGCATTTGTCAGTTGCTCTGTCACATTAGGTATCATATGCCTCACTGAGACGTGGTTCAAATCAACATGGAAATCTGCTGAAATCTTCCGATTGTTTTTAATATCAAACAATGACAACGTGACAAAAAAAGGTTCTACCTAGACATTAAGAAGTATGAAAAAAAGTTATCTGCAAATTTTTACTGACATGCAAATGCAAAGAAATACAGGTTAGACTTCCCTGGTCTGACACCCTTGGGACCTAACCAGTCCTGGATGAGGGAATTTGCCCGCCTAGGGAAGGTCATTTATTGCTTGCCCCCGTCACAGGTCCCCCAGCCAAGGCCTCGCTGTCAGCCTCCCATCAGCTTCCCCCTGCCGCCAGGCTCTCCACACACAGGTCTCCCGGCCCCTGCTGGGGTCTAGCTGCTCCACAGGGCAACAACCCTGCTTGGGCTTCAGCCTCGCTTGGCAGCCTGCTATCTCCCAGCCTCACTGGGCAGGTATGCCAGGCAGTAGCAGGGCTGCTGGGCTCTTGGCTGTGCTGTTTGATGGCCCCACTCCTGGGTTCCTGGCAACCCCATAATCAGACTTCCAGCTCTGTGGGGCAGCAGTGCTGCCTTCTAGTCCTGTCGGTCAGCTGTGCCACTGGGTGGTAGTAGGGCTGCTAGGCTCCTGGGTGTGCTGCTGGGTGGCCCACTGCCTCCTGGACTCACCAGGCAGTTTCACTGTTATGCTCCAACCCCACTGCCTCCCTCCCACTCTGCTGTGTTGGCACCAGGTGGCAGCCATACTGCTGGGCTCCCGGTTTCACTGCCAGAGGGCAGCCCTGCTTCTACTGGACTCTAGCCCCTCTGCAGGACTCCCAGGCTACGTCTAATACTGTACAGTTATTTTGGAATAAGATATCCTGGAACAGTTATTCTGAAATAGTTTATTTCAAAATAGCACATTACATTACAGGGAAGCTTCAAAATTAGTCCGAAGCAGGCTTCCCTAATGTCGACGTGCTACCTTGATTTAGAGCCTCAGGAGGAGTAACTTAGAATAGCCCTGGTGAGTGTCTATTTCAAAACAGCAGCAGTGGAGCATCTATACATGCCTTATTTTGAAATAGCTATTTTGAATTAGGCGCAATTCTTCTTAGAATGAGGTTTACAGAAGCCGGAATAAGCCATCCGTTATTTCAAAATAACAGAATTGCTGTGGAGACGCTCGCATAGTTATTTTGGAATAACAGCCATTACTCCAAAATAACTTTGCTGTGTAAACAAACCCCAGCAACCAGCCCTCCACCAGGACTCTCTGGTCCTGGCACTTCTGTGGTCCTACTGCACCAGGGATATTGCCGGACCAGAGTCCTGGTTAAGAGAGGTTCAATCTGTATGACTATTGTACTGATATACTTCAGTTACAAAAGTGAGCCAGTATTCCTTGACCATTAAGTCCATGATGTAAAATACAGTGAAGAAATAAAACACTTAAATTAACAGCAAAAAAGAGGCAGCTACAAAGACTTTACAAAGGATTTGTGCTTTCTTTTACATCTTAATGGCTTAATCAGCAGCCAAAAAAAAAAAAAATAGCACATTTAACTTCTAACAGTATTGAAGATTTGGTCTGCAGTACATTGCCAACTAATGCCAATATTGAGATAACTACATAACTGATACATAAAGAGAAAATATTTACATAAAGAATTTACATTTGTTGTTGGTCCTTCTTCATTTTCAGCTACACAGCTTTGCAGATTGAAAGATAAATCATTACACTTCACTAGAATCTTTTTTCCAAATTTTTCTTCAAATGGCTTCACTTCCGGTTCAATACCCGAAAAGTCAAGTTTCTTTAAAAAAACAAAACCAAAAAGTAACACGCATTCTCATTTTACAAGGTACAACATAAAAACATTTAATATTTTATTTTAAAATGTCAAACCTGTGCATCTGGATCCAAGACAAAAAGTTTAACTCTTTCACTTTTGAATTTGATTTCTGAATCTCGGGTACTCTGCCAAAAATATGAAAAATAGTTTTATATTTATTATTTAAACATTATAATACAATGAAAGAGGTCTTAAACTTTATAATTCTACTTTTTTGTTGTAAGGAACTTAGTTTCCATGTTTTTCCCCCATTAAATTGAACTTTTAGGTTTACTGTGTAATGCTTAAAGCAAATTTGGTAAACTGTCATAATGTGGCCAGTTATGGTCCGCTAGCCCTCTTAATTGAGACTATGATTTTAGCATGGAAGCCACAGAATTTGTACATTATTCCAGAGATCTCCATAACATTTGCACTTCAGCCCTGGAGTGGTATCCCCCACTCCTCAACTCCCTGCCTCTACAGATAGCGGGGATCTCCACTCTACATCAGCGCTGAGCCGCACAGTACGTATGCCAAAGAAAGAGGCTTTGCATAATTTGATACTTTACATAAAGTTTGACAAAAATTATTTATACTCTATTGCTCTAATATAGTATTTTTCATTCTTCTATCACTTTAACAAAGGTGCTTTACACAAACAAAAATTATTTTTATATGTAGGTTAAAGTTCAGAATTATACTGAGGAAGCCACAGGTTAGCTATGTTAAGAATCACAATCATAGCAAATTCCTAACCTCCCAACTGCCAAAGAAGTGGTTTTCCCGTGGATTATGGAAAACCAAGAATATCTATACATGACTGTGTATAGCGGAGTACTGACACGACTTCTGAGTGTCTCCTCCATTTTATGGGATTTCTGGGTTCCTATTCATCAGTCCCAAAACTAGAGCAAGTGAGAATAAAATAGTGTGCGACAAACAATGACAAACTTAGTTTACTTTCATCATAAGGGAGCTCATTTAAATATATATTGTACCATTTTTTCAAGTCAACTGGCAAATATGCCAGGTAGTGGGCAACTGGCTGCACGTAACAGCCAAAGTACCTTCACAGTACAACTAGTACTTTACAATTGCATCTTTCTGAAAAGGCACATGTAATCTTAATCCATGTCTATTTTTTTTTTTAATTATAGACTGCATTTCAAGAGAGACTGTTTTGGACACCACACGTCAACCTCCTATTCATAACTACACAAACTACTACTACCGGCAATTGTACCCCATTGACACCTATAACTGTTGCTTAAATACATTTGGTATACAATTTTATATTTGGTATACATGATTCCTCCATGACACTGGGCCCCTTTGTGCTAAGCATTATGCAAACAGAAAACAAATCCAGTTCCAACCACAAAGAGCTTTACAATTTCAAAAAGAGAGCTGTTGTAACTGAGGCTATGATTTTAGCATGGAAGCCACAGAATCTGTACATTATTCCAGAGATCTCCATGACATTTGCACTTCAGCCCTGGAGTGGTATCTCCCACTCTTCACAACTTCCTGCCTCTACAGATAGTGGGGATCTCCACTCCACATCAACACTGAACCACTGTCCCCCCCAGTGGCAGCAAAAAGATCTTGCAGCTCCAGGAGCTACTGCTGCAGGAAGCACCCTCAGCCCCCATAGCCGCCACTGCAGAAAGTCAGTCCCTCCACAATCCCCAGTTTCAGGCATTGAGGGGCTCCTACAGCTCCCAGCTGCCACCATGGGTAGTGATGGGATCATACAACTCCCAAATGCCAGAGGTAGACTGCCCAGCTCCAAGCTGCTGCCAACTGTAGTGAGGACGACTCTGCACTCCAACCCATGATGAGTGGGGTCCTGGACTCTCCCCATTCTGTCAGTTTTTTTCTAGTAAAAGTTAGGGATGGGTCACAGACTTCCATGAATTTTTTGTTACTGTCCACAACTTGAACATTATGTTTACTAAAAATAATAGTGACAAAATTTTAGCCCTACTCACAATAGATGGGTAAGACAAGGGTGTTGCAATGGGGAACAAGAGAGACAGAGAAACAAAAAGTCAACAACAGGGCTGGCCTTACCATGAGGCAAACTGAAGTGGCTGCCTCAGATGCCAGACTGAGGGGGAGCCACTAAGACCCAGAGTGTAGAAAACTGTGTCTGCTACTGGTGCATATGTATTCTCTCTGTAGTACCATGAGGAGAGGAGAACAGAAGGAGGCAGAATTGAGACCTTTCAAAGTTTTGGCCCAAGAGAGGGGGCATGGGGGCGTCATTTGAGCTCCCTGCCTCAGGTGCCAAAATGTTGTGGGCCAGCCCTGGTCAACGAGCACAATTCTTAGCCAATCAGAAGCCATAATCATAGTTTTTCACCTGCCTACCCCTTGTCAGATCAAGTTCCTATATGAATTACAGAAGAGATGAGATTTGAGGAACGACATGGAAGACAAGTTGACGTCCTTGTGTATTGTGACTATGAGCTTTTTTCTCAGCCTAAGAGGTGGCATGGGAGAAAGCATGAAGGTACTTAGGAGAGAAATAGAGCACTCAATGCTGGTATAATTAGCTAACTATTAGGCAGGTGCCAACCTTTCACTTAGACAGGGAGGAGAAGGAGCACAGCACTAAGCTGTAAAAGGTTTTAAAAGTTTTATCATAACTGATGGTGGGCCATCAGGTGGTTTGTTTACCTGAGTATCCACAGGCACCTGTGGTTCCCTGTGGTGACAGTTTGCCATTCCTGCCCATTGGAAGCTGCAGGTAGCAGCGCTGGCTGGGCCATCACTTCCCATTGGCCAGGAATGGCAAACTGTTACAGGGTTCTATGCCTGTAGATGTTCATATAAACATACACCTGGCACCTCACCAGTGACTAATCCTGACAAATCATGAGCAGCCAATGCACTGGACGTCAACCTCACCCCTGCTGTACAGCAAACACTCTGAATCAAACTGTAATCACTGATGCCAAATATAGATACTGCAATAGCCAAGGTCTGATGTGATCATGACTTGAATAAAACTTTTGGCAGGGGAAGCAAAGAGGAAAAGTCAAATCTTTGAGACACTGCACAATAAGCGAATTGTGCAGAATGGGAAGCGACGGTCTGGGAAGGAGTACGGCAGAAAGGGATCTAGGGGTTATAGTGGACCACAAGTTAAATACGAGTCAGCAGTGTGATGCTGTTGTAAAGAAAGCAAACATAATTTTGGGATGTATTAACAGGTGTGTTGTGAGCAAGACACGAGAAGTCATTCTTCCGCTCTTCTCTGCACTGGTTAGGCCTCAATTGGAGTATTGTGTCCAGTTCTGGGCACCGCATTTCAAGAAGGATGTGGGAAAAATTGGAGGGGGTTCAGAGAAGAGCAATGAGAATGATTAAAGGTCTAGAGAACATGACCTGTGAGGGAAGGCTGAAGGAATTGGGTTTGTTTAGTTTAGAAAAGAGAAGATTGAGGGGGGACATGATAGTTTTCAGATATCTAAAAGGGCGTCACAAGGAGGAGGGAGAAAACTTGTTCATCTTGGCCTCTGAGGATAGAACAAGCAGCAATGGGCTTAAAGTGCAGCAAGGGAGGTTTAGGTTGGACATTAGGAAAAAGGGTGGTCAAACACTGGAATAAATTGTCCAGGGAGGTTGTGGAATCCCCATCTCTGGAGATATTTAAGAGTAGGTTAGATAAATGTCTATCAGGGATGTTCTAGACAGTATTTGGTCCTGCCATGAGGGCAGGGGACTGGACTCAATGACCTCTCGAGGTCCCTTCCAGTCCTAGTATTCTATGATTCTATGATAAGAAAATATGCAATTTTGATACTGCCTAGATACAGGATCTAGGAGTAAAAAATGAAGCACTATCTAACACTATCATTTCTTACTCTGTATTGCCTCCAGCACCATTGTTTCATTTTCAGATAAGCACCTTTATGCTTTCTTCTATGCTCCTCCCCACTCCTGAGAAATGCTCCATATAAATATCTGCAAAAGTAACCCATTAACCTCCTTCATAACAGTCTTTAAAAATGTTGGTTACCTATCTCTTGTAACTACTGTTCTTTGAGATGTGCTGCTCGTGTGTATTCCATTCTAGGGGTGTATGGTTGCCAGATATACCAGTGCCAGAAGTTTTTCCCTCACAGTATCCGTAGGGACAGCCATTGTGCTCTCTGAAATGTGTTGTGTGTCAGTATAAGGAGTGCCACTTCCCTTCCTTCACTTCTCTTGCTGGAACTCTGACACAGGGGAAGGAAGGTAGGTCATGGAATGGCCATGAGCAACACATCTCAAAGAACAAGAGAGTTAGGAGAGAGATATCAGATGGTTTCATGACAACAGCCACCTTTCTACAGACCACAAGAAAATCTTCTGTAGGCCATTTCCGCTCTAACAGGTAAAAAAAAAAATAGAGGAAAATGGCCAGAAGAAAAGAGATTAATCCTATTTATCTTTCTCTACTTCATGCTCTTAGCACTAAGGGAAAGGTTGTACAAACGAACTAAACTGTTAGGCAGAACCCCTTCCATACAGAAAATATTGGTAGCTTTTTTTCCTACAGAAAAGAAAAAATAAAGGGTTGGAAAAGGGAGACAAACATTTTCCCAGGAAACAGAGAAAACAGAAGGTGTAGTAGGTGGAGAAAACATGAAAAAGAGGAAGAGAAACATACTGAGCAGGAATTAGAGTAGTGGTGCTATCATTGGCATTCCACACATTTTCCCAGCTGGGAATAACAACATGTAACACCAAAAATTAGAGAAAACCACAGAAGTATGTATTTTGTTTGCGACACTAGTTTAGAACTTGGGAGACCTACGTTCTGTTTCCTACTCTGTAACAAACCTTCCATTTTAACTTTCAGCAAATTATTTAGCCTCTGTGCTTTAGTTTTCCCATCTGCAAAATGGAAAGAGTACTTAAATTAGATAAATTCCATTTACTTTGACCAGAAGGAATTAACAGGTATGCAGATCTCTAGACAGATACGGTCAATGTGCTCTTATGTGCAAATGCTGAAGCACACAACCTCAGTCACAAAAATATGGTAAATTTCCAACCGATTAATATTAGCACTTCAGAATATTGTACAATATTCTGATTTTTTTATTAAATCTCAGCCTTCCTGTCCATCACGTCCTGTTTTGCAATATTTTAATTACAAAGACAAAGACAGTGACAGGAAGCTGGAAACTTGGCACTATTCTATTCTTGCTAGGGGTCAAAAAGCAGGCAAAGAAAGCCAAGTGTTTTACATGATGCCCCTTAATGTCTTTTTTAGAGGAAACAGTAGAGAGATCAATGTATCAGATAAACTGGTAGCAGACCCCAATACGTAATTTGAAATAGATGAAAAACAGAAGACTCACAGAGGAGCTGACTGCACAAAAGTAATCCATTCAAAACAACCAAATACAACAACAAAACGGCACAAAATTAATTTGCATTCATTTATCAGCAGTAAAAATCGATATGGTAGAAGAAAATAGAGCATGTTTTACAGGTCATTATTTAAATGGCAAGAAAGAATACAGGAGGACAGAATGAGAGACTTTTCTGAAGAAAATATTTTGAGGGAAGCAATGCAAAACAGATTGGACGCATGGAACAACAAATCATCACTGCCCAAACAAACAACACACCAGAAAAAAAACCACACCAACTAAAACAAATATATAAGCTAAGAAGCTAAAACAACTCCCATCAAAAGTTCTGGGAAACAGGAATTAGCATTTTCAGCACTAAAATTAGCTTTAATAAGCAGGTGCAAAATCAGACTTGAATAAAAGCAAAACCCCGGGGCTAAAGATTCCTTTTTAAAGACGTTATATTCTAGAGAAAACATATTATTATACAATCAAAAGGTCAAACTTTATATTCATTATCTAAATTGTCTTCAGACTTAATTCTTTTGACTATAGAATTACATAAAGGAAAATTCTGAACTTAAATGTTGATTGCGAATGATAGTACAATGTCATTTCAGTATCTTAAAAAAAAGCACACAACTAAACTAATATGAAGCCCAACGACTGCAAATTTATTTTCTCCTACTATTGGCCATGTTGTACAACAGTTTTGCATCAGACTATATGCATAAAGTAACTTTTTGAAAAAATGATTCTCCATTTACTCAACAAAATGATGCAGACAAACAAAGGCAGCAAGGCTAGTTTTCAGTACTACCCTGCTGATTTATTCTGACAATTAAATAGTCCAATATCACAAGAGCATTTTAGTAATTTAACTTGGTTTAAAGAACACTAATAAATCTAATACTAATTAATTTACCACCCAATTCCCACTTAAAAATGCCATTGATTTATAATGAATTCATTCTCTAACACTGTTTATTTACATATCAGAACAAAGAATGTGTTACCCTGAAGAGGGAAGGCTCAGAGTTGAGGCTCATTAGAGCGATGTCCAGGTTAAAGATGTCAACTGTTGACATCTCTAATGTGGTATGGTCATCTGCGTCAAATGCCTACCATCTCCCCTGTGAGAATCATCTATAACTCTGACCCAATGAAAGCAAGATGACACACACAAACATGCTACCTTGTAATGCACTAAATCTGACTAGAACTAGGGATCTTAAATTGCAGATAATCAGCTAATCAAGTAGTCAATGGAATTTCTATCAACAACTCGATTAGTCAATGGGGAGGGGCACTCGCTACCCCTACTGTGGCTCAGCCTTTTAAATATAGTAACAGCTGCATGGCTCTTACCGCATTTACAAGGCAGAGGAACAGCGCAGGATCCAGTGTGAGCTGGGACTGCTTCAGAGGCTGCTACACCTCTGCCCCCCTTCCTAACTCCACCACTACGAAGACAGTGCTGAGGAAAACCAGTTTTTAAGCTGGTTCCCCCCAGCACCAGCTCCTGCTTCCCCCTCCTCCTTGCTGCCTCTCATACAGAGGAAGCAAGGGGTGTGTGTGAAATGCCATTAGTTGACTCGACTACCTGATAAGCCTAGACCACCATGGAGGAATGTAACACATTCAGTGGCCTTTACACTGTCCAACTGAAAGCATTAGAATTAATCAACCATCAGCCTTATATAAATTACATGCATAGCAATGGGTGGAGAATTTTTCACATCGGGCTCCTTATACGTGAGAGCGATTAAAGTCAATACAACTACAATTAAGCTCCTGACTACAAAAACAAATATGTATCCAAAAGACCCAGTTAACTTGCTTTTATCGTAAATATGCTCCAGAGCTTATTAGGATGCATTAAAATGTTAAGAGATAAATATGCCTGCATATAAATCTTTAAACTAGGGTTGTAAGCAACTAATTGACAAGTCAGCTATCCGATAAGCAAAAGCTCATCGGATAGTCAATACACTAGATGACTAGTTGGTTCCCCCTCCTTGCTGCCTCTATCACAAAGAGCTGAAAGCTGTCCTGGGGGCTCACACCGTGCAGGGGATATTGCCTGTGCTGGCAGCATCATGGGTGCCAGTAGTGCTGGTGGTGCTTCTGTTAATTCACGGCCCTTAACAGAATGGTGAGAGCCCACAGCACAGCTTTCAGCTCAGGCACCAAGAAATAAGAGAGCTAGTTTTAACTGCCCTTCCATGCCTCCCACCAGATCTCCTGGGGTATCAACTTCACCCATGCTTCCACCATAGGCACTGGCGGACTTGGCAGCAGGGCACAAATCAATGTGACACCGTTCCCCAGTGCACAAAACACATGCTCCGCCAATAAACGACAGGAGAACTGACCCAGATCTCCCACAGTGTCTTCAGCATGACACAGCTCTCATTCCTCATTATCAGCGAGAGGCTCTCCACTCTTACCACGCCTACTTGATCACACCAGAATTAGTAGGTGCCCTTTTTGATGGTTGGGGAGCTAATTTCACAGCATGTTTAGAGTGCACTTTTGAGCTGGTTAGTGAGGAGGCTTAAGAGTTTCCCATGCCTGAGGTGCCAGGTTCATATCCCTTACTCATTTGTGACAGGAGGGAGCAGGTTGGTGAAGGGCTTGGTTTTTTAACATACTTTCCAAGGTGAAGGACTGAAGAGGTTCCCCTGAGGAGACATCGCACCTGAGACCTTACTGCCCCGTTTATACGTATGGGGGTCTAGGGCTTTATCAATGGACAGCATGTGTATCCTGAGCTCTGTCCTGGTAAGACTGCCACAATAGACACATTTTTCTGAAACATGCGTGTCTCGCAAACAGCGTATGCCTTCACTGTGACCATCAGAGGCTGGCGTAGTCTCTCAGCATTTGTTGCATCTTTTGACTTTAGGAGAGTCTGGCATCTCTCCCGGTGGCAGGCTATGCCCCTTGTTACTGTAGTTACGAGTAAAGCTGTCTGTGGTGGTGTGGAAGGAGGGGGTTAGTTGGGGTTTGTTTTTGTTTGGTAGTTTGCTGCAGCTTGCTGCTGCATGGTGGTCAACTGCTAATCTAACTAAGCTATAAACAAGCGGAAGGGAAAAAGCAGATTTAAAAAAAATTTAAACTGTGTTAACAGAGAAAGAACTAATGGGTTAAGTCAACACTATCTGAATAAATATCTCTTATTTTTCAGAGGTTCGCTGAGGAGGAAAGGGTTGGAAGTCCATCCATAGCGGAGGGCAGCGAAGAAGAAACTGAGGGGATTTGGGCTGTGCACACTAACTTCAAAAGGCGGGAACGTCACTCGCTGCTTGCGCATATGCAGTCCGACTGGACACTGCCCTAAAAGTCTCTGATTCATGGTGCCTGGACAAACCCAACGCCAACAGTGGAGCATCCATGGGGACATCACTCGAAGAACCACCACCTTTTACTATCTCTGTGGCTACGGAGAAAGAATTGTTCACGTGACACCAGACACCAATGAGGAACCCAGCCTGATACATGCGAGATCCTGCTCTTTTCCCCTCCCACATGTGCTCCTTTCTGCTTCTCCCCTCCCAGTCTTATTTGGTCCTTCCTCTCTTGGCTTCTCACATGTTCTTGAACTGTACTGTGTGTCATGAGCACAATAAGATGAGACTACCTATCCAGCCCTGCTCAGCCTAAAGATGACCAGTCAAAGAGAGTGACCTGACCAGATTAATCACAATGTCACTGACCAAGCATATGAGCTGGGGTTTAGAGAAACAGTTATCATGGCCAGCCTGCTAGCCCTAGGCATCTGTTGATGACTGACCTGCCACCCTAGGTCCTGAGAAGGCCAGCAAAACATGTATTTTGCTCATATTTACTATCATACCTTTTCTCTCCCTACTGGTTTGGTTTGTCTAAAATAGGAATGTGATTACTCACAAGTCAGGTACAAGAAAGGTCATCTGTCACAGTTAAATATGAAGTGGAACAGACTGTTAAATATAAAAGATTAACACCGGTTTCATGTGACCATTCAAGGTAAAGCGAACAGTTAACACCTCTGCAGTCACAGATTAAAAGTGAGTTACACATTACAGATTGTGACAATCAGACATAAATCTAACTTCTTCATTGAGTTCATGATTTTTAGTGTAACAACCTAAAACAGTACTGACATGCAGAGTGTAGGGGTAAACTGAGGCAGTCCATGGTCTCTTGCTGAGAACTGACAACTCAATTCCTAAATTAAGGCCAGGCCTGGAAAGCATACAGACAGCAGTTAACTTGACCCTGGTCATCCTGGCAATCACATTCCAAAAGGGCCTCACTTTGATAAGGCCAGTACCAAACAACCACACAACTGCACAAGATTTTTTTTTATTGTCTGCTTTATTCCTAAAAATAAGCCTGGACCCCAAAGGCCGCACCGACCCAAGGCAATCTCACCCCCGCGGCATATTTCCGCCAACAAAATTGACCATCAACATGCCTTTGTTTCTGTTGGCTCATTTAGCTTGTTAGGAATAACTACTTATATTAGTGATAACATGTTTAATTGGCGACGGGTGGGGATCCTATGTAACCTTTATATTTCATTGGCTTATGTGCATATTTCATTTCCGCTGCTAAACCTATCAAAACACTTCCCCTCCGCCCATCTGCTGCCTATATGATCTAATGTATGTTTTGGTTAAGTTAGTGCTCACCAGGCTAACCCCTGATGGGTACTCCACCAGCTGTGTGAGCCAATAAATCCTCTGCTTGTTTTCACCTGCAACCAGCATGTCTGGAATTATTCCCTACACAGAGATCTAGAGGAATTCTTTCACCAACTCTGCCACAAAGAATTCTCACAACAAAGATGATTCCATAATAACTGCCATATCCCCAATGACAATCAGAAGGAAAAAGTAATCATCTGACTGCACATCCCAGTGGACAAAACCATATAACTTGCTTATTACACGGACTACCTGAAGGATTTCAGACATTTTTTCCTAACAAACATAATATCCATGACAATCTCTCTAACACTGATGGGACTGCTATATAATTATTGAAATCCAAGTACCAGATGATTACAACACAAAAAAAGGGATGCCATCAAAGTCCTCAGCCACAACTACATCAAAAAGGCCAGCTGACAATTCTCCAACACCACCTACTATAAAGAGCTCAAAGAAGGCCCCACAACAAAGAATTATAGACCATCAAATCCTTCCAGAAACAACCCCAATAGATATTCTACTACTTCATCCCCTACAAACCCGACTCTAGCAACCTTCCCAATATACACAAACAAGGGGACCCAGGCAGATCCAGCAGATCTGTCCACAGAACTTCACTGATGGAATTTTGGGCCTCATAGAAACCACTCTCAAATCACTCACCATAGAAAGGGCCACTTAGGCCAGAACATAACAGACTTCTTCCAAAAACTCCACAGCATTTTCAGGACTAGCTAACTCACAGTGGCACCAGACCTGTCATAACACGCAGAAATCCTGGAGACTTATCCCTACTGCTATGTGATCAGTACCTCCCACAATACTTCTTTCAAGGTCTATGCCTCTTATGTATGGGTACGTCTAGACTACATGCCTCTGTCGCCAGAGGCATGTAGATTAGGCTACCAGACATAGGAAAATGAAGCGGCGATTTAAATAATTGCCGCTTCATTTAAATTTACATGGCTGCCGCGCTGAGCCACCAAACAGCTAATCACCAAACAGCTCTGGCGACAGAGGCATGTAGTCTAGACATACCCTAAGACTCTCATGTGTACCTCTTTTAGTGCATCAAATGGCCCAATACAGATAATGTGAGTGAAACCAGACAATGACTATTCTCTCGAATTAGCTCATACAGAAAAGTGACAAAATGCAAAAACACCGTCAGAGGGGCAGCCTTGTTAGTCTGAATCTGCATAAACGACAAGAAGTCCTGTGGCACCTTACAGACAAACAGATTTATCAGAGCATAAGCTTTTGTGGGCAAAGACCCACTTTGTCAGATGCATGTAGTGGCAATTCCAGAGGCAGGTATGAATATACAGGTACATAAAAAGAAGGGAGTACCAATCAAGAGGAAGGCTACAGACAACAAAAACACCATACCACCCATCAGTGAACATTTCCACAAAACAATCAGTCCCTATCTGACCTCTTAGTCCTCATCTTCAAAAAAGAACTTGCACAACACATTCAAAATAGACTGGGAGCTTAAATTCACAGCTTTGTAGGCACTAAAAACCATGGACTCAAAGACACTATTTATGGATCATTATGACAGTCTATAATTAACTAATCTTCCATTGTCCTGAAATTTCAGAAGCGTTACCAGCCCATTTCACCTTAAGCAGTCTCTTATGACAAATAATCTGAATGTATTTTAGCTGCAACCTTAAGTTTAGTAATGTCTCCTTCACCAACAGAATTTGTCCAATAAAAGGTATTACCCTAACTTACCACCTTTCTCCAATAATCAATTTTAGTTTCAAAGCTCTTTGCATGATTTTGATTTTTTTTCTTTGTGGGTCTCAAGTAATAAAAGTCTAACCATTGGCATTAATTTTATAGTGGGATTGTTATGGTACTAAGCAGGCTGAGATCTCTGTATACCAAACGCAGACCTTGTTTAATGCTGGACAGTGACTGTTATGTTAACACCTTTAACTCCCATATACAGGTTGAACCTCTCTAATCAAGCATTCTCTGGTCCAGCAACATCTGTGGTCTGGCATGATTTTAGTTAGCTGGGTGACTACTTACATGTGTTTCCTGTGGTCCCAAAAAAATTGTTTACTGCCACCTGTCCTGGCTCTTTAATATACCCCTAAATGTCTTTTAAAACCCCAACACTGGAAGTGCCGGTAATGCTGCTAGGCAATATTGACCTCCCATAGTCTGGGAAATTCTCTGGTTCAGCATCAGTCAGGTCTTGAGGATGCTGGGACTTCGGAGATTCAACCTATACTTCATTTAAATTAACATGATAGTATCTAAGGCTTAGGCTACTAGAAACAATAAATTATGTTACCTTTTCCTTATTGTTACTGTTCTAATAAGCGCTTTAAAATATTTGACTTTCTTACATTATTTGACAATATATGTCTAGTCAATTGACCAATTATTTCTTGGCCAGTCAAATGTCCAACCTTATGCCTCCACAATTATTAAAATACAGGCAGTCCCCGGGTTACATGGATCCGACTTACATTGGATCCCTACTTACAAACGGGGTGAGGCAACCCGGCACTAGCTGCTTCCCCCCAGCAGACCAGGGAGACATGAAGCTAGTGCCCGCCCCTCCCCCCCCCCCCCAGCAGACCAGGGAGACGCGGAGCGGCTTTTCTCAGCAGACACCTCAGCTTGAGAATAAAGGACTGAGGGAAGTGAGGTGTGGGAGAATAAAACTGAGCTCTGGAGAAATGTTTGGCTAGAGTTTCCCCTACAATATGTACCAGTTCCGACTTACATACAAATTCAACTTAAGAACAAACCTACAGTCCCTATCTTGTACGTAACCCGGTGACTGCCTGTAATACCTCACTTCTTTTATTCCAATCACTGATATGAGCTTTAAAAGAATACACTACCTTGGCAATTTCAGGAAGGTAGCTATCTAAACTGGATAATGAGCTCTCCATTTTGCTTTGTTCATCATCTGCAATTACAAAATAGAAAATTTTGAAATTAACAGCTATTGATAAAACATTTTCCTGAAATTATTTCCAGCAAGTAGATTATGACTGTAATTACTACATCAACACTAATAATTTCTGATATCAATAAAAGTAAAGAGGAGACAGCTGTGTGTTACTGACCTCTCTCATGCTAATCCAGTGACTTCTATATTCTTTCCTGTTTGTTGGAGGGTTTAAAGCAATGGTCTCCAACATTTTTAAGTACAAGATCACTTTTTGAATTTAAGTCAATCCAGTATCTACCTCAAATACCCTGGGTCCTACCCCACTCCTTTCTCTGGGGCAGTGACCACCACTTCTGCCTGCCCCACCTTGCATAAGCAAAGCTCCCACGGGGCAGCTTCAAGGTGGAGGCAGGAGCAGAAAAGAAGTGAGGGGAGGGACAGCTGAAGTGTTGGCACTTACTGGCCTCCCAGCCAAACTAGTTAGGATCACCTGTCAGAGGCTCCAGGATCTACCAGTAGATCCTAATCTACTGGTGGATAACCACTGGTATAAAGCAACTGTTGCAATTCCATAAATTAATAGTTTGTACCTTCTTTTCCACATGGACACCAAATCCTTTACCTAACAGTACACACAGGTTTAAAGTCGGATTAAAGGAAGGACTTGTGAACATGGAAAAGTTGCACTAATAACTCCCCCTCCCTCCCCACCCCAGGAGAAATTATTTGTGTTTGTATCTAAATTTACATGCTTATCTTGCTCCCTAAATCATAAAATTCAGACTGTTTTCTATTTGACTTAACTATTTTGGAGGGCATACTTATCAATGCAAGGCTCATATAGAGGAAAGGTCATCCTGATACAGCTACACCTTTTTAGTTAGTACTTCCACTATTATCTAACATTGCATCTATTCACCTGCTTGATTCCTTGCACACACTCCACTGATCCAGGGTCAAATGGATGGGCCTTCTCCCGTGGGCTGAAATGCTTCTTGAAGAGGACCCAAATTTTTTATTCATGAGTCACATTCATTGCAAATGTATCACCACAACTATATTCAGATTTCCATGCATAAATGGCATGGTCCGCCAAGAACCAGCTCAAATATACAATAGAGCAAAAAGGATCACAGAAATATAACCTGAAATACCATCATCCACTGAATACCATCATCCATTACCAAGAATTCACAGAAGTCTAGCAATAGCCCTTGGCACCCTGGGGATATGTCTACACTACAGCGTTATTTCGAAATAATGCGTCTACATATAAAATGCAATTTGAAATAGCACATCCATATTGAGTGGACTATTAATCGAAATGAAGGATGGTTGGAACCAGCTCAGGCAGGGCATCGGGTCAGGAGTGTCTTTGTGTGGCTGCTGCCTGAGGCTTGTGCTTAAAGGGACCCCCCCGGACAGCCAGTTCTCAGGTTTATCTGCTTGCTCATCTACCTCGATGAGGCACAACAAAGCATTTTGTCTCTGTGCGCTTTGGTTGCCCTCACTTGGGACACCACAGCACTCTGCAACATAGAGCCAGAGCTGCCCCTCTGGCTGTTGCTGTGAGCCTGCCTGCACTTTCTGCAGGCTACCATCCAGGAGTTCCATCGAGGGGCTGTCAGTATCCAGGAGGCCTTGCGGGAGAGCTTCCACCCTGAGGAACACTAAGAGCCTCCTGGTCTGCCCCACTGGGGCTTGTGCCTCATTCCCCCCTTACGTCCTTCCACTCTACTCCCCCCTCAACCTCCCTTCCTGATGTAAAATAACATAGAGGTATTTTCATGAACACAAACTCTCTTCAACAAAACGGGGGGGGGGGGAGCGGAATGCAACTCTGGTGAGACTGGGGAAAGGAGGCGGGACAGGGGGAGAGAGAGGGTGGGAGAGGGGAGGGGGAAACCTGGGAGGAGAGAGCTTGAAGGGAGGAAGCAAGAGGAAGAAAGGGGAGGGGAAGCTCAGGGCTCAGGACTGGGGGTCATGCGGGACCAACTTGATTTTCATGCGAACCTGCTCCTGGATTCGCATGTGGCCTTTGGTGGTCAGGCTGGCAGCTATCCTGCCATAGAAGACTGCGTTCCTCCATCTGGTGCAGAGAGCATGGATATTGGGGGCATCCCCCCAAACCTAAATAAGGTCCATGATCTCTGCCTTGGACCAGGAAGGCACCCGCCTTCTCCGGGCCCTGGCAGGGTCCTGGGAGCTGGCAGTCTGCTTCTGGGGAGAGGTGGAGGGATGGCTGCCAATGGCTTGCTGGCTCATATTTCGATTTTATTTCGGAATAGCAGTTTGCCTGTATAGACGCTATTAAAGTTAATTCAAAATAATGGCTGTTATTTTTAATTAACTTTGATGTGTAGACATACCCTGGGTTACCCACACCGAGTATAAATGTACTTCAGGGCTACTCAACGTTGGAAGACCCAGGGAGCCACAGTGATACTCACAGCACATGCCGAGGGCCGCAACTTAATTCTGGTTGTATATACATGCAAATATATGCAAACAGCTTTTCACACATATTGGCATGAATACAAAGATTAAGGCTAGACTACCCAACACACAGGCCACATTTAAGTCAATTCTGTGGATATTAATAAGATGCAATATTTACCCGATTTCCACCTGATTTGCACTTTTAATGAGAAATGACAGTGCAGGAATTTAACTACTAAAACGCGTATCAACAGAAGACCATTATACTGACTTGGGGTTGTGGAGTGTGTTCCCTGTGGAGGTCATGTTCAAAGGATCCCACCCTTGGGCTGCGTGTTGAGTAGCCCTGATGTACTTAGATACAGGGCTGTGTTGTGTGGACATAATATGCTACCAATGTACTAGCTTAAGTAAGGTCATGAAAAGCAGCGCATTACTGATTTAGTTATATTGTTTTAATTAAATCTTGTAAATTATACTGGGGCAACTTTTCTTATGAAAATGAAGCTGAAATAGCAAACCTCATTAATTTCATGAGGACAGGATAAGGACTATGATCTCTACTATTACAGGAAGTGGAAACAATGAAGTCACTAGCCACCAAACATGCTTAGGATTTTACCTACATCAGTGTTGCCCAAATACATTTATTATACAGCCACTAACAACAATATTTCTTACCATCGTGAGAGTCCCCATTTCTTTTTTCTTGCATTGCAGCTTCAAAGTTTAGTTGGAGAATTTTGTTTAAAGTAGCTATCCATTCCTCCATTTCAAGTTCACTGTCTGCAGCTAGAAGATAACTACTCTTGTCTTGCATCTTGAGTTCAAAAGCAAAACGTTTCACTTTGTTGTTCTGCAATAAAATAAAATAAGTTTCCATATTAGCCAAGTGTTTCCATTTCCCCTCTTCCTGTAAACCAGGAGCGGAAACTGTCTTGCATGACATTATGTGTGTTCACCGACGATAAAATATATATATATATATATACACACACACACACACACACACACACACACACACAGCAAGTGTCATTATGTTAAAAATTTACAAAGCTTTCTTTTTTCTGCGCTCCATCTTTAGAAATATTTTTACTGCATAGTGACAGTCTAAACACTAAAAGCAACTTTATCTAGGTTTGTTTCTCACCATCACCCAATTTTTCATTATATACAGAACACAAGCACAATAGACAAATGTAGCATTAAAAATCTCAACCTATGAGTATTTGTTTAAATTATGCAAATGTCTAAGTAATAAAATTCTTACGGTAAAGTTTCTACCTTTATGAGTGTCCCAAGATCAAAATTCAGAAGTGTGAAACCACCTCGCTAACAGTTTAGATATGAAGTCCTCAACACCCTAGCAAGTTAAGACCAAGAGGCGTGATTTGTTATGACTAACTTTTTGAATGGCCTTTTTCTGGCTGCCCTTATCTATAAGCAATGTTTTATGGAACTGGTCCTGCTTCCTCACTTTTCCAAATCAACACAAGCACACTGTTCTGTAATTATAGTCAAGACTTCATATATTCTGTGGCTAGTTTCATATGCATTCTGCTGAAACTACCCTTAACTCTCTGGTGCAGTCAACGAGAAATTCCGTGGCAGCTTTAAATTTTTAATTAAAAATTTAAATTTGATGATTTCAACATGAATACAAGTAACACAACTGGTACAGTAACCTTGGTTTTTTAATACTAGCACATTTACCTAGCATTGCTCAAGTCCTTAACTGATTTTTTTTTTTAATGAAAGGAAAATGTACATGCTCTACGTAAATAATTGTAAACTTCAAAAAGCAGTGTTATTTTGGCTCTCAAACAGGGATTGTTAAATTTTTTGTCTAAATTTTTAAAATCGAGTCCACTTTTTTCTTAATCCTAAATCTTAACATTTGTTATGTTTCAGAAAGGGCTATAGTCAATTTGGTTTCCAATAACATAGTCTTCTAGTTTTCAAATCTTAAGCTTTGCTTTATCTGTGCCAAAACAAAGCAATACTCCAGTTTTCTCTGAGTTTAACTGATAACATTAACAGGTAAGCACTAGCTTATTGGTTAACCGGTTAAACCCTAACATCCCTAGTCTGTATCTGCAAAAATTCTTCTCTGAGACTTGTCACAATGCAAGGCACTGTATTTAACCATATGAATTGAAAATCCATCAACTTCATGAAGAAACTTGCACAGATACAGACAGACTGACATTTTCCTTTCCAAGTGCAAACTAATGGACATCAAACCCAATGGACTGAAAGTGAAAAATCAATTACAATCAACATACTGCACAAACTATGTGGCTAGACTTTACACAAACAAGACAAGCCATTTATAATAAGAATGTTAAAATGAGGTTATTTTACTAATCAATAGAATTTTTATCCACTACTTAATTAGTCAATATGCAGCTGGCTCAGTTCTGGCTTGGGCTGGAACCAAACCCCATTGCAGATCTGCAATTTAAAATGCAATAAAAGCCGAGGGGACAGATTTGGTCTCGGCATGAGCCAGGACTGAGCTGGACTGTCTGCCCAGCCAGCAGTAGCCCCTGTCTGTGGAGG
Source organism: Pelodiscus sinensis (assembly GCF_052426305.1). NCBI lineage: Eukaryota > Metazoa > Chordata > Testudines > Trionychidae > Pelodiscus > Pelodiscus sinensis. Next base: position 254,108,533 of record NC_143052.1, on the reverse strand, counting down.
GTCCCAGTGGACTCCCCCTCCCCCCCCCCCCATAGACAGGAGCTGCTGCGGCAAAGCAGCCAGTCTGCTGCGACTGATATAGAGACAGGAGGAGGATGAAGGGGGAAAATGCAAGCAGTTGACTTGACTACCTGATAAGCCTAGGCTTATAAGGTAGTCGATTAATCAACTACTTGCTTACATCTCTAATTTACAACACACACTTTACTGTCCTTTTTCTTTGATAGAGAAGTAAACTAAACTCTTGCATGTCACAGAGGACTACAAGAGTGATACCCTTAATTCAGCCAAATAACCTGTCAATATATCCAACCAGACACTTAGCCCTGCAGAATAGCCCATTCTATTTCAGAAATTCTCTCTTTGACTCACCACCCCTACGGATATGATACAGTTCGGTAGTGATCTGGAAGCCTATTTTTACCATCTACAACTCAAGGAATATTTCCAGTACACCACTGAATATCGTGCAGATCCACAGGATACTTCCTACCAACACTACAAGAATTCTGCATGAATTCTTCCTGTTAAAATAACAATATGGACTTATCCACAGAGTGCTTCCACAGATGTGCATAGGCTGACACTGAACCAACGTGACCACATGCCCCATAACTGCAGCTGTGCATAATGCAACACTATCCACAGCCTCAAAAACAACTATGACATTATACTCAAAGACTGAAAAAGGAGGTTCAGTAATTACTATGAACAGATCAGATCAGCAGTTCACAACCGCCAGTCCGTGGACCACTGGCTGCCAGGCTGCGGCGGCTGCCAGAGCTGAAGCCAGAGCTTTTGGCGGACCAGCACCATTGTATTTGCATGTTCATTATTTGCACAATGAATATGCAAATAAAATGTTACCAGTCTGCCAAAAGTTTGTGAATGGTTTTGCCGGTCCACTCCCGCATCCTCCACAACCCAGCTGGCCCTTGCACAGACCCCATTCCCACCCACATACAATCCTACAACCCAGATAGTCCTTGCACTCCCCTGGCCCGCCCGCCCACCCACCCCCTGCAACCTAGCTGGTCTCTGCAACCCCGACTGATATCTCTGTAAGTTAGCAACCCCTGATCCAAAAAAGGTTCCCCACTCCTGATATAGGAAATACATATACAAAATAATCTAGAAATGTATCCTTTCCACTAAGGTTATTATGTCTAGATTCAGTATAATTATACATTAAGAGCCTAAAAATCCAGTTGTCTCCAGGTCTACTCTGCCTAACAAAACAGTTACATGCTGTACTTTAAACATATAACACAACTCCATGAAAACAATCCTCTGGCACTTGCTACTAGCAAAACATTTTTGCCAAAGAACTTACTTGATATCTTTTGCTTCAAACATTTTTTAAAAAGTAAAAAGGTCAAACTGAAGCATCTGGAAGGGTAGCTGGGAATCTGATGCAATTCCCACAACTAAAATCCCACACAAGAAGCTATGAAAAACATTTTACAACCCATATAACTATATAAAATGTAACAGAACTTAATTTTATGCTTTCATTAATTTTTCATGCTTTCTTCAATTGTTTGCTTTGCTACTTGCCTCAAAGTTTTTCCTTATAAAGATCACTTAAATCAGTGACCGTGTCCATTTTCAGAAATAACCACTTGGAAATTCAAAACACTGTCTACTAAATCCAACTACTTTTCTTCCTAAAATACCATGCAACTTCTTGCTTATGTTACTATTTAATACTATGGAGTATGTATTTAATAATTACAACATTGAGGAAAATTATGTTGATTTAGAAAAATACTCCTCTAATAAATTCATTCAATATGCAAAAGACAGTACAATTATATTTACCTGAACAACCCCCATACAAGAATCCAAAAATATCGATCCTTTTGGCTCTTTAGATATTTTCTCATCTTTGTAGAAATTGAGATTATACGATCCATCACCAAGTTGAATCAAATGGAAAAATCTTCTTTTAAATGACTAGTAAAAAACGTATTGTTAAAAGACATTTCAAAATCCATATGTGATTTAATTATGCAATACACCATCAGTACAGGTAGTTTAAAAATAAAACTTTCTTTTTTCTGTTTAATCTCTCACACACACACACACACACACACACACACACACACACACACACACACACACACACACACACTTACATCCATTTAACTTTCCAACACGGGAAAGGTTTCTTATATACCGATAGAAGAGACGTTGGAGACAGCATAGAATCACAGAACACTAGAACTGGAAGGGACCTCGAGAGATCATCAAGTCCAGTCCCCTGTCCTCACGACAGGACCAAGCACAGAGATCATCCCTGATAGATGTCTGTCTAACATGCTCTTGAATATCTCCAGTGATGGAGATACCACAACCTCCCTAGGCAATTTATTCCAGTGTTTAACCATTCTGACAGTTCGGAATTTTTTCCTAATGTCCAGCCAAAATCTCCCTTGCTGCAATTTAAGTCCATTGCTTCTTCTCCTATTGTCAGAGGCCAAGTAGATTTCCCCCCCTCCTCCTTGTGACACCCTTTCAGATACCTGAAAACTGCTATCATGTACCCTCTCAGTCTTTTCTTTTCCAACTAAACAAGCCCAGTTCCTTCAGCCATGCCTTACAGCTCATGTTTTCTAGACCTTAAATCATTTTTGTTGCTCTTCTCTGGACCCTCTCCAATTTTCCCACATCTTTCTTGAAATGTAGTGACCAGAATTGGACTGTACTCCAATTGAGGCCTAATCAGAGTAGAGTTGAGTGGAAGAACAAATGACTTATGAATTTATGAATGATCATGATATTGGTTGCAAGTTTAAAGGTATTTATGACAGCTTCAACACTTAAATACTAACATTTATATAATGTGCTTTATACATCATGATATGAATGACAATGTATTTTAAGACATTACTAGAGAAAGCACATCATGCAGTTCCATTTCTCTCTCAATAGGTCTGTAAAAAGGGCAAATTTTGTACAAATAAAATGTCACAAGTTATGTCAGCTGCTACAAATTGGATCTCCTTTGTCCGGCACCTTCGGGACCCAACTGGTCCCAAACAAGAGGATTTCCCAAAGAGGGGAGATCCTTCTCAACATAGCCCAGGCTGCCCTCAGCTAGGACTCGGGCCGAGCCCCACTGCTACGTGCCTGGCTATGACTTCCCAGGCTGGAGCTCCGTAGCTACCAAGGCTCGGTGGCTTCTAGGGCTGCCAAGGCTCCATGGCTACCAGGGTTTCTGGGGCTGCTGGGACTCTGCAGTTGCTACCACCTGCCAGCAAGGGCCCGAACTCCCTAGTGTGCCCCACCCCCTTATATCTGGACACTGTGGTTGAGGAACATCTGTGGTCCTGCCAGGCTACAGATGTTGTTGGACCAGAGTCCCAGCTAAGGGAGGTACAAGCTTGTATTTCTGTAGGTACCACCTGTAATCAAAGTCAAGCTGAGTCCCCATTTCTTTCAATTAAGCCAGTAATATAAACTGAAGCTTAGTTAACTGTCAGCATAATGTGGTGCTAATAAAATCAAGTAGAAATAATTTTATTTTAAAAATAAAGCAAATTGGACCCAACACACAAAAGGGAGGTGACCTTAATAAGACCACTCCGTATTACACAGTCACTTTTCTGATCGTAATTAAAACTTGCAGTGCAGTTCTAGTCAAGTTAACTGTAACAACACCTAATTCCTTAACAGACAGTCTTTGAAAAAGACTTCAAGTGTCTTCTCTGTTGAATATAGTGAAGGGATGGGTAACATTTTAATTATATTTTGCTACTATAAAGTAAGAAGAAACTTTCCCTTCTTAATCCTATGCTCTTTTTAACAAAAGCATAGTATATACATATCTACTTGACAAAGAACCACAATAAAATATTAAATATCCATAGAGTCATTTTTTGAGTATGGCATAGAATATTAACGAACTTACCCGCATAGTTACACTGATTGCACTATTCATATTGCCTTTGTATAGCCATCCTTGTTTGGTTATCCCACCCTTCTGAGATCCTAGAGATGCTGCATCCTTAAAAAAAAAAAAAAAAAAAAAAAAGTAAATAAATAAATACAAAACACCACTGTACAAACTGAAACTGCTTTCCATCAACAGTTATTATAGATTATTATACCTTCTTATGAATTTTGATGTCATTTTTGACAATTCACCTTACAATTAGGGTAAATTTGTACCCCAATCATCACAATAATCTTTAATTCTCCAATTTATTATTTTATACTGTTGCCCATTACCATTTATCTAAGCACCTTTCACATAAAATCAGTTAGCAATAGTTAAGTCCTTAGTGGATTTCATGAATCCCCTGATGATTTTCCATTTTAAAAGATACAGAAACTATGTCTGGATAAGATTTTTTTAATTTAGTTTCAGGTCTAATTTTATGTTGTTTTGGGAAGAGGGAATGTACATCCGTGTTGCAAAAGTCATTCTTCTTATGGTAGAAAGTCTTTATCAAAGAGGAAGAAGGTTTTGCAGTGTTTCCTAAAGAAGATCAAACCATGGATTCACTTAGTTCCTCTGGAAATTCATGCATAGGATGATCTTGTCCACCAAAAATGATTTGTTCCCAGCTTTCACACATTTCGGAACAAAGCATATCAAAGTCCAGCAGAGAGGAGCATAGTTCTCGTAAGGATTCATAGATGAAAATACAAATTGTAAATGGAGCTTGATCTACTAATTGCTTGGAATTCAACGAATATCAGAATTGAACCGGGAGCCTGTGGAGGCACAGGAGCATGGACCTCATTTGTTTTTATAGTTGCACAAAGCAGGAAGGATGCATCTAGAATGCCTTGCAAATTCTTCAGAAATACAAAACTTTAAGTACTGCAAGCATGAATGTCCCAGATGACATCAGGTGTCACAGTGTAACATGAGAGATTAGGTAGTGCAAATAAACAGAACCCAAGCTATCAAAGGCTTCTGGATTTAAAAACAAAGCCTTAATTGCAACCAAAACTTAATTTTGAGATAGAACATTCAAAGGAGCACAAATGTAACAAGCGTTATATAAAAGTCACTGCTACCTGAAGCTTACATGCTCTTATTCTTTAAAAAGCTCCATTAATGTACATGTTTTTTCCAGCTGGCAGAAGCCAATATGTGTATACATCGGGAGACACACAAAAATGTGCACAGAGGGCTGTACAATTAAATCTTAAACCTGTACATTCATAATGTCAGTCAACATTTGGTTTTATGGTGGTCACGGTTCAACAGTCCCCACAGGACTACAGTTTTCTGTATTGAGAGCGCAGAGCCAACAGAACTGAGATTGGCCCTCTCCCATCAGCAGAGATAATCTGCATCCCCAAGATTCAATCACTTGATTGAAGGATTCTTTCATCAATTTAGCATTGTCTATGGCAAGGGTTAAATCAGCTTAACAACAATATGCAGGGATGCAGACTTTTTCAAACCCATGAGCAACACAGTTGGTTTGACCTAACTTTTCAGTTTAGACCATGCCTAAGTTCTCACCTACAACAACCCTGCCAGCTTTTGCTACATTTCAAAAGTGGAAGCATCGCAAGGAGTACAGGGCAAACGGGGGACTCAAGCAATCCCTTGCTGGCCCTGTGCTCCCTGTATTTGCCCTTCCTGAGCAAGGGGTTCTTATACATTTAAAAAGCAGGAAGCACAGGGCCAGCGGAGGACTGCCTGAGTCCCTTGCTCACCCCCAGGTCTCCTGGCACTTTTGCTTTTGAAATGTAGCAAGAGCTGGGCTGTTGCTACATTTCAAAGGCAAAAGTGCTGCCTATTCTCCACTATGCTCCTCCTCCCCTCACGGAGACAATGTTGGGAGGAACCAGCTTTTAAGCTGGCTCCCCCCAGCACTGGCTCCTGCTCCCACCCTTGCTGCCTCTCTCTGATAGAGGCAGCAAGGGTGGGGAGGGGAGAAGCAACTAATCAAGTCAACTATCCCATAAGCATATGTTTATTGGACAGTCAACTAGTCGCTTACATTCCTACAACAACAACAACTTAGATTTTCCAGTTCCAGGATTGTGTTCAAGCTGAGTTTGCCAATTCATCTAAACCTTGTGATGTTATTGTTGTAGAAACTGAATTACTGTGTGTTCACCTATTACACCATTTGAATGTAAGAGTTTGAACTCAGTCTCCAGAGGTGAAAAGTTTTTACAGAGCTCCATCTGCTAAGTCAAAGGAAGGGAAAATCCCTAGCCAACAGCACAATGCTTTTGCATTGACTATTTGCTTCCTGTTTCCTACAAATTATAGGCTCGTTTTCCCACTGGTATTGTTGTTGCAAGCTAGGTGTGTTTTCAATGATTTTTCCACAGAAAGATCCAAGCTCCAACTCACGAACAGTTTATTGTTTCAACAATCACTTTATACCCTATTTCCATTCCTCACTCTTAGGCAGATTTTAAAATTCACTTACATCAAACATCATTTGTCATCTGCTGGGCCAACAGCTTGAATTATCAAAATCCTTTTATTACTACATAAAAGTTTCTTTCAGATTTGATAGCACTTTTCCTTATTTGCTTTTTGTTCAATGTTTGCATTATTTACCAACTTAATAACTTTGTTTTATACATCCTCTGTAAAATGATTTTCAGAGACAAAGTAACTTTTGTTTACCCACAAAAAGCCTCTTTTGGCCTAAAGGAGAAAAAACTTCTTGCTTTATTTGGTCAGTTTTATCAAGGAAGTTGGGTAATTTTTTCTGAATTTATTTTCCTTTTACTATTGGTAAAGATATTTGTATGTAAATGGACATCTTCTGTAGTGATTGCCAATTCAAATTTTATTACACTACAGTAGGTGACTTGTGTTTTTTCCTATTCCCATTTAACTTTATTAAGAAATACTGTCACTCCTGTAGAAAAGTTTTTTTTTTCTTAAGTGTCTATGCAGTCTTTTTCTGCTTGATCAGTTTAATGATATCTAAACAGCTTCTCAGGTGATGCTAGACCTTCAGTAATATTTATGTCTTATCTCACCTCAAAGAACTATAAAAATATTATTCCCATTTTACAATGGCAAACTTGGGCACAGATAAATTAAGTGATTTGCCCTAGATCACCAAGCACATCAGTGCCAAAGCAGGAATTAAATGTCAATCTTCTGACTTGTATTCTATCTACTGAACTATGATGCTTGCAATATTGTACTACTGAATCTGGTTTTAGTTTGCAGACAGTGATTATTAATATTTTGGAGATTAAAAGGCACTACAGAAGTAGAAAACATTACTATCAGCAGTACTAATATAATAGGAAATATAGAAATGAGTTAGCTTACTTGAAGGCTATCACAATAGTATAAAGAAGTTGCATTCTTTGAGAAATAAGAAGCCATCAGTTTCAGCATTCAACCTCTTAGTTTTTACTATAGTATGTTTTAGAACAATGCAGTGTACATAGTCAGAAAAGTCTGTGTTTGAGGAAAAACATTTTTTGAAGTTTGAAATCTTCTTTAAACCAGTTGGCACTACTGAAATCACTGATTTCAGGAAAAAGAGGATTGGAAGAATAATAAGTAAAAAGGTTTCAGCCATTTTTTATTAGTTCCTGCTTTCTCTGACATTCCCAGGGTTACTTATTTCAATAGTAATTGAAGTTCTTCAAGATGAGTGTCCCTGTGGCATGCTCCATATTAGGTCAATGTGCCGCTGCTGAGCCTCAGAGCAGAGATTTTGTAGCAGTGTTCCTGGGCCCACGCACCAGCAGCAGCGTGCTGATAGGCTGCAGGCTTCGCGCATGCGTAAGCCCCCCCTGCCACTCCTCAGTTCCTTTTCTACCCTCAAACGATGGATTGAGAAGGCCAGGATCCTGAAGTAGAGGGGAGGAAGGGAGGGTTGTGGAGCACCCATGGGGACACTTATCTCGAAGAACATGAGTTACTATAGAAGGGTATGTCTACACTACCCTGCTAGTTCGAACTAGCGGGGGTAATGTAGTCATCCGCACTTGCAAATGAACCCCGGGATTTGAATTTCCTGGGCTTCATTTGCATGAAGCCGGCCGGCGCCATTTTTAAATGCCGGCTAGTTCGAACCCCGTGCCGCATGGCTACACGTGGCACGGAGTAGCTAGTTTGGATTAGGCTTCCTAATCCGAACTAGCTGTTCACCTCGTTCCATGAGGCGTACAGCTAGTTCGGATTAGAAGCCTAATCCGAACTAGCTACTCCGTGCCACGTGTAGCCGCGCGGCACAGGGTTCGAACTAGCCGGCATTTAAAAATGGCGCCAGCCGGCTTCATGCAAATGAAGCCCGGGAAATTCAAATCCCGGGCTTAATTTGCAAGTGCGGATGACTACATTACCCCTGATAGTTCGAACTAGCGGGGTAGTGTAGACATACCCGGAGTAAGCAACCTGCTCTTCAAGAGACAGACATGTCCCCATGGGTGCTCCATATTAGGTGACTACAAAGCAATTTATCTCTAAAGAGGTAGGCACTTTGGATCTGGCAGAAAAGCAGTGCTGAGGGCAGTTGCTCTGCATCAGGCACCTGTGTGGTGGCAGCTGAGGCACCTGTTAACATGATTGGTGCTGTGCTCTCATACTGCGTCGGCAAGATTGTATCATTGCAGGATGGTGCTGCAGTTAATGAGGCAGGTAACTTGAAGTCTGTCGTCTCAGAGCACGATTTAGCGCATGCGCGCTCTTCGTCTCCATTGGGGGCTCCAAAGATGCCAGTGGTGTCATATATTGCTGTGGCACAGTGCTGGCACTCCTCTCGGCACCGGCCGTGAAGGAGACAACTGCTTCAGTGCCGTAGCCCCTTGAGGTGCTCAGGAGGCTCACTTTTTTGATGGGCTTTCTGGATCCCTGCTGCTTAAGTTCCTCGGGCTGCTGGCCCAGATCAGAGGCTGGTCTAAGCGAGTTTTCCAATAAAAAAATAACTTGAGCAGGAGGTCTCTGTCTTTCTGTGACCGTTTTAGCTTTGCACAATGAGGGCATTTCTGAGCATTATATGCTGCTCTCCAAGGCAACGGACACATGTGAGTGACCATCCGAGAGGGGGAAAGGCTCTTTACATGAGGTAGAGCGCTTAAAACCCGGTGAGCCAGGCATGCCTGTGGAAACAGAGACTGCAGGAAGGGATTAAGTAGTGAAAAAAGAAAAAAAAACCTTATACTCATGGTCACCAACCAGTCAAGCGCAACTGACTGGTCAATCGCGAGGCCTCGACCAATTGATCGTGAGGTGTTTGGGCCCCTCCCAATTTCCCCCCACCTCTGAGAAGCCCCACTACCTACCTCCAGTGACAATGGAGGTAGTGCCGGCTTCCTGCGGGGTGGATGGAAGTTCTGCAGCTTCGCGCCACTTCAGAGAATTCCAGAAGTGCGCTGGCTGCTCCCCTCCCTCAGGTCTGTAGCGTGCTGGGCATGCTGCAGGAAGGGGCATTGGCTCTGGAGGAAGAGCGCAGCGGCTTCCTTGAGCTGCAGGAGGGAAAGGGGGTCGGCCCCAGGGGAGGCGCACACATGGGGATTTCGCTGAGCTGCGGGAGTAGGGAGTCGGCCCCAGAGAAGGCACATGCCAGCTTCCCTCCGGGGAGGGGGGGGGGGAGATCCTGGGAGGAGGCGGGTGCAGGGGACTCTCTGCACCCACTGGCACCCTTTTCCCTGCCCTCCCAGCACCCTGTTACCTCTCCCCTGCCCCCTGTTCCCTCTTCCCACTCCCCAGACACAGAACCCTGTCCCCACTTGCACCCTGTTGCCTCTCCCTTGCCCCCGCCACAGAACTCTGTCCCCACTGGTATGCTGTCCCCTGCCAAAGTACCCACTAGCACCCTTGCCCAGTACTATGTCCCCTGCTCCCACCAACACAGTTAGGGCCAAATTAATGAAGTCTGGTGGGGAGGAGGGGTTGGAGGAAGGTTTTTTTGCACCTCATTTCTGTGGCCCCAACTGACTTTTCTGTGGGTCAATGATCCCTGACTCAGAACAGGTTCCCTGCCCTTGTCAGAAATAAAGACAATGCAGAAACTTTTCATGTCTGACATAGTATTCTATTTAAAAATGAAGCCTGGCTAACAAACCTCCAATATGGGCCAAGCCCCCATCTGGCCACACAACATCGTAACATTCCTGCACTCCCCTTTCCCCCAGACCCTACATCGGAGTCTATCATACACTGGAACCCCCTGCCCTGAGCCCCTCACATACCCCAACCCAAATTCCTGAACCCTCACATCCAGAAGTCTGTGGCTTGCTTAGTACCCTAACCCTACATCTGACCACAACACTGCCAGACATGGAGTCCCCTCCCCAAGCCAATGTCCCCTTATCCACCTCCTCCTGCATCCAGATTTCCTCCCAGAGCTTGCACCTCTCACCTCTTCCCACACCCAAATCCCTCATTCCCACCCCAGAGCCCACACATCCTGTCTCAACCCAGTGAGGGTATGGCTAAACTGCAGGAGTTATTCAGGATTCCGGAGATATCCCAGAAAAACTCTTCTGCAACCAGGGATGTGTTTGTTCTTCTGCTTCTTTTAGTTGAAGAGCAATCATCATCTTTTGGCCACCCCTATATTCCTCTTTCCACAAGGAATAAAGGGGCTTCCAAAAGAAGGGGTTTTTCTGACATTTGGTCCAGTCTAGACAGGCCAAATGTTGGAAAAACCTCTTCCTACAGAAGAATTGGGAAAAAAAGCGGCAGTATAAGGGTTGGGGATAGCAAGTGATGGAGAGGAGGAGAATAGAGAGGGTGGGGCTTCAAGGAAGGGGCGGGGCAATAGATCTTGGTTTGTTCTGTCATTTAAAAAGTGATCTTGGGTGTAAAAAGGTTGGAGACCACTGCCTTATACTAATCTAATTTTTTTTTAACTAAAAGTAATTAAGCATTTAAACTCACTAACTAATTAAACTACTATAATGAATTTTACTGGTTTTAAGAAGTACAATCATTTAAACGGGAAGCAGTTAGGGAGCACTACTGAGTCCATCTGTAGCGAGAGGTGGTAAAGAAGAAACTGAGAAGTGGGAGGGGGACTCGCGCATGCATGGTGCCTGCAGCGTAACAATGCACAGTTGCTGGTGCATGCATGCGCGGCCCTAGGGACACGGCTACAAAATCTCCGCTCAGAGGCTCGGCAGCGGTACACCAACGTAATGTGGAGCACCCTCGGGGACATCTCTCTTGAAGAAATAGATATACAAGAGCTATCAAACAATTAAAAAAATTAAACTGAATTATCATGCTGTTAGACAATAAGAATACTATCCATTTAAATATTTTTGGACGTTTTCTACATCTTCAAATATATTAATTTCAATTAAGGCTGTAAATTAACATGCATTAATGCCTGTAATTAATGCAGGGCAGAATTAACGTGTTAAAAAATTAATGTGCGGTAATTCTGCCCTGCATTAATTGCAGGCATTAACGCGCGTTAACTGACAGCCTTAATGTGTGTGAGTGAGAGAGAGCAAGAGATATTCCGGTGCAGTTGTGTGTGTGGATGTTCTTATTTTAGAAAAGAATTGCTCTACTCCCACTTTGCTTCAGTGTTAAATTAAATTGAAATGGAGAATATATTCCAAAAAGTGTCCACATAGGCAGTGGTCCCCAAACTTTCGGGGCTGCTGGGCACCCGGGGGCAGGGCCGCACACGTGCCCGGGGTGGGACCACCCATACGCCACTTGCCCGTGGCCGGTGCCACCCATGAACCGCACTCCCGGGGCTGGTCCTGCGCCGCGCACTCAGGGGCGGGGCCACCCATATGCCACGCGTCCGGGGCTGGAACAGCCCATGTGCTGCATGCCCAGGGCCGGCGCCACTCCTGTGCCGTGGGCCCAGGAGCCAGCAGCATCCATGCGCCACGCGCCCGGGGGCGGTCCCAATCACTCGGCGGGCGCACAGATATGGCCCAGCAGGCACCATGGCACCCATGGGCACCACGTTGGGAACCACTGACATAGGCTACGTCTAGACTGTATCCCTCTGTCGGCAGAGGGATGCAGATTAGGCAGGTCGACATTGCAAATGAGTCAGGGATTTATATATCCCGCACCTAATTTGCATGGGTGTTGTAAGCAAAACTCGTGAAGTCATTCTGCTGCTCTACTCTGCACTAGTTAGGCCTCAGCTGGAGTACTGTGTCCAGTTCTGGGCACCACATTTCAAGAAAGATGTGGAGAAATAGGAAAGGGTACAGAGAAGAGCGACAAGAATGATTAAAGGTTTAGAGAACATGACCTATGAAGCCAGGCTTCATGAACTGGGCTTCTTTAGTTTGGAAAAAAGAAGATTAAGGGGGGACATGATAGCGGTTTTCAAATATCTAAAAGGGTGTCACAAGGAGGAAGGAGAAAATTTGTTCCTCTTGGTTACTGAGGACAGGACAAGGAGTAATGGGCTTAAAGTGCAGCAGGGGAGGTTTAGATTGGACATTAGGAAAAAATTCCTAACTGTCAGGGTGGTCAAATATTGGAATAAATTGCCAAGGGAGGTGGTGGAATCTCCCTCTCTGGAGACATTTAAGAACAGGTTAGATAGACATCTGTCAGGGATGGTGTAGACGGAGCTTGGTCCTGCCTTGAGGGCGGGGGGCTGGACTCGATGACCTCTCGAGGTCCCTTCCAGTCCTATTATTCTATGATTCTATGAAAAATAGCCACCGCATTTTGCCGACTCAGCACTGTCAACAAAAAGCTGCAGTCTACAAGGGGATCTGTCGAGAAAGCAAGCCTTTTTCAACAGATCCTGTAAACCTCCATGCAGGAGGCATAAGGGATCTGTCGAAAAAGGCATTCTTTCTCAACAGAGCTCCCTCTAGACCAGGGGTCTCCAAAGTGGGGTGCACGCACCCCAAGGGGTGCGCAAGAGGATCTGAAGGGGTGCGCAAGACCAGGGCCGACTCTCTGCACCACTGAAGGAAGCACGTGCTTGGGGCAGCGTTGCAGCCCACAGGAGGAGCAGGCGGGGAGCCCCGCGGAGTCCGCCCCGAGCTAGGAACCCCGCACCCAGCTGCTCGGAGCCTGCACCTGGCCCCGGGACGCTGGGAGCTCTGCGAGGGCAGCCCCGAGGTGCGGCCCCTTCTGGAGCACTTCCTGGAGGATGGTGCAGAGCAGGCCACAGCCACGGTGGCTACTCCCGGCAGCTGGCTCACTGGAGTGGAGTTCAGGGACTCGGCGGGTGCTGGTGCTCAGCCGCAGTAGGGCCCCATCCCTCCAGTGCCAGGGACAAGCAAAACCTTCATCTGGCTCCTCCGGCCGCAGATTCACCTAGAGGACACCCGCGGCCTGGCGCTGTCACTGCACAGGCTCCCCGCAGCGGGTGCCACCTGTCCTGGCTACGGCGGCTTGGGCTCGGGGCAGGTGGCAGGCACTTTCTCCCAGCCGCCCCTCAGCAGCCGGCTCGACTCCCATTGCGGCTGCCACCGCGGCTACAGCCGCCTTCTGCCTCCGCCTCCTGCACGGTGCCTGTCAAGTGCTTGAGCAATCAGCATCTGGAGACAGCCATCACCTGCTCTGGTGGGAGAGCTGCGATCGCAGCCGCTCCGCCATGCCACCCTCAGCTGCGGTTCCCTCCAGCCGGGAAAGCAGCAGCAGAGAAAAATGGGGACTCCAGCTCCGCAAACTGGAAGGCAGAATGTAGGGATGGGGAAGGGGGAAAAATAGGAGGAATGGATGAGAGGAAGGGGCTTGTGCTGAGGAGTGGGGGGGACAGGGTGATGCTGGGAGAGGAGAGGGTAAGGAAATTGGAGGCTAGAGGGGGGAGGGAGAGGTGCTTGGAGAAGACTTGAAAGAAGGGGTGGGGCATGAGGAAGGCAGCAATGGAGCAAGTCATGTGTGAGGGCACAGGGGCATGAGGGGAATGAGGGTAGTGAAGGGGTGGGCATCAGGGAAAAAGAGGGCAAAGGGGGCAGGAGCAGTGGGAAGGGGGAGGCACCAGGAGGGTGCAGGGGTAAGGGAAGGTGCAGGTGCCAGGAGATTCTGGGGGTGAAGCAGAAGGGCAGACACCTGCAAGGGAGGGACCAGCACCAGAGGAGAGAGGCAGAACAGGTGTGTAGAGTGAGAGCAAAAAGGTTTTCTGTACTGTTAATAAATAAAATAAAATAAATTTTAAAAATATTTTTTTTATTTCATTTCATCTTTATCTCATCCTTTTCTAATTTCTATTTTTTGTGTATGTTTTATAATGTAAGTAAAATATTAGTACAGTAGTACATGTATTTAATTTACAAACAAACAAACCAATATTGGGGGGGGGTGTGCTCAAACTTTTTTACTGATAGGGGTGCGCGATCAAAAAAGTTTGGTGACCACTGCTCTATACTGCTGCTTTTTGCCAACATAGTGTGGGCCGGCAAAATGCAGCAGCCATTTTTATGCAAATTAGGCACGGGATATTTAAATTCCTGCCTCATTTGCAATGTCCACCTGCCTACGCTGCATCCCTCTGCCAACAGAGGGATGCAGTCTAGACATACCCATACAGACTTGCATGAATGCAAATAGTGTGAATTAAGAACAGTTTAGTTATTTTGGTGCAAGTTTGTTCGTATGTAAACCAGACACCTCCAAGACAAACCTAGTCTCTCTGCTATCAGAATTTATCCTACTTAGATGTGGCAGACATTGGGAACACATAACTAGTTAAAAACCAGCATCCAGTGCACTTTCAGGCAATGTCTAGACAACAAAGATAAATCTAATTTACTTCCGAAAGAGGCTTTTCCGAAATTTGGCCCGTCTACACAGGGCCAAATTTCAGAAAAAAAACCCTCTTGCAGAACATCCCTTCTTCCTCGTAAAACAAGGTTTACAGAGATACTGACAAAATGTTTTTTTGGAACTTTTCCAACTTTTTTTGGAACAGCGGACCCATTCCTTGGTGGTTTGCTGGAAAAGCTCTGCAGTCTAGACATGCCCACAGATTTCTACTTTCAAACCTTATTTAAAGTCTAAAAGTGAGCCTATAAATCTCTATTTTTTTTACTCCATATCAAAATTGAAGTAATTCTTTCAAATGAAATAATGTTACAGAATAGAAGGAAATAGATTGTATGCTTACCTCATCTTTATCTGCTTCTTCATCAACTTCATACACATGAACAGGAAGTTTCTCTGATTTGGTCCCTTTACTAAAGTGGGGAAAAAAACCCTTCTTAATACTCTGATAATTCAGTATTCAACCTTTTACAATTATTCTGAAAGGAAAATATAAATCACATTATTATTAGGTGGTAATATGTGCTTCTTGGTGGAACAAAATTCACCGAAGCCATTTTCCACAGTTGCATTTTCTCCTTTATGCACAGATTTCATATTGGTATGGGGAGAATTGCCCTTGGATTGAGTGTTTGCCTCCTGCTGTGCCATAATTTGAGGAGAGGCTAAAGAGACTGGGACTTTTCAGTTTAGAAAAGAGGAGACTGAAGGGGGATATGATAGAGGTCTATAAAATCATGAGTGGTGTGGAGAGGGCAGATAAAGAAAAGTTATTTATTAGTTCCCATAATAGAATAACTAGAGGACACCAAATGAAATTAATGGGTAGCAGGTTTAAAACTAATAAAAGGAAGTTCTTCTTCACACAGCGTGTTGTCAACCTGTGGAACTCCTTGCCAGAGGAAGCGGTGAAGGTTAGGACTATAATAGAGTTTAAAGAGAAGCTGGATAAATTCATGGAGGTTAGGTCCATAAAAGGCTATTAGCCAGGGGATAAAATGGTGTCCTTGGCCTCTGTTTGTCAGAGGCTGGAGAGGGATGGCAGGGGACAAATCGCTTGATCATTGTCTTCGGTCCACCCTCTCTGGGGCACCTGGTGCTGGCCACTGTCGGTAGACAGGATACTGGGCTAGATGGACCTTTGGTCTGACCCAGTACGGCCGTTCTTATGTTATGTAATTTTCCCTTCTATTCCACTATGTGTTTGAAACAGGGATTTAGAACAAGCTATAAGTCATTAACTTTCAGATACTGTATCTGCAATTTAATTCCTGAATGTACGTTATAATGATTAATCATGTTGTTTTTCATTTGGATCAAGCAAGAACCATATTTGAGTTTCCACAAGTTCCAGTATGTTTATTGCAACTTTGGAGGCAATTACAGTCTTTGCTGGATGGTGGTAGATGATGTTTATTCAGTTGTTAGGGTCAGGACAATAGGTGGGGAGGAGCATAGTGTAACAGATATGCATGCAGTATTTGTAAGGACCATGTTGTATTAAGTTTATGAATGTTTTATGTACCATCGTGGGCCAGATACTGTCTATAACTCAATGGGGGGGGGGGGAGGTTACTATATCTCCTCCAGGAATTAAAATCAGTGGAGGTGATTACTAGGATCCCAAGATCTAGAAAAGTACCAGTGCCTAGGTTGGTTTCCAGATACTGATTTCATGCAGTCCCAGAGGAGTGGCAAGAGACAAGTGAACTTCATTTATAATCATTATAAAGACTGAATTAAACAGATTCTGTGATTTAGTCAGACAGCCTTATGTGGGCCCCCTCAGTGAACTGTGAGATGGAAGTGCAGCCAAAAATTTCTGTAGGGAATGGACATACGTCACTGCCCATAGAGAGGTAAAGGCTAAAGGCTAGAAATCTGAACATCATTCCTAGAGCAGACAATGGAGGTCAAAGTACAGTTACTCCAAAACTGGTGCATATTTTCCAAAATAGTTAGAGTCCATGTATAACTGGGACTAAGATTGTGGGAGACTGCCTAGGTCTGTCTCAGTGAGAACTCCAACCCTCTCTGAGACCCTATGCTTCAAAGGTTACATTATTTCTCATTCTTCATTTACTTATTTAATAAAAAAAAGCATATAACACTGCAAGCTCTGCACCATCCTTCATTTGAACTGCCTTTTTGGGAATCTTAAAGAGAAAACATGTAAGAAACATTCAACATCTTAAAGACTTTAAAGATTGGAGGCCTTCAAACAGAAATTATCAATCAATATTAATTACATTTGAGATTACTAGGGGGATGCACCCTGTGTGCTACACTCACCAACCACCCTCTACAAGTATGCTTTTAGAGGGGGGAGGAGAATGAGAAAAAAAGAACTTGGGCTATGTCTAGACTAAGCTGAAGTTTCAGAAGAGGATATGCAAATTCCTGCGCATCTCGCCTTCGAAAGTCAAAGTAGTCAGGATGAGGTTTTTTCGGCAGTCCCTCTCCCCTTTTTTGAAAAGCCACTCTCTCAAAAATTGAGATTTACGTGGCTTTTCAAAAGGGGGGGGTGTGCCAAAAAAACCCGCGTCCCAACTATTTTCACTTTCAACAGCTCCACTTTTTAAAGCGAGATTGGAAGAAGACATCCTCTTTCAAAAACTTCAGCATAGTCTAGACATACCCTTGTAGTCCAGAAAGGACCTAGAGTTGGGGAGATGGATAAATCAATACAGTATCATTTGTCCAGAGGCATACATTTTTAAATTATTTCTTAATTTAAAAAAAAAAAAAAAAGACTCTCAGCAAGATTCGCCTTTGTATTTTCAAAGAAAACATTCAAAATGTAAACCAATTGAGTACTTAGCAAAACACCTAGTAGACCCTTGTTGCCAACAAATCAAAAAGCATCTACTAGGGAGCTGAATCCCTTTATTCATTTGTAGATGTTAACTTTAGGTTTGAATAGCAATATTTTAACTGTAAATATTCAGTGATTTTACTGATAACTTAGAGGGAACATTCAGTTCACATGCCTTTGCACTGTTTTTATCTGCAGCAATGGATAGTGGGAAAGAGGTAGGAAATGGCAAAGGTGGCAGTTGGAGGATGTCAGGGTTGCAGAGGTAGGAGAACCACCAATTCAAGCCCCACAAAATGAAAATAAAACTTTGAAGTAGGGATGGTAATGGGTAACTGGTTACCAGGATAAGCATTACAGTTAATAGGAGATGCTTGCCAGACAACAGTTAACCAGTACTCAGGGAGCAAACAATCACGCCCCGCCCCCCCACCCTCACCACTACACGCACACACAATCTGCAGGCATGGGCTGGCGCCAGCAGCCCTACAAGCGGCTAGAAGCAGCTGGGCTAGAGGAGCCCTTGCCCACCAGGGGCTCCAGCCCCTTCGCCCACCCATGTTCAATCAGTTAATCGGCTAAACTTAAGGTTTAACAAGTTAATTCATTAAATGGGATTTTATGTCCTTACATTAAAGTATATCCACCTGTGCCCAGAAAAATCTAAGGAAAAGAAGATCCTTTCATCAATGCCAAGAATAACTCTCAGATGACAGAAAACTGAGTGTACCTCCAGATATCTTCCTATTTGTCAAAACTTCCTTGACAACTTCTCAAACTTACTGGTAGTTTTGCCAATCCAAAAATTCTGTGGCATGCTGAAGATACTGGCTCAGCAAAAAGTATGCAGCAAAAGTAGTATTGTACAAGTTTTTTAACCATTTTAATAATTAACGTATACAAAACACCTCAATTTTTATCTACTTAAAGCAACACGTTTCTCAAATAATTCAGCACTGGACCACTTCAGAAAATACTACAGAGTTTAGGACCCGTTTACAAAAAAAAATTATTATTCTAATACGAAGTTGACAAGCACATGGCTTGAAACATCTGTGAGGCTCTCCACAGGCAATTTCAGGAAGAGGAATTCATATCCTATAAAACGTGTACCTACCACAAACACAGAAAAGACAAAATCCTACTTTCAAAAAAGCAATGCCTGTCTTTCATTAATACTTCTTCTCATGCAGACTTAAAAAAAAAAAGCCAACAAAAGATGTTTTGAAGTACTCTGTCTTCTTATATTGCAATACAAGTTTTAAATAACTGAATTCATTCTCAATTGAAATCATGTGTATAATTTTTTTATTATTTTATTTATTTTTGTGGGGTGACAAACTTGTGGAAAGTTACTGAAGCTGCCATCAATGTTGAAAAGTCTGAATATTGGCATAGTAGCTTAAAACAACTCTTACCATACTTTAATTATCAGTTTTATTTTCACATTATCAATAATCCAATTTTTTTCCTCTCATTATCCCACAATTACAAAGGCAGCTTTATTATGATCATTTTTCAGATAACATTTCAACAGCTTATTTCCTCCAGGGCTAAAAAAATTAAGCAATATGAATTCCACCTTGAAAACCTCAGGCTACTAAATACTGCTATGCTAGATTATAGGTTCTATATTTTTCAATAATTTACTTTTTATTGGTCCATTACTTCATTTATATATATATATAAGTTTTCCTGCAACTTCAAAATCTGTAATAATATCAGATAATTTACTTACTTTGGAAGCTGTCGAAACTCTCCTGAGTAATCTTCATATTTATAATTAACAACATGCCAGTCAGAGTTGTAGGTTTTGATGCACTATTTGAATGGAAATAAATGTCACAATACACCAAACAAACAAGTTTAAATGAAAGCACTCCCTAAATACAGGTAATGGTCCTACTACTAAAATGCACATTTATTCTATGAATGATAGATTTGTTTCTTTTGTTAAATATTATCTTACCATTATGGTGAATGTTCAGATTGAGAAGCTCAACAAATAAATAAATTATATATATATACACACACACACACACACACACACACACACACACACACACACACACACACACACATACATACAGAAAGAGAGACGTGTGTGTCCGTCAAGCGTGCAATTCCCCTTTGAAACGCAGCAGCTGACCCTGGGCTCCATGCAGTGCTGCCCCTTTAAGGCACCACAGTATCACTTCAAAGGGGCTTTGCAATGACGAGCCGGGGATCAGCTAGGCACTCCAACTGATCCCCGGCTCTGCTTGCACTGCCCCTCTGAAGTGCCGGAGCAGCATTTCAAAGAGGCAGCGCAGCATTAATGCATTAATTTTTTGTAAAGCTGTCATCCTTTCCTGTGTTAATCGCAGGCGTTAAACGCAGGTCAATTGACAGGCCTAATTTTTATTCAATTTTTTAATAAATAAATAAATAAATAAATACAATCAAATGAACTAGTGGCTCATAGTAAATGCTAAAAACATATGGAACTTATAAATACAGAAAATGATAAACTAGCCATCTGAAATAAAATCTCCTCCAAGTTCATGAGGAAAAAAAGAAGCTAAATGAAGGTAGAAACAATATGATAAAATGTCTTTAGTATATTTAGCCAAAAAAAAATACATATTACCAAAATAGAAAGTTCAACTTAGTACTTTCTATCCTGGAAGAACTAAAATCTAAAGTTAAGACTAAGTATTCAATTTTATATTTTTAACCCAACTACAAGAATATTTTGAATCTGAACTGCATGCTTGCAGCTGTTGAAAAGCAATTATGTCATTCTGTTCTGGACTAGATCACAGGAAGTATCATTTTACTCCACCCATGTTGCTTTAACTACAGACTAATTTATTCTGGCTTTAGCAGAAGTAGTATAAAAAACTTCCAAGTATGTTGCAAGACAATATCATACAACACCTGAAATTTAAACATCATATGAATACATGCATAAATGTACTCCATCATATTTCCAATGCATTTGTAAACATACTTTGTAAAGTACCAAGACAATATTTACTAGGCAATAATTATTTCAGTGTGCATAAATTCGATGTTTCATTAAACCTCTTGATTTAACTCATGCACAACCCCCTCCCCCGCCACTGCCAAATATACAGTGACACTCCATACCCAAGTCTCATTTGCAAAGCATAAAAGATATTAAGACATCCAAAATACTCAGACCCGGGGGGGGGGAGGGGAAGGGGGCGGAGAGAGAGAACAAAAAGTTTTCATAAGGCTTGTCTGTGCCCTGAACTTGTTCCTGAAACAGTATAATCAATGACAATTTTACTATGCCATGATTACTTGAAAACTAGTCTTGCCAGTGGTAAATAAAGTTTCTTCTAGTCAACATCAGCAACAAAGTGAAATTAACCAGACTCTAGTCAACTCCACAGTTAGTTCCCAATATTATTCTGAAGCAGTGACACTAACCAGAACCCTAAGCATTTCACTTTACCCAGGCCAGGATAACTATAAGAAGCTATACAGGAGTGAGATAGAAGGGAAGAAGGGAAATGCCCCCCAACAATCCCAAAAATCCAAGAGAGAGATAGGGTAAGAAGTTTCCGATTTCTACTAGCCACAGCTGATACGAAAAATGAACACATCACAATGTAAGTGGGGCTGGGGTTATGTGGGCTTGCTGAAGGAGGACAACTCTGTAAAGGAATAGAACAGGGGAGGGGCTTGGAGATTCCTATGATTGGTACAGCAGAGAGCCAAACCATCCTCTCCTGTTCTCATAGCCTACCTCAGCCCTCCTATGACCGGGTGGATGTTAACGTACAAGCCATAGTTTGACTGGAGAATCTGGATGGAAATGAAGAGGGGCTGATGGAAGCACTGACTAACTATTTCAATAAACATGGATTTGCCTGCACTGTACATTTTATTTGCTGGATAGTCCCAGACATTATATAAAGTTTCAACCGGATTAAAATTGGTTATCAAGTGCTTCCTGTCCTTTCCGGATATCCAGACAATTGCTACCATGTAGCTAGGACATCACCGTTCATTTCCACCAGCTAAGAGAGGAATCACTAGGTTTCTACCTTCAATCCCACCTGGGGACTTCTGCCTTCTTTTATTAATTAGATGCCAATAAGCATCCAGTAATTTTTTTTTAGCACTGATTAATTTAATGTACAAAAGCAAGTAGGCAATCTGTGAACTTTAGTTATACACATTTGCACACAAATAAACATTACCTCAGTCACAAACAAGCTTTGAGCTTCCTTTTCTGCATTTTCAGGAACAGTAGAACATATATATCGACCCTGACGTTTCAATAATGCTGTCTGTTAATGACAAAAAATCGTTTGAGAATTTCAGTCAAATAAATAGCAAGTAAAATGTAGTGAAATCCAGTGCCAGTTACTGTGAATAGTACTGATAAAATGAGTTGAAGCACAGGGATAAGATTCCCTGAACAATATGTGCTCCTTTATACCAAATGTGCTCAAGTACTGAAATTGATGATAATATTGATATTTCAAGTACTGTCTTTGGGAATCTGACTTAGTACCCATTAAGACAAATGGGGCACTTAATGCCTCAATCTTTTTGGGGGGGTGAGGGTTGTGCAAATGCACAAACATGTTTACACATGACTTTTTTGAGGATCCCTTTAATGAAGAGCAATTTTTTGTTTTTTATTTAGCTACTTAATGTTAATGGCTAAGTGTGGATAGGAAATGATTATAACGTACATTATTCAGTTACAATAGCAATCTGCAGTCTGAACATGAAGTGCGTTTCTTTTTTTGTTTGTGGTTTTACTGGATTGGTTTATGTTTTGATTTTAAAAGAAATTAAGCAGCCTAATGCAAAGAAAATCCACTGAAACTGTCCCATTTGCCTCTGTTAGTTTTTGATCAGTCCAATAGTTTCTCACGTATAACAGATTATCAGATTTTCAGTAGTTTAAAGGAGAATAAATATACTGTGTAGATGGTACAGATGGACTGATACGACTATTACAAAGTCTGTCCTTAAAAAAAAAAAGTTTCCAAACAACTCAAAATACCTTCTAATTTGTGGGCGAAGAGGAAAGAATGTGTATTTTATACTCACGTGGCACTACTAGGCTTATACAATAGCCATATCAGATCAGACCAGTAGTCTACCTAGCCCACAACTACTGCCAGAAGACAAGGCAGATGTCAGATGCTTCAGAGGGAATGAACAGAACATAGTCATTATCAAATGACCCCCAGTCACAGCTTCTGATAGTCAGAGGTTTAGAGTCACTCAGAGCACGAAGTTGTGTCACTGCACATCTTGGACAACAGCCACTGATGGATGTATCCTCCATATATTTATCTAATTCTTTTTTGGACCCCAATTATGCTTTTGGCATTATCCATTGGCAACCATTTCTCCAGGTTGACTGTGCGTTGTATGACAAAGTACTTCCTCAAGCTGGTTTTAAACCTCCTTCCTATTAATTCCATTGTTATGCAAAAGGACAAATAACACTTCCGTTTCTACCTCCAGACCATTTATGATTTTATAGACCACCATTATATCCCTCTTAAGTCATTCTGTTTCTAAGATGAACAGTCCGAGTCTTTTAATTTCTCCTCACATGAGGGATGTTAAATATTGTGTAACTGAATAATCATGTAACTGCACCAAATATTATTGGTTACATGATTATTCGATAGTCCCCAACTGTTTTCCCTCTAACATTTTCTATCCTTGGACGGGTTGAATTTTCTTATGTAAACCACCAATCTTGAGTAGTGTAAGAAGGTGCACCACTAGTACAAATAAAAAATATATTTTAAACAGTTCATGGGTGTGGAAGAAAATATATTAAAACAAGGGATAATTAATAAGCAGCAATGCTTATGATATTTGATATGAAACCAAATAAAGAACATTAACAACCCCATTGGAGTACATTTATCATCATCATCCTTCCTAAACTCATGCTAGTAAACACACCAAAATGCATGTTACCCACACACAACTCAGCTTTAAGATGGAAAACAAATATATGAGTCAACTAGAAATAGTCATGCTCTCCTTGCAAATACCAATACAATATTTACTGACACTGGAAAGGAGAGTAAAAGGCATTCACTAAGGCTTATACAGTTTCTCTGGGAAATGTTTAGGATCCATGCTATACAAGAACAAGTGAAACAGAGGCCTGTAAAACTAGATAAAAATTCTCCTAGTTAGAAACTTTCACCTTGTGTGTCCCCCCAACTCAAACTGCAGACGCCCCAGAACAAATTAACACATGGTTTCAGGATTTGTAGACAAATGCATGTTTCAAAGAGCTTGCAAATTAAGGTTTCATTCTACAAAAACACTAGCATCACACCTAGTATTCTCTACTTCTGACTCATAAGAGACAGAACTCTACTACACAGCAAAGATCTGCCCTTAATGTAACACCACAATATACTATGTATTAATTAGTAACACAGGATTTAAAAAAAATCATTAAGATCAAAGTTTTAGGTATCTGCAACACTCCAAAAAAATTCTGTTCATCTTTTTCATTCTGACCTTAAAACCATTAGCACCTATGTGGCCCGAGCTCTCCATGGACAGAGGCTACACCAGCATCTCACACCCTCCCCTGCCCTCCTCCCCCCTACCCCTGACAGAGGCAGCAGTGGGCCAGTGCTCATAGGGAGCCAGCTTTTAAAACAGCTCCCTCCGCCCTGCCCTGCCCCCCCCCCCCACCCTCAAGTACCAGCTCCTGCCTACCTCCCTCCCTGTCTCTGTTGGAGAGAAAAAGGGGGGCAGGTAGCTCCACCAGATCCAGTGCTTATGGGGAACTGACTTAAAAGCCTGGTTTCCCCCCCCCCCCCCCCCCCCGGGCACCAGCTCCTGCCTCTCCCCTCTGCTGCCTCTGCATCAGAAATTCATGTAGTCGATAGGATTAACTGTAAGCCCAGGCTAATCGGTTACTCACGTAGTCGACTACATGTTGACATCCCTACCTCTCATGGAAGCTGTAACATACCCTTAATTTTTGTTGTCTATGTACTTTTTCCAATTCTAATGTATTGTTTTAGATATCAAGTGATGTGATATGATGTATAAGCTTCACAATGGGGAACCAAGGGTTAAAGGGAACTCTGGCCCCAAAAGACCCTGAAATTATACCTGTTGGGCATGTTCACAAAGCTCAAAAGAGAGCGGCCCAAGCCAGTCATTGCAGACAGAGCAAGGGACCAGTCCTATACGGTTTGCTTTTACAGATAGGCTGCAGGCGCCCTACTCGTCTCAACCAGACCCCACTTTGGCAGACAGACACCAAGGGGCCCCATGGGGACTGGAAACAGCAGGCTGTAACTACTGGAAAGAGCCTCCAGATATCTGCCAGGGGGGTGCCCTACACTTTGATGGGTCCTTAAACAACCTCTGCTGTGACACCAGAGGGGCAGAGACTGTGGTAAGAAGCAACTCAGGGAACAGGCTTGGCAGGTGTCCACCCCAGGACACATATATGACTGCCAGTAACAGGGCCCTGGATCAGAAACCAGTAAAGCAAGTGGGTCTGGGTTCCCCTACTGCCAGCCCTACAGACTTTCACCGCTGGGTGGCGACACTGGACTCAGACACAACGCATCACATCAACAGGTGACCAGAACTGCACGTAGTATTTAAGCTGAGAGAATATCATGGATTTATATAGTGCCATTATATTTTCTGTCTTATCTATCCTTTTCCTAATGGTTCCTAATATTGATAGTTTAACTATCACTGCACTGAGATTTTTCAGAGAACTATCCATATTGCCTCCAAGATCTTTCTTGAGTAGCAACAGCAAATTTAGACTCGCTCATTTTGTTATTATAGTTGTGATTATGTTCCTCAAAGTGCTTTATTTGGTACTGATCAACATTGAACTTCATCTGCTATTTTCTTGCTCAGTTACCTGATTTTGGAAGATCCTTTGTAATTCTTTGCAGTCAGTTTTAGACTTAATTATCCCAAATTATGTTGTACTGTCTGCAAACCTTGCCACCTTGCTGTTAGCCATATTTATAAATATGTTAAACACTAGTCTCATTACCAGTCCTCAGGGAACTCCACTATCCATCTCTCCCCAATGTAAAAACAGACAATTTATTCCTACCCTTTGTTTCCCATTTTTTAACCAGCTACTGATCCATGAGAGGCCTTTCAATCTCTTTGCATTAGGGTTTTTAGTGAGGGACCTTGTCCAAGGCTTTTGAGAAGTCCAGGAATACTATATGCAGGGTACTATATGTACCCTTGCACATATTTCCTGACTCACCGAAGGAAGTCTGATAGATAGATGAGGCATGATTTCCATTCAAAAATCCATGCTGACTCTTCCCCAACATATCCAATTCATCCACATCTGATCATTCTGTTCTTTACTATAGTTTCAACCAATTTGCCTGCTACTGAAGTTCTGTTAACCAGCCTATAATAGCCAGAGATTGCCTCTGGAAGCTCTTAAAAATTAGTGCTACATTAGCTATCCTCCAGCCATTTGGTACAGAGGTTGATTTAAGCAGTAGTTTACATACCACTGTTAATTATATTTGAGTTTTCAGAATATTCTCCATAACTGGTATAGTGACTTCTTACTGTTCAATTTATCCCAACTTTTCCCTACTGACACATCGATCTGGGTTATTCTTCAGATATATTACAGAAAAAGAATGGGTCAGGTATGGGAATCTCTCTTGCATCATTCTGCAGTGAAGACCGATGCAGAGAATTCATTCACTATCTTCAAGCAGTAAATATTATCAAGGAAATTAAAAGTATACAATCATATTACAAAAAGTAAATGGAAGGTGAACTCAGCAACTATCCTGTAAGGGATTAAGTGAAGTATTTTTGTAGCCTGAGAGCCAACACTTAAAAATCCAACCAGCATGGAGCTACTTCAGCAGATGGCATAAATACACAATTAAAATCAATTTATGGTGTAGAATAATGCTTATTTTATGACCAACTTTCAGACTGTTGCCCTGAGCAATATGGCTGCAATTTTTCATGAAAATTCTAATTTCAAAAATTACTCCATTTTCAACTCCAATTTTACTTGGAGATCAACAATCAGAAAGCTTTGACTATTAGTGCTGAACCACAGACAGTGGACCTGAAATAAGTGCAGAGGACTGGGCTTTATGACCTCTCAAGAGCTCTTCCAGTCCTACAATTCTATGATTTCATTTTTCTCCTCTAGTTCAGTATTTCTCAAAGTGGTCCGTGAGCCCTCTCTGAGAAAGCTAACACGGAGCCGCTCGGGTGTGTTTACTTACCAGCTTCACAGCCACAGATCCTCGTGGCTTGCACTGGCTGTGGTTTGCCGTTTGCAACCAAAGTGGAGTCATGAGAAGCAGTGAGACCCAGGTTGCTGCTTCTCGCAGCTCCCCTTGGCTGCAAATGGCTGCGAGGTTCCGTGCCTGCAGAGACGGTAAACACACACACACACACACACACACACACACACACACACCGGAGCAGCCCAGTAACAACTTTCTCAGAGTAGGTTCGCAGACCACTATGAGAAACACTGCTGTAGTTATATATGTAGGATTGCCAGGTGTCCAGTTTTGAACAGGACAGTCCAGTATTTGAGCTTTCTGTTCAGGAAACAAATTGAGCAAATATAAATGTCTGGTATTTTCTAAATAAGATGTAATGTAGATTGTGATGTCATGTCAAGTGTGTCCAGTACTTTTGTTGAAGCCATCTGGCAACCCTATATATATATCTGTGTGTATCTAAAGGAAAAAAAATTAGCGGTAAAGCATTATTTATACATAGATCTCTGTAGTGCTTTTCTCTGTTCAGTGCTCAACTTACTCTTTTTGCAAGAGCGATCCGATCGATTGATAGATAGATGTCAGAGGTGACTGGCTGGGGTGACCCGGAGAGCCATCCGTTCATTACGTGACCCACTCCCCCAGCCTAGGAGAAGGCCTAGACAACCCCCTTCCATCTCCAGGTCCTGTCTCTCCCCACCCCTGTTCTGCCCCTAATCAAGGTGGCCCAGAGAACCACTAGGACAAGTGCCAGCAGCAGCAGAGGGAAGCTGAGCAACATGGTCACAGCTGTTTTGTTTCCTCATGCCCCCTCCCTTGCAGCGGCGTGGTCAGGAGAGCAAAGTAGCTGGGGCTATCTTGCTCCACTTCCTCCGGGGGCTGCCAGTAAATGTGGTGGGAGTGGGGGGGGGAGCATGACCCCACCTGTGGGAGTCAGACCCCCCTTCCCTCCCAGCACTAATTCCCTTGCCAGCTGTTGACCATCCCCTCCTGCGCACGGTATATGGGGGCATGCCACCCCACGTCACCCCCTGAATTTTTTTTGGGTCCAATGGATAGCACCTAATCCAGCAAGTGCATGAAAAAAACCTGAAGGTATGTAAAAAAAGTTTTAGAAAATATAAGGGGTGCCACTTTCTGACCAGTTGCACTGCAAATGGGAAGCAAGTTGGCTGTGTTGAGGAACCTCTTATACCCTGAAAGAATAGTGGAGTTGTCAATATTTCTTAAGTCTGCACTAAAAAAATATCCAAACATATTGCATTAATATGCAAAAACTCAGATAACAGAAAGATCCTTAGTTCTTTAAGTTCATTACCATATTTACTGTAGTAGATAAATGCAAAACCATTATCTCTATAACATTACTAATAAAATTTAGTGAAACTGAAGTTAAATAATTACCTGGAAGTCATCATAAGGGAAAAGTAGCATCTCACGTAACGCATCATTTAAAATTTGTGTTTTCTTTTGAACAATGACATTTTCATAGTCTATTGGCTCAATTAGTTTTGGTTTTGCCTAGAAAAATGAATAGAAAAGACATTTTTAAGTACATTGCAAAAAAACTACAATCATGTACTCATTGATCAGTCTAAAATTGCTTTATAAAAAGCTACTTCACACACAGCTGATTTCAGCTATTATTATACACATTTGCAGCATTCAAAAATAGAAATTTATTTTAAAATTCACCTTACACAATACAGTTCAACTGTAATGACTTACAGCCATACATAAACATGCTGATTTGTGTAAGAAATAAGACACAAAAGAAAAGTAAGGGAGGACAAACTGGAGATTAAGGAAATACACATTGTGGCAAAACTCATTTAAGATAAGTTTTCATTGAAGAGATCACCTGGGCTTTTACCCAGATGTTGCCCCTAACCTATCTTCCCATCACATACAAAAACTTCATACCTGGATTTGGTTGTGCTTTAAACCTGATCTAGATGGCACCTCTGGTTGGTATAGGACTGAGCGTGGATTGTGCTTTAACCTATCTGCTTTGTAATGTAGACACAGTCTAATCAGCCTGGATGGCAAGGTTCCTTCAATGTAATCCCACATACACCGATGTCTCTCTTCTGCACTAGAAGACTCTTTCTGGTTTACATGCAGCAGTTCAGCATTTAAACCCTACATTACATGAGACCTGCTACTGAACTTTAACAGTACTTGATCAGTAATGCAATCTGAGAATTCATCCTCCCAGTGCAAGGTTAGATGACCAGATGACGACTCCTCCAAGGTTTTGATGGGCCTCTGAATAAGGTAAGCTACAGCTCAAAAGCTGAACATATTTACCTGAAATCAAACCATCAGCGAATCCTTGGATGGATTATGTAATGAATTTGCTACCTAGGAACACTTCCACACTTCCCATAAACAGCAACAATGTTCTCCTACATACACTCATAAAAATTCATAGAGCAACCCAGTTCAGAACTCTGTAAAGAGACCGGGGATATCCCATCAGAAGTCCTAAAATTTTGCATGGATAAGTAAAGCATCAGTATGGTCACAGAAAGACAGATATGGCACAAGTAGGAGTTTGCAGTAGGGATGTGATATCCCGGCATCAATCACCCAGATTAATGTTGCAGTGAAGACATCCCTTTAGATTAGAATCACCTGTAACTTTAGGGAGACACATGCAGTTTTTGCCAATTTCACAGGTTTGATTACAGCTAAAGCCACTCTGCATAGTAATATTACAATATATCTATTATAGAGAATCTACCATGAGAGTTTTGTTTTAGAAAGAAAGTTAGTATTAAACATGACCATTAAGTGTTTATAATTGCAGGCTTGCCCATATGGAGAAACTGACTAGTACACTTATAGCAAAATACCCATTCTGCTATAAATATACTCACAAGACACATATCCTCAGCCCATGTGGACACTACACTAGAATAAACTAACTTTTACTCCAGAATAGAGCATTCATGCAAGAGTTTTATGCCCATATAGATAACTATAGCTATTCCAATCAATTTCCAAATGTAGTCAAATGATTATCGCTGAACATGAAGGTAGCTAATCTGTTCATCAATCATAGCAATAGTTATCTTAAAGGTAATAAGTTTATGTTTATTTTTTCTTTCAAAAATTAAGCAGTTTAGTCAAATTTTGACAATAGATCCCTGGAGGGCTTTAATCAGGAAAGGTTACCAACATTCACATACTTAGATTATAAATTACTTAGAAGTTACTCCAGATAGTCTAATATATATCACATGGTAACATTTCTTGTAAGTGAATATTGGAGGGAGTTCAAAAGGACAGCAAAATGATAAATTTGGAAAATAAGACTCCTCAAGAGAGATTACATGAATTGGGTATGCTTAGTCAACAGAAAAAGAAAAAAAAACTATTTAAAACACATTGGAAGGATGATACAGAAAGAAAAAGATAATTATCATTTGTTATTTGTATAGCACAGCATGCTCTAGTTCAACAAGACCAGAATAGTAAAGGAATGCACATGCAAAGGGATGTGTTCATTAAAAATTAGGAAAACATTTTAACTATTACATATGATAACTTAGGTTATAAAGTAGGGGTGGGTAGCCCTCAGTTTGCCTGGATCCGGCCTCCAAAGCTCAGGGCACCCTCATCATTGGGGAGCCAATGCTGGCAACTGTGGAAAGTCATTACCCCATCCTACCCAAAGAGAGGACGGGGTGCACTTGTCCCATGACAATAACTAACCTTAAGTTTGGCATTTCCAAATTTTCAGTCTTTGACTTTGCAACTTAAATAGTGTTCTTTTAATGTAATGAAATTTCCTAGGTGTGTTTTAAACTTATTTTCTCTTAAAACAAGCATACACTCACCAATATATATGATCAGACAGATTTGAAACATGAACTTTCATAACCACAGCACACTTGATTGCTACCACTGAGCTATGCTAGTTAGCAGCAACAGAATGCAAAACTAAATTCTTCAGTGTTTCCAGCTTCTATTTGCCAAAAGAGGGAAACTGATGCTGGGGTGGATTAATTGCCGATTACCTGTTCTGTTCATTCCCTAGGTCTGTTGAGTGGTGCACCTAGCCCAGGTAGACTATCTTCTGACTGTGGCCAATGCAAGGTGCACCACTGGTCAGACCTAGGGTTGCCAGATGGTTTCCCCAAAAATACCACACTATGCTTAACACTGAATGGGAACTTTATTATAAACAATCAATGGTCTATATCATATATTTTGACTACATGAACCTCTCCCCATCTCCCCAGCCACTCCTCCCCCGCCTCCGACAGGCTTCCACATGCAACCAACTGAGAGCTTGCAGCACCAACTGCGCCCCTGCCTCCCCAGCCACTCCCCCCGCCCAGCTTCTGCAAGCAGCCAGCTGAGGGCTACCAGTGAGCGCCTCCCAGCGCTGATTACAGACACGCCTCCCCAGCCACTTCCACCTCCCCCGCCAAGCTTCCACACTCAACCAGCTAAGCTGAGGGCTCCCAGCACAGATTGCGGCCCCACTTCCATAGACATTCTCCCCCACTCCTGCCAGGCTAAATAGGGCACCCAGCCAGAAAAGCAGAAAATACTGGACACTTCACATATCCGGTATTTTCTGCATTTTTTTTATTGGACAGAGGGTGGAAAAAATGGACTGTCCGGTTGAATACCAGACACCTGGCAACCCTAGTCAGACCCAAAATGGCTATTACATTCTTATATTAATGGCAACATTCCTACTTCCTATACAGAACTGGGGGGAGGGGGAGCTTTCCTGCCCTGCATCATGCTTCTAGGGGGTGGGAATAAGTGCTTCTTTCTTATACAAGCAAGACAAGGGAATCAAGAGAAGGGAATGCACCATTTTATAACAATTTCTTTCTCAGCAAAAACTGAATGAAATCTCAAGGTATGAAGAAAAACAAATCACTTCTCTAGCTAAGGAATTTCCCTTGCTGATATCAAAACTTGCTGAAAAATAGCAGACATGTGAGAATATCCCAGAGAAAAGAACAAAACTAGTTTTACAATGTGAAGTGTTGGGGGAAACTACATACAAAACCAGGGCCCCTATAATAAGAACAATTCAACAATGGGAGAAGAGAACAGAGTACAATTACTTCCAATAGAAATATTCAAGAATGGACTATACATCTAAAGAAATTTCAAGAAAGGATTATACACCCATCTATTACAGATTTCTTAGAAATAATAAAACAAATCCTCATAAGTAAATGGGTGAGTTACATTAGTCAGCATTTCCCTTCATGTTCCAATTATTTCATTAATACTTCTATACAAAAAAAGTTTAGATAAAAACAATTATTTGCTAGTTTTTTGGTTCTAAGTACATTGATGGAACAGACATTAGAAAGTATTATAAATGTCTTCTCATAAGAGAGGAATCCTATATTCTAGAGCAAGGGTGGGGAACCCAAGGCCCAGGAGCCGGGTGCAGTCCTCGCCTTTTCTGGATCCGGTCCCCATGGTTAAGGACTCCCCCTCAGAATTGGGGAGCCCGCACTGGCACTCCAGGCCCACCCCTCCGCTGTTTCTTTGTGGGGCTGGAGCACACAATCTACTAGCCTGGGCCCACCTAGGCTCGCGTGTGCAAGGGGAACGTGGGGAGTGTCTTTCTCCTTCTCGGTGGGGGGCTACATCAGTGAGGATTTGTTGTTTGTTTTGGTTTTTGAATCTCACCTGTGTGCAGCCCCCGACTGATTTTTCTGTGGGTCAGCAGCCCCCCGACCCAAAAAAAGTTCCCCACCCCTGTTCTAGAGCATGACTGGTGGGTTAAAAATGCCCACAAAGGCCACAGAAGAAGCTGAAGCTCAGAATTTTGATGCTCAAACTGCTCCCATACTTAGCACCTGGGAGCTATATCTCAGAGCTTCAACTTTAAAAAGCTGCATACAGGGGAGAGATTTCTTAACTAGAAGATTACTGATATGAGATGACATTTGTGTTAACTTTAAATCTTCCAATCTGTCTCACAAAAGGAATTCTCTCATCAGGAAACTCAAAGAAGTAAAAAGCAGTCCACTTGGATAAAAAAAGCAAACATTTACCTTACGTGTACAGTCACCTGAAGCAGCTGAAAAGACAGTTCTTCATACCTTCTTTGAGATCTGTTGCCTATGCCCATTTAGTATTTGAGGTGCATGCTTGCCACATGCACCAGTGTCACAAGTCTTTCCCCTAGCAGCATCCATAGGTGAGCAGCTCTGGCAACCCCTGGAATTGCATTGCCATGGCTCGGAATAAGGGGTGTTGCATGCTCCTCCCACCCTCAGTTCCTTCTTGCCAGGAACTCCAACAGTAGTGAAGGAGGATGGATTGTGGAATGGACAAGAGCCACACACCTTGAAGATCTGTCTTTCTTCTCGGAATGATTGCTCATTTTCATTCTACTATGGGTGACTCCAAGCAGTACCCACAGAGGTGGATAAGAGTTTGTCTCAGACTGCAGCACAGCCCTGCTGAACAGCACATTATCACTACCCTGCTGCATGACGGGATAATGGGCCATGAATGTGTGGATCAAAGACCACATCACAATTCCACAGATGTTCTGGATCGGTACATATACCAGGAAGGTCACTGACATCTGTGCTCTGGTTGAATGGGCCCACATGATCTGCCCTTCATCCTGTCAGCTGTAGCAATGAAAAGCTGAGATGACTTGTGCAACAGCTTAGTGCAGGGATGGCCAATCTGTGGCTCTCGAGCCACATGCGGGTCTTTGCTTAAAGAAATGCTGCTCTTGGTAGTTCTGAGCTGTGTGCCTGGACTGCTCATAGCCAGCTGCTCTGCGCACGCACCCCTGTGCCTAGAGGGAGAAGCATATTGAGGCGGCATCTCCGGGACCCAGGCATTGGGTTAGAACGGGGGGAGGAGGGAGGTGCCCGATTGGGTTACAGAGGTGAATGGCTGGGGATGCCTGGCTCTTGGGGGAGAGCAGGGGCATTGGGTTAGAGCGGGGAGCTGAAGGTGCCTGGCTCTGGGGGGAGAGGAAGGGAATAGGGTTGAGGGGGCTGAAGCACCTTAAACTCAAAGTCTTTATGGATGTAGAATAAGGCAGACAACACAGATATATTTAAATTCCAGGGCAAAAAAAGAATCAACATGAACCTGGTTTATACTGTGTTTCTTTAAAGAAAATTTAAAGGCTATTGTTTGCCAGCCTGAAGCAATTATTCTGAGATATGAGTCTCTCCCTTCTTGTTTTTGAACCTCTCATATTTGCAGTCTGGAACAGACCTGAATTTTTAAACTTAAAAAACAACTAATAATCTGATAGCACTTTAAAGACTAACAAAACATGTAGATGGTATCATGAGCTTTTGTGGGCACAGCCCACTTATTCAGATGACTAGAGTGTTGGATGTCCAGAACTAAAATAAATAAGGAATAAAGGAGGGCGGAGGAAAAAATGGGATGGGGGAAATAAGAGGTGGCAGTGGGTATAAAAATATCAAAGGGAAAGCCAAGCTGGAACGTAACAGGAAAAACAAATAGGCTATAAGCACCTGAAGACTGGATAGTCAAAAGAGGCAGATAAGAACCATGGTAGGCAATTAGAGAGGAAGATTACTAACACCAGATACTATACAGACAAAGAATCACGGCACCTTCATTGTTTGGTAGGTTGATAATGTCCCAACCATCCGGTATCTTTATTTAATCTAAAAATTTAGCATGATTAAATTTTAGAACTATAAAAAAGCCATAATCGTCATAAGTAAAAAAAAAATTTTTAAAAATGTGGGAACCATATCAGAGATCAACAAGCTGGAGTGAAACAGGCACTTCAAATTGTGCTAAATTTACTTCTCAGCTTAGTTTAATTTTAAAAAACTCACACGACGTAATAGGGCAGTACTGTTACATTTAAAATACATGGTGGGGGTGCTTTTTCTAAAAAGTATAAGAATATTACTGTATTTTACTGTATTTTAAAGGTTTTTTTTTTTAATTTGATGTGTGCCATGTCAAGTTCTCTGAAGATCTATGGACTGGCTGTGAATTTTTTAAGTGACTAGAGACTTTTTTTTAATTGGTTTTTGTCCAAAATGTCCTGTAATGTTATTTTTATCACTACATTTTGTGTACTATTTGGCTAAGATCACATAAACATGTGCTTCAAACGCAGCACTTGCTGAAAGCCATGGGTTAGGTTGGAAACCCCTTGGCATCATGTCGACCCATATCAGTACCCTGATGCACGGATCTTCTCAACCCAAAGGTGAAAGCCAGGCCCTGCCTGCATGCTCCGCGGCGTTCTTTTCAAATTATGTCTATCTATTGATATATATATATATATAAATAAAATAAATATAATACGTGGCTCTTCACAAACTAACCACCGCTATTTTGGCGCTTCGTCTCTAACTGGTTGGCTACCCCTGGCTTAGTGCATTAAAAATAAATAAATAAAGGAGATATTCCTATCTCCTAGAACTGGAAGGGACTGTGAACGGTCATTGAATCCAGATCCCTGCCTTCACAAGAGAACCATGTACCATCCCTGACAGATTTGCCCCTGATCCCTAAATGGCCCCCTCAAGGATTGAGCTCACAACCCTGGGTTTAGCAGGCCAATGCTCAAAGCACTGAGCTATCCCTCCTCCCCATTCCAGGTAAAAGGCCAAAGTCTGCCTAATGTCCAGGCATGCAGCCTCCTCTGTTCCTCCATCTTGTGCAGTTTGGTCCTAGTTCAAGTGAAATGAGATCATCATCATCATCATCAGGTGGAAGGCCAAAGTAGTACTGTTGATGAACCTTGACGAAGAAAGCAGTGTACAGGGGTTCCGAAGTTAAAGCTCAGATTTCCAAAACCCAATCTCATGAACATCACGGTGACTAGAAACATCACCAGGACAAATATGAGAGAGAATCTATCTAGTAGCTCAAATGGAAGCCCCATGAGCCGAAAGAAGATTAAAGTTGAGATCCCACTGACGAATAGGGTACCCACATCTACAGACAGAGGTATTCAAGACTCTGCAGAAACCACACCATGATGTCATGATAAAATATTGTCTGCCTGTGGGTCGGTCCATGAAAAGATGGCTGCAAAATGCACCTTAATGAAAGAGTATGCCAGGCTTTGGCAACAGAGTTATTGCAAGTAATCATGAACTGACTATACTGGAGTATGTTATGAAGAGACTGCCCACTGGGAGATCTTGCTCATTTGTTTGGTATGTCAGCCTCGTGGAAGGTTTTCTACTACCTAGCAAGAACTGCTGGACCTCCTTTGACCAGGTGCACTCTCTTTCTCTTAGCACTGAAACATCCATGTCCTGAGGTGAGGGATGCAAGGTAGGGATGGAGGAGCTGGTCCTCGTCCTGCAACACCAGGTCTGATCCAATGACCACTTGTGATTAGAAGGGAAATCCCTTCTGAGGTGATCTGCAAAGGTGTTGCTGATTCTCAGAAAGTAAGTCACCTCTAAGTGGATATTGTAGCAAATGTAGAAATTCCAGAGGACGAGTGTGTTCTGCCTTTTCTGTTTTATATAAAACATTGAGGTCATGTTGTCCATGAGGACTCTCACCACTCTGGCTTGTGAGGTTTTCTTTCTTCATGTGTCAGGCAGATGCACCACTCTAAGCTCCTTGATGCTGATCTGCAATCTTGCTTCTTCCGGGGTTCATAAACCCTGGGTTTGGAGGTTGCGATGGCGCATGACCCAGCCCAGGTCTGAGGATTCATAGAAGAGCTCAACAGTGGTGCTCAGGCAGAGAATGGGACTCCCTCCATGATGTTCTCCAGCATGGTTCACCGCTGCAAGTGGTAAGATCGTGTGAGGGAATCATGATCACCTTTTCAAGTGGACCCTAGATTTTTGACAGCCACTGCTAGCGTGGCCACACATGGAGTCTGGCATGGCGGATGACATAGGTCACAAGACGTGCAAGCAGAACCTTGCCATCATCAGAGGATACATCCACCAGGACCTGGAATCTGTCTAGAGGAAGGAACATCCAGGCGCAGGTCAAGTATTTCCCCAATGAAGTCTACACTTTCAACTGATACTAATTTTTTTTTTTTTTTTTTTTTTGTGATTGACTAAGAGACCCAGTGATTCGCATGTGTGTAAAAACAGCATTGGATCAGTCATTTCCTTATCTAAGAAAAAATGAGCACCAAGTTTGAAAGAAAACCATGCAACATTTGTTATACATGTACTGCATATTAAGTTTTTAACATTACCTGGAATATGAATATTTCAAATACATATTGACATATTTAATGATCTGGATGAGGGGATGGATTGCACCCTCAGCAAGTTTGCGGATGACACTAAGCGAGAGGAAGAGGTAGACACGCTGGAGGGCAGAGATAGGGTCCCAGAGTGACCTGGACAGATTAGAGGATTGGGCCACAAGAAATCTGATGAGGTTCAACAAGGACAAGTGTAGAGTCCTGCACTTGGGACGGAAGAATCCCAAGCATAGTTACAAGCTGGGGACCAACTGGTTAAGTAGTACTTCTGCAGAAAAGGACCTGGGGGTTACAGTGGATGAGAAGCTAGATATGAGTCAACAGTGTGCCCTTGTAGCCAAGAAGGCTAATGGCATATTAGGTTGCATTAAGAGGAGCATTACCAGCAGATCCAGAGATGTCATCATTCCCCTTTATTCGGCTTTGGTGAGGCCGCATCTGGAGTAGTGTGTCCAGTTCTGGGCCCCCCACTACAAAAAGGATGTGGACGCATTGGAGAGGGTCCAGCGGAGGGCAACCAAAATGATTAGGGGGCTGGAGCATATGACTTATGAGGAGAGGCTGAGGGACTTGGGTCTGTTTAGTCTGCAGACGTGAAGAGTGAGGGGGGATTTGATAGCAGCCTTCAACTTCCTGAAGGGAGGTTCCAAAGAGGATGGAGAGAGGCTGTTCTCAGTAGTGACAGATGGCAGAACAAGGAGCAATGGTCTCAAGTTGTGGTGGGAGAGGTCCAGGTTGGATATTAGGAAAAACTATTTCACTAGGAGGGTGGTGAAGCACTGGAATGGGTTACCTAGGGAAGTAGTGGAGTCTCCATCCCTAGAGGTGTTTAAGACTCAGCTTGACAAAGCCCTGGCCAAGTTGATTTAGTTAGAATTGGTCCTGCCTAGAGCAGGGGGCTGGACTTGATGACCTTCTGAGGTCTCTTCCAGTTCTATGATTCTATGATTCTAAAGGAAGGAAAGAAAACTTCTTTCATCTAAACTAATGTGATCAGCACACTCTCTATGAAGGTTGATGGACCAATCAATCAAGGCAATATATGCTAACTTACAAGATTCCTTTCTTATGTTTCCTTACAGTACACTCACAGCTGGGGATGCAAGTCCCAGATCACGTAGATCTATCTGCCTCTAAATTACTGTACTAGACACCCTAAATACCTGCTTAGATCCTGGGAGTACATTCTTCTTGCTTGCACATGGCTGATGTGGCAATGCTACTGTTTTAGAATTCTAGCTCAATGGCAACTAACGCAGGTATGCCTACTCATGCCAAGAATCACACTCACACATCCAAAAATAGACATAGCATAAGTCTTTTAAGTGTTTTGCAAAAGAATTAAAGATTTAAAATACTACACCAAAAAAACCAAGATTAGATAACAAAATGTTAGTTAACACAAATGTGTCAAACTCGAAAGTGACCAAATCATGATTTATCGTTGAAATGGTCATACTTCACCTTCTTGAGCTACACTATCACTGATAATATAGCTATTTAAACCAAATTTTTAAGTCCACACTTCACATAGTCTACCTCCACAGTGAAATAGAAAATATAAAAATGAGTGTTTTCTAAAAGCAGTATTCAGTTGTCTTCTAAACCAATATAATTAAAAAGGGTTACATTAAAAGACACTAGGGGGAAGTGTCCCCTGCTCACTACACTTGCCAGCCCCAGCTTGTGCCATCCCCAGCTCTTCACGCAGCCCCCATCCCAGCCCCCAAGCCAACCCCAGCTCTTTACTCACTCTGGGTCCCAAGCCCACCAGACTCAGGGGGAGAAAAAGGGGGAGAGTTGGGGCCCAGAGCTCCATAGCTTAAAGCCCACCACCTCCTTTGATTCCTATCCCCACTTCCAACCTCCATTCCTACATTCCCCATCCCCCTGCGTCCATTCCTACACTCACCCATCCCTTTCCCAACACTGACTATTCCTACCCCCACCTCCTTCCTCCGTTCCTACACCCCCATCATAACCTAACCTCTTCCCCCACACATTGCTCATCCCCCTGCCTCCATTCTTAGATCCTCCTGACCCCCACCATCCCTCTTTACTGCACCACTCAACCCAAATACATCCTATTTTCCTTCGTCCCTCCCTACACACACCCTGCCCCTCCTATGAACAAGCAACCTAACCAGCAAGGAAACAGCATCAGTGGGTGGGGAGCTGCTCCAAACACCTCACCCTGTGCTTGCCAGGTTCAAAAGGGGGACGGGAGTCTGTGAGGGGGCAGGACAGAGTTTGAGGACATCAATGATGGAAAGAGGGCTGGGGGGGCCCCATACAGTGAAGGGGGGGGTCTCTAGGCACCATCATGAAAAGGTAGGTGCCCCCTCCCCAACCAGGTTGGCAGCTGCTCCAAACACTGCTCCCACAAGGGGGAGGGAGGAGAAAGATGAACAGCTCCTGCTCCCCTGCCCACAAGGGGGGAGGCTATGGAGCTCCAACCACACCAGAACACTGGGGAAGGAGAGAGGAGGCAGGGCAGCTGAGGGAGGAGCTGTGGGATGCAGAGTCATGTCATGATGTCACACTGATTAGTGGATTTTATGGCCCCTTTAGGCTCTAGGGTGGGGACAAAAATGAGGGGTTCAGTGCGCTGGACAGGGTTGCTAGTGATTGAGATAGCAACAGGGTACAGGATCCAGGAGGGAGGTGGGGCGGGGTGCAAAAAGGGGTGAGTGTGCAAGATCTGAGTAGGATGTAGGACGTAGGGATGGAGCAGGAACAAGGAAGGTGCAGTATGTGGCCAGGAAAGAAGGTACAAAAAGGGGATGATAGGTTTTAAGTGGGAGGGAAGTGACAGGATTGGGGTGGGGTCTGGACATGAGGGGAAAACTTTACCTGGCTTCATGCTCCTTTGCAACAATGGCTGCAGTCATGAGATCCCGGCCGCCCCAGAGGGAAGTCCTGTTGCCACAGCCATGAGGTCCCGGAGGCCGAAGACACCACTGCCACGGCCACATGATCCGGGACCACCCCCAAAGGTGCCACAGCCATATGGCTTGGACTGGCCCCTGAGGCACCGCAGCCACAAAGCCCCAGGGTGCTCCCAAGGCAGCCCAGTGCCGTCCCTGGAGGTGCCGCTACTGTGGCCAGGCAGCCCAGGCCAGCCCAGAGGCAGTGCTACTGCAACCACTGGGGCCTAGGCCCGTTCCTGGAGGTGCCATGGCCAGTGGAAGCAGCTCCTTGGGAGCCTGCCCTGTTGAGGAGCCTCAGCCCCAGCACTACCTCCTCTTCGGCAGCATTGTGGGAAGTGGAGGGGCGGGGCTGAGATCCTTCCCCCCCCAGCGGGGTCCGTAATTAGGGAGCGGGGCCCGTAATTCCCTTGCTGGCCAGATCAAAGCCCAAGGCAGGCCAGATCCAGCCTGCTGCGAGGCTTTTGCCCATCCCACTATAGGGTAAAAGCAAGCAAATGACATTTTTCATGGCCATGAATTTGATACTTGTAACAGGTCTTTTACTTGATAAAGTGAAATATCTCAGGATTGAGGGGGGAGGGGCAGGAATTAAAGCTGACCATGGAAAAAATTTCTACAGGAAATAAAATTGGTAGAGTTCTTCTACTAGAGTCCACATGACTTCTGAACTGCACCTAAAAAGTCTGGCTTGGTAGCATACTGATACAAAAAGTAAGAGTAAATTCATAACGAGTTATAGAACAAAATACATATACAATTGTAAAGAGATTTTTGTACTATAGTTTTATATTTTGCTGTTTTCCCATCTTTTTCCTTGATCTAAGAAAAAGCTCGGCTATTTCAAGACAATATCTCTTCTGAAGAATGCATCACTTTCACAGATTATTACTGCAACTTATCCAAATAGCAGCAAAATACACTATCCAGACAACTCAAAGATGAGAAGGAAATACTTTTGCTCCTCCCATGATATTTGGTAGGTGTGCACAGGATAAGCAGCAACACAAGACTTTGTGTGAGTATGAGTGGGGACAGGTGATGGGGAGAGGTGAGTATGTGAATAAATGCTATACCCAGAATAGGGTGGTGCAATCAATACCACTAATGGAGACCATATAGGAAACTGTCCAACCTGAATCTAGGTAGGATACAGAGAGGAAAATGGCTGTTGGGGGCAGCTTTAAAGAGAGGTGTATGAGAAGGGACACACATATGAGGGGCATTAAATAATAACAGCAGAAAGTAAATAGAGGAAAGACGTGAGCACTAATTTAGCACAAAATCAGTATCTTGATAACAAGATTAATAAAGGAACCAAATGACATGAAAAGGAGAAATTCTTTAATTGCCTGTATACCAACGCTACCAACACGGGTAACAAACAAGAGGAAGTAAAATTGTTCATTGAAGAGCATTGAAGAAATCCAAAATGTAGCTGGTACTACTGAAACCAGGTGAGATGATTCACAAGACTGGAAAGTTAAAAATCAGTTGTTTTAACTTAGGGAGGATCAAGTGAACAGAAGCAGAAGCTGAGCAACATTCTATGCTAAAAATTGTATTATCTGTTTTGAGTCATGGAACTCAGAAGAAAATGATCTTGAATGCCTATGGATCAATGTCCTAACACAGGGGATCTCAAATTTGTGATACCATGACCCCTTAAAATCCTAATTGAATTTGTGTGACCACCTTCACCAAAGTTAAGCGAAAAAAAGGGGGGGTGGGGAGGAACCAAAGTTGTTAAGCAAAAGTTGCACCATTTTGTCCAGTTTGGGACTGCACCCACCCCTCCCCCTGAGCCAGGCTCCCCAGCGCCCCCCCATGCCAGCACTCCCCCCTCCCCCTGAGGCAGGCCCCCCTAGCGCCCTCCCAACTCAGTGCACTCTCCCCCCACTTCGCCTTGGCAGGCATCCTCAGTGTCTGGAGCCCCCCCCCCCCCGGAGAGCCAGGCACGGAAGAAGAACCTTACTTTTAAAGTGTCTGCTTCCGCAGCCGGCCCCGCTGCCTCAGCTGGCAGCTTGCGGGGGAAGCATCACGCAGCCAGCTGCCAGTCAGATGGGCCAGAGCAGTGTATGCTCTGCTCCTACCCAGCCCAACAATCCCCTAGCATGGCACCCAGCAACTGTCCTCTCCTGCCCCCGCCCTCTTTACTAGATTCTGCAGCGCTCCTCACTCCCCCGCCAGACGTGGCAGGGGAAAATTGACTAGATGGAGCCTGGACTGTCCGGAGAGGCTGGGGAGACAAATTCAAAAAACAAAAAACAAACAAAAAAAACCCACACCATGAATCCAGCTGCGACCCCTCTGTAAGTTGGTCGTGACACCCACAGGGGTCGCGACCCACGGGGGTCGCGACCCACAGTTTGAGAAACACTGTCCTAACAGATAAGCACAAGATGCGGCATTAGTTGGTGTCTGCTATAGGGTAGGCAGTTTAATCTGTATATTTAACATTTTTTAGGAATGAAAGGGGAAATCAATAATAATGAATATAAATCACAAGCAAGGATTTGTAAAAAACTGATAAAGACATCAAAAGAAGAGAAGGAGAAGGGTAGGATCTGAAAAGTTAAAGAATCATAGAATACTAGGACTGGAAGGGACCTCAAGTGGTCGAGTCCAGTCCCCTGCCCTCGTGGCAGGACCAAATACTGTCTAGACCATCCCTGATAGACATTTATCTAACCTACTCTTAAATATCTCCAGAGATTCCACAACCTCCTTGGGCAATTTATTCCAGTGTTTGACTACCCTGACAGTTAGGAACTTTTTCCTAACATTCAAACTAAACCTCCCTTGCTGCAGTTTAAGCCCATTGCTTCTTGTTCTATCCTCAGAGGCCAAGATGAACAAGCTTTTTTCCTCCTCCTTATGACACCCTTTTAGATATCTGAAAACTGCTATCATGTCCCCCCTCAATCTTCTCTTTTCTAAACTAAACCCAATTTTCAGCCTTCCCTCACAGGTCATGTTCTCTAGACCAGGGGTCTCCAAACTACGGCCCGCGGGCCGGATGCGGCCCGCGAGGCCCTCTCATCCGGCCCATGGAGACCTTTTTGTCTGGCCCCGCCTTCTTCCGCGTGCTGGCGAGATTATCCCTGAGGCGCTCTCGGTTTAAACTACGTTTCCCAGAAGCCCTTTCGATGCCGCCGTTTCAGTCCCTCTCAACCCAGATTGGGCGGGGTCACGCGTTGTGGGCGGCACCAACCGGAGCCAATCAGGCGGAGGGTGGCTGCGGCGGTGGAAGAAGAGAGCTTGAGTCCGAGCATTGGTGTCAGCGGGAGAAACGGATTCGCAGGCGGCTGCGCGAGGCCCCAGCGCGCGCACGGGACAGCAGGTAGCCCAGGTCAGGGACGGCTCCGCGTGCCGCTTGGCCGGGCGGGCGAAAAAGGGGGGTCTCGAAGGCGGGCTCCGGATCAGACCCGGCGGCAGAGGATCGGGGGAGGCTGGACAGAGGGGAGGAAACCCGACGGTGGTTTCTCAGGGGCTAGGAGCGAGGGGCTACTTCTCCGGGGGCGGGGCTGAGGAGCTGGTGCCCATTGCAGGAGGCGGTCTGGTTGCTGTGGCACCGCCGCTGGGTGA
Organism: Pelodiscus sinensis; assembly: GCF_052426305.1. NCBI lineage: Eukaryota > Metazoa > Chordata > Testudines > Trionychidae > Pelodiscus > Pelodiscus sinensis. The sequence goes on along the minus strand of NC_143052.1, from coordinate 254,065,053 downwards.
CGCTGTGCCGTGCATAGCGCGCTGCCCTGGTCCCTGCAGTGCGCCCTGAAGAAACATCCCTCTCCCTTCCACGTCTGGTCTCTCTCATCCACAACCCAGAGCAGCACCGCCCTGCCAGGTATCAGTCTGTGGGAGCGTTGGGCACTGCTTTCCAACTTCCTTTACCAAGTGATAACGTGTCTGCTTTCAAACCAGCTTTTCCCATTAAAATTCATGCCCCTTGTTCCATGGGGCTATGTTACAAATTGTCACCTCATTCCCTGCATGATAGGAGAGCGATCACATCTCTTCAAGTGTGAGTGTCTTAGGCTGAACATATTGCCAGGATTATGTTGCTTACAATTTTCATCACATTGCGCAGGTGGAAATGAGTTCTCAGCAGTTTCCCCGTTCTGGAGCCCCTCCTGCAGGACTAGGACAAGCACCACCCCCAATTTCAAACAGTGATTTCTAAAGCCAGAAATGTCTGCTATTTTGGCATCCAGGAAACAATTTCACCATTCACACTAATACAGGTGTTCATGTGTAGTGTATCAATGTGTTATTAAATAATAACTGACTAAAATAATATTAAATAAATAATTAAAAACAACATCTATGTTTTGATTCTTTTTTATTTGGACCTCAAGTGTGTAGTCGGCCCCCGAACTGCTGTTTGATAGTTAATGCGGCCCTCGGGCAGAAAAGTTTGGAGACCCCTGCTCTAGACCTTTAATCATTCTCGTTGCTCTTCTCTGGACCCTCTCCAATTTCTCCACATCTTTCTTGAAATGCAGTGCCCAGAACTGGACACAATACTCCAACTGAGGCCTAACCAGCGCACAGTAGAGCGGAAGAATGACTTCTCGCGTCTTGCTCACAATACACCTGATAATGCATCCCAGAATCATGTTTGCTTTTTTTGCAACAGCATCACAGTGTTGACTCATTTAGCTTGTGGTCCACTATAACTGCTAGATCCCTCTCTGCCGTATTCCTTCCTAGATAGTTGCTTCCCATTCTGTATGTGTGAAACAGTGTTCCTTCCTAAGTGGACCACTTTGCATTTGTCTTTATTAAACTTCATCCTGTTTACCTCAAACCATTTTTCCAATTTGTCCAGATCATGTTGAATTATGACCCTATCCTCTGAAGCAGTTGCAACCTCTCCCAGCTTGGTGGTATCTGCAAACTTAATAAGCGTACTTTCTATGCCAATATCTACATCGTTGATGAAGATATTGAACAGAGCCAGTCCCAAAACAGAACCCTGCAGAACCCCACTTGTTATACCTTTGCAGCAGGATTGAGAACCATTAGTAACTATTCTCTGAAGATATGTCTACACTACAAAGTTAATTTGAACTAACGGCTGTTAGTTCGAATTAACTTTAATAGGCGCTACACATGCAAACCGCTAGTTCAAACAATTCGAAATAGCAGAGCGCTTAATTCGAACTAGGTAAACCTCATTCTACGAGAACTAACACCTCGTTTGAATTAAGTAGTTCGAATTAAGGGCAGTGTAGCCACTTAATTCGAACTAGTGGGAGGCTAGCCCTTCCCAGCTTGCCCTGGTGGCCACTCTGGGCACAACCAGGGAAATTCTTCTGCCCCTCTCCCGGCTCCGGAGCCCTTAAAGGGGCACAGTCTGGCTACGGTGCCCGTTCCAGGTGCAAGCCTGCCAGCACCCAGCCAGCAGACCCTGCACCTGGCACGGCACGAGCCAGCCACCCGCTGCCATCCAGCTCTCCTCCTCTTCCCGGGACCAGGCTGGCGGCTCCCAGGAGCCTGCCCGGGGCCGCAAGAGGCAGGCGCCTGCCTAGTCTAGCGCGGAGGTCGTGGACCTCATCCAGGTTTGGGGGAAGGCCTCCAACGTCCACGACCTTCGCACTAGGCTCAGGAAAGTGGCAGTCTAGGGCAGGATAGCTGCCAGCCTGGCCACCAAAGTCTGTGGTGAGGAGATCACATCTGTACAGAGTACTGAAGATGTGGGCGTACCATAGTTTTATACTTCCCCTCCTCCTTCTTCCCCTGGCTTCCCCCTTCCAACTCCCTCCTCCCAGGTTTCCCCCTCCCCTCTCCCACACTCTCTCTTCCCCTCTTCCACCTCCTTTTCCCAGTCTCCCCAGAGGTTAATTCCCCCCCCCCCCAGTTTTGTTAAATAAAGAGAGTTTCTATTTTTGAACACACGCGTTCTTTATTTTTTACATCAGGAAGGGGGTCGAGAGAGGGGTAAGTGGAATGAGGTGAGGAAGGAATGGGGTACGAGCCCCCGATGGGGAGGACTGGGGTGGCTCTGCGGGCTCCTCAGGGTGGAAGCTCTCCTGCAGGGTCTCCTGGATCCTGACAGCCCCCCAATTGACCTCCCGGATGGCAGCCTGCGGCAAGTGCAGCCGGGCTGATGGCTGAGTGCTGACACGTGCCGAGTGTGGGCACTCAGGGCACTCCAAGACAGGACCGCTTTGCTGTCCCTCATCGAGGTAGACAAGCAAGCGGGGAACCCTGAAAACTGTCTGTCCGGGGGAGGGGGGGTCCCGTCCCTTTAAGCACAGCCCTCGGCTAGCCTGAGACAGCAGCTCCACACACAGTCGTAATCTGATGCGCTGCTGGCACTGCTTCCGGCCATCCTTAACTTCGGTTCAGGGTCAACTCAATATGGACATGCTAGTTCGAATTAGCAAAATGCTAATTTGAACTAGTTTTTAAGTTTAGATGTGCTAATTCAAATTAGCTTAGTTCGAATTAACTAATTTAAACTAAATTAGTTCGAATTAGTGCTGTAGTATAGACATACCCTGGGTAGGGTTATTCAGCCATTATAGTCCACGCTCCCAGGTCTCCCATGGGCTTGGACAAGAAGTCCTGTGGCACCTTATAGACTAAAACAGTGTTTCCCAAATTGTGCTCCGCGGAGCCCCAGGGCTCTGCGAGACATCTCCAGGGGCTCCGCAAGGTTGACAAACTGGAAACATCGATAGGTACAACACATACAATCAGTGGACCGCTGGGGCGCCGCATAAATTTTTACACATGTGAAGGGCTCCGGAGCCCAAGAAGTTTGAGAACCGCTGGACTATTGGAGCATAAACCTTCGTGGGCAAAGACACATTTTGTCAGATGCAACATTTGTTAGTCTATAACGTGCCATAGGACTACTTTTCGCTTTTGCAGATCCAGACTAACATGGCTACCCCTCTGATACTTAAAGACAATAATGAATTTTTAAAATATATTATATTCCTGACAATGATACTAGCCCTTATTAGATGGAAACAGTACCATTATTATTAATAATTGGTATAAAAGGCAATACATATTTCTGTTCTATATTTAGGAAAAGCAGATGACAGTTTTATAAGGATGCTAACTCTCTTTCCATTCCAATAGTATCTCAGGAGGACGTTAGACCGCAGTTACTAAACAGTCCTATTTAAAATCAGCAGATCCAAAAAACTAGTATCCAGGAGTTTTACAAGAGCTGACTAAGGGAACAGAGCAGACTGTGCGGGTCACTAAAGGTGACACCCTCTCCCAGACCGAAATTCCCTCCCACCCGGCTGCCTATCCGAAACCTCTGACCTCTGCTGGCTCCACACCAACTACACTATGAACTGGACTTTCTCTGCAAATCAGAAATGCTTGTTATTTAGCTTGCTAGTGGGTCAAGTGACAAATTAAATTACTTTTATTGTATTGAGATTATTTGACTGTATTCTGCTTTTTACCATAGCTGAAATACTGTGTCCAGTTCTAGTGTTTGCAATTTTCAAAGTGCACTTTAAAAAACAGGAGAAGGTTCAGAGAAGAGTCATAAGACTAATCAGAAGTTTAAAAAAGTCCTGTAGGTGTTCATAAACACTTGCAAAGTTTTCATATGAAATTGAAATTTCATATTTTAATTTTCATATGAAGAAACAAACTGATCCCCCACTGAAATGCAATTATCTATGCAGCAACTACTCAATAGTGTTCAACAGCACTATGTAACAGATTAGAACAAAAATACCCTACTAAATTTATAAAGGAGACATTTATGGAGACATTTATGACAGACATTTTATATTAAACACATTATATATTAAGAAGTCCTACAAAAAAGTAATATTTATGAAGAACCTTGACATCTACAATGTCTAATTTATTTATGCCTACCCTTTCTACACTATATATTTGATTTGTGCATAATATATGATGTGGTAAATTTTGACAGCATGCTATGTTTTCAAGGCATTTAGAACAATTGTTTTTAAAATTAAGAATACTAAACGGTAACATTCAGGTGGTCAAGAAATACTGTTCCCCTAATTACTTGCGATGTATTGGACCTTTATATGAACCAAAATATTTCTAAACATTTGCAGAAACAGTTTTAAAATGCTTTCAAAACACTTCTGGGTAAACAAAATGTTTACCAAAGTCAAACAGTGTGATAGTTGTATCAACGTAATGGTTACTGTTAAATATAGCTGTATCAACACAGCTTGCACCAGCTGAGCTCTATATTGAGAGAAAGTAGTACACTTTTGCTTTAACAACCAAATATAGGTAAAATGGCTAGATTATATATTTTGCTTGCAGAATAGAACAAAAAGCCAGTTCTAAATAAGGAAGCTCAATGTTCTAAAAGGGGAGGGAAGGAATTGGGGGGGGAGGGAGAAAAAAAATCACACAAATACATTATCTCACATTGTTGAGATGAAGATCTGGACCAAAATAAGATACCCTGCATAAATAAAATAAGTTTAAACAATGGCTTTACTGAGTAAAAAATGGAACTACGCAGGTGAGTGTCTACTGCATTATATTTTCTTAGCAGCAGACACTTCCTATGGGGACAGATTAGACTTCTAGTGATTTATAAAACCAATTGCCCCTAATGAAAACACATTAATAAGAATAGGTTTTTATATAGCATGGTCAAGAAACAGAATGCCTAAATTCATACTTAGACTACTCTAAGGGTACCTTAGGCTAAGGAAGTCTACACTTAAACATTAAAGTTAAGTATGGCCCTGGCACCAGCACTGAGAGCGCTCTCTCCCAGCACTGTGTAAACCACCTAAACTATGAGCATAGCTCCCAACACTAGCAACCCACTTACACTAGTGCTTTAGAGCACTGTAAATTGCTGGTGGTAGGGCAAAGGGAGAGCAAGGAAGAGAGGAAGTTGCAATGCACTATAAACTAGCAGTATATACATGGCCTTGATTTCAGAGGTGCTGAATCCTCACTTTTGGAGCAAATGAAATCAAGACCACATATTTAGGTTTTCCAACTGTACATTTTGACACCAAATTTGAAAATTCTGGGTATACATTTTAAAAATCTTATTTTCTAATAAGCCACATAATTAATACTTTGTGGATCTAATTTGCTACCATTGACAGAACAGTGGCTATCAACCTTTTCAGACTACTGTATTCCTTTAAAAAAAAAACACCACTATTTTCTTACAAAATCAAAACTAAAAATTACATCTCAACACACTACTGCTAAGAGAGTGCTTACTTTCTCATTTTTACCATATAAATCAATTGAAATGTAAATATCGTACTTACATTTCAACGGCTAGTACACAAAGCAGTATAAACAAGTCATCATCTGCATGAAATTTTAGTTTGTACTGACTTTGCTAGTGTTTTGTATGTGACCTGTTATAAAGCTAAACAACTATCTAGGTAAGTTAATGTACCTAATGGTAAACCTCAGTATATCCCCAGGAGTTTGTTTACCCCTGGTTGAGAATCGCTACAGTTACAATTCAGCACTTAATTTTAATAACCAAGTATAAACGTGTAGTTGACTAGATTTACAGTCCCCTTCTCTAATATGTAAAAGGGTTACTTGTTTCAGCTGAAGTGTGTTGGAGGATTTCTTGCTGTTCACTTGCAAAAATACTATGCTTTCTTATGTACTATAAAAATTCCAACAGAAGCATAACCCACACAACACCACAGAATAAACTCCCTTTTGAAATTCCTCCCTCCGAAAATACACAAATGATTCACTTTTCCTCACTGAGGATACTTACCAAGATTCTAAAAATTCCATATCCAACATAGGTTAAAAACCTTAAACTAAGGATAACTGAACAGACTAATATCAGGTGCTGCTAGACTATTAGTTGTTTAAGTTTTTCCAGTTACAGACTAACTCAGCTACCCCTCTGAAGTTCCAAAATAATGCAAGAAATTCTGATGTTTGTGATATATGCACTTAAAATATTTAAAGAACAATTTAGAAAATCTCTAAATTTCAAAGCAGTGCCAACTAAAACTATATTTACTATAATGTGCTTTAAGAGGCGTACAACAGCTTTAGAACAACTAAATACAAAACAAAGAATTCAGTCGGGAAACAAAAAAAAGGTGAGTATTTTGTCATCTTTAAACAAAAGTGTCTCATGGAATCCTAAGCTACATAGATAAAACAAACATTCAACATCTGATTGAAAAGAATCAGAGTGAACTGATCTGAAAATGCATGTGTTATCAGCAATAAATGAACACTGAAGTTTGACTCAGTAGTGAAACCCAGAAGCTTATCAGAAAAAGTCACAACTAAGAACAGATGGGAAAATATCCCTTAGTTGCACAAGTCTTACCAGCACTTCTACAGGACTGTCCACTTCTACTTCACATGGAGATGCATTCTTGTATTGTTGGGGAGACTCGATAAGCAGCTCTTTTTTAACACTTCTAGTGTTCACTCTTGCCTGCATTCTTAGCCAGAAAACAACTCAAATCTGAGAAATGTTGTTTTTGGCATCAAAATAAAAAGCATACCAGCAATTCAGAGAAAACAAAAGCTTTTTCCGGGCACAAGCTGAAGAAATTACCAACTAGTTTAACTACTAAACTGCAGTTTGCTAAATCTGTCATGGGGGAATGCATGAAAAACTAAGCCCAGCCTCTAAAGGGTGTGCCCTTTCTCTGGGGAAAAAAAAGGATCCATTTAAATTCCACAGGAACATACACGCAAAATGGTGCAATACAGAATGTACCTCACTATGATAACTGTACCAACACAAAAATAATGCTTACAATATTTAAGAAAAATATTTAATAGTAAGAGTAAATATAAATATGTGTTTTAGAACTAACATAATAATCACTGCAATTTGGAAATGTTCAGAATGGTAAAATTCCATAAAGATTATTTTACTCAATTTTTTGAGATTTCATTAAATCCCATCATTCAACTGAACGTTTGAGGCAATGCCATTCTAGTCAGCAGTGTATTTCTGCATAATACTGATACTATTTTTTCATCCTAATATTTCTTAAACCAAGATACAAGAGGGCTTTTCCTAATTTCATGCTATCTTCTCTATAAGACCTCAACTACTCTGCAAACATGCTAATCAAGTTGTACAGCCTGCTTTTTGTTTTTTCCTTTAATTCCAAGAGGGCTGTAGTCCTCTTTCTTCCTTCTATACCACTACTCTTATGTCACAATTCAGATCTAATTACCATAATTCATTATCATAATTGGGAATGAAAGATGATATTTTCCTTTAGTTTTCAGACATCCAATCAGCAAGTAAGCTACTGCTTCCCTTTATCCCCTTTCTTTACTTGTTTCACCTGGGTTTTTTACCCCCCATCACTTGATCCCAGAATGACTGCCACTTTTGAACTCTTTCCCCTTTGAAACCTTCCTAAATGTCTAACATCGATAATTATCAAACCTCTTAAAACACCTTGTCCACTCTGGCTCTCCCACCCCACCGTTCAACTTTTTCATTAAGGCATCTGAAAAAAAGTCTCTCTCTAACTAGGTTTTTACACACACACACACTTTCATTTTCCATAAAACTCAGAAATGGCAGTTTTATGTAGTGAATTATCTTTCCACTCAAGTGTGGCTCATTCCTTTATCTCAGTTGTGCCTTCAACACACTTCATTCTTCTAAACCACATTCCAGATCTATACAAATTTCTCTCTGTGGCTCATTCTCTACACACCAAGATCCTGCCTCCACGTTGTTCCATAAGCAGCAGCTTCTTCACACCCCACTCTTCCTCTCATATTTACCACCAAAACTGAAACTTTTGTATTACAGGTAGAGGTGTTAATACTGGTTTTGTTAAGGTTGTTCAACACATTGTATTTTAGGTCCCAGTTTTCAGTTGCTTATAATATGTTGCCAAACTTTAACCTTTCCGGATCAAGTTTTCCATGCACAGTGTCAATCTAGGCTGAAATTCTGGGGGAGAGGGGGTGGGGTGGAATTTTCTGCAGAAATGATTTGGCCATTTCCAAAAAAAATTAAGGAAAAATGTGATTTTGCCCGTGATGGTGTGGATGATGTGGTTAGGTCCTGTGAGGGTATCGCTGGTATAGATATGTGGGCAGAGTTGGCACCGAGGTTTGTTGCAGGGATTGGTTCCTGAGTTACTGTGGTGTGGTGTATAGTTGCTGGTGAGAATTTGCTTCAGGTTGACGGGTTGTCTGTGGTCCAAGACTGGCCTACCTCCCAAGGTGTATGAGAGTGAGGGATCATTGTCCAGGATGGGTTGTAGATTGCTGATGATGCATTGGAGAGGTTTTAGCTGGGGACTGTAGGTGATGGCCAGTAGTTTTGTTATTTTCTTTGTTGGGTCTGTCTTGTAGCAGGAGGCTTCTGGGTACACATCTGGCTCTGTCAATCTGTTTCCTCACTTCCTCAGGTGGGTATTGTAGTTTCAGGAATGCTTGGTGAAGATCTTGTAGGTGTTTGTGTCTGAGGGGTTGGAGCAAATGCGACTGTACCTTAGTGCTTGGCTGTAGACAATGGATCGTGTGGTGTGTCCAGGATGGAAGATGGAGACATGTAGGTAGGTATAGCAGTCAGTAGATTTTCAGTATAGGGTGGTGGTTATGTGACCATCACTTATTTGCACTGTAGCGTCTAGGAAGTGGATCTCTTGTGTAGACTGGTCCAGACTGAGATTGATGGTGGGGTTAAGCTGAGACGCTTTCACATCTTGAGAGAACCTGGCTAAGGGGTTGATTTTGTGTCAGGATTTTTTTTCCCCCTTCTTGTGAAAAACCAGGCAGATTCAGCCAAGTAATAAGCCTCTGTCAGCTAAATTCTTAGAAGATTCCAACTCCATTGGGCATTCTCTAGGTCAGGGCAGATGAACTTACCCTCAATTGCTCTTCATGCCTGTTGCAAGCCTCTGTAGCACCAGACAATAGAACTAAGATGTGATGATTACATAAAGACATCGATCATTTTTCCACTGAGCTGTGTAGCACTTCTTTGTGGACTCTTTTCTACACTTGTCAAGGATAGTCTAAACCACTACTAACATGCAGACTCTAGGTTTGATACCCACCCAAAAGACAAGCTTTCACAGGGAGAGAAGTTGGACTGGGAAATTTTACTCTGCCTCTTTCCTTTATCAGTATGTCTGGGACACATTAACTCAAGCTGATGAATGGGTGTGTTGAAAACTGGAGGAGGCTTGCAAACCAGAAATATCTGGACTATCAGAATGACCACTATGCCATCCTGTTTGATCTTTCCCAGAACCTATGAGGGCAATGGGTAGAAAGGCCTACATCATTTACCAACATATCAAAAGAGCAACTCAACATTATAGATTTTAAGTCCAGATGGGGCCACTAGATGATCTACTCAGACTTCCTGTATATCATAGACCACTAACACCACCCAGAACTTACACACTAAACCCAGCAATTGAAACTAGATAAAAGCATTACAGCCGTCATAAGTCTAAAATTATGTACCACTGCCAAAGATTAGGAGGGACTAGGTGCACCATCAGTACCTGGGGATCGTCAAGAGTTCTTGCATCAAGGCCACGGACCCTAAAGATGAGGTGCCCACCATCAGTACCAGTATTTGCCATGCATGCATGAGAGAGTGCAGGAGTGTTCTGGCAGCAGCAACAGAGAATTAGTGTCCTCTTCCAGCTGTTCTCCAGGCAGGAAGATCACAAACACCAGGCTCTAAGTGTTGGTGCTGACTGCATCAATGGTGGCAGTGCCATTTATGGATGCCCGTGCACTGGGTGCAACCAACTAGGGCTTTTATACTCTGCATTCATGGACAACTTACCCCTGTCCACCTTCTTCTTGGCAGCACTGGTGACTGGGAACAGTGCCAGGTTCTCACCCCACTGCATGGGGTTGAATTCTGCTTATGGCCTGAATGCTTCTTTGGCACTGGGTCATGCACCAATGCTGGAGCACTAGCACCACCTATGCCAAGGATGGAGCTGGTGACAAGGGCCGCTTCCATTAAGAGGAGCTTAAGCCAGCTGGCACTCTCCTTTTGGTCTGGGTCAGAAGCCCCTACAAATCAGCACTTGTGTCTGGATGAGGGACACCAAATAGACTTGAGACAGTCAACATGACTATCACCCTTGAGCATAAGTTTTCTTGTACACCAACAAACTATTAAACACTAATTTGGAACAATGACACAGATAATTGAGACGTTTGCAAACCAAGAGACCAAAGCTGTTCAAGCAATGATCATGAGTGGTAAGGAAGATAGTCCTTTAATAGACTATTTAATTTAAAATGATAAGACATAATAGGTTCAAGCCTTAATATGAATTGGCAATTTCAATAGCTTATTTAAATAACGCTTTTGAATTTTCATTTAAAAAAAAAACTCAACTTTTTATTTAAAAATATTTTGGATGTTTATCCACCCTGAATGGTGGCACTAAGAAGGTCTACAGCAGAGGTATTACATCTCCTGATGAAATAGCAGCAGCAGCCACAAGTCACAACTGAAGAGCAACAGTAGCTATAGTTTGTAGCACTGTACCAGTAGACTGGGGTACAGGATGAGACCCGGGCTGTTCCCTTCATCTGCTGCAGAGACATCAGCTAGAGGCAGTGCTGCTAGTTGCGCAGTACCAGAAACAAGCAGCACAGCTCACTGCTAAACAGGAAACCCACCCATCAGCAGCAGGAACTAGAGAAGAATCAGTAATTCCTAGAGCACATCCTGTTCATGATCAAGCAATGATTTCCTAGGCACAGGAAGGTTACGTTCATGGTCTACTTTTGAGAAACCTGGGCAAAAGAGTTAGAATGGCTGAGCTGTTAGAACTATAGTGGTCTGGTAGTAAGGAAAGGGCACTCAAAGTGGTTCCAGAAAAAGCGGGATGTACTCAGGTGGTTTGCTAAGCAAATGCCAACCTCGAAGCTGACTAAGTACAAATGCTGGAAGGCTGGCAACAGAAAGAGTGTTTCTAGTGGAGAACTTAGGGGGTCTACTCTTAACTAGTACTAGGGAAATGAGTCACCCCAAAAACAGCTGACATTGATAGTTGTAAGAAACCCCTGAAGACAAAAGGAAAAAAAAAATTCCTCAGGAAATTATGAGATCACAGCAGGCTCTATCAACAGGCTACTATAGACTGAGGCTCACGAGCCGTTTTCAGTACTAGATTATCCTGTTCATTGTGCATGAACCTGATAGAGCTGCTGGAGCTAAAAACAAAAACTGCCCACTGGTAGTAAAATAGTCTTGAAAAATACAGTAGGGTTCCCTGCCTGTGGCTGCAAGCAAGAAGCTGGTAACAGTCTTAAAGGAGCAAATGAGCCATATTTGCATAGCTAACAAGAGCTGGGAAATCATCTAGCTCCATAATCTGCACACCCATATTTCTAAAAAAATTATAATATTACACGTTAAAACTATGGTGCAAGCTAGTAAAAAATGACACTGTCAAAAGAAAAAATGAGAAGTAGCAATACTTGTGATAAAACTGAAATGCAGGCACAGAAACTTGACTAGGGAGAAAAGGCCCAATGACAAAAGCAAACTACAAGTACAGCCACAGTCGCACCCAGAACTATTTAGTTTGATGACAGAATTTTGACAATTGGCGAAGTAATCAACCTGTAAGTACAACCCTACCAAATTCATGCCCATGAAAAACACATCATACTGTGAAATCTGATCTTCCTGGTGAACTATGACTATTGTACAGAGTTGTAATATTGTCAACACTTATTGCTGTGTTGTCTTCAGAGTTGGACAGCCAGAAAGTGGCAGCTGTTGGCCTGGCACCCAGCTCTGAAATCAGTACCATTGCCAGCAGCAATACAGGAACGAGGGAGGCTTGATATAAGGGAGAGGAGGGAAAAGGTCATTACTGCTTGGGGGGGGTGAGGGTAGGTCTACCCTTATGAGTGGATGACATGGGCGACTGCATAGGGTGTCGCAGTCTGGACCATGTTATAGGGTTGCCAGATACTGCCACAAAAAAATCCCAAATATGGCAGGGGAAAGGGTGGCGGAAGGGAGATTGGTTGGGGGGGGGGGGGGAGGGAAGGTCACTACACCTTTAAATCCCCCCACTCTCCCTGCCCCCACCAGACGCAGCAGGGGAAGAGTGTCCCCACCAGCCTTCCGTCCGAGAAAAACAGAAAATACTGGATATGTTACATGTCCAGTATTTTCTGTTTTTTCAACCGGACAAGGGGCCACAAATACCAGACTGTCTGGGAGAAAACTGGACACCTGGCAACCCTAACTATGACTACTGTCACTAAGATCGTTAAAGATTAACAGATTAACTGATAAGATTTTTGGCATGCTTACTGGTTAAACAATTAACCAGATGGCCTCTTCTCCCCACTCCCACGGCAGTGGGACTGTGCTGAAGCAAAACCATGAGAACACAAGATACAATTCCCCTGATAAGGGACATGGAGGGGAAACAAACAGAAGGTGAATCTGGATAGACTCTATACTAGTAGATGACATTAACTACAAGTACAGAAGAAGCAGCAATGTTACAAGCTTGGACAGAGAATACTAAGGGGAGCTCTGCACGGAATTAAAGCAGAGCGGTGCCGGGGAGACCAGCTGCAGACGCTCTGCTGTCGGTGCCGGTAGAACGCTCGGTGCCGACATTGTTAAATCTGCCAGAGGCACCATCTCAGAGACCTGAGCGCCTTGGTCTGGTGCCGTCAAAGCCGGTGCCGTCACAAGCGGTGCCGCTGGAGCCCGCACCGCTGAAGTTAATGCCATTGCCCCCGGCACCGGCTTACTTGTCGGTTTCAGCGTTAGCGCTGCGTCGGGAGCCGGTGAAGCCGGTGCCACCAATGCCGGCGCTGAAGCAGCCCGAGCCCTCGGTATTTGCGATCCCTTGTAGCCAGGGTCAGTAGAGTGTCGGGACCCACAGGGGTCCCATTGGGGGCTGCCGAAGCCCTTGAAGCTGCCGAAGGGAGGGAGCGAGTCGGGGACAGCTTTGCCCTCTTTGAAGTCACCGGTCCGGGAGAAGCCGCTCTCCTTTTAGCCGTAGAAGTTTTTGTTGGGACCGGAGAGGGTATGGGATCAGGTTGTAGTGCCTTATCAAAGGACAACATCCGGAGCTTTAACTCCCGCTCTTTGCGGGCTCTGGATGTGAGCTTGCAACAGCGGGTGCACTTCTGAGGGACGTGAGATTTGCCCAGGCACCTTATGCAAGCGTAATGCCCGTCAGCCGCCGGCATAGCCTCCCGACAAACTGAACATTTTTTAAAACCAGGAGACCCTGGCATTGCTAAGGGCCGAATACGGTGACCGGATGTCAACCCAGGCTGTATTTATGCTCTTTGACAACTTCAGGTCCTTAGCACTTAGCCATAGCGGTGAAGTTCTGAAGAGAAAAAACCTTTTTTTTTTTTTGATAGATTAACTATAGACAAGAACACGACTAACCCTAAAGAAACTATTTACACTGAAAGAACAACTACTAGTAATGCTACTGAAAACCGTAGATATAAGAACACAGGGAGCTCCGACCATGACCTGAGGCGGTTGAGAGGAACTGGCGGTTGCCAGCCTGTGCACGGCTGATCAAAGGCGCGAACGGCACTTTGAAGGAGCGCGCATGCGCGGGCTGGCTGAGCACGGCTATGAAAATTCTCCGAGCCGCGGCACCGGGACGGGACCCGACACCTAGAGTGGAGCACCCACGGGGCCACTCGAAGAAGAACGTCTGCAGACCAAACTGTAGTCAGTATGCACCTTACTTCTGCCACTTACTAATACACCAGTCAAAGAGATGGTGAGACACATGGCTAAAAAAGGTTAAGTATACTGCAGAATAAATTACCCAAATTCAACCTTTAGAGAGATAATGCTAAATAATGTTTTTGTGTCTGCAAGTATATTGTTAGAGGTTAACAATGTAATCAAATAGATCCTCTCTGTAGTACTGTAAGGGGTAAACTACTAACCCATTTAACAGATAAACAGGTGCTTACCGGTTAATGGTGCCACTCATAGGGAGGCTTTGCTGTGGGCTCTGCAGTATAAAGCTAAATTGTCCTTTTCCAAATATCCCAGAATTCAGTAACTAAAAGGTTAACCCAGGAAGCTAGGAAATGTTGGCAGAAATCTAGGAAAACCAATGGAAAGTAACTGCATCCCAGGGAAGCCATTCTTTGTTTCAATTTGTTTTCTTAGTTGCTCAATAACATCTGGAAACCAAGTATGCTTTACCAATTATATCTTTGCTTTGATAATAAAAATCACCTTTTTTAAGACTATAATCTGATTCGTGTGTCCTGGAACGTAATAGGTGGTCTGTGTATACATGCCTAAGGTGGAAAGGTCAGCTATCAGAGATTAGCGGGGGGGGGGGGGTTTAAACTCTCTTGTGGTAAGAGAGGTTGGGTTATCCCTCTAGAAAAGGTTCCCAAGTGACTTCTCCTGGGTTCAAGAAAAAAGGGTTTTTTTTTCATTTGGGTGGTGGCAGCATACGTCCCAAGGTTATCTGTAACCTTATGGAGTTTTAAAAACTGAAGCCTGTAGAGGCAAAGTATTTTTAAGGTGTCTTGTGGGCCCTCACCTTCTGCACTATAAATGCCAGAGTAAGGAACAGCCTTGACATCTAGTTTGTACTATATTCATCTCTTTGAAAACACAGCAAATCATCTATGAATGACAGACAATAGCCTTATGCTACCAATAATAAATAGCAAGCAAGTCTCCAGGTCCACCTACTGTTCACTTAACGACTAAACTGTCAAGAGAAGCCTGAATTAAGGATGTTAAATTGTGTTTAATCAGCTATTCAATTATGCTTTGTTTGTTTTGTTTTTATCATACTTTTAATCATACTGATTTGTTTTCCCAAAAAACACTTTTATAATCACCGTTCCTTGGGATAAGGACAGTGTGTCTTTACACCCAATAGTTGTTCAGCACTAAACCATAGTGACAACACTTCATGTTGACTCCATTCACTGGAAGCCTTTTAATTACAGTCCTCCTTTCTCCTTATTCTGGAGATCCTGTTTTTGTTTCTTTTAGCTTAAGCATTTAATTGAACAGAACTTTTGAAGTTCTACAAATGCCTCAAGAACCTGATGGGACAAAAGTAAGATTATTGCTTTCTAAGGCTTTGTTTACATTATGAAGTTTAGTAGTCAACTGCCTTTTGGTGACAAAACAGTGAGAAAGTATACACCGCAATGGGACTTTTGTCAAGAAAAACGCTCCGTTTCTGCAACAAAAAACTTCCACTACTATGAGAGACCTCCTCTCCCCCCTTTATTGTCAACAAAGAGGCAGTGTAGATTTTGCTGTCTGTTTGGTCAACAGACCCGGCTTCTGCCAGTATCCCAAAATGCCTGTTCTAATGGCGCTGTTCAGTGTTTTGATCTCTGCTGCCCTGCAGGCATGTGCCCCTCTTCCTTCTAAAGCTCTGGTAAGTATCTAACAGCTGAGTGAACTGCTCTGTTTGGAGACAAGTATCAGAGGGGTAGCCGTGTTAGTCTGAATCTGCAAAAGCGACGAGGAGTCCTGTGGCACCTTATAGACTAACTGAAGTGTAGGAGCATAAGCTTTCGTGGGCAAAGACCCACTTCGTGTCAGAGGGGTAGCCGTGTTAGTCTGAATCTGCAAAAGCGACGAGGAGTCCTGTGGCACCTTATAGACTAACTGAAGTGTAGGAGCATAAGCTTTCGTGGGCAAAGACCCACTTCGTCAGATGCATGTAGGTCTACATGCATCTGACGAAGTGGGTCTTTGCCCACGAAAGCTTATGCTCCTACACTTCAGTTAGTCTATAAGGTGCCACAGGACTCCTCGTCGCTTCTGTTTGGAGAGCAGACCGAGTAAATCATTGGACTGCTCCTGCTCTGTCCTGCATTAGGTACACAGCAACAGGCAGACTGCTGCTGCAGGAGAAGGAGGGAAACAGGCTACTGTGCTGCTTTGACATTCCTCAGCATGGAGAACTCACAGAGTTACTTATGATGCCACTCCCAGCATCTGAAGAAGCTGAGAGAGAAGTGAGGGGGAAATCAAAAGATATGCAAGAATCAATGTTGCCTTCTTACAACATGACACTGTGGGATACATTGCCAATGATGGTGCCCCCAGCGTGGACATGATCTGTCAACAGAGAGACTAAGTGTGAACACCCTCTGGTGATTTTTATTTTGTTAACTTTTGGTTATCAAGGTAAGTTTCATTGACATTTATTGACATGATTTTAGTTAGCTGGATGCCTACTTATCATGCATGTGGCCAAGTTTCCCATGGTCCCATAAAGTTTATTTATACCTACCAGCTTTATATTCTGTGCTGTTGTTTAGCTCTAATTTACTCATAAATGTCTTCTAAGAGCAGTGGAAATGTTGGTAATGTTCTAGACAATACTGACCTTCCATGATTCAGCAAATTCTCCGGTTCAGCACTGGTCAGGTCCCAGGGGTGCCGGACTAGAGAGATTAAACCTGTAAGCTTTGTCCTCAGAGCTTATGCCAGCACACAAAAGCTGACAAGAAACCAAAATCTCCAGAGAGTGTTTACACTTGTTCTCTGTTAGATCATGTCCATGCTTAGGGCAGCATCACTAATAATGTGAGCAATGCATTGTGGATATGCATCCCACAGTGCCATGGTGTGGGAAGGCAGAACTGATTGCATCTTGGATTTCCCTCCAAATTCTCAGCAGCTAAGGAGGCTGTGGGAGAATGGCCTCTGAGTACAAAGCAGCACAACAGTCTGTCTCCCTTCCCCTCCATCAGCCTTCCTAGGGCAATGAAAAACAGGAGCATTCCAATGATTTGCTCTTTGTTCCCCAAATACAGCAGCATGTTCAGCTGTCAGATACTTCCTGGAGCTTTGAAAGGGGAAGAGCGCATGCCTGCAGGGCAGCAGACATCAAAAACACTCAAGCAGAGTCATCAGGGCAGGAAGACAGTTCTGTCCACAAAACAAGCAACAGTGTCTACACTGGCTCTTTGTCAACAATGAAGAGGGGAAGGGGAAGAAGTCTCTTGTAGGGATAGAAATGTTTTGTTGCAGAAACTGGGTGCTTTTCCCAACAGAAGCCACCTTGCAGAGTATATGCTTGCACTGTTTTGTCTCAAAAACTGCCGTTTGGTGACAAGACTTGACAGTGTAGACAATGCCTCCATCACAGACAACACTGCATCAATTTACATTCAGTTTGCATTTAGAAGATGATCTTCACGATCACAAAAAGCTAAAAAACTTGTATTTTTAAAGGCAAGTTTAGATTCTGGAGAATTGATGCTCAATTTCCAAATAAAAACTTATCATTCAGGCTGGTGCATAGTTTATTATTAAAATGTTAAAAAAAACCCACTGCTTTCCAATACTCAATGAAAAAGTTACTCACGTGTGCAGTAACATCTTCAAGATGTGTGTCCCCGTGGGTGATCCACTAAAGGCGTCGGGCTCGTCTTGGCACCACAGTCCAGAGAGTCTTCATAGCAGTAGCCCCCCCTCCCCGCCGGACCACGCATGCGCAAGTGCCATCTCGCACCATTCGTGCTCTTTCTGCAACGCACAGTCCAGACCACCAGTTCCTCCTAGCCTGAACCATCTGAAAAACACAAAGGCAGTAGTTCCGAAGGAGGGAGGAGGGCGGGTTGTGGAGTACCCATGGGGAGAAATCTCGAAAAACAGACGTTACTGCACAGGTGAGTAACTCTTTCTTCTTCGTCGAGTAGTGTCCCCGTGGGTACTCTACTAATGGTGAGCATGAAGAAGTGGTTCAGCAGTAGTACGGTGCTTCAGAATCAAGGTCTTTGCACTGTGGAGAGAACTGCCTGAGCCATTGTAGTGTCGGTCGCTAACATACTTGCAGGAGCATAATGTCTGGCGAAGGTCAAGATAGAGGACCAGGTAGCATCACATCATATGTCATGTAATGGTACACCCTTGAGGAAGGATGTGGAAGTAGCAATGCTTCTAGCAAAATGTGCCTTCGGTCTGTAAGATAACGATCTGTTATGCCAAGAGTAACAGCGAGTGATGCAGGCAACGATGAGAGTGGAAATACATTTTGAGGAAAGTTGCCGGCCCTTAGAACGGTCCGCTACAGATAATAAAAGACACTGCAATTTTTCGAAAAGGGCGTGTCCTCTCTAGATAAAAGGCAAGCACACTCCTTACGTCAGGCATATGTAGGCGCATCACCTCCACAGCGGAATGTGGTTTTGGGTAAAAAGTAGGTAAACTTATAGGTTCGTTTAATGGAAAGGCGAATTAACCTTTGGCAGAAAAACTGGGTGAATGCAAAGTGTCACTCTCCGCTCGATAAATAAGGTATGGGGGGAGGGGGGGGAGGAAGAGAAATCAGCGGAGAGTGCTGCCAGCTCATTCACGCGTCATGCGCAAGAGATGGCAAGCAGGAATGACACTTTCATGGTGAGCATGTGCAGGTCGCATGTCGCTAGGGGCTCAAAAGAGGAACGAATCAGCATGTCCAGGACTAGGCCTAGGTCCCAAGGCTCCAGAGATGGTCTGTGAGGAGAATATAGATTTGCGACACCCTTCAAAAATCTCTTGGTCAGTTGATGCGCAAAAGCTGAGCCGCCGTCGATGGGAGGACGGAAGGAGGAAATTGCTGCCAAGTAGACCTTAAGTGAGGACATTGCCAGATCCTCTGACTTCAGGTGAAGAATATAATCA
Organism: Pelodiscus sinensis; assembly: GCF_052426305.1. Classification (NCBI taxonomy): domain Eukaryota; kingdom Metazoa; phylum Chordata; order Testudines; family Trionychidae; genus Pelodiscus; species Pelodiscus sinensis. Next base: position 254,046,152 of record NC_143052.1, on the reverse strand, counting down.
AGAATCTGCTGGATAGGTATAGATAGAGGGATGATGTCTCATCTCACACCATGACTGGAACCGACACCATTTGCGAAGGTAGGTCTTTGGGTGGTCTGATGCCTACTATGGATAAGAATGTCTTTCACTGCCTGAGAGCAAGTCATTTTGCACCTTGGAGCCAGCTAGGAGCCATGCTGTCAGGTGCATCCGGTCGATATGAGGCTGAAGGAGCGATCGTGGAGCTGCAACAATAAATTGTGTAACGGCAGCTGCCGTTGTGACTGTGATGCCGACATCCGCATTAACTGGGTTAGCCACTTCTGTCGGGGCCAAAACGGTGCTATCATTAACACTGTTGCTCCCATCCATATTTATTTTCTCTAGTATGCGTGGAATAAGTGGGATCGGAGGAAAGCGTACAATAAGCGGTGAGTTCCCCCAATCGATGAGGCGTCCCCCTGAAGTTGTGCCCATGCCTGCTGTCGAGCAGTAGAGGTGGCACTTTCTGTTGTCCTGAGTGGCAAAAAGGTCTATGGCGGGATATCCCCAGTGCTCGAAGAGGCTGCGGACTACTCTGTCTAGCAATTCCCACTTGTGCTGTAGGGAGAATGGCCTGCTGAGAGCATCGGCAATAGTATTGTTCTTGCCAAGGAGGTACACAGCAGTGAGTGAGATTTTATGCCAGATAGCCCAATTCCATAAATGGATGGATTTGGCACAGAGGGATCGGGATCTGGTACTGCCCTGCCGAATGATGTAGTATACAGTGCAAATGTTGTTGGTGAAGATCTGTACTGTGATTCCTCGTATTGTGTGCAGGAAATGTTTGCAGGCGTTGAATACTGCCTGTAACTCTAAACAGTTTATGTGCAGGAGGGACTACTGATGTGTCCATAGTCCCTGAGCCCGGTAATGATGCATATGGGCTCCCCAACCGATTAAAGATGCGTCCGTGGTGATTTGTACTGCTGGTTTCTGGCCGTGAAACGGGACACCTGCTACGGTATTCTTTGGGTTGAGCCATCATGGTAACAAGTCTCTCATGTGTTTGGGGGACAACCACAGACTTGTGTGTACTCTGGGTGCCCAGTGTATATATCGTGAGCACCCAATACTGAAGGCACTTCAAATGGAGTCTAGCATGGGGAACCACGTAAGCGGCGGCTGCCATGTGCCCCAGCAGTTTCAGGCAGGTGAGTATGGGTGTTTTGGGGGCAGTTAGTATAGTATTCCCTGGGTCTTGGATGGTAAGCGACCTGTCGAGAGGTAAGTACGTGGTCATGGTTGTGGTGTCTAGCCTCGCCCTAATAAACTCAAGAGACTGAGAAGGAGCTAGGGAAGACTTCAGGAGGTTGATAAGTCCTAGGGGCTTCGAATGTTGCTCTGGTTGTGTTGACCACCGCCACAGCTTCTTCCGCAGTCGGGGCCTTCAGTAGTCGTCCAAATAGGGGAAGACAGTGATGCCGCTACGTCCAAGGTAGACAGATACGATGACTAGGGTTTTGGAGAACACACTCAGTGCTGCCGAGAGGCCGAATGGTAGCACCGTGTACTGATAGCGTTCATCGCCCAGTATGAAACGGAGGAATCTCCTGTGGGCCGGATGAACCATTACATGGAAATACGCATTCTGGAGATCGAGGGACATGAACCAACCCCCTTTGTTTAAGGCTGGAATAATAGAGGCTAATGTGACCATCTTGAAATTTTGTTTTCAAAGGTGGCAGTTGAGCTTGCAGAGGTCCAGGATGTGTCTCCATCCTCCAGACTTCTTCTGAGTGAGGAAGTACCGGGAATAGAAGCCTTTTCCTCCGAATTGATACAGGACCTTCTCCACAGCCCCAATGGTAAGAAGGCGTGAGACCTCTTGTTGTAGAAGCAGTTTATGAGAGGGGTCCCTGAAGAGGAATGGGGAAGGAGAGATGGGGGGCCATGTAGAAAATGGAATGGTGAAGCTGGATGGGACGATCTCCCTGACTCAATGGTCTGTGGTTATAGCAAACCAGCAGAGATGGTATGGTCTCAACTGATGAAATAATTTGGTCATGTTGTGTGGAGCCTCTGTAAGGTGGATAGTACACAGTCCCTCGATCGACACGTCGAACCTGCTGCTGAGTGTGTGGTTAACTGGACGTCTTACTTGGTTGTTGGCGGCATCACTGAGGTCGTTGTCTCTGCCTGGGCTGATCATATGGCCTGAAGCAGGGCGCAGCATAGGAGAATGGTCTTTGTTTCTTATAGGAGCCAAATCTCTTGCACCTGAATGGTGGAGTATACATTCCGTGTGTCCTCAGAGTAGTGCTAGAATCTTTGCTGGAATGAAAGACCTGATGAGTGTTCTGAGCATACAGCAACTGATGATCAAATGGTAAGTCCTCGACCTTTAATTGGAGGTCTTTCGGAAAGGATGCCAGGTGGAGCCAGGAAGCATGGCACGTGACCACTGATGTTTCTGTAGTCCGAGACGCCGTGTCAGCAATATTGAGGGCTATCTGCAGCACTGTACAGGGAGCTGTGTGGCCTTCCTGCACCACAGCTTTCAAGATTTGCCTCTTAGACTCAGACAAGAATTCTATGAGGGTGAGAAGCTTGGAGTAGCTGTCGAAATTATGATTGGGAAGTTGAGCCGCATAATAAGGGTTGCTGTGGCAGAAGAATAGACTTTTCTGCCCAACAAGTCCAGCCATTTCACATCCTTATTAGGCGCTGCCGCTCCTGCCCTGCACCATCTTCAATCTTTGTTGTGCGGCATCCATAACGATGGACTTGGACCGGGGATGTGTGAATAAGAATTCTGTGTCTTCAGCAGCAACAAAATACTTCTTACCTGCACGATTATTGGTAGGTGGCACAGAAGCTGGAGTTTTCCATAGATCACTGGCAATTTCCAGGATAGCTTCTTCAAAGAGGAGAGCCAATTTAGAGTTCTGGGACAGCTGTAAAATTTTCAGGATATAGTGTTGTTTTTGTGATATGTCTTTTGTGTGTAGTTCTTGAGACTGGGCTACCTTTTTAAATAGCTCCTAGAACTGTTTATAATCATCTGCAGGGGAAGAGTAACCCTGAAAAACTGCATCGTCTGGTGAGGAGGATGATTGATCTGTGGGGGAGTCCATGTGCTGTTGCTCCCGGGGGGGAGGTAAACTGTCATCCCCCTTATGGTGGCTGAGGTAGAGGGTGCAGCACCCATTGGTGTCGGCAGAGCTTGCTCAGGAGGTGGAATGCTTAGGGCCGAATGGTGTGGAGATCGGGATTGAGCTGGTCTATGTGACCTGGATACTGAGTGCACTCTACTACACGAGCGTAGACAATCACGGTAGTAATAAGTGTAACAGCAGCTACGATGGTGATAATCATGAGACGAGTGCCTCGAAGAATAGGAGCTTGCGCTCCTGTAGTAGCGAGAGTACCGTGAGGGAATTGGAGACACCTGTGACCTTGACTGCACTGCGTAGTGCAAGAGTGAGCGAGAGCAATAGGACCGGAAATGACGAGGAGGGGGTGCGGGATCAACATGGGAATGTCAAATGTCGCCGTGGAGGTGAGATGTAGTGCGCGTGGCCATAACTTCCCGAGCGATGGGGAGGCGGAGAAGGCAGCTCTGGAGAAAAAAACAGCCATCTCAGTGCTGGGCGTTGGTGTGCGCACATGCCTAGCTTTCCGTTGTGCCTTAGTTGGTATTGTGGAGGTATGCAAGGGAGGCAGAGCCATGACTATAGGGCTACTCGGTGCAGAGTTGAAGGCCTCAGTTCTGACCCCTCTCAGTATCGAGGTGGCATTAGTGGTGCCGGTGATGGTAGTAAAGCCGGACCCAGCGCAGACGACGTCGGTGCTGGCAGAGGCGGTGCCATCTGCTTTGGTGCCGGGGCCATTGTGGTTCACTTGGTGCTGTTGCTGGTGCCAATTCAGGTCGCAGTGCAGTGCGTGCTGCCAGCACCAGCATAGATGTAATCGTGGGAGTAGGCGCAGAGGTACTGTGGCCTTTGGATGCCTTCACCGACACATGCTTGGGCAGCAACCCAGACGTGCTCGGTGCGTCTCCCGCACTAACACTCCTGGCAGGAGCGGAGCTTTTCTTGTAATGGGACTTATGCACCACAGTAGCTTCGTCCATTGAATGGTCCGCAGATGGCGGTTGTAATGCCTTGTTAAACAGCAGCATTTTTAGCCACATTTCTCTGTTCCGTCTTGCATAGGTAGTTAATTTCAAACAAGGTGTACTCTTTTGGGGGATGTAGCCTTCCCCCAAGCACTTTATACAATGGGAATGGCCATTGGACACTGGCATGGTGTCCCGGCTTGAGGCACACTTTTTAAACCCGGAGGAGCCGGGCATGAGGTCAACAGAAGTCTGTCCAGTACAGACTCTATGAACTCAATTGAGAGACTGAACAACTATGTACATAAAAATTTTTTTTTTTTTAAACTGGAACAAAGTGAACTAACTAAGCTAATGGGAGGGGGGCAAACTGGGATGAAAAATAAACTTTCTACTCTAACTTTTCTATATTTCTCCTCAGGATGGAGGAAAGAGCTCGTCCCAACTCCGTCTGCAGCTATGGATGGTTAGGAGGAACTGGTGGGCCGGACCGCGTGTTGCAGAAAGGGTGCTAACAGCACAAGATGGCATCTGCGCATGCACGGTCTGGTGGGAGAGCTACTGCTATGAAGACTCTCCAGACTGCGGTGCCATGAAGAGCCCAACACCTTTAGTGGAGCACCCACAGGGACACTACTTGAATAAAGTGATATTGGTAATACTCTGTTTATGAAATCTCTCATGACCCAATGTAGCCAAATAATTGGCCTATAAAACTGTCCTTTAAATTTGTTTAAAAGTTTAAAAAATAATAGTGAAAGAGTGGCTCTAAGCAATGCAGCATTTCCACAAACACAGCTTTTGAGGTAATGGATTTATTTGTATGTAAATGAAAATGGTTATTTTTTCATCATGTCATATTTAAAAGAGACTTTCCCAAGTACTGTTATCCTGAAAGGAAGAGAAATATTTCAGTGATTAACATTTCAGTGGAGATCAACAGATGTGTTCCTTCCTATCCTGTTATTCAAATTTCTCATTTAAATACTCACATGCTTCCTACAAATTTAAGAGACTGCCAAGGGAAAGAGAGCTAGGACATGGCCAGCGAACATACTTTTGTTATATTTTCCATTAGCTCACCATCCAAACAAAATGCTGACTCAAAGGAGACAGGTTCTCTCTCTGCTGCAAGTCAACCAGTGAAGAATCTAAGGAACTTCATAATCTCAAAATCATTACAGATTTGAGAGTAGTAAAGAGGCCAGAAATTGACCTTTTGTTTTGTTTAACTTGCAAACACACTTAAGCCACACAGGCCATTTCTATATGTACAGAGCTGCACTGCTGCATGTCGTGAATGCACTATGGTGATGGGAAAGAGCATAAAAAAAACAATTCTGCGAACGGTAGAAACTAGGTCAGTAAGAGAAGTGCTCTCGTCAGCAGCACCATACACATGTGTTTATACCTGCATAAATTATGTCACTCAGGGCTATGAATAAACCATCCTACCAAGACACAAATTATGTCCGCATAAACTGTAGTGTAGACATCACCACAGTCAAAAGTTCATGAGCCACAGGGATATGAAAAAGAGGGGGAAAAGGTCAGTCCAGAACACAGAATTACAGCTACTAGAGGCAGAGGACTCACTTCTGGTCCTTATAAAGCAGGATAAACTGTTTAATTATTCATTCATTTGGGGGGCAACGTTAAGGTTTTTTGGGTGCTCTAACTATACCTACAGTGTTTAGATTTCTTTTAAAGTTTAACCTTGATGATGTCTGATCTTTAGGATTGTGTATTATATAGATTATTATTAATCCTGAAAGTGATAACTGGAAATTTGTAGGTTCTTGTCCTAGGATCAGGCCCAGTATTTGAATTATTCTATAGCTGGGAATCTTGATGCACACAGCTGGACTCACCTTATAGTACTTCTTGTACATTTACAAACAGGGCTCGCCGAACCATGGCGAGCCCCGCTCGCCAGCTGCGCTGTCTGCCCAAACCCAGCTCTTCCGGGTTGCAATGTACTCGCCACAGGCGAGTAGATTACATTATTTGTCGAGCCCTGTTTACAAATATAGTTTACTAAAACATTTAGCAGAGTCACAAACACCACAACTTAACAAGACAGATATATGGAAATATACATCTATATTTCCATATATTCAAAACATTCCCTCTAGAACTTAAGTGTTATCCATCATCACCACCAGCAGCAGCCACCGCCACCATTCTGGTACCTCCAAAGGACATCTCCTCCCTCTCCTACTGCCCCTATACTAAGATGCTCCTTTTATAGTATGGTATACTGATATTGTTTGATGCATTTTTAGTAGGGAATATTTCCCTTTTTTCTTCTTTCCTCATCTTACAAATGTCAAAATGTCTTTTTCCTATAGGTCAGTATACCATTGATCTCAACATATTACGTACATCAATTAATTATCATGGCCCCTTTTGTAGTTATATTTGTTGTTTCTGTCCTACATAGCTGCCTCGGTCTTGTCTTAACCAGTTACTTTGGGTTTTCTACATTTGGTAAACACTCACAGGGCTGAGGAAAAGAAACAGTAGCACCACAAACTGATCATGCTTGTTCACTACTTTAAACCTGATGTAACACCTGTGACATGGAAGAATTGAAATGTGGAAATATGCATGCTTCATGTCAAGGGCAGAAAACAAGTCTCGCATATCCAGGCAAGGGATTATGATTGCTAGCATGACCATCCTGAACTTCAGTTTCCACATATAGAAGCTGAGGTTCCTTAGATCTAGGATTGACCTTAGACTGCGTTTTGCCTTTGGTATGAGGAAGTAATGGGAATAAGAACTTAGGCCCTGGACTTCCAGAGGGACCTCTTGTATTGCCTAGTTCAAGGAGCCATCCGACAGGAAAGGAGGACAGTGAGGATGCAAACTGCGGGAATATCCCACCCCAACCATGTGGAGGATTCAACAGTCTGACAATGCTGGCCCACACACAGTAGAAGTGGGATAGTCTACCTGAAAACAAATGGAATGGATCCAGTAGGTCTGGTGCTCTGCCCTTGGGCATACGTTCAAAAGGCCTGGTTAGGGCCTAGGAGGAGGCTTGGAGAAGTTGTACCCCTGATTATTTTGTTGGGACAGGGTTCTCCTCCTGTTACTGTTCCTATTGCACATGCACCCCTGCTCAGGGCGCTGCCTGAGTGCAAACCTCTGAGAGTTTTGCGCTCTTGCCCTGCTCCTGCTGCGAAGCACATCCCTGGCCAGGAGTGCTGGTTTTGTCTTAATCCCCAGTAGGCAGCACCTTAGGGGGTACTGACTGCGGCTGAACCTCTGCCATGGCAGAGAAAAGGCTACACCTCTGCAGCTCTCGTGCCTTCTTGGAGCGCAGGGCTAGCCTTTGGCAGTGCAGGCAGTAGCTGACAGAGTGGTCTCACCTGAAAAAGCAGAGGCACAGGTCGTGGCTGTCCACAGAAGAAATACATGTCGCGCAACCGGTATACCTCTTAAAGCCAGGAGGTGCTGGCATGACAGAACAGCTAGCCTGTCTAAAGCGCTGCGGCCACAGCCACATGTTTTAATGCCTGCCTCTCCCCCTACTGTGTTTCATTGAGGGAGAGACAAGATAGAGAAACAAAATAACAGATAAGGCAACAAAGTAACCAACTGACAGATAATTAGGCTGAAGAGGAGAGACTGATTAGATGTGACCAATGAGGGTGGCAGTTGAGAAGGAACTGAAGGTAACACTGTCGGCACATGCTTAACTGTTATTCCAAGCGATTGTGCAATAGCGTAGCATGTGCCAGCAGCAGGGGGACTGTTGATCAAATTTTCCGGGCCATGTGCACAGCGGGACTGAAGCACCTAAGTGGAGCACCCATGGGGACAGACGTAAAGTGTCTCTTTATTCTTCCTCACCTCCATTTATTTTCCTTTTCCCCCCTCCCTCCCGTCCCTTATTTATTCTTGGATCTGGATTTCCAACACTCCTGTCATTTGAAGAAGTGTATTGGTATCATGAGCTTTCATGTTTTGTTAGTCTAGTAGCACCTTAAAGACTATGTTGTTTCTTAAGTTTCTGCTTATTAAGAGAAAATGATGTGGAAGGAGATGTGGACATGTCTGAAGAATAGTCTTAATCATGATACCATAAGTCAGTGGTCACTAACCAGTAGATCTTGGAGCCTCTCATCCAAGTAGATCTTGGATGCTCCTGACAGGCTATCAAGAGCCAGCACTTCAGCTACCCTTCCCCATGGGGAGCTTCCTGCCCTTTTCCTTAGATCAGTCCCCTCAGGAGCCTCTGCTTTCTGTGCAGAGCAGGAGAGGGAGAGAAAGGGTGCTGATGTCAAGGTGCCCCGTCCCACTCTGTATTCTTTCTCCAAAGAGCAGAAAGGGGGCACAACAGAACTTGGGATGAAGGGAGTTTGCTGGCTGCTTTAGGGAGTGGTGCAGGGCAGGGCAGGGGTGATCCTGCCTTTGCTCCAGCACCCAGGAGCCACCTGAGGTAAGCAATGCCCAGCTGGAGTCCACATCCCAAAACCCTACCCCAGTCATGAACCCCCCTCTTACACACCAAGCCCCTGCCCTAGTCTCAAGCATCCCTGTGTCCAAATGCCCTCCTGCATCTAGAACCTCCTCAAGCACCCCAACTGCCTTCCCCAAGCACAGAGCCCCTCTTGCACTCCAAATCCCTTAATCCAAGATCAGAGCCTGCACCCCAACCTTCTGCCCCAGCCTGGTGAAAGTGAATGAGGATGGGCAAGAGACGGAAGATGGAATGAGCAGGGGCAAGGCCTCAGAGAAGGGGCGGGAGGGAGGTGGGGGAAGGGTATTTATATTTGAAGTAGACCTTAAGTGGATTGCACTTAAATTCAAGAAGTGATCTTGTGCTCAAAAAAGTTGGAGACCACTGCCATAATCTATTCCTTATTTTACTTCAATAGAACTCAACTTTCCCAAGGGAACCTTTTCTTCTTCTTCTTCTTCTTCTTCTTAACAAAACAAGAACACACCACACACACACACACAGCAAATTCAGTGGTTCTTACTCCAAAGTTAAGTGCACTAAGACTTAGTTTTTTTGATAATTTGGAATTGAATCTACACCCTTGCTGAAAAAGTGTTAACAATTTATTGAGAAGAATGGCTATTCAAAATCTTTTTACTTTCTTGTTTCAGGATCCCATTTAAGCGAAAAAGAGATTTTGGCTGTTTATCCTCAACAACTTCAGTCATCAGTTGGTACTTTTAGCAGCAGTGCTGTAACTAAACCTATTTCAGATTAGGGATGTTAAATTTAGATTAATCAGCAATTTGCATTGACTATTCGAATGGTGCCTCCACGTTTCAAAGATAAAAGCACTGGAAACTCTCAAGGAGCCACCCGTCCCCTCTTTATCAGAGGCAGCAGCACGGGGAGGGTGAAGGGGTGTGTCAGGTAGGAGCCAGTATGTACAGGGAACTGGCTTTTAAGCCAGCTCTCTGTGCATGTCAACTCCCACGGAGCCGCCTGGCCCCACCTTGCTACCTCTCAGTCAGCAGTACAGGAGGGGCATGCAGGAGCACATGCTTGGGAGGAGACCATTTAAAAGCTGGCTCCCGTGGAACCATCTACCCCTCTGCACTGCTGCTTCTGATAGAAAGGCAACAGCGTAGGGTGTTGGGAGGCAGGCAAGAGTTGGTACACGCGGTAACTCAGCTTTCAAGCCAGCTCCCTGCACATACCAGCTCCTGCAGAAATGCCTCTCCCCCTCCCCCCTCCCCCCCCCCAGGTTGCTGCCTCTGTATCATAGGCAGAGGCAGGAGGTGGGAACGAGGCAGAAGCCAGTGTCCACCTGCTCCTCCATGGGTAAATGTGTAACCACTAAAAATTTCAGCAATTAAATATAACCATTTGTTAACATCCCTAGCCAAGATGAGAGGATACTTACAAGCATCAACATGCATCCTTCCCTTTCTAATATATGGCTGCATTGCCCATTTAATGCAGCTTTTGGCCGAAGAGGCAAGTACACTTTCTCCAGAAATAAAAGAAAAAGATGTCGAAGTCAAAAAAACTTATGTAATAACCATTTTATTTCAGTTTCACTCAAGAGAACTGGAAGATCTAAACTAATTCTCCCTCAAAATGTTTGATAGAATTCTGTGGCTGATCATTCTAACAATCATATATATAGTAGCCCAATCTCTGAGTGTCTGTAACACCGAAACACTGGTTGTTCCCTCTGGGTGGCGCTGTTGCTGAAATGCTGGCTGTTCCCTCTGGGCAGCCTGTGCTGCATGGGGAGTGTGGGGCCCAAACAGCCGCTTGCACTGCTTGCTCCCCTGCGGTGGCCTGGCTGAGCGGCACAGAAGTCAGCCGAGCACCACAGTGGGAGGCAAAGGGGGGGCGGGGCGGTGACGTGCGCTGTGACAGTGGCTCCAGGCCCTGCCCCCTGGCTGTGAATGTCACCGCCCCTCCCCCTTTCACCTCCTGCCGTGGTGCTCGGCTCACTTCTGCGCTGCTCAGCCAGGCCGCCGCATGGGAGCAAGTGGCGCAAGCGACCATTTGGGCTCTGTGCACCTCATGCAGCACAGGGAGTGCGGAGCCCAGTCATCTGGGTTCCACGGTCCCCCGAGTGAGAGGCAGGAGGGGGAGAAGAGAAGAGAAAGAGATAGACAAGGGAGAGGCAGGAGGTGTAGGAGAGCTCTGAGACAGAGACACACACACACACACACACACACACACACACACACACACACACACACACACACACACACACACCCACCCACCCCCCAGAGGCTCAGGAGAGAAGACTGACATGGAGGAAAGACCTGAAAATCCCATCTTATGACGGGCTAATTGGCTAGTTTATTAAGAACTCTCATAAAACTTTGTGAAGAAAACCATGATAAGATAGTATCTCATCTACAGTATCTCACATTGAATTAAAGAGAAATTTAGAGAATATGCTCATTATACCGAAGCCTATTATCTATAACCTTAAACGTCAGAGAAATTGCTGCTGCATTGCTGATGCTGTCAAAATCTGGAAGGCATTTCAAAAGACACTGAAAAAAGAAATACCTCATCAGAAAGTTAAACTGAAGGCAATAAATAAACGAATGGCTCAAACACTAACTCCACCTAATTTTCTTGCAACTGTTCTTGACCCCAGACAAAGGAAAGCCCAGCTTCTGAAGATGCTACTACCTTGGCCTCGGGGATCTCAAAAATCACTCTTCAGTTATGCCAGTCATAATAAAATTAAGAGCTGATTAAAGTGAAACAAGATACAAGATGCTGTGAACAAAGTAACTCCCCTAAATTGGTCAAAGTCATTACCCTGGCACCCTGAAATAGTGTTCCTTCACTTGCTAAGCCAAATTTTCACAGCAGTAATTTCCTTTGCAGTCAGAGAGAATATTTTCATCATTTGGTATTACTCACTCAAAGCTAATTAATCGACTTGGAGTTGAAAAAGCAGGAAAACTCTTATTTTTGCTTCAGTCTAGGAATCAAAATGACAGGGGAAGTGGTGAAGATGAGAGCTAGTTGTAGAAGTTTTAAGGACATTATATATTTAACTAACAAGTCATCACAACACTAGAGTTAATAAAAACTAAAAACAATTAAAAAGTTTAAGGATAGATATCAGCCAGTTACTTGGGACTGCTGCAATTGCAAATGTGAAACATTTAAGGTTTAGTTTCACAAAATAAAAGTGCTATTGTATCTGTGTATTTGATTTAGTTCTTACCATTTCTAATATACTGCTGCTGCAGCTTGACACAGGTAATTAGTATTAAGTGCTATTTCCTAAATTAATAAAAATCAAATTATCTAAAAAGTAACACAAAGTATTCCATCTTACAGATCAAATTTACACCATTTTTTGAAGAAATAAGTGTAGCAGTATCACTGGGGAAAATATTTACATCAGTTTTTTGTTGATTGGCTTTTAAGCAGGTTCCCCGCAAGCACCACCACCTTGTCCCCCCCCCCCCCCCTCCCCACTGCTGCCTCTGATACTAGGGTTGCCAGATACTTTTGCAAAAAACACCGAACGTGGTGGGAAAATGGTTGGGGGGGGAGGGGGGGGAAGGGACCGAAGTTGTTGAGCATAACAAAAAAACTACATGCACAAAAAAAATGCATCTTTAAATCTCCCCCTACTCTCTGCTCCCCCCCGTCCCTGGACAGACATGGCAGGAGAAGATAATCCCAAGCAGCATTCCGTTCGAGAAAAACAAAAAATACCAGGCAATTACCAGACTGCCTGGGCCAAATACCAGATACCTGGCAACTCTATCAGATACAGAGGCAGCAGTGCAAGGCGGGGGGATGGAGGGAGTAGGTTGAAGCCAGTACTTGTAAGGAGCCAGCTTTTAAGCCAGCTCCCCACACATACTGGCTCCTACAGAGCCGCCCACGCCTCACCATGTACTAATACAGAGGCAGCAGCAGGGAGGGGAGGGGAGGGAAGACAGCTCTTCAGGAGCCTCCCTTCCCTGCATGTAAACATGTAATTGCTGGGGGGAAAAAACAGCAGTTACAGGTTTACAACACACACACACACACACACACACACACACACACACACACACACTAACATCCTTAGTTGAAACCCTAAATTACTCAGTTCTTTTATATATAAATTCTCTCTGACATCTCATAGCTGGAGCACTGAAGCTAGGCAAATCTTCACATCCTGACCATGCTCCCTGGCTGTGGCACTGGGTGGACATTGTGGGACAAGTCCACAACCCTGCTCCTCAGCCAGAGCACTAGGTACAGGGTCAGCACAGTTGGAATGCACACACTTTAGTCCACCCTTATTTTCCTAGAGCCCCTAAGCCAGAGGGTCTACTGTTCGTCCGCCAAGGGGCTGTAGGGAGGGAGAAGAGGCCCTGTGGCTTCTAGCTTTGCCCTCCTGTCAATGCCTGCCCACCTTAAATTGGGGCCCACCCAAGTGTCCCAATCTGTCTATGCCACTGATGCAACAGCTCTTGAGCATGTTTTTCACACGTGGGCATTCCAAAGCCACCATGGAATTGAAGCTATTAACATCCTACCATTTTTCAATTAGAGAGCCACAATGAAGAAAGAAAAATATTTTTCTTATCCTTTTAAGTCCACACTGAACTCTAACATATTGAGTATAATTTGGGAATACCACTTCCATTCCATAAAAAATCATCAACTCTCTATTGTTTTTTTATACACACACACACACACACACACAAGTCTTTCCTCAGATATTCTGCTAATTATACTTTCACTTCAATGTATTATGTATCAGTTACCTGTACACCAACCTAAAGAGTTTTTTTTCTAATACAGATTAAGAAGTTGCTTGATTCAACAGCAACTTTAACAATAAATATATTTAGCTGCTGGAACTAAGGGTTCTGCCATACCACCAGCTTTGATTCAATCATCACCCCCACTACACAAATTCTTCCAGCATGCCTGAACGAAATAGTTAATTGGTCTTTGCAAAAGATGCAAATATCCTCATCAAAAACTATTCCCATTTACAAATGACTGCAAATAGTAATTGGAGTTTTCTGTGTACGAGTACTTACAACAATAAATATAGTATAGTGTTTGCAAGCATTCCACGGAGTAAGGATACATAATGGATTAACTGGCCATTCTGAATCTGAGAAATATAATTACATTTTCCTATTATGTGTTAGCCTTTCCTCTTCAACAAATTAATTTAATTTTAAAAAATTCTACAACTTGACCACTGAACTCATGAAAGAACAAAAATATTGCCTAGTTTTAAAAAAAACACCTTATTTACATCTGTTTTAAGAGTTAGGAAGGAAACCATAGCAATTGTATTAAAATTTACAAAAACATATCATCCTGTGTAAATAAAAGCATACAATAGTTCAAAAATGTTTAGCTGCACCTTTGCTTTTATTTTACAATGCCTCCTTTTGTTTTCACAGAACGGAAGCACAGAGCAGTTTAAACTAAATTATACCATTACATAAGGATGCAGCTGCCAAACAGGAATCTGTTTAATCAAGATTGACTGTGATTTTTATACACATAAGATGTAATCAGAATTTTAAGGTCACACAGTTCTAGCAGGCATAGTGAATTTGAAAACCATTTGAACAGTAAAAACTTGTGATTTTTTAAAAACTCTTACTGAGGATCAACCTGTTGCATTTGGTGCAGCAATGATAGATTTAGGGGGTTCAGCAAAGACCTGCTAAATCAACTGCAGAGCTCTATCCAATTGACTCTGGTTCTTTACCAGAACAAGAGGTACAAGGAAGAGTGTCTCCTGTTGACAAGCATAGTGCAGACACCGCAGTAGGTCAACCTAAGCGATGTCTATTCTTGTTGCCCCCCCCCCCCCGCAAAAAAAAAAAAGCAGTCATGTAGCACTTTAAAGACCAACAAGACGGTTTATTAGGTGATGAGCTTTTGTGGGGCAGATCCACTTCCTTCAAATCATATTCTGAAAGTGAATTGGCATGACCCTTATATAACAGAGGGATACAATGAAAAAACTAAACGAATTACACACTAACGAATCAGCTACATAGAACAGAAGGTGGTAATTCGTTTACTTTTTTCATTGTATCCCTCTGTTATATAAGGGTCATGCCAATTCACTTTCAGAAGACGATCCGAAGAAGCAGGTCTACCCCACGCCAGCTCATCACCTAATAAACCATCTTGTTAGTCTTTAAAGTGCTACATGACTGCTTTTTTGTTTCACCAAGATCAGACTAACACGGCTATCTCTGTAACTATTCTAGTTACGTTGTTCACGTAGCTGGAGAAGATTAACTTAACTTGACTTATCCTGGTAGTGTAGACAAGACCACAGTCTCTATTTTTACAATCACACCAAAATAAGCACCAGTGGTTGCAAGGCTCCCCATAGACTGCTGCCTAGTTCAGTAAGGAGCATTTAATGCATTTAGTGCCTTGAGAGCACTTTCCACCCCACTTACTTGGACTAAATACTCTTGCTCCCCTGCTAAATCCTGCCATAAGTGGACTGGACTAGATGACCTCTCAGGGTTCATTCTAAACCTATTAGTCTATTAATTATCCTACAATAACTGGGGTTCTTTGAGATCATGTCAAGTTCATATGCAAGTAAGACTGGAGTTTCTTTGTAAGCTCCTCTTCGGAGAGCCACATGCATACTTTGTGCCTTCTCATGCTCCCATGAGGGCCACCCCGCTCCCCCACTCTTGATGCCATTACCCTCCCTCAGTTCCCCTGCAATTCAAAAGCCCACAATTACATCAGGGTAACATTTGTAGCAAGATGATGATCTGAAACATAAGCCCATGTATCACAGGCTAAGTATGAAGCCTGAGGCCCAGGCAGCAATGGTCAAGACTCTGCTAATATAAAACAGATTTAAGATGTGAGCAAGAGGCAGGCCCTACTCACAGAAGTTGGCAAGAACAGGGCTGATATTACACAAACACTCCTACCTAAAAGATACTAGGCACAGGCCATTAAACCATTCCAGAAGGGTTGTAACAGAACACCTCATTAAGTAACATCTCAGTACCAACCTCCTCCCCACAAACATCAAGCACAGCAACCCCGGTTCTAGGCACCAATAAGAGGGAAGTTGTAGGCAGCCAATCAGAACCAGAATAGGCTCTATAAGAAGGGCTGCTGGGCAGAAGGAGTTTAGTGTCTCTCCTGTTCTGGAGAAAGAAGGACTAACTTCCTAAAGATGTCTGGAACCAGAGACAGAGCTAGGGTTGCCAGATACTTTAGAAAAAAAAATACCGAACATGGCAGGGGAAAAATTGGTTGAGGAAAAAAAAGGGGAGGGGGGGCAAAGTTGTTCAGGAAACAAACAAAAAAAGGCACAAAAGAAAGAGGCACTGCGCCTTGAAATCCCCACGCTCCCCTCGCCAGACACGAGGGGGAGAATGTCCCAAACAGCCTTGCATCCAAGAAAAAAAGAAAATACAGGACTTTTTACACGTTCAGTATTTTCGGGGGAGCGGGGGGGTTAACCAGACAGAGGCTGCAAATACCAGACTGTCCGGGCCAATACCAGACACCTGGCAACCCTAGACAGAGCAGTGCTCAGAGAAGCACGAGAGCCACTGCAATTCCAGCCTGACTAACTTCCAAGCTCAGGCCTTGATAAAGGAGACCTAGGGGGATATTAGGGCTGCATATGGACATCCCAGAGAAAATAGATAGCAGGTCCACCACTATAGCTGGTAATGAACATTGCCAATTCACACTGCAGATTGCCATTGTAGGAATGGGTTTGATTAAGGACTGGAATGGGTCTCTGAGGCAACTGGTAGGGTTAGGCCTAATTGGTTCTCTGAAGAAGAAGAACCCAGGAGCAGGCACCACCTGAAGGCAGTTCCCAAGACCTGTGTCCTGCGATAGAGGACAGACCAGGTAAGTAATGGCAAGTGATACACCACCAAAAAAGGCTGCTCCTGGATGACAGAGCTAATTCCCAGGACAGCCAGCAGGAGGCACTGTGGCACTGAATGTGAAACCTGTTACAGGGCCCTTAAGGAATTTTGATACTAATGGATGTGAGAACTGAGTGTAACTATTCCAGGGCATGGCATGACATGACAAGTGCTGCTAGGCAGACTTCAGAGCAAAGACCAGTTCAGAATGTAAAAATCAATACATTTTCAGTATGAGTGCCTTTACTGGATCTAGTTTTGTCCTGTCACCATGTAAAAAAAAAAAAAATTTTTTTTCATTTGAAGGGAAAAATGTTCCTAGTGGAAGATTTAGATAGCAGTTTTCTCATCAGATAGGGCATAATCTACTGACTGCACTCTACTAGCCAACAGCTATACATTCAGGCATAACATCTGATTTTGACTCTAGAATACTATGGCATGACTGAGCTGACTGGGAGGGATAAGGGAGACTGTATGGACCTCACTAGTAGGCCTGGGAGCCAGAACTCCCATGGCTACTAAGAATGAATGAGGAGAGCCACACTTCCATCTGTTTGACCTTGCATACTATTCTGGGGATCAGAGACATCTAATTCAAAGGAAAGAAGCATCTGGCAATGAGTTCAAACGCACACCTCCTGTTAAGCGGAATATATATTTGGCCTTGCTGGTGATAAACACATCTTTGATGGGTTTCCCAAAGTTGCCACCTAGAACTAAGATACTCCTGATCCCCAGACCCACCAATCTGGGCTCCCTCTCATGTTGTACTGCTGTGAAAAGCTGCAAAGCCTTCCAACCTGCATTTTCATCAGTATTCATACAGATAGGGACACAAACAGCTGCAGTTTCATGCAGGTCTCCTCACCTCAAAAAACATATTTTGGCATTAGAAAAGGTTCAGAAAAGAGCAACTAAAATGATTAGGGGTTTGGAACAGGTCCCATATGAGGAGAAGCTAAAGAGACTGGGACTCTTCAGTTTAGAAAAGAGGAGACTGAGGGGGGAATATGATAGAGGTCTATAAAATCATGAGTGGTGTGGAGAGGGTGAATAAAGAAAAGTTATTTACTTGTTCCCATAATATAAGAAGTAGAGGATGCCAAATGAAATTAACGGGTAGCAAGTTTAAAACTAATAAAAGAAAGTTCTTCACACAGCGCACAGTCAACCTGTGGAACTCCTTGCCAGAGGAGGCTGTGAAGGCTAGGACTATAACAGTTTAAAAAAAGAGCTAGATAAATTCATGGAGGTTAGGTCCATAAAAGGCTATTAGCCAGGGGGTAAGGAATGGTGCCCCTGGCCTCTGTTTGTCAAAGTCTGAAGAAGGATGGCAGGAGACAAATCGCTTGATCATTCTCTTTGGTCCACCCTTTCTGGGGCACCTGGTACTGGCCACTGTAGGGAGACAGGATACTGGGCTAGATGGACCTTTGGTCTGACCCAGTATGGCCATTCTTATGTTCTTAGGTTCTCTGTCCAGCCCCTGCAATCAATAATAAGAGCTACACTGAAGGCAACTCAAACACAATTCTTAATAAGGAGAGGAAAAATTGAGTTCTTCTCCCAAAAGTAATCTGAATTTAGAGAAAATGGTATAAATATTCATTCAGTCAGACTGAGATATCCTAGAGTTTAAATTTTAACTTTATTCATGCAGAGTTTTGCAAAATAAATTATCTTTGTTGCAAAGTGAGTTGTGCTTCTGTCCCCTTAATAGTCTCATTAAGTGCACCCTTCAGGTGTCCAGTTTCATGCCCTTGCAACTCCAAGAGAAGAATTACTCATCTCTCCCACTTTTAGACCAAGCATATGCCTTCAGTATTCTGTGTATCAAATATGCTGCTTAGCAAACAGATCCAAAGAGGTTTAACACCATCTGTTCTTCCCTTCTGTGATCAGTGATACATACCAGTGATCAATAACCAGACAAACATCTTTAAAAAAAAAACAATAATTTACCCAAAATTGGAAGAAAGCATAAAATGGTTATTTAAATAAACAGACTCTACCTGGACACAGGGAGCCCCGATGTTGCTCCTCACTCCCTCTCCTCACAGGTGCAGGGAGCAATAGTGTTCCTGGTGGAAGTGAACAGCAATGCCAGATGCTCCATGCATCCAGATCAGTTTCCCCACACGGGTGCTAGGGATGTTAGATAGTGATTAACTAAATAGTCATGTAACCACATCAAATATGATCGGTTACATGACTATTCGACAGTCCCTGGGGACTGCAGCCAATGCATTCCCAGCCTCACTCCCAGGTAGCCCCCTGCCACCCCACGCTGCTGCCTCTGTATCACAGGGAACAACACAGGGTGGCATCAGCTCCTGTCCATGGGGGGCCTGAGCTCCCAGCAGAGAGAGACTGCTCCACGAGATGCCAGTGAAGCCTCTGTCCACAGCGAGCCTGGCAGCCTCCCCTGTCCCAGAAGCAGCAGTGCAGAGGGGAGGCAGGTGGCTCCCCGCTTGCACCGGCTCCTGACTGCCCCCCTTCTTGCCTGTGCGCGAAGCAGTAAGGACGGGCAGATGGCTCTGAGGAGCCAGCATGCAAGGAGAAAGAGCTTAAAAACCAGCTCCCCATGTGTATAAGCTCCCACCCCTACCCCTCTGATATAGAGGGGGTAGAGGGAACACAACTTGCGTGAGCCAAAACGCACAGAGAGCTGGCTTGAAAGCTGGCTTCCCACATGCACCAACTCCCACCTCACCCCATTGCTGCCTCTGATAAAAATGCAGCAAGGGGCTGGGGAGATACATGTAGTCAATGTGATTTACTGATAAGCCCAGAGGCCTGTGACATCCCTAGTGGCTGCAGGAGGGGATAACAGGATGGGGACACAAATACAATTCACCCATTTTACCTAAGGTTGCCCTACAAACCAGACATCTAAATGACAATTGCTCTCTCTGTCATAACCCTGAAGGGTTTACCAAGGGTCATCTAACTTAAGCCACTTGTTTCCTTAAAGCCATTAAAATTAAACCGATCATTCATATAGTTTAATATCCCACCAACTAGGTCAACATACAGTCTTCAAAAATTTAGAGCTGCTTCATGTCTGTCATAACATCACCATGATTGCCAAAAAAGGCAAGTAAATGTTGAGCCTTATCTGATTCGTTTATATCCCAATTTTGTAACAATGAATTAAAACTGTAACAACTGAGCCCTGGGGCAATAGTAGCTAAAACAAAAGAATACTAAATAAAACAAAGGAGTAAGTGACAATGTAAATCCATTACAAGAAATTTTTCATTCTAGCTTTTACGTTATCAAAGGTAGTCCCTGCCTTATTTTTACTTCACACTCACATATCTGGATGTATATAACCAATCTGAGTTAACTGCAATTTTTAATTTTTTAAAAATTTTGTACTGTAATTCTGATTTTTGTGCAAAACAAACTGATTTTCTCCTAGTCAGCAAATAAAAAAATTTAAATGGTGTTTAATTAGTTATGGAATGAGACCAATACTTCAAAAATGGCTGACATTGAGGTGTGTGGGGAGGGGGGTATTTAAGTAAACCATTTATGATGCCAGATTTTACTTACACTCTTACATTCAGCACACTCTTACATTCAGCATAAATTAAGGTAAAGGATATATTTTCTAACTTACTCAAGGTAAGTGAGGAGAATGCTCAGAATTTTTAGCATTTTCTCCCATCTTTGGAAAACCCATGTTCCCTACATCAGATTCAGTCTTTCGTTATAATCAAAACGTAGGAAGAAAAAAAAAAGGCCAAAGTTAGTATTAAAAAAATTCAAGACTTTAAAAAAAAAAACACATTCATACTGTTGAATTAATTTCTATAATGTCCCAATGAATAGTCTCAAACACCTAAACAGACACTATAGATTCTCCAACACAAACTTGTATTACTAAATCTCTCTTTAAAATCTACCCTCATTCTCCAACAATTCTTCTGTCCAGCTTGTTAGTGACAGAGAAGCTAAGATGAGGAATGCATACAGCCTAAAATAATATGAAATAACCCTACAAATCTACCAAGATCACTTTGTGAATTGGTCAGCAACTAGTGCGGACTTCCATCCCCTTCGGCCCCAACACAGTGTATCTGACGCATGTGCACGTCACAAGTCTGGGCAGTATGAAGAAAGTAGTTCCACATCAAAACCTGTTCTCTATGTATCAGATAACACTTAGAAAGCCTCACCCAAAAAAAAGACATTTAAAAAACAATTCGTTTTCTTCTAAAGATTTTTCTAGCATACTCTCCTGTCCCTTTGACCAGTTTAGTTTACTGTAGTAACATATTTCCTAAAAAACTCAATCCCAATAAGATCATTTAAAAATGAAAATTTTCAATCTGCATTGGGATTTTTCCTAACATACTAGTAGTAATAAGGTTTTTCTTTTCCAAATATTATAGTCATCTGTCTCTGTCATTTCAAGTAAGAGAGGTACCTTATAAGATCCAACAACAGCCAACAACAGTCTATGGATACAAAAACAGTCTATAAAGAATCAAAGCTTCTTCAAAATTATATCAGTACAAATCTATAAAACATTTCATGTTTTGTATCTATACCTGTGTGAATGACGTTTCTGCAAGTGAACTCTTTACAATATTATTAAAGCATGACATGTTCCTGCAAGAGTGCACTCTACAATATTATTAAATTCATTTTATAGAACAGATATTACATACACATTATCGAGTGGATTTTTTGTTTTCAATTGTTCAGTGAAATTATGTTAAACAAGTCAGTATTTACCAGGCATGAATGAATCAACAGTCCTGTATCCTCATGGGTCAAACTGTGTGCTGTATATTCAAGGGCATTATTTTCTCCGTGTTGTTTGCAAATATAAGCACAGTTTCTCTCAATAACTGTACGAATGCCTTTAAACAGAACCACACTAGTAGTGCAACCCATTCCAAATGTGTTGAATTTACATTTCTAGCAATCCTGACTCCATTTGCAGACTGTCTTCCTTTGCTCAAAAGGAACAATCATCCTTTGCATCATCTTCAGGTCCAGGATCAAGTATATCACTAAAATAAAAGCCACCAGCTATTATAATGCAATCCTGTTCAGTTAAATATGAGACTGTCAAAAATCCAGCCTTAAAAAATAAAATAGAGTGATGGAAAAACAAAATGACAGCTCTACTGTAACACTCTCCAACAGGATGCTTTCACCCACATTCTATTACTGTATGATACAGCTAAAAAAGTATTCCATATAGTGAAAAAACTGCTTGATTCCTAAATCTTCAGAACATATCCAAGATAAAAAGAAATTGCGACGACAGTGCTGCAGTTTCTGCTGCCAGCCACAAAGAACCCTCATCTGCTGCAAGAAAGAGCTCTCCCAGAATGCTTAGCACAGAGTTCGTACTAGTAAACGCTTCTTTATTTGACCTAAATATGCTTTTTGTTGTTTAATATTGCCCTTCAAAACTGATAAGGAGCAAAAAAAGTCAAGTGAGGAAAAAAAAATTAGACTATAGCTGCTATGGAAACACATTGCTTCTTAATGTATAAACCTGTTTCAAGCAAGTCTATGCCTGAACTGACAATAGCTAGCTGATAGCTAACCACAAGGGAACAGAAGACAGACATAGAAGTCTTTTTATTTCTCTCCTCCTTCATATGAGAAACTGTTCCAAGGATGCTGGAACAATTTGTATAGTGGGGGAGGGTGTGCTCCGAGTGACTGACCCAAACGGTAAACCCTGTATATGATGGAAACCACTTCAAACCCAGGGATGCTGCCTCACCCCTACTACTAGCACCCCTGATAAGGGTTACTGTCTATTCGAAAATAACTTAGTTTAATTCTCAATGCTAACTGTCAATAGTCATACAAATAAGACCATGGCCAAATGATTGTCTACTTCAGAGTAACAACTACTTCTGAAACAAAAATATATTATAACATTTTTTATGCATACATAAAATCCTTAGTTATATAATGCATCATATCCACACACAAGAGTCCTAACATGACAGTCAACATTCCCATTCCACAACGTGCTTTGGTGTTTTTATGAATAATAATGTGAAAATGCCGTTAAATGATACTGAAAATCAGAAAAGTTGTTCTTGCGTATTTTACCTGTTTTATGTAATTTTCACTAGTCAAAAATGGAGGCTGGTTTAACACAAATATCAAAAAATGAACATTGAAATGTGGAGTGAAAAATCTCAAATTTTACTGCACATCAGGATCAAGGTTATTTTATGTAAGTCTGTGAAAAGAGCAAATGTTTTTAAAATTTTGAATTAAGTGCTATGGATCGTCTCCTGAAACTGGAGGATAGCCTATAGTTTAAACAGCTATGTAAGGGACTGTTGAGGCTTTTAAAACCAGGAAGGCATGGAAGGTGGTCCTCCTTTTTAGTGTTTCACACAACTGAGTCTATTGTTAACACCTGGGGTAGAGTAAGCATGGGGTGGGGAACAAGAAGTAAAGGAAGAAATGCATCTTTTTCCCCCTAGCTTTGTAGAGGCAGTTTAAGGGACTGAATGCTTATTCAACATCTCAGCAACTAATGATTCCCACTGCATGCAAACCAAATAGCCACAGAAAAATCACTGGCACATTAGTTTGAGGTTTCTACTAAAAATTGATCCATCCTGAAATAGTTGATGTTGCTACGTAAACTTGAATACATATAGGCTACGTCTAGATTGGCCCCAAATTCCGGAAAAGGGATGCAAAGCAGGTAAGTCAGCATAGGGAAATCCGCGGGGGATTTAAATATCCCCCGCGGATTTAAATAAACATGTCCGCCGCTTTTTTTCCGGCTTGGGGAAAAGCCGGAAAAAAAGCGTCTAGACTGGTGCGATCCTCCGGAATAAAGCCCTTTTCCGGAGGATCTATTATAGAATAAGAGATCCTCCGGAAAAGGGCTTTATTCCGGAGGATCGCGCCAGTCTAGACGCTTTTTTTCCGGCTTTTCCCCAAGCCGGAAAAAAAGCGGCGGACATGTTTATTTAAATCCGCGGGGGATATTTAAATCCCCCGCGGATTTCCCTATGCTGACTTACCTGCTTTGCATCCCTTTTCCGGATTTTGGGGCCAGTCTAGACATAGCCATACTCTTTAGGCATAATGTAGCACTAAAATCCCTGAGGAAATATAAGCTATCATCCGTGGGCTCACTGAAGATTTCTGTTCCCTCAAAGGGTAAATCTTTGAGGAGTAAACTGCACCTCCTTTGGTAGGTCTGAAGCTTCTAACCACTAAGTCTTATCATGAACACAGGGGTTGCCATGGACATAGCAGATGCTTCTGATGCATCTACTGTAGTTTGAAAGAACAATTTCACTACTAGTTGGTCCTGCAAGTTACCTGAACTCTTCTCACCTCTTCAGAAACTAGAACATAAGAACGGTTACTTACCTGTAACTGTTGTTCTTCGAGATGTGTTACTCATGTCCATTCGAAGTAGGCTTCGAAGTAGGTGTGCGCACCGAGTGCACCGCATCTTCTGGAGCGTTTTCCCTAGCGGTACCCGTAGCGCCGGCAGGGCGCCCTCTGGAGTGGTGCCACAATAGCGGGGCATAAGTACCCCTGCCGGCGCTGCCCCACCTGAGTTCCTTCTTGCCGGATATTCCGACGAAGGGGAGGAAGGATGGGAGTCTAATGGACATGAGCAACACATCTCAAAGAACAACAGTTACAGGTAAGTAACCGTTCTTTTCTTCTTTGAGTGGTTGCTCATGTCCATTCGAAGTAGGTGACTCTCAAGCTAACCCTAAGGAGGAGGGGTCGGAACAGTCATAGCACCAGAGTCATAAAGGAAGGTGAACAATAAACAGATTTATTTGAACAATTAAACAGTGACAAGTCACCAACACAGAACAAAGACAACCAGATTTATATATTTACATCACAGATTCGAGGACTACAGAGCCCTCCCTTGCATCCTCCCTGGCCTGTTGAGAGAGCGCATAATGTGTTGCAAACGTGTGAAGGGAAGACCAGGTGGCTGCCCTGCAAATTTCTGAGATAGGTACCTGGGCACCAAAGACTACCGAGGACGCCTGCGCCCTGGTAGAGTGTGCCTTCACCCTGGGTGGCATTTTACCAGTCAGTTGATAACACTCCGCTATACATTGCACCACCCATCTTGATAACCTTTGCGTAGAAATAGGTGAACCTTTCCCCTTATCCCCAAATGCCACGAACAATTGTTGGGATTTACGGAAGGGCTTGGTTCGATCAATATAAAAAGCCAGCGCTCACTTGACATCCAGGGAGTGTAGAACACGCTCCTTAGGGGATGCGTGAGGTTTAGGGAAGAACACCGGTAAATAAATCTCCTGAGATAGGTAAAAAGGAGAAACCACCTTCAGGAGGAAGGTTGGATGAGACCATAGCCTCACGTTATGTGAAAAAACAAGGTAGGACGGCTCTATAGTCAGCACCCTTAACTCTGATACCCTTCTAGCAGACGTAATGGCTACTATGAAAGCAACCTTCAATGAAAGGTGCTTCAATGAGCATGTAGCCAAAGGCTCGAAAGGAGGGGACATAAGCCTGTGAAGGACCAGGTTGAGATTCCAGGCAGGGTATGGAGCCCTCACCAAGGGGTACAATTTCTCCAAACCAGTAAGAAACCTTTTAACCACCTGGTTAGAAAAAAGAGAGGTTCCTGCCGTACCAACATGGAAGGCGGAGAGAGATGCCACATGGACTTTAATAGAGGAAAAGGACAGGCCAGTAGAACGGAGTTGAAAGAGATAGTCGAGAATAGCTGGAATAGGGGCCGAGGATGGTTGTACTCCTCTCTGGGACGCCCAAGACAAGAAGCACCGCCACTTGGCAGCGTCTAGTAGAGGGCTTCCTGCTGCTAAGGAGCACCATCTGTACCTGTCAGGAACATTCCCTTTCTGGTTGGTTCAAACACGGATAAACCAGGCCGTTAGATGAAGAGACCGGAAATCTGAGTGAACCTTAACCCCCCATCCCAAGGTTGGGTTAGCAGATCCCGAATTGGAGGGAGTGCTATAGGGTCTTGGGTCAGCATATCCACCAGGATGGGGAACCAGAACTGCCTGGGCCACCTGGGGGCTATGAGGATGATCGAGGACCTGGAAGTTCTCTCTCTGTTCAATACCCTGGAAACTAGTGGAAAGGGGGGAAAAGCATAGAGAATGCCCTTTGGCCACACGGTCGTCAGGGCACCCCCCAGGGAATATTCCCCCAGCCCCAGCAGGGAACAATAGTTCCTGCACTTCGCATTGCGTGCTGAGGCAAACAGGTCTAGGTGGGGATAGCCCCACCTGTGGAAAACCTGGCTGAGGACAGAGTCCTTGAGTGACCACTCGTGGGCTCCAAAGGATCTGCTCAGTGTGTCTGCCAGTAGGCTTTTGCACCCGGGGAGGTACTCCGCCTGAGGCGTGACACACAGATGCCATAGACGCAGGGCCTCCTTGCATAGGGGTGGCGAACACGCACCCCCCTGCTTGTTGAGGTAGAAAACCGCTGCAGTGTTGTCCATACGTATCAGGATGGAGCGGTGGGAGAGCCTCGGCAGGAATGCTTCGCAGGCCCTCCTCACCGCCCGCAGTTCCCGGACGTTGATGTGCAGGGACCATTCGGAAGGGGATCAGAGGCCCTGAGTTCTGTGGCACCCGACGTGTGCACCCCATCCCAGGTCGGACGCATCGGTGACTAGCGTCAGCGAGGGGGGGGGCGCGTTGAAGGGAACCCCACTGCGCACCACGAATTCCTGGGTCCACCAGAGTAGGGAGTCCAGAATGTCCGGGGGCACTGATACTATGGAGTCGCATAGACCCTTGGACTGGCAGAAGGCCTTCACCAACCATGCCTGCAGAGGTCTCATCCTCATCCTGGCATGTCGCACCGTGTAAGTGCATGCCACCATATGTCCCAGGAGCCTGGAGCAGACCCGAGGAGTCATGATGGGGGACTGGGTTAGTTCTGAAATCAGCTCCACTATGAAGTGGAACCTGCTGTGGGGCAGGAATGCTCTTGCCACCTTCGCATCGAGGAGGGCTCCCACAAACTCTATACTCTGGGAGAGGGTCAGGGATGACTTCTCGACATTTATCATGAGCCCTAACCTTAGGAAGAGAGCTCTTATGAGTGATATGTGAGCTTCTACCTACTCGTACGAGCGACCTCGGATTAACCAATCGTCGAGGTACGGGAACATGTGGACCCCTCAATTGCACAGAAAGGCGGCAACCACAGCCATACATTTTGTGAATACCCTTGGTGCAGTACATAACCCAAAGGGGAGTACCATGAACTGAAAATGATAACGGCCCACCATAAACCGGAGGAACCTCCTGTGACTGGGCCTGATAGCCACATGGAAGTAGGCATCCTTTAGATCGAGAGTCGCATACCAGTCGCCCATTTGTAGCACTGGGATGACCGAGGCTAAAGTCACCATTCTGAACTTGTGTTTTACCACCGACTTGTTTAAGTATTGAAGGTCCAGGATAGGACGAACTCCCTCTTTTGGTTTTGGGACGACAAAATAAGGGGAGTAGAACCCCTTGCCCCGCAGATGCGGGGGAACCCTTTCTATTGCTCCTTTTTCGAGGACTGCCCCCACTTCCTGAAATAGGATGTGTCCCTTATTAGGGACAGGGTAGGGGGTTTTGAAGGCGGTGGGCCCAGGAACGGGATAGAATAGCCCGTATGTACAATGTTCAGGACCCAGGCATCTGATGTTATTCGGGCCCATGCCTGGGCAAAACGGGAAAGCCGGGCCCCAAACTTGGGGCCAGGGTGGCAGACTGGTACGGGACACTCGAACACCATGTCAAAATTGAGGCTTGCCCTGATTCCCAGAGGGCAGGTCCCCGCGGCCCTTCCAATCTGACCTGGGGCGACGACGTCAACCCCTAGGCCCTTGAGGGTTCGCAGCCGCCCCGGCACCTCCACCTGAGGCCCGGGAGTGGCGCCTCCAGAAATCCCCATGGGGGACCTGGGGCTGTGCTCTACCCTGCTGCCTATACGGCAGTTGTCGCCACTGCGTGGCTGGCGTATGTATGCCTAAGGACTTCAAAGTTGACCTAGTGTCCTTTAGGGTATGGAGCCTGGAATCTGTGTGCTCCGAAAACAAGGCCTTCCCTTCAAAGGGCAAGTCCTGTATGGTATGCTGCACGTCCGAGGGAATCCCCGAGACGTGGAGCCACGCTCCACAGCGCATAATGACACCCGTCGCCATGATGCGGGCTGCCGAGTCCACGGTGTCCAAAGCCGCTTGGAGGTCAGTTCGAGTAATGACTTTACCCTCGGAAGCCATAGCTGCAAACTCCTGGCGGTCCTCCATCGGGAGTCGGTCTTTAAATTTTTCAACCGCCTGCCAGGTGTTGAAAGCATACCTGCTCAGCATCGCCTGTTGGTTAGCGATACGGAGCTGCAGAGCACCCGTAGCGTAGACCTTGCGGCCCAACAGGTCCAGCTTCTTAGGCTCCCTTGCCTTCGTCGAAGGCCTGGGCTGGGGAAGCCTTTCTTTTTGGGCCGCAGCCTATACGACCAATGATCCCGGGATGGGCTGGGAGTAAAGAAATTCGTGACCCGACTGCGGGATGAAATAACGCCTTTCTACCCCTTTTTGGGTAGGAGTCAGAGTTGCTGGCGTTTGCCACAGGGCATTAGTAATATTTCAAGCAGTTTTATTGAGCGGTAGAGCAAAGTGCGCAGGGGTGTCCTCAGTGAGGAAGTCTACCATTGGATCAGTATCCTCAATTATGGGCTCAACCGGGACAGCCAGGTTGGAAGCCATGTGCCGCAGGAGGTCCTGATGTGCTCTGGCATCCATTGATGGTAGCCCAGGCGCTGGGTCTGCAAGTGCCTCATCGGGGGAGGATGACGACGACGACTCCTGAATCAACAGGGGAGCGGTCGTGACCAACTGCGGAGCCAGTTGGACGGTCTGAGCTTCCAGAGGGCTTGTCTCTGGTACCGGTGGCTGTGGTGCCACAGGATCTTGTTGCGGCACTTGAAGGGGGGAGGAGGGCGCCCTAGACAGGGACGCATAGGGGCGGGAACGGTGCCCCGAAGCCTCTGACCCCACAGATGGTGGTGGTTGTCCCTGCCACTGATGATACGCCCAGGGAGTCCAAAAGGGCCACTGCGGATGAGGGGGCCACATCTGCTGGTTGTGGTCCCTCCAGTGCCTGGATCTGGACCTGTGGGTTGAGGAAGCTCCTGAAGACCCTGACTGCACTGACACCGCATCCGAATCCGAGGAGTAATCAGACTCAGGCCAAGGGGGGGCCGACAAGGATTGCGGTGCAAACTTGGCCATCGACTCCGGCTTGCCCGCGTGGGCGCGGCGAGGACGTGCCGTCTGAGGTACCGGGGGACCCATGTCCAGTGCCGTAAGGGCCGCTGATAACTGTGGCACCGGGGTGCCCAGGCCCGGTGCCGGCTGCCCCGCCAGAAACCGCGGCACCGGGGTACCCAAGCCCGGTGCCGTTTGCGACATCATTTGCGGCACCGAGGTGCTCAGGCTCGGTGCCGGCTGCACCGTTTGTGGCACCGGGATACGTAGGCCTGGTGCTGAGTGCATTGCCAGTAACTGCGGCACCAAAGTGCTCGGGCTCGGTGTCAGTTGCAATGCCTGGAGTTGCGGCACCAGGATTCCGAGGCCCGGTGCTGGGTGCATCACATGCAGCAGCGGCACCGGGGTGCTCAGGCCCGGTGTCGATAGTGTGGCCAGCAGCTGCGGCACCAGGGTGCTCAGGCCCAGTGCCGATTGCGTGGCCAGTAGGTACGGCACCGAGGTGCTCAGGCTCGATGCCGACTGAGTCGTGCCCGACTGAGTCGTGCCCGACTGAAACGGTACCAGGGTGCCCAGGCCCGGTACCGGGGTAGACCACTGGGTCGATGCCGGTGCCGATGACGGCACGGAGATGGATGCTGACTCCTGGGAGGCCACATGGCCATGGGGGTATGGCACCGGTACGGCCAAGTGGGGCTCTGGCAACTTGGAGAGCAACGACCTGCCAGGGCTCGACACTCCCCGAGAATGACGATTCGGCATCGTGAAGGGTGCCGTAGTAGTAGCGGGAGCCGACCCCAACGGGAGCTGGTCCCGACGCATAAGCCACTGTAGCATGCCGATCCTGGCCATGCATGGGCGATGGCGGTGCCCTCCGAGCTTGCACCGGGGGCGACCTTGACCCGTCCGAGTCAACCGACGACGGCGGGGAGGTTGTAAGACTTATTAGGTCCTGCGCCACTTCAAAGGTGTCCGGTGTAGACGGACGATGAGAGGGCAGGCAACCAGGGCTCACTAGACCCCCTCGGTGCCAACAGTGCACCGGAGGAGAAACACGCACCGGTGAACTGCCGGTGCGGTGTCCACCCAACGTCGGCTTCTTAGACGGACACCTGCCCCGGTACTTCTTCACCTTCTTAGATGGTGGAGAGTGAGACCGGTGTCGGGATCTTGACGTCGATGCCTGGTGCCGGTGTGCAGCCTCACACGTGGAGGCTGGAGCGCTGTGCATCACAGGCTGGTCCGGCAGTGCCGGTTGAAGCACCCTCTCCATGAGAAGCTTCAAGTGGGAAACTCTTTCTTTCCTCGTACGAGGCTTGAAAGACTTGCAGATTTTGCAGGCAATTGCCAAATGAGCCTCACCCAGACACTTAAGGCAGCTGTCGTGTGGGTCGCCCCAGGCATAAACTTCCTGCAGTCAGTGCACGCCTTGAAGCCTTGCGGCCCTGGCATTCCTTACCCCCAAGGGGGGGAAGGAACAAAAACCAAAAAACCTAACTAACTACACAGCTATTTACAATGTGAGAAACGGGAACCATTAACTATATAAGCCTAACAGCTATAGAGAGAGAGAGAGAGATGCTCCAACGACCGACACGGCGGTAAGAAGGAACTGAGGTGGAGCAGCGCCGGCAGGGGTACTTATGCCCCACTATGGCGGCGCCACTCCAGAGGGCGCCCTGCCGGCGCTACGGGTACTGCTAGGGAAAACGCTCCAGAAGATGCGGTGCACGCGGTGCGCACACCTACTTCGAAGCCTACTTCGAATGGACATGAGCAACCACTCGAAGAAGAAAAAGGGGATACACATTGAACACAATGCATTTAGCACAGGACCTAGTCGTTGGTGATTTGAAGCTGTAGAGACACCAATAAATAAGATTTCCCCACCCTGCTCCAACCCCCAAAAAACACACAAGTCCAATTTCTTAGTATCGTTCTCCTTGGCACTTCTCTGCATGCTTAGATTTTTCATATAAGATTGTATCCAGTGTGGTATCAGTGTAAAATTGTTTCAATCCTTTATGTGGTACCTGGTAACTCTTTGCTTTCAGGTACCTCAGTAAACAAGCTGGGATATGCCACAAAGTCATTCTGAGGTTGATGGATAGAGCAATGCGGTCAGATACAGCCAAATGTAAAATGTCACAGCTTGTAAGCTGTTTCATCTATCTCTGGCATTTCAGCTGCCCTGCACCATTACTAGGACCAAAACCATAGCTTTGTCTGAAGTAGAAACAATGCACTCTAGGAAGGGAAGTGAATGTTCCTGAAGGATCTGGTTATAATCCCTTCTTGAATATTTGTTCTCTCTTTCTCCTGATGGTGGTCTGACCCGAGATGGAAATGTAGCAGGGTCTTACCCACTTCCTAAGGAAGGAAGAGGATTTGATTCCTTGAAGCACAGGGCAGAAGCGCCCCAATAAGTCCAATGTGGCCACTGCAGCACATTATACTTCTATGGCTGGTTTAGTGAAGATTGCCCAGAACATTGTTATGCCTGTGACAGAAGTGTGTGGTAGGGATGTTAGCTATCGGTTATTTTACTAGTAGAGTAGTCGATGGAATTTCCATTGACTACTCAACTAGTGGATAGGCACTTACTCATTCCTCCTTTGAAATGTCCAAGAGCCCAGCTGGGCTCTTGTTCACTTCAAAGGAGGAACGTGGAACTCCACATGCCAGGCTGCACTCAAGCCAGCACTGAAATGTACAAGAGTCCTCAGCAGGGGCTCTTGTGCATTTGAAAGCAATAGCACAGAATGGAGCCTAAGGTCAGCAGGGGACTCAGAGACAGCTGGGGACTCCCCAGCTGATCTCGGATTCCACAGAAATACCACACTGGAGCCTGGGATCAGCTGGGGAGTCTCCAGCTGACCCCGGGCTCCACACATGGCACCTGGCAGTGTTACACAGGTGATCCCAGGCTCAGCTGTGCAGCACTGCCCGTTTGAAGTACCTCCTCTCCCCCCGCCACTTTGCTGCCTCTAATAGAGGCAGCAAAAACAGGGGGAAATTGACTAGTTGACTATCCGATAAGCATTTGCTCATCAGATAGTCAACTAGATCTTAACATCTCTACCAGGGGTGGAGGAGGGGGGTCCCCAAAATGGCCCCTTACCTGGAATCAGGGGCCCTCTCCTGACCCTAGTGGAGGCTAGCTACTGGATGTGGGTGAAGATAACTGCCTAGCTGATGGATAGAGAGTCAATGTAGCTGAATGGCAATGTTGACACTTCAGTACTGGGAGGTCAGGAATATGTTCCAGAGGAGACTGAAGGTTTTTGGTGCCAAGAAAGTGGCTTGGAGGCAACACAGAATCCTTTAATAAAGGGTCAGACAGCATTCTAAATGCTTCTAAAGACTGTGATGATGCATATGTTGCCACCAGTATAGAGGACTGTGTCAGGCTGCATTTCTTCAGTATCAAACTGAAGGCTCATCTTGCATAACTAATCTCTGTAATGGGAGGAGACATATTGGTGTGTTCCCTGGAGAACTGATTACCAAGACACTTTTTGAGGGAGGACAAGGATTGATGCCAGGAGTCATGTCTGTCCCTGTGGCTGATCCTGCCTTATCTTATGGTAATAGTCTTTAGAGCCAGAACGTGTTAGTAGTGGCATAACGTCTACTGACAAGTTTTTCGCTTAGTACCTATTTGTCAGTACTAATATTACAGATGACATGACAGCTAGCATGGGGCACTGCCTGATGAGGATTTAACATGGAATTTCTCGCCTCCTGATGAGAAGCTACCCACATGGTTTGCTCTAGAAGGCAGAACTTGCGACAGGCATCCCTGCATTTCAACATCTTCTTGGAGAAGAATCTATGCCACAACTCACATCAAGGCAGAATAAGCAACAATTGTGGCCATCTGTCAGAATAATTAAGCCACCACAAGATGCACATGACTCGCAGTGCCAAGATTTAGTGTCTCCCAGTACTGGGGGAGGCACAAAGCACCAAAAATAAATTTTAAATTGGCGTTAATGGTGAATGATGAGGTTAGAAAGAAAATTTTGAAAGGAAAATAAGGGTCAAAATCTAACTCTGACTAGTCCCATCTAAAAGCACATTAATAAGTAGCAATTTACCATCACTACCTCTGTCAGATGGTCATAGGTAGTAAAAGGGAGCCAAAGGACAGTTGAGCCATACCTGTATCTTGCAAAGTAGCCTCAATTAACACTTTTATTCAAATGATTCCAATCTCACGTGCATAAGGCTCACCTTATGGGGGAGAGGTAGATACGCTTAAGGGCAGAGATAGGGTCCAGAGTGACTTGGACAAATTGGAGGATTGGGCCACTAGAAATCTCATGAGATTCAACAAAGACAAGTGTAGAGTCCTGCACTTGGGACGGAAGAATCCCAAGCATAGTTACAGGCTGGGGACCAACCAGTTAAGTAGTAGTTCTGCAGAAAAGGACCTGGGGGTTACAGTGGATGAGAAGCTAGATATGAGTCAACAGTGTGCCCTTGTAGCCAAGAAAGCTAATGGCATATTAGGATGCATTAAGAGGAGCATTGCCAGCAGATCCAGAGATGTCATTATTCCCCTTTATTCGGCTTTGGTGAGGCCACATCTGGAGTACTGTGTCCAGTTCTGGGCCCCCCACTACAAAAAGGATGCGGACGCATTGGAGAGGGTCCAGCGGAGGGCAACCAAAATGATTAGGGGTCTGGAGCATATGACCTACGAGGAGAGGCTGAGGGACTTGGGTCTGTTTAGTCTGCAGAAGCGAAGAGTGAGGGGGGACTTGATAGCAGCCTTCAACTTCCTGAAGGGAGGTTCCAAAGAGGATGGAGAGAGGCTGTTCTCAGTAGTGACAGATGGCAGAACAAGGAGCAATGGTCTCAAGTTGTGGTGGGAGAGGTCCAGATTGGATATTAGGAAAAACTATTTTACTAGGAGGGTAGTGAAGCATTGGAATGGGTTACCTAGGGAAGTAGTGGAGTCTCCATCCCTAGAGGTGTTTAAGTCTCGGCTTGACAAAGCCCTGGCCGGGTTGATTTAGATGGGATTGGTCCTGCCTAGAGCGGAGGGCTGGACTTGACGACCTTCTGAGGTCTCTTCCAGTTCTGATTCTATGATAAGGGGATGGTTGGATGAAATAACATGATCTTGGTAACTAATTGACCATTCATTTCCAGTTGGAAATAGGTCAATGGAGGGATGATAGGAGTTGCTATAGGGAACTTTCTGGGTGTCTGGCTGGTGCGTCTTGCCCACATGCTCAGGGTTTAGCTGATCGCCATATTTGGGGTCAGGAAGGAATTTTCCTCCAGGGTAGATTGGCAGAGGCCCTGGAGGTTTTTCGCCTTCCTCTGTAGCATTGGGCACAGATCACAGCTGAAGGACTCTCTGCATGTTGGGGCCTTCAAAGTATTGGAAGGCTTCAATATCTGAGACATAGGTGAGAGGATTATTCTAAGAGGGGTGGGCGAGATTCTGTGGCCTGCACTGTGCAGGGGGTCAGACTAGATGATCATAATGGTCCCTTCTGACCTTAAAGTCTATGAGTCTATGAGTCTATGAGTCTATGAATGGGGAGTCCAAGCTGACACAGTCTTAAAAAAAATAGCAACTCACCACTCAAGTGATCTCAAATATCAGAACTTATGGCTTAGCATCATTAGCCATTAAAGTTTCTGAAAATTCCACCTTTCCTTATTAAATCCTATTCAACATAGGATTTAATATCGATTCACAGTTTTACTGCATTTTCATTCAGTGATCTAATGTATCAGGAATTCTCTCTGCATAGTTACATGTCAGTAAAATATGCACCAGCAGCTTAGGGTCAACTGCAGTCTCTAGACCCGTGGTCACCAACCAGTAGATTGCGAGCTACCGATAGATCTCAGTGAACCGATAGATCTCTCTGAACTGCGCGCCTGAGCAGTACATTTACATTAGATTTCCTCATTTGAGGAGCAGCTACTCACCGAGCAACAACACAGGTGAGTAGCTGCGAGGAATGGTGGGAGTTGGGAGGTCAGGAGGGCTGAAACACCCCAGCCAGCTGACTGTGGCTTTCAGCTGAACCAGGCTGCCTCGCGCTCCAGCTGATCAGCAGCTTCCCCTCTGTGCCTGCCCACGTGGAGCTTGGTGGCACCCTGGCTGAGCACCATGGCCAGCTGACTGGGCAGCCGCTTTTCTTCGCTCCAGCCCGACTGCCCTCCGGTCAGTCCAGAGGGAGCGAGGCTTCCCTCCGTGGTTGGTGTAGGGAACTCCCTGCCCCCAACCTTGTTCCTTCTCCTCTGCCCCAAACTTGTCCCCCGCCCTCCTGGCCCCCTGTTCCCTCTCCCTCGCCCCCCCCCCACCCTGCTGCAGAAACCTGCCCCCCCTCTGCAGAAACTTGTCCCCCGGCACCCTGCCCCCCCCCTGCAGAAACCAGTTCCTTCTGGCACCCTGTCTCCTACTACAGAAACCTGTTCCCCCCCCCCCCCAGCACCCTGTCCCCTGCTACAGAAACCTGTCCTGGCACCCTGCCCCCTCTCCTCTGCCCCCACTGGCACCCTGTTCCCTGCCCCCGAACCCATTAGCACCCCTCCCCAGTACTGCGTCCCCTGCTCCCAAATGACTTTTCTATGGGTCAGTGACCCCTGACTCAAGGCAGGTTTCCTGCCATTCTCATAAATAAAGACAATGCAGACACTTTTTGTGTTTAACATAGTATTTTATTTAAAAATGAAGCCTGGCCAACAAACCCCCAATTGGGGCCAAGCCCCCATCTGGCCACAACCACTCCTGCATTCCCCCTTCCCCAAACCCTAGATCTGAGCCTATCAAACACTGGAACCTCCTGCCCTCAGCCCCTCACATACCCCAACCCAAATTCTTGTACCCTCACATCTGAAAGCCTGTGGCTTGCTTAGTATCCCAACACTGCCCAGCCTGGAGCCTCCTCCCCAAGCCAGTGTCCCCTTATCCACCTCCTCCTGCATCCAGATTTCCTCCCAGAGCTTGCACCTCTCACCCCTTACCACACCCAAATCCCTCATTCCCACCCCAGAGACTACACATCCTGTCTCAACACAGCAAGGGTCCAGCTAAACTGCAGGAGTTTTTCAGGATTCTGGAGATATCCCAGAAATACTCTTCTGCATCCAGGGTTGTGTTTGTTCTTCGGCTATTTTAATGGAAGAGCAAACAGGCTCTTTTGGTCACCCCTATTTCCTCTTTCCACAAGGAATAAGGTGGCTTCCAAAAGAAGGGTTTTTTTCTGACATTTGGTCCAGTCTAGACAGGCCAAATGTTGGAAAAACCTCTTCCTACAGAATTTTTTTTTTTTTTTAAGCAGCAGTATAAGGATTGGGGATAGCAAGTGATGGAGAGGCGGAGAATAGAGAGGGTGGGGCTTCAAGGAAGGGACGGGGCGGTAGATCTTGGCTTGGTCTGTCATTTAAAAAGTGATCTTGGGTGTAAAAAGGTTGGAGACCACTGCTCTAGACTATAATGGAGTTTAAAATTAACAAGTGGCATCCTAGAAGTATGTGTCTATAACCAGCCTAAATCTAAAACAGACTTTCCACATATTAAATGACAAGCACAATAATGTAACATGGTCTTGAAAACATGTTACTTTTATTTCAGCAGCCAGTATTTCTAGTCCAAAAGTATGCTCAGTGCACTCCATCTAGTGGTTAAGTCACACCCATTTTTTGCTTTCAGATGTTCATTGCAGACTCTTCACAGCAAGACAGAATTAGTAGAACAATCAGCAACCTCTTAGAATATTCTATAAAAATGTGCAAAATAAAGCGTGCCAACTGTAAGAAAACAATTAAATCAAAACACTCTTCAGAGGAATCAGTCTTGAGCAAGTTATCTTAGTCACCAGCATTCCCATGCTTAAGTTAGGCCAGGTCTATACTACACCCAGAAGGTTGGCTTAAGGCAGGAATGGGGAACCTGAGGCCGGGGCCCCAGCTTCCCTGGATCTGGCCTCCCACCCAGCACAGGGGAACCTGCATCTACTGTGGGGCTGGAACACACAAAATCTACTAACCTGGGCCCCATTAAGGTCTGGTGTGCGAGGGGGAATGTGGTGAGTCTCCTTCTCGGTTGGGCCACATCAGTGAAGGTTCTTGTTTTTTGTTTAGTTGGTTGGTTTTTGGTTTGGGTTTCAAATGCAGCCCACAACCAGTTTTTCTGTGGGTCAACAGCCCTGACCCAATAAATCAAACACCAGAAAAACAATCTTCAGCACTATAGACAGTCTTGGTCACAACATTTTTTTTTCTTTTTTTTTCTTTTTTTTTTTTGCTGAAAAGGGACATCATAAACTAGGAAAGTCAATCCACTGCTACCCCAGCTCACTCGAGTAAAAAATATGCCACTGTTGTCAATGGTGTCAGCAATGCCAATGGTATGGGTCGCAGTGCAGTACTGCGGTGCTCAGTACCACAAAGGAGACATGTCTGTGCCTCAACTTCTTATGGATGCAGTGGGGCTCAGAAGAGGTCTGCAAAGGGCTGGTGCAGAAGATGACCTAAGCTTCAAAGGTGCTAACTCTAGTCAAGCTCAGGACTGAAGACTATATCACTGGGGACCTCTTCCTTTTCAGAATATCCGTGTGAGGGGAGGATTATTTAGTTTGTGATCTCTTATAACCCCCCCAGATCCCTTTCTGCAGTATTCCTTTCTAGGAAGTCATTTCACATTTTGTGTGTAGGCAGGAATGATCAGTAGCGTAAGTGACATGCCTGGCATTTATCCTTATTGAATTACATCCTATTTACTTCAGACCATTTCTGCAGATAATTTTGAATTTAAATCCTACCGTCCGAAGCACTTGCAACTCCTCCCAGCTGAGTTCCATCTGCAAACTTAATAAATGTGATCTCCCAATCACTGATAAAGATATTAACAAAACTGGTCCTAGAACCGATCCCTGTGGGAATCTCACTTTATATTCTCTTCTAGCATGATTGTGAACTATCGATAACTACTCTCTGGGAACCAGTTGTGCATCCATCTTATAGTAATGCCATCTAGGTTATATTTTCATACTTTGTTTATGAGAAGGTCACGTGAGATAGTATCAAAACCATTACTTGTGTCAAGATACCCTAACCCTACATTTACTACTTCCTGCTCATACAATGCTGGTTATCCTGTCCCTCCGCCCACATACACACTCCAAAAAAAGCAGCAAGCTATTAGGTTGGTTTGACAATTTGTTCTTGACAAATCCATGTTACTTATATTATCTTCTGTTTGCAAATAGATTATTTGCTCCACTATTTTTCCAGGTAACGAAGTTAAGCTGACTGGTCTGTAATTCCCTAGGGCTGTCTTTATTTCCCTTTTTATAGAAGAGGGCTCTATTCACCCTTTTCCATTCCTTCTGAATCTCTCCTGTCACAATTTTTTTTAATTTATTTTTTTATTTTATTTTTTACAATAAATGCTAATGGTTCAGCTATCTCCTCAGTTAGCTCCTTGAGTATTCACACACATATTTCATCAGGTCCTGCTGGCTTGAGGACATCTTACTTGCCTAATTTTTTAACTTCTTTTTCTATTTGAGTTGCAGAACCTACCTCATTTTCACTGGCATTCATTATGTTAGATGTCCAATTGCTACTAACCTTTACTGTGAAAACAAAAACATCATTTATCACTTCTCCCATTTTCTGATGTTTTTCCTCCTCCCTTTTTTCCTGCCTATCCTCCTTGAACAAGCTGTACCCTTCTATACCAATATGAAAGGAAAAGCTAGACTTAAAAACAATCAATCAAGTTTTGTTTTTTTAAACACCTGTCAAGTTTTCAGATAGTGGTACCTAAAATTAAATTCCTTATACCCACAAAAGAGACATAAGAGCTCTTGAAAAATACCATCTTTCAGTAAATTAGGAGCACAGGTCTAGCAGAAGCACTACCAGTTTCTCATTTTGAATAATGCTTGTTTGTATTACTATGATATGTCTTAATGCTCCAATCCCACCATTGCATAGCTATTCCCCACAGAAAACTCTTACATAACACAAACCAAGGCAGACATCAAAATACAGCAAAAAAGTGGAACAGCACTTCTGCTCCCCTCCAACAGCAGAAGATGCTCTATCCCAGAAACAGACACCTTGAATTTATCCACAAATGAGAGGCACAGGACAGGAGAAATGTAAGTCTTGTAGTATTATACAGTTTCACACAAGGAAATACTGTTAACTTCCTGAAGAAACTGATGGAATTACTGCCCAGAATGGTATTGTAAACCTTCCAATTCCTCAACTCCATAAGGACAACACAAAGGAGACAAGAGTATTTGATCTCATGACTGACATGAAAGTCAAAAGATTCTCCCAGACTGTATCTAGATCCATATGTTCAATCAGACGTGCTGGATCCTACTTTCAGCCAAGGAGTGAATACTGGATGTAGGCCACTTCTCTAGTCTCAATCAGGCAGAGAGATCAGAGCCTCCAAAGCTGATCCACCCATAAAGTCCCTTGAGCGCTATACTTCAATCCTAGGAGAAATATCCAAATATATGGCCAAAGTGCCAATGAGTTAGTACAACAAACCATCCAATGAATATAACCATCAAAACCTTGGTCCTAAGTCACACATTCCTCCCACATCAACCAAGATTATCACCAGATTTACAAATTAACTATGTAGAAGAAAGAACAATAGTGAAGAAAAATACTGAATACATTGCCAGCAGCGCTGTAATGCTTACAAGACCATGTCACTGCAGTTAAAAAAGCAAAACAGGCCTACTACTCTGCAACTCTGAGTAGAAGCACTGTCAGCAGAGCTATTCTGCAGTATGAACTAGCTAATCACCCACACAAAACAACTATTATGGCATCCCAGGAAGAACACGTCAGATGCGTCCCTCAATGAGTCCATCAATACAAGCAGGCTTTCAGTCTACTTGAGTACAAAGCACCTTGCCTCACTGTAAAAGAAGATGCACAGGGAATTACTGGAGCGTTTCCTCCCCTCCAGATCAAATCTAAGAAAGTAGATAGGTGAAGATGAAATTTTTTCACTAAATTAGTTTAAAAAAGAGTTTATAGATTTACGTACTGAGTCACACACTCACTGAGTTTTGTATCTAGCCACAAGCAGAGTGCAGAAACAAAGAAAAATGTAACTCCTACAGACTTTATGCCCTTGCACAGGAGCACGTACATCCCTAACAGACATAGCTACTAGGGAGTAAAATCCCATTTAATCAGTTAGCCACTTAAACATAGTGATTAATCAGTTAACTGCTTAAATGAGAGAAGGGAGGGGGAGAGAGCAGGCTAGAGCATCTCCCTCCCACAGCATGCTGCTTCAGCCAAAGTAGGACTGCTGCAAGCAAGAGCTAGTCTGCCCCTGCCTGCCAAAACAACCTTGGGCCCTCAGCAGGTAGGGGGGCGCTCCAGCTCCACTGGTTAACTGGGACTGGTAAGCATCACCCAGTAAGTGTGATGCTTATGGTTAACTATTCACATCCCTAATAGCTACTCAAATCCAATTTTACATGCATAAGGTGCATGTACACATACAGTACGATGCAAAACAAAAACCCCCACAGTTCCACTGAGTCTACTAATTCAGAGACCGTATATTGACCAGTAACACATGATCATGCAATGAGACATAAGAATGGCCGTACTGGGTCAGACCAAAGGTCCATCTAGCCCAGTATCCTGTCTACCGACAGTGGTCAGCAACAGGTGCCCCAGAGGGTGGACCGAAGACAATGATCAAGCGATTTGTCTCCTGCCATCCCTCTCCAGCCTCTGACAGACAGAGGCCAAGGACACCATTTTATCCCCTGGCTAATAGCCTTTTATGGACCTAACCTCCATGAAATTATCTAGCTTCTCTTTAAACTATTATAGTCCTAGCCTTCACAGCCTCCTCTGGCAAGGAGTTCCACAGGTTGACTACACGCTGTGTGAAGAAGAACTTTCTTTTATTAGTTTTAAACCTGCTCCCCATTAATTTCATTTGGTGTCCTCTAGTTCTTCTATTTAGGGAACTAATAAATAACTTTTCTTTATCGGCCCTCTCCACACCAGTCATGATTTTATAAAAAAGACCCTATGAGCTACCTTCAAAAGGGTACTGTTTCAATTAAATTGCACATATCTGCTATATAGAGAGTTTGTCTGTCTATATGATCAAGAACTCCTCCTGAACAGTAAGGTTATGTCTACACTAACATTTTGTCAGCTGAGAAAATGCAAATGAAGTGCTCATTAGCATTTCTCACATTCATTTTTATAGTCTCTTCTGATTCATTTTGTGGAAGAGGTTTTTTAGTGTAGATGGGGCCATTTTGCGCAAAAAAACCTTTTGTGCAAGATCCTGTATACCTCCTTTTTTGAGGGATAAGGGATCTTGCACAAAAGGGGGCGGGTTTTTATGCACAAAATGGCGCCATATACATTGTGGGTTTTTTCCCACGAAAACTCTTCCACAAAATGGGTCAGAAGAGACTATGCAAATGAGAACACGAGAAATGCTAACGAGCGCTTCATTTGCATTTCCTCTGCCAACAAAATGCTACAGTGTAGACATCACCTAAGAGCCAGGACCACCAAATTCAATGTGTAGCTTCCTTTTACCATAACTTAAAAGCAGGGCTACTCAACTTTGGAAGCCCCGAGGGCCACAATGATACTCACAGCACATGCCAAGGGCCGCAACTTAAGTGTGGTTACATATATATGCAAATATATGCAAACAGCTTTTCACACTGACAAGTATGAATACAAAGTACTTCCCACAATGCCCTGGCGCTTCCAGGCGGCTTGAAACACCAACACCCTGTACGCGACTGTTCCAGGCAGCCTGTCCGCTTGCGTCTTTCAATGCTCACTCAGCCTGGGACGTGCCTTGCCATTGTGGAACATGTTCCCAGTGGAGGCCATGTTTGAAGGATCCTACACACAGGTTGCCTATTGAGCCCCATGTAAACCCAAACCGCACTGTGGACTGCAAACAAACTGTCCGCAGGCCACATATTGAGTAGCCCTGACTTAAAGCAACACGAGGGCTGGATTGTGCCAGGAAATCAGGATGTTCCTGTAATGGGATTGTTTCTCATTAACAAGTAACCACCAATCCCCAACCTACTCCTGCACCCTCCCTCCTGCCCATACCTAACACCCCAAGCTTCCCAGCAGCCCCCTCCCACACACTTAATCTCTCATTTTTGTGCTAACCCAGAGCCTAGGGGGCCCACAAAAAATCTATTAGTTTGGGCCCCCCTAAGTTTTGAGTGTGACAGGGTGCAGTCACCAAAGCCCCCTTGGAGGGTGCTTCCTGGTATACAGCCAAAGCCACTGACACTCACCTTTTTGCTCTCTGGGGATTCTCACTACCCTATCCTGCCTTTCTAAAAG
Organism: Pelodiscus sinensis; assembly: GCF_052426305.1. Classification (NCBI taxonomy): domain Eukaryota; kingdom Metazoa; phylum Chordata; order Testudines; family Trionychidae; genus Pelodiscus; species Pelodiscus sinensis. The sequence goes on along the minus strand of NC_143052.1, from coordinate 254,004,075 downwards.
GCCCTGGGCCTCCCTGGAAGGGGGGTGAGAACGGGACACTTTCATGCTTCCCCCCCCACACACCCTGATTGGCCTGGGGGAGTGCATGAAGTCTTTGCCCCGCCCCAAGAGAACCACCAGATGTTGTGAACATCTGGCAGTTTCCTCTAGGTCAGTGTTTCTTAAACTTTTTAAGATGGAGGAACACCAAACAATATATTTTTTTAAAATAAGGAACACCAAGGATTTTTTGGGGGGGCGGGGGGCTTAACAAAAAAGGTCGGGGGAGAGTTATGGAGACAAAAAAGGGTCGGGGGAAGTTGAGAAAAAAAGCAAGTTGCCTGCCCCTTTGAGGGTGGCCATTTTGAATTCTGTTCTCCACAGCACACCAGTGTGCCATGGAACTAAGTTTAAGAGACACGGCTCTAGGTGCTCACATCCCTGGCAGCAAGAGGAGACTTCACACACTCCCCCAGCTCCCAGGTCAATCAGGACCTTGGGGCAGGGGATGAATAGGAAATCTTCCGCTCCCTGCCCCTGCCCTGCAAGGGGATGCTGTGCTTAGAATCAACCATCAGCTGAGCAGCAGCTGGCGGTTGATTCTAAGCACCACATGTTCCTTGCAGGATGGGACGAGACTTCCCATGTTCTCTCCTCCCCAGGTTAATCGGGGGAGGGAGGGGGAGCACATGTAAAGTCTTCTCCCACCCTGCCCCCAGCCTTCAAGGGGCATGTGGCGCTTAGAGTCAACCACCAGGGTTGACTAAGTGCCACACACCCCTTGCAGAGTTAGAGAAGACTTTACACACTTCCCTCCATCACCAGGCCCTGACTGACCTGGAGGTATGGAGAGAATGTGAAGTCTCTCACTCCCTGCCCCCATCCTGCAAGGAGCATGTGGCACTTAGAATCAACCCTAACAGTTTACTCTAAATGCCACATGCTGCTGGCCAGGAAGAGATTGTGTGCTCCCCTGTCTCCAGGCCCCGATTGGCCTGAGGGTAGGGGAGCAGCAGGGTATCCGCAGTCCAGATAAATTTGCTTGGTGGGCCGCATCCAGCCCATGGAGGCCCTTTTGTCCACCCGTGCCTTAAACTGTTCTTTTTTCAGCTAAACCTCCAAGCCAGGGAAGAGATTATTTTTCCTGGGCTATCTGATTAATTCTCTTGGGAGTCACATACCAGCCGAAGACACAAAGATTGAAAACTTTGCATCCTAAAACAGCCTCCTTTTTTGGGGCGGGAATTCTTTCTGTCTATATTCCACCTTTCCATGGAAAATTACCTGGTCAGACCCTACCAGTTGGATGGGGGAGGGGAGGGGGGGAAATCAGATCATTTCCCAAGATCAACCATTGCAAAGACTTAAAGGACAAAAGAGACCATTTACAGGTGATCACCTAGACATTAAGGGAAACACCCTTTATGGCTTTCATTTTTATATTTAACAATAAATTGTTCTATACCTCTAACTTTACATACAAGAGTGATACATGCACCAAAATAAGATATACAGATCCAGTGTACTATAACATGAAAATTTATATGTTACGTCAGATATTTTTTCCAAAGAGTCTTCAAGTTATGCGTATTTGTGTCCATAAGTCAATTTCATAGCGCACGGTGGGGGGGGGGGGGCAAACCATCACACTGAGGTTTGAAAGGAATGTGGGAAGTGTCTTTCTGCTTCTCCATGAGGGGCCTCGTCACTGAGGGTTTTTCCCCCTGTGGGTCACTAACTCCCAAACCCAAAAAAGATTGCCTGCCCGTAGTACTACTCTTGTAGTGTAGACGATCAATCAAAAGTTATACCAGCAATCTGTCTATATTCATCTCAAAAGTTCCTCCTGTTTTATAAATACCATTTTGATTGTAACCTGTACTTCACATTTCATATTTCCACTGTAGCCTTCATTTTAGGCTGGGACATCCAGGACATACTGGCAGAAATACTTATCCAGCAGAAAGGCCAAAAGGAATGCCTTCGAGGCTGATGACTTGATGGTCTTCCATTCAAATGAGTCAATTCTTAAAAGAAAAGTCTGCCTGAATCTCACAGGAACTAGTTTTCCCTGTTTGGAGTGGGAAGGGACTAGATGACCAAAGGAACTCATCACTCTGATGGGTTTTTTGAAGCAGCTCCTGCATCCCATTCTTGCTCAGTCTTGCTGTTGTCAGCTCACGTAAGACCAGTCAACACAAGCTCAAGATGATCCAATCCTTTAATTGAGTTCTGTCCACTTCTGTCAGGTGACAACCACTACCCCTCCACAAGCAGCCTGTCACTACAGAGTAAACTAGCTACAAAGTTAGGTTAAACTGTCTTACATCAACTGATTGTGCATGCACGTACACCAAAATTTGTCTCTAGCTCCATTAAGGTGACACAGTAAAACCACCTTTCTGAATGAAGTTGATACAGAGCAAATGTAGATGCTGCATGACCTATGTTGATTGCAGAAATACTCTGAAGGCTCTTACAATGCCCTACAATGACTGCTCTGGTCATAGTTGTGACTTCTGCTTCTCAGGAAGTCAGAGATTGGAAGCAACACCCACAGAGAACACCCAGTGTGTTTTTGAAATACCTTTTCCTGATTGCCTTTCATGGTGAGAACACCTAGAGCAGTGGTCCCCAACCCTTCCAGGCCGCGCACGTGCCATGCACCCGGGGGCAGGGCCGCACACGCACCACGCCAGCCCAGATCATTCAACAGGCACACAAATGCCCCGGCGGGTGCCATGGCACTTGCGGGCACCGCATTGGGGGACCACTGACCTAGAGACTATGTTTTGTATGCAACTGTCCAGCTTCCATGCTGGCTCAACACCTATATGCTCCTACTTAGAGTAGATAAGAGATACTATGTTTCCTGGGCCTACCTAGGGAGAAGAGGCTTTGCAAGCACAGCTGTGGACCTAACATGGAAAAAGACATCTGTGATAAGATTGCCAGGGAGATGCAAGTGAAGTTGTATGCCAGGAATTAACAACATCACATGATAGCAAATGAACTGCAGCAGATGTACAAGTCCTAGGAGGCCAACAGACCATCTTATGCTAAGCCATAGACTTGCCACTTTCACAATGAACTCATTCCGTACACGAGATCCTACCAGCACCTTGCAGATCACCATAAATATGTTGGAAGAGCCTGAGACAAACAACCCCTGCCATAAACAGCAAGCAGGAGGAGGGTGACGGAGTGGGGGATAATCCAGTTGCAGTAGGTCCTCTTTAAGAGTTTACTACAGTCTAGTCAGTTCCACCAACTGAACACAGATGAGCCCAATGAAAGGGAAGAAACTTGGGGTGAGTGTACGCATACTGTGACAGACCCAAACCAGCAGCCTGCTGCACTCTGGTGGAGGACAGGTATACAAGGCACCAGATAAATTGCTCTCTCTTCCCAGAGTAAACTCCTAGGGTACATCTACACATGGTCCCTAGTTCAAGCTAGGGATGCAAATATAGCCGACCAAAATTGCTAATTTAAATATCCTGCGCTTCATTAGCATAATCTCGTCCACACGTTATTCCGCTCAACAGCTGAGTCGAACCAGGAAGTGTGCTGCAGGACACATTAGTTCGAATCAAACCCCTTGGCTCGAACTAACGTTACTCATTTTTTGAGGAGTAACGTTAGTTTGAACCAAGGGGTTTGATTCGAACTAATGTGCCCTAGAACGCACTTCCTGGTTTGACTCAGGTGTTGAGCAGAGTAACACGTGGGCGAGATTATGCTAATGAAGCACGGGATATTTAAATCCCCACTTCGTTAGCAATTTCCGTCAGTTACATTTGCATCCCTAGCTTGAACTAGGGAGCAAGTGTAGAAGTACCCCTAGAGACTAGGAAACAAAAGGCACTCCCAGAGCCATGAAATGAAGACAGGCAGACTCCTGGGGCTAGTTAATTAGCTTGCTCCCTCAAGCAAGTCATTAAACACCTGCAGCCAGTGGGGCTGTTTTAAAAGGTTTCCCCCAGGTTGGGGGGGGGGGGAGAGAGGGGCGGCAAGAGAGCAAAGGACAGACCAGAAGGAGGACAGAGAGTACAAGGCGGGGAGGGTGTTTGTTGAGGACTAGCTAGCACAGGCATGTCAAACTGGCATTTCAGAGGCCGCATGCAGCCCAACTGAAATATTTTGCAGCCCACCAGAACATTTTTTATAAAATAATGAAGTACAGCCTGCTGGCCGCTCAGAGCACACGACGGAGTGCCTGCTCACAGCCGGCCGGACTGCTCTGCACCACAGCAACTGCTGATGGACAGACAGGCCGCTCTATGCACGTGCTCGTGGCTGGCTCAGTGCTCTGTGCTAGGCTCTCCAGCAGGCGCTCACAGCCAGCCGGGCCACTCTGCGCAAACGCTCACAGCCGGCTCAGTGCTCTGCGCCAGGCTCTCCAGGAGGCACTCAAAGCTGGCCGCTGTGCTCATGCTGCCCCAGCACCTCAGGTGACAATGCTGACACTGGGAGAGCCTGGCTCTGGGGAAGGCATTTGTCATGATCATGAGGGTTAGCCAGCAGCCTGGGGACCAAGGGGTTAACTATGTCCCTTACCTAGCCAGGTGGAGTAGCCAATAGGAACGTAGGTAGGAATTTCAATCTGGGACAAAGGAATTTTTGGTTTTTCCCTCCTTTGCTCTGGGCAGTTCTCTTCAGCTATTGAGGGGGACAGACACTATGCATCCCTCCAAGGAAAGACTCTTTCTTCACTTTCTGTAAGTAGGGTAAAGTTTAGATAAATCCATTAGATTTCATTGTTTTATGATTTGGGTATTGGATCGGCTGTCTGTGCACTTTTTAAAAGACGTTTTGGCTTTTCTTTGTAATTAAGTTCTAGGCCCATGGAGTTCTCCATGAGTATATTTTGTTACTTTTCCACCTAGGCATTATGCTTGCAACAGGAATATTGTGGGGATAATAAAAGTTCTCTCTTTTCCTTTTAGTAACCTGGTATTGGTTAATGATGGTGTCCTGCTTTTTACTTTAGGGGTGAGATTTTCCCAAATGGTCTCTCCCCTGGTTTCTTTTTTTAATTTGGGTGGTAGCAGCAGAAGTTTTATTCCAAAAATCTAGGTTTTTAACATTTTGGGGGGAAGTTTTATACCAAAGCCTGGGGCAGACATCTGCCAGGGATGGTGTAGACGAAGCTTGGTCCTGCCTTGAGGGCGGAGGGCTGGACTCGATGACCTCTTGAGGTCCCTTCCAGTCCTATTATTCTATGATTCTATGCAGGGGAGAGTCATTAGGTTAAGGGGCCTGGGAGTACCTGGCTGTAGGGAACAGGGGAGGCGTAAGGTTGGGGGAGGGCTGGCTCTGGGGTAGTGGAGGGGGATTGGGTTAGAACAGGGGTATGGAAGTGCCTGGCTTTGGTGTAGAGGAAGGAGTTTTGTTAATATTTTGTTATTTATTTATTTCTAAATAAAAATAAAAATGTATATTAAATGTATATAAATTATGTCGACTTCTTGCAATTGCATGAATAATTATACAGTAAACTTCCAATAATCGGGCACCTTTAGGACACGGGGTGCCGGATTATTAGATGTGCCGGATTATCAGATATGCCGGACTATCGGAAGGGGAGGCTATGAGGGGTCTGGGTGGAGTGCGGGTGATGGGGGGGGGGGCGGCGCTGCAGGACCAACCCGGCAGCACCCCAGCTGCTCTGCCCTAGGCATCCCCAAGTCAGCCGCTGCTGAAACTGACCAGCGGCTGACTCGGGGAAGCCCGGGGCAGAGCAGCTCCAATTGTTCAGCTGCCTGGAGCACTTCCGGGTTCCAGGTGGTGCCGGACTAGCAGGAGTGCCGGACCACTAGATGCCAGACAACTGGAGTTTTACTGTATCTTTATACTCGCCTATGGCGAGTAGATTACCTTAATTGTCGAGCCCTGCCCATGGGGCATAGCCAGAACTTTGCCACAATGTTTTTCTTATGAAGATAGAAACCAGCCTATCCCAAAAGTTAACAAGACAAATTGGCTTTTCACGGTTTTACTTTTATAAGAAGAGGTAACGGTGCAAAAAAAGGGAAGCAGAGCTGGTATCTGCTTTTTTTTTTCTTCCTAGAGATGTTAGATATCGTGTAATTGAATAGTCATGTAACTTCATGTAATCTTAGCAGTTATACAATTATTTAATAGTTTCTAGAGGTGGGGCGGCAGCCAGTGCACTCTCAACCTCACTCTATGGCAACCCTCTGCCACCATTCGCTGCTGCCTCTGTATCCAAGGCAGCAGAGCAGTGTGGCAGGCGGGAGCCAATCCTCAAGGGAAGTCAGTTTAAAAACCAGCTCCCAGTGCAGACAGGTACAGAGGCAACAGCCCCTGTCCACAAGGGGGGGGGGGGCTGTGCTCCCTGCAGACAGAAGCTGCTCTGCGGCAGTAGCACCTGTCCAGGAAGCGAGGGGGGAGTCCAAGCACAGACGCCCCGCCCCACCACAGACAGGAGCAGCCTCTGTCCACGGGGAGCTTGAGCCTACCGGGGACAGAGTCTACTTCGCAGCAGCCTCCTCTGTCCTCTCACCACCCCCTCTCCCGGGCTGCTGCCTTTAATGCTGGTCCCTCCCAGCACCAGCTCCTGCCTGTCCCCTCCCTGCACTACCAATGCAGAAGGCAGCACGGGGGGGGGGGGGTAGGGGCGCCAGCTGGGTCCATAGGAGCCAATAAGTGGGGGAGCTAGCTTGAAAGCTGATTCCCCGCATGTACTGCCTCCAATCTACCTCCCTTACCCTCCGTGCTTCTGCCTCTCTATCAGACAGCAGCCCCAGGGCTAGAGGAAGGGCAGGTGGATCTGGTGCTTGGGGGGATCCAGATTTTAAGACAGCCCCTCACTGGTACTGGTTCCCCCTCCCCCCTTGCTGCTTCTGATACAGAGGCAGCAAGGAGAGGGGATAAATGCATTTAGTCAACAAGATTAACTGATAAGCCCAAGTTATCGGTCAATTGTGTAGTCATCTACACAATGACATCCCTACTTTTATCTGTTGAGTAAAATGGTGACTGGCCATGTGGAACACATTGCTGTGTACATAAAGATGTTTCTTCTATCTTCCTGAGAATTTTTGATGATAGTTGTCACCCAAATGTTTTGAGAGATGGCTACCTTACTACTTTCTGTGTAGTAGAACACTTTATTATGTCATTCCATCAAGAGTTTGGCTGGCAACATTGAAGTAATCAGCCTAGTTGCATAGAGCAGTGTTTCCCAAATGGTGCTCCATGGAACCCTGGGGTTCCGCGAAATGAACGTAAGGGTTCCGTGAGAACCCGAACGCTCCCCTCCCCCGCCCATAAAGAGACAGAGAGGAGCCCGGCCCACAAAGACGCTGGCTCCTTCCCCACTGCCCTTTTAGACATCTCCTGTCCCCCGCTGCCGCTCTGCTTTTACCCCGGGACCTAGCAGCAGCAACAGCTGCTTGTCCCGCTTCTGCCCCAAAGATCCCTCTCCCGCGTCCCCCGTTGCCTCTCTGCTTTTACCAAAGGACCTAGCAGGAGCAACAGCTGCTTGTCCTACCAGGTCCCGGGGTAAAAGGAGAGTGGCAGCAGGGGACGCGGGAGAGGGATGTTTGGGGGAGAAGCGGGACAAGCAGCTGTTGCTGCTAAGTCCCTTGGTAAAGGCAGCATGTGTGTGGGGGGGGGGGGAGGAGTACTATCAGTCAGTGGAACACTGGAACTCCTACTCACTGTGAGGATCGGAACAAATCCCCATACACACTGTGAGGACACGTGGCTCCTGTGTGTGACTAAGTTTAAGAATTCAATCTAATATCAAAATTCCCTATGGATCGTTGGTTAAAAGAAGGAACTTTAAAGAGAAAAGTGAGTATTTCAAACTCCAATATTTTTACTGAAACCAGCAAGGAAAATACTGAGGCAGCTCAAGTTAATTATGAAAAATTTCAGCTGACTAATAAGAAACGCAGGTATTGTGAGGACTATTTGGCATTTGGATTCACAAGCAATGGAAATGAAGATGCTCCAGGTGCCCAGTGTGTAGCAACAAAATATTATCTAATAGTTGTTTAAGTACCTGCTAAATTGCGAAGTCATTTTGAAACAAATCATCCAGAATACAAAGATAAAGACATTAGTTTTTTTAAGCAAAAGCTTGAATCGCTTGAAAAAAGTAAACTCTTCATGTCAAAAATTGCCAAATCTGATAATGAAAATGCAACAGAGGCATCTTACTAAGTAAGCTATCGTATATCGCTCGCCGGAGAAGCACACGCTATTGGGGAATCACTCATAAAACCATGTGCAAAAGATATTGTAATGTGTATGTTGGATCAGGAGTCTAGTAAAAAAGTTGAGGCTGTGCCACTATCAAACAATACTGTCACACGTCGTATTCACGATCTTGCTGCTGACATCGAGAAGGAGCTTATTTTTCGGCTGCATTTATGTGATGCATATGCATTACAATTAGACGAGTCCACTGACATTGCAGGTCTTGCAGTTCTGCTTGTATTTGTCCGATATGATTTTAATAGTTCTATTGAAGAAGACTTACTTTTATGTGAATTTTTGCAAACCAATACAACTGGTGAGAATATATTCAATTGTCTCAATAACTTTATGAAAACACATCAAATAAGCTGGGAAAAATGTGTTGGTGTGTGCAGTGATGGTGCCAAAGCAATGGTAGGAACAGTGGCTGGCGCTGTAACACAAATAAAGAATGTAGCACCAAACTGCACCAGCAGTCACTGAATTCTCCACAGACACGCTCTGGTAGTTAAGAATATTTCTCCCTCTCTTAAATGTGTGTTGGACGAAGCAGTACAGATTATTAATTATATAAAAACTCGACCATTACAATCAAGACTGTTCAAAATTATGTGTGAAGATATGGGTAGTCATCACACAGCCCTGCTTCTACATACAGAAGTCAGGTGGCTATCATGAGGAAAAGTGCTGGTTAGATTATTTGAGTTGCGTCATGAGCTCTCCGCATATCTGATGGATCACAAATTCCAACTGTCTGATCGTTTAACAGACTTTTTGTGGTTATCGAGAGTTGCGTATCTTGCAGACATCTTTACAAAACTAAATGAAGTAAATCTGTTGCTGCAAGGAAAGAATGTAAATATTTTTAATGCGAAAGACAAAATTTTGTCATTGTCACGGAAGCTACAGTTTTGGATCTCATCTGTAGGATGAAATTATTTGGATTGTTTACCAACTCTGAATGATTTCCTTGAAGAAAATGGATACAAACTTGATGAAGATATTCGCAGCGACATTGAAGATCTCCGCGATTTATACACGAACATCATTAAGTATTTTCCAAACATCAATGACAACAATAACTGGATTCGAAATCCATTAAGTTTAACAGAAAAGCCAGTTAGGTTTTCATAATCTTGTGTAGAAAAACTAATTGAAATCGCTTCAGATGGCCAATTAATACAAAAATTTAAAGAAGTTTCTCTGATTACATTTTGGAGTGACTTATGTCAAAGTCAAGAACATTCATCTTTATCAAGACGCGCAATTCATCAGCTGTTACCCTTTGCCAGTACATACTTGTGCGAAACTGCGTTCTCAAACTATGCAGCAACGAAAACGAAATACAGAAATCAACTGAATGCTGCACCAGATATGCGAATCCAACTTTCTAGTATTAAACCAAATATAAAAAGAATTTGCCAAGAAAAGAAGAAAAACCACTCTTCGCATTGAAAACTATGAATATAATTAATATTATTTGATAGTTTTATTTATTGTATATATTTAATATGATTTTTGCTGAATATAAATGAATGGTGTTATATTCAATATGTTGAATTTAAATGAATGGTGATCTCATGACCGTATTTAGCATCTTATTACTATCAATTGTGGTGTACTGGCAGTCTGTGTGTGTTTGGGCGTTTTTTTTTTTTTGCTCGACAAACTTAATCCCGGGCTAGGGGGTTCCTTGAAATTTTTCTGAGTTCCGTGGTCAAAAAAATAAATGGGAAACACTGGCATAGAGGGTTGAGCAGCTTCGGGATGCCAGCAGCAGCTATTCTTTCTGTGCCTGTGTTATCCTCAGGAATGAGAACAGCTAAAATCTCTACTGCCTGTTGAAAATAGTGCCTGTATTCAGTGCTATTGCCCTATACTTGTACCCATGAAAACAGAGGCAAAAACCTTAATTCTATGCAACTGATCATTTTGATGTTCTTCTCCTTCCTGTCCTCACCCCCCTGCCAGGCCATACTCATCATGGATGGGACTGGAGAGTGATTCTAGTCAGAGGCAATCCAAAAATTAAGTGTCAATAAGCATATTTCATTAAATATTTTTATTGCTTATGGGAAGGAAACTTTGCAACTTATCTTACCCTTTTCATTATGACTGTAAATCCAATGATAAATTTTATCTGTATCTGCTGCTGTTGCGGACCTAAGGGGTGCTCCCTCTTCACTTGCAAAATGCCTGACCAGATAGAAAAATAAAGAGGATTAGGGAGAACATGTTTATCGATATCATGCAGTCCACTATTATGTTGGACTGTGAACAAAGGGCTTGGATGGCCAGAGTGGCAAGCAATACGGAGGGGGACTGAAGTCAGGAGAAAATGGAGAGAACCCAGAAACCCAACAGGAAAAGGAGACACATTCTCGCATCCCAACATAATGGGGCTTCTCAGGCAGCAAACATAAATGTTACCGACTCCTACTGTTGTTGACTTGCAAGCCAACAATCATGGACTATGGCCACCCTTTGCTATTTCTGGAAAAAACTATGGTTGCATCTCTCTACACTTCCAACATTTCATGTAGCATACTGAGTTGCATTCCTACCCCGTCATTCCATAATGAAGATTAGTAAGGACAACCACAGATTTGCATACACCACCTATTTATCTCTCAGATCCATGTATGTGTTGTCAAAAGAGACTACATTTGTGCACAGAGATTAGGGACGTTAACATCTAGTCATCTGTTTAACTAATAAGTGATAGCTTTTCATTAACAGTTCCAGTTAACCACAACACTCCTTCCCCCATAAAGCGCTCTGCATTTAAACCTTGGACCAGCAGGCTGGCTCAGTCTCAGCCTGAGTTTTCAATGAAGAGCACACGGGTAGCTGCCTGCCATCCTAGGTTGCTGCCTTTGATAGAGGCAGCAGCACAGGGCAGCAGATGGGAGCCAGTCTGTGCAGAGAACCTGCCTACCACCCTGCACTGCTGCTTTTGTATCAGAAGCAGCAGCATGCAGTGGCAGCAGCACCTGTCTGCACGGGGCCTGAGCTCCCTGCAGACAGAGGCTGCTTTATGGGATGCCTGAGCCGTCTCTGTCCATGGGGAGCTCAGGCACCCCAGGGATAGGGGCTGCTGTTGCCCCACGCTGCTGCCTCTATATTAGAGGCAGCAGCCAGCAGAGCAGCAAGTGGGAGTCAGTTTTTAAACCCACTCCCCACACAGACTGGCTTCTGCCTGCCACTCCATGCTGCTGCCTCTGCATCAGAGGCAGCAGTGCAGGATTACAGAGGGTTCCCCAGGAGTAGAGCTAGAAGCAAAGCCGGGAGCGCACTGGCTGCCAGCTCCACTCCTGGGAAGTAGGCATGTTCAATTTCAATCAATCATTTAATCGAGTAGTTGATGAAATTTCCATTGACTACTCTATTAGTCAGTAAGGGGGGAACTCACTATCCCACTGCGTCTCTTCCTTTGAAATGTACAAGACCCACCCAAGGCTGTTGTACATTTCAAAGGAAGACACACAGCAGGACTGCTTAGCTCTGATAGAGGCAGAAACGGCTGGGGGAGAGACTAAGTCAAGTGACTACTTTACTATCCGATAAGCTTATGCTTATCCGGTAGTCAACTAGTTGTTTACATCCCTACTGGGGAGCATCGAGTAATCATGTAACTGCTAAGAATTATAGCAGTTACACAATTATTAAAATAACTGCATTCTAACATCCCTAGTACCGATCAAACAAACAGATAGAAACTCTCTAATAGAAGAAAATAGTGTGCTGTGCAAGTCTTAGGGAGTGCCATCTCAACCTACAAATGAGTCATTTCACAACAATTTTAAGCAAAAGGGAATACGATATGTGCATTACTTTTGGACTTTTAGATATAGTTTTAATCATGGAAAAATGTTTTTCATGGCACAAAGTCAACCTAAGAAAGAAACTATTCTTTTTCACTTCTACCACCATTTCCAAATTTGTATTGTTTCAAGCGAAACTATTTTCAATGTTTACCTGAAATGGGGTCATAAACACAACCAGACCCTGAAACCAAGACTACAGCACTAGCTAAGGTCCGCAGGAAGTGCTATCCACATTTCCATTGTACAATACTAAAATATATCCAGAGAGGGGACAGTTCAACTGAAGCATCAGGTTTTGATCATTAACAATATTCTTGAGCCATTACTTTGTTCCATGTTAACTACTTTGTTGCCACATTCTTTCCTCCAGCCAATGAGCAATCCATGTGCTCCAGTTCCTGATTCCAGTTACTCCAGAAACTGTCACACCAATACTCAAGTGCCAAGCAAAGAGCCTGCAGAAAATATATTTCTAAATATAAAACTAAGCATGTTGCTGTGTGACACTGAGTTAAGGAGTTCCAATTTTTCCAATAATCAGTAATTTTTCCCTTCTGTAACATTTATTTTTGAAATTAAATATCAATGGACAGATTTTAAAAGACAAATAGATGTAGTTTAGCACACTTACAACTGCTTTACAATCATAAGTCCATGACCTACATGTGCTAGTAAGCTAGTGGTGTATAGCATATGGCTACTTACCTGATTATCTGGTCATGTGTGCAGACACTAAACAATCAGTGAGCCAGCTCTACAGCCATACGCACACACAGTGTTTACATACTGGCACACACAAGTTAAGCATAGTTCTATTTAATTAAGCACAACTGACTTCAAAAAACTGACCCACTTCTGATTCTTCATTTTCAAAAATATCTGTAGACAAAAGCACTATGCAGGATCACCAATAAGACTAACGAGCTGGGCATACTGTCTTGTATAAGCTTTCATTGTATGTAACCATAATGTTTGCTCAGTTAATTTATTCTAATATCCTAGAATTCTATTCTATTTCTTGCTGAACATTTTTATATAATAAACTTATGAAATAATATACAGGCAGTCCCCGGGTTACGTACAAGATAGGGACTGTAGGTTTGTTCTTAAGTTGAATCTGTACGTTTAAGTCGGAACTGGCGCCCAGATTCAGCCGCTGCTGAAACTGACCAGCGGCTGACTACAGGAAGCCCGAAGCAGAGTTGCTCTGCCCCGGGCTTCCTGGAATCAGCCGCTGATCAGTTTCAACAGGCTGAATCTGGACACCAGTTCCGACTTATATACAGATTCAACTTAAGAACCCCAGGCGTCTCCAAGTCAGCTGCTGCTGAAACTGATCAGCGGCTGATTCCAGGAAGCCTGGGGCAGAGCAACTCTGCCTCGGGCTTCCTGTAGTCAGCGCCGGTCAGTTTTAGCAGCGGCTGACTTTGGGACGCCTGGGGCAGAGCAGCTGGGCTGCTGCTGGGTTGCTCCAGTAGCGCAGTTCCTCGGCACTACTGGACCAACCCAGCAGCACCCAAGCTGCTCTGCCCCAGGCGTCCTGATTCAGCCGCTGCTGAAACAGACCAGCAGCGGCTGAATCAGGACACCTGGGGCAGAGCAGCTGGGGTGCTGCCGGGTTGGTCCAGTAGCGCCCAGAACGGCGCTGCGGGACCAACAGGCAGCGCCCCAGCTGCTCTACCACAGGCGTCCGGAGAAAAGCCTGGTCTGCTGGGGGCAGGGGGGCGCCCCCCCCCCCCCAGCAGACCAGGGAGATGCGGGCAGCGGACCGAGATGCACCGCGGTCCCACCGCCTTTCTCCGCGTCTCCCTGGTCTTCTGGTCTCCAGCAGACCAGGGAGACTCGGCGCAAAGCCGCGGAGCACGCCCAGCAGACCAGGGAGACGCAGAGCAGCTTTTGCCGCCCCGGAGGACGCGGGCGGCAGGACCCAGGCGCATCTGGGTGTCCCGCCGCTCCCGTCCTCCGGGGCGAGAAAAACCCCGTTCGTAACTGCGGATCCGACATAAGTCGGATCCGCGTAACTCGGGGACTGCCTGTGCAGAGTAAATTTATGCAATGCTCTGTAACAACCTAAATGAAATTTAAACACACTAGCAAGCTACTAGTCTACACACGCTTTCAGGGATGAATAATCCAAAGGCAGGACAGCATGTTTACATACTAATACTAGAGGATGCTAGTCTCTATCAAAGTTTTAATTGTTACTGTAAGCTAGCAACTTCAGAACAAAACCAAACTTCTTAACAGATTAGTTCCTTTCTTCTAGGCTATATGTCTTAAGATGCCATTTATTTGGAAATAAGAGTACGACAACTCTCAACCCCTTTGTAATGAGTCTGGGACAGCAACATGCCCTCCCTCTGACCCAGAAGAGGAAGGGCCCTCTAAGAGCCCTTGGAGTGTGGGTCAAGCTTCAACTAGCCCCACCCACAGGAAGCCAGAGGGTGGGACTAGGAGTATAAGAGAGGACAGCTCAGTCAGAGCCCAGCAGATGAACAAGCCAGACGCTTGGCCCTAGCTCCCACAGTAAAGGTTCAATCGTGCAACACTCAATAGGAGGACTGGATTGGGCCACCAGGACCCCTGCCGGCCCCCGATGCCTGGCCCAGGCTGCTGAGACCACTGCCATGGCCTGAACACATGCTGAGACTTCTGTGACCACTCCCCCAGGCCCTGACAACAGGACTGGTCCACCTGGACCCTACCCGACCCCTGCCTGCCTGGGACCCAGACAGAGCTTTAACTATTGAACTGTTTGTGTTAAAACTTTGTCTGCCCATCCCGCCCTGACCCAGGGCTGGGCCTTATAAACTGTTAGCCCAGGCTGTGCCACAGGTTGGGCCATATACGCTGTTGATCGGCCTATGTCTAGGCCAAAGCATGCCAAGCAAACTTTTCGGCAGCAGCAGCACTGCAATTGCTCTCTTGCCGGGCACTCTAGAGCAGTGTTTCTTAAACTTTTTAAGACCGAGGCACACCAAACTTTTTTTTAAAATGGGGAAACACCAAGGATTTTTGTTGAGGGGAGGGGAAAAAAAAGGAAGCTTGCCCCTTTTAAGGATAGCCATTTGAACTCTGTTCTCGCCACATATAGTGACCATATTTTCTGAACCAAAATTAGGGACACATTACCTACACCCCCTGACCTCTGGTTACTATGCCCCTGACTTCCGGGATCAAGATGGACACATGACCAGAAGTAAAAGTAACCCCCTTCAAGAACTTTTCCCACCATCCACCTACCCATACGGGATGAGTTTGGCTCCCACCGAACCCTCTCCCCTCTGGTACTCGTCTCTCCCCTGCAGGTGTCTGCCCTTCTGCTTCACCCCCAAAATCCCCTGGCACCTGCACCTTCCCTTATCCCTGCACCCTTCCTGGTGCTTCCTCCTTCCCTCACTGCCCTGCCCTCTTTCTCCATGATGCCCATCCCTCACCACATTCTACCCCACTTCCTCTCATGCCCCTCTTTGCCCTCTCACATGACTTGCTCCATCCCCACCTTCCTCATGCCCACCGCTCCTTTCAACCCTTCTCCCAGCACCTCCCTCTCCCCTTGCTTCCTCTTGTTCCCAATGCCCTTACCCTCTCCTTTCCCAGCATCACCCCGGTCCCTCCACCTTCCAACCCCCACTGACACCTTCCCTCCCTCCTCCTGCCCTTTTCCTCAGTCTCCACTTGGCCCCCTGGCATTTGTCTCTCCTCCACCCTGTCCCTTGGTTCCTTCCCCTCTCTTCTCCTGCCCTGCCCTCCTCCCCTCAGCACAAGCCCCTTCCTCTTCCACCCACCTTCCCTCTAGTTCTCTCCGAGCCCCTCCCTCACCTTTTGCCTTCCAGTTTGTGGGGCTGGAGTCTGTGGTCGGGCACCAGAAGTCCCTACAGCCCTGGACCCAGCTGCCTGCTTCCAAGGCAGGATTGCTTGCCGGGCCTGGAGCTGGGCCGCTCGCGGCGCTAATGTTAGTGCCGCATTCCAGTCCCCACACCAGCTCTGGCTCCCATTAGGAGGAGCACGGGGGGAAGGAGGCAAGAGAAAGCCCTTACCCTCCCAGATCTGGCTTGCAGAGCAGGGCAGAGCAAGCGGGTCTGTGCACTGCCGCTCCTCCAGCAGAGTAGGAATGGGCGGGGGAAAAAGGGCCATGCACAGAGCACACCAGAAGAGTCCAAATGTACCCCACTCTGCAGTGCTCCAGCCAGGCTCTGCACAGTCTCTGCCAGGTCTCTGGTGGCAGCTCTCAGAAGTGGCTCACCGGCTCCAACCACCGCCTCTCCCCCTCTGGCAGCGGTGGTGGCTGCCTATGGATGGAGGATGCCGGGCTGGCAGTGCACAGCAAAGGCAGTCCCGCAGCGGGAGAGAAGGGCCATGCGGTGGAGGGAGGGGCTTGATGGACAGCACCGCGTGCTGCATGAGAGCGTGAAGCTCTGGACACTGCACACCACTGGCAACAGCCCTGGCTGCCCACGCAAGGAATCAAGGGAGCCGCTTACATGCCGGGTGGAGGCAGGCAGTTGCTGCTGCACCGCGCTAGTGCTGGGTGTCTTTAAATCCAGGACTGTCCTGGAAAAAAAAAAGCAACATATGGTGACTATATCTCTGCGGCACACCTCCGACTGCCTCGCAGCATACCGGTGTGCCGTGGAACACAGTTTAAGAAATGCTGCTCTAGGGCAAGAGTTCCCACACTTTTTGACACCGGGGACCAGTAAATCCATTCACGAGCTTTTGGAAGACTGGTAACATTCATTTGCAGCTGCACACTTCTGGGACCTGGCGCACAGCTACAGAACTGCTCCCCAACCCCGCAGGAAGCCTGCGCTACCTCCCTGGAGGTAGCATCAGTGCGGCTTGCATCTTGGGCATAGCAAGGGGGGCTCTCGTAAAAAATTTTGAGGCCCACTATTTTTTTTCCCCCCACGAACCAGTACCAGGCCGTGGACAACAGTTTGGGAAACACTGCTCTAGGGAGTAAGCGTGGCCTTCCACAGATCTTGGACCCTTACACCCTTTCATCCTCTCCTCCCCTGAACTCCCTTTCCCTAGAGCATGGGTTCCCAAACTGGGAGGCGTGCCCCCCGGGAGGGGGCAGGCATGAAGAAATTCCGGGAGGAGGGTGCGAGGCGACCCAGGCGCACACACCCCCATCAACCCCACTCCAAGTTTTGCTGCTATTTTGGGGGGGGGGGGGGGGGGCGCGTGAGGGTTTCTCAAAAATCATAAAAGGGGCGTGATGCTGAAAAGTTTGGGAACCACTGCCCTAGAGGTATGCGTATGAAGTAGTCAAATGCTTCAATTGCCCACAGAATCAGCCACTTCCACCCAAATCTAAGGGTTTGTCTTTACTACACAGTGGATCCTTACTGCAGCTATCTATCCATTGGCAGTCGATTTATCGTGTCTGCTTAGACACAATGCATTGACCTCCAAGCCCCCTCCTGTCAACTCCAGTACTCCCCCAGGATGAGAAGAGTAGCCAGAGTTGACAGGAGACCCCACAGTAAATACGTTGACTTCAGCTACACTACTTGCATAGCTGACGTTGCGTAGATTAGATTGATGGAGTGGTGGTGTAAGACAGATTAGGTTTTATACAAGTTAACCAGGAATGTGGCGAAGAAGCTAATAATATTTGCATATATTCCCATATTCACCAAATTCTTCATCTTCCAGAACAGTTTAACTGGATACGGTTGAGCAAATACCATCGAGAAAAACATTTACAGCCATATAGCACATGGAACAAAAAAATCCCGATAGCTGTGAAGTCTTAGAATTCTATGACTGTCACTAACTCATCCCCAAAGGTTGGAGTGCAATTCACTCTGGTTACTTTACGTTGGTCTAGAGAAGGATAATGAAGCTAGAAGATTCTGGTGAATCTAGCCCTAAAGTCAATTCCTTTTTTAAAAAAGTGATTGAAAGTAGACATTATGTATCTTCAACTCAATAGGAATATCACATTAAAATTCTCATTGGGTCATTTATTTTGTGTTCACGTACAACTAATCAAAATACAAGAAAATTCGCAGATAAAATGATGTTAAACTAGGATCAAAATTAAATATATATCAACTTTTAAAGGTTAAAACACATTTTACTTCCATTTTTTTTGCCTATTAAAGGCAAAGCAGAACCGGTATTTTAAATAGCAATCTAAATATAAAAACATTCGAAGAGATGGCTGTAAAAACAACCATTGTCTCCAGAAATGATTGCAACCCTTATTTGGGTTGACTTGTTTTTTAAAGTTTAGATACAACGAGGAGAGACTCATCAGCATTGGCACAACTCAGGCCAAGACTACCCTAGGAAATTAGATAGATATACCTATACTGTTCACAATAGTGACAAGCACTTTAACAAAATAATAAGTTCCTGCATGAATTTCTGAGGAACAGATTTTACTTTTCTGTCTAGTATTTCAGATAGTCACTTGCACAAAGCTTTTATCATAAAAGTTTACAGAGGCATCACAACACAATTTTACAAACCTTCCTGGAAATGTAAAAGTAAACTGTAGTAAAGAGATCTAAAATGGACTCTGAATAATACATAAGTAGTCTAGATTTATATCCAATATATTCCCACAGAACTTGGCTGGTCCACAGGATAAATGTTCAGTATTTTTCAGCTACAGGAATTTTGACTTCTAGACAAAGACGCTAGAAGATTTACCCAGCATTGCTCGGATCAGCAATGTCCCCATATTAATTGGGAGAGATGAGGAGAGAAGAGCTTCAGCCACCTCCACCCTTCCAAAAGGGCCCCTGTGGGGGTGGGAGGTTCAGGTGGGGCTGGATATGAGGGATTCAGTGCACAGACTGCCCCAAAGAGAGAGAACGACCCCAGCCCTCTCTCATCACAGCAGCTTGAGGTCAAGGGAGAAGCTCTTCACTATAGCCTCTACAGCTCCAGCAGTCACAACTGGTGAAAAGGTTCATGTTTCCCGCCAGCAGCAAGTCCAAGTTCCTCTGGCCCCTGCCCATCCAGATTGAGGAATGCACAATGCAGCAAACTGCGCACTTTCCTCTGATCCCCTGACAAAGGGAAACAGCCAGCCATGTTCCTGTATGAATTAGGGGTGGGAGAGCTTCAGCCTACCCATTGCCCCTAAAAGGCGTTTGGGGGCAGGTCATCCCCAACCAGCCTTTTTCCTGCCTGGTGATTCTGCTTCTTATAAAACCACACAGAAAAGACACTCATTCCAGGAACAACTAAATCTTTACCTTGCTCTAAGTTCTAATAAGAGGAAGCTGTACACTGAATTCAGTGATCCTAGCTGTTACCATTTAGAAGGTGTTCTTGAACACAAACCCAGACTCTCTCAAATATATAGCAGCAGAGACACTGCATAACTGCCATTTTGGCAAAACAGATGCAATCTGAAACTATACCTTAAGCCAGGGCTACTGAACATGCAGCCCATCTGTTTGCAGCCCCCGGTGCAGTTTGGCTTTACACGGAGCTCAACACACGGCCCGCAGATGGGAACCTTTGAACATGGCCTCCACTGGGAACACGCTCCACAATGGAGAGTCAGCATAATGGTCTTCTGTTGATATGCATTTTAGTAGTTAAATTCCTGGACTGTCATTGCTCATTAAGGGTATATCTATGCTGCAACACTATTTGGAAATAACTAGCACGATTTCGAAATAATTTAGTCCACGTCCACACATCAGGCAGTTATTTCAAAAAAGTGTCAAAATACTGCCAACCTGGATGATTTCTTACTCCAACTCCTGTAACCCTTATTGTACAAGGAGTAAGGGAAGTTAGAGGAAGAGTACTCTAATTCAAAGTGCTGAGTAGACACTCCCTATTTCTAAATAAGATACACAACCGATGTAGCTCAATTTGTATAGCTTGTTTTGAGTTAAGCCCTGCAGTGTAGATTCACCCTAAAATGCTGTCATATGGGTCAAAATCGGGTAAATATTGCATTTTATTAACAACACGCAGGCCCCATTTAAGTCAGTTCCGCTTATGTGTAGTCTTATCTTAAGCTTCCGAAGTTGAGTACTTTGCAGGGAAATCAACTCTTGAAATTTTCATCCTCCAAGTGGAAGCTTGCCCTTCATCTCATTAGTCAATGGTGACAGAGCCCTCAGCCCTAGCCAAACATTCAAACAAGTATACCTTGCATTCCTCAAGAAATGCCACCTCCTCTGCAGTAACAGCTCTGAAGAAGGGCACAGGAAAAGGCAAGAGCCGATAGGCGGAGTGTGGACTTAAATTCTCACCTTGTTTATCGTTTGGGCAAGGCCTGCAACTGATGCTCTGGAATAAGAATCAGCTTGAGACCCCTTTCTCTCGCCCTTATGTCTATCCACTATAGAACCTAGTGCCAAGAACTAAGCAATATCTAAAACAATGAGACAAACACAGAAGCTGTAAGCAAGTCTCACATTTCAGGGTTTAAAAGTCATTCCATGCTCCAAGTGAAGCCAGCATCACTGCAGCATCTTTGAGCAAGTGCTTAGCTCATTACATGTTTCCTGATTCCATCTGCTTTCAGGTCAAGAGTCACATTCCCTCTTTCCTGGAAAAACATAGGCGCTTATCCGCACAGGCCAAACAGTTACACTAATTCAGTTCAAACTACCTTACATAAAACCATGTTTGGTTGAAGGGGAAAAAAGTCTTCATTTTTTAAAAATGTAATTAGTCATCCAGTCACATTTTGATCAATTACAAACACACAAGATTTCCCAGTGAAGGGGGGAAAAAAGTTCTTCAGTTTCCTTACTTTGTGAATTTGAGAGATCATTTTTATAATCCATTTCACATTTCCCTCTGTAGGCACTCCACTACTGAAGAAACCCTTACAAAACTTTCAAGATTAAAAAGCCCCTCAAATGTTACAAGTTTCAAAACACAAAGTTTAAGTACTCACTCTAAAAATGAACCAATTTAGAAAAAAATAGTATCACTTCAAAATAGGTGTTGCCTGATTTTAGAAGTTACCACCTTTAAGACAGAAAAGTCCTTAACCCAGGATCGGAGCCAGTATTTAATCATTCTGTGATTGGGAACCCTGATGTACACATTTGCAACATTCACACTATATGATAGGCATAGGCGTGCGCACGGGGTGTGCCCAGGCACACTCTAATATCTCGGGCCAGCTAGCGGCTGCTGGAGGAGGAGGGGGGTTTGAGACAGGGAGCCACAGCCCCTCACTTTCCCTGTGGCCATCTACAGGGCACTTTGGGGCAGAGAGAGCGCGTGCACAACAGAAGCAGCTAGGGCCCGACCACAGACGCTGGCCTGAGCTATTTTTGCGCCCTAGGCCCCGCCCGGTCTGGCGGAGCCCCTTCTGCACCCAGGGGCGCCCCCACCCGGCCCGGCAGCACCACACAGCATCCCTTCTGAGCCTGGGGCTCTGGCCCCGTCCCCGCCCATCCCTGCAGCACCACACAGCGCCCCTTCTGCACCCAGAGCCCTATCCTCGGCCCCATCCCCGGCCCCATCCCAGCAGCACCGCGCGGCACCCCTTCTGTGCCCAGGGCCCCAGCCTCATACTCAACCCTGCCCGAACCGGCAACACTGCATGGCACGGCGTCCCTTAAAGTGAGGCGCCCTGGACTAGGGCCCAGCCGGCCTGTAGCTAAGGCCGGCTCTGACTCCAGCCCCGCAAACTGGAAGGCAGAAGCCGGCTTAGCTGAAGGTAAGGGAAGGGAAGGGAGGGGAGGGGAAGGGGGAAAAATAGAGGGCAGTGGTGGGAGAGGAAGGGGCTTGTGCTGAGGGGTAGGGGGTAGGTCAGGAGAAGAAAGGGGAAGGCACCAAGTGACAGGGTAGAGGAGAGACAAATGACAGGAGGCTAAGTGGAGACAATAAGGAAAAGAGTAGGAGAGGCAGTGTCAGTGGAAGGGGGGGACAGGGTGATGCTGGGAGAAAAGAGGGTAAGGGCATTGGGGGTTAGAGCGAGGAGGGGAAGGTGCCTGGAGAAGGCTTGAAAAGGGGTGGGCATGAGGAAGGCAGGGATGAAGCAAGACGTGTTAGGGCATGGGGGCATGAGGGAAATGGGAGAGGGTGGTGAGGGGGTGGGCATCAGGGAAAAGGGGGGCAGGGGCAGTGAGGGACAGGGAAGGCAGCAGGAAGGTGCAGGGGTAAAGGAAGGTGCAGATGCCAGGAGATTCTGGGGGTGAAGCAGAAGGGCAGACCCCTGCAGGGGAGGGACCAGCACCACAGGAGAGAGGCAGGGCAGGTGTGTAGAGGGAGGTGTTAGGAGAGGGGATGAGGAGGGTAGTAGCTCACATGATCAGAGTGGGGCTACTGGAGGAGTGGGCACAGGGGAGAGAGAAGGGCTGGTAGAGGGGGGCAGGTGTCAGGAGGGCTAAGGGCAGGAGTCCAAGTCAGGACAGCAAAGGAGGGTGAGGGTTTGGGGGGCAGCCAGCACCAGGAGAGCTGATGGAGCAAGGGGAGACATGGCAGCAGAGGGAAAAGGTAGAGGTTTATAAGATATTTATTAATAACTTGGGTGCTACAGTGGCACATCCAAACAAGCCACATGAACTCAATACCGGTGCACAACACAAAATTCATTCTGCTCATGGGAGGAAACTCTTAGAGGGAACACTTCCCCAAGCCTCTCCGCCCCCAAGTTAGTGTCACACACATTGGGTTAATGCAAATGCAGGATAGTTGCATTAGGGGGGTTTGGTGGGGGTCTATTGGTAGAAGTATGGTGGAAAAAGTCTTTAGCGGGAGATCACATGACACCTCTTACTTCTGGTCATGTGTCCATCTTGCCCCAAGAATGTTACCTCCAGAGGTGTGGCCAATGGGAGTAAGGGGCGTGGTGTGGCTAATGGGGGTCAGAGTACTTTTTTAAAAAATTATTTGGGTGCACACCCTAATTAAATGTGCTGTGCACGCCCATGATGATAGGAATGTAAATTCATGTTTAATTTGTTAACCAGTTAAATACAATGTTTAACCAGTTAACCAATTAAAGGTGGGGATACATGTAACAGCTCCATTGTGTTTTAGTTCCAGGAAGAGATTATACTGATAGGATACAAGGATTGCATCAGTCCTTCTAATAGGCCCAAAATGAAACCATTATGTACCAGAGATTTACCCTGTGTTGTTCAGGTCCTTCAGTACAGGGTGCTGAGGGATACAGGAATCAGCAGAGATTTGGAGGTGTGGGAGGTTTGGGGGTGGAAGGTGCAGGAGTCAGGGTACAGGGTGCTAAGGGGCTACATTGTCCAGGCAGCAGCTGCTTTGCTGCTCTCTTGGGCTGTTGGGAGCACACTTGCTTGCTGCCCCCCTGTGGTCATCTGGAGTATAGCTGTCCCTGCCACCAGACTTCTTCCTTTCAATTTTATGTGAAACATCCCATTCCAGGCATATCCGATTTTCCTGGCACAACCAACTCCTGACCTTGCTTTTAAGTTATGATGAGAGGAAGCTGCATACCAAATTTTGTGGTCCAAGCTCTTAACTCACAGATGGACACAAAAACTCTCTCAAATATCAGAGGGGTAGCCGTGTTAGTCTGAATCTGCAAAAGCGACGAAGAGTCCTGTGGCACCTTATAGACTAACTGAAGTGTAGGAGCAGAAGCTTTCGTGGGCAAAGACCCACTCTGCATCTGCGTCACATGCATCTGACGAAGTGGGTCTTTGCCCACGAAAGCTTATGCTCCTACACTTCAGTTAGTCTATAAGGTGCCACAGGACTCTTCGTCGTTCTCTCAAATATATAATATATTTTTCAACCAAATTCCATCAATACTTTAATGTGTTGGGCTACCTTCTCCTTAGCATCTGCATACAGACTTGTACATCTGTGGCTTGCGTCAAGTGGGCAGATCCCTGTATGAGTCCCATTGTTTTCCTGTATCTAACTAGAACTTTGAGGGACATGGAACACACAATGCTCCTGTGAGACAGCCATTGTGATGGAAAAGTTTGCAGTAACTTGTGCCTGTCCAGTTGAACTGCAAACGTACTAACAGGCACTTTAAACTGCCAGCAAGCCTGTGAAAGAGTACAACAACAGGGCAGTTCTCCTGGACTCTTTAGTAGACCCACAGCTACAGAAAGTTCTGGACAGCTTAAACAGTTCACAAATCAGTGAGACAGAGAAAAGGTTCTGCAAATCTAGACAGCTACAGATACCATGAAACATGTACAACACAATGAATATATGCACTGCTCAGTTTTCCAAATTTTCATGTTCCTGTTGCTTAAAAAAAAAACAACACACACACATACACACACACTTTACTAGTAGACAATGGTAACCAAGCATTAGATCAAGTTTAACAAGTGAGCGTAGTTAAGAAATTCCATTTAAAAAAGTAATTTTTTCACTAGTCCCTTCATTAACACTTTACAAACAAAACTTACAGACTCAGAGATGTCCATACACTGCAGACATGGTCCACATTATGAAGATTTTAAGTGGACTTGTTTCAACATAGTTGTGCATGTGTTAACACTTAAAATTTATCTCCCACCCCACCCCTTTAACAGCAACTAAACAGCACCACGTCCCTGAAGGATGCAGAGAAACAAATCAGCCTACGTATGTCAATTCAGTACAATTGTACACACTGCATTATCCCAACAGTCCTCCAGCAGCTGTCCCACCATGCTCCTCCCCACATGACTAGGGTCACTCAATTACAATTTTGAACTTCACTGCCCAAAGGTCACAGAAACCAAAAGACAGCACCATTCCCCTTAAATACACAACGGCTGTGTCTACATTGGCAAGATTTTGTGCAAAAGTGGTCACTTCTGCGCAAAAACTTGCTGCCTGTCTACAATGGCCGCGAGTTCTTGCGCAAGAACACTGACGTTCTAATGTAAGAAATCAGTGCTTCTTGCACAAGAACTATGATGCTCCCGCTCAGGGATAAGCCCTCTTGTGCAAGTGTTCTTGCGCAAGAGGCCAGTGTAGACAGGCAACATCAATTACTTGCGCAAGAAAGCCCGATGGCTAAAATGGCCATCGGAGCTTCCTTGCGCAAGAGAGCTTTCACACTTCCACGGATGCTTTTGCGCAAAAGCACATCTCTTGCACAAAAGCACATGCCAGTGTAGACGCTCTCTTGCGCAAATACTTTAACGCAAGAACTCTTGCGTTAAAAGTATTTGCGCAAAATCTTGCCAATGTAGACCAAGTCAGCATGTCTTTTAAGTGCATCTTCCTGAGTGCACATCTTCATGAGCATCCAACCATGCTAGCTTCACATACATAGAGAGCTATTAAACATGCTATTGCCAACAGGAAATAAATCACAGTTATTCTTTATCCGTGGAGAGAAGACACTTTGCAAAAACAGTCAGGGAACAGATGAAAGAGACGTCTATATGCAGGGGATGCTGATACTGGGACACAAAAAAGATGAGTAGCAGTACTGTGTTAAAGACATAGCAGACAACCGAAGCAAATGTGGGACTGCCCAACAGACCTGCCACTTCTACAACAAACTGCATTAGCAACAGTTATGAGAACTGGATGGAGCTCTACTGTGTCCATACTTCTGCCTGAGAGATGGCAGAGGCTGTAAAGTCACATGATATTGTCAGTTTTAAAAAATGGTGCAAAAATAATGGGATGGAATAAGCATATGGGATGGATATTATGACACTGAGGGAACCTGAACTAGAAATCCTTGTGAAAGTTATTGTAAAATTTCCCACATAGCACAGCACCAGAGACACACACAAAGCTCACTGGAATACTTACCCATGGTACTCCAAATTGTTCATCACCACAACCACTAGTGGTGGGTACACATAGCACCAAAACACACAGCCAAATGTACTAGCACACAGCAGATCTATAGAAGTTGGTGGATATATGATTTGTAAATTATGTCTGCCAAACTCTGTACTGTAGAGTTACACACAACCTCTCACTCTATTATAATAATCTATTAAGTAACTCAGAAAAGAGCAGCAAAGATAGTTAGGGGTATGGAACAGTTTACATATGAGGAGATATTAATAACAATGGGACTTTTCTATAAAATAATAGATTAATGTAACTTGAAGGGACCTCAAGAACTCATCTAGTCCATTCCCTTGCACTTATGGCAGGGCAAAGTATTATCTAAACCAGAGATGGGCAAAATACAGCCCACTAGCCAGGTCTGGCAGATATAATGTTTCTGTTTGTCCTCCCATCTCTCTCTAGGCCACTACAAGTTCCACATCAAAGCAGAGAGCTCAGACAAACTGCATGCCATGCCTCCCCACCACTCCCAGAAGTGGCCAGTTAACATCTTTGCATGCCCCTGCCAGAATGGCAAGGTGGCTCCATGTACTGCCCCCACCAACAGCACTGTCCTCACAGCTCCCATTGGCCACAAACTGGCTAATGGGAGCTGCAAGGGCAATGATTGCCAGCTGCTTTCAGGAGCAGCACAGGGCCATGGCAAGCAGGTAGCCTTTCTGAATGCCCTGCTGTGCTACCAGCGGAGAGTCACCTGTGATAAGTGCATCCCAGTCAGAGTCTGCAGCTCCCACTGCCCTTGCATCCAAACCCACTGCCCTAGGCTAGAACCCCCTCCCTGTCCTCTGGGCTGGTCACAGACAAAAGCTGCTCCAGCTGGGCTGGAGCACTCCTACCAGTGGTGGGCTCCGTGGGGCTGAAGCAGACCCCTGTCCATGGTGGGCTGCTCCAGCCTTTACCAGTTAACCATAACCAGTTAACCATTTAGCATCCCTACCCTGTGCCCAAACTCAAACCCAGACCCCACAACTCCTTCATGAATAGAGTAGAAATATGCAGCCAGTGTCAACTTATAAAAATTCATGGAGTGGTGACTCCTCTTGCAAAAATTCTCGCACATCCCTGCCTTAACCTCTGTTTACCAGAAGCTGGGAATGGGCAACAGGTGGATCACATCAGGATTACCGGTTCTATTCTTTCCCCTAGGGCATCTGGCACTCGCCATTGTAAGCAAACAGGACAGTGGGCTAGAGAGACCTTTGGCCAGGTTATACCTCCCTGGTCTGGCGCCCTCAATACCTGACCAGTCCTAAAACAGGAAATCTATCAGACCAGAGGTGGTCAATGCCATACCTTTCTACTGTTACCAGCTGCAGGGCTCCTTTCTGACAGCAGCAGAGGAGCCAGCATTGGTCAAGTGGGGGAAGGGATACACTTGGGGAAAGAGGCAGAGAGACTGCAGAGCCCCAAGGTTGGGGGCCAGGAGTTCAGCCCCATGGCGTTCCACAGTCCTCCCCAAGCACCCCCACATCTCCACTCCTCCCATTCCCTTCTGAGCTTGAGCGCCCATTGGGGATGCTAGACCACAGATGTTCCTGGACTGCAGAAGCCTAGACTATAAAGATCCAATCTGTATCTCTGCACCATGCCACCTTCCTGCCCTTCCGTTCACCAGAAAAATACAAACACGGTTACCTTATACCTTATTACTTCAAGTATTCCCATTGTAGTGAATGCAACTACTCAAAGGAGAAACTGCTGACCAATTAATAAGGGGTTCAACACAGGGTTGCCAACCATCAGTAAATTCAAACATAGTCAGTAAAAATAATAATAAAAATAAAATTGGCCCTGTCTATAAAATCTGTAAAAAAAAAAAAAGCACAGTTTTCGGTGGTTGTGCATGCAACACATAGTTCTGTTGGGCTTCTTGTGGCTGGAGGAATGAGGTACAGACCGCATGCTGGACACAGGTCTCCCACAGACCCCCTGCCAGTAAGTCACAGCAAGGCATTTCCTGGTACCATCACCCAGTCTCAGCCAGGTGAACAGCTCAGGTGCATCCCCTCCTAGGGTGGGAAAAGGGCTCAGAGGGGGCATGATTTGGGCCAGGGAGACTGTAATAGGAAAAAGATTGTGTCCATATGTCTGACCAACACACTGCAGGTCCAGGTGTCGGTCTTGTGGGCTCTCAACTTCCCCCAGGCTCCTGCTTTCTTTCCAGCTCAATTTGCCGGCTGAACTGAGGTTTCACAAGTGCCGTCACTATCAATTCAGCTAAGAAGCAAAAATGTTGTGATGTATGAATAAAAACACTGAATATTGTTCACTTGGTCCTTTTGAGCTATCTTTATATTATGTAACAATGTGTCCACAAAACAGTTTTGTTGTCCATTACTTTTTCTATACCATCCATAAAAATAATTTTCAGCACTTTGCAAATCTTTTTCAATAGTTTTTTTTACTCTGGCAATTACAAAAAATGAGTTAATTTGTAGAATGAGTAGACTGGTACAGTAATTCCTTATTTAACACTATAGATGTGTTTCAGAAAATGATCGCGTTAAGTGAAAACATGTTACGCGAGGTCAATTTTCCCATTGAAAATAATGGAAAAGGTGGGGGTTGCGTTTCAAGCAGTGGTGTCTGTTGGGACCAGGACATACGGTTGGGGGAGAAAGGGAACTGGGTTACAGCAGGAAGGGGAGGTGTTTGGCTCTGGGGAAGAGATGGGGAAGAGAGGGGATGGGGATTGGGTTGGAAGTATGCCCGGTGACGAGTCTGCCGGGACCCGCACTGCATCCGGGGTGAGGGGCGGGGGGGTCGCCGGGGAACCGTGTAGCGAGCGGTGAACCTTCCAGTGCTTTGCAGGGAGTCGGGGGAAGCCCTGCACAGCCGCCAGTGACGGGCCGGCTGGGGAAACCCAGCCACCAGCCTGCAAGCGGGGGCGGAGGACAAGGGGCAAGGCATCCAGCGACGGGGAGTCAACAGGGAACAGCGCAGCAAGCAGTGAACCCTTCACCGCTTTGCAGGGAGGTGGGGGAAGCCCCATGCAGCCTCCAGCAACGGGCCAGCTGAGGAAATCATGCTATTCCAGGGATGGTCCTGTGATTCAAAAAACGTTTCCTAAAAAAATTGTGCTATCACGAAAATGTGTTAAGCAGGCACGTCTTAAATGAGGAATTACTGTATTATGCTTTTTCACTTGTAGATAAGGAAACACTTTAAAAGGACAGGTAAGCATTTTCAAGTTGGAGGAAAAGAAGGCAGATACATTACGTGCCTACAGCTATAGTCTATACCAGTGTTTCCCAAACTATGGGCCGCAGACCAGTACCGGGCCGCAGGAAAAAAAAAACAGGGCCTCAGCATGGCTGCCAGAGTGTTCCAGGCTCCCAGAGTGACCGTGTGGCACCAGGTCCCCCAAGTCCACGGCCAGCCTGGGCAGAGTCGGCAGCCGGATGTTTCAGCTCCCGGAAGAGGCGTAGCTAGGGGAGGTCGTAAGGGGGTCTGGGAGGAGGAGGAGGGGAGAGCCGGCCACTGGAAGCAGCACTGGACGGGGGAATCAGGGCAGGCCAGGGAGATTGGGGAGGGAGGGCAGCCAGCAGAAGAAGAGCTGGCCGGGGGAGATCGGGAGGAGGAGTAGGGGAGCAGTGGGTGCGGTAAGCAGGGCTTGCCTGGGGCATTGGGGCTGGCCAAGGGAGACTGGGAGGAGAAGTGGGGGAGAACTGACTGTCCGAGAGGGGGTTGGGGGAAGTGGGGCTTGCCAGAGGCACAGCGGGGGGCGGGGAGCGGGACTGACCCAGCCATATGCAGATCTCAGGGCACTGCCTCTCCCCTCCCCCCCAGCAAAGCACGAGTGAGTCTGGCCCAGGGATTCTATTGTGTCCCCCCCCTCACCCCAAACACACACACACACACATCCTTGAGTAATTGCAAACTGTTTGGCTGGTAGACACACTGATGCAGCCTGAGCACATTTACCAGCCAGGCAGTTTGAAACTACAAAATAATACATCTAGTAATAATACAACTTACCTAATGAGAAAATACCAGAAAGGTTATATGTCTGGTATTTTCTCAGTTTGTTTTTTATGTGTTTATATTTTTGGGCTGCAAAAGACAGTACTGGAAAAAAGGGTTCCAACTAAAGTAAAATTTGGGAAACCCTGGTCTAACCAGCTTTCTGCTTGGCTTACACTCCATTTATCCAATCCATATTCCTTAACTTGCTGGCAAGAATATTGTGGGTGACCATATCAAAAGCTTTGCTAAAGCTAGCACTGGGGGCTTTGGGAGGACCAGAAACAACTTGTTTGAACATTCAACATTTGATTAATGAATATGCAAATATGCAAATGAATGTTACCAGTCCTCCAAAAGTTTGTGAATGGATTTACTGGTCCCCGTGTCAAAAAGCTTGGGAACCCCTGGTCTATACTGCGCACCTTGCAATAAGCTGGCTGTGCAGCTGCATAGTCATTCTTTATGGGCAGGGTAGGAATAGTTTTACTGACAGAAGTGCTGGCCACAGCAGTGCTTTTCATCATTGAAGCTTCTATCCTTTGAGGGGAGGGAGTAATTTTTCATATCCTTAACCAACAAAAGTTTTAACAATGAACATGCCAGTGTAGACATAGTCATAGGATTTGTGTACACTTACAGTTGCACCAGTGCCACTGCAGTGTTTAGTGAAGAACCTACTAATGCTGAGGGGAGAAATTCTCATAAAAACATGAGAATAGCCATACTGGGTCAGGTCAAAGGCCCATCTAGCCCAGAGTCCTGTCTTCCAACAGTGGCCAATGGGGAGTGAACAGAACAGGTAAACATTGTGAGATCCCTCTCCTGTCAAACATTTCCAACCTCTGACAAACAGAGGCTAGGACACCATTCCCTCCATCCTAGCTAATAGCATTGATGGACCTAAAAATTCATGGAAGTTATCTGGTTCTTTTTTTAACCCTGTTAAAGTCCTGGTCTTCAAAACATCCCCTGGCAAGGAGTTCCACAGGTTGACTGTGCGCTGCATGAGCAACTTCCTTTCGTTTGTTTTAAACCTGCTACCCATTAATTTCATTTGATGACTGCTAGTTCTTACAGGAACAAATAAATAACTTTCCCTTATTCATTTTTTCCACACCAATCATGATTTTATAGACCCCTATCATATCTTCCCTCAGTCTCCTCTTTTCTAAGTTGAAAAGTTCCAGTCTTAATCTCTCATTATATGCAGGGCCGGCCTTTTGGCACCCTGGTGCCAGAGCCCTTTTGGCACCCCGGGCGTGCGGCGCTGCCCCCGGGGCGCATGGCGCATACGCAGGCTGGCCACGGCCGCTGGCGCGCAGCCCGAGGCCTGCCCCCGGGGCGCGCCCCCGGGGCGCATGGCACATGCACTGCCCAGCCCGGCCCATCCACTGCTGCTGGCACATGCACCAGGCAGTGAAGGGTCCCACGGCTGTGGGGGGAAGGGCACTGCTGGCCAGCGCCGCAGGGCAGGCGCTGCGGGAGCCGGGTGCACGGCACCTGATGGCAGCTATAAGGGGCGTGTGGCATCCCTTACAGCTGCCATCAGGCATCCCCAATCGGTTGGCGCCCTGGGCAGCTGCCCAGCTCACCCATGCCTTAGTCCGGCCCTGATTATATGGGACCCATTCCAAACCCCTAATCATTTTTGTTGCCCTTTCCTGAAAGAGCATCAGGAGAAATAGTTTTGTGGAAAAGATAAGCTCTCTTGTTAAAAAAAGCAGTAGTTTCACCAAGGCTCATGCTGGTATAATTGCATTGCTCAGCCATATGTATTTTCCACATGTCTGAATGACATGCTTATAGTGACTATGACTTAGTGGGGGGTTCAGTGAAAGAGCCAGAAACAGAGCCTAACTTTGCAGGCAGATTCCACAGAATAGTTATGTCCCCACAATACCCTATTTTAGTAAAAGCGAATTGCCAATACATCTGGGCTTAACTTTAATATACATTTATATTGTTTTTTAAAAAAATTGTAAGCCACCTCCAATATCTTAAATAGAGAGGCAGAGGAAAAATATTTCAAACAGACAGACTCCAGGTTTAGAAAGATTTCAGAAAGAGCTGAAGAGGCCTGACATGGCATACGTATCCCCAGTGGAGAGGAAGGCGCAGGACGTGCCCGCACCTCTCTACAACCCAGACCATCACACACACGCACAGACTTACTCCCCCGCCAGACACCCGGCTGCGGAAACGCGCTGTAACTGGATGGAAGTTTGCAGCCGCCCCGAGCAGCCCGGCGACTGCCAGCGCTGAGCCCCCGCCCCGCACTCGCACAGCGCGTCCAGGGCTCCGCCGCGCCGCACCGACACCTCCGCCCGGGCCAGAGCCGCAGGTCAACGGGGCGCGGGGAGCATCAGGCGCGGTGCCGCCCGGCGGCCGGGAGAGGCGCTTGGCTCCCGCTCACCTTTGCGGGGACGCGCCCCGGCCCCCTGTGCGGGCAGAGACGGGGACTGTCCGCTCCGTGCCCCGCGCAGGCCCCGCACCCGCCCAAGCGGAGCGGCCGGACCGGCTGGGGGGGGCGGGTCCTGGCCCGGCCGGGCTCTCACTCACCACGAGCACGGAGCCCCGCACCGCCTCGGAGACGCTCTGCCGCAGCTCGGCCGCCGTGCCCGGCTTGCTGAGCGCCCGCGTGAACTTCCGAGTCTCCGGGGGCGCCTGCGACATGGCCATGGCCGCCGCCGCCTCGCCGGGCTCGCGGCCCCTCACTCCGCGGCCCCCCGCCCCCCCATGGCCCGGCCGTTGGCGGCGAGTCAGTGTCGCAGCAGCCGCCACCGGCTCGCGCGGCCCCGGCCTCTCAGGTGGCCCCTCCCTCGCTCGCTCAGCCCATGCTCCCAGCGCGCGCCGCGCTCCCATCCCAAACACTGACTCACCCCACGGGGGCGGGGCAAGGGCGCAGCCGCGGCCGCTGATTGGCGCAGCCCAGGTGGCGAAGGAGGTGGGGCCACCCGGACAGCCCCGCCCACACCTGTCTCCCGGTTCCACGTCGGATTGGTCGCGCCTCTCTACCTGCCCGGCTCCTCTTCCCCCGCCCCGCGGCCTCCCCAGCGCGCCCAACCCTGGGGCGGGGCCAGCGGGCGCCGGAAAGTCCCGCTCGGTGCTGAGCTCATCGCGACCTTTCCCCGACTCCCCGCGCGGGGCGGGTCCGCAGCGGCGCTGCCGCCCCGCCCCCGGGATCGCTGGGAAAGGCGGAGAAGCGGCGCTTGAGGGGCAGCGTTTCACCAGCTTTTCTGGCCGCTGCCCGCCAGTGGGGGCGGGGCCCATTCCTGCCCCTGGCTCTGCCTTCTGGGACGGGATGTGCCCAGGCACAGAGTAGCTGTGACCTGCTGGGTTACCTGCCTTCACACAGGCTATGTCTACACTGCAAAGATTTAAAAACAATGAGGAGTCTTTAGAATATAGGTGTATATGGGTGTTCCACAGATATAAGAGTGGGGTGGTCTGGAAAGCTGCATGATGCTCTCATCTTCAGGAACAGTTGCCTGTATAAAAATCTGCAGGTTAGGACGTTTTTTCCAGACCAGAAAATTACAGTGGGGGATGTGGAAATGCTTTAGGTGACACAGCTTACCTCTTACAGCCCTGGTTCATGAAGCCTTACACAGGGTACCTGGACATCAGTAAGTAGCAGTTCAACAACAGACTAAGTCCATGGCACATAGTTCTTGTGTGTGCATTTGGCAGATTGAAAGGGAAATGGAGGTATCTTTATGGCAGGCTGGACCTTTTCGAGTATCATATTCCCAAGGTGGTATCTGTATGCTATTGCTTACATAATTTGTATGAGAGTAACATGCCCATGGGTGGAGCACTGAGGCACAAGTGCCTGGACACACAATTTGAAAAGCCAAACACTTGAGCTGTCAGAGAAACCGATAGGGTGACCATCAGTATAAGGGAGGCTCTGAGGAACCACTTTGACAATGAGGGGCACTGACATTTCTAGATACTGGGGTTGCTTTCCTGCCTCATCACACTGCCTTTCTGAAGGAGGCATTCTCATGAAGGGATATTACAGGCTTCCCCAGGGACCAAAGCAATTGGTGTGGATTGCATCACACAAAATAAACTCATGGAAATCTGCATCACATTTGTCTTTATTGATCTTTCAGTCCTGGTCACACACATACGGTGAATTCTTGGTGGTTAGTGTTATTGGAAAACCTCACAGTGATGTTAATGGCCAGTTGTCAAAGTCACAGCTACTGTGACGAGGAGAAGAGTGCATTGGAAAAAAAAAACTATTACCTGACTGTGAAAATGAGTGTGTGGTCATGGGGCTGTGAAAAGAATTCTGCATGTGCTGATAGGGAGGCCTTTTTGTTCTGTTCACTCTGCATCTTGATAAGACACGTTAACATCTCATTTTAGTCTTCCATGAGCTTTAGCGCACGCACAGTGGCTTCTATTCTGACTTGCATCTCCCTGGTCCTGCTTTCCTTCCTTTTCTCTGAAGCGTTGAATGCTGCAAAACATCTTCAACTGGATCTTTTCTTGTCCTCCAAGGTTTTTTCCTTAGTTGACGGAGTCTGTCTGTGGGGGAGCATGCTTGATTTCTCAAAGTCTGGTTTAGAAATGTAACCATTAACAATAGAGTTACTGTATTGTTCCTGATAAAGATTGTAACATTTCACTAACATGCACATATCTGAACAAAACTGGCCACTTTTCTTCTTACCTTCGAGGCAAACACAAATTTTTCCAGACGTTCTGATCATGATGAGTTTTAAAGGTGAGGGGGAAAAGGGTTGGGCATGGGACCTCAAGAAAGTACAGTCTGTGCTTTGTGCAGTAGGTGTTTATGGAAACTATTTGTAATAATCTTACACTTGTCAGCTCCTATTGGCTGCCATTACTCTGGCTCAGGGGCAGATAAGATATGACCTTTGAGCACCCAGCTGGGACTCTCAGGCACAGCGCAGTCTGGGTGCAATCTCCTGCAGGTGGAAGCATTCACACTCCCAGCTGGGCCCCTGGTGCAGTTTCCATCTTGTTGTGCTGGCCCTGTGCCAGGCCAGCTGGAAGCAGCAGGCATGTATATGACATGAAACAGGCCAGCTGGAAGTAGAGGTGCATGCAGGGTTCCCAGCCTGTCCTGCTAGCCCTCGTCGCACTGGCTGAACACAGTGCTGGCAGGTGCTGTTTCTGTGACATGCAGTCCCTGTAGGAAAAGGCAAGAGAGCGGTAGGAGGATGGTCAAATGCCACTGCCATTGCCTGCATGCAGTGCACCCATGGCCATAACTCCCTTTGGCCATGAACAGAGCAGTGTGGAGCCGGGACTAGGTAACTGACTGTGGGACTGGAAAGGGTCCAGCCCCAAGTTCCCAACCCTATACACCCAGCATCTTGCCACAACTCCTGCTCCCCCACATATACACCCTTGCCCTGACTCCTCTGTATCCCCAACCTCCTGCCCTGAGCTCTCCACACCCCTTCAAAAGGAGAATTTCAATACAACAGTACCTGTAAGAACTTTAAGTTACTTTTACCCAGGTTTGAAGACTGCAGTGTGGTTGTGAGGTTGCTGCTTGACTGAAATATCCCCTGTTTGTCTGGGGGGAGCATGTGCTGAGCCAGGCAGCCTGCTAAAGCTTCTTATCAAGGCTTTGATCCCTAAGACCTTTAACATCCATCAACCCTTATTCAGGGGGTGAGGCTACTAAGGTGGGGGCACAAGATATACTTAACATTTTTAAATGTCTTTAAACTTAAAGCCAAAACCACCCCCAATAAAAACAAAACCTCAACAAAGGAACAAGATGTAGGAGTAAATAGAGAATGCAGGCAGAAGTCCAGCAACAGAGTGGAGACTATCCAGTTTATTGCACTGAATGCAGCAGGTTGCATATTTATGCATTCAGTGCAAGGAACTCCTGCCCTTCAGTGACCATGTGCAGCCTTTGGAGGCTAGAGTGGCTGAACAGGGGTGTGGGGGGAGCTAAAAGAGACTGAAAGGTACATAAATAAGGCTTTCTGGGACACAGTGAAATGTTACCACCCCTAGTCTGAGAGCTTCTGTGCTGTTGAGGCAGAGGAAAGTCTCAAGGAAGGAGAACATCCAACTGGAGCTGAGGGAAACAATCCCACAGATGGGACCCTCCTTCCACATGATATTGTGATATCCAGGGCTGTCCCTACTAATATGCAGCCACATGGTCCACCATGAAATTTGGGGCACCAAACTGCCCCAAATGTCATGGTGTCCTAGGCAGCTGCATACCGTGTACAGAGTGGCACTGTCTCCGCCCCCAACCACTTCCCCCAAAGCCCTTCCTGTGAGGGACATGGCCCAGGGGATTAGCGGGGGGGCCTGGCACTGGCAGCAAGCTCCAGTTCTGCTTTCTGTCACCAGTGAGTGCGGCGAATGGTCTCGCTTCTTTCCTCAAGCCCTCTCCCCTGAGCAATCTGGCTGGAAGCCAGGGAAACAGAGCAGGCAGGTGCTGGGTCGCTTTGCTTCCTGCAGGGGTGGGCCTGAACCCTGCTACCTCCCTGCGCTGCTCTTGCCCTGCCTGCAGCCCTTGAGTATCCCGCCCATCCTGTAGAGGGGGTGCAGTTGCTCGGGCTGCATAGAGCACCAGAATTGTTAGAGACAGCTCTGGGTGGTATTCTCTGCACTGAAGATATTGTCTTGAGGGAAGGCAACTCCAGTAGGAAGAGGCAGGTAACAGTTATAGGGGATTCAATCATTAAAAACATAGTTGGCAATGACTACAAAAACCACATATTGACTTACCTGCGTGGTGCAAAAGTTGCAGATTTCTTGAGACATCTAGATAGGTTTATGTGTAGTGCTGTGGAGGAGCTGGTAGTAGTGGTATATTTAGGTACTAATGACATAGAAAAGCATAGGAGAAAGGTTCTGGATGCCAAATTTAGGCTGCAAGGTAAGAGATTGCAGTCTAGGACCTTCATGGTAGTGTTTTCTGAAATGCTTCCAGTTCCACACACAGGGCCAGTTAAATAAGCAGAACTGCAGGAGCTCAATGCCTGGATGTGATGATAGTGTAGGGAAAAAGAGTTTAGATTTATTAGGAACTAGGGCAACTTTTGGGAAAAGGGCAGCCTATACAGGAAGGATGAGCTCCACCTAAACAAAATGGAATCAAATTGCTGGCACTTAAAAAAAAAGCTTCTAGAGGCGTTTTTAAAATAAGGACTGCGGAAAAGCTGACAGAGAAGCATGTGGTTTGGACAGTAACATTCTTTAGGGGAAGATCTATTAATGGAGACCGTCTATGTCCTAGTAAGGAGAAGAGGATGAAAGATGATAAAATACAGATAGGATCTGACAAGAAACAGTCAAATGGAAAAAGAGTCTCATTCAATTACATCATGTAATGGCAGACAGCTAAAAAGTGATACATTTTTAAAGTGTTTATATACAACTGCTAGAAGTCTAAATAATAAGATGGGTGAACAGTAGTGACTAATCTTAAAATATTAATATAATAGGCATCATAAACTATATGGAATGAGGATAATCAATGGGACATAGTAATAGGAGGGTTCAAAATATATCAGAAGAACAGAAGAGGTTGTGCTGGTGTGGGAGTGGCACTTGAAAAGCATAGACTTAAATAAAGTATAACTCTTAACCAACCAAACTGTACAAGAGAATCTCTGTGGATAGTAACTCCACCCTCCAATAATAGGAATATAGCAGCAGGGATATACTACTGATTATCTAACCAGGAAGATAGTGACTGTGAAATGCTCAGGTTAATTAGAAAGGCTATAAAAACAAAGAACTGAGTACTAATGGCAGATTTTAACTATTCCCATATTGACTTGGGTACATGTCCAATCAGGACTGGATGTAGAGATATAGTTTCCTGACACCTGGCTTAAATGACTGTTCCTTAGAGCAGCCAGTCCCGGAATCCACAAGAATAAAGATAATTCTTGATTTGGCACTAAGTGGAGCACAAGATCCGATCAAAGAGGAGAATATAGATGGACTGCTTGGTAATAGTGACCATAATATACAATTTAACATCCCTGTGGTGGGAAAAACACCAGAAGAGCCCAGCAAAGTAGCATTTAATTTCAGAAAAGGGAATTACACAAAAATGAGGAAGTTAGTTACAACAAAAATTAAAAGGCACAGGGTCCTGCAAGCTTCATGAAAACTTTTTAAAGACACCATAATAGAAGCTCAATTTAAATATATACACCAAATTAAAAAAAATATAGTAGGAGTACCAAAAAAGGGCCATTGTGACTAAACAACTAAGTACAAGAAGCAGTGAGAGGCAAAAAAAAAATCTTTAAATCATGACAGGTGTGGAGAAAGTAAATAAGGAAGTGTTATTTACTCCTCCTCATAACACAAGAACTAGAGGTTACCAAATGAAATTAATAGCAACAGGTTTAAAACAAACAAAAGGAAGTATTTCTTCACAGAATGCACAGTCAACTTATGCCAGAAGATGTTGTGAAGGCCATGACTATAATAGGGTTCAAAAGAGAACTAGATAAATTCATAGAAGATAGGTGCAATAATGGCTATGAGCCCGCATGGGTATGGATGGTGTCTCTCACCTCCATTTGCCAGGAGCTGGGAATGGTCAACATAATAGATCTCTCAATGGTTATCTGCTCTGTTCATTCTCTCTAGCACTCTTGACATTGGCCATTGTCAGAAGACAGGATACTGCACTTTATGGGCAGGGGACTGAAAACAGTGGAGTTTGAGAGGGTGTTTGTGGAAACAAGCCACAATATAATCATTATGGTTAGGAAGGGCTGCATCGCCAGTGTTAATGCTGCTCCTA
This sequence comes from Pelodiscus sinensis, assembly GCF_052426305.1. NCBI lineage: Eukaryota > Metazoa > Chordata > Testudines > Trionychidae > Pelodiscus > Pelodiscus sinensis. The sequence continues at coordinate 253,965,537 of NC_143052.1, read as the reverse complement.
TTTCCTCCATCACGCCTGTATCCCGACAGAGAAACTAACCCAGTCCCTGGTGTAGATTTGCAGAGACTTTGGGCTGCATTTCCCACTCACAGAAAGATATGCTGGGAGGAGGGGAGGCATCCAGTGTGAAAGGTACCTGCTGGTGGAATCTCCCAGGAAACAGCTGGGAGGGTTACAGCAGGAGGTAGCTAGACTGAGCAGCATCTGAGCCCATGAGGAGTTCCTCAAGTGTGTTCATATGTAGACATCCAAGGCTAAGGAAACTACCTAGCTACTAAGGACTGCTATCACATTACCAGGAGAGGAAAATAAAGGCTATGTTACAGGAAGAACACTGGCTGCTGGCTATTGCTGGCAGCCGGCAATGCTCCTCCACTATTCTCAACCTACCCGTCATGGTGATGGAGAACTGTTATGCTGCCCTTGTAACAAGTGATGAAGAAGCACCCCCAAAAGTTGGCTGGAGCGCCAGCACTGGCTGGCTTGTAATGCTGGGGTGGGGGTGAGGAGTAGCCCTGAACTCACAGGCTTGATTGAAGCAAGCCATGAGCTGGATTAGGCCCATAGGCTCTGCCTGGCAGGGAGAAGGACGTGACTTTGCTCAGCTCCGCATGCTTCTTGGAAGCTCTGCCTGCACACCCTGACCCACCCCCTGTCACTCCCATTGGAGTGGTAGGGGCAGTGCCTGCAGGGAGCACTTCTCTGCAGGATGCAGACTGTCCCGCCCCACAGATGCTGCTCTAGATAGGTGCCTTCATCTGCTGCCCTTTCCCACCCAGACCCTGAGCCCCCAGCCTACTTCTGCACTCTCCCTCTCTCTCAGACACGTCAGTCCATCCCTGCATCCTCTCCCAAACAGACCCTGTACCTTACCATGCTTCCGACGCTTCCCTTCCTTGTTCCCTCCCTGACTCCACACCCTCACTCTTCTCCTTTACCCTCCTGCCACTCAGACCCTACATGCCCACCCCAATCCTGCACCCTTCCTTCTACCCAAACCCCACCCCCAACTTGTTCCTGCAACCTTCTCTAGGCCAGACCCCACCCCTAGTCCCAGTCTGCTGCTGCGCCCTCCCTCTTTTCCAAATCCCCCACCTCTAGCCCACTCCTGCACCCTATCTCCTCCCTCGGCCCTACATGCTCACCCCTGTCTGCCCTCTAGCAACCCCCTCCTGAAAACTAACCCCTTCATTTTTGGTCTGACCTCTGAGCCTAGGGGAGCCTCACAAAATCCACTAGTCCTGGGCACCCAGAAGAGTTAATCCAGCCCATGGGGTGGATCTTGAGGGGAGTAAGGAGAGTGTCTTTTTTCCTGCTTCTCAGTTGGGGGTCATAATTGTGAGGGTCTTCTTTTCCTTCTCATTTGGGGCCCAGGTCAGTGACCTTGTGCGGGGGAGGTTTATCTTGTTTTTGGTTTTGGTTTTTTGCTTCTCACTTGTGTGTGGCCCCTGACTGATTATTCTGTAGGTCAGTGGCCCCCAACCCAAAAAAGGTTCTCCAGCCCTGTTCTAAGCCATGATAGGAGGGAATACAGTAAAATAAAGACAATGAATTTCAAGAAGGCAGACTTTAGCAAACTTTGGGTATGTCTACATTACCCCGCTAGTTCGAACTAGCGGGGGTAATGTAGTCATCCGCACTTGCAAATGAAGCCCGGGATTTGAATTTCCCGGGCTTCATTTGCATGAAGCCGGCCGGCGCCATTTTTAAATGCCGGCTAGTTCGGACTCCATGCCGCGCAGCTACACGCGGCACGGACTAGCTAGTTCGGATTAGGCTTCTAATCCGAACTAGCTGTACGCCTCGTGGTGAGAGGAATAACTCTACCGGCAAAAGCCCTCTGTCCTGTCGATTTGCTGTATTTTTTTTTTTTTTGAGCAAAAATGTGCTTGAGGTGTGGACGCTCTGCCAGTTTTTGTGCAAAAACAGCTGTTTTTGCTCAAAAACCTTGTAGTGTAGACATAGCCATAAAATTTGCAGATTATACCAAGTTAGAATTGGTTGCAAGTGATTTGGAGAAATGGTCTGAAGTAAACAGTATGAAAATTAATAAGGACAAATGCAAAGAACTCCACTTAGGAAGGAACAATCTGTTGCACACATTCAATGATGGGACATGCCTGCCTAGGAAGGAGTATTGCAGAAAAAGATCCGAGGATAGTGGATCACAAACTAAATATGAGTCAAGAGCGTAACATTGTTGTAAAAAAAAAAAAAAGGAAACATAATTCTGGGCTATATTGGCAGGAGTATAATTAAGACATGAGAATTAAATCTTCAGCAGTACTCCATGCTGAGATTAGGTGTCAACTGGAGTCCTGTGTCCAGTTCTGGCTGCCACACTTCAGGAAAGACATGGACAAATTAGAGAAGTGCCAGAGAAAAGCAAGAAAAATGACTGAAGGTCTAGAAAATATTATCTATAGGAAAGATTGAAAGAATTGGGTTTGTTTACGTAACAATAAAACTAGGATAGGTAATGCAATGCTTAAGATCCTGCTGGAAGGGATTTTAGGGGTTTTATTGAAATGTATGTAATAACGTGAGAGAGAAAAAGAATACTACTGGCAGAATGGAAGCAAGTGTAGGCTTTATCAGTAGTAAATGTGCAAATTATGCACAAAACCTCAGGCATATAGACCTAATGCCCTTGCACTGTATGTGGGCAAAATTATGGAAAGAGTGATAAATGAGAGAGTAGTAGCCTAACTGGAAATGGAAATTGTAAACTGTGTACAAAGGGGTTTCAGGAAAGGAAGATGTACAGTTGCTCATATTGTAAGATTATAAACAAATACAAAACATCATGCAGAACAGAAAGTTTATTGATAGCTGTCTTTTTGGGCATTGAAAACGCATATAAGGTGCTATGGAGGGAGGGTTTGCTGCATAAACTAGCTACTACTGGTAGATGGGGAAGAATGTTCTCATGTACAGAAAATTTCTTAAGTGATAGAACCATACAAGTCAGGATGGGGGCAGCTTTCTTGAATATTTGTTAAGTTACTAATAAATATTTCTTGGGGAGAATATGATCAGCCCAATCCTGTTAAATATTATGATTAATGATATCCTGGAGAGAATATGCAGGGAGGAATAGAATTACTCTATTTATGGACAACAATACTATATGGGACAAAAAGAGGACACTTAAAATAACTGTGGAGAGAATCAAATAGACACTCACAGGGATTTCAGATTGGGAAGATACTTGAGGGTTTAAGTTCTCATATGCTAAAACAAGGGAATTACCTTAACAAAATGGAAGATTGGGAAAGAATTGAACCTATACCTTTCTACAGAAAAAATGCAGGTTGGGGAAAATTTTACATTCTTAGAATTTACATTTGATTAACTAACTTCAAATGGTCATGTCTATAATATTAAGACCAGGTGTAAAGATAGGATGAATCTGCTTAAAAAGTACAATATTGCTGGAAACAAGTGGGATGCAGATGAGAACATGTTGTTGATGCTGTATGGGGCATTAATAAGACCAATTATAGATGGCAAGTTTTTAAATTCAGTTTCTAATTCAATGCTAAAAAAATTAGAGCTGATACAAGCTCAAGCTCTGCAAATTTCATGTGATGAAAGCATTATGACTCAGGGGTGTATGCTGCAGGTAACAATAGGAAACACACCTATAAATTTAAGGATGAAATTTTTATACTTAATTTTCTGGGCTAAGGTTAATTGAAACAATAAAGATAAGTGTACTAAAATATATGAGGACTGTTGGGAATTAAGTACACGAGAAATAACTCGGTGCCACAAACTCCCATATGCTAACAGAGTCCAAGGTGAGTAAAAAGGAAGGTATGGAAGATATTAAAATCTTTACACCTGGGAAATCAGGCTATAGCTGGTTGGTTGTCTCTCCAGTTGTGGATATGGTATTATATAATAAAACAATAGGAAAACTAAGATTTGAGTTTATACATAGCAGATGAGGTCAGCACTGTCAAATCTACACTGATGGCTCTATAAATGACAACACAGGTGGAGTGGGAACAGTCTTTTGTATTCCTGAATTTGGAATTAAGAAATCTATGAGATTATCCAGTTTTGTGGCTATTATGGCAGCATAATTGCTGGGCATACTGTTGGTACTGACTTAGATCAACTATGACATAGGCTCAATTATGACTGCTATCCTGTCTGACTCTTTATTTGGTATAATGGCAGTTTGAAAGTGAGCCTTGGAGAGCAGGAATGACTTAAACAATTAAATTTAGTTCTTAATTACAGAGAGAGTACAATTAGGTATAAATGTGGTAGAGTGTGGATTCCAGTGAGTGTTGGAATACCGGGCAATGAAATGGCAGATAAATCAGTGAAAAATATCTTACAAATTAAAAAAGATCTCTCCAAGTAAACAGAACTTAAACATTTTGGTTAAGAGAGAACTTTAGAAGGAATATCAAGAACTATGTACTAAAGAGAGGAAAAAGGACAAAGGTTCTATAAATATGTCCTAAACTTAAGGACAGTTTTGATAGAAGTGAAGTAACTATTCTTATAATGGTAACAGGTCACTGTGACTTGACTGATAATATAGATTTGTTAAACCAGCAAACAGACATGCTGAGCAATCCTTAAAAAATTCAAGAAACAGTTGAGCATCTGCTATGCTGGTTCAGGAAGAATTGCAGAGAAAAAAATATTTCTGAAGACCTGAGATGCCTCAGGATGAAAAAATATGGTCTGAAAAGACCAATGAAAGTACCAAAAAAGTGGGGTGACCTTAAAAAAGCATTACTTCACTTTTTGAAGGATGCAAGACTGGGTGAGAGACTATACATTTTTGCATATGAAAAAATTGTTAGATGGCAGCACAGACTTCTATGCTGAGGCTGCTGTGCCATAAAAATGGCAGGAAAAGAGAGGAAGAGAGGGCAGACAAGCCCAAGGGAGGTGATTGACATTTCTCATTCTGTGTCTAGAGAGAACATAAGAATCTCAAACTGTGGGGAATATGTTCAATTATATTTACACTATAAAGCAGCTGTTGAACTTGCCACGAGTTTTATACGAGAAATGTTTGCAGAGAGAAATCCAGAGTAAGGGATTCAGGCCTTCTGAAAATAATGTTCCTGATTTTAAAGGTGCTGTAGCCAGACAGAGAGCACTAGATTTGTTGATATACCCCAGCTGCTTTGTGCCACTGCAGTGATGCAAAGTTGTAATAAATCAACCATAAACCTCACATTTATGGCTCCTTTGTGTAGTCACTTGCTTCTGTGAAAATTGTGTGTAAAATGCAACCAAATCTAAATGTTATGACTTTTACATCCCACTTTGTATTTATTTTCACTGATGCAATTGACTATACAAGATGTTAGGCAATAAAGAATCAAGCCCACAGTCCTTAAAGTTCCATTAAGCATAGGGTCATGTTCAAATAACTGGCATAAATTGTCAAACAACTTCACAATAGCTCTCTTGCCAGCTCAGCCAACATTCCAATGGTGTTATTTTTCTTTCACAAAGTCTTATTAAATCTTAACCTTAGTACAAGCATCTGCTGAGTTTGAGAAAATACAACACATCTTGCATTTTTTCCTCTAGCTTTGTCACTTCCTAGTTCTTATTAAAAGATATTTCCATTTCTCTTTCTTTAGATCTACTTATACATATACAGATTATTTTATTATGTTGTAAGTTTACTTTACTTGATATTATTTTTTATCTTCTAAATTGTCATAATCTTCTCTGACAGGTTCTAATATCTTAATTCTGATCTAATCCACCCATAAAGTTATTTTTTTTCTCCTTTAGCTTGTAAGTCTCTTGCTCGAGTTACTTCAGCCTTATTTCTTAGAGGAAACACTGATTTTATTGTTCTTATCATAGATTTGTTCTTGCTTACATTCTTCTTCAGATTACTGACCAAAAGAAGTAACCTGCTTATAAAGTCACTTAGTAATGAAAGGAATGCAAACAAGTATTTCTTTAACTTCATTTTAAAAATAGATGTATTTTTTTAATAGACTTAAGGAAAGGAGTCTCATAATCTGTGATACTTGGTAGAAAATTCAGTGTGAAACTATGCTAGAGTATCAACTTAATACCTTGTCTGGTTCTTATTTAACAGTACTTAAGGGCTAGGAAAGAACAAATAAATCACATAAATATCAAGGATCTTAGAAAAATTAGCAAAATATTTAAGCTGATCTGTTAGTGGATAAATGGAACAGTATAAAGGAAATTCTTACTTCCAGTTAACAGTTCCGTTCTGCCAGTTTGTACCTAATAGTTTCCTGGCAACTCATAAACATGGAAACACATTCAACTTACTGAAAGTGAAGATTTACAAGACAAACATTTCATGTTGCTAAATACTAAAATGAACTTGAAGTTTGGATTTAATCCATTTATTCAAGTCTATTGCACTTGGTTTTAAAATCCTACAGCAGCAGTGAACCAAGGTGAATGTGCATAAGATTTATGACTACAGGCTTTCAAAAAGGCAAATTCATCAAACAGTAACAAAGTATAATTATGTAAGTTTGGCATAGCTAGGACCAACTCTAGCAGTTTTGGCTAGGACTTTGAAAAATTACCGATTCCTATTCCATCTTACCCTTGTCTCCAAAAAATTAACCAACTGTTCTCCACCATCTCACATCCCACTTGCACTACTAAGAATGAACAATACAATTTCCCTTTGTTTAAATAAATACAGGCTGAACCTCTCTAAACTGGAACTCTCAAGAATGGTAACATCTATGGTCTGGTAGGATCATGGATGTTCCAGGATCAGAGAGTTCCGGTGCATTGGGGGGATGGAGGGGATCAGGAGGCTGGTGCAATGTGTGTGGAGGAGATGGGAGTCCTGCGTGCAGCCCAGCTGGACAGTGTGAGAGGAGCAGGGGAGTCCAGCATATGGCTCAGCTGGGCTGGGGAAAGGGGAGCTGGGAAGACCAATGGGGAGCTAAGAAGCCTGGTGTACATGACCTAGATGGCTGCCTGGGGGAGTCTGTGAGCCCAGTGCATGGCTCCGCTGGGCCTGGGGAAGGTCAGAGGAAAGGAAGGAAGCCCAGCACATGACTCAGCTGGGCTGCTGGAGGACCCGGGAAGCCAGATGGGGCAGCAGGGTGGAGGGGAGGGGGGCTTGCAACAAGGGGGCCAGAAATTATCACCCCTGGTCCAGTAAAATCCCTCATCTGGGACCAGTAAGGTTCCGAAGGTGCTGGACCAGGGAGGGCCAACCTGTAGGATGACCAGGCATCTTGGAAAGCCTCAGTATGTCCTGTTTTCAGGGCCTATCCTGGTTTTAAAATACTGTTTTATTTTCTGTTGTGTAGACATCACTGGCTTTCAAATGGGAGTTCAGCTCAGAGGGTACAGGTAGATAGCCCATGAAAGTGAGTGTTACAGCTAGGTCAACAAAATTGGGGCATTAGTGCTCCAAAAATAGCTGTATAAACAGCACTTTGATGTTGTATTTCAGGTTGGATTTCAGAGCCTGAGCTGTAGCCCAAGACAGCTTCTATGATGAGGTAACTGGCTCTGTGGATATGGGGAAGTCAGTGAATGTGATATACCTTGACTTTAGCAAAGCTTTTGATGCCGTCTCCCACAATATTCTTGCCAGCAAGTTAAGGGAGTATGGATTGGATACATGGACTATAAGATGGACAGAAAGCTGGCTAGACTGTTGGGCCCAATGGATAGTGATCAATGGCTCGATGTCAGGTTGGTGGTCAGTTTCTAGTGGAGTGCCCCAAGGATCTGTTCTAGGACTAGTTTTGTTCAACATCTTTGTGAATGACCTGGATGAGGGGATGGATTGCACCCTCAGCAAGTTCGCAGAGGACACTAAGCTAGGGGGAGAAGTAGATACGCTGGAGGGCAGGGATAGGGTCCAGAGTGACCTAAACAGATTAGAGGATTGCGCCAAAAGAAATCTGATGAGGTTCAACAAGGACAAGTGTAGAGTCCTGCACCTGGGACAGAAGAATCCAAAGCATTGTTACAGTCTGCGGACCAACTGGCTAAGTAGCAGTTCTGCAGAAAAGGACCTGGGGATTACAGTGGATGAGAAGCTGGATGTGAGTCAACAGTGTGCCCTTGTAGCCAAGAGGGCTAATGGCATATTAGGGTGCATTAGGAGGAGCATTGCCAGCAGATCCAGAGAAGTGATTATTCCCCTTTATTCGGCTTTGGTGAGGCCACACCTGGAGTATTGTGTCCAGTTCTGGGCCCCCCACTATAGAAAGGATATGGACGCATTGGAGAGGGTCCAGCAGAGGGCAACCAACATGATTAGGGCTCTGCAGCACTTGACCTGTAAGGGGAGGCTGACGGATTTGGGCTTAGTTAGTCTGCAGAAGAAAAGAGTGAGGGGGGATTTGATCGCAGCCTTCAACTTCCTGAAGGGAGGTTCCAAGAGGATGGAGAAAGGCTGTTCACAGTAGTGACAAATGTCAGAACAAGGAGCAATGGTCTCAAGTTACAGTAGGAGAGGTCTAGGTTAAATACTAAGAAAATCTATTTCACTAGGAGGGTGATGAAGCACTGGAATGAGTTACCTAGGGAGGTGATGGAATCTCCATCTCTAGAGGTTTTTAAGTCTCAGCTTGACAAAACCCTGGCTGGGGTGATTTAGTTGGGATTGGTCCTGCCTTGGACTTGATGACCTCCTGAGGCCTCTTACAGTTCTATGATTCTATGATTCTAAGACACATAGTCAAAGTGCTGTCTATATAGTTATTTTTAGAGTACTAGCACTATCCCTGATAGCCCAGCTGTGTTGACGTGGGCTGGAAATCTTGCTTCTGTGGGATGTGTAGACATACCCAAACTAAGTTATTTTTGAAATGGGATATAGCCATTTTTAGTCACTTAGGCCTTACTGTTCTGAGCAGAGCAATACCAAAATATCTTTAAAAGTCTGGGCTATACCTTTGCTGAGAGAAAGAAGACAGACTAGGTGACTTTTCAGTTCCAGCCATACACACCAAAACTCAAGTTACTGATTTCTATTTAGGGATAAATGCCACTGTCCTACAATCCTCTGTCACTAAACTCCTCTTGAGTCCATTGGGAATTTGGGGTTTATAAATAATACAGAATCGTGTCCTTAGTGTTTGCTTTATCTCAGCAGAACATATGATACAAAATGTACATAAAAATGAACAGACTACAGGCTGAACCTCCCAAATCCAGGACTCTCTGGTCCAGCAACCACTGTGGTCTGGCAGGGCCACGGATGTTGTTGGACCAAAGAGCCCTGGAGGCAGGAGCAATGCAGGGGCTTGGGAAACTTGGTTGGTCCAAGCGGCATCTGAGGAGCCCCTGCTTTGGCTGGGAAACCACCAGTGTCAGTGGAACAAGGTGACCAGGGAGTCCCAGCTAGGAAACCCTTGGTTGCCGTGGAGCTGTTGGCAGCCAGGCAGCCCCAGCCAGGAATCCTGGCAAATCCCCGGTGGCAGCAGGGCTAGTGGAGGCAGGTGGCCAGAATCCCCAGTGGCAGCGGGGCAGCCCTACCAACAGGGTGGGGTAGCCAGGTGCCCAGGGCAGGAAACCTTTGTGGTACCAGGGCCGCCAGTGGCCAGATGGTCCCAACTGGGAACTCCAGAGAACAAACTACTGCAGCAGGGCTGGCAATAGCTAACCAGTCCCCACTGGGAACCCTGGGAGACCCTGGAGTAGTGGGCGGGCAGCAAGCTAGGGAGCCGTGCTGAGTCAGTGTTAAGGGACTAATGGAGCCAGGGAGCGGGGCATCCAGCAGGGGAACACTGATCTTCCCTGGTCTGGCAAACTCCCTGGTCCGGGACAAGTCAGGTCCTGAGGGTGCCAGACTAGGGAGGTCCCACCTGTACTGTGAGATGCTTTCATTTTGTAAAGATGCTGATGTAGATTATTAAGTTGATGATTTGATTGACAAACTGTATCAGTACAACATGTTAACAATGCAAATCAAGCTGAAATAATCCCCATTTCCAATTTCATATGTCAGAGTTACTGTCAATAATGACAGGTCATTCAAATACTGTCATTTTGGAAGAATGTAGAATCTGGACCTGTAAGGTGCTGAGCACTACGGATATTAAATATCAGTTCATTGAATAGTCGATTAACCTCATGAATTCTTATCGATTAGTCAACTATTCTATAGTCCCCGGGGGCTGGGCCGGCCACAGTGCAAAGTGGCAGCAGCCCCTGTCCGAGTGGGACTGAGCTCCCAGACCTGGCATGAGCTGGAACTGAGCTGGGCTGCCTGCCCACCTGGCTCCTTAATATACTTTAAATGCAGAGCCGCAGCCGGGGGTAGGTCCCCAGACCCTGTACAAGCCAGGACTGAGCCGGGCTTCTGGCTAGCCTGCTACAAAATTTACTGGGTGGGGGGGCATTCCATAGTATTAACCTATAAGCTTTTGCTTATCGGTTAATTGACTATACTATTACATCTCTGCTGTGCACCCACAATACCCATTGAAAGCAATGGAAGATTAAGGATGCTCAGAACTCTCTGGAAAGCACCTCACAGAATTAGGCATTTTGGAATAAGATTGTAAGAAACTTAATTCTACATGATTTTAAGTTGTTTTCACTTTTTGTTATGGACAATCCATAATAATAAAACATTTTAGATGATAGTAATGACTATGAGCTACAGCCTATACATTCTTACACTGTGTAATGGAGTATGGCATTGAAATTCTCTCTCCCCCCCTACCCAAACTAGCAATCAGACTTTGTATACTACATACTGGATAAAGAGAAAGAATTCTACCTCTAACCATCAAGCAGACCACTGTGCTACAACACAGACCATCAGCAGATTCTATGTTAAGATTATGGCTTTGAAAAGCTGCTGCTTCATCTGTTCTCGCCCCAAACATGAGCTATGGGCACTGCATCCAAGATCCCCACTATCACCTATCTACCCTAGATATCCCAAAATCCTCCTTTCCATGCTAACCTTATTTGGAGCTGCCATTGAATATCCCTCTGTGGTTTGCAGACAATTGGATTTCCCTCTAAGTGGCTATCCTGCCCATGTCTATCCCCGGGCAGCACAACTGAAAGTGGTATGAATTGGAAAGACAGTCTTCTTCAAGCATCCAAGCTGAAGTGAATTTCACCCTAACTAAGCACTAATTAAGGCAGGCAGTGTATACTTTTGAAAACAAATATCAAAGATGAGTCATGAAAACTGCTTCCTGAAATGTATCAATATGTACAGCTCATTCATAATATTTCTCCCCGCCCTTTCTCTAGTTCTACATTAAATTCTTCTCTTACTATCCCCAAATGCGGGCTAAGGTAGAACAAACATTCAGAGTTGGGTTTTGGCAAAATGCATTTGGTGGCCTCTATTCAGTAAAATGAAAACTAATTAAAACATCTCTAACTTTTGCTCCTGTGACACAGGAATCCATGATCTAAACTCAAACCCAAGCTAAAATATTGTATGTATATTTATTTGTATGTAGGTGAAATGAATTCTCATATTAGTTTCCAATGGATGGGTATCCACAGTACAAAAATACTTAAATTCCTTCTCACTGGCACCCTTGCAATTTCAGAAAGATCAAGGATTGCTTGCTCATGGGATCTGAACTATCCTCTTTTCACAATACACGTTTTTTCCCCTCTCAGTTAGGAAATATGTTGGTCAGTGCATTCTACCTATGCTATACCTTTGTTGTGGATAAACAGAGGATTTAAATCTGAACTTTTCTTGAGTAGTAATTTCCCTTGGCACTTAAAATGTATTTAAGAATATGGGACTGACTTCCACTGTTATGTGTACAATTAAATGAGAGAGAACAAAGAAAATCACAAGCACTCTTATTCCCACATAGCATTCAGGGGGGAAAAAGCTTTCTATGAGGTTGCTGTTTGGGATACAATATGTATTTTTAGATGAATTCCTCATGCTTTCATTAAGGAAAAAATGTCATGTGAACTGCATAAGATGAGTATTATGCATTAATAAAATTCCCTGGAATGTTAATAGATTTTGCAGGAGTTCTATCATATTAGGCTCTCAAGTATAATACACATAGTTGAATTATTCAGTTTGCAGAAGCATCAGAATACAGATTGGACCTCTCTGGTCCAGCACCCTCAGGACCCGATTGGTCCTGAACAAAAAAGTTTGCCATACCAAGGGAGATCAATTCCAGCCCCTCTGCTGCTGGCCTTGGAGCTCTCCCACGGGGGCTGCCATCCTCCCAGCTGGGCTCTCCCAGCCACCAGGCTCTGTTGCTGCCAGCACCAATTGCTAGCTAGGCTCCACTGCTAACCCTGAGCCACTGGCTGGGCTCCCTGCCCCTCTGGCTGCCAGCAAGGCTGTCTGCCCCCAGGCTGCCGGCCTGGCTCCGCTGTTAGCCCCAACCTGGCCTCCATTCCCAGGCTATGTCTAGACTACAATGATCTATCAGAGAAAGGTTTTCTGATAGTTTTTTTTTTTAAAAGAAACTTTTCCAAAATGTGGCCCACCTACACTGGGCCAAATTTCAGAAACTCCTTCTCTTTCAGAAGAGCCCTTCTTCCTTATGGAAGGAGGAAAAAAGGGCTTCTGAAAGCAAAAAAAAGCAAAAGATCAGACAAGTTTCCTGGACGCGGTGGAATTTTTCTGAGATACCTAGGCTGTGTCTAGACTGGCAAGTTTTTCCGGAAAATCAGCCGCTTTTCCAGAAAAACTTGCCAGCTTTCTACACTGGCCGTTTGAATTTCCGGAAAAGCACTGACGATCTCATGTAAGATCATCGGTGCTTTTCCAGAAATACTATGCTGCTCCTGTTTGGGAAAAAGTCTTTTTCCGAAAGACTTTTGCGCAAAAGGGCCAGTGTAGACAGCACAGTACTATTTTCCGCAAAAAAGCCCCGATCACGAAAATGGCGATCGGGGCTTTTTTGCGGAAAAGCGCATCTAGATTGGCCATGGACGCTTTTCCGCAAAAAGTGCTTTTCCGAAAATGCTTTTAACGGAAAACTTTTCCGTTAAAAGCATTTTCGGAAAATCATGCCAGTGTAGACGTAGCCCTAGAGTATAAGTATACATCTGGTATCCTGGAAAAAGCCTGTAGTTTAGACGTAGCCACAGCTTCCAGTGCTCTCTGGTCCAAGGGCTCTCTGGTCAGCAACATCCTTGTTCTGGTGAGTTCAATCTGTATTTAATACAACTGAGAGTTTTGGAAGATAATCCATCAAGTAAACTATTTTAGAATGATATATTCCAGTTTCTAGCTGGTTATATGTTGTAATAAAATTACCCTTTTGGCTATTTTAAGGGTATATTTATTAAACCATTTTAATTTGAAAGTGTGTAAAAGATACTCTACCCCCTATAAAAGAAAATTATTAAAATATCAAATGTTGTACAGGAGCCTGACAAATCTAGAAAATTCAGCGTATTTATTACTGTAAAAGTTTTAAGCCAGATTCTGTCAACCTTACTCACATTGCATATCCTTAGTCCCTGAATAATTCATAGAATCATAGGGCTGGAAGAGACCTTCCAGGAGGTCATCAAGTCCAGCCCCCTACCCAAAGTAACTAAAGCATCCCAGCCAGGGCTTTGTCTCATTTTTTCAGGAAGAATGGCTCTTGCACAAGAGGGGGGTTTTGCGCAAAAAGGAGCCGTCTACACAGCTCCTTTTTGCGCAAAGCCTCTTGTGCAAAAACGGTCCCTAATTAATTATGCAAATGAAGCACAGCAATATTCTACTCCACACTTCATTTGAATAAGATTTTGCAGAAGAAGGGTGCAGTATAGACGTAGCCTCAATCTCCTGCCAGAGTTAGGGGCAGCCACTCCATAGGGCAGAGTTGTGGGGACAGGACCTGGTGGGGGAGTAGGCAGACTGAGTGGCACACCCAGCTGGAGTTGCAGGTCCTGAAGTGGAAGTAGTACAGCATCCTTGAGCAGCAGGCAGAGCTTCCTGCTGGAACTGCAGGCTGGCAGATGGAAGGGGGGGGAGCAGAGAATTGGGCCAACGAAACTGGGGGCCAAGTGACTGAGTCTGATGGGACTGGGAGGTGGAGCAGGGGGCAGGGGTATGGGGGCTGCTGGAGGAGGTGCTGCCTGCAGTCAGTAGTAGCCCTATGCATTTGCAACATAGGGCACTACGAATTTTAGTTCACCATTGGTACTCCAAATTTAATGGTGCCTACATAGCAGTGTATGCTGTATATGCCTAAGGACGGCCCTGTTCCCCAGCATCACCTAAGTGGAAAAAGACAGAATCCTTTCAGCAGCATCAGCAATTAAGTTAATCAGGTCAGATCACATGATATTCAATTCAGGTTGGATAAAACACAAAAGTTGTATGTATTAGAAGTTTACAAGAGAGAAAAGACAGAAGATAAATTAGATGCTTGCAATGGAGAACAGAGTCTGGTTACACAAGTAACTATTTCTCTTCTCTGCTTCCTAATGGCTTTAAAGATAGCTAAGAAAGATTGCGTTAGACCCAGGTTTTCTCTCGGCCTGTCAATGTTACATTCTATGTCAACAGAAAAAATTCAGAACCAGATCCTATTCTGACTTAAACTAATCTCCATTTAGCTCATCAGAGCTGCACCAACTCAAGAATTTGGCCTTCTGCCCCCAAAAATCAAGTACAAAGCTAGGTTCCTCTTGCCCGTTTATATAAAAACATGTAATTTATTAAATGCATGAGTTGCTTAAAATTGTCAGAGCAGGATTTGCTTAAGCAAGCTATCCTCCTGGGTAAGAATAAACAAACTATAATTTCCTGTCCTTGTCCAGGATAATTCATTTCCTGAGTTATACCTTATTTATGTCCAGTTCATGTGTGTTGTTTCATTATCCTGGCCCACTTGGACAAACACACCTTTGTTAATATTGTTCATTATTCTAACTTCTCACTGGCACGAGCCCTACTTAACACCATTCTTGGAGAAGACTGCATGAACATGCAGATAAGAAGCTCCCCTTTGACCTCCCTTGTCAGGCACAAACAGGTAATGTTTCAATGAAATGTATAGTTAGGTTAATAGAATCAGTTCGTAAATAATGATATTGAAACAATTACAGGTGACAAATTCAAAATTACATGTTTGGGAGGCACTCTTCTTCAGCAAGGTGCATGGAGTTGAGAGTGAGGAAGTTGTGTGTGGTAATCCTGGCTCTGCCAATGACTCATTGTGTGGCTATGGACAAATCATTACACGTCTGATTCAGCAGAGCATAAGAATTTTTACCTACCTCACAGTGGTGTTGTAAGGCTATGCTACTGTATGTACAGGGCTTTGAATATGTAGGCGGTTGTGAATATTACATGGGACAGGTTAATCAAAAATAAAAATTTGCGCTGTATCAAGTAATTCCCCATCACCTCCTCGTGATGAGTGGGAACAGCAAGAAAACCAGCCCTCTTCAGTACGGCACTGGCCACAGCTTGAAAGTTTAAACAAATTCTATTTCTGTTATTTAAAGATATTTGAGAGTTAAAAAGCATATTGTTTTGTGCGTACATTGCTTCTCAATACATGGAGGGAGATAGCCCATTCATATGAATGGGAACAGTCCACTGCTAAAGGAATAGTGATGGCCCTAATCAGAATTCATGTCTTTACCAGCAAGGATCAAGAACCTCACTCTATCTCAAAGCAGACAGCTGTCAACTTCAAAAAACCTAACATACTAGCTCTTTTCTTGTGTTGATATTAGGCTGAAACGTCATTTAAAAAATTCCTCTTCTAAGGATTGTTAACTCCTATGAATGTATTCATTGTGTAGCCCCCTCCCCCCTTTCCTCCCAATGCACAGAGAAGATATATAAAGGAGAAGGAATCCCAGAGGAAGTGGAAGTTGACCAAATATTCTAGTCATGTAAGTAGAAAGGAAGATGGAAATTCCTGAAATCCATAAATATCTATTTCAGTGCTGGTTAAAGGACAAAGACCATTGACACATTTTTAGAGAGGAAAGAAAGATTGATTAAATCTTCACAGTATACGTCAATCCTGCCAGTGAGAGACCCAACCCATCAAAATATATTTGTTAAAGTCAAAATGTACAGTACTGGTGTTTTTCTATATTACAATATGACAGATTACAATTTGTTGTGTGTTTTGTTTTTAAATATATAATCCCTGATTATGGATATTTTCTCACTAAGACTTGCAAACAAAAAGAGCTTTGTAATTAGAGGAAAGCTTTGGGGAGCAGCCTGCCTAGGTTGCTTTGAGTTTACAATCACTACATGGGTTTCTTGGAGTCATGCAGGAAAAGTGTCCCCTCCCATGACTGTCCCCAATACAGTGAATCCCTCTTCCTTTCAGTACAGTTATTTCAGGCCAGCCTGTGCTCTACCACTCTCGTGGGCGAGGAGCTGCTGGTGGGCCCAGAGCACTCTCCTCAGACTCTGTCTGGGCCAGAAACACCCCTCCCTATCTCTGTCAGTATCCCTGGTTGCTGTTGTTGCTCCTTGGGGGACCCAGCTGGTCTGCTTGATAGGGACCCCACAACTGACTGCCACCACTGCCTCTTCCTTTGGACTTTATCTCCCCCCGCCCTCATTCAGCTGCTTTTGGTTGATGGACACCCGCCCCCCCACTTTCCACACCAGTCTACCTGTAAGAGTTTGTCCCCCCTTCCTTCTTACCTCTTGCTGCCTGCTTTCCCCACCACCATTCTGATCCCTGAGTTGCTTTCTGTTTACTTGCTTGTCCTGTCTCAGTCCCTGGTTCTTTGCCAGTCCTGCCTCAACCTGTGGAAGTTCGTTAGTTTACCTTCCCTGCCCTTGTAGCTAGTCTGAGTTCTCCTTATCCTGTCCCCAGTCTGCTTCCAGCCCATTTCCTTTTTCCCTTGCCTTCAGCTGCCCTTGTTTGTTCAGCTGACTCATCATGTGCACCCACATTCCCCTCTCCATGCACTTGTGATCCTTCCCCTTTTATTTTGGTCCCCATTGTTCAGCATAGCCCTCTCCAATATTGTCATCCTTTTCCCTCCTCAGGGCAGCCAGAGGAGCCAGTACTCCCATCTCATGCCAGGGATTGTACCTCCTCTTCCTGGCCTTGATTGGCACCTGTGCCTTCTCTCTCCGTACCCTCCTCCCCCTGCCTACAGCCGGGTAGGGGAAGAGTGGTTGGCCTCTCTCCATCCCCTCACTTTTGTGCTCATCTCTGTCCCCTCTGAGTATGGCAGGGGAAACCATGGGTGAGGTAGATGGGACCCTGCTTTCCCTTCCCATCTACTTTCTCATCCATCCCTGCAGCTACCCTCTTGACTGCCACTGCCAAATCGCCTGCCATTGCCCCTCTGGGGTAAGGATGTTAAATTGTGGTAATCTGGCTAATTGTGTACTTGATACAAATTGTATCAACTATACAATTAGTTGATAAGGGCCGCTCTGCAGAGCAGCAGAGGAAGTAGCTCCAGGAGCCAGCTCGAGTCAGGACTGAGCAGCCCCAGTGCATGCTGGCTTGGGGAGCCACTTGGGCTGCAGCTCTTGGTTTTAAATGTAGTAAGAGCTGCTGGGCTCTTACTGCATTTAAAATGCAGATACACGGTGGTCAGTGTGAGCCAGGACTGCTCAGTCCCAGCTCAGGCTGAGTCCAGCAGCCCCTGTTAGCAGCAGCCAGCCCTGCCTGCCACAAACAGGGGCTGGTGCAGGAGCAGCCTCCCTTATTCCCCACTGCTGCCCCTGATAGGCAACACCAGCACAAGCTCCTGTTTCCCGCTACCCTTGCTGCCTCTCTTGGTGGGGGAAGGAGAGAGGTACACGAGTAGTTGATACTCCACTCAACACCCAATAAGCATAAACTTATCGGGTAGTCAACTATTTGCTAACATCCCTACTCTGGGGCATGGGTGGTGGGCACAGGCAAGGATCCTGTTGCTGCTATGCCTCCAAATCAGGGGGAGTCCCCCACACATCTGGTAAAAAGGGTCCAAGGAAGAAAAAGAGTAAAGGCACCTCCCAGAATGCCACGCCTCCCATGGTAAGGGTTGCCCCCGTCTGCCATGGCTCCACCATCTGACAGAGGCCTGCCCCCCCTACTCCTGTTCATTCTACCAGCTCCGGGGGTGTCCCTTCCCTGAACCCCACAATGTATACCCAAGCATGTGTACCCCATGACTGCTGCCTTTGCATGTACCCTGGCCTCTGCCTCCTGTTCCATTTTTAGCAGTTGGGGCTCCTTTCCCAACTTGAACAAGAAGCACAATGTCTACTGCTTCCTGGTGCCCACCTTGCCCCATGTGAAGACCTATGGGCAAGTATCAGCAAGGAGTGTGGATCATGGTGGCTGTTAAAGAAGAAACAAGTGACCCAGGAGCAGACGGAGTAAGTGGAACTGCTTTATTGCCCACGAGCGTTAACCCCGGCCCCCCAACACAACTTTCTCAGTGGCAACAATTAAACCCTTTTATCTATTTTAGTATGTTAATTCACATATCTATCACTACTTTCCCTAAAACCTCATTTAGTAATGTTTACTCCCATATAATGAATATTAATAAGCAGGGGATGAATACAATTATACCTGCCCCTGTTTGTTGTTTACTGGTTTTTAGTTGAATCTGACATACATACTGTCTCTATCAGAAGCTAATAGTGAGGGGGAAAGTGCTTTGACCCTGAAAATATTTTTACAAAACAAGTGTGAAGACAAAACAAGACACTGTGCAGTGCAACCATCTTTCAAGGTGGCCAGAACAAAGGGGGAAAACATGTTTAAAGGACAATACCTGCTGTGGCTGACCCCTTACCACTATTAAATTTTACATTACCCAACACTCCCCCCACTCTTTCAAAGAAGGGCCAAGGCACCTCTCCTTCCTGCACACTGGTCGGTGGGGTATCAGGACTATGCTACGTCTACACTACCGGGTTTTTGCACAAAAACCTGTGGAGAGTCCACACTTCAAGAGCATTTTTGCGCAAGTAAATTTACAATGAATCAACAGGATAGAGGGCTTTTTGCAGTGTGGGTACACCTCTTTCCACGGAAATAACTCCTTTTTGCACAAGAGCTCTTGCGCGAAAAGGTGTGTGTGGATGCTCAGCAGGTGTTTTTGCAACAAAATTGTCTTCCAAAGGATGGGGGGGGGGGGGGAAGGTGGCCTCTTGGCCACTCAGACCAAGTTCATCACAACTCTATAGTTGGCTGGCCCCCCATAAAGCCGCAGGCACCCTGGACAAGCCTTGTGGCAGGAAGTTTGCAGGGAGCAGGTGCCTTCACTGCGTGGCTCTGCTTCTGCCACAAATGGCCTCACGGCAAGCTCCCAAATACCCCCCTATCCCTTCCAAGGACCAGCCCCAGGGGTCCCAGGACCCACCCCCCAGGGGACAAAAAAAGCACACCCCTACCTGGGCCGGATCTGAAATCTTGACCCTCCTTGAGTTGTGGGGCAAGGAGTCGTTGCTGCAAGATCCCCAGGCCAAGAGGAAGAATGCAGAGATCTTCTCCCACATGGCCATATCCCTGGCGGAGGGAAGTCACCCTGCCTGGACCATGGAGCAAGTCTGGGCAAAGATGAGGGAGCTCTGTCAGCGGTACGTGAGGCCCACCACACCTGCCCCTACTATGCTGAGCTCTACCATATCTTGGGGAGTGGGGAAACCCCCATCGTGGTGGACTCAGGCCTGGAAAGCCCAGGGGTCGTACACCCAGAGGCCCGAGGAGGAGCCAGAGGGCCATATCCAGCCCCAGCTAGAGGAGGAGCAGGAGGCAGGGACCATCACCCTGTCCCTTGAGCCGGCCCCTGCCAGCCAGGACATCTCCCAGGCTTCCTCAGAAGCCTGGGAGGGATCATCAGGTGAGTGGTCTTACTTTCTCCCACACACAGGGTGGGGGAGTCAGGTGCGCAGGGGGCGCAGTGTCGCTTGGGCTGCTCAGTCAGCACATAGTGCTGCAGTCTATGAATGTGCAACTACGTGCAGCGGGAGGGTGTGGCATGCAGGCACATTAGACAGTCCCTGAACACTGCCCGGATCTTGCTGCGAGCCTCATGTGTGGGCACACACGTCCTGCCCCCAGAGGGAAAGGGGACGCACCCAGCTGCAAGCAGGCTAGCTGCAAGGGCACAGGCACGACCCCACCCACACCCCCGTGTGCTGCACACAGGCATGCCTGCATGTGCAAGGCAGCAGCCGCTCCCACAGATAGCCCAGCAAGCTGCAGCTATGTGTGCAAACCCCAGGGAGGGCCAGGCTGCTCATGGCTCCTCTGCCACCCATGAGGGGATCCCCCTGTGGCCACACACTTCCCTTATCTGCCTTGCCATAGTTTGTGTGTGTGGAAAGGAAGAGGGCAGCACTGTCCTTTGGCCCTATCAGGGCCCGTGTGAGACACAGCATGCTGTGCAGGCCACCCATGGCCTTGCAGCCAGGACATCCCCCTTCTGTGGGCCGCGGACTAGTGCAGTCCCCGCTCATAGAGGAGGGCATGGCCTCAGGGAACACGTGCGCAGGGAGGACTGATGGCCTCGCCTTCTTGTGTGTTCTCCATAGCCAGACCAGCCGGGACGGAAGGCCCAGCCACACCACCATCGCAGCCAGCTGCCAGAGTCCGGGGGAGCCACAGATGATCCAGAGTGGGGGAAGACCTAATGAAGCAACACGTCAGTGTCATATGCCACATTCATGACACCCTGTTGCGCAGGCTCAATGCTGACCTAGAATGGCGGGAGCGGGCGTGGACTGAGATGTCACATTGCGACAACATCTGTAACATTGTGTCCCACATGGGGGAATGCCCAACTGATACCTCTCTTCCTGCCTTCCACCCTCTTCTGCAAAAAGTTCTTGTGCAAAAAGCCTGTAGTGTAGACATAGCCCTAAAGGCCCTGGCTCCAATTGCCTGGTATCTTGTTCAACCGGTCATGGGGAAGTAGGAAAGGCAGATCACAGATGCGGTGGGTTACTGACTTACAAGTTTGGTTTCCAGGGAGCAGCCAGGGTAGTGCACAGCCTTAAACTTGCCATCAGAAAAATTAACAGTACACTCAGTAGGAGAAAAATCCTAACAGCATAGACAATCGGACAGAGGAGTAAATGAATATTCATTAGACCTGTTCAAAAAGTCACAAGCTATATCAGTCCAAGCACAATCTGCAGCCAGTTCAATTGCTAATTGGAGTGCATTAGTCCCCTGGACGGCCCAGGCTTCGTGTGTCACATTGTTCAGCCTGCAGCTGCTTTAGCAAGTGTGTCAAAGTGTCCCAATTTTTCCAGATCAACGTAGGTACTGCTTTAGTTCAATTAGTTGCACCATTAGGAGACCAATCAGGTTAAGTTGCTGCACAGCTAGTATATGAATGCAATAGGAGGAGTTTTTAAATTGCAAGGAGAAATTACCCAAACCAAACCCCACCCTTTCCATGCATCTTCCACCAGCCAAAGTCAACCACTGAGCGTTGCTGATCCCTCCCAACAAATTCTATTTCCCTGTTCCATGCACTGCTGAGGGCATACTGTCTCTGCGCATGGTAGGTTCTGTCCATGTTAAGCTCATGTGCGGATAATATAGTTCTGACCCTACTAAAAACCGAGCATTGTTTTCCCCAACCTGGACTTGCCCTACTGGTTCTTGGGACCATTTCCATTTGCACCTACCCCCAAGCCCAGACTGTAGGGGTATTTCTACACTAGCCCCCTAGTTCGAACTAGGGAGGCTAATGTAGGCATTCTAAGTTGCAAATGAAGCCCGGGATATTTAAATCCCGGGCTTCATTTGCAACTCCATTTCGTTCGAACTAGGGGGCTAGTGTAGACATCCCCTTGGAGAGTGGCTGAGGTCCAGTCCCCCTTAGCAACACCTGTGATGGTGAGAATACATCGGGTTAGTGTGTGTTCCCCTAGGGTTGTGTGCCAGGTGGTCCTAGAAGCCCAGTACTCCTTTAATTGCTTGGCCCACAGATCACAGTCCCCGGCAAGTATCCTTCAAAAGGGTGACAAGGTGAGCAGTAAGGGCTTGTTGAACTTGACTACAGGCTTCCCCCACAAAAATGGTCTTTACACTAGTTACCAGGTTAGTCACAAGGGACTTAGTGATGTTTCCCAGGGTTAAAATAAATGATTAGTGGAGCTAAGGGTTGATTCTTGCAACAGTCTAATAGTCCCAGGACATGGTCCAGGTGTTGGAGTTGGGTAGAGAAGTCAGTTCCTTGCAGAGATTTCCATCCCTCTCATATATATAGTTGGCAAGATCTTGCCACCTCTGAGTACTTCTGTCAATCGAATTTTTGATGGTCCACAGCAGCATCCTTTCTTCTACTTTGGTAAACTAGGAACAATTAACAAAAGTGTTACTATGAAACCAATCATTGGGGAACGATGTAAGCGTGATGTATTAAGAATCACAGGTCTTTTAGTGGGAGTGGGCCACCATAAAAAGGTAAGGGTTGCCAACAAGTTGGCAGCAGGTTGTGGTGGGAAAGAGGGGAATAATTTAATCAAAGAACATTTTCCTTTACCCTGATATAGGGTAGCATGACACATCCAGGGAAAAGGTGGTACCATTACAGAAGAATTTAAGGGAACCTGTATAGGAATGAGGTGCCTGTCCAAAGTTCAGATTCCCCCAAAATCAGTATTAATTCTTCCCAGTGGTTCAAAAAGGGGAAAAGACACACTCCTCTCCATCAACAACAGCCCGTACCTCTTGTGGGGGAAGAAAATAATCTAAAAGCCCATTTCTCTCCCTTCTCCCCCCCCCTCAAATGTCCATATAGCCTCCTTATTATAGAATCATAGAACTGAAAGGGACCTAGAGATCAAGTCCAGCCCCCTGCCCTCATAGCAGGACCCAATACCGTCTACTCTAGACCATCCCTGATGGTCTTAAATATCTCTTAAATGCTCTTAAATATCTTCATAGATAGAAGTTTCACAACCTCCCTAGGCAACTTGTTCCAGTGTTTAATCACCCTAATCATTAGGAAGTTTTTCCTAATGTCCAACCTAAACCTCCCTTGATGAAGTTTCAGCCCGTTGCTTCTTGTCTTATCCTCAGAGGACAAGAAGAACAATTTTTCTCCCTTCTCCTTGTGATACCCTTTTAGATATCTGAAAACTGATATCATGTCCCCTCTCAGTCTTCTCCTTTCCAAATTAAACCAGCCCAATTCTTTCAGTCTTCCTTCTTAGGTCATGTTCGAGACCTTTAATCATTCTTGTTGCTCTTCTCTGGACCTTCTCCAATTTCTCCACATCTTTCTTGAAATGCAGTGCCCAGAACCGGACACAATACTCCAATGGAGGCCTGATCAGAGCAGAATAGAGTGGAAGAATGACTTCTCGTGTCTTGCTCACAACACTTCTGTTAATGCATCCCAGAATCATGTTTGCTTTTTTTGCAACAGCGTCACACTGTTGATTCATATTTTGCTTGTGATCCACTACGGCCACAAAACCCCTTTCTGCAGTACTCCCTCCTAGACAGTCGCTTCCCATTCTGTATGTGTGACCTGGATTGTTCCTTCCTAAGTAGAGTACTTTGCATTTGTCCTTATTAAACTACTTTCTATTTACCTCAAGCCATTTCTCCAGTTTGTCCAGATCATTTTGAATTATGCCCCTATCCTCAAAAGCAGTTGCAACCCCTCCCAGGTATCATCTGCAAACTTAAGCGTATTCTCTATGCCAATATCTAAATAGTTGATGAAGATATTGAACAAAACTGGTCCAAAAACAGACCCCTGTACAATGGCACTTGTTATGCCCTTCCAGCAGGATTGTGAACTGCTAATAACTACTTTGAGAATGGTTATCCAGCCAGTTATGGACCCACCGTATAGTAGCCCCATCTAAGTTGTATTTGCCTAATTTATTGATAAGAAGATCATGTGAGACTGTATCAAATGCCTTACTAAATTCTAGGTATACCACATCTACCGCTTCTCCCTTATCCACAAGACTCGTTATCTTATCAAAGAAAGCTATTAGATTGGTTTGACATGATTTGTTCTTTACAAATCCATGCTGGTTGTTTCCTATCACCTTACCACCTTCCAAGTGTTTGCACAGGTTTTCCTTAATTACTTGCTCCATTATCTTCCCTGGCACAGAAGATAAACGAACTAGTCTGTAGTTTCCTGAGTGGTTCTTATTTCCCTCTTTAATACATGGGCACTATATTTGCCCTTTTCCAGTCTTCTGGCATCTCCCCCGTCTTCCATGATTTTTCAACATGATAGCTAAAGGCTCAGATACCTCCTCTATCAGCTCCTTGAATATTCTAGGATGCATTTCATCAGGCCCTGACTGACAGGACCCAGTGCATCCAGAACTCATCTAAGTTCCCGGTGGGATAGGGTGGGGACATTATTGTAGCCTTGGAGCAAAACACCACTGAAGCTATGATTTCTTCCAAGTAAAGGCAATTTTCCATCAGCTTTCTGGGGCCAAAGGAATAGACCAAAAGTAATTAGAAACATTCAGCATAGAGAAGCCCCAGTCCCCTGGCTGGATACGAGCAATCATTTCAGGAAGGCAGGCTACCAAAGGTGCGAGGAGGGGAGGGACATGGTGTTTATTTCCATTAGTCAATAGTTAACCTCCAGCCCCCATCAGGTTTATGTTCAGGCCTGTTACCAAGTGCACTTGTCTCACACACCCCTCTTTCTTTTAGTCTTGATTCGTGAGTCTACGAGCCCAGCTCATGTCTTGTTTGATCCACCCTACTGACTCCCGTCGCACTACATATGCCTATGCTTGAGATATCCAGTTGGTAGTGTATCCCTGCCCTTCATGACAGGGAGAGGGGGGTCTGGACCCACCTCACAGACCCCAGCCCAGGGCCCGAAGGACAGGGACTAACTAAGGTCCTGTCTGGCTGGTGGGGCTCCCCACTGAAACATGCCATCCTGTGGGCTTCAATTACATGCCCTGCCCTGGGCTGCTTCCTCTCCCCTTTGGTTCCTGACAGCGTACCGCCTTTCGGGAGGCATCTCCCTTCCCCTGGCATTCCACCGCTCATGAGGCTCCCTCCCCAGCTTTCCAATACCTGCCACTCCTACCTCATGCCCTGTGCACTCCCTTCTCATGTTCTTCCTCCCCATTGCTCCCCTTTTTAATCCCCCCACCTTCCATCCCTGCCCTTGACATAATCCCCACGCTGCCCCTTAGGCCCTGCCCCCCTCCTCTTCATCACTACTGCTGTGGCCGTGCCAGGGCTGCGGCTCACTGTTGGAGCGGTGGAGTTGGCTCGTGGTACAAGAGCACCCCACACACGCTGCGTACTTAGCTCCCCGCGCCACGTATGTAGCTGCCTTCTGATAGCTCGGAGTGCAGGGCTTCAGTGCCCTGTCTAAGGGCTATACTGGGGCATTGGCACAGGAAGCTATGGGTTCAATGAGACCTTGATGCTCCAGGATTTCTATGGTAATGCAAAGGTCCAGGACCAAAGCCCAAGAAAGAGGATATTGTTTGACTGAAGGAGTCCTCCCTTGATTCTCACTGGGGTTTGGAGCTGACCAGCATCCAAGCTATCCCCTGCCTAGGCCGATAGCTTTTCCCATCCCCTGGGAAAGAGTCTCAGTTTTGGACTCTTTGCCACACTACACACTAAATCCATGGGGATTACTTGACCCTATCTGTTGGGAATGGACCACAGCCAATGATTACATAAATCAATGATTACATGTGTTAAACTGGGAATTCCTGTGATGTTTAGCTGAATGTTAGGGCCAATAGCCCAGGAAGCAGACCTGAAAGGTTCTCGCTCTGAGAGTATAAATAATACAAGTTGCTCAATTCCCCAACTTTGCCCCCCCATAACCTCTTCAAATTGTATTCAGTGCCCCCTTTTTGGGGCTGGACCAGTTGCCAAATTCAGGCTTGATCTGGAATCTAAAAAATATATCCCTGTAGGCCCATCATGCACCTACCCTTGGACCACTGGGCGACCAAACTGATCCACAGAGAGGGGCCAACTCCGTAGACTGGCTGTGGGCCCCCCTATTGAATACCAGCTACTTCAGAGGGTCAAAAGTGCTGGCACTTAAAGCACGCACCTTGGGGAGCATAGTTATGGGCAGAACAGTTTGGGCAGGACCAGTCTCCCTTTTTGGCTGCAGAATTAGAGCCTGTTTCTTGAGGAGAGCATCGAGGCGCTCCTCCAAATGGCAGAGCTGAGCTAAAGAATCTTCACCATTGGATACTGTTTGTGACAAATGGAAATTAGGGGCCACATCTTGCCTCAGGTAGGTGGCAGCCCGTTCCGCTAGAGCAGGCAATTGGTCAGAATGGAAAGGTCCTGCTTGCAACTCCAACCAGAGGTTTAGTGAAGGATTCAGGCACAAAAGCCAACTGTCTGGGAGGGATGTTCCTCAACCATCCCCAGGGGTCACTGACCATTCATCAGTGAGGTCCCCAAACACATGAATCTGCACCTGAATATGGGGAATAGCAGCCTGTGGGTGTTCCCCGGGTAACGGGGCTAATTTAACCAAGCCTGCAGTTTGGGAATAGACTCCATAAAGGACACAGGCAGTGTCCCACAATATCTTTGAAGGGTTTATCATGGACACCTACGGCCGTGGCTAACGGCCCCAGGAGAGTCTTATAGGCCAGTGCTAAATAATTTCCAATATTTCAGTCCAGCCAAGTATGCACATATTCCAGCCACTGAATGAACAGATTCCATTCCTGGGGTGGCGAGCCTAATTCCCTACACAAGCTCTCCCTTTTCCGAGCCAAACAAAGATGTAATAGTGACCTCCTGCTGAAAGTAGGGCCATCCCTCCCAGCAGGAATCTGAGGCACCTCAGTGCCTGGTCAGTGCTACAAATCTGCAACCTTCCGCTAGCGTTTTAATCCTTTTGTGCCAGTCTAACCATGGGCTGTGTTATAACAGGATAGGTGGGCTTTACAGTGTGAATGGGGTCCTCATACTCAGTGGGAGCAGAGGTTTAAGAAGGGAAGGGTGGGTAAAGAGGGGCAGGAAAAGTATGAAGAGGGCAAGAAACTTTAAGGCATCTACTTGACCTTTCAGGATCTGGTTTTCAGCTTTGAGACAATTAAAATCGTCCATGTAGTTTTCAGCCATTCTGACTGCCAATACACTCTGATGATTAACAGCATGCTGTTCCTCAGCAATCTGCTGCAGAGTGTTTACTTTATTTCTAAGATTAGTAACTTCCTCACACAGAGCCTGCATCACCATAGCCTTATTCTTATTCTGGGAAATTTTGGATGCGAGAGGGGATTTTGTCCATCCCTGAATAGCCAACCAATGCTGCAGCTCCCACAAGGGACACTCATAAAGATACCTCCCCCACCCCCATTTCCCCACCAACTTGTTAATAAAATCCTTAACAGTTGTTGCAGTAAAGAGTCTGTCAGACATACCCATGCAATCCATTGGGATGTGATGCTCAGGCCTGACTCTCCCTTGGAATTCTGTTTGTGATGCCAGATGTTAGAAAAGAAACAGGCGACACAGGAGCGGATTGGGTAAACAGAACTGCTTTATTGCTCATGCACGTTAACCTCAGACCCCCAACACAACGTTCCAAGTGGCACTAATTTGGCACCAATTACACCCTTTATCTATTTTAGTATGTTAATTCACGTCAATAACTACTTTCCCTAAAACCTTATTTAGTAATGTTAACTCCCATACAATGAATATTAATAAGCTGGTGAGGAATACAATTATACACACCCCTGTTTGTTGTTTACTGGTTTTTAGTTGAATCAGCCATACATATGGTTTTAATCAGCAGCTTATGATGAGAGGAAAAGTGCTCAGATCCTGAAAATATTTTTACAGAACAAGTGAGAAGACAAAACAAACACTGTTCAGTGAAACCATCTTTCAAGGCTGCCAGGACAAAGGGGGGGGGGAAACATGTTTAAAGGACAATGCCTACTGTGGCTCACCTCTTACCACTATACCAGACCCCTATTTGTTTTTATGTATCCGCATCAGTGGCAGCCTCTAAGATATATTGGAAGGTGCTTCTCTTCCTACCTAGGAACTGGTGGCAATGAGACATGCACATCCCTCTCATGCCCCTGGAGGACCTGTGTATGCAGGTGGTTTTCACCTCTGTCCTACCCTTCCTTCCCAATTTTGCCATTCTGTCCTTCCTTTCCAGCATGAGAAAGTCCATTGGTGATTAGCCCTTTCCTAGTAAGCTGCAAGGACAACACACTCCATCAAGAGGAAGCACTGCATCTTTGGGCTTGGAGGGAAGGCCCTGACCTTCTCCTGGAATTCTGGGCTAGTACTGAGATGAGTGAAGCTCCCCTGTCCCAGTCTCCCACCATGAGGCCCCTACAGAGAAGCACAGAAGCCTTCTTAACAAGCGTGCTGGCTCCCAGTGGGTCAGCATGTCCTCCTGGCCTTCCTGGGCATTTGACAAACTAAGTTTTGTCCACAGTCCACTCTGATGAGGTTTTCCTTGGATGTAAGGGCAACAGTATTTCTGGCAGGGGACAGAGAAGAGGTAGAGACCATAGCACTTCCCTTAGGGAACTGTGGAAGATGCTGGGAGCATAGCCTCTGAGTTCCTTGGATCCTGTAAATCTCTGGAGAATAGGAACTAATCACACAGAAGATGACTTTGTTCCCTTCAACCAGATCCCCACCATCAGCATTAAGCTCTTTTAATAGCTTACTTTTCTCAAGTTTATTATTGGTGCTAAAGATCGCATTTGTGAAAGAAATGGGAATTACGTGGTGTCAGCACAGTATATCAAATAAGCCTGCAAACTGGGTCATCTAATTTTGATAGTCACTGTGATGACTCAAGAAAGAATCACCAGCCCATGTCAGAGTGAAGGTGATGACCCATCCCTATCAATTAATTGTCTCTGGCCCACACAAAAGTTCTCTTCCTTTCCATGCATGTCAGTGGGTGTAACAGGGTGAACCCTCTGATGGAAACAGGTCCAGCACACCTGTGCTAGAGCAACTGCTCCCAGCTGAGTCAGTTAAGAGGGCTGGGATGCACCTGAGTTATCAAGGGCCAGAGGGTGTTGACTGAGGGCAGAGCTAGAAGAGTGAAGCTGCAGAGGTCTCTGAAGAAGGACATTGGGGCTAGGGAAGATGACCCAGCAGAGATGGGGTCAGGGAGAAAGGACTTTGCCCAGATTAAGCATGTGTGGAACTTATTTGCATCTGCTTTCTGGAATTTTGTAAATAAAGAAACCAAACTCCAGAAAGGCTGTGATTGAATGAGAGGCTGTGATTGAATGGGAACGCTCTGTGGGTCTTTCTTAAAGAGCACTGGTGAAGGAAAAAATAGGGGCAGAAAACTGCAGTGGTAAACCCAGACATAAGAGAATACAAAGGTGGAGGCTTCAATGTTACAGTATCTTTTACTAGAGCAGGTCTTTCCTGCACCTCTTGACAGTGTCATTACCTCCTAATAATCTTACATTTCACATGACAATTAACACAACCAAAGTGGAGGTGTTTTCAGCACCACCCAAAGGATTGCTAAATCATCCCCATACTGCAATCTCCTGCTGCTGCTTTTTCAGGTGCAATGCATCTCTATCAGTTATAGTCATTTCTTCCACCTCCAGGCCCTGTAGAGACTCCTTTATGGTGCAGGTAGTCTAGTATGGAGCACACTGGTGCTTACTTTACTCCATGGTCTCAGAACTCTGATAGGACTGGCAACTAGTCTACGTCCATCTGAGGGGGATGTCCCACAAGACCTCGCCAAGCTGCCATCTTCTGCCAGAACCTCCTTCAGACCTGGAAACTTGTCCTGAGGACCCGGTCCATAGCATTCATCGAGGGGGAGGACTGCCTCACAGAGTCCCTGCTACACAACTCCCACCTGAGTATGCATCAGCACTCCCTGTAAGCTGAGCACTTGGGTGGCCAACCAGGAGAGATTCAAATGCCAACCAGCTGATTAGCAGAGTGCCCACAGCTGGCAGCATGTGTGCATATCCACACATGCTTCCGTGAACATACAAATATATTCTGCACATGTAAGAAAAAATTAGAGGGAATATTAGTGTGCAGGTAACAGTGTCTCCCTTGTTGCACCAGAGGTTGGTCCTGGCATGTAGCACCAGGATCAGAGACTGGGTGGACCCTATGGCACTTGGCTGGCACCCGGGGCACTCTACCTCTTGGGCCCACTGTTGCATATTCCAGGATATGAGGGACACCTTACTGCTCTCCTCTCAGGCCTTCCTTAAGCAGATCCTATGGAAGGTCCTTCCCACCTGCTCCTCACTTCTGGTCCTGGCCATTGGGCCCCAATCCTGCATGCTGCCTGGCTGTTCCCTATGCACCACCTGAGCTGTCTCTGATCTGCAGCCTATCAGGTTCTGAAATGAGCCTAGGAAACACTTGTACATGCTTATGAACAGGGCTCGACAAATCATGTAATCTACTCACGCGTGGCGAGTAGATTACAAGCTGGCACAGCCAGCGCCGTGCGATCTGCGCATGTGTAGCTCACAGAACCGCGCGGCTGGTGGGCGGGGCTCACCACTGCTTGGCGAGCCCTGCTTATGAACCATGCCCTTCACTACCTAAACATCATGTCCTACCCTGTCCAGATGGGTATGGAACCTCACCCCACCCTTGCGCCCTGCCCTTGAACCCTGCAGGCACTCGCTGTTGTAAGAGGTATGCTTTGGTGGAACATAACTGATTACCCAATTCAGGATGAACGGCTGAGAAAAAGGCTGAGAAAGAGGGACAGTCACCACCGAAGACTAGAGGTCCTCCACTTATAAGGTACACCAAACCAGCCAGGGGGAGAACTTCTGTCTAACCCCATTGGCTAAGACAAAGTCAGGAAGGCAATTTCCTCATACTCTAGTTCTTCTATACCATCACCAGAAACATTGATTAGAGCTGAGTGATTATTTAAAAAAATCAGATTCAAACAACAAGTTATTTTGATCCCAAAAAGCCGGCCATGGCCACACATTTAAAATATAATTTAGATCTGATCCAAAATGATGCTGTTGCCAATCCTTTAGCATCTAAAAATCTACACACAGAAAAAGAAAGCTGAGAGTTGAAACTGGTCAAAGGAATCAAATACATACAATTGCAAAATTCTTGGTTTGGGCTTGAAGCAGTGATGGAGTAAACTGCTAGCTCAAGTCAAGTCTCTGGTTATTTCCAAATCATTGAAAAGACCTCAGCCCTGTTATGAGTAGGCTCCCATTAGTGTAAGTCTATAATCCAGATGCTTGAGCAGCAAAGAAGCTGGAGCAAGAAAGAGGTAATATGAATCTATTCTAAGGGCCTTTTATACCTTCTGACGTGAAGAAAATCCTCTTGTTCTTGCTGTGGAAAAGTACAGTACAGATGGAGTTTGTAGACACATGGGCAAGGCACAAGTCCATGCATAGTTTTGCTTAGTCATAGGAGAAGTCATTACCCACATTCTAGTTTGAACATTTATAAGTTCGTTCAATGTAGATGGCTGTCTCCCATGCTCCATTTTTGTTGAGTTTTTCTTGATGAGCCACTCAATGTGAATAATCCCTTCCCCCATAAGCTGGCTAACTTCTTAACTGATGCTACTCAGAATCAAACACACTGAAGTACAACACAAGTACAAAGCCAAAGCTCATTACTTCAAATATAACTCTATTATGTGCACACATACAGCATAATCACCAGCAGATCATAACTTTCCCATAGACATTTTACAAGCCACATTTTATACCAATGTTACAATATAGAACAATGATATATATGGTTACATTTTAACCAGATAACATCAGCTGTACAGTGTATAGGTGGACACTAGGACCCAGGAGGTGGAGTCCAGCTGCCAAGGTAGTGACCCCAAGAGCAAGGGGAAAAGCTGTTCTATGCGAGGGTGAGGGGGTGGTTCAAGTGGAAAAGACAGAGCTCCCCTGCCTCCCTGGTGAGATAAACAGAGCCAGTCTTTCAGGGCAGCTCAGCACATGCAGAAGTGGGGGAGGAATGGTATGTGACCTCACATGACACCCACATGCTGTGTCTGACAGGTGGCAATGCCCTATAAAATCGCCTAAACTATGCCTTGTGGGGCACAATTAAATCTGAATGTTAGTGCTTTACACCCACTTCTGCCCTTACTCACTGGGGTAAGTGACTGCAGCAGGCCCAGCTCAGTATTGCTAGTATAAAGTGTTCTAAAGTCATGAGTCAGGCTCCCCAAAATACCTAGATCATTTTAAAAAAATCATGTTTTTTAGATGAACCATTTTTGGGCATAAGGGATAGATATTTTACTCTTTAAATACAACAGATACTCCCACAATCTCTTGATGCCAGCAGCTAGGGCTTTAAGAAAGACACTCAACATCCTGAGTCCCACAATAAAATAGCAACAGTTCCCAACCATGCAATATATAAAGTTGAACAATTTTCTCACTAGTGAGTTTGAGATTCAGGATTGAGACAGACAAAGCTGGGCAGGGAAGCATGACAGTTCTGCTACTGCCTGCCTGTACCTGTTCTGTGGGTGAAGGATTTCTTTCCCTAGAGCTGTCAATCTTTGAGCAATTAACTCTTTAATTATTTGGGCTGGATTCTGAATTCCCACTAGTGCTGGCAGAGAATAAAGCCTTTTAATTTAACATCTCTAGTTTTTAAAAAACGCTATGAGTTTACCAGAGCCCTCTGAAGTCTGTCTCTTCCACTCTCTTGTACACAGTCCAACTGGGCTTGATTCCATTAATATCACGTTGCTTACCCAGTACCATACCCAGTCCCGCGTTCTCTTTTAAGTGCATCACATGCAAGACTTGACAATTTGCACAATTCCACCATTCCTATCTCTTTCCTCATCTCCTCTACTCTCCCCAACATGATTCCCTACATTCCACCCAGTCTTCTTTCATGACGACTCCCTTTGTCTCATCTCCAATTCTTGGCTCTATGCCTTCTTTAATTTCATTACTGTATACTTGGAACAAACACCGCCTCCTACCTAACCTTCACTAAGCAGCCTCCGTCTCCTCTTTCCAGAAACTGCTGTGGAACCATCTGTTCCATGAATCACTCTGGCTGCAGTGATGGCTTCCCTTCTGTTTGTTCTGTATTATACTAACTTTGGCTTTTGGACCATATTGACCTGTTCCAAAGCCCAGAGAAATCAATGGTATCTCTATACTGATTTCAGTCAGCTTTGGTTCAGATCTCAACTTGAGATCTTATGGGTAGTGATGGCATTATGTGTTCTATACTTTCCCCATGTACACTGGGATGTACTGATAGAACTACAGAGCTGTATACAAGTGTCCAACCAGGCAGAAGTTAAGGGTTTGGGGTTTTTTAAAATTCTAAAACAGGTTTACTTCAGGGATAACTTACCCTATAACCTCTGCTTAACTTAATTCGCTTACAATTTTGCCCCAAAATATATGAACAAATTTGATCTTTTTCGGGGAACACGCCTTCCTGTTTCCTTCGTGGGCTTGAGGTGACAAAAGTTTATCAGCAAATGGGTGAAACAGCCATTCTTTGTATAACATTTGATTGCAGTGTAGTAAATCAGGGCAGTTTGCTTTTTGCCCTATCATCCAAGGATGAGACATCACCTCATCAGAACCCAAAATCTGATGATGCACTGAATCGAAGGCAAGATGAAAGTCTATAAAAGTAACCCTGAGCAGAGAATCACAGAGTGTCCATGGCTCCTCCAAGTTGTCAAGAGAGCCAGTGGATGCTGCCCAGAGACATTCTGCCTGGATAGGTGAGTGGCGAGTGGAAGGAAATAGGTCCTACTGTCAGAGAAATGGCTCAGCCAACAGCCTCATCAATAGGTTGCCAAGCCACCTATTGATATATCCCAGAAGCAAGCATTTGAAATTGAATCCATAGACAATATGCATAACTTCCAATACAAAAATGATACATACATACAAATAGTACATACAGAATCAGTGCATCATAATCTTTCTAGAGACACCTCACTTTGTACAAGATTTGCTGCAAACATAACAGTGGGGCAACAATGATCTGTAATGACATATTACAACAGGGTGGGCAAGATGTGTCTCAGGCTGGATTCAGTCCACCAAGCTACCAGACCCAGCCTGTGGACCCCCCTGCTAGGACCCTCAGGCACACAGATGCTCCTGTTTTAAATTCTGGAGGGAGGAGAGGGAAGCTATGTGTGATCTTCCTGCCCCCAGCCCAGTCCTCAGCTTCTATTAGCCAGAAACAACCAGCTAATAGGAACCGAGAGATTGGCCTGGGGGATGCGGGCAGCACAAGCCTCTTCTGCCTCTCGGAGCTGAGAGCCATGTGGAGGGAGCAGCCTGCATTTTCAAGCCCTCTGGGGCTGCAGCAGGCAGGGAACCCTGCCTACTTTGGGGATTCAGCATAGCTGCTGGCCAGGAGATGCTTAGTTAAGTGCCTCCCAGCCAAAGCCTACCTCTGCTACCCCAGCCCCTCCAACACACCAACTCCCTCTCCAAGGTCACCATCCAAACCATCTGCGCCCTCCTACCCCAGATCACAATTCCCTCCAAACTCTGTAAGCCCCTCCTACACCCTCCCCCAGGCCAGAATCCTCTCCTGCATCCATACTCTCTCCCTGGCCCTACACCCCCCTCTCCTGACCCAGGTCCCAACCCCCTCCTTCACCTAAACTCCCTGGCTGTGTCTAGACTGGCCACTTTTTCCAGAAAAGCAGCCACTTTTCCAGAAAAACTTGCCAGCTGTCTACACTGGCCGCTTGAATTTCCGCAAAAGCACTGACGATCTCATGTAAGATTGTCAGTGCTTTTGCGGAAATACTATGCTGCTCCCATTCAGGCAAAAGTCTTTTTCCGAAAAACTTTTGCGCAAAAGGGCCAGTGTAGACAGCTCAGATTTGTTTTCTGCAAAAAAGCCCCGATCGCGAAAATGGCGA
This sequence comes from Pelodiscus sinensis, assembly GCF_052426305.1. Classification (NCBI taxonomy): domain Eukaryota; kingdom Metazoa; phylum Chordata; order Testudines; family Trionychidae; genus Pelodiscus; species Pelodiscus sinensis. Next base: position 253,930,758 of record NC_143052.1, on the reverse strand, counting down.
TCGGGGCTTTTTTGTGGAAAAGTACATCTCGATTGGCACGGACACTTTTCCGCAAAAAGTGCTTTTGTGGAAAAGCGTCCGTGCCAATCTAGACGCTCTGTTCCGGAAATGCTTTTAACGGAAAGCTTTTCCGTTAAAAGCATTTCCGGAAAATCATCCCAGTCTAGACGTAGCCCCTGAGACCTCACACTGTCTCCTACACCCCAGTCCCTTACCTGGTGTGCCCTTCTGTACTCAATCTCCATCCTAGATCCCACACCCCCTCCACAGAAAAGTGCAGCCCTTGACCACTGTTCAAAACCTTGGAGTGGCCCCTCACCAAAAATTATTGCCCACCCCTGTATTTCAGTTTAATATCATACCAGGCCAGACAAAACTCCCAGAGGACACAAGTCCATGTCCTCCAGCATGCTATTTTTGAAATCCCACTAGGCCAGCCACAGCCTCTCTGAAGTGAGAGGCTATCACAGACACCAGTAGTGATCAGGCCCAAGGAGCAATGATCTCAAGTTACAGTGGGGGAGGTCTAGGTTGGATATTAGTAAAGACTATTTCACTAGGAGGGTGGTGAAGCACTGGAATGGGTTACCTAGGGAGGTGGTGGAATCTCCATCCCAGTGGTTTTTAAGTCCCAACTTGCCAAAGCCCAGGCTGGGATGATTTAATTAGGGTTGGTCCTGATTTGGGGCAGGAGGCAAGGCAGCAGCAGGCACCAGAAGCAACAGCCACCAGTCAGGCAGAAGAGATCTAGCAGCTGGTATTTTCTCCCTCTGGAGATTAGGACAACAGGGCCCCTAAGAAGCAGCAGCAACCAGGGAAACCACTAGCTAGCAAGTTAGCACGGGGTGTTTGGCCCAGACAGAACTCGAGGCAAGTGCTCTGGGTCCAGCAGCAGCTCCACATTGTCAAGAGCCTCCTGGAGACTCGATAGGTTATCTGTAGAACATTAATGGCCCTTATCCCTACAGGATGCGAAGGGTTTAACTGAAGTCAGTTAGGGACTTCAGAATCCAATTAAGGTCTCTTGTGGCCTAAAAAAAACCTCCTCTGGGAAGAGAAAGAAAATGTTGCTGTAAGGCTAGTAACAGCAGGGAATTAAGCTTTTCTAGGAGTGAGAGCCTGTTCTCTTTCCTATAGTGGAAACATCCAAATGTGATTATCTGCTCGGGGAAAGACTGGCACCTTGGGGCAAACAATAGGCAACAACCTGTCCTAGCAAGGATGCAGGGAAAGTTAACACCTCTCCCCACTTTGAGTTTGAGTGACGATCTCCTTTGTTGCCAGGAGGAGCAGCTCTTTGACTGACCCCTAGACCTATCTTGAAAATATGACCAAAGGAACATGCAAAGGGGGAGGTAAACACTATCCAGAGTGGGGCTAACTTACCCCAGATCCACCATTGCCAAAGGAGGAAATGATAAGTCCAGTGACATGAGGAAGGTGCCTTGCCACGCAATATTTTCTAATGTTGATTTTTGTTAAATGTGAACATCAAACAAGTGAAAGCAACCTTAAAAGATGCACTGTTGCAGCAAAGTGAGGGAAGACAAAAAATAAAGATCAATGTATTTCATTCTGTTACACTGAAAGTTCTATGCACTGCTATGTATATTCTGGGCACCATGCCGAACAAAGTAAATTCTGTGGTAAGACCTCTGACTGATGTGATGAACCATTGCAAAGGAATTGCGTTGAATTTTATACAGTTTGAATATTAATAAGAACCCTCTAAGTCTGCATTTTTCTGTGCATTTTACTCTGCTGGCCAACTTGGTATTTGCTGTAGAATCACACATGAGAGTCTTTACTTAAAAAAAAAAAAAATTCAGGTGTCCTTACATCTACTGCAAATTGGTGGAAAGGTAGGAGCTGGAGGTAGGAGACTCAACGCTAGTCAAGAGGATTCAGATATGCTACAGAGAGCATACAAACCACTCTTGATTAAGTTAAATGCCAGGTTGATTATTTTTTACTTTGAAGATGAAGCAGATGCCAACTTGAAGTTTCAGCAGGCCTGGCCTAGGTGCTTGGGAATTCTTTTCCCCCATGGCTCAGCTGTTAAACTTGTTTGCCCATGAGTATAACCACTGAAATTAGCTGGAATGCCTTCTTGTGTGTGGGGACAGGGCATGTAATAAGATGAAGGCCTAGAATACAAGCCAATATAGCTCATAGCTAATAGACAAAATAAGGCCAACATAGAGCAAAGCTAAGCTGTGAGTGAGAGGCAGGCCCCTGCTCACAGTACATGGCATGAACAGGGCTAATTGGTAATAGGCCCAGGTGCAGAACAATAATTGCTACTGGGCATAAGTTGAAATTACATGGTACCACCAGCTTATTAAAAAAGACCTTGGTACCCACTTCTTATAGATACAGACCAAGGTTCAGGAAAGGGTCTAAAATGACAGCATGATGGATAGAGATGATCTAATCAAACCACAAGGTACAGGGTGATGGGTGGTATCTAAGTAGCATCAGAGTGAGGCAACCTGATACATCAGCAGTGAGGTGTGATTTGTTTGTACCTGTATATTAAGTGGTGTCTTGCGGGAACAGTCTTTGTATGACCTAGGGGACAGTGGAAATTTCCCACTGATTGAGTCATTTTATTGTTATAGAGTACATATGTGTAGTGATTCACTAGAGTCTACTGACAACTATTATTGTACTTTGCTTAACAATAAACCTGGCCTAGCATCTGGTTTGTGGTCTTTGGGGGCTCTCTCAGAGTCTGCTGTGGTCATTGTGCTCAATGATGTGGGCCCACACACACAAGCAGCCTTCTGGTTATCATAATCGATGGAGCCAGAGACCTTTGAGGACACCATAGCAGTAAATCATCCTAACTACAGGGCAAAGGGGAGATGAGCCACATAGGGCAAAAGAGAGGCAGGAAGCCCAACATGGCAGTTTCCTGTATCAAAATCAAGAACATTACTAACACCCACAATAAATAAAGAGTGGCTTGATATGAGGATTGATGCAGCAGTTGGCCCAGGAAAGAAATTCTGTGAATGATTTTGTAACTATGGAATTTACAAAGTCATGTATATATTGAAAACAATAAGGCTGCGTCTAGACTGGCATGATTTTGCACAAAAGCGGCCGCTTTTGTGCAAAATCTTGCCGCTTGTCTACACTGGCCGCAAGTATTTGTGCAAGAACACTGATTTGTAATGTACAAAATCAGTGGTTCTTGCACAAATATTCTGACGCTCCCGCTCAGGGATAAGCCCTCTTGCGCAAGTATTCTTGCACAAGAGGGCCAGTGTAGACAGCCACATTAATTTCTTGTGCAAGAAAGCCCGATGGCTAAAATGGCCATCAGAGCTTTCTTGCACAAGAGAGCGTCTACTCTGGCACGGATGCTTTTGTGCAAAAGCAAATCTTGTACGCAAAGGTACATGCCAGTATAGACGCTCTCTTGCGCAAATACTTTTAATGGAAAAACTTTTCCATTAAAAGTATTTGCGCAAAATCATGCCAGTCTAGACACAGCCTAATATTAAAGCTATATGTTGAAAATATACTATATACATTCAACACATAAGAGCATAAGAATGCCCATACTGGGTCAGACCAAAGGTCCATCCAGCCCAGTACCCTGTCTGTCGACAGTGGCCAATGCCAGGTGTCCCAGAGGGAATGAATAGAACAGGTAATGATCAAGTGATTTCTCTCCTGCCATCCATCTCCACCCTCTGACAAACAGAGGCTAGGGACACCATTCCTTACCCATCCTGTCTAATAGCCATTGATGGACTAAACCTCCATGAATTTATCTAGTGCTCTTTTAAACCCTGTTACAGTCCTAGCCTTCACAACCTCCTCAGGCAAGGAGTTACACAGATTTACTATGTGCTGTGTGAAGAAGAACTTCCTTTTATTTGTTTTAAACCTGCTACCCATTAGTTTCATTTGGTGGCCCCTAGTTCTTATATTATGGGAACAAGTAAATCTTTTCCTTATTCACTTGCTTCACACTGCTCATGATTTTATAGCCCTCTATCATATCCCCCCTAGTTTCCTCTTTTCCAAACTGAAAAGTCCCTGTCTCTTTGATCTCTCCTCATCTGGGACCCGTTTCAAACCCCTGATCATTTTAGTTACCCTTCTCTGAATCTTTTCTAATGCCAGTATATCTTTTTTGAGATGAGAAGACTACATCTGTGCGCAGTATTCAAGATGTGGGTGTACCATGGATTTATACAAGGGCAATAAGATATTCTCTGTCTTATTCTCTAGCCCTTTCGTTTTTTAATGATTCCTAACATCCTGTTTGCTTTTTTGACTGCCGCTGCACACTGCATGGATGTCTTCAGAGAAATATCCACAATGACTCCAAGATCTTTCCTGATTAGTTGTAGCTAAATTAGCCCCCATTATATATATATAGTTGGGGATATTTTTCCCCCTCAATGTGCATTACTTTACATTTATCCACATGAAATTTCATTTGCCATTTTGTTGCCCAGTCACTTAGTTTGGTGAGATCTTTTTGAAGTTCTTCACAGTCTACTTTGGTCTTAACTACCTTGTGCAGTTTAGTATCGTCTACAAACTTTGCCACCTCATTGTTTACCCCTTTCTCCAGATCATTTATGAATAAGTTGAATAGGATTGGTCCTAGGACTGACCTTTGGGGAACATCATTAGTTACCCCTCTCCATTCTGAAAATTTACCATTTATTCCTCCCTTTGTTTCCTGTCTTTTAACCAGTTCTCAGTCCATGAAAGGATCTTCCCTCTTATCCCATGACAACTTAATTTACGTAAGAGCCTTTGGTGAGGGACCTTGTCAAAGGCTTTCTGGAAATCTAAGTACACTATATCTACTGGATCCCCCTTGTCCACATGTTTGTTGACCCCTTCAAAGAACTCTAATAGATTAGTAAGATGTGATTTCCCTTTACAGAAACCATGTTGACTTTTGCCCAACATATTATGTTCTTCTATGTATCTGACAATTTTATTATTTACTATAGTTTCAACTAATTTGCCTGGTACTGACATTAGACTTACCGGTCTGTAATTGCCAGGATCGCCTCTAAAGCCCTTTTAAAAATATTGGCATTACATTAGCTATCTTCCAGTCATCAGGTACAGAAGCTGATTTAAAGGATAGGTTACAAACCATAGTTAATAGTTCCACAATTTCATATCTGAGTTCTTTCAGAACTCTTGGGTGAATGTCGTCTGGTCCCAGTGACTTGTTACTGTTACGTTTTTCAATTAATTCCAAAACCTCCTCTAATGACACTTCAATCTGTGACAAGTCCTCAGATTTGTCACCTACAAAGGATGGGTCAGGTTTGGGAATCTCCCTAAGATCCTCAGCCGTGAAGACTGAAGCAAATAATTCATTTAGTTTCTCCGCAATGACTTTATCGTCTTTAAGTGCTCCTTTTGTATCTCGAGCGTCCAGGGGCCCCAGTGGTTGTTTAGCAGGCTTCCTGCATCTGATGTACTTAAACACTTTGTTATTACCTTGTTCTTCAAACTCCTTTTTGGCTTTTCTTATTACATTTTTACACTTCATTTGGCAGTGTTTATGCTTCTTTGTATTTACCGCACTAGAATTGGACTTCCACTTTTTAAAAGATGTCTTTATCTCTAACTGCTTCTTTTACATGGTTAAGCCAAGCCACGGCAACTTTTTTTAGTTCTTCTAGTATGTTTTTAAGTTTAGGGTATACATTTAAGTTGGGCCTCTATTATGGTGTCTTTGAAGAGTGTCCATGCAGCTTTCAGGGATTTTACTTTAGTCACTGTACTTTTTAATTTCTGTTTAACTAACCTCCTCATTTTTGCATAGTTCCCACAAGAGAACCAGACAAATGTTTTAGGATTCCTAAGTTTCCTGATTTTTGTGGTTTTGAACTGTGCAATGTTAATCATAAAACTGTATGGCTGAAAAGAACTTCAGGAGGTCATCATCATTAGCATACACATACTATCCCTGGTGTTTATTTTTAAAAACATCCAGTGACAGTAATTCTACAACTTACGTAGGTATCAGTTCCAGTACTCACTTGTCCTTACAGTTGGAAAGCTTTTCCTGATCTCTAACCTAAATCTCCCTTTCTGCAAACTAAAACATTATTTCTTGGCCTATCTTCAGTGAACAGTGAGATCAGTCTAGCCATATCCTCTTTATAATAGCCTTAAATATCTTTGAAAACTGATTTCAGGTTTCCTCTGAGTCATCTTTCCTCAAAATTTAACTTGCCCATTTTTTTCCAACTTTTCCTCATAGCCCAGGTTTTCTAACCCTGTAATCACTTTTATTGCTTTCCTCTGGACTCACTCTAACTTGTCTACCACTTCAAGTGTGCTACCCCGAACTGGATGTATTACTGTACAGGCAGTCCCCAAGTTACGCGGATCCGACTTATGTCAGATCCGCAGTTATGGACGGGGTTTGCTGCCCGTCTCCCTGGTCTGGGCTTCCAGGGAGACGGGAAGCAAAGCCTCTGAGGACGCCGGCAGCGGGACAGTCGCGGCGCGTCTGGGCTGTCCGCTGCCCGCGTGCTCCGCGGCTTTGCTCCCCATCTCCCTGGTCTGCTGGAGACCAACAGACCAGGGAGACGGGGAGCAAAGCTGCGGAGCACGTGGGCAGCGGACAGCCCTGACGCGCCACGGCTGTCCCGCTGCCAGCGTGCTCCGCGGCTTTGCTCCGCTTTGCTCCCCGTCTCCCTGGTCTGCTGGTGTCCAGCAGACCAGGGAGACGCGGAGCAAAGCCACGGAGGACCCGGGCGGCGGGACCATGGTGCGTCTCGGTCCCCTGCCCGCGTCTCCCTGGTCTGCTGGGGGGGGGGGCTCAGCAATCCAGGCTTTTCTCCGGACGCCTGTGGTAGAGCAGCTGGGGCGCTGCCAGTTGGTCCCGCAGCACCGCTCTGGGCGCTACTGGACCAACCCAGCAGCACCCCAGCTGCTCTGCCCCAGGCATCCTGATTCAGCTGCTGCTGGTCAGTTTCAGCAGCGGCTGAATCAGGACACCTGGGGCAGAGCAGCTGGGGTGCTGGTGGATTGGTCCAGTAGCGCTGAGGAGCGGCGCTACTGGAGCAACCCAGCAGCACCCCAGCTGCTCTGCCCCAGGCGTCCCCAAGTCAGCCGCTGCTGAAACTGACCAGCGCTGACTACAGGAAGCCCGAGGCAGAGTTGCTCTGCCCCGGGCTTCCTGGAATCAGCCGCTGATCAGTTTCAGCAGCAGCTGACTTGGGGATGCTTGGAGTTCTTAAGTTGAATCTGTATGTAAGTTGGAACTGGCGTCCAGATTCAGCCTGTTGAAACTGATCAGAGGCTGATTCCAGGAAGCCCGGAGCAGAGCAACTCTGCCTCGGGCTTCCTGTAGTCAGCCGCTGGTCAGTTTCAGCAGCGGCTGAATCTGGATGCCAGTTCCGACTTACATACAGATTCAACTTAAGAACAAACCTACAGTCCCTATCTTGTACGTAACCTGGGGACTGCCTGTATCTGAGCTCCCCCCACTCCCCGTCAGTGCTGAGCTGATTGGAATAATTGCCTTCTGTGTCTTACATTTGATATTCCTATTAATAGATTCCAGAATTTTATTTCTCTTTTCACAATTGCATTACATTGTTGGCTCATAGTCCACTCATCTGTTGTAACCCGCAAATCCTTTTTAGAAGAACTGCTGCCTAACAATTTGTTACCCTCTTTGTGTTTGTGCATTTGATTTGTTTCCATATGTAGCACTTTACACTTGTTTTTTTTTAACTGAATTTAATCTTGTAGTTTTCAGATCCATTTATCAATGTTATTTTTAATTCTATTCCCGTATTCCAAAGTGCTTGGAACCCCTCCCCAACAGGGGTCACAAGAAAATTTGTTTGTGTACTTGTCACGCCTTTATCCAAGCATTAAAACTACTGAATAGTACTGGACCCAGGATTCCACTAGATATATCCTCCCAGCTTAACAGTGAATTACTGTGAGTATGGTTGGTCACCAAGGCACCCATCTTCTAACAATGTCATGGCCCTTATTTCCCTAGTTTATGTATGAAAATAATATATAGGTATTTCAAAAGCTTTACTAAAAATTGAGATGTATTAGGATTTTTAACTTATTTCCCAATTGTTTAACTGTGTTTAACAAAGCATGGCAGGGTCTCCGCTTGATCCTGCCTCTGCTCAACTACAACAAAAAACCCACAAAAAAAATATCACTCACATCTTCCAACTCAGCAGTTACTGTTGCAGTTTATTTATACAGTGCAAACCCACCACCTCTCACTAGGTATTTCTGCCATAGGTGGCATCTCTTTCTTGCAGCCAAGAAAAGAGAACTATAACTTTCCTTCTACCCTCTGGGCAGGCCTACACTACCTCTTCCTCCCCATTGATCTAACCTATACAACTTTAGCTACACAAATAGCATAACTGAAGTCAACATACTTAACACAGTGTCTTCCACACAGTAAGGTCACTAGGCAGTCTGTTCTCCCCTTGATTCTGGCTACTCTTTTCATCCTGATGGAGTACCAGACTCAAAACACTTGGCAGTCACTTTATTACATCTATACATGTATGCTAAACCAATCCACCATCTAGTGTAGACCCTGTTTACTATCTCCATTGTTTACTTTCTCTGAGTCTGCATATAGTCCCTGACTAATCAGACTGGCAGCTGTTCAACCTCTGCCAATTAGGCTTGGGTTCCTTTAGTCAGCTCCAATTCATCTCCCTTGATTGGAGCTGGAGTGACAGTAGCTCAGCAGTTCCTGGTCAGCACCTTGTCACCCCATGCAACATTAATCATGAACATTTAGTTCTGAAGGGCTCAGAGGAGGTCACCTAGCATATCTATGCCATCCTTGTGTTTCTCCAACCTATTCTTTAAAATTTCCAGTGACACGGATTCCACAATGTCCCTTGGTAACTGTTCCAGTATATAACTGTCCTTATAGCTAGAAAGTTTTTTCTTAATAGCTAACCTAAATCTCTCTAGCTGCTGATTAAGCCCATTACTTCTCTAAGCCCCTCTCCAGTAGGTCAGTAACCTGTCAGAGAAGGAGCTTAGGTTGATTTGACGTGATTTGTTCTTGATAAATTCATGCAGGCTATTTCTTACCACTGTATTATCCTCCATTATGTTAGTACATTAATATAGTGGGATACAACGGTCTGGGCATCATATGATGGTGTCTAATGATTATAAAATATTGGTCCACTGTGGCAATGCACACACTGACAACCTGCTAGATCATTTTGCACACATATTAAGTGAAGAGGAAGATCCAAGTGCTCTTCATCAGTAGTTGCCTCTTAAAATACACTGAAATTCTATCAGATTCACAACAAAAGATATTTCATATGCAGCTTTAGCAAAGCTTTTAACTAAATGGCTACTTATCTTTCAGAGTACATTGCTTTTGGTAGAAATATTGTTCTCCTTGTTCTGTAGAACGTCCAGTGGCAGAATGTGGGTATTCTCCAATAAACTTTAAACAAAGCCCACATCCATGTATGCAGAAAATCACACTTCATGTCTTAATGTATATATGAGTGAATGGCCTACATGTAGATGCTTTTGAGCCCTACCACGCTATTTTCTATTGCAATGGTTTCCAAACTATGGATTGTGACCCTGTATTGGGTCATGGAATGTCAGGCACTTGGTCTCATTGATGCAGAGTGATCAGGTGACCAGTGGGTGTGCTAAGGCATGCTACCTACCTGTCCTAGCACCACAGATTGCACTGTGCCCCAGAAACAGCTGGCAGTAAGCCTGGCTCCTAGATGAGGTGTGGCAAGGATAGCACACAGGACTCCATGCACTGCCCCACCCCAAGCACTAGCTCTGCACACCCATTGGCTGGGAACGTGCTGCTGGCTGCTTCTGGGATGTAGCAGGGTCTGAGGTGTCAGGAGAGGTAGGAAGCCTGCCTCAGCACTAATGCTGCACCGCTGACCAGGAGCTGCTCGAGGTAAGCCCTTCCTGTCCCTGTCCTGATTTGCTCCCCAAAACCAGAGCTTCCTGCTACACCCCAAAGCTTTCATCCTCAGCTCCACCCTGGAACCCACACTCTAGTCAAATAATATTGGGCCATGGGCCTCAACAATTTTCTTCAACTGGGTCATGAGAAAAAAGGTTGAAAACCTTTATTGGATGAAAGTGGATATAGGAATAAAATCATAAACCAACCCCAAACCAAAACAGATTGTAAATTTTGAGCAATATTTGAATGTATCATGGTGCTATGATGTAAAATGAATTGTTACAGAAACAATAAGAATTGAAAAATAATCCCCTTTGGCAACTTTTTTCACTGAATTGTCTCTCTTTAATTGCACCCCGTGTGCACGAAACTTGAAACACGCTAGGGCACATCCTTTAGCCATAATGTTGTTTTCTATGTTTTGATTCCTACCATATCAGTTGTACATTTGGAATGTCTATAAAGTATTTTATAACTTTTTAGCCATAATGGAACACTTTTAAAAACAGGTTTTGTATTTAAGAATTATAACTTTGTAACTTATGGTGCCAAACACTAAAATACACATCTCACATTTCAGTAATTTCTCACTTCAAGTTGAACCCACCAATTGATAACAAATCTGTGCAGTATGAAAGTGTCACTCAGTTCTGGGGGAGGCAGAGAGAGAGAAAGAGCAGGCAAGGGCTTCAAATGTGATGTGTTCTAAGTGCTATTTAAATTCCCTGGCAATTCACTAGCCTTATTATAGACTACAGCCATGAACCCCGAACATAGGATACAGGTAGGAAGAAATGATAACCATTTTCCCTCTTTTCCTTTTTTTAAAATAAGGTAGCAGAGGCTTTATTCAACCACATTGCAGACACAAAATCCAAATCTCTAACATGACAACCCCTATGGTTTCCACTAATCACTAGTCACTTTAGGGATTTCTACATTACAAAGTCCAGTTGACTTGATTTAAGTCAACATCCAGCTACCACAGTAATTAAGTCAATCAGGCATGGCTCCTTATGCCATTGGAGTGCATCTTCACTAGCAGCAGTTGCAACACTGCACTGAGCAGTGCACCATGGGTAGTTATCTCACAGTGCAGCCAGCCTCAGTGGGTTTTGGGAAGACTTTGCATTGTCTCAAGGGACCAAATTATTGTTGCAGAGTGGAACAGAAACATAGCTTTGATCTCTTGTGATGCAGTGTTCTCACTGCTTTCTTCTCCTTATTTCAACACCAAACTCCTCATCTTTTTGACAACTTTTTCAAAAGGCTGGCTTAGCCATGCATACTCCATAGTCTGAGAAGCAGGGACCATGCTCAGTTTGCACTGGTGAGCATTACAAACACTTCAAGCTTTGTTCTGTAGTATTTTCAGAGCCGAGACAGGAGCTGCCACACAGAAGATTGTGCTGTCTTTCAAGCAGCCCACTTGTGAGCCATAAAACAAAACAATTCCCAGTTGCTGTTGGCCGTGATGCAGCAGCTGATCATGGAGTACCATTTCTGATCTCGAGAAACAAGCACTGACTGGTGGGATTTCATCCTTATGCAGTAATGGGATAATGAGCTGTGACTGCAGAACTTTCAAATGCCACTTTCCAGGAACTGTGTGTAGAGCTTTCTCCAGCCCTGAAGTGCAGCAACATTAAATGAACCCTGCTCCGACAGTGGAGAAGTGAGTACAGAAGGCTATGTGGAAGCTTGCAATGGCAGATACTACAAGTCAGAGGGGAATCAATTTGGAGATGGTAAATCCACCAGAGGAGCTCTTGTGACTGACATGTGCAGGGTCATTAAATTACTTCTGCTAAGAAAAGTAATGACTCTGGGCAATGTGTGGGGCATAGTGGATGGTTTTGCTGTAATGGAGTTCCTAATGGCAGTGGGTCAGTAGATGGCATCCATGTTCCTTTTTTGGCACCAAACCATCTTGCTAAAAAGAACATAAATTCAGTGGTGCTGTAAGCATTGCTGAATCATACAGGGCATTTCACTGACATCAGTGCAGGCAGGGGCAACCTGGGGGGCCACCAACCACATACTATCCCCCATGCTGCGAAGGGCCAGGACAACCCACGTCTACCACAGACTCCACCTCTCTCCACCCCTGCTTTTCCCTTTGCCTGCCTCTTCCTCACCCTTTCTCTGCCCCGTCCTGCATCTTTCCCCAAGGAAGGTGGCCCGAGAGAACAGTGGTGGGGGACATGGAGCAATGAGGCCCCAGCTTGCTCTGTTTACCTGTCTGCATCACTTCACTTCCCACCAGGGAGCGTGGTGGGGGTCCTGTCCCTCCCATGAGCAACATGGCTGGAGGAGCAGAGTGAGCTGGGGTACATTGCTCCACTTCCTCCACCACTGCTGGTAAGTAGTGTGGGGCAGGGGCAGATGACCATTTTGCGGGGCCCCCCCTTTGCCACGGCGCATGCGCAGGGCTTTCTGAAGCGGGCGCCCCGTTCGCCCTGCCCTATATCCGCCCCTGGTGTGGGGGAAGACCCCTGCTGTGGGTGTCAGGCCTGCCCTCCACTAGCCCCTCACATTTCCTGGCTGACTTTTTGCCCTTCCCACTCACAGGCATTTGAGGCACATGATCCCTCATGCTCCCCTGCACATCACCTCTGAATGTGGGATGTCAAGGAAAGGTGCATGATGCACACATATTTGAGGACTGTTCAGAAAGCTGCAAGCATGGACTTTCTGGATCAAAAGTAACAATTAATGATATTGAAATGCCAGTAGTGATACTGAGATCCTTGCAACCATAGCTCATGAAATTCTATACCAGGCACCTGGACAGTAGTATGGACAATCAATAACAGGCTGAGCAAGTGCAGAATGCTGGTGAAATGTGCCTTTGGGTCGCTGACATAGTTTGCTTGTTAGGCTAGACCTCTGTGAAAGCAAAATCTCCATTGTTATCACTCGGTGCTCCATAATATCTGAGGCAAAGGGTGAGAGGTTGCCAGTAGGGTGGGGCATGAATTGATTGTTTGCTATCTTTGAGCAGCAAATACCAGGGCAATCAGCATCACACTCAGCCATGATGCAGTCCTTCAACTGGCTAGATTGCTCCAGGGTTAAAAATAGCACCTGGTTCTGGAGGAGAATGGATCCCTCACTTGACTATCTCCCATTCTCCACCTCTTTCTCATTGAAAAAATATCCTCCTTGTTGTTGCCTGAGGTGACCCAGGACTCTGACTTCTGTGAACTATCCATGTTGCTTTTGGGCATTGTGTGGACTTGCATCTGAGAATCACATGCAGTTCATTGTAGAAGCAGCATATCTGCAGTGCAGAACAAGAACAACTGTTTGCCACTCTTCTGGTAAAATCTCTCACTCTCTTTCTATCTATCTATCTATCTATATCTATATCTATATATATAATTTTTTTCCGGCGAGACAACAGAGTGACATCATCAGTGTAAGCCCCTGCCCTAGCCCCATGTTTACTTCCAGACAGGGTGCTTCAAGCAGCTCCTCTGCCCCTTAGATTGCTCCCTCATAGGGAGAGCTATCACCAGCTCTTGCCCCCACTTCCTGGCCCCGGCTGCCTTCCACACTGACTGGCCTCTTCCCCCACAGCCCTACCGGTTACAGCCCCTCCTCACACAGCGCCATGCTTCCATTGCCACCAGCCCATGGTTTGTAGAGAGCTGCTACTTTTCAGCAGAGCTACTGAGCATGCTCAGTAACCCTAAAAGGAGCAGCTTTGTACAAACCACCTGCTCAAGCCGAGATTCCATCCCCCCACCCTAGAGGGACCCACAAAATCCGCTAAACTTGAAACCCCAGGGCTACGTCTACACTGGCATGATTTTGCGCAAGAACTCTTTCACGGAAGAGTTCTTGTGCAAAAACTCTTCCAGAAGAAAGCGTCTACACTGGCATGTGCCTTTGCACTAGAGATGTGCTTTTGCGCAAGAGCATCCATGCCAGTGTAGACGCTCTCTTGCGCAAGAAAGCTCTGATGGCCATTTTAACCATAGGGCTTTCTTGAGCAAGAAATTCATGTTGCCTGTCTACACTGGCCTCTTGCGCAAGAACAGTTGCGCAAGGGGGCTTATTCCTGAGCGGGAGCATCATAGTTCTGGCGCAAGAAGCCCTGATTTCATAATTAGAACATCAGTGTTCTTGCGCAAGAACTCCCCGCCAGTGTAGCCAAGCAGCAAGTTTTTTGCACAAGACTGGCTGCTTTTGTGCAAGATCACACCAATGTAGACACAGCCTAGGAGATTTAATCTGGCCTGAGGCTTTGAACCTCAGTCCTCTCTGTCCTTCCATGGGGCTGGAGCACCAGGAGAGTGAAGTGTTTCATTGAGGGCCACATTAGTGAGGGTTGGGGGGGTTTGGAGAGTCTTTTTTTCCTTCTCACTTGTAGGGTCCCCAACTGATTTTTCTGTGGGTCAGTGGGCCTCAGCCCAAAAAAGTTTCCCCACTCCTGTCATAAATAAAGAAAATGTTGAAATATAATATTTTACTTTATTTAAAATGAAGCCTGGCTAACAAGATCCCATTTGGTGACCAGCCCCCACCCCCCAGTCACAGTGTTCTGTCCCCAGCCCCAATCCTAGGGCAGGCCCCATGGTTCAGCCCCAATCTGGCCCCAGGAAGGCTGATGGTGGCCCCCCTCCTGTTGCAGCATGGGAAGAAGGGGAGGCCACAATCCAGCTGCAGCAGACATAAAGGGGTTTGTAAGAGTAGTCGGCAGGGGCATAGTCCCCTAGTGTGCACCATATATATAGTAGCCCAATGTCTGAGGCCTGCACAGTCCCATTTCTCTTGTGCCTGAGGAGCACTGGCCTGAAGGAGGCCTGTGTGGTCTAATTCCTGGCTCTAGGCCAGGCTTCTTCCCCCAACCGCTGATCCTGGACTGGGCCCCCTCCCTCAAAGCCTGGGTCAGGCCCCCTGTGTCCCTCAGCCAGGTCCCCCCACGCCCTGGGCTGGTCCCCCTCCAACTCCAGGCCATCCCACCCTTTTTGACCCCAGCAGGAGGCCTGCACATTCCTCCCAGCCCTGACAGACCTAAGCAATGCTGGGTAAGTCTGCTAGTCTTCTCAAATATGTCAGTATTTCTCCAGCTGGTTCAGAGCTGTGCCTACACAGACTCTTCTCTCCACAGACCAATAACATCCTCTTGTGTACTCCAGGCTGGAGTATTTGGGATGTTGAGTAACCATGATCAGGTGGGCTGGTGAGCTCTCCATGCTAATCAAACTGGAAATGTGGATTAAAAAGTTCCCAGGGCTTTAACAAGTGAGGGGCTATTTCCTATATATATATCTCCTGGTAAGACAAAATAATGCCCCCAAGTATAGAATGTGTGTCAGTCAGATGTGCTGATCTCTCGCAATAACTGAGATAAAACCATGAGACCACAGTTAAGATTTTGCATTAGAGGTTTAGTTGGAACACCAATCACCAATCCATTCAATGTCTGTGAGAAGGATACCGCAACTCAGATATGGTGACAATTATATTTCTTTGGTGGGCAACATAATTTGAAGACTTAGCTGCCTATGTACAAGTGATCTGAATGTTTGTCCTTTCCTGGACTCCAAACCAGTGTACATTAATGTGGAGTCAGCCTTTCATGCGTTCCCCAATTTTCTGCAATTTACTGGCAGCAAGCTGAGTTACCATGGGTTTCTGCCCTATAGTCGTGCAGTGCGTGCTTTCCCCTTCACGCCTTTTCCAATTGGGTATGAGTGTTTGAAATTGTAGTGGGAGGTGATGCTTTTGAAGCATCAGCTCTGGCATGGATTTCTCAGAAATCTGCTGTTCTTGGAGGGAATTGTGGGATTCAAGACAGATGCTCACTGAAATCACCTGTACAAATGTTTCCCCACCCCTACACACTTGCACAATGCCAATCATGTGCTGGTAGCACTTAGCACAGAAACCTTTGGAGGCATTTCCACCTTGTTTTCCTTTTTTAAAATCCTGTATGTATATAGCAGGAGTAGCTTCTGGCCCTTAGAACTCAGATTCCTTAGTACAGGTTGCACCTCTAAAATCTGGGATTTTTTGATCCGGCAACATCCATGGTCCGGCATTGTAGGAGTAGGATTTTATATTTGTATTTCAGGTTTAATAATGTAATAATGTATGACTTAATTTCATCCTGCTAGCCACCCTTTTTACTTATTACAGTTTCTTTTCGCACCTACGTGCTTTAACTTTTGCTTTACTTACACAGTACCAGAATTAACGTTAGCAGCTTGCCAAGCCCAGCAAGTTTGCCACAACAACCATGCCATTGCCGGATCTCTGCTCTTTAGGTGGAACACTATGGAGATTGACATTCAATTTGGCAGGAGGTAGATAGAGATAGGATGAGATCTGATTAGAGAGTCATAGATTTTTTTTGTGTGCTTACTACAGTATCCCTTCTTTTCTTAAAACAATACACAATAATGTTAGCATTGAGACAAATGACACAAAACAACAAACATATAATATATGAGACATAAGACATGAAACACAATTAGTGCTGCAACAATAAATCCAGATTATTTTCAATTGCTTTTCAGCGGGTGCCAGCTCTTTCTGATGCTCTGAAATACAAAAAGAAAAATTTTCTACCTCCATGGGGATGGCACATTATATTTCAAAATGCTTCTTTCTATTAAAGAAGTCAACAAGAATACTTGTATCAGCCTGCTGTTACCCAATAATTACTTATGCTTTTGTTTTGTAAACCAGCCAAGCCTCAGTAACATTCGCTTTCTGTGGGTTTCGGATACATTATTCCTCAGTTTCCCTCTTATACATTAGACCAGGTCTTTAATAGTCTGTCTGTTGTGAAGCTCCATATTTATTCACAGGTAGTAATTGAGAAGCTTTACTTTTATAGTGATTTTCCTTTCCTTAGCACTAAGTATTTGCCAGTTACTATTTCAGCAAGCCCAAAAGGTTTTCTTTTCCTGAAAGAGAATCATATATAATGTTGCAGAGTTACTTATTAACACTAAATTTATATTAATGTATACATATCTTGTTATATACCATACCTTTTATTTGGACAATTTCCTTCTGAGGACAGTGTTTGTGTTACCCCCTCTTGAAATCTGTCAACAGCAGACTCCTTCTTTAACAGCCAGGCAGCCTGCATTCACACACAACTTTAGATCTGAAAGCAAGCCAAAAATAAACCACAGAAGAGGGGGCGGGGGGGGAGGTGTCCCCTTCCTGAAGCACATGCAGGGGCAATAATGGAAAACAACATGCGTCCCTCTGCTGTAACCCCAGGAGGGGCTGGTAAACAGGTTATATACCTAAAAGACATCATTGCCATGAGTGTGGGGCACACCTATTGGGTCTTCTACCCTAGCATAAAAAAAAAAGTTGTTATAAGGGTATATTTAAAACCCTGAGAATATGTTTGTATTTTCTCTGCAGATGCTAATGTGGATTTGGTATTGTCAATAAATGTGGCGTACTGTCTTTTCCCCTATAAAAGATGTCATGTGCTTTGTATAAGCATAACAGCATGACCAAAGATGTTCCAGGACCAGAGAGTTCCGGTGCGCTGCATGAGGGTGGGCAAATGGTTCCCGGGGGAAGCAGGAACTAGCTTGTGGCTCATCTGGGCTGCTGGGGGGAGGGGCGCAGGAAGCCAGCAGGTGGCTCAGCTGGGCTGCAGGAGAGGATGCGTGGCTCAGTTGGGCTGTGGGAGAGTGCTGGGCTGGGGAAGGGCCGGGAG
Organism: Pelodiscus sinensis; assembly: GCF_052426305.1. Classification (NCBI taxonomy): domain Eukaryota; kingdom Metazoa; phylum Chordata; order Testudines; family Trionychidae; genus Pelodiscus; species Pelodiscus sinensis. Next base: position 253,913,089 of record NC_143052.1, on the reverse strand, counting down.
CTTGCACATGGCTCAACTGGGCTGTGGGAAGAGCCAGGAAGAGGGAAAGGAGCATTGAGGAGGCCCTTTAAATGACCTCCCCTGGTCCAGAAAAATCCCTAATCTGGGACCAGTCAGGTCCCAAGGGTGTTGGACCAGGGAGGTCCAACCTGTATTTATGTTTGGTTCAAAACCAGGTTGGGCTGACCTGGTCCAGTATTCTTGGGACCTGAGTGGTCTTGAACAAGGGAGTTTGCTGGAGCAGTAGAGGTCAGGCCTCAGGCTCTCCCGGGGCTCCCCTTCTAGCCATGGCCTGGCTACTGTGCCCCTAGCCCACCTGCTGGCTCTGCTGCCCCCAGCCTGCTGGTGGGGCTACTTTTCAGGCTGCTTGTGGGTCTTCTTTCCAGCTGCTGACCTCACTTCAGCTGGCTAGTGGGGCTCTCTGCCCCCAGCTGGCAAGGCTCACTATCCTGGCCTCACTACCCTCTGCCAGGCTCCTCTCTGGCCACTGGTCTCACTCTAGCCAGTGGGGCTCCCTGCCCCCAGGCCACTGGCCCTGCAGGTAGGCAGCCATTGGCAATTTCTGCGGCAAGGGCTCTCTGCTCCAGAAACATCTGTGGTTCTGCCAGATCAAGGATGTTGCCAGACCAGAGAGTCCCAGACCACAGAGATTCAACCTATTACTTATGTATAGGAAAACCAAACTAGAAAATATAATTTCTAATCACATTTTTGGGGATAAAGTAATTCAGATGATTGTTTTGAATCTACTAAATTGTTTACACTAGCTAAATATAATACATAAATGCTGAAATTTAAACTGACACTTGGGCAGAGACAAACCCCTCTAAGCTTGTACTGAGTGGCTTAGCAGATAAGTACTAGCTTTCCTATTCTGGGACCAGTTCCAAGTGAAGTGTTAAATCCAATCATTTCAGCTGCCTAATTTAATTCCAAAGTGGACAGTGCTTTACATTTAAACAACATAGAATATCTGTTTAATTCATATACCTACTGATTATACAAATACTCTGCAAAACATGAGAGAGAGCGAGAGAGTATTTATTTAGGCTTTTTAATAGTCTCCCATTACTAAGTGACTGCATGCAAAGGCTAAATTACCTCTATGGCCTGATCTACACTTGAAAATTTTACCTGTATAACTATGTTGGTTAGTGAGAAACTCTCTATATATTCTTTACTGAAAGTTATAGTAGAAAAAGACCTAAAGTGGGTACATTTATACAACTAGAAAGGCAACCCTTGTGTTTCATGGAATTGCTTTTCACTGTTCCACGCATTCAAGAGGGCATCTCTTGTCCTGGCCGGGGGGAAGGGACAGCACTGGCTGGAAGCTATGGGAAACTCACTGCAGCTCCTGGCTCCCAGTTCTCTACAGTTGTTGGGAGCCACAGGGAACTTGCCCCATTCCCAACCTCTGCAGTGAGTTCCCCATGGTTCCCAGCCTCTGCGGTGAGTTTAGGAGCTGCGGGGAGCTCACTGTGGGGGCTGGGAGTCTCAGCTCTCAGTAATTGTGAATTCACCATTCACGGTGGTTCCAGGATAAGATACACCGTGAATGGCAAGGGTTTCTGCAAATGGCAAGATAGTTATTCCCTTTCCCATATGGGAATAGTGATGCTAATATAAAGCACCTTTATACCCATATAACTCTGGCCACACTAGGAGGACTGTAATGCTTTAACTATTCAAGTATGGTCCTCAAAAAAGAAACGTCTTTCAGTCTCAGGTGAAGTAATTTGGTATCCACTGTATTTCTATAAGGAAATAGTCCACAGAATTATTTTACACCATTTATGTGGGTAGTTTTCTCTTGAGCAAAATATACCTCTTATATCTACTGATCTAAAGCCAAAAAAAAGGCATAATTCAGAAATATAGTTTTCTCGCATGTGCTATAACATATTTTAAAGTCAGTCATATGTTTACAGAAGTACATAACTTTAAATAATGGCAAATAGGTCAAAAAGCAACTCGTGACACCTAGGTATCCTCTAGCTTTTGAGACACCAATACTGACCACTGTGTTTGTAGATTATAATAAGTAGGACCCCAATCAGCAAATTATTTAAATACTTACTTACATCCATTCCTGTTCAACAAAACACATGCTCAAATCCTTCAGAGACAGTATTGATTTCCATCTAGGGGTGGCCCGTCCATATAGGCCAGTGGTCCCCAATGCAGTGCCCCCAGGTGCCATGGCGCCCGCCAGGCCATTTATGTGTGCCTGCCGAGTGATTGGGGCCAGCCCTACCCCCGGGCACGTGGCGCTTGGGAGGCCCTGCCCCCAGGCACATGGGTGGCTCTGTCCTCGGGCACCCAGCAGCCCCAAAAGGCTGGGGACCACTGATATAGGCAAACTAGGCAGTCGCCTCAGGCACCAAGTTAAATGGGGTGCCAAATGGTGGCGCAATATCATTGAAGGGTTTGGAGGTGGGGGTGCTGATTGCATGGTTTGCCTAAGGTGCCAGTTGCTGGCAGCTAGTCTAGGGCTGCCCGTTTCCATCCAAACTCTTGAAGTGATTGTTTGGTGAAAGAAAAGTTTCTTTTGACTTGCTCACTTTGTAGCTTCTAGAACTGAAAGGTGGGAAGAGAGCCCAGAACTTAACTTCCAGCTCAAGCCTAGAAATCTGCGCTGTAATTAACTGCACGTTTTTATTTGCAGTCCTGGCAAATAAAACTTACATTTGAGCTTTCGATAATTATAGTACATAGAATGACCAATAGAAAAGTTTCCTAGAAGCCATCCAGTTACAAAAACCTCTTTATGTTAAAGAATTACGTAGGTCTATTCTGACATTAGTATTTCCACAACCACTTGGCAACTTCATTCACAGCAAGGACAACTGCATTTTGTAGTGTGTTTAGCAAACAACTTCATCAGAGTGTTTGTGTCCCTTAGGGAAGTAACAGATTTGGCTCAGTACATCAGCTTCTACCAACAACAAAAAAAGATTTCTACTTAGGTCTACATTATCATGTTTGTCCTCATTTTTCAAAGCTAATGGGGAAACATTTTTTTTCCCTGGCTTAAAATACTATGAAAAGGGTGTCAAGGCTGATAGGTCCAAGATTTGACTTGTATGTTGATTATAACGGGGAGCCTGGACACAGACCAGAACTCTGCGAGGGGGGAGCTGTGTGAGTCTTTTACCTTTCCAAACGAGGAGCGGTGCGGCGCTTTAGTCACTTTATGAAGCCCGGGTACAATGCTGTGGTCTAACACACTCACTGCAGCCCAGCAGGGCTGTGCGCGCCCGGGGGCGGGGGAGGCAGCGAGGAACCTCCCCCCAGAAGCCGGGCGCCGTGTCCGCCCGGGCAGGGGCGTTTCGGCAGCGAAGGGCGCTGCCTCGGGCGGCCTGCAGGGCGGCGGCGCCGCCGGTAGGGGGCGCCGGGGCCTCGCCGAAGTCCTGTTTGGCCCATCCCGGCCGCCTTACAGCTCGTCCCCGGGCCCCGCCGAGGCTCCTGGGGCTGCTCCGGGGGCTTCTCGGGAGACTCCCGGGCGGCGACACCCCCCGCACCCTCGGGGACCATGTTCCCCGGCACCGGCTCCAGCGGGCTGTGTAAGTATCCGGAGCGCCCGGCCAGAGGGGCGGGGCCTGGCCAGTGTCCCCCCCCCCGCCGGGGCCCCGAGACACCCTCGCGCCGCAGGTCTTGTGCGCGCGCTGCCCTGCGCTCTGGAGCCGCGCTTCGCTGCCCGCCCCCCCCCCCGCAAACCGCTTCCCCCGCCCTCAGGTGCTGCACGTTGTCCGACCCCCCCCCCCCCCCCCGAAGCGCCTTGTGTGTTGCCGGCTCCACCGCGGCAGCCCCGGTCACCAGCTCCCACCTCGTGGTGGTGTCGCCCTGAAACGCTGGGTGAGCCCCGGCGCAGCCTGGGTCTGTCCAAGTCCGGTGTAACGTCGAAAGCCTTCAGCGGTGTAAAGGGGTCTCTGAGCTTTAAGAAAAATCCTGCTGCTCTTTGCGAAGAAAGTCACTTGCTGTTCTTCAAAGTTAAAACATTAGAGGGGGCAGGTCTCTCAGGAGGAGGAATAAGAGGGTTTCTCTCCCCCCCCCACCCCCGATATTTGGCCCTGTGTAGACGGGCCAAATATCGGAAAAGCTTCTTCTGGGGGGAAAAAAACCGGAAGAAGATATGCAAATTCGAGCCGAAAATGAACATCATCTTTCGGAAGCCACAGGCTAGACGTGCCCTCAGGTTTACTCTCCCTTTGACAGCATTTTATACAGTTGGTTCCATAGTTTCATCCTGTGAAATACCAGCTCCTTCCCGTCTTGTAACTGAGTGTACATGGGGTCAGGAGTTCACCAATAAAGAGTCAGTTGGCCTACCTAGGCAAAATCCCTTGTTCTATGTGTGGGTCTTTCATGTAATAAAGAAGAGAAACATATTTTTGAAAATAAGAAAATGTTATTTAAAATGGTGTAATTGGCAGAGTAGTCTAAGGGCAAATGTAATCTTTGTAAGTGACAACTTTTAAAAAGTAAGTAGATGTCAGTGATAAAGATACAAAGTGGACAAGGTCATATATTTTATTGGACCATTTTCTGTTGGAAAGAGAGAGAGAGAAACTTTAAAACTTACATGGAGCTTTTCTTGCAAGCTTGTCTCTTTCACCACCACAAGCTGGTTCAAGAAAATATGCTACCTTAGCCTCCTTGTCTTTTAATAGTCTGGCACCAAAACAGCTCCAATACCACATCAAGTTGATACATTATTTTAAACAAATTTCCATAGACCTAAAAAACAATTTCAGAGCTGATATTCATTTTAAAAAAACCCCAAAACCAACCCCCCCGCCCCGCGAACTACCCTTAACTGTATTTAAAAATGTCAGTGAAGAGTTCAGTTAGTTGTCACAGTGTGAATTATGATATTATGCTGGTTGTAAACCAGGACAAATTATGGTCAGTACTGTGTCAGGTAACTGGTTTCTTTACAATCCTGTTAAACCTTCCTCAAATTTGGTAGTGAAGATAGGCCCTTTGTGAGAGTATTCCACTTGATTTGAAGTATGACACATATGCTCAGTAAATGGGCACTACGGGCTATGTGGCAGTTTCCCCCCCCTGCTGATTCTATTAGCAAACAAATCTTTGCCAGAAACTGTGGGAGCCTTGTCTACTTTAGGGTTATTGCTAGAGCCCTACCAAATCGTGGAAAATGCATGATGGACTGTGAAATCTGGTGTCCTTCCTTAAAATCTGGCCTTTTGTGTGCTTTTACTCTCTATTGTTGAATATGAAGTTGCGAGTCACAGATAGAAGGGAGACAAAAAAAGCTTTCAGCTTTCCTCTGTGTGCGCGCGCGCACACACACACACACACACACACACATATGCATACAAAGAAGGTGTGCATATGCACACAAACGTTTTATGTATTAGGGATGTGAACGAGTAGTTGAGTAGATGATTAACCAATGAACTTAGGCTTATTGGTTAATCTTCTCGACTACTTGCATTTCCCTCCCCACCCCTGCTGTTTCTGTATCAGAGGCAGCAAGGGAGGGGGAAGTAGGAGCTGGTGCTGGGGGAGTCATCATAAAATCTGGTTCCCCAGCACCGGCTTTGCGATGACGCCTGCCCCTCTCCCGCACCACTTCCTCTAATAGAGGTAGCTGCATGGGGGGAAGCCTGGGGAAGGGTGGCAGGGAGGCTGCCACAAAGCAGCCTTTGCCTGCAGTGGATAGAGGCTGCTTCGTGGCAACAGCCTCTGTCCCCTGTGGGCCCAGGCTCACTGCAGACAGAAGCTTGCACAGGGGGTACAAGGTATGGGGCCGAGGCAGCCTCCCCCAGCCCCTTCCCCTCCCAACATCCTCTCTCTGCAGGAAGCTTGTACCTCCTAAGGACAATGGTTGATGTCATCCTATGCTGCTGCCTCTGCATCAGAGGCCGCAATGCGGGGTGGCAGACAGCCAGTCTGCGAGGGGAGCTGGTTTTTAAATTGGTTCCCCTTGTGGACTGGTCCCATCTGGCATCCTGCACTGCTGCCTCTCATACTGGTTGCTGGCCTGCCCCTCCCGCCCCCCCCCCCCCCCCCGCCCAGGGACTACTATTATATAGTTAACTAACCACTGAGCATTCATGTGGTTAGTTGACTATTCTGTTACCTGCTATCTAACATCCCTACTATGCAATTTTAAATCTGAGTTGAGAGCAGTGCAGTGCACATATGTTTATCTTAAATGATGTACATGCTAGACTATTGATTTAGGACTGGTCTACACTTAAAAGTTTTGCTGGCATAGTTGGTTAGCAGCGTGAAAGAAATCACACTTCTGACATACAATAGCCCCTAGTATAGATGCAGTATATGCTGTAAAACAAAAACAAACAAACAAACAAAAAAAAGACTTTGTCATGTAGCTTATGTCATTTGAGGGCAGAGCAAAACAATTCCTTTGTTGGTATGAGCTGAGTCTCTGCTAGAAATCTTTGCCATTGTAGCTATAACAGCAAACCCTTTCTACAGTAAACAAAGCTTTACAGAATCTGTTCAATACTTGTAATTGTTGATGGTGATGTTTCTGCATTTGTCCCAACAATATAAGGTTTAATTTCTGTTTGGAAAAAAATGAAAGCAAAAATAGTATTTTTAACCAATACTGTAATGCTGAAGTTTTTAATGAACAGCTGTTAATACAAACATGAAGTAGAAAGATTTTTTAAAACAAAAGGAAAAACGATGTAGCACTTTAAAGACTAACAAGATGCTTTAATAGGTGATGAGCTTTTGTGGGCTGGCCCAGACCCACTTCTCTGAGGAAGTGGGTTTGGCCCGGCCCATGAAAGCTCATCACCTATTAAAGCATCTTGTTAGTCTTTAAAGTGCTACATAGTATGATCTTGCTCAAGCAAAAGGGAAAAACTAACACGACTACCTCTCTATTACTATTAAACATTTTTTAAAGAGTACACGAGAAGTGCATCATCTAGTGAAAACTTTCATTGTATGGGTGAATGACTTTAAATCTGGTGAATAAAATTCCTTCTGACTTTCAAAAGCTAAGATAATCTTGGACTGAAAGAAAATATGTTGGATTCAGAACTAATTTTCTGGCAAAGAAGCAAGTGAACGAAAACGGGGGGTAAGAATGAAGAGATATTCTGAACAAAATGGAATATTATGCCTGCAACACTATTAACATATTAAAAGCAAATCCACGCTACAAATTCTGATGACTTAGGGTTGCCTCTGTAGATGCTGGGATTAAGCCATGTACTACTATTTTACCAGATTATGTTGCTACCTTTGTCTTTTTATGGACATGCGTACAACTGGGATTTTTAGAGAAAAAATTCACATTGGTGAAATCTCTCATGTAGTAAAGGCTCTAACGGGTTGTGGTATAGACACAGTGGTAAAAAAGCCAGAAGCTGTTGGAACTTGGTCTGTTTTACCATTATTGCTAGAGCCCTACCAAATTCACAGCTGCACAAAATGTGTCACGGACTGTGAAATCTGGTGTCCTTCTGTGGAATCTGACCTTTTCTGTGCTTTTACTTTATACTATACAGATTTCAAAGGGAAGACCAGTGTTTCTCAAATTGGGGGTTTGGAACTAAAAGAGAGTCGAAGGAGACCACAAGGTTATATTAGGAGGCATATGGTATTGCCACCCTTACTTCTGTCCTGCCTTCAGAGATGGGCAACTGCAGAGCGGTGGTTGTAATATTGGCTGGGTGCCCAGCTCTGAAAGCAGTAGCAGTGCAGAAGTAAAGGTGGAATACCATATCATACCATACCATAACCATGTTGCTCTTACTTCTGTACTGCTGCTTTCAGAGTTTGGCACCCAGAGCATGGCAGCCTTTGACTATGGGCCTAGCTCTGCAGGCAGCAGTGCAGAAGTAAGGGTGGCAGTACCATACTATGCCTGCCTTACTTCTGTACTCCTGGTGGTGGTAGCTCTGCCTTCAGAGCTAGACTCCCAGCTACCAGCCACCACTCGCCTGCTGCCCAGATCTGAAGGCAGCACTGCCACCAAAAGCGGCACAGAAGTAAGGGTAGCAGTACTGCAACAGCCCCTACAATAACCTTGCAACCCTCACACAATTATTTTTTGGGTCAGAACCTCTACAATTATAACACCATGACATTTCAGATTTAAATATACACATGACCATAAAAAGACTAAGTTGTAACAGCTTGGTAACATGGCTGTTCTGATTGAGAGGACCTATTTTATCTGGTCCTTCCAATTCATTTTTTTGTGTATATAGGTGTCTAGAAAAATGTTCCAAGAACCATACTATAAGGTTCTCATCCTTCCTAGCAAAGGAACCACTGCTACTCTCAAAAGCTCTTTTCCAGGCACTTTCTCCCTGCAAATATAGGTAAACTAAACCCTCTCTCAAACATAGTTCCCGAGCTCAACTGGGCCTGTTGTTCTCAGGGATTTTCCCTTTTGCTTCTCTTAATTCTTCTGCTTTTGGGCCTTTGCAGGGTTCTCTCATAGTGTATGAGCTTAGCATTGCCTTCCAGTGCTCTCTTCCTGGAAATCCTTTTTTCCCCAACAGGTTCTCATGGCATCCCCTCTGTGGGGATTCTGTCAGCCATTCGCATGGAACTTTCTGTTTCTGTTGCTCCTACTCCCACTACCCAGGCTTCCTGGCTTTTAGACTGTCTCCTTATATCTATGGAGCCAGTAGTAAGAACCCCATTGTCTATTCCCATTCCTTACTGATTCTCAGATGTGATTTGCCCAAGTGCCTTCTATAATTAAACTCGAGTGAGTCAGCTGACCAGTCACAGGTGTACTGGTCTCTTCCCTCTGAAAAGGCCAGTGTCACCTATATACAAATGCGAGAAGTGTGGGAAATAAACAGGAAGAACTGGAAGTGCTAATAAATAAGTACAATTATGACATTGTTGGCATCACAGAAACTTGGTCGGATAATACACATGATTGGAATGTTTGTATAGAAGGGTACAGCTTGCTCAGGAAGGATAGACAGGGAAAAAAGGGAGGAGGTGTTGCCTTATACATTAAAAATGAACACACTTGGAGTGAGGTGGAGATGGACATAGGAGACGGAAGTGTTGAGAGTCTCTGGGTTAGGCTAAAAGGAATTAAAAACAATGGTGATGTCATGCTAGGAGTCTACTATAGGCCACCTACCCAGGTGGAAGAAGTGGATGAGGCGTTTTTAAAAAAATTAACAATATCATCCAAAGCCCAAGATTTGGTGGTGATGGGGGACTTCAACTATTCAGATATATGTTGGGAAAATAACACTGCGGGGCACAGACTATCCAATAAGTTCTTGGGCTGCATTGGAGACAACTTTTTATTTCAGAAGGTTGAAAAAGCTACCCAGGAGGAAGCTGTTCTAGATTTGATCCTATCAAATAGGGAGGAACTGGTTGAGAATTTGAAAGTGGAAGGCAGCTTGGGTGAAAGTGACCATGAAATCATAGAGTTCACAATTCTAAGGAAGGGTAGAAGGGAGAACAATAGAGACAATGGATTTCGGGAAGGCGGATTTTGGTAAGCTCAGAGAGCTGATAGGTAAGGTCCCATGGGAATCAAGACCGAGGGGAAAAACAACTGAGGAGAGTTGATAGTTTTTCAAAGGGACATTGTTAAGGGCCCAAAAGCAAGCTATTCCGATGTGTCGGAAAGATAGAAAATACGGAAAAAGACCACCTTGGCTTAACCACGAGATCTTGCATGATCTAAAAATAAAAAAGGAGTCCTATAAAAAATATAAAGTAGGACAAATTACAAAGGCTGAATATAGGCAAAGATCACAGGAATGCAGGGGCAAGATTAGAAAGGCAAAGGCACAGAATGAGCTCAAACTAGCTACGGGAATAACGGGAAACAAGAAGACTTTTTAAAAATACATTAGAAGCAAGAGGAAGACCAAGGAGAAGGTAGGCCCACTGGTCATGAGGAGAGAGAAACAGTAACAGGAAACTTGGAAATGGCAGAGATGCTCAATGACTTCTTTTTTTCGGTCTTCACCGAGAAATCTGTAGGAATGCCTAACATAGTGCATGCTAGTGGGAAGGGGGTAGTTTTAGAAGGTAAAATAAAAAAAAAAAACAAGCTAAAAATCACCTAGAAAAGTTAGATGCCTGCAAGTCACCAGGGCCTGATGAAATGCATCCTAGAATATTCAAGGAGCTGATAGAGGAGGTATCTGAGCCTCTAGCTATCATCTCTGAAAAATCATGGGAGACAGGAGAGATTCCAGAAGACTGGAAAAGGGCAAATATAGTGCCCATTTATAAAAAGGGAAATAAGAACAACCCAGGAAACTACAGACCAGTTAGTTTAACTTCTGTGCCAGGGAAAATAATGGAGCAAGTAATTAAGGAAATCGTCTGTAAACACTTGGAAAGTGACAAGGTGATAGGGAACAGCCAGCATGGATTTGTAAAGAACAAATAATGTCGAACCAATCTGATAGCTTTCTTTAATAGGATAATGAGTCTTGTGGATAAGGGAGAAGTGGTGGATGTGGTATACCTAGACTTTAGTAAGGCGTTTGATACGGTCTCGCATGATATTCTTATCAATAAACTAGGTAAATACCACTTAGATGGCGCTACTATAAGGTGGGTGCATAACTAGCTGGATAACCGAACTCAGAGAGTAGTTATTAATGGTTCACAATCCTGCTGGAAAGGCATAACAAGTGGGATTCCGCAGGGGTCTGTTTTGGGACTGGCTCTGTTCAATAGCTTCATCAACGATTTAGATATTGGTATAGAAAGTACGCTTATTAAGTTTGCAGTTGATACCAAGCTGGGAGGGGTTGCGACTAATCTGGAGGATAGGGTCATAATTCAAAATGACCTGGAGAAATGGTCTGAGGTAAATAGGATGAAGTTTAATAAAGATAAATGCAAAGTGCTCCACTTAGGAAGGAACAATCAGTTTCATAGCTACAGAATGGGAAGTGACTGTCTAGGAAGGAGTACGGCAGAAAGGGATCTAGGGGTTATAGTGGACCATAAGCTGAATATGAGTCAGCAGTGTGATGCTGTTGCAAAGAAAGCAAACATGATTCTGGGATGCATTAACAGGTGTGTTGTGAGCAAGATACAAGAAATCGTTCTTCCGCTCTACTCTGCACTGGTTAGGCCTCAGTTGGAGTATTGTGTCCAGTTCTGGGCACCGCATTTCAAGAAAGATGTGGAGAAATTGGAGAGGGTCCAGAGAAGAGCAACAAGAATGATTAAAGGTCTAGAGAATATGACCTATGAGGGAAGGCTGAAGGAATTGGGTTTGTTTAGTTTAGAAAAGAGAAGATTGAGGGGGGACATGATAGCAGTTTTCAGGTATCTAAAAGGGTGTCATAAGGAGGAGGGAGAAAACTTGTTCATCGTGGCCTCTGAGGATAGAACAAGAAACAATGGGCTTAAACTGCAGCAAGGGAGGTTTAGGTTGGACATTAGGAAAAAGTTCCTAACTGTCAGGGTAGTCAAACACTGGAATAAATTGCCCAGGGAGGTTGTGAAATCTCCATCTGTGGAGATATTTAAGAGTAGGTTAGATAAATGTCTGTCAGGGATGGTCTAGACCAGGGGTCTCCAACCTTTTAAAGCATGAGATCACTTTTTGAATTCAAGTGCATTTTGAGATCTACTTCAAACCCAAATACCCTGGCCCCGCCTCCTTTGTGCCCCTTCTCTCAGGCTCCTCCCCCTGCTCACTCCATACCCCTCCCCGCCTCCATACTCCTTCACTTTTATCAGGCAGGGCCAGCGGGTTGGGGTGCAGGCTCTGGTTTTGGATTAAGGGATTTGGAGTGTGAGAGGGACTCTGAGCCTAGCTTAGAGAAGGCAGTTGAGGTGCTGGAGGGGTTTCTAGGTGCAGGCTCTGGGAGGGCATTTGGATGCAGGGGGTGCTCAAGGCTAGGGTCAGGGCTTGGAGTGCAGGAGAGAGTTCATGACGGGTAGGGTTTCAGGCTTTGGTCTCCAACTTAGCACTGCATACATCAAGTTGCTCTTGGGTGGTGGTACAGTGGGGCTAAGGCAGGCTCACCCCTTACCTGGCCCTGCACTACTCCTTCCCAAGTGCTGTTGTGCCCCCACTCTGCTTTGTGGAAATAGTATAGAGAGTGGGAGAGAGGGCACTTGACATCAGCACTCCTCTTCTCCCTCCCCTATCCTGCACAGCAAGCAGGAGGCTCCTGGGAGTGAGGGGGAGGCAGCTCCAAGGCAAAGAGCAGCAGTTGCGCAGCAGTGGGAGGGAGGGGCAACTGAAGAGCCAGCACTTGATAGCCTCTTGGCCAAACCTCTCAAGATCACCTTACAGAGACTCCAAGATCTACCAGTAGATCCCAATCTACTGGTTGGTGACCACTGGTCTAGACAGTATTTGGTCCTGCCATGAGGGAAGGGGGCTGGACTCGTCTGACTTCTGCGCTGCTCAGCCAGGCTGCCGTGTTGGAGCAAGTGGCGCAAGCTACCGTTTGGGCTTCACGCCCCCCATGCAGCACAGGGAGTGTGGAGCCCAAACTGCCATTTGGGCTCTGCGGTCCCCCAAGTGAGAGGCAGGAGGGGGGAGGAGAAAGGAAAGAAAGAGGTAGGAGGTGGAGGAGAGCTGGGGGGGGGAGGCAGGAGGAGGAGGAGAGAGAGAGACGGAACGAGAGACGGGAGGCTCAGGAGAGAAGACGGACGTGGAGGAGAGACCTAAAAATCCCATCTTATGATGGGCTAATTGGCTAGTAATTTAATAACAATTGAAATTTGTTTCAGATATGTTCCCCTATAAGTCTAAATCAGGGGTAGGCAAATACCAGCCTGTGGGCTGGATTCGGTCCACCAGGGTTGGTGAACTCCCAGCATTATATTTACCTGCACGGCCACAGGTGCTGATCACATGTCCCATTGACCATGGATCACCTTTTCTGACCAATGGGAGCTGCAGGAAGCAGTGTCTCGGTCAGTGCTGCTTCCCCCTCCCACCCATTGTCCGGGAACACCAATCCGCGGCCAACGGGAGTTGCGATCACCTGTATCTGCAGCTGTGCCGGTAAATATAGCTGTGTGGCCCCACCAGGATCTAACCCTGGTGAACTGCCACTATGTTATTGTCCACCCCTGGTCTATGTGGTTCATCTCTGCTGAAATATTTTACTAATTTCTCTGATAGTGACAGGAAAATAATCAGTGACTCTTGCTAGCTTATGTATTGGGTAATTTAACTGTTCTCTCCATCTGTATTATTAGATAACTTAGTGATTTCTTTTGGATGAAAACACTAATGTGTATGTTTCTTGTATTTAAAATAATTTCTTTTTCCTTCACTAATTGAGAGTAAAACAGAATAAATAACAGGTGACTGCATTTATAATGATGTAATTCCATCCCTGGTATCTGGAATAGGGATATAAGTGACTAGTTGACGTGTCAACTATCCAGTAAGCCAGGGACGGACTGGGGTGGGCAAGCCGGGCAGCTGCCCGGGGTGCCAACCGCTGGGGGGCACCTGATGGCAGCTATAAAGGGCGCACGGCATCTCTTATAGCTGCCATCAGGCGCCGCGCGCCCAGCTCCTGCAGCACCGGCCCCCGCGGCGCTGGCCAGCAGTGTCAGTCCCCCCACGGCCACGGAGCCCTGCACGGCCCGGCGCACGCGCCAGCAGCGATTACTGGGCTGGGCAGCACATGTGCCACTTGCCTCAGGGGCGGGTCCCGGTCTGCGCGCCAGTGGCCGTGGCCGGGCCACGCATGTGCTGTGTGCCCCGGGAGGCGGGCCTGCGCATCCTGGGGGGGTGGGCCCACACCCCATGGGAGGGTCCGCTCATGCGCTGTGCGCCTGGAGACGGTGTTGCGGGCTCGGGGCACCAAAATGGGTCGGGCTGGCCCTGCAATAAACATAAACTTATTGGATAGTCAACTAGTCCCTTGACTAGTCGATTCTCCCTTGCCCTTTGCTTCCTCTATCAGCCACCCAGTCCCAAATGCTGCACCTCTGCTTTTTAAATATATAAAGAACCAGCAGGCTCTTAATACATTTAAAAAACAGAAGTGCAGCAGAGGTGACTGGCATGAGACGGGACAACTGATTCCCAGCTTACACCGCCCCTCTCCAGCTGCGCTTCTGCTTTTTAAATGTTTTAAGGGCTGTCAGGCTCTCAATACATTTAAAAGGCAAAGCCACATCGGGGTTAGCTCCTGGGGCTTGGAGCTAACCCTGCTGTGGCTCCCCCTGCTTATCAGCTCATTGACTAGTCGATGAAAATTCCATTGACTAGTCGATTAGTTGATTAAACTAAATTTAACATCCCTAATCTGGAGACAACATACAACATGGGTGAAGTAGTTTATGTAAAGTTGCCAAGTGAAAATACAGCCCAAGAATCCTCTGCCATCTTATTGTTGCATAACATGTAGGTCAAAGTCTCTAATCCACGTCTTATTCAGGTGTACTTTCTGTAACCTTCCTCTTAATATTGCCTTTTTTACCCCCATCCCTCCAGGTTCACAGGCAGCCTCCACTTTCTCTAGCAGAAGTGCGGTGAATTTGGAGTAATTTGATAAAGGGGTTCCTAAGACACAGGACTACTCAGTAAAAGTCTGAGATATTTCTGATGTTGCCAGATGACCTTTGAACCTTTTCCTCCCATTGGAATATCACATGCTCTTATCCTGAGTGAGCCTGGTAATGCTCTGGCATGCTACCAGGCTGCTAAAAATCCCCACAGTGGGAATAGATTGTTTTTGTGCTTTTCTACTTGTGAAACACACACAAAACTGTAATGTAGTATACCTACTGACAGGCAATTATACAATTAATAAAATCCCCCTAAATCTAAAACATCAGATTATTGCTTGGTTTAATGTTACTTCATATTCTGTTCAGTATGAAGTAGTACAGTACCAGGAAGCTAGTATGGAACATGTTAGACCGTGGAACATGTTAGACCCCCCCTGTTTCCTGTAGTGTATGCTAATAATAAGAATATGATATGTTCTGTGGTTGGAGACAAAGGGGGGGGGGCTACATGAGTTTTCTGTGTGTTGGCTGAGTTTAGCTGTTCCATTTTCCATTGAAAAATATGTCCTTGAAAACAGAATGCTGAAGGTTTTGCTTTCAGTGGTACCTCCTCCAACTTCTTACCAGTTTAATCTTGCCACTTGGCTTGGTTGTAGTCTACTTCCAAGCTTGGCAGTGTCTTTTTAAGAATGGATAAAAAGGACCACATTTTCAGAAGCCAAATATGTTGCCTTTGCAGTACTCTAAAGTGGAGCTGGTCAGAAATTTTCCAGTGAAACAGTATAGTTGGAAAATTACTGTTTGTTCTACTTATGGATATGAATTTCTCAGGACATAGATTCTGTAACTTTAAGGGTTTGTTTGTTTTTTTAAATGTGTGTTCTTTGGCCTTGGCTTCAGCCCAAAGAGACAGGGTTTGGGGAAGTGAGTGCCACGTCCACCCTCTGACTTATCTGACCAGGCCACCCAGCTTATGGGTCAGTGTCAGAGCTTCTCCCTTACACTTTAATGTTATTACATTGTTACTATTAATTGTTATTATTGCATTTTGTCACCCTGACCATACCCTGGTTTTGTACATTTTTCCATTACTTTTCTGTGAATTTTGCCTAATTTTACTGAGACAAAATTGTATCCATATATATAGTAAAACGTTTTGCCAAATCTGTTACAAATGCAACAAAACTTTCATCAAAAACACAGGCAGGTTTCTGTTGGAAACCTGCCACTTGCCCAGGGTCCTTACCTGCAGGTGGCAGGCTCCTTGAACCATTGCAGAACCTACCAGCCTATCGGTCCCCAATGAGAACCAGGACTCTGGGGACCGGTAGACTCCCAGCTTTGTAGCAGCAGCAGTACTGGGATCCGTGGATGGAGCAGAGACTCTGAGGTTGTTAGGGTGAAGGTAACCTGCCAGCTGTGAACTTGACACTTCTGTCAGTTCCATCTCTGTTGGCAGGCCTAGTCAAAAAGGAAAAGGATATCTAGGGTTTCTGAAAGGAAAAGCCTGGAATATTTGGCTTTCCAGGAAATTTTTGGTAAATTTGCTTTTGTTCCAAAATTGGAATGAAAGCATATTATTAAATACTGAAATCTCCTGCGAACCCAAACCCCCAAGTACCAGACAGCTCTACTAGCAAGCCCTTATGATCTGGAGAGCACAAGACCAGGATGTAAAGCAGAAGTCTGCTGTGATAGTGCACATGTTAACCATCAGGTCATTATGCTGCTCCCCACTTTTATAGTTCATAAAATTTAGTTGAAAAAAATAATTGTGACTGTGTCACTTCTCACTGTATGCATTTGCCAACACTAAAGGGAATAGTCATCAAAATATGCTGCAGAATGATGACACTAGCAGCACCGGTATTCTCGTAGTGTGACTGTGCTGAATGCCTGGAGCTAAGGAACTGGGAGCAGGAGTCACTTTCTGAACTGGGGTATTTCAGTTGGCCACATAATGCTTTGTGACAGCTGCAGCCATAGTTTTTGCAGGGTCAGAGGGAATTATGTCCTTTATGTCTCATTCCATCCCTTTAATAATAGGAGGATACTTCTGCTGGCTTGAACTAATTCTGGGAAGGCATTAGTCATTTCTGAGTAACTTCAGTTCTGATCTGGATTCTGGAGCTATATTCTTGTCTGGCTGGTGGAGTGTTTTATTGTGTGTCAAAAAAAGCTCTGTTACCTTTATTATGAAGGGTAAGGTCCTGATGCTTAGGTCTGTGTAAGGTTCAGTGGACTTACGCTGAAAAGGAGTTTTTCATGTAGACTTCAATGCTTCGCTGTCTATTCCAGGTTTTTTTTGTTTTTGGCAGAAAGGTTTTGATTTATGTTCATCATTAATGTGTGTGTTTTAAGGATGTGAACAACTAGTCGACTATCTGATAAGCAAATGCTTATTGGATAGTTGACACGCTAGTCGACTAGTCGCCCTCCCCATCAGAAAGAGGCAGCAAGCGGGGGGAGGGGAGGAAAGAGGATGGGGTGGTTCAAAGTGGCAGCGCTGCGTGGAGCCCTGGGTCTGCCACTTTGAAATGTCTCATGCAGCTTGGGGCCAGCTGGGAGTCCTCTGCTGACCCTGGGCTTTGAAATGGAGTTCCCCCCTGGCTCGGTGCTCCTCGCAGCACTTTTGCCTTTGAAGTGTAGCAACAGACCTGGAGCTGTTGCTACACTTCAAAGGCAGAGGTGCCCTTATTGACGAATCAAATAGTTGATGCAAATTGCATCGACTATTCAATTAGCTAATTAATCAAAATTTTACATCTTTACTGTGTTTGTGAGTTTTTAAAATTGTACTCAGAAATGGAATGCTTTCAGACTTTTTGTTAGAGAAATAGATCCATTCCAAGGAAAACTTGAAGTGCTTTCCCTTTCTCCCACATCCTAATTAGAATCCCAATATTGTTGTAGCTAATTAAACTTGTGCTGCTTGGGGATAGATAGAACATCACGGAACTTACAGTGAGTAAGTTGTGATAATTTCTCTGTGATTCATTGTAACCGTGACGAACTTTTTCACAGCTTAAATATAAAGGTAGACAAAAATGATTATTAAAGGCAGTAGCAACTACATTTTAAAAAATAGTTTCCATTATGAGGTAAAGAAATGTGGCACGTGTGATTATCTTTTGGAATAATAACATGAATATTTTTGTGTTGCATTTAAATTGCAGTTCAGAGAGGAGGGACAAGGCTTGAAAAAATTGGGAAAGATGCTCTCTGATAGACCCATTCATTTCTGGGATGCATATGTTTAGTGATCCTACCAAATATTTAGCTGCAATTTCTCCTTCCTCATCTCAGTGTAAGCCATGACTACAATGCTGCTTTGACTCAATGTTTGAAGGAATTGTCATTTAGGTGTAACTATTGGAGTGCTGTTGTGCTTTAAGATATCTGATGCTCATCTAATTCCTTCTGGGCCAAAATAAGTTTAACCTAAGGATATCCTTGTGTTCTAGACTTTCATGCAAAAAACATTGTACACATTCTTCTTCAAACACAACTTTAGCCTTCCATATTTGGGAGACCCTGACATCCAGGGTGTATTTGTTTATTTAGATGGACTTCTCTGCTCTTTACAAGAGCCACTATCTAGACCAGATTCTTGGGGAAGGGAGTGTTTTTGTTTTATTTTTAGACTTAAATTCCTTGGTTCACATTTCTTTTTTGTTTAACTTTTATTGGTGGCTTGGAAAAAAAAGCACATGGTTTTTCTCAATAATTAACATTAGAGCTAATTAAAGGACTTCCTGACTGAGAGAGTGGTGACATTCCATAGGAGTAGCAGAAGTGAGTCATAGGTCATGGTTGACAGAAGCTACCTTGGAATATAGTTCTGCAGTTTGTATACTACTCAAGTGTGTGCATACTGTACTTGGCTGCTTGCATTGGAGCTCTGTATAATCTCTAGCAATGTGTTTGTGTTGATGCAAAGTACAGTGGACCATTGGTAGGTATCACAGCATGCTACATGTCACCATCTGGTGCAATAAACGTGATGTGTGGATTAGTAATGACTCACCAAGGGATCTCTAGGAGCTAAGGGTCAAATTCTCAGCATGCAACTTTTCTATCTCATCAGTATTCCATAATTGTCATGCATTTCTTTTAAAAATCGCACAAACCCATGTTGTGCTTTTTGGTCTGTGACAGGAGTAGGCAGCTTATGTAGCTCTGCACAGATCTCAAGAATGCTGCAAGAAAAGGATGTTTGATCTTCCAGCATTTGCAGATCTGCAAGAAATACAGCAACAAGCTGGTTCGTGAGGATTTCTTTGAAAATAGTTTGAATTGTTCTTTGCTATGTCGCTCAGCAAGAGTACTGGTGTTATTCAAGGAGTAGTTGTACTTAATGGAACACAGCTTCTGGGCTTGAGAATCAAGCACTGACTATTGGGATCACATTGTTATGCAGGTTTAGGATGAGAATTACAGGTTGAACTTCTCTATTCCCACACCTTCAGGACCATGTTAGGTGTGCTTGCTGAGATAGGCAGTCAAGAAAAGTTGTTGCAAAGGTTTTCTAGCAGTGGTTTTTTTTTTCAAGGTATGGGGGTGGCATCTGGCTTCTGTAACTCCAAGGCTGTAGAGTTTAAAATTGTGTCCACAGCAGTCAGTCACAAGGAATGGAGAGCTGTGGGACACGAGCTGGATAACTGTGATGGACTGGGCCGGGTCTGGGCACCGCTGAGGGCGTCAGCTCAGGGGGAGTTGCTCAAAACCAGAGCTACTTATAGTCCTTGACTGAATCCTGCACCCCCCGCTCCCCTCTGTATTGAGCCACCTTCTGCACCCCTCCTCACACCTTGACTCCCACACCCCCAACACTCCCAGCATCCTGCCCTGACTCTTGCACCCTCCCACATCCTCCAACCCTGACTCATACCCCTGAACCCTGACACCTACACTCCCCACATTAGGGATGAAAAAGCCCATTTAAGAGTTTTAACTGGTTAACCATCCATCCATGCCACCCCACAGGTGCAATGTATGGGCCTAGCTGGGCTGAAGCAGCCCCCTGCCTGCCGAGCTGTGCAGTAGGCCCAGCTGGGCACGGGTTAATTGGTTGCCTTAATAAACATGACGGTAATGAAAGTGCTTACCAGTTAAACAGTTACTCTTGTACATTCCTACCCTATGCCCCTGGCCCCTGCTGAGCCCCTCTTTATATTGACTCCAACACACTCCCAGCTCCCTGCCCTAAGCTCCTGCACACCCTCAAGTTCCTGTTCTGATTCCTGCTACCATCCCTCACATCCCCACCTCCTGCCCTGAGCCTTACATAGTCCACCCGATGCTTACATTTCTTACAGGTATGTCATATTGCAACCCTCCTATCCCCTGCCTTGACACTTCCCCTCCCCCCTTCCAGGGGCATGTGACAAGACAGTACCTGTAAGTTACTTTCACCTCTGAAAGCAGCCAAGTGCAGAAAGTGATAGAAATGTAGCCATGTTAGTCTGTTGTAGCTGAAACAAAAAACAGGACTATGTAGCACTTTAAAGATTAACAAGATGGTTTATTAGGTGATGAGCTTTCGTGGGCCAGACCCACTTCCTCAGATCAAATAGTGGAAGAAAATTGTCACAACCATATATACCAAAGGATACAATTAAAAAAAATGAACACACATGAAAAGGACAAATCAAATTTCAGAACAGAAGGCGAATGGGGGAGGGGGGAGGTAAATGTCTGTGAGCTAATGATATTAGAAGTGATAATTGGGGAAGCTATCTTTGTAATGGGTAAGATAATTATAGTCTTTATTCAAACTTAGGTGTAAAGTGTCGAATTTAAGCATGAATGACATTTTTATTATGGAGGTGGAGGGAGTAGCAGACAGAGATGTTCGAGTGATCATGAGCTAATTCAGTTCAAATTAAATGGAAGGATAAACAAAAATAAATCTGAGACTAGGGTTTTTGATTTCAAAAGGGCTAACTTTAATAAATTAAGGAAATTAGTTAGGGAAGTTGATTGGACTAAAGAAATTATGGATCTTAAAGTGGAGGAGGCCTGGGATTATTTTAAGTTAAAGTTGCAGAAGCTGTCAGAAACCTGTATCCCTAGAAAAGGGAAAAAAATTATAGGCAGGTGTGTTAGACTAAGCTGGATGAGCAAGCATCTCAGAGAGGTGATTAAGAAAAAGCAGAAAGCATGTAAGGAGTGGAAAATGGGAGGAATCAGTAAAGAAAGCTACCTTATTGAGGTTAGAGCATGTAGCGACAAAGTGAGAAAGGCTAAAAGTCAGCTAGAGTTGGACCTTGCAAAGGGAATTAAAACCAATAGTAAAAGGTTTTATAGCCATATAAATAGGAAAAAAACAAAAAAAGAAGAAGTAGGACCTCTAATTACTAAGGATGGAGTGGAGGTTAAGGATAATATAGGAATGGCCCAATATTTGAACAAATACTTTGCTTCAGTCTTTAATGAGGCTAATGAAGAGCTTAGGGTAACTTAACAAATGGGACTAAAGATATGGAGGTAGATATTACCGTATCCGAGGTAAAAGCCAAACTTGAACAGCTTAATGGGAGTAAATCGGGGGGCCCAGATAATCTTATCCAAGAATATTAAAGGAACTGGCACATGAACTTGCAAGTCCATTAGCAAAAATTTGTAATAAATCTCTAAACTCAGGGGTTGTACCATTTGACTGGAGAATTGCTAATATAGTTCCGATTTTTAAGAAAGGGAAGAAAAGCGACCCGGGTAACTATAGGCCTGTTAGTTTGACATCTGTAGTATGTAAGATCCTGGAAAAAATTTTGAAGGAGAAAGTAGTTAGAGACATTGAGACTAATGGCAATTGGGACAAATTATAACATGGTTTTACAAAAGGTAGATCGTGCCAAACCAACCTGATCTCCTTTTTTGAGACAGTAACAGATTTTTTTAGATAAAGGAAATGCAATGGATCTAATCTACCTCTACTTTAGTAAAGCATTTGATACAGTACCACATGGGGAATTATTGGTTAAATTGGAAAAGATAGGGATTAATATGAAAGTTGAGAGGTGGATAAGCAACTGGTTAAAGGGGAGACTACAGCGGGACATATTGAAAGGTGAACTGTCGGGTTGGAGGAAGGTTACTAGTGGAGTTCCTCAGGGATCAGTTTTGGGGCCAATTTTATTTAATCTTTTTATTGCTGATCTTGGCACCAAAAGTGGAAGTGTCCTAATAAAATTTGCGGATCACACAAAGTTGGGAGCTATTGCCAATTCAGAAAAGGATCGGGATATCATACAGGAAGATCTGGATAATCTTGTAAATTGGAGTGATAGCAAAAGGATGAAATTTAATAGTGAGAAGCGTAAGGTTATGCATTTAGGGATTAATAACAAGAATTTTAGTTATAAGCTGGGGACACATCAGTTGGAAGTAACGGAGGAGGAGAAGGACCTTGGAGTCCTGGTTGATTATAGAATGACTATGAACTGCCATTGTGACATGGCCGTGAAAAAGGCTAATACGATCTTGGGATGTATTAGGCGAGGTATTTCCAATAGGGATAAGGAGGTGTTAGTGCCATTATACAAGGCATTGGTGAGACCCCATTTGGAATATTGTGTGCAGTTCTGGTCTCCCATGTTTAAGAAGGATGAATTCAAACTGGAACAGGTACAAAGAAGGGCCACTAGGATGATCCGAGGAAAGGAAAACCTGTCTTATGAAAGGAGACTCAAGGAACTTGGCTTGTTTACCTTAACCAAAAGAAGGCTGAGGGGGGACATGATTGCACTTTTAAAATATATTAGAGGGATAAATACCAGGGAGGGAGAGGGATTATTTAAGCTTAATACCAATGTGGACACAAGAACAAATGGATATAAGATGGCTAGTAGGAAGTTTAGACTTGAGATTAGACGAAGGTTTCTAACCATTAGAGGAGTGAGGTTCTGGAACGGCCTTCCAAGGGAAGTAGTGGGGCCAAAAGATCTATCTGGTTTCAAGATTAAACTTGATGGGTTTATGAAGGGGATGGTTTGATGAGATAACATGATCTTGGTAACTAATTGACCATTCATTATCAGTGGGAATAGGTCAATGGAGGGATGATAGGAGTTACTATAGAGCACTTTCTGGGTGTCTGGCTGATGAGTCTTGCCCACATGCTCAGGGTTTAGCTGATCGCCATATTTGGGGTCGGGAAGGAATTTTCCTCCAGGGTAGATTGGCAGAGGCCCGGTAGGTTTTTCGCCTTCCTCTGTAGTATGGGATACAGATCACAGCTAGAGGATTCTCTGCATCTTGGGATCTTCAAATTATTTGAAGGCTTCAATATCTGAGATATAGGTGAGAGGATTATTCTGGGAGGGGTGGGTGAGATTCTGTGGCCTGCACTGTGCAGGAGGTCAGACTAGATGATCATAATGGTCCCTTCTGACCTTAAAGTCTATGAGTCTATGCAGGCTGGGTCTGTAAGCCAGAGAACTGGAGCCAATGGCCAGAGAGGGGTGATTGTTTGCTGTCAGGCTAGGGCTGAATCCATAGAAACAGTGGATGACAAATGAGGGATTGCAAGGATGATTTCCCAGCAGATTGTCTGTGGGTTGGAAGGCTGTGGTAGCTGTCCTGGTGCACGAGCAGTAGAGAGCTGTGCTACAGAGTCGAGGTGTGGTGCAGAAGCTGGGGCTGTATGTTGCACATACTGTTTGGAATGTGCTGGTGGAAATCTGGACTATGGTTGTAGGACTTTTGTTATGATGTATCTGCATGGGACTTGGTAATAAATGAACCCTTGGGCAGTATTTGTATTTAGGAGGCCCCTGTGCACTGCCGTGACTCTGAAGAAGGGAAACTGAACCAGATGCGCTTGTTGTGGAATGGCTTGCCACAAAAAGGTGTTCCAGTCAGGCCTGTCCTGTGACACGGGTATTTGGTTATAAACCCACATGCTGCAAAATGGTAGGGCGCACAGTCACTGTCGAGCTGGTTCCCTAAGTTTTTCAGTAAACTTACAAAATGATTAATCTGGAAGTGCTTGTCTTTTTTAATAGCGTACTTGACCCAAGCAATGATGACATTTTGAGGATTTTACAGAAAGCTGAGGTTACTGTTATTCATGTGATTCTCCCTGTGGGTGACTGTTACATTTACGGGTTAGTCGCTACTGTGGTTTTTTCACTTTGTGACATCTATAAAAATAACTAACTGTTTGTTTCCTCTATGGTAAGTCTGAAGTGAAACCTAAATGCAGAGCATTAGTAAAAATATCTATCTACACATTATGCAGAGAAGAAGCACATTCTAAAAGTTACTTCTGTGGCATATTCAAGAGGCTAGTCATTTTATGGTAAAATACTTAATGTGCATTAACTTGATTATAAAAGTAGTTTGCTGTTATGAAAACATCTTCCCATTTTAATAGTTTTTAGCTCCTTTCTGCACTATATATCACACTGAACTATGAAAAGAGTGTTAAAAGTTGCTTTAAACTCACAAAATTATTGAAATTTAAAGACAAATATCAAACTAGTAGAGGATTTACCTGGCATTGCTCAACTCCTTGTGGGAGCTCAGGGTGTGGGGTGCAGGAGTCAGGGCTGGGGCCTGGGAAGTCTAGGAGCGGGCTCACAAATGATTCAGACTTCTCTGCAGCACACACGCAGCATAGAGCTGGCTGGCCTTACCTGTGTCTTTGACTAGTGATGATTCAGGGAGGTAGGGTGGGGCCCTGCTCTTGCTATCCCTGCCTTTTCTGGCAATTTGCTCCAGCATCACACAATGGGAGGAGGGATCATCCCATAAAATCACAAACTGAAATTCTGTCATCCTGGAGCAGTGGCTACTGTATGACTAAAGCAGAAAGATTTTGAAATTGTAAAAAACAATTCTCAGCATTTTCCATGTGATGACATCAAAACACTCAATTAAAACCACACACTCCTCTGAGGCAGGCAAATATTATCATCAACCCTTTTTTCAGATGGAAAAACTGAGGCACAGGATAATTAAGTTCTTTATCCACTGTTTTTTTTAATGAGTAGAAAAAATCACCCTTAACACCAACCCTTAAATGCCAGGTCCAATGTCATAATGGAAGTCTGTGATAGGAAGGCCATTAAGAAAACCTGAGATCTTCACCTGAGATTTTTTAGCAGATGGGGAAGTGTTGTTCCTTCTAACATTTTCTATCCCTGGGCTGGTAGAATTTTCTTTTGGGCGTGTTGAAATTTCTTATGTGCAACACCAGTATTGATGTAGTGTGTGTGTGTGTGTGTGTGTGTTGATGTGCATCACCAATACAAACAAAAATACACACATTATATATTTTATATAAATATATATATCAGTCCAGAGGTGTGAAAGAGAAAAATATATTAAAACAAGGGATAGTTAACAAGGAACAATGCTTGTGATATTTAATATGAAATCAAATAAAAATGAAAATTACCACTACACTTGGAGTATGTGTATCATCCTTTCTAACAACACAAGCTAGTAAACACACCAAAATGCATATTATTCACACACAGCTCAGCTTTAAGATGCAAAACACATCTGAGTCAATTGGAAATAGTATTTGCAAGGAGAGCATGACTAATACAATATTAACTGACACTGGAAAGGAAAGTAAAAGGCATTCACTAAGGCTTACACAGTTTCTTGGGGGAAAGTTTAGGATCCCTGCTGTAAAAACAAATAAACGTTCTGCAGGTATGAAACTTTCACCTTGTGTGTGTCACAAGCGCAAACTCTCAGAGGGATAGCCGTGTTAGTCTGTAACTGAAAATACTTTAAAAAGAAATGTGTGGTCCTGCAGCACTTTAAAGACTAACAAAACTCAAAGAGCACAATTCCCAGAACAGATTGACACATGGCTTCAGGGTTTGTAGACAGATGTATGTTTCAAAGAGCTTGCAAATAAGGCTTCATCGTACAAAACGAGCATCACACCTAATACTGGCTACTTCTGACTAAGGATGTTAAGTATCTCTTAATTAATTGAGTAGTTGATGGATTTTTCATCAACTAATTAGTCGATAAGGGAGGGAGGAGGTGCTCCTGCTGTGGCTCTGCACTTTAAATGTAGTAAGAGCTGCAGAGCCACAGTGGTCCCGGCAGCGGCGTGAGCCAGGAGTAAACAGTCCCAGCTCGCACTGTGCCTGGGACCACTGTGACTCTTGCCCCCTTCCCCTGTACCACGGAGATGGTGCTGGGGTGAACCGGCTTTTAAGCCAGCTGAGTGTCTCTTGCTTCCCCCATTCCTTGTTACCTCTGATACAGAGGCTGTGTGTGTGTGTGTGAGGGGGGGAAGCAATTAGTTGAGTAGTCACTCGACTACTCGATAAGCTTATGCTTACCAGGAAGTCGACTACTCGACTAGTCACTTATGTCCTTACTTTGTGACTCGTAAGAGCCAGAATTCTACCATATAGCAAAGATCTGGTCTTTATGCAATACGGTATACCATGTGTTATACTGGATTTAAACACTGGATTTAAAAAAAATCATTAAGGCCAGAATTTTAGATATCTTTAGCTCTCCAAAAAATTATGTTAAAAGAATCTTTTTCTTTCTTACCTTAAGCCATTAATACCTATGTAAACTTTAGAATACTGATAGAAATGTAGCCGTGTTAGTTTGTTGTAGCTGAAACAAAAAACAGGACTATGTAGCACTTTAAAGACTAACAAGATGGTTTATTAGGTGATGAGCTTTCGTGGGCCAGACCCACTTCCTCAGATCAAATAGTGGAAGAAAATTGTCTCAACCATATATACCAAAGGATACAATTTTAAAAAAATGAACACATATGAAAAGGACAAGTCAAATTTCAGAACAGAAGGGGGATGGAGGGAGGAAGGGAAGCTGTCTTTGTAATGGGTAAGATTACAAAGCTTAAGCCTCTGAAAACCATTCATGCTTAAATTCGACACTCTATACCTAAGTTTAAACAAAGACATTAATTATCTTACCCATTACAAAGATAGCTTCCCCAATTATCACCTCTAATATCATTAGCTCACAGACATTTACCTTCCCCTCCCCATCCCCCTTCTGTTATGAAAAGGACCAATCAAATTTCAGATGTGTTCATTTTTTTTTAATTGTATCCTTTGGTATATATGGTTGTGACAAGTTTTCCCAGTGAGACCCAGCTGCTGCTGAGGGAACACCGCATGCCGGACTCCTGATCCCCCCCACCCTGATTACTTATTCCCTTTTCTTTTTTCTTCCCCTTCTCTTCATTCCCCTCACTCCTCATCCCTTCCCCTGTGTCTCTTCCTCCCACTTCCTCACCCCTCTTTTCTCATTTCCCCCAGGCTCACCCCCCCCATCCAACTCCACTGCAGGGCACAGAAAACAAGAAGCATGTGGGGACAGGACAAGAAGGGGAGGGATCTGGCAGCTATCTCTGCAGGGTTTGTTGGGCTAGGAACACCTCCCCCACCACTTACAGTAGCAAGGGAGGAGGCGGACTATGGGGAGAGTGTGTGGGGAAAAGGCAAGGGGAGAAGAGCCCCTAGCAGCGGGCTCAGTAGCATCTGGGCTGGGAAAATGAAACCAAACTCACCCCCAGTCCACACACTAGCAAGAGGTGGGAGCCAACCGAGCAGGGAGAGTGCATAGAAGAAGGGGGCAGCAAAGAGGAAACCCACTTTGACCATCCTGGGCCAAGGTGCTGGGAAGGGAGCTGGATGAGGTGAGAGGCCAAGCAAGGAGGGAGCTAAAGAGGGGGAGAAACAGGCAAGCAGCAGCAACACAGCAAGCTGAGTGGGGTGGTCTCTGCAGAGCAGAGCTGGCACTCCTCTTAGGTATGGTGGCTGGAGAGATCTGCAGGCTGAGAGCCTACTTGAGTATAATTTGAGCCTTATGCAGGTTCGGGGGGGCGGGGCTGCTGAGGAGGCTCCCTGCCACTCTGTCTTCCCAGCCACCCTGGAACCTGCCTGAATCATACTAACAACATTCCACAGCAACCTCATGTGGATGTTGGAGATAGGAAGGGGAGGGGCAGGGCCCGCAGAGCCCCAGCATTGGTGAGGCAGTGCTTCCCTTTGCCTTACAAACCAGACACCCATGCTTAAGCCCCTGAAAACCAAAAAATGAAAAGTTACAGTACATGCCACAATGCAATCTTAATTCAGCCTCAAACATGCATTAGCAATCTAGTGTCTCGGATGCCAGAGAGCACCCAGAAAACAGATTATGTGAACATTGGAGGATAAAAGTTCAATAAAGCCTCTTCAGTAGAGCAAAACTTGAGTTTAGGTCAGGGTGTGTCTACACTAGCCCCCTAGTTGGAACTAGGGAGGCTAATGAGGGCTACTGAAATTGCTACTGAAATTGCTAATGAAGCACAGGATATGTAAATATCCCACGCTTTATTTGCATATTCCCGGCTGGTCGCCATTTTGGAAACTGACTAGCCCGAAGTAACTGACCGCGTCTACACATGGCAGAGAAGCGGGGTTCTGAGATAAACCCTTTAGTTCAAATTAACTGTTAAATCTCATTCCACAAGGAGTAATTCTGGCCATAGACTTTCAGAATATACAGTGTTGGGCAGCTAAGATAGAGTCTAATTAATCAGAATAGAAAGGAAGAGAGATAGGAAAGAAAATAAATTAGGTGTGGTCGGGAAGAAGGATACATGAGTTATAGAGAAGAGAGAAACTCGCACATTCCAAACGGTGTTTGGGATATAGTGGAGCTGATAGAGGGGATGGAATCATTGTGATCCTTTTTTCTGCTTGTGACCTGTCTGAACATCTCTCAGGACTAGGGATGTTAAATATTGGTTAATTGAATAGTCGATTAACCTTATGAATTCTTATCAGATACTCGACTATTCTATAGTTCCCGGGGGGGGGAGGGGGGTGGCACTCAGTGTGCTCTGCCCCACTCCCAAGGAGCCCCTTGCCACTCCATGCTGCTGCCTCTTTATCAGAGACAGTAGCTTCGGGTGTCAGGCAGGAGCTGGTCTGCAGGGGGAGTCAGTTTAAAAACTAGCTTCCCTCGTGGACTGTCTGTCACCCTACGCTGTTGCCTCTGATACAGAGGCAGCAGCATGGGGTGGTAGCAGCCTTTGTCTGTGGTGGGTGGGCTGAGTTCCCAGACCCAGTGTTAGCCAGAACTGCGCCGGGCTGCCTGCCTGCATCCTAATACACTTTAAATGCAGAGCCGCAGTGGGGGTAGGTTCTAGCCAGGCTGTTGGCCATCCAGCTATAAAACTTATTGGCAAGAAGGGGGGAAATGCATGTAGTCTATAGCATTAACCTATAAGCTTTTGCTTATTGCTTAATCAACTACACTATTACATCCCTACTCATGACCCGAGTTAAGAAAGTCCAGGGTAGGAATCATGATGGCAAAGCTCACTCCAGTAGCCAAATTTTCTGCCTAAATCTCTTTCTTTTAATGAAGCCAAAAAGGAATGATGAGTGGATAACTCTTCCCCACATTATGTTTGCCACCACTTAGGCCTAGTTTCTGAACAAGCAGTTTTAATTCATTTGTTTTGTGTTCTATGCTTTTCTTGTTCACTAAGCATGATCTTAACACAGTCCTCAAATTATATCAGTAAGCTTTTTGGTTTTCAAATTATATCAGTAGGCTAATTCAGTCTTTTTGTCTCTGTTTTATACCATTTCCCATCAGCATTTTTATTGTGACATCTGAACTTTCATGCTGATTCCAGTGCTATGTCATTCTCTTTTCACTTGTTTTATAACATGGATTTTTAAATCTGAGTTTTTGTGCTCTGAAATTTTTGTTCTTTTTTTTTTAAAAGATAAAGCACCTCTCTCAAAGAGTCTTTTACTAGTGCCAAGCGCCCTGTCGATTCTGTTGACTCTGCTCTTCCAGCATTATCAGAAGTTCTTCACATATAATCTACATGCTGTAAAAGAGGATTTTCAGGTAAATTTAAATTCATTTATCTAGAAGGGAGAGGGTTTCTAAATATTAACTCTGTACTTCTTGATTCCATAGTATATTTCTCTTGTAGTTTTCTCCGCCCCTCCCCTCATTGTCTTGGACTCTGGTCTTGTTTACTAGGGAAACTAGTAATAAGATAGGATGTGAATTTAAAGCACAGTTGTTTAGCCAATGTGACAAAGGCACTTTAGTGCAGAATAATTGTGTCCACCTGGGAAGCATGCCTAGCTTATTGCATGATAATTCACTATGCAGGAAAGCCCTTAAATCACTAGTCTGTTAAAACCACTATACCCATTTAACCCATGTACCTACCCATGATAGCTTTTTTTCACTTCTGCTAAAACAAATCATCAGAGTAGCTCTCATTTCCTTCTTCTGGGATTCTGATATTATTTCATCCTCTCTTTTTCAACTGAGGAGAAATATGAGCCTTGTACAAATTGAATATAAATTATGGCCATGTTTCCGGTGCCACTTATGTATGTTGCCAGAAGTTCTATCACTCAGGAGTGTGAAAAAACACCCCCGAGCAACAGAAGTTTCACCATTATAAGGGGTAATGTGTGAGGAGAGCTTCTGCCAACATAGTTGCTAATTGCTTATTGAGGTTTTTTTCTTTTAATGTTGAAGGGAGAGCTCTTGGCATAGAGTGGCTGCGTGACTGATCTTACAGCGGCACAGCTCCATCAGTACAGCTGTGCCACTAAAAGCTGACTAATGTAGACATGGCCAAACACCTTAAATAGTATCTGATCTTTTGACATGCATATGAATAATTTTGTTGTGTTCGTAGTCTTATTTTGTGGTTAAAGGACTATTGTTTTCATCTACCCTGACCTGCATAATATAGGACGTAGATTTTGCCAAGAGATTTTCACTTCCCTACCACCACCCCGGTGCCTCTATCAGAAAGAGGCATCAAGGGGGGAAGAGGAGAGGGTGCTAGGGGGAGCCCAATGGGGACTCTCAACCCCAGTGGGGACTCTTGTCCATTTCAAAAGTGGAATGCCAATACTGCTCCCCGCCCCCTCCCACAGAGCTGGCACAGGGATGAACCGGCTTTTAAGCCAGCTCCCCCTAGCACCCTCTCTTTCCCCCCCACCCCGCCCTGCCTCTTTCAGATAGAGGCAGTGGGGGGAGGGGGCGAAGCAACTAGTCAGCTAGAGTGTTGAGTAGCCAATAAGCTTTTGCTTATCAGATAGTCGACTAGTTGATTAGTTACTTACATCCCTACTTCCAGTCTTTTCTCCTTGTTTTTTAAGTTAAAAATACTGAGCTGTTGTCACTATTTTTTTTTTCTGGAGGTTTCCGAAAGATCTTTGAGAGACTTGAACAGTATTATCATACAAGGACATAACTTTATCTCCCTGCTACCCCACAGGGAGAAGGAGAAGCTAATAAGGTTCCTTATGCTATTGCTGTTTTCAGCCTGATCTTCACTTAAAATTTAGATTGAAATAGTTACAGCACTCAGGTGAGAAAAATTTGCAATGCTGATCACAACAGCTATTCCAACGTAGCCCTCTGATTAAATGCAAGTAGGTTGATAAAAGAACTTGGGACGATAGAGTTTCTGCAGCAATGGAAAACCCCCTTCAGTCACTATTGATTGCATCTATGCTATGCTATCAGTATGCTGCCCTAGTACCTGAAGCATGGACATGGCTTCTGTGTATTCAGTTGTAGGGACAGGGAGCTCATATTAGAGCTTCATGTAATATCACTACGTGGGTCTTCCAAATATCTCATTAAGACACTATGCAAAAAGAAGGAAGTGGGAGACTGATGTTTCTCATATTTCAAATCTCAGAATAAAAAATTGGAGAGAAAGTTTTGCAGTAACTTTTTTACATTATAAAGGAACAGAAAAGGCAAACCCACATTTTGTTTAACTTTTTCTTTGCAGTTCACCCTAAAGGGAGACCTGAAATCACTTAATTTTCTTTGTACTGCTGAAAAATAGTTAAGGGTAGAACAGGTGTGTCAAACTCAAAGCCTACTGAGGGCTACACAAACGGAAACGATAGCTTTCAGGACCACCAAAAAAAATGTACTTTATCAGAAAGTCGTAATTATTTATTATTACAGATTGTTTTAGTTATATTTTATAATATTTTTTCTGGTCTTGTTTTAATATAATACAATAATTTGATGTGTAAAATTGTTATTTGCTCATATAAAATAATTTTTCATTTAAATATAAATTTAAGGTACTTTTTACTTTTTTATATGATACATAACTTGTTTTGTTGAAATAAAAACAAGTATAGACCGTGATTAATCAAATAGAACACACTTCTGTGAAAATTTCAGATACTTTGTAAATTTGAGATTTTGCATAAACATATCATTATTCCTGCAATTGCAAAAAATTGCCATATATTTATTGATACAATTAATATACATTTTGTGATTTTATTTGGGAATAAATAAATAAAAACCAAAATATTAACAAAATAACTCTTCTTCTCCCCCAGACTCCTGTTCTAATCCAG
The DNA here is from genome assembly GCF_052426305.1 of Pelodiscus sinensis. Lineage (NCBI taxonomy): Eukaryota > Metazoa > Chordata > Testudines > Trionychidae > Pelodiscus > Pelodiscus sinensis. Next base: position 253,881,239 of record NC_143052.1, on the reverse strand, counting down.
CCCCTATCTATTCCCCCACAGCCAGGCATTCCCAGGCCCCTCTAACCTAATACCCGGGTCCTGGAGTTGCCGCTGCCACACATTTATTTCTCAGGCATGCAGGGGCGGTGTGAGCACAGCGGCCAGCTGTGAGCACGTGTGTAGAACACCTAGCGCAGAGCAGCCTGGCTGGCTGTGAGCACATGCACAGAGCGCCCAGCGTAGAGCGGCCCAGCCGGGTGTGAGCACATGCTGAGCGCTGGGCACAGAGCTGCCCGGCAGGCTGTAAGCGCATGCGCAGAGCGGCCCCGGCCGTGAGCAGTCACTGTGGTGCAGAGTGGCTCGGCTGGCTGTGATCTGCACTCAGCCACATGCTCTGGGTGGCCAGTGGGCCACACTTTATTCCTTTATAAAAATGTACTGGCGGGCCACGAAAAATTTTGATCGGGCCACATGCGGCCCTCCAGACGCCAGTTTGACATGCCTGGGGTAAAAATTCCCTGTTGAAAGGAGCCATCTTTTCTGTTATCAGCACTGCTATAAGCTATCTGTGGAAAGCATGGTATGTTCGTAATTGAAGATGCAAACTATCAAAGATGAGTGGAATTGGGTTGAATATTAAAATAACTTAAAAAAATCTTATATGGAAATGTTTTATTTTTTAAAATAAACTTATTAATACTAATCACTTTTGAAAAATAATTTCAGAAATATGTACACCACTGTATTTACTCTGGATATTATCACTAAATGTTTCCTTCTCTTTTGTTTTCCTTCTCTTATCCTTAACCTAACCACATATCTTCTGATGAATTTCCATGGAGGATGGAAGAAAATTAAATATCTTGATGCTTTTCTATTCTAGATTTGGAGACTTGTATTTGGGAGAACAGTATGTCTTGATCTGAAAGATGCATTCTGCAGTAGCTTGCTCATTTATAACTTTAGGATATTTGAAAGAAGATATGGCAGCCGAAAATTTTCAGTAAGTGCCTCTTGTATCATTTTCAGTACCCACAATTAACTAACTCCTCTGGTCTCACATTACTGTCAAATATTTATTCTGTTGTAGTCTTTGTGGTTAGACATGTTGTTTCATATTATGTAGGCTAACCAATGTTTTCAAATGGCGTTTTTAATTTTAAAGGTTATATTAAGGTTTATTCTTAATTGCTATTTTATTTCCATTAATCAAAATTTATTTTTAATTGGTAATTTTACCTATAAATCACAATTGAATAACCAGAAACATTGTTTTAGCTTTTTTCATTTAAACACGAATGGCTCAGTGTAAGAAAAAATGTTGGTAGACTACAGTAAGTTTTATGTGGTCCATGAAAATGAATTTTATTGAACAATCCAATTCATTATAGTTCATTAAGATAAGAAAGAGTGGTGTGGAAAACATGTGTTGTGAAATTGAATTGTAATGTCCAAAGAAATAAACTTAGGTTAATTGAACTACTAAAATAGACTTTTTCAACACTAAAAGTCAGAACTTCTGCATCAAAGCTTTGTCATTCTTATGTTTAAAAGGTTAAAAAGTAGAGCAGTTTTAAAACTAAGTGCTGGGGGAAAGCCAACGGATGCTGAGGAGCACATGGATCGGACAGAGACGTCTCTTAGGGAAGGGTCTAATAATAGAGATTCTCTGTGTTCTAGTCAGGAGGAAAGGATGGAAGATGATAAAATATGGGTAAGATCAGATGGGAAACAATCGAATGAAAAAGAGTGTAACACATCAGGAAATGGCAGACAAATAGTGACAAATTTTTGAAGTGCTTATACGCAAGCATTCACATCTAAATAATAAGATGGGTGATCTAGCGTGCCTCGTATTAAAGGAGATTATTGATATAATAGGTGTCACAGAAACTTGGTGGAGTTATACCAGGGTACAAAATATATCGGAAGGACAGAACAGGTCATGCTGGTGGGGAAGTGGCACTTCATGTGAAAGAAAATGTAGAATCAAATGAAGTAAAAATCTTAAATGAACCAAAATGTTCCATAGAATCTCTGTGGGTAGTAGTCAGGGCTCAACAAACAGTTATTTCTACTTGCCCGTGGCGAGTAGATTTCAGCTGGTCACTCCGTGCGCCCCATTCACCGGCATTGCACGCATGTGCAGTGCCAGTCTGGCACATGCACGGTGCGTGGCTGGCGAGTAGCTTTTGCTGCAGTTTGTCGAGCCCTGGTAGTAGTAGCTCCATGCTCTAATAATAATAATAATAATAATATATCAGTAGGGATATATTATCGACCACCTGACCAGGATAGTGATAGTGGCTATGAAATGCCAAGGGAGATTACAGAAGCTATCAAAATAGAAAGCTCAATAATAGCAGGGGATTTCATCTATCCTCATATTGACTGAGTACACATTACCTCAGGATGGAGTGTAGAGATAAAATTTCTTGATACCTTAAGTGACTGTTTCTTGGAGCAGCTGGCTCTGGAATCCACAAGGAGAGAGGCAGTTCTTGAGTTAGTCCTTACTGGAGTGCAGGATCTGGTTCCAGAGGTAAATATAACTGGACAGCTTGGAAATAGTGACCATAAAATAATAAAATGTACCATCCCTGTGGTGAGAGAAACACTTCAGCAGCCCAACACTGTAGCATTTAATTTCAGAAAGGGAAACTACACAAAAATGAGGCAGTTATTTAAACAGAAATTAAGAGGTACAGTGACAAAAGTAAAATCCCTGTAAGCTTCATGAAAACTTTTCAAAAACACCATAATAGAGACCCAACTTAATTGTATACCCCACATTAAAAAACACAGTAAGAAAACCAAAAAAGTGCCACTGTGGCTTGGCTTAAATAAGTAAAAGAAGCAGTCAGACATAAAAGGACTTGATTTAAAAAGTGGAAGTTAAATCCTAGTGAGGAAAATAGAAAGGAGTATAAACTCTGTCAAATTAAATGTAAAAATATAATAAGTAAAAAAGGAGTTTGAAGAACAGCTAGCCAAAACCTCAAAGTAATAGTAAAATATATTTTAAGTACATCAAAAGCAGGAAGCTGGCTAAACAACCATTGGGCGAACAAGATGCTAAAGGAGCACTCAAAAACGATAGTCACTGTGGAAAGTAACAGAGAGGTAGCCGTGTTAGTCTGATCATGGTCAAACAAACACACAAAAAAAGCAGTCATGTAGCACTTTAACGACTAACAAGATGGTTTATTAGGTGATAAGCTTTTGTGGGGCAGATCCACCTCTTCAGATCATATTCTGAAAATGTGGAGAAACCAAATGAATTATTTGCTTCTGTCTTCACAGCTGAGGATGATAGGGAGATTCTGAAACCTGAGCCATTCTTTTTAGGTGACAAACCTGAGGAATTTTCCCAGATTGAGGTGTCATTATAGGAGGTTTTGGAACAAATTGCTAAATTAAACAGTAACAAGTCACCAGGACCAGATGGCATTCACCCAAGAGTTCTGAAAGAACTCAAATGGGAAATTGCGAAACTATTAACTATTGTTTGTAACATATCCTTCAAATCACCTTCTGTACCTAATGACTGGAAGATAGCTAATGTAATGCCAATATTTTAAAAGAGCCCTAGAAGTGATCCTGGCAGTTACAGATTGGTAAGTCTAACATCAGTACCGGGCAAATTAGTTGAAACTAGAGTAAATAATAGAATTGTCAGACACATAGATGAACATAATGTTTTGGGGGAACGTCAGCTTGGTTCCCGTAAAGGGAAATCGTCTTACTAATCTACTAGAGTTCTTTGAGGGGGTTAACAGACATGTGGACAAGGGGGATCCAGTAGATATAGTGTACTTGGATTTCCAGAAAGCCCTTGATAAGGTCCCTCAGCAAAGACTCTTAAGTAAAGTTATTTGTCATGAGATAAAAGGGAAGGTCCTCTCATGGATTGAGAACTAGTTACAAGACAGGAAACAAAGGGTAGGAATAAATGATAAGTTTTCAGAATGGAGAGAGGTAACCAGTGGTGTTCTGCAGGGGCCTGTGTTGATGCCAAGTCTATTCAACCTATTTATAAATGATCTGGAGAAAGGGATAAAAAGTGAGGTGGCAAAATTTGCAGCTGAGACTAACCTGCACAAGATAGTTAAGACCAAAGCAGACTGTGAAGAGCTTCAAAAAGATCTCAGAAAACTAAATGGTCGGGCAACAAAATGGCAAATGAAATTTAGTGTTGATAAATGTGAAGTAATGTACATTGGAAAAAATAATTTCAACTGTACATACAGAATGATGGGGACTAAATAAGCTATAACTACTCGAGAGAGATCTTGGAGTGAATGTGGATAGTTCTCTGAAAACTTCCACTCTGTTCAGTGGCAGTCAAAAAAGCAAACAGGATGTTAGGAATCATTAAAAAAGGGATCGAGAATAAGATGGAGAATATCTTATTGCCCTTATATATATTCATGGTACGCCCATATCTTGAATACCGTGTACAGATGTGGTCTCCTCATCTCAAAAAAGATATATTGGCATTGGAAAAGGTTCAGAGAAGGGCAACTAAAATGATTAAGCATTTGGAATGGGTCCCATATGAGGAGAGATTAAAGAGACTAGGACTTTTCAACTTAGAAAACTGAAGACTAAGGGGGGATATGATAGAGGTTTATAAAATCATGACTAGTGTGGAAAAAATGAATAAGGAAAAGTTATTTACTTGTCCCTATATAAGAACTAGGGGTCACCAAATTAAATTAATAGGTAGCAGGTTTAAAAGAAACAAAAGGAAGTTTATCTTCAGGCAGCACACAGTCAACTGTGGAACCCCTTGCCAGAGGATGTTGTGAAGATTAGGATTTTAACAGGGTCCAGAAAAGAGTGAGATAAATTAATGGAGGTTTAGTCTATCAATGGCTATTAGCCAGGATGAGTAGGTATGGTGTCCCCAGGCTCTGTTTGTCAGAGGCTGGGAATGGATGATAGGAGAGGGATCACATGATGATTTCTTGTTTTGTTCAATCTCCGTCTGGGGCATTGGCCACTGTGGGAGAGATGGACCTTTGGTCTGATCCAATATGGCCGTTGTTATATTCTTATGTTTGTTCTTAAATGTTTAATCTTATAGAATTAACCGGCTCCTGTTAAATTAATTAATGTCTGGGACCTTTGTGTGTTGTTTTGCCATTTCAGTCCTTTTTATTGGGCTCCTGGATGCTGTCAGCGTTGTTTGATCTTCTCCTTGTAGAAGTTGTGCAATATGCATTTGGCATCACCATTAGCAGCTTGCCTTCTGGATTGTAAGTTTTTAATGGGTTTATCTTTGTCTTATATACTGTTCCGAGGGAATATTTATTATGGATTGGAGTAAAATAACCTGTTAATATAACATTTTAAATCCAGTTTATCCTTTTCGGCATGAATATTTATTTTATAACACTATTTTCCAAATATGTCCTGTAGTAGAGTCAAAATATTTTTAGCATTATACATCCACTTTATGGTGACTTCGTTTCACAATATTGTGTTTTCATTTGTCTTGGAGTAAATGAGTTACCTTTCAGTGCTGGCATCTTTTATTCTTTACTCAGTACAGTATTCCTGAACATTTGTTTTGATTTCATGCTTTTTTCAGAAGCATACTTAGCACTGAAACCACAAAACAAATGTTATGTAAATCATAATTTAAAATATGCAAAACTCTATGCATTTCATAGTGGAATGTACTTAATCAGTTCACATTTCAAAACTCTTGAGTTTTATAGGACATCATGTATATGTGTATTACATTTTATTGCATTTAACATTTGAAGAGTGAGGTGTTTAAAGCATAAGATTCTTTAGGAACTCAGTTTCAAATAAGCTAGTTTTGAGATTTGCATAATAAAAACAATACAGAAAACTGGATTGCTAAGTGAGTATTTGTAGTTGGGTTTACACTTTAGTGTGGTCAACCTCACATAATCATGGCTTTCCATATGCTGCGTGCTCATTGGTATTAAGAAAAGCATTTATAATCACTTTTTCTAATGTCAAATATAAGTGCTTCTGGTTTCTCATCCTTTGTATAGCTGATGAAAAAAACTGACATTCTCATAAGCACGTGGAAAGTTATACTGTAGTTAAAAATACGTGGTTTTTGTTAGACTTTCCAAGATTAGCTATTAAAAGGGACTTGTAATGTTTCCATATTCCGAAAGATTAGAGATGGGATGTACATTTTCTGTATGTCTGTATAAACTACATTCATTATTCTGGAACAAAGAATATTCTATTTATTTAAACTTGGGAGTATTCCAGATGTTAGTAATGTGGTATATTATACTTACAGGAAATTAACAATTTGAATAATTATTCTCTTCTACTATTTGGTGTACTTTTTTATTTATTACAGAATTTCATTAGTTTTAGGGTGTCAAAATACTGCCAAATAAAACAGATTTTAAGTAAACAAAACAAATAAAAATTAAAGAAGCTTTCTCTTCAGTTTATGCTTCTGTTCTCCTGGTAAAGGCTGAACTTATGAATATAATAGATACTTTGGTATCATATACAATGTGGCATGTATATATAAAATCTTAATGCATCATATATAAGCAGATATTCTTTGCTTTATTTAAATTGTATATGCACTAGCATGGACATTGACTTTTTTTATGCCTAGAAATATTTACATTTGATGAGAGGAACAATATATTTGTATGCCTGCTTCACTCAGGTAGTAGATCATAAATATTTTAGATCTCCTGGATTTACTGTAAAAATGTAAAATGCATAGATGAATATTAATACTTTACCTAATTGGTATTCCATTTGTCCCACATTTATGCTACCACAGATGTAATGTGTCCCAATATTGCAAACTCCAGAGTATTCTTGATTTCAACTAAGCTGAAATGTCACACTTCAGTGAAAATCGCTTCACCACATTATAAGCATCTTCTGATTTTTTTTTATATCATTTCACTGTTTATATTACTTAATGACCTTACACTCCCAGATCGAAAACTCTTCCTGCGCACACTTCGAAGATAGTTACGGTAAAGCATGACACTGATGACTCTAGCCTGAAATTGCTTAGAAACAATGTAGTACAGGATAACATCTAAGCACGTACTGAGATTCATGAGAAAGGTGGTAAAGGCTGCCCATGGATTGTAACTCTTGTCTTCATCTTGCAGCATCAGGAATGCAAAACAAATGTGGAAGGGCACAAAGCAGAAAAGCACTTGCACAATCAGAGTAACTATAATTTTTATAGATCTTTCCTTAGCCTTGGGTTTCAGTTTGGAAGTCCTGCCGTGGACAAAATGGTAAATAATGACTAGATAGCATCCAATCATGATAAACAGGGGAATAAGGAAAAAAAAAGTCAAACGAGTAAAATTTAACATATTGACTTCCTTTAGATGGATGATGTCGAGCATCTTCAGGCAGGTCATAAAATCTGAGGCTTTATCTGGATCTGAATATAAAAATAGCAGTGGGGAAGTTGATGCAAGGGTCATTATCCAGATACCAATGCAAGCTAGCAGAGCTTTCTTTGTATTCTTAAGTTCTTTGACATGTTTGGGCTGGACAATAGCCATATATCTATCAACACTTATAAAAGCAAGCAGCCACAGAGCAATGCTTGGATAAAACACAGTGAAAGCGCCAAGAATCCGACAGAACATATCTCCAAATGGCCAAACTGCTTTTGCATAGTAGCTTATCCGAAAAGGTAAGAACAATATAAAAATTAAGTCAAGTAATGCAACGTTCATCATGTAGACTGTTATCGTCGTTCTTTTCTTGGTGGTGCAGCTGAAGACCCATAGTGCAGTGATGTTTACTAGCAATCCAATTATGAATATAAAGCTATAGAAGACCAGTGATGCGATCCTGTATTCTTCTGGGTGCCAGTTTCCTGGCAGAATGTTTTGACTCTGATTGTGTTTATTCATCATTTTTTCTCCTCTTAAAACATGATCTCTAAAAACAAATAAAGTAAATCATGAGAAATGAAACAACAATAAAAATTAGATTTGGAAATTTGTAAAGAAGCGAAATAGGTTACTCTCATTTCTTGATCACAATTATTTAAAACATTTTAAAAATAACTGAAGTCAACAAAAAAACAACAACATTATTGTAACTCCCAAAACATGCTAAGCTCATCCTGTCTGTTAATATAATGTCTGTCCCAAAGAGATTATGAATAGCAATAAACTTGTACTGAGTGATACATATTTTTAATAATTAAAATGTAATTATCATTTTTAAAACAATACTTAAAATGTGTCATGTAAAAGGATGTCTTAAATATAATGAGAAAAAGGGAAGTTAGGGATTGCTGAATGTTGTTATTTTTGGCTTATTGTTTGTTTGTATTGTAGCATCTAGCAGTCCCAGCCAGAGACCAGGATCCTATTATGCTAAGCCAGTGGTGGGCAATCTGCAGCTCATGCGCCACACACAGCTTGTCAGGGTAAACTGCTAGCAAGCTGTCAGACAGGTTGTTTACCGTGTGCTCCTTGGTACAGCCACCTGTAGCTCCCATTGGAGGTAGTTTGCTTTTTCTGGCGGGACGAAGAAGTCAGCAAGTCCCTATGGCCGCACAGATTCCTGCAGCTCCCATTTGTTGGGAATGGCAAACTATAGTCAATGGGGGCTGTGGGTGGCTCAGGGGACACAAGGTAAACAACCTATCTGGTGGCCTGCTAGTGGCTTACCCTGACAAGCTGCATGTGGTCCACAGGTTGCCTGCCACTGCTGTACAAACACAGAACAAATGCTATACAAACACAGAACAAAAAGACAATCCCTGCCCCAATGAGCTTACAATACAGTATTCTTTCATGTTGTTTCATATTATGTAGGCCAGCAATTCTCAAACTTTTTGGGCTCAGGAGCCCTTTACATGCGTAAAAATGTATGCGGAGCCCCAGCGGTCCACTGATTGTATGTGTTGTACCTATTGATGTTTCCAGTTTGTCAACCTCGCCAAGCCCCTGGAGATGTCTTGTGGAGCCCTGGGGCTCCGTGGAGCAAAGTTTGAGAAACACTTATGTAGGCTAACCATTTAGCCATTTAAAAATGGCATCTTTAATTTTAAAAGTGATATTAAGGGTTATTCTTAATTAAGATTTTATTTCCATGAATCAAAATTTATTTTTAATCTGTAATTTTACCTATAAATCTCTTTTAAATAGTTGCAAATTAAATAGAACTCTTCTGATTGTCCTTACATTTTGTAAGTAGCCTTTTCTAAAAGAAATACACATTGAAAGGATATTTGTTTTAAAAGTAAATAAAAATAATTAAAACACCATGACATTTAATGTAGTTTCCATGCACAAGGAAAAATATCAGTTGTGAACTTTAGCTATAAAGAAACTGCATATTTCCCAATAGAACATATATAGTATTGCATACAAAAGGCATGAAAAGAAGAAAAAAGGTATGTTATTTAGGTTATTTAGATTCTAACTGTAGTATCTGTACCCAGGATCTGAAGAAAATAGGCAGATACATATTAGTGAGAGGACTAGGTTTATAACTTTTATTTTAATACAAAAATTGGCAATGAAGAATAAACTATGCAAATTTTGTGGCAGTATCCTTGTGACATGCCCAGCTGCTGGGCAAAGGATCAGCATTTTTTGTGTCAGCCTCTTGGTCATAAGTGTTTGAAGACTGAAGTTTTGTCCTGCTAACTCAGCTGCTGAAAGAGAGAAAGGAGCTTTCTCTGTTTAGCCACCCTACTTTGGAGCAGTGGTCTACTCTGTGACTTCCTTAGCTTCTTGGTGGTTGCCAGAGTGCCTTGTATCCTCCCGCAGCTTCTAATTCCTGAGAGGAAAGGTGTGTGTCTGTGTCTGTGTCTGACTCAGACAGACAGACAGACAGACCTCCCTATCCCCAGTATTTGAATGGTTCCCATTGCCTGACTGATACTGCTCATGGTTTTCCCAAGCAGCAGAAGAATGCAATTTCTAAGTGGCATCAGGGGACATTTTAGGCTTTTAAGTGATGAAAGGTTACTTTTCATTTTAGGCTTGTAAGTGAAGAAAGCATTTAAAGATCAGCTCAGTTCATTGTTTTAATGTCTGCCATCTATTTTACTTCATAATACAGAGTTTCTAGATTACACCAGTGGTTTGTTTAGTCCAGTACTCTGTCTGAAAGTGGCCAGTACCAGATGCTTTTGACGAGAGTATCCCTGTATTGAACAATAATGGTGAGACTTTTTTAAATGGGAAATGTCTTCCTAATCTCTCCTCCTCCCTTCCCCCATCACTTAATTGTTACCTTGTGCCTTGAAATGTGCAGTTTTAAATCTCTTATTTTTGTTGTTCTCTATAATGAAACAATAGTTTATTTCATTACACACATAAATATCTTATCCTCTACACTTGGTATCAATGAATCTTTATAATTTATACAAAATTGTTTTGATTCCTCATGGATGATTTAGGTGATTCAAGTGAAAATGTTAGTGTAAGGGCAATAAAGTAAAATGGACACTTGGAATGGAAAAATTATGTAGTGCAGTGTGGTATAAGGAAGGAGATTTGGAGGGAGTATCAGAAATTTCTCTAAAGTGGTTAGTCCACTGGGTCAAATTAAAAGTAATATTTTTAAAAAGATACTGAGACCCATCAACAGGAGGATAGGACACATCCCACAAGAGTGGGATTTTGTTAATGTACACCGTAGTGATAAAGTCTTATCTACCAGTCCATTCAATTTTGATCATGTTTTTATGAAAGTATTCTATTCCTAAGATGTTACAATGAAAAAGGCATAATTTTTAAATAAAATTCTGTAAGTATAAATATAAATCAGTATTATTGGAAATGTTTGAAAACATATTTGAAACTGCTCAAAACACTCCAAGTAACAGTTACATTTTTCACCATATCCAAGATAGTCATTTTTCTATCTAGAGAACATTATTTTAGGCAGTATATATTCTCGTAAACTCTCCCTTCCTTCTTTCTCTTTACAGGTTTTAGATTTCTCTCGGTATTGATTAAGTGCTTGTTATATAATGCATTACTTCAGTATACTACAACAATTTTACAAATATAATGATCTAAGTGTACAGTAGAAGTATATGCATAAATCTGTTCATCCACACTCCATATTGCTTGTAGCCTGTAACTTACTTATAGGGTCTAGTGTCTAGTCAGTTCATTAGCTGTGCCATTCTGAGTGATGTAAATGAGGAAACACTCTGTAATAAACAGTGTTTTTTATTAAATTGTTACTGAAGACCTAATTCCAAACTAATTGTTTAAAATGAGTTTCAGTTAGGAATCTGGCTTGTAGGTGCTACATAGATAAAAAATACCTGGATATATTAGGATGGTAGGAAGGTTTGATATATAAATAAGTGTAACTGTGACTGAAATCAAGCCATTGCTGCATGCATGGATATCCATTAATACCAATAAGAGATCAGCATGTATAAATCTTCATTGTGTGCCTGTAAAATTAGAATTTTGCTCCAGTTACTATATTTAGTGAGGGGAATAATTAGCTGTTTAAATTGAATAAATGGATATATCAAAAGTTCTTAAAAGGTTTCTAAATATCCAATTGATATGATTTAGTGGACCTTTTTTGAGATAATGTGAAAAGATTTTCTTGTTGCTGATTCATACATTTATTGTTATTCATTTTAGATATATTTTTAAAATTGTGGGTGGTGTTAGAACAACTCGTAATCATGATAAACTCACTTGAGTGCTGATTGAGCCTTTTTGGACAAATCCAAATTGGTTTCTCTTGATTTTGACTGAGAGTTTGTATGCTAGGGTTTTTTGTTTATTCATTTTTTTTGGTTTGTTTTTGTAAGAGCGGAAGTACTTTGGGAATAAATGCTCAGTTTTTGGGGTTGTTGACATATACATTTTCTTTTGTTAACATCTCTCTGCCTCCATCAGATGTCCTCATGGATCTGCTGTAGTGTGGGTGTATTTAAGGTAATCAGCAAGGTCCAGCATGTTTACCCATTCAGTATATAAGTGATTCATTTCACTATATAAACCACTTAGGTAAAAATCAATGTTGATGCTATTACTTATGGGAAGGGTTCAATTAATTGTTAAAATACTTGGACCAAATAGCTTATGCATATGTTAAAAAACAAAATCTGTTTGCTTGAATTTACAGTCACATAATGCAGCTGTTATTTAAAATTCGCACTATGGGTGGAAGTAAGCTTCCTTTTATTAGTTACAGAAAATGTGCCTTTGTTCAATTAACACTTTAGAGAAGGAAGTCAGTCTTAATAAACATGGAGATTTAAGTTACTTTAAGCTCAACATGAAAATAATGGATTAAACATTACTTGCCTTTATGTTCTATAAAGTTGCTTCAAGGATGCTTGTTTTGTATCTTCAGATCTGCAGAAAGTTTAGATTTGCTTCTGTCTGTACAGCTTCACCTTACTAAAATAGAAACCCTCCTGCATAGTCAGGAAATGATGACGTAATGAAGCCAGCTCTGAGTTCTCTTATTAGTTTATAAGTATTTTAAACATTTTGTTAATTTGTATGTACACAGACCTTGTCCCTTAACTTGACTCATTTGTCAGTTTACAGAATTGCAACATTTTTCAGCAGGTATGTTCTCATAATATTTCTGTCTTCAAAATCAGTTTCTTTGCAGAAGATCATATACTACAACTTCGTTTGGATGAAGTGTTTGGGGAATATAAAAATGTTTGGATATTTGACATTCATGCAAATAATTTATTCAATAAAGGAAAAACTAAGTTTTGGTTAAAGGAAGGTTCTTACATAGAGTTTTAAATTCTGCACAGACCATAATCTCCTTTTGTGGAAACCCCCATTGTACTTGCATTGTTAGAAGTGGTAGTCAGTCTGAAAATGAAAGAAACTCATTGCCTTTGCAATAGGAAACTTGATTCACTTGTATGCATTGCTTATTTCTTGTTGGCAAAGTAATGGCACTTTAATATCTTACTTGCTTTCTAAAATAATACTGAATATCCATCTTCTGGCTACTTGTTAGAAAACCACTCTAAGCTATTTTTACGCCATGGGATCATTTTTTAAAAAAAGGCTCATGAAGGGAAGAATCATTATTTTCAGTATTTCCTTTGACCAGAGAAAGGACAACTGTTGATTTGGTTTTTTTTTACATAAAATTTCAAATGTAAGGTTATGAGCATTTTAGTTTTTTCCATGTTAATTATACTGCTTTATTAGAGAAAATTTGTTTCAACATTTATGTATGTTTTTTATATATTTGTCAATTACTGTATGTATTACAGTGAAACTCAGAATATAGTGAAGTGTTCTGTAGTTCTTACTCAGTCTTTATTCTAGCATATCTCCCAATAAGGACAGTGGCAATTTTGCAGAAGTAAGGATCAAGTAAAAACTGTAGGATATGGATGTTAGTGAAGTGGAATGTTTGATGGGTTTGGTCACAGAGATCCCATTGAGACTCTCACTTGATGTGCTGATGATACCACTCAGCACACCTACCTTATCCTCTGGGACATCCCACCACCCTGTTCTGCTAAGCCTGAATCTCTGGTCTCCCACAATGAAGGCATAGAGTTGGGATAACAGCCCACAGTAGAGTAACACAGACACTGAGATCCACTCTGCTGTGGGAAGGATCAGTCAAGAGATTTGACACAGCACTCATGTACACAGTCTCAATGGGACCAAAACCCCAGATAAATCCATCTCACTATGCATAAAGTTTATACAGAGTGAACTCATAAGTTGTTCACCTTGTTTATCAATGATAGAGAGAGATGCATAGTTGTTGTTCCCCTAGGATTTAAGTGGTTGCAAGTAATAGCAGATAGATCAAAGTAAGTTACTAAACAAAATAAAACACACCAGCTAAGCTTAATACTCTTAAGAAACTTGTTACATGCAATTTCTTATCCTAACAGTTCTAATTACCTTTTGTCACAAGCTAAGCAGCCTCTCAGACTCATAGCTAGGACCTGATCCTTCCTCCCGTTGAGTCTTAGATGTTTGCAGCAATCATTTTAGGTGGTAACAAGGGGTAACCTAGCAGAAGCCCCATTATTTGGTTTCATCCCTTTATATCCCTTTTGCCAAAGGCGGAATCCTTTGCATTCAGTTTAGGGATGTTAAATATCGGTTAATTGAATAGTCGAGTAATCTCATTAATTCTTATCCGTTACTTGACTATTTTATAGTTCCCTGTAGCAGAGGAAGCAGCATGGGATGCCAGGCAGGAGCCGGTCCGCAAGGGGAGCCAGTTTAAAAACCAGCTCCCCTCGCATACTGGCTTCTTTCACCCTGTGCTGCTGCCTGTGATACAGAGGCAGCACTGTGGGGTGTCAGCAGCCCCTGTCCGGAGGGATTCTGAGTTCCTGGACCTAGCGTGAGACAGAACTGAGCCAGGCTGCCTGCCTCGCACCTAATAAACTTTAAATGTAGAGCTGCAGTGGGGATAGTCCTGTACCCGGTGTGAACCAGGCTGCTGGCCAGCCTGCTAAAAAATTTAGTACTGATAGAGTGGGGGTGGGAATGCGTGTAGTCTGTAGCATTAACGGATAAGCTTTTGCTTATCTGTTAATGGACTACACTATTACATCCCTAATTCAGGTCTAATTTTTCTCACCTTGAGTAGAAAAGTGCAGCATACAAAATAGTTTCCAGCATCAGATGTCCTGGTCACATGTCTTTGTAGGACCAACCATAGTCTAGGCCAGGCATGTCAAACTCGAAGCCCACTGAGGGCTGCACAAACGAAAACTGAAGTACACCAAAGAAAATGTATTTCTATCGCAAAGTCATAATTATTTATTATTATAGATTATGTGTAAGGTAAATTTTATAATTTTTCTGGTTTTGTTTTAATATAATACAATAATTTGGTGTGTAAAATTGTTATTTGCCCACATAAAATAAATTTTAATTTAAATATAAATTTAAGGGACTTTTTCATTTTTTATGATACATAACTTGTTTTTATTTCAACAAAACAAGTATAGACCATGATTAATCAAATAGAACAGGCTTCTGTGAAAATTTCAGATACTTTGTAAGTCTGAAATTTTGCATAAACATAGAATATTCATGCAATTACTGACATTTATTTATATACAATTAATATACATTTTGTGATTTTATTTGAGAATAAATAAATAAAAAACAAAATATTAACAAAAAAAACCCTTCTCTCCCCCAGAGCTAGGCACTTCCATACCCCTGTTCTAATGAAATCCCCCTCAGAGTCTCCCTGCTCTAACCCAGTGGCTCATCCCTTTCCCCGAGCCAGACACACACACTCCTCTAACTCAGTGCCTCCCCCTCCCACCGGAGTCAAACACTCTCAGTCTCCCCAACCTAATGCCTGGGTCCTGGAGCTGCAGCTGCCACACATTTCTTCCTCAGGTGCTGGGGCGGCATGAGCACAGCAGCCAGCTGTGAGCAGGTGCTTGATCCCTGTGCAGAGCAGCCGGCCCACTATAACCACGTCCTGGAGCGGCAGGTGGCCCGGCCAGCCATGAACAGTCACTGCAGTGCTGTGTGCAGAGCAGCTAGTCAGCCAACTGTGATCTGCACTCAGCCATGTGCTCCGAGCAGCCAGTGGGCTGCACTTTATTCTTTTATACAGCTGTAGTGGCGGGCTGCAAAAAATTTCGATCGGGCTGCATGCGGCCTGCCAGAGGCCTGTATGACATGCCTGGTCTAGGCTCAGAGGGGAAGCAAGACTATTCACCAATCTTTGTCCCCAATAGCAGGCCACTAAGTTCCTTAAGTACCAGTAATGCCCTTCACTTACCAGGCCTAGATCAGTAAACAGGTTTATGCTTCATATTTCTAACTTAAAATACAGGAATGATACAGGCACACAAATAGAATATACACGTTCAACAGATTATAAATTTAAAAATAATGTTACATGCAATATTTTGCAAAAAGCATATTTGAATTAGGTAAATTCTTATTTCTAAGCATGTTTTCATAAAGAATATGAAATATACCCTCACAGAATGAAAGTCCTAATGTGTGATACTGTGTTTTATTAAATGCCCAGAGTCCTGTTACTTCTGTATGAAAAAATGTTGCCTCAGTCAGAATTTAGTGGATAGATATTTACAAACCTCACATCAGTGTGCATGGTCAGAGAATGGGGCTTTGAAAACTGTGTGTTCATGCACAGACTTGTGATGTCTGTAACTGTGAGTATGGAACTAGTTTAGAGGATTAAACTTGAGCTATGTATGTGAACATTTCAAAGTCATTCCAAACAAAACAAGCATTAAACTCTTGCTAATCCCACCTCCCAGACACCTAAACCATCCCAGCTTCCCAGGATGCTTCATCTTCTGTTCAAAAACTATTTTGTGATTGTTGCTTGTAAAATTGTATCTTTTAAGACACTGCTTAATTCTAAAATGTTGCTAGTTTTAAGAAACTAGTGTATCATCAGGATTGCAAGGTGGTGGTTGGTGTTGTAGTCCAGCAGCGTTAGAACACTGGAGTTCACTTACAGTGGAGTGAATCACCTCTGTGATAGCGTCCCGCTGAGGGAGTGTTCCCTAAAATGCTTTCCCTGGTCGCTAATATTCATTATGCTGCTGTGGATCATATGCTGAACTCGTGGAGGAGAGTATCCAGGCTGCCGAGCTCTTCCTTCCCTGCCAGATACTTTATTATTTGAGAAGTAACATCCAGTACCCTCCTATTTAATCAAATAGAAAATGAGTGCACTTCTGAGCAAAACAAATGCAGAATGAAATCTGGCTCTGGGTGGAAAACAATTTTTGGTTTAGTTTGGGATTGGTGGAGATGCTGTGCAGTGAGCTGCCTCTTGTTGCCATTCATGTTGGAGGAAAATGTCTGGTTTTGCTCTCTGTCCCGATGAGTAGGAGATGAAGTTGAAGATGCCATTTAGTTACCTCGTTGGACTCGTAGTGAACAATGTAGAGACCATATTTAAAGTTATCTTCTTCATCTGTGCTACTACACCAAGAGGAGGTTAAACGGATGGGATTTAATTAATATCTCTTGTGATAATGACTTTATTGAAAGGCAGTGACCAGGGTTCCCTCTAAGCTGCATGCAGAAAAGAATTCCACCCCACACACCTCCTACGCAGAGCCATGCAGCTGTGTGGTGGACAACAGGCGGCTGCTGCGGTGGCTAGGGCCAGAGGAGCCATGAGCCAGGAAGCGGGAAGCTGCTGTGGTGGCTGGGGCCAAAGGAGCTGTGAGCCATATGGTGGGAGGCTGCAGTGGCTATCAGGGCCAGAGGAGCTGCGAGCCACACGGTGGGAGGCTGCAGCTGGAGCCAGAGGAGCCATGAAGTGGGAGGGTGCTGCGGCAGTTGGGGCTGGAGGAGCTGTGAGCGATGTGGGAACCTGGGCAGGAGAGCAGGGAAGCAGATACTTGTGTTGTATCATAGGGACCAAGGACAGCGGGGACCTGGCACAGAAGCTGGTTGGGTGGGAGGCAAAGGAGCCAGCCATCTGTGGTGGGAGGTACTGGGCACAGGTGAATTCCAGGAGAGCGGAGGAGTAGGGCAAGGTTCAGGGTCAGACACAGGTTTCTGAGCAATGGCAGGGGGTGCGAAACAGGTGAGATATGGGACTGGGCACAGATCTCTGGGAAGTGGTGCTTGGGCTGTGAGCCCTAAGCCCAGGTACTGGCTGTTTGTGTTTGGGGGGCAGATAGCATGGCCCTGGCTTAAATATTGGTGGCATATGGTGGTGGTGGTGGGGGGAGGGAGGCAGGTTGCAAGGCGGGGCACAGCTACAGGGTGTGTGGGGGCGGGGGGGTTAGGCAGTTCACCATGCTATAGAGGTACCAGCTGGCTGTGTGTGGTCCTCATGGGGGCAAAGTGTGTGTTGGGGGCTGGGGCCAGCAAGGTGGGTGGCTTTCAGGATGGGTGGGTACAGGGTCAGGCACCTTGTTAATTATTCATTGTTTTAGTATTTTTTCTTACATAACAATTTTAAATTGTGTGTGTATGTAATTTTGTTAGTAACTGATGTGTGCATTGCTCGCACACATCTAAACAAGCGCACATGAGTTCAATATTCGTGCACAAGAAAAAACTCACTCTGCTCGCGGACGGAAAATTTTAGAGGGAACACTGGCAGTGACTGACGTTTTGGCCCAGTTGGCCTAATTTAGCTATGAAGTTAATCCTGGGTATCGTGTTTAACCTGAGTCTGGCTGACATACACAAGCCTCTAACTTTAGGTTAGCAGTCCTTCCAACTCAGCATCCTGGCCCCTCCTGGGATGTGAGCTATAATCTGGGAGCTGTTACCATTTGGGCTGGTAACTAGCACATTTTGCAGTGAAGATACAAGCAAAACAACTCAAGTGCTGATCGTCCTCCAATGCCTTCCCTTAATTCCCATCTTGTATTCACAAGGACAGATTAACTCTCCCACAGTTCTCTGGGAGAAAAAAATTGTACAGTTGCTCAGTTTATAGCAGCAGCAAGCTCCATTTGCTATGTGCAAGGAAGTCACGGTTATTTTAGTATGGCTTGGTGTTGTGGCTGTTCAGACCTGGGCTAGGCTAGTCTCGATGCTTAGACCAGGGGGCCAGTCTTCCAAGTTAACTATGCAGAGAAAACATACCCCAAATGTTGTGAGATGCTAAGAGTGAGAGGATTGGTGGCCATGTTTTAGCCCCCGGAGGTTCTGCTTCTGTTGTGGGAA
The DNA here is from genome assembly GCF_052426305.1 of Pelodiscus sinensis. Classification (NCBI taxonomy): domain Eukaryota; kingdom Metazoa; phylum Chordata; order Testudines; family Trionychidae; genus Pelodiscus; species Pelodiscus sinensis. The sequence continues at coordinate 253,862,631 of NC_143052.1, read as the reverse complement.
TTACTCATGGTTTTGGTTCCTCCTTTTGTTGCACTACGTTGTCAACAAGAAGAAAAGAAACATGTCCTTTATCTGCCTACCCTTACTTCTAGCTCCTGTTAAAATAAATTCTCATTATTATGTTTCATGGAATCATAGATATACGAAGTGCCAAGTCCAGCCCCCACTTTAAGGCTGGACTAGGTATACCTAGATCTTCCCTGACAAATGGTTTGTTCTACCTGTTCTTAAAAACTTCCATTGGTGGAGATTCCACATGCTTCCTTGGAAGCCTATTTCAGTGCTCATCTCTCTCTCTCTCTCTATAAAAAAGCTTTTCCTGCTGCGCGCCGAATGACGTCATCAGCTTACTAGAAAGTGGAGTCTCAGTGTCTGACTGACTTGCCCTACAGAACCAACTGTGAAACTGAGATCTGTCTGTAGATCCGTCTGTAACAGGTAGTACAGGAGCAATAGACCAATTCACAAGGTTTTTTCCCATACAGCTTCGTTTGTTCACTTTTCTACATATTCAGTGCAAGATTAACAGGTTCTCTGCCTGCAAAAGTGGCCAGAGAGAGGGGGGTTGGCGAGCATAGTGAGCACAGGGCACATACCTCTAGTCTATCTTTATAATTAGAAAGTTTTTCCTAGTATTTAACCTCAATCTCCCTTGCTGCAGAGTAAAGTCATTATTTTCTCTTTTACCTTCAGTGGACTTGAACACATTACATATTTGAAGACTGTTGTAAGCGCCTCACTCACTCTTGTTTCCCTTGTCATCATGATTGTGAAAATACTGGGAGGGAAGGATATGGTCTTCTTGTGGGTCATCTTTCTGCTGTCATTCTCATTGGAAGGAAGCAACTGATGGTTAATTTCTTTCTCTTTGTCTTGGTCTCCACCAGGACCTTAGTCTGAAATAAGCCCCCCAAGGTCCATTTTGTAAGTGATGCATCCACGCTAACAAACCCATTATTCCAAAATAAGGGGCTGTGGAATTCAAATTCTGTACTCCTGCTTTTTATGAGGAATAACGCCATTCCCAAACTTGTAAGTCTGAAATATCATAAACATGGACACTTCGGTGCTGTTGAACTAATTGGCCTCTGGGAAGCCTTCTGCAGTTCCCCAGAGTGCTTCCTGGGGCTCTGAGTCTGAGGTAGCGCAGCCACATTAGTGGAGCCTGCCTCAGACGACATTGGATTCTTCCCCATAGTGGGGACATGGAACTTCAAATTTGTAAAATTGGGTGCCCAGAATTCGAATTTAGTAAATTCAAAATAATCTCCTAGTGTAGACACATCCTTTGTGTCATAGTGCTGTATTCCTAGCATAGTAAAATGAGAGTAATTTTATAACAGGTTAGTTACCTGGCCTGTTTGTTGAATTTGTGAGCCTCACAGGGGATACAAAGAGCTTTGCATCTGAAGAGAGGGCAGAATTATCCACAGCTTCCGTTTGATAGAAATCAAACTGTGTATTGTGTGTTTTCCTTCTCTGTTTCCCAAATAGGCTTAATGCGCCTATCAGAAAGAAAGGGTGGACTTCAACTGTTCAGGAAACTCCTGTCTCCCAATCTGTAGCTGTTTCCAATCTTATTGTTGTGAGTAAGCTCACATGCCTTTATTGGGCACTAACCACAACCTTTATTTGTTGAATACTTAACCTGAAGTCTGTTTAAGTTTATATAATAGTGGGGTGCTAAGTGCCACTGTACTTGAAGTTGAGATTAGTTGAGTGTTGAACAGTTGATTTTTCTAAATGCATTATAATTCATATGAATGTTCAGATCATATTGAAATTTGCTTTACCTTATTAGGGCTTGGGTTAGAAGTGGGGTTAGTGATTAAAATTTGGAGTTGTTTGAGGAAGGGGCTTCTTAAGATATAGCGTCCCTTACAGAAATCATGACATAATTTCAATTTTGATAGTGTTTTTTGCATATAGCTGGGGCTCAAACTCTTGGTCTGATCCACTTAGGGATGTTAAATTTAGTTTAATCAATTAACCGACTTGTTTAGTCAGCCATCAACTAGTCGATAAGTGGGAAGCCGCATCAGGGTTAGCTCTCGGCCGGGAGCTAACCCTGCTGCAGTCTCCCTTTTAAATGTATTAAGAGCCTGTTGGCTCTTAATACATTTAAAAGGCTAAAGTGCAGCAGGAGGGACCCAGTGCAAGCCAGGACAGCTGATTCCCAACTCATGCAGGGTTCCCCCTGCTGTGTACCAGCCTTTTAAACATATTTTAAATGTACTTTTAAGTCAGCTCTCTCCAGCACCGGCTCCTGCTTCCCCCTCCTTGATGCCTCTGATGGAGGCAGCAAGGGGGGGAAGCAACTAGTTCAGGGACTATTCAACTTGTTGCTTACATCCCTAGATCCACCCCAAACTGATATATCACAGTTGGAGTTCAAGTCTGCTGTTGTCCAGCATGCCCCTTTGGGGATGTAACATTTCAAAAGTTATTTGAGATGAACTTTGTATTTACAAGGTGGTTCAAGTTTGGGCAATGAACCAGAGAGTGATTTTTGCATGCTTTAGAGCAGTGTTTTCCAATTGGTACTCCATGGAACCCTGGGGTTCCACGAAGTGAAAATAGGGGTTCCGCAAGGAGCCGGCACTCCCCCGCCCCCTCTGAATGAGAGAGTGCCGGCTAACCAGTTTCTTAAAGAAGCAGCACACTTGTTTCCCCTTCTTCCCTGGTGACGCAGAGGTGTTGCTCTCAGCCAGCACACTAGGGGGGTGTTGGACCGGAGTGACCTGACGTGACCCACAGCGGGGAGGGAAGCACTTGCCCTCCCCAAAGCAGCTGGTGTGCGCTGCCTGATCAGCTGGGGCTGTGGCACTCGGTAATTTAGTTCTGTGCCCTTTTTGCGCGGTGGGAGGGGAGACGGGGAGGAGCGGAGGTCAGGAGACCCTGGTCTGCGCAGCTCCGACTGTGCAGGCAGCGCTGTCTGCCCTGGGACTCCCTGCACCCTCCCCCCTCCACAGGACAGCATCATGGAAGTAAGTTCCTGGAGTGCTACAGCCCCTGTTGTTCAGGCAGTACGCGTGCCAGCTGTTTGGAGAGGGGAGGTGCAGTCGCACACTTCCTGGAACCCAGAGTTGCTGCAAGATTTCCAGGTATTGGTCCCAGCTGACCCTGTCACCTGTCCAGACCCCCCATGAGTACCCTATACCCAGCCCCCACCAGCACTGTCCCCAGCACCAGCAGCACCCTGCCACCCACCCCAGCAGCACCCTGTCCCCGGCCCCAGCACCCTGCCATCCACCCTAGAATCCAGCATCTCCCTGTCCCCGGCCCCAGTACCCTGCCACCCAGCAGCACCCTCTCCCCGGCCCCAGCACCCACTAGCACCCTGGCCCATGCCCCTGTGGCAAGCAAGAAATACACATGACAGTCACTGAGTAGCTAAAGGCTGTATCCGGTATCCCTTGAACCTGACCCATATTCACTGTGAGTTTGAGTTCTGCTGTTGGCAGATTTCGGTGAATGTTTTTGTATGTGTTTCTACTTTCTACTTGCATTCTGTTTCAGAGGTGGAGAGAACTGGGAATGGAGGCCTTTTTTGAGATTCTTACCCTCCCCTGCCCCCCCCCCCCCCCCCGAAGCAGTGCTTTTTCTTTACAGATATTTCTAAATGCTCTGAAATCGACATATAGACTCTGTAATTTTCAAAGCAATCTGCATTTCATTGGAGCCAGGAGCAGAGTTAGTTGTGCAAATGTGGATCACTTAGTTAAGAGGATCTCACATACAGCTCTTCACAAGAAATATTTGATTTTATTATTCAAATTGATCTAAAGCATGTGCATGTGCAAATTTATTGAAATTTGGTGCTGGGGGCTGAACTAGTTAATGGTGCATGTTTGGTGAATTTTTTGATCAAGCATTTCTGAGATACAGCCATTCAGCTATTTATAATATTTATAATAAAATTATAATATTCTTTTAAGATTAATATTCTTTTTACACTTCTGATCCCCAAAATTGAGATAGCTGGACAGCTTGGTGGCTCAGCTTTTGTGATACTAAGGACCAGTTAGAAATATTTAAATAATTATTAATAATAATTAATTAAATATTTAAATAATTATTGCACTAGAAAAACTTGCAGACAGTTTGCATCTCTCCAAGCTATTGCTTTTTAGAAACTCCTTTGTGGAGGGTTACGTGATACCCAGGAAAAAGGTAGCTGCTTAGTCCACTCCCCACGTATCAATTAATCTTTAATAATCACTTTCATACAGATTGGCAATAAGTGTCTGTCATAAAAGTTTAAAATAAATGCCTGGCTCAACGTCAAATTGTTGAACATAGATTCCAATGATAAAATGGGGACATGGGAACAAAAGACCTAAGTCTGAACCATTTAGGCAGATGAAGAGGGAGATCATGACGCCACAGAATCTAACCCAGGATGTCGACTCGGAGCACTGATTGAATTCAAAAGACATTCGTGGCCTCACTAAAGATGTATGTGTTGTAAAATCCCAACCAGCTCCCTTGGAAACTTAGCTACAAAAGGCAGCCATTGATACCAGTGAAATTAAATTAAACTCCCTCCTTAAAGCTTAGACTAGACAAAATGGGAGAAAAACAGGTTGGGCCCAGTCAATACCTAGAGTTGCCAGGTGTCTGGTATTGACTCAGACAGTCTGGTATTTTCAGCTCCTGTCTGGTAAAAATAAATTCAGAAAGTACTTGACACTTAAAATGTCCGGTATTTTCTGATTTTTTTTTTTTTTTTTTTAACCTGGCCAGGGGGTGAAAATACCAGACTGTCCGGGTCAATACTGGACACCTGGCAACCCTATACACAGTCAGCAATTGGACCCAGCCCCCCCTCCCATCTAGTTCTGTAGGGGAGCTGTCTGGCCCGGAGGAGGGAGGGAGGCAAGATGGCCACCTGTTAGAAGAGGCAGAGCCCAGCCCCTCCTGTTCTTAAAGGGGGCATGCTGCTTTTTTTTTTTTTCGCTTACTAACTCTCTGGGACCTTTTTTTTTCTTTTTTCTCAACAACTTTGGTCCTCCCCCCTTTTTTTTCAACAAATTTTCTCCCCGTTTTTTGGGGGGGGCTAAGGGGGAGTGTTTGGTATTTTTGGTTAAACCATCTGGCAACCCCAGACCACAGTGGCCCCCCAAAGCCCTCGTAGGGTTGCCAGGTGCCCGGTATTCACACCCTCCATCCGGTTAAAAAAAACAGAAAATACTGGATATTTAAAATGTCCGGTATTTCCTGTTTACCTTGGACAGAAGTCTGGCAGGGACAATTTTCCCTTGCCACATCTGGCAAGGGTGAAGTAGTGAGGAGTGCGGGGTCATTTAAAGCTGCAGTGCTTTTTTTTTTCCCTCAACAACTTTGGTCTCCCCCTTTTCTTTTTCTCAACAGAATTTTTTCCCTATGTTTTTTTTCTGACGGGGGGGGGGAGGGGGAGTGTTCAGTATTTTTGGTTAAACCATCTGGCAACTTTATCAATACCAGACATCTGGCAACCCTAGGCATAAAGCAAATCCTCAGGGGGACTAAACTCAGATGCAGCCTCAAGTACACATCCACCTTCACTATGGATTTAGCAGGCTCCACAAGAATTTCCAAAAATCTATTTGTCGCTTGGCAGGTACTGGAAAGACTGAGATGAAAAATAGCAGAATGATTTAATTATAATAAAAAGCATACTTCAGATTTAAAAATCAGTTTGTTTTCCTATGTGTCCTTGTAGGTATAGTAATATATGCTATATAATCTTCCAACTCCTTGGAGATAATCAGCTAGGTTGAACTCGTTTGTTGATCTCTTTTGGAATTTAGCACTACAATCCATAGAGTAACAGTTTAACATTTTTTCGGGATATATAGCAGCATCTAATTACTAAAATATTAATCATCATAACTTGCACTAAGAACATAAGAATGGCCATACTGGGTCAGACCAAAGGTCCATCTAGCCCACTAGCCTATCGGCTGACAGTGGCCAGCACAAGGTGCCCTAGAGAGGGTGGACCGAAGACAATGATCAAGCGATTTGTCTCCTGCCATCCTTCTCCAGCCTCTGACAAACAGAGGCCAGGGACACCATTTCTATCCCCTGGCTAATAGCCTTTTATGGACCTAACCTCCATGAAATTATCATGCTTCTCTTTAAACTCTGTTATAGTCCTAGCCTTCACAGCCTCCTCTGGCAAGGAGTTCCACAGGTTGACTACACGGTGTGTGAAGAAGAACTTTCTTGTATTAGTTTTAAACCTGCTACCCATTAACTTCATTTGGTGTCCTCTAGTTCTTCTATTATGGGAACTAATAAATAACTTTTCTTTATTCGCCCTCTCCATACCATTCTTGATTTTATATACCTCTATCATATTGCTCCTTAGTCTCCTCTTTTCTAAACTGAAAAGTCCCAGTCATTTTAACCTCTCTTCGTATGGGACCCGTTCCAAACCCCTAATCATTAGTTGCCCTTTTCTGAACCCTTTCCAAGGCCAAAATATCTTTTTTGAGGTGAGGAGACCACATCTGTACACAGTATTCAAGATGTGGGCGTACCATAGTTTTATACAGGGGCAGTAAGATATTCTGTGTCGGTAGAATATATTTGCTAGCTCTGTCTCTGATGGATTGTGTTATGGTAACCCCAAATCCGTTGGAACAGTCGCTATGCCTAACACACTAAGTGGATTATAACCTAAACTTTTAAATAACACTAGTTACTCAATTTGTGCAGGGCATTTGGCATTAAATAGGCTGAGAACTACTGCTGCATAGCCTTATCTCTAGATGTAGAGAAAACCTTTGATTAACAATAAAAATCAGGTCTGAACTAGTATCCCTGAATTGGGTTCAATGTATTATACTATTGTCACCTCAGTTCACTATTGACAAATGGAATTATTTCTCTTTCTTTTCATCTAGAAAGAGGGACATGACAGAGCTGTCCACTGTATCAACTGCTGCCTGTCAATCTGTCAAGTAGTGTAGACATGCCCTTATCTTCCATTTAATTCCAGACATGTATAGTGACATGTAAGCATGGAAGATGACTGTGACAGCAGTATTAGCACACCAGTAACTCTATAGATGCTTTATAAACTTTAATACTTTCTCTTCTTAAAACTGTACACAGGGCATCTAGCGAGTCAAGTATATACACAGGGTTTGCTGGGCTGGTACTACATGAACTGAGGCCTGCATGCCACTGTCTTCACTGCAGTTGTCACCCTCTTTAGCTAGCTGAATTCATGCAAGCTCATGTGAATTAGCCTGTGCAGAGCTTTTATTGTGTAGACATACCTTTAAATTTTTAGAGAGGCCATTGTGTTTACCTAGTCAAGCTTCCAACATAGCACAGCAAAGAAAAAAGGGTCCCTAATCTTACTAGTTGCAACTGCACCTTTTCTCAGACGGTACTGTGAGCACTGGTGTCTTACTGCAACTAATTTCTGGACCAATACATAGTGAGAGTCAGTAGAGTCAGCAGGAGTGTATGAAGAGGAATAATGGTTGTAGCATTCTGTTGAACGTAATACAGAAATTGGCAGGTTATTTTAAAGAGATGTCAGGGTTGATTTAGTCCCTGTGGCAATTCTCACTTTAACGGGGCAAAATTAAGGTTATATGGAAGTGCGGTGTGGGAGATATTACCTTAAATTTATATTTTCTAGTTTTCAGAAGTTTAAGTTTAGGGTGCATTTCAAATGCTACGAGGATATAAGGCACAGCCAGTCAGTCTTGAATCTGCATAACATTTTTGAGCAGTGAATATTCATATGTGATTCAGTAAATTAAATCCACATTTTAAAATTAAAAACAAAAAGATGGATTATTTATTACATTGCTGAGAAGAAGGTTAACTGACTTTAATAATTTGCAGCTAATATGTGCACTCAGTTTAGTGACAAAGTGTATTTAGTAAAACACAGCATATATGTTGAAGTGTATTTCATTTAGGTCAGTGAAAACTTTTCTCTTGCAGTGAAAGCATATTTAGAGTAATGATCACACGAATGCTGCCACCTGTTGTCTGTTACACAATATAACAGATCAGTGAAGGAAAGATGCAGTTCTAAACTGTCTAAAGGCTGAAAAATCTCTGTTATCCCCCATTATGCACCTTTCCAGTTAAACAGTTGTGCGGTGCTGCATATTGCAAAGAGTGAAGAGAATTTCAATCTATCACAGGGAATTAAGTTATGTCATGAAGTGTGTGAGGTTTGATTGCCAATATTACAGAATTACAAATATTGTTAAATGTTTTAAGATCATTGATTTCAAATTAAAACCACACTGGGTTGTTGTCTTCTTTAGAATAAAAAAGTTCCAAATAGTCTATAGCTATATATTATAAATAGAAATATTAATGTTCTTATAGTCTGAATTTAATTTTTAGTCTTTCATTTCATAGTCTTTGTTCTTATATTATGTGATAAAACTTAAAAGCATAGTGATCACTGTTACAAACTGGGGCATGATCTAGACTGACATGTTTCACTCCTGCCTTTTACAATGCCTTGCTGATGTAGCCTCCAACCTGGACTGCTCACAAATAGCCTCCAGCATATAAGTCCCTCCCAGCAAATATGCTGCAGCCAGCCAGCCATTCTTGTGCTCTTACAAGCCTTAGGCCAGGTCTAAACTAGACCTGGCATCTCAGCTTAAGATACGCAATACCAACTACATAGAATATGTAGCTGGAGTTGGCTTCTTTTAAGCTGAGCTTGATGGTATTCCCACAATGGGAGGTTGACAGGAGAAAACAGTCCAGTGGGTTTCCCTTACTCATTGCAAAAGCAGGAGTACTGGATGCTGGTGGAGGCATCCTCTGAGTTTGATTTAGCGAGTCTTAACTAGACTCGCTAAATCAAACTCTGGAAGATCGATGCTGGCAACGTCGCTCTTCCATGTAGTGAAAGAAAAGGCCTGAGTTATGCTACAGGGTGATCACAATAACCCAGATCTTCACCCAGAAGTGTAAGTATTTTTAATACACAGCCCTCTCCTGGACACTACAACTACATTAAGTCCATTATATCTTTTCGGGAATTATTTGTGAGGTTATTATCTTAAATAGTCATCTAGACATTTCAGCTACAACACAGTGGATTAGATAAAATAATAAAACAATAATTACAGGTTGGATGTTTCTAGTCTGGCACCCTTGGGATCCGACGGGTCCTGAATGAAAGGATTTTCTGGACCAACGGAGGTTCCTCCCCTAATGACCAGTCCTGCTCTGCTTCCTCCAGGCTAGGGCTCTGTGGCTGCTGCTGTGGTTGGAGTTCCCCGGCTACAGAGCTCCAACCTTGTTCTGGCCCCAGCAGTGGCCAGGGAGTTCTGGACCAGTGGCAGCCAGGTGGCTGCAGAGCTTTGGCCCCAGCTGTGGAGCTCGGGAGCTCTGCAGCTGCCTAGATCTGTGGGGAGGGGGGGTGGCCAGAGCTCAACAACTGGGGCTAGGGCAGAGCTCCCTGGTTGCTGGTGGGGCTGGAGCTCCCCAGCTGCTGGGGCCAGAATGAGGCCGGGAGCTGTATGGTTAGGACCAGAGCTCCCTGGCTACAGTTGGGCTGGTGCATATAAAAAATGATTGCAAGATAAATAAAATACAACTATATGAAACTATGTTGGACTCAAAGCAAAGTTTTTTCAGTACATGCTCTACTGATCAAGTTCTTTAGGTCAGGACTCCTTTTCCAGAGTTCAACAGCTACTTCCTTTGTCTTTTTCAGGTGCAGAGACTGCAGTGGGGAGGCAGGCTGAGTCTCCTGGGGTATCTGGCTCTTTTTTTATAGTCCTGTCCTCTCTTTGAGAAGCATTTTTCAGTGGGAGCAAAGTGACAGGCAGCCTATGTGGAAATTCCCTGCTGTTTCTTTGCTAAGATGTAGATTTTTTTTCTTCATCTTTTTTTGCCAAATAATGGCCATTTAGCAAGTAATGGTTAATCAGCTTTGTTTACACCTGGCTAAGACATCAGGTTTCCCTTTTTCTGGGTTTGGCTACTCCCCAGACTTACCTGGAAAACACACTTGTAGTCATGAACTCAGTTTATGTTTATAACTTCACATATAATGTTTCTACGTGCATTTTACTATTATATTGTTCAGTAAATTGTGAATTTTTAAATATCTGACAAAGTAAACCTTGTTCAAACATTATTACCATAGTTTGTAGTTGTGAACATGGATATATTCTGTCTCAGTCACTTTTTCACTGTACCTCAGACAAGTCCCTTCTAATTGTTTACCTTTTCAAATGTAATAATCCACTTTTTGAAAACTCATCATGTGGAACATGCACTGTACTTGTATCCAGTCTTTAATGTAGCTCTGTCAAGGTGATGCAAACAAAATTGGACATAGTACAGTGGCAACTCTTATTTTGACTTTTTTTTTCTTTTGACCAAAACTTTGTAATAAATTGACTCACTGAAAGAGGAAACCCTTCCACATCTAATAAGTCTTTTCACTTTGGGGAATAAGGAGGAACTTCTCTTTTTCTTGTACTGTTACTGTGGATTTCTAGAAGGCTGTATTTTCAGTCCAGCTAGGAGTTAGATGTAAGGATAGTAGCTTTTTTTGCTATTAGTAGGGATTATTCCTTCCTTTACCTCTGTGGGGAAGTAGCAACCTTGTTTGTTCTTCATGCATAGCCAGAGCAGAGGAAAATGGGGAGGTGTAATCCCCTTGGACTGCAGAAGGAAATCCTGCCATTCACTTTAAAAGGCTGGGACAAACTTTTCAGAAAAAATAATAGTTTAAACTTTTTTAAACTCGTATTAATATTGATGGTGACTTTTATCTTATGTTTGAAGAGTATTAGCATAATTAAAATAAATGCCCCATGCTGAAGTCAAGAATTACATCATGCTGACAAGTTTCTCTCTGTGATCACTGGGATCTATCTACCCTCTTTGTTTGGAATTCGATATCTTTGCATGAAGCAGGAAAATTTTTTCTCTCATTTTATGGGCCTCCCAGATTGAGCTTTTTAAATTTCTCATGACTGAATTCCTTGCCACTACACCTTCCCTCTTCTAAATTATATAATACTACTTAGAAATGTTTACAAAGTGGTTAATGAGGCATCTGTGTAACTGTTAAAAATCTTGGGGTTACACACTGGACTCTGAAATATAAAGCTTATACTATAGAGCCCTCAGCGCAGGGTGTCAGCTGGCTCCCCAGGAGCAGGTGCAAGCTGGAAGCTGGCTTTTAAGCTGACACCCAGCACGCACCAGCTCCTGCTCTTGGGGAGATAACTCCTGCCCTGCGCTGCTGCCTCTGGTATTGTAGCAGATCAGCTGGTATGCACCAGGAGCTGGCTTCTGGCTCCACTCCCAGGGAGCTGGCTGCCACCCCATTCTGCAAGCTCTGATGCAGAGTCACAGCACTGGGTGGCAGTTGGTTCCCTAGGAGTGGGGCCAGGAGCCGCCCTTTAACCACTACAGTAAATAGTTAACCAATAAGCATGAGCTTATTAGATTAAACAGTTACACTGTTACATCCCTAGTTCTGCTAGCTACCTGTTCTTGGGGGAGAACTCATCTGAGCAGGAATATCAGTAGTCTCCCATTCAGCTTCTGTGTTAACCATATTCTTGTAAAATAAATGTGACTGCTTTCCAGAATGTTTGGTCTTTGCTTGATTGAAACTCTGTTGGAACAAATGCAAAGCAGGGAATTGGATGACTTCATAAATAAGTTGTTGGAACAACTAACTCTGGGGCACACGAGGAGACTCTTGACTTACCTAAGTAACAGACAAAAGTTACTGCAAGAATAACTTTTAGTTGCCTAATAACAGTGAGTTCAGTGGAACTCCAAGCAAGAGCAGTTGTATGACTGGGATTTTAATGATTAGATAGCTAAAGACAGGTGATAAAGAACAAAATCATTAAGTATATGAGAAGCAGCTGGGAAAACAGTTGGTCCAGTAGCCTACCAGAAAATTTGGAACCTATCCTTCAAGTCTTTGCTGATTAGGAAGGGAGTTTGCAGACTCAGGGTATGCATAAGTAACAAGACTGTTTATTTTTTGCTTGGTTTGTTTTTATGCTCACAGTTACGTGATAAATAAAAGTAAATGCTCTTTGGGAGCCATCATTTGATTCTGACGTGAGCCTTTATGATAAAAACAGTTGGAAAAATCACTGAGATGTTTTGCAACATCCTTACTTTTCTTGTTTGAGTTTTCAGAGGAGCCAAGTGATTTCATTGCAATAGTCATGGGGAACACAGAACTGTTTGTTGCTTTAAAAAAAGTTGTAGTCATGGATTAATAAAAGGGAAGATATTTGAAGTGAGGAAACTCATTGTTCTACAAAAAGCTGTTAATTTTCCATTGTAAATATGACAGTAAATATAAAACAAAACCCACACTGTATAAAATCAACTTTGAGTAACAACACTTCGTAGAGTTGTCACGTTACTGGATTTTGAGGGGAGCAGCCATATGACAGCTGCACCCTGGGGGGGGGTGTTTCCCCCAAAAGTTGGTCCAAAGGGGGCCATGTGAGGTGTCAAACAAAAGCTTACTTTCTACTGATTCTGTATATGCTCTCCATATATTTTTATAATGTCTGTGGGTGGAGTTATGAATATGTACTCTGTATGGAGACTGGAAATTTCTCTGTATGTGATTGAGTAATGGACCAGGAACGTTTGCCCATGGACATGCTAATGAGCAAAGTTCCAGGGAACAATGGACTTCAAAGACGCCACTGGCCATGTGACTCCCTTCAGCTTGGAAGAAGCCAGGAGGGAGTATAAATATGCCATGTGGCCGACTCCATCTTGGTGCTCAGCTTAGCCCTTCATCCCAGAGGTAGCAGTGCAGGAATTGAAGAGCCGGAAAGAACTGTGGACCCATCCTGATGTAAGATGTTCACCAAAGACTTTTAAGCCATCAGTTATAACATCTCTGCTGCAAGCCTGCATTGAGAACTGGGAGATATGATGCATGTAATGTATGATACTTTAACAACCTTACTCTCATGCTTTTCTATTTTGTGGTAATAAACTTTTAGATTCTAAAGGATTGGCTCAGCGTGATCTTGTGGGTAAGGTCCAGAGGGTAAATTGACCTGGGATCTATGGCTGGCTTCTTTGACCTGGCTATCTATGGCTTCTATTCGGGGAAGGTGAGATTGGGTTCTAAAATCCCTCACCTGTGTATGAGGCCTGGTGCCATCTGGGGCACAGATATTGCTGGGATGTCGGAGGGGTTTTGCTCGTGAGGCTTCAGGCAGGCAGCTGAAGTGCTCTGTGGGACTGGTTTGTGGCCTGTTTGGGAAGGTCTCCAGTCTGGGGCCTGTAAGGAGCCCCGAATTTGAGCAATTTGCCCTGAGCAGACGCCCTCAGCTGTGCCCAGGCTTGGCCCGATCCATCAGAAGAGTCCAATTTTTAAATGATCTTTATGAACTGTAGAAACCAACAGTAGAAACCATCAGGGTTTTCAAGGAGATGTTCCCAAGTACCACAAAATAAAATTGGATATAATGTAGAACATAATGAGGACTGGATTGTATTAATTCAAGAGTTATGAATATATTTTTAAGAATGAAGTGATTGAGCTACCAAAAATAATGCATAAAAATATCAGACTATTTATTCCTACTATGCATTAAATAAGACACCAGTACAAAGTGAAGTTATGCAGAAGATCCGTTTAGGGTAAGCTGTGTCACTAAACAGATACACTCTTGTCTTTTGTATAATCTGACACTTTATCGTGATATATGTATTCATCCTGAATACAAATTGGGTACTTATTACTCATATAACACTCACTGATCTTCATTTTGCAGGATCATCATAGAGCTTTTTTGTAACATAATGTTTTTATCTTTCCTCGAGCCCTCCAATACAATAAGTACAGGTTGTACCCCCCTTAACCTGAGCTCTGTGGTGCATCAACATCCATGGTCTGGTAGGGGCGGAGTGGGGGAGGAGGAGCATGACTTCAGCTAGAAGCCCCATGTTGAAGGGAGGAGAGCACAGCAGGGAGTTCTGGACCTTGCTGCCTGGCTATAAACTCTCCTAGATTAATAGTTTATAGCCCTCACCACCTCAGTTTCTGTACTATATTGGCTACTGCTGAGCAAGAACAAATGAATGTCCCCCAAAGATTTCATTCCCCACAGAATAATAGATTTTGATAGAGAATCAAAGGGAAGCTTCAAGGTAGGTCAAGCTGGAATTATGCCTTTTGACCACTAGCGACTGAGGAGAGGGCAGTTGGATTGAGCAGAAGCACCCAGCCACGGAGAGGTAGAGGGCAGAGACTGTCTTCTTCACAGCATCTTGCCCATGTGGCCAGGGGAGAGGGCATGGGATATGGTAGGGACAAAGTGGGGCACACGCAGCTGCATTGGGGGTCACACAGACTGAGGTTCAGAAGGGTTAGTGGGCAGGACAGACTGGGGCAGGGGCATAGGAGCTAGTTGGATGACAGCATTGAGCCAGGGAGGGCATGGGTAGGTAGGAGGCAAGACAGGAAGGAATGGGAGTGCACGGCCACATGGGGATATAAGCTGATGTGCCGGACAGAATGGGAGATACCGGGGTTAGCCAAGGTCTGCATGGGGATAGGGGGCTCCCCAACTCCCTAACCATCCTTTGTTCCATACTTCTGTCTACACCCAACAATTCTCTAGGTTCACCCCCAGGCTCCTTCCCAGAAATTACTTCCATTTCTCTCATTTCCTTTGCCTCCCCTAGCCCTTTGAACTGTTTCTGAGGGGTGTGGAAAATACATTTCTGTATTGTAGTTTAAGTGAATTATTACTCAAAGATCTATGTTAATATGCTTAGAAAGAAATCTATTTGTCAAAAAACATTTCCTGAATCTTTTTTGTTGTCTGTGTTGTTACAGACATAGTTGTTGACAGATATTTTGAAATAATTAAACAAAAATAATTAAAACTAGTGTGATTATATTATAAAATGTTGACAAAATATTCAGAATGTTTAATATTTTAGTGAAGGATTCCTCCAGGTATAATTTGTTAGAGTAGAAAGTGCCAATCAGCTCATTATTAGAGATCTGCAAAATAAGGACAGCCATTCAGAGCAGGGAGAAGTTGGGGAAATGGAAAGGAAGAAATCTGTAGAAGAGTGAATGTCTGGAGCTAGTGAGCTTTAGTTCTTTAGGGGGCGAACTTTTGCCTTTCTGCGCCAGCGTTACTGCATTTGGCTTAGCGTCTTAATTCTTTACTTTTTTTTAAGTATGATCCCATAAAAGGGTCTTTTGTAGTTGGATAGTTATACTTGGTGTCCCCACTATAAATCGTCCTGGTATACATCTGTTCTGCATGAAAGTCTTCGACGCTTGTAGGAATTGATGCATTAAGTCCTCCCACTCTCCACTCTTAAGTCGCACAAAAAAACCCCAAACCAATTTGTGCAAAAACGGAAGTCAGCCACGGGGAAAAAATTTCCCACTTTAAGTTGTTTCATTATAAGTCCAAGTTTTTTTAAATGTATCTTGAGGGTGGCCTGTATATCTTGCTAATGAAAATTGCTATATCAATGCTTATGCCTTAAGATATAAATTAATCAAGAACTTCTTGAGATTAGGAAGAAAATACTCCTATGAGCAAATTGTTATACTTCGAAGCCTCTCTCATTTTTCATTGAATCATTTAATACCATTCTTTAAAGCAAATTAGCAGATTAGATGTCATGATCTGGTATGGCAAGTCTCGTTCCTAGCTATTCTGTTGTAATGATGCATGATCTCCAGCTTTTGAAGAAACAGAAGTGTTGTTATGGAAAGATGATATACAGTCTGAAGGGAAAACTGTTTCTCTACATTTATGATTTTTTTAAAAGAAATCTAGTTGAAGAAAAATCAAGGTAATGATTTTCCCTGCCTTAGCTGAAAGCAAAATACTATGGGTAAGACATCTAAAAATGTTTTAATAGATCAAGTTTTTTCTCTCCCCTTATGATAATTTTTTGAGGAAGGTGGGTTGGGGTTGGGATTGTAGAAGTGGGGAATGTGACTCCATTCTGGTAAAACTTAAACTGCTAGATTATTGTGGTGCGTAAGCAGAGAGATTTACACTGGAAGGAAAATCTATAAATCCCTTCATGACTCCAATTCTTTCATTAGATTAGGCTGAACTAATTGTTGCATGTAGTAAATCATTGACAGCAGTTTATCACAATAATTATTTCTGTCATACTCACCTTTTTTGTAACTAAAATGTGTATGGTCAAGGGAACCGTGTGACATTTGGGTTTTTGATTATCATAGAATACCAGAACTGGAAAGGACGTTGGAAGGTCATCAAGTCCAATCTCTTGCACTCACAGAAGGACCAAGCACCATTTTGATCATCCCTGACAGTTGGTTATTTAACTTGATCTTAAATATCTCCAGTAATGGAGATTACTCAACATCCCCAACCAACTTATTCCAGTGCTTAACCACCATGACTGTTAGGAAGGTTTCCCTAATATCCAACCTAAACCTCTCTTGCTGAAATTTAAGCCTATTGCTTCTTGTCCTATCAACAGAGGTTAAGGAGAATAATTTTTCTCCTACCTCCTTGCAACACCCGTTTTGGTACTTGAAAGCTACTATGATGCCCCTCTTAGTCTTCTCCTTTCTAAACTAAACAAGCCCAATTTTTTGTCATCCCTCATAGGTCATGCATTCTAGACCTTTAATCGTTTTTGTTGCTTTTCTCTGGACCTACTTTAATTTCTCCACATCTTTCTTGAAATGTGGTGTCCAGAACTAGACACAGTACAGCAGTTGACTAGGGTTGCCAGGTGTCCGGTATTGAACCAGACAGTTCGGTATTTTTGCCTCCTGTCTGGTAAAAAAAAAATCAGAAAATATCGGACACCTAAAATGTCCAGTACTTTCTGATTTTTTTTTTCCTGGCCAGGAGGCAAAAATCCCGGGTGCTTACCGGGTTCCGCAGGGGAGCTGTGAGGCCCTGCGCAGGGAGGCAAGATTTTTTTGGTGGGTTTTTTTGTTGTTGTTGTTGTTTTTTTTTTTTTTTCCTAATAACTCTCGGGATCCCTTTTTTTTTGTTTGGTATTTTTTCTGAAACCATCTGGCAACCCTAGGTGAGGCCTAATCAGAGCAGTAGATCGGAAGAATTACTTCTTGTGTCTTGCTTACAGCGCTTCTGTTGAAGGGGAAAGGAGAAGCAGGAGCCATGCATACAGCAGCAGGAGCTCCCTCTTAAGCAGGCCCATCAAAAACCACAAAGTAAAATACTACTAGAATTCCTGAATTGTTTGTTTCATCTTTTGTTTGGGGTGTCAAAATCATACCTTACGTTATGTTGTGTGCTATCCTCTTTCTTGTTCCAAACAGGCATTGGAAACTATTTCCTTTCAGCCACTTCTTTTCCAGACAACTTTGTGGGTCTGTCTGCTACTCTCTGATGCCTCCTGTGACTTTGGGGGTCTAAAGCCTGCCTGAATCCTGCTCCCCCTTCCAAATTCCTCAATGGTAAGGTTCTAAACAAACACACTATTACAGTAAACAAGTGGAAAGGGTTCTCTATGTTCCTCCAGGGTAATTTGTAATGTGACTTGCTGCCATTCCCCCATATTTTCTCCTCCAAAATGTCCTCTGTTTGACCTCTGTTACTGTGAAGTCAATGAAGGTTCAGCCAGCAGCAATGGACCAGTAGACTGAGAAAAAGTTAGTAACTCATAACCACCACTTGCAAAGGAGAAAGGCTGATTAGGATTTTGTAGGGATGATGTGAAAATAAGTCATAGAATATTTTTCAAGTAAATATGTTTACAACTGAGGAGGTGCATTTGTTTCCTGTTCTTGTCTGCTGTTGGGAAGTGTTATGAAAGATTTTTAGAATGGGATTTTTCTGGTGTTCTGAGAAACAATTTCAAAACACAGACTGTCTCATTGCTGTTGTAACCTTAGCATCTCTCATAAAGCTCATAAGTTATCCAATAAAGGCACCCCTGAACCCAGATAATAAATAAGTTTAAAAGAATTACACTAATATGTTTATACCTGTAACACAAATGTTATTAACTCTTGTAGACTTATAATTCTGATTACTGATTACTTGATTATATACTCAATAATAGTTAAGAGCAATTAAAATGGGATTTCATAAAATATCTACCATGCCAATACATTTATATGGCTTTATCTTTTCTCATTTATATTGTTTATAAACCTAGAATTACTCTTGATTCTCACCAGTGTGAGAGGAATATCTAGATTTTAGTCTATTGCATAGTAAAGTTTTCAGGTGGCAACATGCAATGGAAATTACAGTGAAGGATGTCGATTTCTCATAATATTAATTCTTTCTGCAGCATTTGATAATAGATATAGTATAGGTTGAATCCCCTAAATCCGAGACTCTCTGATCCAGCAACATCCATGGTCAGGCAGGATCAAGGATTTTGCTAGACCAAAGAGCCCCAGCTCCCAAGAGTGAGAGTCAGATGGGAGTCCAGCAGCTGGAAGCCCCACCATCGGGAACAGCAAGTCCCATCCTGGGGAGCCACAGCCAGGAGGGGAAGCAGCTGGGCAGCCAGGGAGCCTCATCTCCAGGTGCTCAGCAGCAGGGCAGCTGGCGGGGGCTCCAGCCCAGCAGGGGGTGGCAGCGGTGCAACAGCCACGAAGCCCTGTCCCTGTGGAGCCCCAGCAGACTGAGGCAGAAGTGGGGCTGCAGCGGTGGGGCTGGGGAGCCCCAGAAAACCTCAACCAGCTGGCAACAGTGTGATGGAGTGGGTCTGGAGTGGATCCAGCTGGAGGGGCCGTATCTTGGGAGTTTGATGGCAGGAGTTTCGAAGGTGCCGGATCAGGGAGATCCAACCTGCATATTGTTCTGCTTTGGAGATATATCAAGGTTTAATAAGATTGCTAAGAGAACTGGGAAAGATCCTTTTGTCTTTAACATGCCGCTTGCCAGACACTATTTGATCACTTACCTTATTCTTTGTCTAGAGTGAAGCTATTAGGAGAGGTCCTGAGACATGGTTTCAACTGTCAGCTATATGCACATGACACCAGACTTCACATCTCACTTGCACTGTTGATAGCAGTGTTACATAACTATTTAGGTGCCTGGCCAAGATTAGCAAGTGGATGAAAGGCAGCTGGCTGAAGCTAAACCAAGTCAAGACAGAGATGATTTTAATGGAATGAGGGAAACCTTTTGAAGAACCAGTAAACGGGGTAGCATCTTGCATTTTTGAAGGACTCTGCCCTCAGATTGCCAAATAATTTTGTAATAAGGGAATTTTCTTGGGCTCCTCATGCTTTTTGGACTACGGATGTAAAATCATATTTAAATTGATTAACTGGTTATATGTGATATTTAACTGGTTAACCAATTAAAAGGAGGGGGGGGGGGAGGATGGGAGGGCATACCAGACCAACTGCTTCAGCCCCCACTAGTTGACCAGAACTGATAATCATCACCTATTAAGTGTGATGCTTACCAGTTAACTTTTCACATCCCTATTCTGAACTTAGGCAAAATTAAGTTTGCCATCTGTGTCTGATTTATACCCCTTGCTTTCATTTACTGACCTAGCAAGTGATCCATGCCTTTGCAGCTTTCAGACTTGATTACAGGTTGGACCCTCCTTTGTCCATCACCATCCTGACTGAGGGAATTTGCCGGATCAGGGGAGGTCTCCTGCTACCAGCCTCCTAGGATGCTCCCCCTCCTTGCAGCTGGCTCCGCTCTGGCCCCATTGCTACTGGGATCCAGCCTGCAGGACTTGGACTTGGGCTCCAGCATGCTGGGACTCCCCTGGGACAGAGCTCCCCAACCGCGGAGGTCCTACTCCCCTCCCCCACTGGACCAAGCATCCCTGGGATCAGCTGCCCCACTACTGCCATCCTCCGCTGGAGATTCCTGGGGACAGCGTTTGCTGGCTGCCCCGCTTTTGCTGTACTCTGCTGGGTATCGCTGGGGATGGGGGTTAACAGCTGCCCCACTTTTGTTGCTGGTTGCCCTGCTTCTGTTCTGCCTGGACAGGGCTCCCCGGGACGGGGCTTGCTGGTCTCTCTGCTGTCCCACCCAACTGGGGCTCCCCGGGGACAGGCTTCCCAGCTGGTTCGCACTCCCAGGTGCCTGGGTTCTCTGATCCTGCAACATCCATGGTCCTGCTGAACCATGGATGTTGCAGGACCAGAGAGTCCTGGATTTCGGAGGTTCAACCTCTACTACAGTACATTGTGTGAAGGAATTAGTATGCTACTGTTAAAGCCTTACCTAATCCAAAACATAACAGCCCTCCTCCTTAGCAATTGCTGCTAAGAATATGGCACCCTTGTGTTCTGCTTGTTACATTGATCCCCATAGGACATTAGGAAAACTTAAAAATTCTCCAGACCTTTTTAACCGAATCACTTAAAAGAGTGGTGCCTCTTGCTAATGAAACACAACTTCCTTCCAGAAATATGCACTATATATAGGAAAGAAGAAACTACCAATAAATAGTTCTTGAGAGAGTGGGAAACAGCTTTCTTGGCATATGGCCCAAGATTAAGGAGGAGGTAAGGATGACCACAAACCTTACTGCCTTCAAAATGAGTACAAAGTTCAGTTCTTCCACAACATCTGTAACAAGCAAGAAAAGAGGAAGAGGAGAAGCTCTTGCGCGCGCGCGCGCACTCACACACACACACACACACACACACACACATATTCTAGCAACCTCTTGGGTAGGAGAGGAAGAATTCTCATCCACCTCTTTAGCTGTATCTTATTTCTAAGTTTGTTGGGGCATATTCAAACAATACTGTGATGGGTGGGTGGTAGAGAAGAATCTAAATAGAACACACTGAAATATTTTTCTCCAAGTCACCCCCATGCTGCATGGGGAGCGTGGACCCCAAACGGCCACTTGCGCTGCTTGCTCCTGCACAGCGGCCCAGCTGAGTGGCACGGCAGGAGGCAACAGCACCGCCCAGAGCGAACAGCCAGCATTTCAGTGTTACAGGGTCACAGACATTGGGCTACTATATATATGATGCCTTGTTCTAAGAGTCTTGCACTCTAAAATTAGACCAAATTCATGCCATAAGTAGAAAAATAGACATTAGATTATGGAATCTGTAGTGGTAATGGTGGGCCTTACAGCCATCAGGTATAAGATGTTAATAAAACCCATGTTTCCTGTTACAACATTAAACATTTAAATGCGGTTTTGTGACAAGTTTTTGCTGACTTTACTGACATTTTAACAATTACCATTAATCATGTTTTTTAACTTTTTAATAAAAGGACAGGGAAAAAAACAGTGAAAGCATTTACAACTTAAGCAATGAAGTAAGTCTTTCTTTGTAACAGTTTTCCTTGTTTCAATTCCCGTCAGCTGTTTAGTGTCTTTTGGAAATCTCAGCTGTTGGAAATCTTTGCTTGATCATCTTTTCGATAGCATTAAAGATTGTATTAGCTGCACTTTTTTCTGAGGAAATGAGCAAAAAGTTACTTAGTTGATCCTTGAGCTGCTGCTATGTTGTTCAGATATGGTCCTGATTGCTTTAAGGGAAAACATGGTGAACACACATACACAAGGAGATAAAGAATTGTATAGATAAAAAAAAATGTAGCTTTTCTCTCTGGTAATGACTTTCAATTGCAACATCGCAGCTGAGGAAACACACAGCACATGGTCTTATTGCCACTCTGAGATCTGGCAATCTTACCAGCACTGGGATGTTCAAGGTGTTGTTTTTAGTTTGCCTTTCTTGTTCACAGAGTGTCAGAGTTTCAAAATTGTGTTGCTGTGCTTGAGCCAGTCTCATTAGACAAAAGACAAGAAATTTTAAAAAAAGGGAAAGTAAGGTGGGAAAAACATGATATAGTAGGAAAGGTATGATGGCCAGAACCAAAGACTGGTATCTTAGGTGTTCATGAGTTGGCCAGTTCTGAGGTGGGGAAGAGGAGGATGGAGGTGAGCATATATTATCATAGATTATAAATGCTAGAAGTAGGGATGCAGCACCGCTGGGGGTTGAAGTGATTTCCATTATATATAGAGCTAACAGTTTGATTCAATGGCTTTCAGCACCCATATTAGTGAAATTGTTCCAGCTCCTCTGATAGTGGTGCCATCTGTTCCCACTAAAGCTTTCTCTTGTTTGGATCAGAACAGTGAAGGCCCTGTCATGTCGTGGTGCATCCTTGAAGATGGTGTGGGCAGCAGCAACCCAATGGTGAAACTTGCTCCTTCTTCTACTGTTCCTATTTAGAACCCTTCCACATAACCAGTGTCCAAGAAGAGGACATTAAAATTAATCGTTTAATACATTTTGGTGATTTCATCTATAAACATTTCTTTCCATTTCTAGAATCTTTCATCTTATTGTTATTTTATTGCAACCTGTGACCTTAGCAGGAATCTTGAAGACATTTGAATAATTGTGGGTAACAATGTTCTCTTTATTCTTTAAATTTACTTACACATTCAAAATTTTACAAACTTTTTCACAAGCAGTCTCACAAAGTTATCCATGACACATTTAGATAAACTATCCATATTTTGAGTACTGTAATCCAACCCTGCCTTCTAAAAGTTCTAAAGTACAGATTTATAATTATCCATGAAAAATATACATTTTATTTTCCTTCAAAAGTTATTTCCTTTGTGCTTTGTTAGTCCATTGCACATAGCACACCATAATAGTCAAGAGAGCTTAAATTGTAGCTCATTCAGATGTTTACCCATTGTAGATGTGTTGGCGTTCAGTCACTCTGAGCTATTAGCTGTTTTTTTTAGATTGTTCTTTTCTCACATCACTAGTATATAGTGTGAATCAAGTTTTCCTAAAATCCAGGAAAGGGAAGGTGTAGGACATAGTCAGTGACAGAAATCTCCTGGAAAATTCATGAAGCCAGATCAAAATGATTCAGCATGGATGGAAAATACTAATTTTGAGATTTCTTGCTTTCATATGACCATTTTTTAAAAGTCCAGCATCACCTGTGGTTTCCTAAGAGATGGTGAAATAATTGTTACTTAAATTGTTGCATAGGAAGCATAAATAGTATTTACTGCAGGCCTAGTATTTTTAAAACTTGCATTATTGGAATGTTTATTTTCAGTTTATAACTTTCCATTTGAAGGTTTTTGAAGTATAGTCATGTTTGTTTCTACCATCTCACGTGAACTTTCTTCATGAGCTGATCTAACAGCACTTGAAACTGATACACTAACTTGACGTTTCAGTATTTTCATTATCCTCCTCTTGTATCCTTTACATGCAAAGAAATAGATGAAAGGATCCATGCAGCAGTTAAAATTCATCAGAAACACAGTGTAATGGAGAGACTTCTGAAAAGTTTGCTGCTCACCGCACAAAGGATTATATTGAAGCTTCTTGACCATGTATTGGATAATTGCAATGTGATATGGAGTAAAACAGATGACAAACGCAACAATTACAAAAATAATTGTGTTGATGGCCTTTTTGTTTATCCCTGATTTTTCAGTTAATGGGTTTTCCTTAGCAGTTTGAAAAAGTTTGCAACTAATTTGTGAATAACAAAATAGTATAATTCCAAGAGGAATGATGTACCCTATTAAACAGGCACCAAGAAGTATCCATGGTAGATGCTCAATTTTTTCAAAGTTTGGATATTCCATGCATGTAGTCCTTTCGGTCTCCTCATTTGACATGGAATGTATAAGCAATGGAAGTGTTTGGCTAAATACAAGACACCAGACAAATATGCAAATATACTTGGCATTTTCAATTCTTCTGATTTTGTTGTATCGGAAAGGGTGGACTACAGCAATAAACCTGTCAATACTCAAACAAGTCATAAAGTTTACACCTGCATATGTATTGATGTAAAATATGAGAGCAGTTAGTCTGCAAAATATTTCTCCAAATGGCCAATGAAATCCTAATGCATAGTAAATTATTCGTGTAGGCAGGGCAGTAGTAAAAAGAATGTCTGAGAGCACAAGATTTGTGGAGTAGAGGGTGGTAGAGTTAATTTTTCTTCTGTTTTTATAAATGACAAGGAGGGCAAGTCCATTTCCAAGCACACCAAAAATTAAAATAAAGATGTAAAACACCGGCAGTAAAATCCTTGCTGTATTTTGATGTTCATACAAGTCGCAGGTGTTTGTCTGCAGAGTTGTAAAAGGTGTGACGATGGTGACCATTTTCACAACTGATCCATCTGTAGCAAAAGTCATAGCTCTATAAAAAACAGGAAAACAAAATAGAGCATTTTGTAATATATACAGACAAACTTCTTCTTCCTAGCAGCAGCCAACTGATCTTACAGCAGGCCAACAAAAACCTGAAATGAAACTTGATTATGATGAAATAGGTTTTTTTAAAATTGGTTTTAAAAAAGGTCAGCTCTCTTGATAAAAGAAAACAAAAACATGCAGAAAACAAACTTGGATGAATTGGGGAATTCCTGGGTTAGAAGACTAGAATTTTGTAGACAATAAGACATTTTTGAGGTTAGAGAGGGAACTTTTAAAAAACCCTGGGGACGGGGAAGTCCTTTGTGTCATTTTACTTTTAAATAAAACAACAGTCATGTGAAATCACCAAAGATCAGAGAACTACAGAAATCTTTTAAAAATTGTTTCTGTGAATTTCAGGTAGTTTTTATTTGTTTTTTCTTCCTTTTTAATTTATTAAGAGGTTCTGATGATGATATGAAATTTATGACATTTTAACATGTAACTGGAACTTAATTTATAGAGACCAGGCCTTTTCAACATTTTTATTGCCTATAGTAATTGAACCAGAACCTTCCAAACTCACTTAATTCTAGTACAAAAAAGTTGTTTTCTGTAACAATAGTCCAAATATAATTGATTTCAAGTGTTGACCCTGTCAATGAAGCCTCTCTTCAGTGGTTCTTGGAACAGACATGTAATCTAGGTATAATATATCACATTCATTGATTAAATGGCAATACAGCATATTCAGACTTGTTTAAAATATATTATTAAAAATATTAGGGGAGATGATTGACCTACCAGGCACTTGGAACTCAGTCTGCAACTCTTGATTTTCAGAGTATATACATATAAGAGGTAATTTAATAGAACCTCGAAATTAGAGCTGGAAAAGATCTATACCATCATTCAGCTCATCACTTTGTAAATGTAAATGTGGCCTAGAATGCTTTTCTTGTGCTTTGCTCAAAGAGATGGGTCTTCCATCAATTCTCTCTGGGTACATCTACACAGCAACATTATATTTAAATAACTAGCGTTATTTTGAAATAACTTAGCGTCTACACAAGAGGCAGTTATTTCAAAATAATGTCAACGTGGAGGACTTTTTACTCCGATTCTTGTAATTCTCATTGTACGAGGAGTAAGGGAAGTCTGAGGAAGAGTGCTCTATTTCAAAATAAGTGCTATGTAGACGCTCCCAATTTTGAAATAAGCTATTTCGAAAGAAGCTACACAATTGATGTAGCTCACTTTGCGTAACTTATTTCGAGTTAAACCCTGCTGCACCCTCTGAGAGGCTGTTCTACAAGAATCTTCTTCTGCAATGCAGGCTAAATTTTCTTAAGGGTTTCTTATTCCACCTAATGATACTTACATGACCCTCACAAAGTAATTCTTCTACCTTGCTGATACTGCCACCCTTCAAAGATATATGTACTTTTGCTATGATTAGTGAAATTCTCCAAAACGTTTTAGCTCTGTTTTTTTTAAAAAGGTCTCATTGTGTAAATCAATAGAAAATTGATTTGCATTTTTTGATGCTATTGCTACAGATTGAACCTCTCTAGTTCAGCACCCTGGGGACCTGACCGATGCTGAACCAGAGAATTTGCTAAATCACAGGAGATCAATATTGTATAGTAGCATTATCAACACTTCCACTGCTTACTGGGCTCTTACTAGACATTTAAGGGTAAATTAGAGCAAATAACAGCATGGAACACTGGGAGCCAGGACTGGTGTCTGTAAACTTTATAGGACTGCTGGAAATTTGGCCACACCCATAAGTCGATATCTAACTAACTAAAATTATGCTGGACCATAAATGTTGCCAGAGAAGAGAGTGTTGGACTAGCGAGATTCAATCTATAGTGAGATTTAAAAAACAAAATACCTCTAGTGGAGCCATCTTTATGTGAATATGCATCGTTACCCATTAACCATGTGTGATCTGATTATTATAACTTGTTTCTTTCTTCTCCCTTCCCCCTTTTATCCAGTCTATAACCTACGTGTCATGCCTGAACATAATTTAAAAGTGCTTCAAGAACCTTGCCTGTCTCCATTTCCATGAAGTACATAGCACACTTTTCTCAATGCTAATAATGTTGTTGTTGTTGTAATTATTATTATTATTATTAATAATACTAAAAATTATTAACAGAAGGGTTTGAAAATTAGTCAGAAAGACAGCAGTTTGCCTCTCACTTTCCACTCAGGACTGGGCCCTATGAATACCTTTGCCACAGGATATTTGATTTATGGGAGATGGGGAGCAGTGCTGCTGCTGATGTTGGAACTTCCACAAGATCTGTTGCAGCTGGTGCCCAACGTGACCTCATCGGGCAGACTAGACTGTTCAAGACTGAGGTGCAGACTGGTCTAGTTTATTAAATTCAGGATGATGAACTGGAGACTCCTGTATTGACTTCCCAACTTGGACTCAGACTCCCTTTGTGTCATGGGAAGGATCAATAATCACTTCTGACGTTGGTTCCTATTTACAAAAACTTCTGACAGTTGAGGGAAGAGAGGTAGGCAACAGCAGTGACACCCAACCTAAGTTATTTGAGTAACTGTTCTTAAATAGTAGATCTTAAAAAAGGTTGGCAAATGCATACATTATAAAAGTTGTCTAAATATTTAATAACCAAATGTACTTTAAGTGCATAAACGGGGGTTATCTTGATTTTAGTAAGACAGTTGATACTAGCTTGTATGACCATCATAAACAAACTAGAGAAATACAATCCTATGTGGAGCTACTCTAGAGCGGGTGCGTAACTGTTTGGAAAACTATTCTCTGGAAATGGCTATCTTCACAGTTATGCTATAAGGGCATATCAGGTGGGGTCCCATGGGGGTTGGTTCTTAGTCTGATACTGTTCAATATGTTCGTTAGTGATGTAGAAAGTGGCATAGAGAGTACCCTTATAAAGTTTGCAGACAGTACCAAGCTGGGAAGGGTTGCAAGTGCTTTGTGGTATTATGTGTAACCTTTGAGGTATTATTCAGTACACAGCATTTAAAAACCATTCCAGAGTTCTGCTTCTGAATAAATAAATTATATAGAAAATATCAGAACACATTTCTAAGATGTTACAGATTAGTAGCTTTGCAACTTAGTTTCTTTCTATTAAGATGCAGAAGAATTAAACAATTCTTTCTCTCTCTCTCTGAT
Source organism: Pelodiscus sinensis (assembly GCF_052426305.1). Lineage (NCBI taxonomy): Eukaryota > Metazoa > Chordata > Testudines > Trionychidae > Pelodiscus > Pelodiscus sinensis. Next base: position 253,835,303 of record NC_143052.1, on the reverse strand, counting down.
CATAATGTCTTATTTGTTTCAAGTTGGTCACCATTCAATTTACGTATAGAGCACACTGTATCATAATATTTATCTGGTTATTGCATTCTGGCTTGAGTAACAACAGTTTTTAAAGTTCTTCATAAAGAATAAATCTGTAGTTTTGTGGATCACATATTTCAGATTTTAAATTAAGCTATAAAAATCTCCATATAGTGCCTTAATGTCATGGAGTTTTAGTAAGATAGTTTATTTCTGGAAAAAATTATCTGGAAGAGTCTATCAGGTCCTAGCTGTACTATTACAGAAGACTGTGAGAGAAAGAATGATCAGACAATTGGTACTGCTAAATATTACTGGTAAGCAGTGGCACCTTTTTCTTGACGGTATATAGAATACATGCCATATATCAGAGGTCAGAATATTGCATGCTGCATTGGAATTTAAATCTGAAATGGATTTTTATACCTTAAGACACTTGGCTACAGGTTTTTGGGGGTTTAGTTTGCACTCTTTTTGGGATTGCTGAATTTTTTTCAAGTGATAAACTTGAAGCAATGAGTTCTTCATGCTTTCAGAGGAGAGCCTAATTTCAATTTATTGTCAGTAACTTCTTTACTTTGAATAGGAAAACTTGGTATAAAGTAATATCCATTATTTAATGTTCATGAAAGCAAACTTGCAGGCATTAGTCTCACAGGGGTAGCTGTGTTAATCTGTAAGGATACAGCTACACTGCACCCTTAGCTTGAAATAAGATGTGCAGTTTGCCCTACACAAATTGCATATCTAATTTCGATTCTATTTTGAAATAGGCTATTTTGAAATTTAGCGCTCTACATAGTGCCAAATTTTGAAATAACGCACTATTTTGAGACATCCCTTATCGCTCATGGAACGAGGTTTACAGGGATGCCAAAATAGTGCATCTGCTATATTTTGTAATAGTGGATGCGTTCAAAAGATGCGGGGTAGCTATTTCGGGATATCTGGGGACCCAAAAAAGTTTCTTCACCCCTACTATATATGGCCATTTCATAGTGCATCTGTCTTTGTGAGGATGGCTCTGGTTTTCTTTCCTATTTCTTCTCATATCTCTTGGTGACGTGTTATTCCTTTGTAAAATCATATAGGCTAGATCTTTTAATTGTTTCCCACTGCTGTTAAAGGCCTTCAGAGTCATATTAAAAAGAAGAATCCTGAGTGCTTCTGAAAGCATTTAAGTACAGGAAACTGGTGTTTCTTATGTTCTTTTCTTGTATTTGATCTTTTCTGGCCACATCTTCACCGTCCCAAGATGGTATCCCTGTTTCCCTTAGCTCTCCATCAGAGACTAGACATTTCCCACAGCAAAAGAATATATAAAATCCTTAACTTAATCAGTTAGTCCAAGAGTGGTTTTCCCCCTGTTCCTTGAGAGCCAAGCTGCCTTCTATTTGTTTCTTAACAGTAATCATTGCTTAACTCATTATGTGACTAAAATACATGACTTCTTCCCCCGAACTTCTATGACAATCCACTAGGTGGTAGAAAAGGACAATAGTGGTCTAATAGTGCTCTTGCCTGACTCAAAGTGGAGAAGATCACTTTTTCAGTGTTCCAAGCCTCAGCCTAATTAAGCAGTAACTTGTCTTCCATGCCCTTGATAGAATTACATTGTGTTCCCATTCAGCCATTGGTTCAGGTCAGCACTATGCACTGAATTGGTGATTTACCACAACAACGTTGTCATACATCACAATATGCTTTTAGGCAGCCTCCAAGAACTGCTACTTGAATGCTTTTACTTAAATATATTGTTAAACTACAAGTCCCTCTCATGTCACCTGTTTTGAATTAGACCTTCTATGTGGTTATTTTTTCAAGATAATAATAAGAATAGAAAACGAACATATTGGATCAGACCAAAGGTCTATCTAGCCCAAATCCTGTCTTCTGACAGTGACCAATACTGGGGTATCCCTCAGGGAATGAACAGAAGAGGTACTAATCAAATGATCCATTCCCTGTCACTCATTCCCAAATTCTAACAAACCGAGGCTAATCACATTGATGTGTCTATCCTCCATGAATGCATCTAGTTCTTTTTTTTTTACCCCTATTTAATTCCTGGTCTTTGCAACATCCTCTGTCAAGGAGTTGCATACGTTGAAGTAGAAGAAATACAATGTGTGAAGAAATACTTCTTATTGTTTGTTTTAAACTTGCTATCTGTTAATTTTGTTTGATGACCCCCAGTTTTTGTGTTAAGGGAACAAGTAAATAACTTGTCCTTATTAATTTTCTCCACACCATGATTTCTGTAGACCTCCATCATTTCCCCCCATAGTCATATCTTTTCCAAGATTAAAAGTCTTATTAATTTCTCCTCATATGACTGCCTTTCCATATACCTAATCATAGATAATTAGAGATAATAAAGATGCACAGTGATTTTAAAAAATGTGTTGTTCCTTATTACAAAGATACATCAAGAAATCTATCTGCAAATTTCATCAAACACTTATGCTCTTGATATATCAATAGTTTGCTTCCTTGCACTGCATATTAGGCTGATAAATGTGACTAGGTCAGTATTAGACCTGTATGAATAGTAGATTCTCAGTTTTTAATCATGATTGACTCATCAAGTTAATATAATGTAGAAGTTTGAAAAGCATAACTCTTAATTGTACCACTTTAGAAAGCACTGCCCCAATTCCTAGACTACAAAATGGATATTTCATGCTACTGGAAGTTATAGTGATATGGCTACTTTGATTTTTAATTCTGTTTGAATGAGACAATGTAAAAGAATGGGTATGTATGGGTGCACTGTGGGCTGCAAATACTCTGATCACATTTAATAATAGATTAATAGATTTTTAAGGCCAGAAAAGAACATTTAATAATGTATTACAACCTTTATATAATATGGATTATAGAATTATACTACTTACCCCTTTATTGATCACAATAACTTTGTGTTTGACTATAGCGTTACTATTTTAATTAAAATGCTATGCTGTACTAAGATGTTTTATAGAAACATAAGGCCTGGTCTGCTCTTGGATTTAGACTGACAGAGCTATGTTATTCTGAGGTGTGAGCCGATCTAGCTCCCAGCGTAGTCTGGGTTAGGTCATGGAAAGAATGCAAGAATTACGTACAGTGATGGAAATTCCTTCTTTCACCATAGGAAGTATCCACACTGTGGCACTACAGTGCCAAAGTAAAGCTGCCGTTGCACCTGTAATGTAGACATGGCTTATGAAATATTACATCTGTGCAGAATTATTTTCCATAAAGCCATGCTGGCAATAATTATATTAATATCCTTCAATTCATTATTAATTGAATGTCATATGAGAATTTCTATTATTTTGCCCAGGATTTATGTCAAGTTCTCCAGCCTATGACCCAGGTTGTCCTGCTTCCCATTTTTAAATAATGGCACAACTATTTCATTGAATTAGATACTTGTTGTTACTAAATGATAATATCATGTTTTGTTTTATATTTCTGTGGTGTCACCCAGGGGTTTTGGCCAGGTTAAGATCCCCACTGTGCTGTTTCTATATAAACAAGCCATGACTTCCGCCTTAAGAAGTTTATAATTCAAAATCCCTGATCCTGCAAACATTTATTCAAATGATTAACTTTACACAAGCATGTAGTCCCAGTAAATTCAATGGAACTGTTCATGTGCATAAAATTAAATATGTGCATAAGTATTTGCAAAATTGGGGCCTTAGATTGTAGACATTTGAACTGCATATAAGAGATGCAATTCTTTCTGCTCCATACTGGCCTAGCTGACTGATTTTTTTTTTCTCTTTTTGTTTTCTCCTTTTGATATTGTCATAGGATGTATGAATGAAAAAAACCTATTATATTGTCACTAAGGTGTGGCATGTATAAATATCTACAACTTCACATAAAACATTATCCATAAATTGGAGTAATCTATAGAGCCCTGCATGGATACAAAATTTGTATCCACATCTGTATTCACAAAAATGAGATATGGATATTCACATTGACATCCAGGGATATAAAGCAGATATCCATGGATGTGTGGGGCTGTCGTGATTTGTATATCTTTTTGTTGTTATAATTTTTATTGTTTGTAAGAGAGCAAGTATTATAATAGTGATGGACAATTGCTGTGTAGAAATAAGATTGGCTTATTTATTCTAATATTTCTTTAAAACAAGGCAACGAATGATAATTTATTTTATAGTTGGTTAAAAAGAGAACAAAAGGAAGGTGAGAGGAGGGAAGAGAGTCTAGCCACCAAATTCTCTGCTGGCTTGACTCCTGTGATCTGTGGATTGAGATTTGTCAAGAGATCTTTTTCAATAAAGAGTGTAAACACTGCAGTCCTGTGGGATTTTTGTTTGTTTGTTGTAATTATTCTAGTATGTTGCTCTTATCCTTATGAATTTTTCGAATTTGTCTGTTTCTTCCGAGTGTGATCTAAGTTGCAAGAAAAGTTTAGTGATCTGGTGGCAGTCTTAGCACTACATATGAAAGGTTTGAGTATATTTAACGTTTGTCAACATGATGGATTTCTTTTCTTCCTTCCTTCCGTGACCTAGACTAAGGGACTCTAACATCACACTTCAGTTTGACAAGTTGTACATTGTGCATAATTTGAATGTTAAGAGACAATAGAAGAAACAGTATAACCAGAGGTGAAAGTAAGTGCCCTGATGCACAGCTCCAACAAGAGCTGGCTGAGCTTCAGCAAAAGCCAGCAGGGAGCTATTTAAAGAGCTGGTAGGAATCCAGGTTGTAATAGGACAGTACCTGTAAGAAATTTTAAGTTACTTTCACCCTTGAATGTAACTCAGTGGCATCCTGTATAATCCCAGTTTAAATTTTCCTTTCGCCTCGGCCATCTTGTTCTGATTTGCCATTTTTTATTATCAAAATATATTAGTTTTAACAAAGTTATGAATATTTGAAAATTGCATGCTAAATGAGTGCAATAGAACAGCTTTTCTCAAACTGGAGTCTGTAGACCCCTGGGGGTTCACGGGGCCCCAATGATCATCTCCTCCCCCTCTCTCCTAGGCGGGCTCTCTCCACCTGCCCCACTTCTGTGCAACTCTTGGAACCAGGTCCCTCTGGCCTATAGGCACATGGGTAGCCTTGGAGGCTTTGTGCACTGACACTGCCCAACTGCTAGCTCTTGCAGCTCCCATTGGCCAAGAACCATGACCAGTGGATACTGTGGAGGTGGTACCTTGATGCTCAAGGAAAGTGCTCAGAGTCTCACTAGCCGCCCATGCACATGGGGACCTGTTGGCCACTTGCTGAGAGCCACAGTAAGTACCACTGGGATCCTGAACCCCAAATCCCTGTATCAGCCCAGAGTTCTCTTATGCACCCAAACTCCCTCCTGGGAGCTTGCATTCCCCCCAACACTGTGCCCAAACCTGGAGCTCCCTCCTGCACGCAAACCCATGATCCCCATACCAGAGCCTGCACTCCAACCCACTTCTTCAGTCTGGTAAAAGTGAGTGAGGGTGTGGGAGAGCAAGACACAGAAGGAATGGGGATGGCATGGGGGCAGAGCCTTGTTGAAAAAGCAGGGCAAGAGGGTCCCCAAAAATGTCTAAATCAAAATTGGGGTCCTCAGTTTGCTAAAGTTTGAGAACTGCTTCAATAGAATGTTTAAGGTATAATGTGCTTATTTTAGAAGAAAGACTGGTGTGCATTAGCCACTTGGTAAAATGCACAAGATTTCAAAACAGATTGTGGGGCTGCAGAAAGGCTTGCGGCCTTTTAGCACTTTACAATGATAAGTGAGAGTGATGGACAGAAACACATTGGAAAAGAAATATATTTCATTTCAGCTTCCAAAGGTAACTTTTAAACCACTAGTACATAAAAGATTTAAATAAGTCTCAAAAGCCCTGGCATTGTTGTAAGAGAGGGTTGAGAGAGAAAGTGTGAGTAAGAGAGAAAGAGCACAAGCCCAGGTGGTTTCTCAGACACTTATCCAATTTTGTTGTTGCAGGAAAATGCCTCTACTAGTGGGAACAGAGGACATTAAAGGCATAGAAACTTATTTGTTGTGTGGTGTAACAGAAGCTTCAAAACTGGTGGATCATTTATTGGCACACAAAGAGCTAGCTTGTTATATTGTTCTGGTGTGCCTTGTTTTCAGTGATTATGTTGGATTAAAAACAATGACTAGTCCTGTGGCACTTTAGAGACTAACTAACAGGACTGCTTGTTGTTTTTAAAGTTACAGAGTAACATGTCTACCTTTTTGAGATTTTTTTAATGTTGGGTTTTTTAATGTTGGATTTTTTTAATGTTGGATTATAGCTTTAAAAATATATTAAACAGTTCTGTAATATTTTGCATGTAAATAAGCATAGTTTTCATAGTGATGCTATGTATTTCTGAATAAGAGTAAGTATTGCCTGGCTGAATGGGAGAGAAGGTGTCCACTTAATGAATTTCTCTCTCCGCATGTGGTCTTTGTGGGTTATGAAAACGTGAGACTCACTAGTGTGACATCTGTAGTTGGTAGGTATGATTTAGTGCATAGACCAAACTAATGTTGAGACAATTAAAGTCCTTTCACTTAGTTGCTTAAAATTTCTAAACTGAATAAGGAAAGAATAAAAAAATGTAGCAGTAGAAGAACTCTGAAACATTTAAAATGACACAATGTCAAGTAACATTTCAAACTGCAACTTGTAGTTTAGCACTTTCATAACCTAGAAATATTGGTGATATTACATGCTCCCTTATAACTAATAAATGTTTCTTATTGATGTGTAACCTGTCCTGGTGCTGTTTCTCTTTAATCAGTTTTATTTCTTAAAAGCTACATAGCTATAATGACTGTCTGTTCAAGAACAATTATGGAGACATTTTCTGTCTCTGTATTCAAAGGGTGCTATTCAGTGTCTCTATTCAAGTGCTAGAAACATGAACTGTTCGGTTAATAATACATATAACTAACAAAAGTTCATCTTTGTAACCTTTTTGCTCTGTGTTCAAAGATTTGTGCATTGTCTTTATTTTGTTCGGAAAGTTAAATGAGAATTCAGAGTTGCTTAATGTGAAAAGAGGTATTTTTTTATGTTTTACTTCAGTATAAAATGTTATCAGGTCTTTTTAAGTAGGGGAGACTTTTAAAATTCAAATAGCCAATAAGATTGCATTAACTTCAGTTAATAAAGATACTTGGGCATAATTGTATGTTGGAAAAAGGAGTAACTATACAGAAAAAGCTTTGAAGAGACAATACATGTCAAAAGATGAAGGAGAAATTATTACAAGTACCATGGCAAATTCTAATTACTGTTTTAAAGCATGAGTTGAGTCAAGATTGAGAAACAGTTGGGCTGAGAATAGCCTAAAGACTGTTTCATAACCTAGAAAAAACTTTAAAAACCAAAAAATGGTCCTACAGCACCTTAGAGACTAACAAGAATGTACATTTTTGTTAGTCTCTAAGGTGCTGCAGGATCATTTGTTGGTTTTTTAAGTCTTTTCAGTTACAGACTTATACGGCTACCCCTCTGAGACTCATAGCCTAGAAACATTTACTACAAGCTGTTTGCTGCTGTAGTATGTATGCTTTTAGAAACTCTCAAACTGTTAGTGTCTAACCAGCTTAATTGACTTAGAAATATGAAGTCTTTGATTAATAAACATTGAAATATTTACTAAAAATATTTTCTTCCATATTAATTGTCTCTGCATTGCTATAGTTTAAATCACATTATTTTTGCAAAAACTGGCTATCTTTAGGCAGCAGTGAATTTTTGCATTTTGTTTTTCAAAAGGCTATATTGTAAATAAAACATTAATTCAACCTGTTAATCGTTGGACCCAAAGATGAGTTGGCACCAGGATTAAAAACATATAGATAGTCTTTGTTGTAACTTGCTTTAGCAAACTTTCCTAGTAGCATAGAATTTCTCCTGATGATATTTCTCTCTCCCACCCAGAAAGAATATATCCATCCACCCACATGAGAAAATTCAATCTATTGCAAGTATATATTAACTTTCTGGAATTGTTTGTTGTCTTTCAATGACAACAACAAATAATTTTTCAGTACTTACATATCAATGGCTTTTTAGATCCTCTGTGCAGTAATTGTACGTGGCAATGTAGAGTAACTCTGAAAGTTCCCCTTTGCACATTGTTTTTAAGAGTAATTACATGAGCCTGCCCTTTTATGGAGTGGTGATTTTTTTCCCCTCTCGTGCTTGAAGTATTATTTTCTTCCTCTGACGTTGATTCATTACCTGAGTTTTTAGAGGAAGTGAAAACACCTATCTTTTTGCTTCTTTTAAAGGTGCCTTTTTGCTTCTTTTAAAATTTGTTTTAAAAAAGATTAACTAGAAACAAAAAGCCCCTATAAGTTATGTAGGTGGGACTTTACCAAGACTATAATTTAGTTTAATCTTTAACCAAATAAAAATTCCCGAAAGAAGATTTTTTCATATTACTTTCAAAAGAATCTATGTGTCTTAAATTGGTGTGTGGCAAAAGGCTCTGTACTTAAGAATCAGTGTTTATTTTAAAACTAGCCAATTAGCCCGTCATAAGATGGGATTTTCTTCTCTCTCTCTCCCTCTCTCTCCATGGCGGGAGGCGAAGGGGGGTGGGGCGGTGATGTACATGGCTGGGCCCCGCCCCCGGCCATGTACATCACCACCCCATCCCGCCTTCGCCTCCCACCATGGCGCTTGACTGACTTCTGCACCGCTCATCTGGGCCACCGCGGGGGAGCAAACGGCGCAAGCAGCCGTTTGGGCCCCACGCTCCCCATGCAGCAACCCCATGCTGAATGGGGACCGCGGCACCCAAACGGCCGCTTGTGCCACTTGCTTCCCCATGGTAGCCTGGCTGCGCAGCGCAGAAGTCAACCAAGCACCATGGTGGGAGGCAAAGGACATGACTCAGGCAACAGCACCGCCCAGAGGGAATAGCCAGGGAGGCAACAGCACTGCCCAGAGGGAAGAGCCAGCATTTCAGCGTTACAGAGTCATAGACATTGGGCTATTTTTATTTTAAAATGCTTTGCAGATTATTCAACTAAATGAGATGGTGATAGATGTTATGTGAAAATAGTACTTTCAGTAGTCCATGTTCATGACTTCGGTGCTTCAATATAATAGAGAAAGGTATTAATTGAAAATGTGTATAATAAAACGGAAAAAGTGGGTGAGGAAATAACTTTTATTGAGAAACATGGGCTTTTGAGCTACACAGAGCTAGGGTTGCCAGGTGTCCAGTTTTCACCCGACTGTCCTTTATTCAGGTCTCACGTCCGGTAAAAAACCCAGAAAATACTGAATATGTGAAATGTCTGGTATTTCCTGTTTCCCTTCGACGGAAGCCCGTTGGGGACAGTTTTTCCCTGCTACGTCTGGTGGAGGAGTGAGGAGTGCGGGGTTATTTAATGACGCAGCACCTCTTTCTCCCCCCTTTCCGCCCCTCACCAACTTTGGTCCCTCCCCTCCTTTTTTTTTTGCTCAGTTTTTTCCCTGTGTTTTTTTGGGGGTGGGAGACGTGTTCGGAATTTTTTGTTAAACCATCTGGCAACCCTATGCAGAACCCATCTACAAGTGTATCTTGAAAACTTACATCTCTCATCAACAGAAGTTGGTCCAGTAAAAGATACAACCTCACCCGTATTCTCTTTCTAATATGCTGTGACTGATATGCCTACAACACTTCATGAGTGGTAGTGTGTGTATTCTAGTCACTCTAGGGCTTGTGCCTTCTCCTTTAGTTTTCAGAACGCTCACTGATCACTTGGATTACTAGGGCAATACAAATAATAAATAAAAGTACAAGTATAAAGATATCCATGTGCCACAAATAATCAACTTTTAAAAACATTAAAAATTGATATTTGAAAATTTTATGGTGAGCTTTTGTCATCTGATACAACTTTGTTTCTGAGTAAACATTTTTTTTCAAATAATTAAATCTTCTATTTGCTAACAAGATTGTTGAGATCACTAACCTATGAAAAATTCAGTCACTTGCTTTTATGACTGTGATGTAAAATTACTTGGGGTTTCCCCCAGAAACTCCTACAGATCAGTGCTGCATAGTGGGCTGTGTTTAGTGGCCTGGTTTAGTGACCTGGTTTTAAAACCTGAGTGGGTAGCATGATTAGGAAGTATATTACTAAGGGATCCAATCCTTTTAGATGCTGAGCCTCCACAAATCCATGCAGCTGTGTACAGTGAAATCTTTGTTATCCAGCACTCTGTTAACCAGAAAACTTTGTTAACTGGCATTGCCCCTAGCCACAATACTGTCACATCTTCAGGCGCACAGGCCTGGCTTGGTTTACCATGACTGGCTTAACAAATTTTTATTTAAGAAGTACTAATAATCTTTTAACTCAGAATAGAAATGTGAGACCAACTGTCTCACACTACAAAACTACCAATATTGAAAACTTGAGTTTTACTATTATTGTCCATTGGTTTTTCCTAGGTTGATGGGACCCTCAGATAATCAGAATTTTTAGGTAACCAGAATGCCCTAATCCCTGAGCGTGCTGGATAACACAGGTTTTACTATAGTTGTTTAGAACTTCCAGCACCTCATTAGTTCAGGCACTTGTGGTGTATTTCTGTTCCAGCACCAGATCAGAAGGGCTTTAGGATGATGTATCTTTTTTTTTTTTCCTGAGTGGGCAGAGGGAGAAGGAGGAGTTAAGCTGCATCATTACATGCTTTACTACAGAATAGAATCCATTTCTATGAGAAATTGTGAGAGAAACTAATTAGCTGGAGGGCTAATGTTTGAATGGAAATTACACAAATCACGTGTGATTGGATAAAACAGTAGTGCCAGTCTATTCTGTTCCCAGCAGTAAAATTACATAGTGTACCATAAGAAATTTCTTGTGTAGCACCCCCTTTCTACCCGATTACCTTCTTTAATGCCAATCTGCCTACAGGTTTTGGTGGACAGGTCTGGGTTCTTCTGGATCCCGCCACCCACTCAGCAGGGTGTATCTTCTTTATTTTTTTCTATGAATTTATGTGGCGGTGCCTCCATCCCCCTCACTCCTTCCTGGCAGGGTCACCAGGGCAGCTTGGGAGGAAAATTCTAACCACAGGGTAATCCCCACTTACTTGCCAGATAGTTGAAGACTTCAAAAAATAACATAAACACATACAATCTATTCAATACAATAATTATATTAAACAGGAAACAATTATAATAGGGTAAAACTATTTTTAGGGTCACCGGTGCCCATGCTGCTAATACCCGTGACTTTCCTCAGTCACGTGACTTGATGTAGCAATTGTAAGTGTCCCGTTGGTACACGTACTTTGTTGAGGACCTTGATGACCTATGACAACAAAATTCCTCTCTGCAGTGGTTTAGCAATGTGGCTTAGTGGGTTCAGTACTGCCCAAAGGACTCACACGCGGAAGAAGGTGGTAAATCCCTCCACAGGTTTAATATTCAGCATGTTATAAAAACCCCAAACCCTTACTCCCTGGCTTGGGGACACAGTTCAGGGAGTAGAGCCGTGGTCCCCAACACGGTGCCCGCGGGCGCCATGGCGCCCGCGGGGGCATTTCTCTGCACCCGCCAAGTGCTCAGGGCTGGCCTGGCCCCGGGCACGTGGCGCATGCGCGGTGCTGGAGCCGCCCCGGGCGCGTGGCGCACGGTGAGCGCTGGCCCCTGGGGCGCTGCGTATTCACCCCCCGCGGCGCATGGGGGGGAGAGAGCGCCAGCGCCGGCCCCGGGCGCGCGGCGCTTGGGGGAGGGAGTGGGGAAAGAGCGCCGGCCCGGGCGCGCGGCGCTTGGGGGAGGGAGGGGGCAAAGAGCGCCGGCCTGGGCGCGCGGCGCTTGGGGGAAGGAGGCGGTAAAGAGCGCCAGCGCCGGCCCCTGGCGCGCGGCGCTTGGGGGAGGGGAGGGAGAGAGCGCCAGCGCCGGCCCCGGGCGCGCGGTGCTTGACAGGAGAGCGCCGGCCCCCGGAATGCGGCTATGGGGAGGCCCCGCCCCCGGCTATGGGGGGGCCCCACCTCCCCCCCGGCGCCCGGCGGGCGAACGGCCACGCCCCCTGGCGCCCGGCAACCCCAAAAGGTTGGGGACCACTGGAGTAGAGGGTCCCCAAAACAAATTCCTTGATTGACTAACTAAAAGATGGTGCACTCACAAACTCCATGAATGATCCTCCAGCTCAGAGATGACTCTGGACTCTTCAGTCACTGCAGAGGGCTGATCTCTGCTAGCAGGGATCCTATTCAGGCAGGAATCAGGTTGCTTCAGTCCCAGGATTTCCCCTCACCACAAAGGGGTGCAAGGCTCAAGGTACAGATTACACAACTGTACTAAAATCCAAACTGTAGTCTTCTAGCCCAGCATCCAGCCACACACACAGCAGGCAGCAGCTCTGAACTAGCAGACAGAGCAGAGCTGACCATGTGGTGACTGGTCTCACCTAGGGAGCTGGAAGGCTAACTTAGCCTGGCTGGGGAAGTTTCCCAGCAAACTCTACAAACTGGGAATCATCAGTGGAGAAGGAAAACCCATCTGAGGGATTTTGCTTTCAGGTCTATAGAGGCCAGTTCTCAGGGCGGACCCTGCATGCAGGCCTGGGGCTTACCTGCTTCCCACACAGCCAGTCCTGCCCTTGCCGGCTCCAGACTGACTCATAAAAAACAATCGCCTCTCACCTTTCCTGAACTCCCTGGGAGGGGCATCTCACTCCCTATTTGCTGTCAGGCAGACTCTGAGTTTGACTTGGCGCCCCATCCCTACCAGGGACAGTGTGCCTCTCCCTGAGCTGCCAGCAGACAGAGCCCCAGGAATCTAGGTAATCTCCTTGGGGGTTACACTTGTATTTCAGCAAGGGCTGTTTGTCTTGTGTTTTACAGCACGTTAACGCAGTGGGTCGTGGTGCACGACTGGGAGGCTTATGTGTGACAATAAACAATAAATAATAATGTCAAAATAATTAAATCAGTGGTGGGCAACCCAGGCCACATGTTACATGTTGGGGTTATGTGTGGCCCTCGAGACATTTTGTTTGCTGTTGCCCATGCACAGGGCTGCCAGATTCTGTTGGCATTTGTCTGCATAATTTTTTTCCTATCAGTTTTACAAAGTGACACGAAAAGCAAGGGCACATGAAATGAGGTGCATGCTGATTGCACACAACATTGTGAGAGCTGTGCACACTCTCTGCATCCATTCAAAGCACTGCTATGGTTTAATTGGCACACTCTGAAAATTCTAGATACGCAAGCAGCAGTTAACAAAACTACCCTATTGTGGGAGACTGTCTTGGTTATGACAATCTTGCTGCCCACTGAGCTTAAGAGGTGCCACTCATCAGCACGCACTAGTCTAGGTTGCCCCTCACTGAATTAGATTATTAACTGTCATCCTTATCATCGATAAATTGGATAACTAGAATGCACTCTCTTGGGCCTCATGGAACACTTATCTAGTGTCCCCAACTAGAGTGATGTGGCAGTATAGTAATTGTAAAGGTGGAGGGCATGATTGGAGTTCTTCGCTACTTGATTTTTGTTATGCCGCTCCTGTCACTGCAGTATCTGACTGCTAGTTCCGGAGTTAGGACATTGAAACAAGGTGGATATCTTTCAAATGGGATTTCATCACCATTTTGTGGCCCCTCACAAGGCTGATGTGAGGGAGTTCAACTGTAGGATCCAATGTGCTTTAAGACTCTGGAATCTGAACCAGGTCCAAGCACTCCCCCTGTGGTGGGGACTCTAGGCACACACTCGGGATGCAGATCCTCCTGAAAACAGACCTTGAATTGCAACTGCCTAGCTCCCCTTGCTAGTGCTGATCCATGAGGCTCTCCCTAAGCTCAGTCACCTCCCCCACTTCCCCATGCCCTCCGGAACTCCAGCTGTGTGGATGTTCTGGATTCACAGGGTAAGTCTTTAAAGGGGCATGTGATGGTTATAACACGTAACACAAACGACTATTGCTCTTTAATGGCATGAGAAAAGCATAGATCTATACAAAAATAAATCCTACACATGCTCTCTGACTCAGATTCCTTACCATAGGTCAGAGGATGGTCTCATTGTAATGGCCTGTTGTGTTGTGAATACTACCCCCTTGGAATTTCTGTCCAACATGGAGTTAGAGACACAATGGAGAAGGCAGCCCATCTCCCAGCTTGTAGTTTGATAAGAGAGACATACAGAGAGCTCAAACAGAATTCCTAGGAATTCCCTGAATCATCAAGGTAGGTTGCTTGTTTGTCTGGGGGTTCTGGTGCATAAGAGAGATGCATATATGTAATTTTAAATGCTTATATGTTTTTAGGGAAGGCAAGAGCCAAGAAATACACTGTATTTGGAGTGGTTGTGGTACTTCTAGCTATCTGCAAACTTACAAAGGCCTCATCATTTTAATATTTGACCATCTCACAGGCATTAGCAAATTTACAGTGCCTCTGTGAGGTAGGGAAGTATCATTCTCACCCTTAAGCAGAGAGCGAAGTGTGGTACAGAGCTATGAAGTGGCTTGCCCAAAGCCACACAGGGAGTTTATGGCAGACACAGGAATAGAACCTGGATCTCAGTGCCATAACTGTAAGGTCATCCTTCCTCTAAAGATAAGGGCCACTCCTTTGAAGAAGAATTATATAGTTTGAGGCCAGCCCCTTAGTGAGTCCCTTCTCATGTATAGATGAGCTTCACTCTTCTGGTAACAGTTCCATTTTTTCTGAGGAGTGAAGCTGCTGAGGAAGGGGAGAAAGTTTAAAAAACAGCTCCCTTCATGGAACAGCTGCTTGACACCCTGTGCTGCTGCCTCTGATACAGAGGCAACAGTATGGGGTGGCAACAGCCCCAGTCCAAGGGAGGAGGATCTGAACTCCTGGACCTGGAGTGATCCAGAACTGAGTCGGATTGCCTGCCCACATGGCTCCTAATACACTTTAAATGCAGAGCCACAGCAGGGGTAGGTCCCAGACCTGGCTCAAGCCAGGATGGAGCCGGGCTGCTGGCCAGTATGATAAAAAATTTACTGGGAAAGTGGGGTGGGATATATGTGTTGTCTATCATAGAATCATAGAATACTAGGACTGGAAGGGACCTTGAGAGGTCATTGAGTCCAGTCCCCTGCCCTCATGGCAGGACCAAATACTGCCTAGACCATCCCTGATAGACATTTATCTAACCTACTCTTAAATATCTCCACAGATGGAGATTCCACAACCTCCCTGGGCAATTTATTCCAGTGTTTGACTACCCTGACAGTTAGGAACTTTTTCCTAATGTCCAACCTAAACCTCCCTTGCTGCAGTTAAGCCCATTGCTTCTTGTTCTATCCCCAGAGGCCAAGATGAACAAGTTTTCTTCCTCCTGCTTATGACACCCTTTTAGATACCTGAAAACTGCTATCATGTCCCCCCTCAATCTTCTCTTTTCTAAACTAAACAAACCTAATTCCTTCAGCCTTCCCTCAGAGGTCATGTTCTCTAGACCTTTAATCATTCTCATTGCTCTTCTCTGAACCCTCTCCAATTTTTCCACGTCTTTCTTGAAATGCGGTGCCCAGAACTGAACACAATACTCCAAATGAGGCCTAACCAGCGCAGAGTAGAGCGGAAGAATGACTTCTCATGTCTTGCTCACAGCACACCTCTTAATGCATCCCAGAATCATGTTTGCTTTCTTTGCAACGGCATCACCCTGCTGACTCATATTCAACTTGTGGTCCACTATAACCCCTATATCCCTTTCTGCCGTACTCCTTCCCAGACAGTTGCTTCCCATTCTGTATGTATAAAACTGATTGTTCCTTCCTAAGTGGAGCACTTTGCATTTGTCTTTATTAAACTTCATCCTATTTACCTCAGACCATTTCTCCAATTTGTCCAGGTCATTTTGAATTATGACCCTATCCTGCAGATTAGTCGCAGCCCCTCCCAGCTTGGTATCATCTGCAAACTTAATAAGCGTACTTTCTATACCAATATCTAAATCGTTGATGAAGATATTGAACAGAGCCAGTCCCAAAAGAGATCCCTGAGGAACCCCACTTGTTATGCCTTTCCAGCAGGATTGTGAACCATTAATAACTACTCTCTGAGAACGGTTATCCAGCTAGTTATGCACCCATCTTATAGTAGCCCCATCTAAGTTGTATTTACCTAGTTTATTAATAAGAATGTCATGTGAGACGTATCAAATGCCTTACTAAAGTCTAGGTATACCACATCCACCACTTCTCCCTTATCCACAAGTCTCGTTATCCTATTAAAGAAAGCTCTCAGATTGGTTTGACATGATTTGTTCTTTACAAATCCATGCTGGCTGTTCCCTATCACCTTGCCACTTTCCAAGTGTTTACAGGCGATTTCCTTAATTTCTTCTCCATTATCTTATATATCTTTACTATATCATTAAACGATAAGCTTTTGCTTATCACTTAAACAGATAATGCAATAATCGGTTGCTAAACTGATGGCAACTATAAGAAGAACTAGAATGACTAGTCTGCTATTGTATTTTCTGAAAAATACTTGTGCTAATAAATATGTGCTGTTGAGGCTAAAGTTTAATAAAAGCCCTGAGTTTCCTGTAGATCTTCTAATGAATTGGAATTAGCTATTGTGTTTGTTATAAAGAATTGAACAGTCAAACACTGGAGGATTTCTTCTACACTCTGTTGCACTAGATTAAGTTAAGGTAACTCCACTGATTTCAGTAGAATTAACCTGACATAAAATTATTGTCACAGACTAATGATTAAGACTGGGCAGGATAATAGTACGTAATATAGTGATGGTGTAAAGAAAGTAAATCAGAAACTCTAGTATTAAAAAACATGAGTATGGTACATGAAATTGGCAAGAACCAAATTTAAAACTGATCATCTCATTTGCACTTATATCAGTTCTTCTTTTGGGTAGTGTCCCCATGCGTGCTCCACTATAGGTGCCGGGCTTGTCCCGGCGCCGCAGGTCGGAGATTCATCAGCTGTCGTTTAGCCGGACCACGCACGCATATCGTCGTTATGTGCTTTTCGCACCGTTTCTGAGGCTGCGCGTGGTCCGGCTCCTTCCAGTTCCTCCTAACTGTTCACGATCACAGGCGGAGTGAACTGCTTCTCCTTGTCCTGACTGGAAAATTTTGGAAATAGTTAGTTTATACTTAGTTTTTAGTCATAGTTACTTGTTTTAGATATAGCTTAACTTGATAATTCATTTAAAAAATTTTTTTTGCCTATGTATAGTTTCCTCTAGTTATTCCTCTACATAGTTATAGTAGTTACAGTTAAATTTCTACTTGACCAGACTTCGAAGAAATGCCGGGTTCTTCTGGTTTTAAAAAATGCTCTACATGCTGAGACACGATGCCAGTGTCCGTTGGCCATGCTAGTTGTATCAAGTGTTTGAGTGAGGGTCACGTCCCTCAGAAATGCCCACACTGCTCAAAACTGACGGCGCGTGCGAGACAAGACTGCGAAATGTGCCTAAAAATGTTGTTTTTCAGCAAGGCATTACAACCTGCTGACAACGAACAACTAGAACTCCTATGGCCGCAGGAAGTCCACCAGCAACCCACAGGATTAGCACGGGTGATAAGGCGGCCACATCCGGCTCGTCTTCCAGTAGCCAGGCTTGCAGACATAAAATAATCCGTACTGTATCGGAGCCAAGCCCAGCCTCACGTAGGGAGGCAGCACAGGCAACTCCAATGACCCCAAGAGCTGATTCAGCACCTGCGCTGAGTAAATAAAGGCCAGCGGCACCAGCAAAATTGGCACTGAAGGTGCACATGCCGGCACCGCTTCCGGCACCAAGATCACTGTCTCTGGCACCACCCTTGAGTCCATCCGCATCTTTGGGCTCTATGGTCAGCTCAACGACGCTGAGTCATGCGGCACCAACGCACACAGTGCCAAGTCACGTGGCACCCACTCACACGGTGCTGACTCCAGCAGCTCCGGCCACAGCGGCACCGGCTCCAGCGGCCCCTCTTTCCACACATGCACCGCACTGATCGGCACACGGCACCAGCACTGAGCTCAAGAGAACAACCAGTACCTATATCACATACGGCTCTGACATCAACACAGCACGTATCTCAAGGACAAGACTGTTTTTCTCCTCAAAGATGCAAGGCTACCCATAAATCCAGGAGGATAATCACACCTTCCCTGAGCCCAGAACCAGCGGTATTTTCTCCTCAGCCTTCTTCACCAACTTCAGTACGCTCGGTGCCTGTGCAACATGAAGACCACCCCAGTCCTTACCAGAGGCGCTCACCACGATATTGACTATCGCCGCAGTGCTACCATAGATGTTCACACTCTCCAGCATACTCTAGAAGAAGATCTCGTTCTCCTAGGTCACCTACGAGATCCTCCTACACTAGGCATCACCGTACATCGCATAGGAGAAACTCACCATATTATTCCTCTTCTCACCATGGCAATGACAGATACCATCGTCACAGTGACTACTATTTGCGTCGTTGCTCTTATAGCCACTCCCGCTTGTCTTCTCCACACTACCATCGAAGACATTCACACATTACCACCAGGGTACCATCACATCTACAAGGTCACCAACTCCCTCAGGAGATGCACCTCCACCAGTGCAACAACCAGAACAGCAGGAATCCCTTTCAGAACGTGCTCAACCCCACACACGGTCCCCAACGGACCAGTCTTCCTCTTCTCCTGATGACACAGTTTTCCCGGAGATTCTTCTCTGGTAGATGATACTAAATAATTCCACGACCTCTTTAAAAGGGTAGCAGAATCTCAGGGAGTACAACTCAGGGAGGTTCAACAAAAACAGCATCGACTTCTTAAAAACCTTCAACCGTCATAGAAAAGCAAGATGGCTTTATCCTTGGACTAAGAGATACTGGAAATAGCAAATGACATTTGGCAGACTCCAGCTTCCTCCCAAGCGACACACAAGAGGGCTGACAAAAAATATTTCTTGTCCTCCAAAGGGATGGAATTTCTATATACACACCCTTGACCGAATTCCTTGGTAGTCAATGCCACTCAACAGTGATCCAAGACCCCTCAATATAAAAACACCTCCTCAGACAAAGATGCCAAATGCTTAGATCTTTTCGGAAGAAAAGTTTACTCCTCTGCCATGCTCGCATTACGAATGGCAAATTACTCAGCACTCCTTTCCAATCACAACTTTGATAATTATACAAAGCTGGTGATGCTTCTGGAACATTTGCTGGAGGACAAGCATCAGCTTTTGAAATCAGTGATACAAGACGGTTATACGGCCTCGAGAACAGCATTGCAAATCTCCTTAGACATTGCGGATATAGTGGCCCGTACCACTGCAATATCAGTAGCAATGTGGCGCTCTTCTTTGCTTCAGATGGTGGCTGTACCTAAAGATCTACAGACGAAAGTAGAGGACCTGCCATTCGACAGGCAGAGTCTGTTTGCGGCTAACACTGACCAAGTACTCCACTCTTGAAAGGACTCCAGGACAACACTTAAGTCTCGTGGCATGTATACGCCACCATAGCTCCAAAAACAATATACGCCATATTATAGGCAGCGACCAACTTCATATGCCAATCCTAGATTCAGACAATACGAACCCCAACAAAGAGGGAAACCACGACAGCAGAGATGACATCCACAATCGAACAGAGTGCACAATCAGCACAATAATAAGCAGCCAGTTTGACGGCCTAGTCGAGGGACTACAGACCATCCCCCTAATTCCTCAATCAAAAACCCGGGAGCTATTTCACCATCACTTACGACCCTTTCAACAAAGGTAGTTGCCATCACCACCACTGTTGGGTCTGGGAGCTGATAGCATCTGGCTACACTGTACCCCTTCTCTCTCTGCCACCCACCTCTTCCCCGCCCCCATCCCTTTTCAGGGACCCATCTCACAGGACTCTCATGATGCAGGAGGCTCTACGTCTTCTCAACATTGGGGCAGTAGAGAGAGTGCCAGAACAATTTCACAACAGAGGGTTTTACTCAGAGCTGGCCCAAGGGTACAGGCCAACCGGGCTACTGCCCGGGGCGCCCCATTGTAGGCGGCACCGCGAGGGGCTGCCAGATCGGGCAGGGCGGCACTGCGCATGCTCCAAGTGCCTGGGGCAGCGCCACGAATGCGCTGGGCACCCGGGGCAGGGTCATGCATGCTCCGCACACCTGGGGTGGGGTTGTGCATGCGCTGGGGGCAGGGAATGCCGCACGCCCGGGGACGGAGGTACGCATGCGTCGCACTCCCAGTGGCAGCGCCGCGCTCCCGGGGCACATGAATGGCTTGGGCCGGCCCTGGTTTTACTCCCGCTATTTCCTCACCGAGAAGAAATCAGGAGAATGGAGACCCATTCTGGATCTCTGATGCCTCAATTGGTGTCTCATAAAACACAGATTCAAGATGGTGACGCTAGCTTCTATTATCCCAGCCCTGAATGTGGGAGATTGGTTTACGTCCCTAGATTTACAATACGCGTATTTTCACGTCCTAATACACGCTGCACACAGATGTTTGCTCAGGTTTGCCATAGACAAGTATAATTTTCAATACAAAGTCCTCCCGTTTGGCCTTTTATCCGCCCCCAGAGTTTTCTCCAGAGCTCTGTCAGTAGTTTCAGCCTATTTCCATCGCCAA
This sequence comes from Pelodiscus sinensis, assembly GCF_052426305.1. NCBI lineage: Eukaryota > Metazoa > Chordata > Testudines > Trionychidae > Pelodiscus > Pelodiscus sinensis. The sequence goes on along the minus strand of NC_143052.1, from coordinate 253,814,698 downwards.
GGCATCATGATATTTCCTTATCTGGACGATTGTCTAATCAAAGCACCTATATACCAATAGGCACTACAAGTCACTCACATTACAAAAGACTTATTTGCAGCTCTAGGCCTCATAATCAACATTCAGAAATCCTCGCTCATCCCGCAAATGTCCCTCATGTTCATTGGGACACGGTTGGACACTACAACAGCCAGGGCTTATCTTCCCATGGCCAGATTCAACAAGATACAGGATCTCATCCACACCATCTCTATCAGCCCAACAGTCATCATACTTACCTGTTTATGGCTCATGGGGCATATGTCAGCAACCACCTATGTGGTACAGCATGCGAGGCTTCATCTCAGATGCCTGCAGTACTGGATAGCTTCAATCTATCACTCTGGCAACCAAGATGTCCACAGACTAGTCACGGTGCCTGCTATGGTGAGATACTCCCTGAAATGGTGGATGTCCAACACCAACATGCTTACAGGTCTCCCCTTCCATCATCTGCAACCGGACATCCAAATTACTACAGATGCATCTTTAATGGGATGGGGAGCACACTGCACAGGCAAACATGTACAAGGCCAATGGACCGTGGCAGAAGCACTCCAGCATATCAACCTGCTAGAGCCAAGGGCAGTATTCAATGCCTGCAAAGCATTCTTGCCCAAGATTCGAGGTCATACAGTCCAGGTTCTTACTGACAATGCCACCATAGTATATTATATCAATTGCCAAGGCGGAGCCAGATTGAAGCCCCTTTGTGCAGAAGCTATGCAGTTTTGGAACTGGTGCTTTCGCCATGGAGTCAGCATCACTGGAACGTACTTACCGGGCAAAGACAACACTATTGCCGACATCTCAGCAGACAATTTTTCCCCAACATGAGTGGGAACTCAATCGACACGTAGCACACTTTCTGTTCCGCCGGGGGGTCATCCCCACATAGACTTATTCACTACACACATTAATACGAAATGCCCGAAGTACTGCTCCAGAGCAGGACTCGGACCGAACTCCCTGGGGGACACTTTCCTACTGGATTGGGGCTGATACCTACTCTACACTTTTCCCCCAATTCCGCTTCTTCCAAGAGTATTGGAGAAAATAGTCACGAACGGGGCCACGGTCATACTCATAGCTCCGTACTGGCCTGGACAAACATGGCTTCTGCTTCTACTAAATGTCCCTACGACCACCATATTGCTTACCGGAGAGACCAGACCTCCTGACACAATGTGGGCAAACCATAATACATCCACAAATCAACCTGATTACATCTCACAATTGGCTCCTAGCTGGTTCTACCAGACGGAGATCATCTGCTCTCAAGACGTAAAGCATGTCTTAATGCACAGTAGGTGCAACTCCACGTGAAAAACTTACCTTTATAAGTGGTGGCAATTCCATTCTTGGTGCAATGACAATAGCTTTGATGTTACGACAGTTCCTGTCCATCGTATTTTGGACTATGTGTTGCACCTCCAATGCTCCGGTCTGGCTATACCATCCATAAGAGTCCACCTCTCGGTGATCTCCGCCTTCAGGCAACCGATAGAAGGATACTCAGTATTTGCTCACCCCATGACCAAAAGATTTTTAAAAGGACTCACCAAGTCCTCCAGCGAAAGTCCTCTGGGACTTACAATTAGTCTTGGACAGTCTCACATATCCACCATTTGAGCCAATAGCGACCTGTAACTTCATACTTATCATGAAAGTCGTCTTCCTTCTAGCCATCACCTCAGAGTGAAGGATGGGCGAACTCGTCGCTCTCTTGGCTGACCCGCCTTACACTCTGTTTATTAATCAAGGAGTGATGCTATGACCACACCCTAATTTCCTACTGAAAGTGAACTCAGAATTTCATATCAATGAACTGATAATACTTCCTACCTTTTATCCCAAACCACATGCCTCACCTCATGAAGCTCGACTACATACGTTAGATGTTCAGAGAGCCCTGGCCTTTTACCTAGAGAGAACACAACCCTTCTGACAATCACAACGCCTTTTACTATGCACGGACGAGCGATCCAAAGGCCGTCCTTTATCCTCGCAGAGTATTTCCAAATTAATTGTGAAATGCATTGTGCACTGTTATTTGATACACCATAAGCCAGTACCTACCTTGATACATGCACATTCCACCAGAGTGACAGCTGCAACCACAGCCTTCCTCCAAGGTGCTTCACTACAAGATATTCAAAGAGCGCTGACTTGGTCTTCGGACATGACATTTGCAAAACATTATGCAGTTGACGCCATTGTTCGGGACTCAGCGCTAGCATCGGCAGTGCTCTCCACAGTGCAGAGGTCCTGACTCCGTTCCCTCCTCCGTAGGCTGGACGATGGCTCGGTACTAACCTACAGTGGAGCACCCCCCGGGGCACTACCCAAAGAAGAAGAGGAAGTTACTCACCTTGTGCAGTAACAACAGTTCTTCGAGGTGTGTGTCCCCATGGGTGCTCCACAACCCACCCTCCTCCTCGCTTCGGAGTCTTCTCTTATGTTTTTCAGAGTGACCCGAGGAACTGGCGGGAGCCGGACCATGCGCAGCCTTAGAAATGGCGCGAAAGGCACGTGCTGCCACTGCGCATGCATGGTCCGGCTAAACCACGGCTGATGAATCTCCGAACTGCGGCACCAGGACGAGCCTAACACCTACGGTGGAGCACCGACGGGGACACACACCTTGAAGAACCGTCGTTTCTGCCCAAGGTGAGTAACTTCCTCTTATGATTTTTTATGGGACATTACCCCCAAATCTTTTAGGGCATAAACCAAATGCTAACTGATTGCTGACATCAATATTTGATTGTCAGCTTTCAGATTCCTTGCATCATCCTTTCAGTTACCTGAAATCTGTCCATGGCTAGACACAGGATACTGGATTAGATATGTCACTGCCTGACCTGAGATGGCATTTTCTGTTTCTTTCTTGTAATCTACAGCAGATATTGACATTTAAGGAAACTTTTAATGTTTTATCATCTATGTTAAAATGCACTTGTGATCTTGGGAAAGTCCTTTCTGTAATTTCCCTTCTTAAGTTCACTCAGTTGTAAAATATGAGTGTGTGTGTGTTCTGAGTCATCATCTAGTACAGAAGGAATAAAACCTGGAAGTATACTACAGTTTTGGCGAATTGTAAAGTTATTTGCTCAAAATGCAGTTAGTTCTCATGGGTCAGAGAACATTTTTTAGAAGACATACATGATTGCTGTTTTGCTAATGCTACTTTTGCATGCAATTTTATGATGGATTTTTGCATATTTACTCTGTTATCTTGTAGTGATTATGGATGTAAAGTTTAAATACAAAGTTGGCAAATTGAAACATATTCATTTTTTTTAGAAAAGCTAACTGGTAAAGAGGCACACTGGGCTTGATAGAGATTTCTATACCGAGGGGAGGCAGGATCTATTAAAGGGGATTCTCTATAATCCAGTAAAAAGGAAAAGATAGAAGTTGATAAAATACATATAGGAACTGAAGAAAAACATTAAAGTGAATAAAGAATCCCATTTAGTTACATCATATGAAGGCCATTGATCAAAAAGTGACCCATTTTATAAATGCTTGTTTACAAATGCTACAAATACTAAGAATGCTGAACATGAATGCCTGGTATTAAATGAGGAAATTGATAAAATAGGCATCACAGAAGCTTGGTGGAATGATGACAATCATTGGGGTACCAAATGTATAGAAATGACAAAGTAGATTGTGCTCATGGGGGGTCGCATTATATGTGAAAGAAAACAGAGTCAAATATAATAACAGTCTTGAAAGAATTGAACTGTACCATAGAATCTCTATGGATAAATTTCAATGCTTGACTAATAAAAAGTATAGCAGTATAAATAGATTACCAACCACCTGACCAGGATGGTGATTGTGAAATTGTGGGGGAGACTGAAGTAGGAATGTTAGATAGCGATTAATGGAATAGTTGTGTAACCACATAATATATTATGACTATTCGATAGTCCCTAGGGGTTGGGCAAGCAGCCAGTGTGCTTCTGGCCCCACTCCCGGGGAGTCCCTTCCCACCTTGCACTGCTGCCTTTAATACAGCTGATATGTGCAGGGAGCTGGCTTCCCATGTGTACTGGCTCCTGCCTTCCCTTCCCATCCTCCATGCTGCTGCCTCTCTATCAGAGGCAACAGCACTGGGGAGGGGAGGCAGCTCTGCTGCTTCGGTGCTGGTGGGGCGCCAGCTTAAAAAACGGCTTCCTATGCTACCAGCTCCTGCTCCCCCCTTGCTACCTCTGATACTGAGGCAGCAGGGGGAGGGGTGTGTAGTGGTTAAGATTAATTAATAAACCTAGGTTTATCAGTTAATCGTGTACTCGACTACATATTGGCATTCCTAGATTGGAGAGACGCTACAATTAGAAAACTCAATAATAATGTATTTCAGCTATCCCCATATTGTCATGTTCCTTCAAAACAGGATTCAGAGATAAAGTTTCTAGCCACTATTCATTAATTGCTTCTTGGAGTACCTAACCCTGGAACCCTCGAGGAGAAGCAGTGCTTTATTTAATCTTAAGTGGAACAGAGGATCTGGTCCAAGAGGTGAATGTAGCTGAACTGCTTCATAATAATTAACATAATATAATAAATTTAACATTCTTGTTGGGAGGAAAATTCCAGAGACGCCCACTAGAGTAGCATTTAATTTCAGAAAGGGGAATTGCAGAAAAAATTAGAAAGGTCATTAAATGGACACTGAAAGGAATAGTCACAAGAATGAAAAGCCTGCAAGCTTTGTGGAAACTTTTAAAAAAACACTGTTTTAGAGATTCAAATTAAATCTGTACCCTAAATTAAAAAATGTAGAGGACAAAAAAGGAAAGATCATCCTAGCTAACAGAATCAAGACAAGCTGTTGCAGTCTTCATTGTAGAGTATTTGAGGGATATTTCCACACCTGAGTCATTCTTTTTAGGTGAATAATCTGAGGAACCGTCCCAGTTTGAGGTGTCAGTAGAGGAGGTTTAGGAACAAATTGATAAATTGAATAAGTCATCAGGAACAGGTGGCAGTCACAAAAGAGTTCTTGAAGGAACTCAAATATGAAATTACAGAACTATTGACTATGGATCAGATGACTGGAGGATAGTTAATGTGGTGCCATTAAAAATGAAAGGCTCCAGATGTTATCCCAGCAGTTATAGGCTGGTCAGCCTAACTTCAGCATTAGGCAAAGTGGTTGAAATGAGGGATGTAAAATCAAACACCAGAAGATTGATCTCCAGCATGGTAAGTGAAGATGTCGCCTAAGCCTTTAACTGCCAAAATGCTGGTACTAAACGACAGGGAATGGATCACTTGGTAATTTCCCTGTTCTGTTCATTCCCTTTGAAGCATCTGACCTTGACCACTGTTGTAAGACCGGATACTAGTGTAGATGGACTATTAGTCTTATGTAATTTTGCTGGTTTTATGTTTATTCCAAATTACAGCATTTTAAAATTGCTGAATAACCTCAGGTTTGCTCCTAGCCAAAGGGCTTCACAGCTATCCTGCCTCTTCCCCAAGAGTACTGCCCCTGGCTGCTCCCTCTCCTTCCCTGACCTTGAATGCTGCAAATGAGCTATTTGCAGTGCTCTGGAAGCTCTGAGAGGGCAGGGAAGGAGTTATTGAGAGCACAGCCCCTGGCTTTTCCCCCGAGTACTCTAGTCTGGGAGTACCCACTGCGATGCCAGACCGCAGATGTTGTCAGACAAGGGAAGTCTGGATTATAGAAGTCCAACCTGTATTTTTGTCATGTACATCAAATTGAAGATGTTTAAAATTGCTTTATTCTTTAATCCCCTGCAATCAAATTAAAGAATTCAAACCTCCAGAGAGGATGAAAGGGAGGCCTTTAGCTGGTAAAGCATAAACCAAAATAAATATTTATAATCACGATTCTTTGAGCAAGCACAAAAATTATATTTGAACCATATATTTTGAATCTTCTGTGTTGTTTGTGGATAGTCGTTTTAACTCATAAAAATATTTCCTTCATTATTACCTCAAGCAGTGAAATGAAAGTAGAGTGAGCATTTCAGCAGGTTATTTGATTTCTGACCACAGAGCCTTGGCAACATAAAGCAGCAAAGCTGCGTAGCCAGGCGTATTTGCCAGGGATTTGCCTTTTAGGGTTTACAGACTCTGTAGGCACTTTGAGTTATGAATAAGAGGGCAGCCTTGGAGAGTACAGGATATCTGTAGTACTATAGAAGTCTGGTCAAGTGAAATTAAGAATTAAGCTTTCTGAGTTTTGGTATCTATTGGTGACACATAGTCATGTGGTAACATATTTGAAAATTCCAAAGCACCCTCATGTCTGGTGAACATTAAGAATGCAGTTTTGCAATGGTGTTCATAGACCATATAGAATGCACTGTTCTTCTTTCTCCTGTGCCATATGACATGTTACCAGTCACATTTTGAAAGGGGAAAAAAGGTATCTTTGTCCTTGAGTAAGGTTATCCTGCTTTTCTTTCCCTGTTGGTGATCTTCATAAATGTTCTGCCCAAGCCCCTTGCAAGAGGACTGAGTGAAAATGTTGTGTCTTTCCCCTCCTCCCACCCTATATATAGTGTGTGGTTTCTTTTGCTATTGCCTTTTCCATGCTACTGAAGATTCACTGTTCCGTGGTTTGCCGATAACTCTGTCCCTTATCATTTATCTGTTTTGACTCTGTATATCATGTCAGGATCTTGTCTGTATTAAACTTTGGGAGCTATGTGAATAATGTTAATGTGGTCAAAATTGGTTCTCAAAATGTATACAATATCTTTAAGTCAGTATGTGTATTTTGCCAAATAAAATATCCTTGTTGCTGGTTTGACGAATAAGAAAAAACAAACAAACAAAAAAGGAATGACAATTTTAAAAGTCCAACAAAACATCAGTGGAAATAACCTATATAATGCAATAGACATTTTTGTATTTAAGACATTAGGATGGGTATCAAGTTGATTTGTTAACTGAGACCTTTTGAAATCATTCCTAATTAGTATCTATATTTTATATACTTTTCCTCCCCTCTTTCGCAGCTTGGCTCCTGTATTTGCTCTGTTTGTACCATTTTTTTGCTCCATTCCAAGGATGCAAGTGACACAAATATTAGGCCAATTTCCCATCACAAACAAGACATTGGTCTACATATTGGGTCTACAGGTACAGTATGTGTTTACTTATTCACCTTTCATTAAATTAGCAGTGTAGCAGTTTATAATTTTGTATGCCTTTCAGCTAATTTTGTAATTTTTCCACTAATACATTTTACCTTAGACCAGTGGTTCTCAAACTTTTTGGCCCACAGCCCACCTCTCTCAGTGTAGACTTTTCCGTGGACCACCAGCCAACCACCCATGATGACAAAATTTGATGCAGGAGGAGTGGAGTTGCAGGGTCTGGCCAGGAGGCATGGTGCAGGAGCAGGCTACGGGCAGTCTGTGGGGGAGTTGATTGTAGAAGTGGGCTGGAGATGGAGGGGCTGGATGGGAGAATCGCCCCTCTGCCCCAGCAAGAAGCCAGCACTGGTGCTCCAATTTCATAAGAACATAAGAATGGCCATACTGGGTCAGACCAAAGGTCCATCCAGCCCAGTATCCTGTCTGCTGACAGTGGCCAATGCTAGGTGCCCCAGCGGGAGTGAACCGAACAGATAATGATCAACTGATGGCTCTCCTGCCATCCATCTCCACCCTCTGACAAACAAAGGCTAGAGACCCATTCCTTACCCATCCTGGCAAATAGCCATTAATGAACTTAACCTCCATGAATTTATCTAATTCTCTTTTAAACCCTGTTATAGTCCTAGTCTTCACAACCTCCTCAGGCAATGAGTTCCACAGGTTGACTGTGCACCATGTGAAGAAAAACTTCCTTTTATTTGTTTTAAACCTGCTGCTCATTAATTTCATTTGGTGACCCCTAGTTCTTATATTATGGGAACAAGTAAATAACATTTCCTTATTCACTTCCTCCACACCACTCATGATTTTATATACCTCTATCATATCCCCCCTTAGTCTCCTCTTTTCCAAGCTGAAAAGTCCTAGTCTCTTTAATCTCTCTTTATATAGCAGCCCTTCCAAACCCCTAATCATTTTTGTTACCCTTTTCTGAACATTTTCCAATGCCAATATATCTTTTTTAAGGTGAGGCGACCACATCTATACACAGTTTTCAAGATGGGGGCATACCATGATTTTATATAGAGGCAATGAGATGTTCTCTATCCTATTCTCTATCCCTTTTTTAATGACTCCTAACATCCTCTTTGCTTTTTTGATTGCTGCTGCACACTGCATGGATGTCTTCAGAGAACTATCCATGATGACTCCAAAATCTCTTTCCTGTTTAGTTGTAGCTAAATTAGCCCCCATCATATTGTATGTGTAGTTGGGGTTATTTTTTCCAATGTGCATTATTTTACATTTATCAACATTAATTTTCATTTGCCATATTGTGGTAGGGAAGGGGGAGTGTGGAGCTGGAGTGCCAGCATGGGCTCTTTGCTGCAGGTGGGAGCAAGCCTTAAGCCCATGGCCATCTGCAAGATTGTGGTGGGATCATTAGTGATCTGTGGACCACACTTTGAGAACCATTGCCTTAGACCCAGATTTTAAATGTATTTAAGTGGTGATATGCTTAGCATTGCATAGCCTAGTTGATTTAGGATCTTAAATCTCATTTTAAAAGGGATTTAGGCTCTTATCTTTTATCTCCTATTTTGATTAATCTTTTTTATTTTAACAAAAATACTGGTAGAAAAAGTCCATTAATATCACATCAATATAGTAGTTTAGCTAACTTCCTTGTTTCCCGTCATGTGAATCAGGAAAAAAATGTATTTAACCTTAATAACTTCGCAACCAGATTCTGTCAGTGTTCAATGACAGCAAGGATCTTGTTAATTATAAGATTTTGATATGTATATTGTATTTTCATGCACAGTATTACCATCTGGCATATAAAATTGGTAATTTGTCAATAAGAATTAGACATGAAATTCATGTGGATCATAAAATTAAAAGAATAATGAGAAAAATTAACGAGAAAATATTAGTTATGGTTAAAAAATTAAGGGGGTGATTTATATAACTTGCACATTTATAAATAAGCTATGCCTATCTATAACATTCGTAAAGATGCAAAAATATTTCAAACTACCGATGGAAAGTACCAGTAAATATATAAAAACATTAAGTGTGTTTTGGGATGAGTAGGCCAGTTTCAGAATACTGACTCATAGCCACTTCTCCAACAACCCTTCCTCCTTTCTTTATGTCCCTGAGCATTTGGAGGGAGTTTAGTTTTTTTGTATTCTACTCAAGCTCCCTTGGTCCCTCTGAAACCTTATCTATTTCTCCCTCTTGTCTGCATCAAAACTATATGAAAAGGGCATCTCCTCATTGGGTCTTTTCCCACCTGGCTTTTCCTGTCCTTCCTTAATTTCTTAACAAATAGAGCTCTGATATTGCCAGTCACTCTGACTCCACTCAGACTTTCTCTCTTGCATTCACTGCTGCTATTAACACACGAAGAGTGAGGAGCAATCATTTGCCCTTTCCTCACTTCTGAATTATGATCTCAAGTCACTCTTTCTGCAGACCTGGGGAAGATGAACTCATTGGGTACGTCTAGACTACAGGCTTTTGTCGACAGAAGTTTTGTCGACAGATACTGTTGACAAAGCTTCTGTCAACAAAGAGCGTCTAGACTACATTCAGTTCTGTCGACAAAGCAAGCTGCTTTGTCGACAAAACTCTGTAGTCTAGACACAACCCTAGATGCAATAACACCTTCTGTCGACAGAACTCTGTCGACAAAAGACGTTATGCCTCATAAAATGAGGTTTACCAGCGTTGACAAAACTGCTGAGTTCTGTCGATGTTATGTCGATAGAACTCAGCAGTAGTGTAGACGCAGGTATAGTTTTGTCGACAAAAGTCCACTTTTGTCGACAAAACCCTGTAGTCTAGACACACCCATTCTGTCTACATCTTACGGAACAACCTCCATAACCAATTTCAGTCTGATTTTCAGTTCTTTCCTTGTACTGAGGCTGACCTCAGTAAAAGGTGATTAAATGCCTATGGCTTAATTCAAATAACGGATCCCTTCTCTTGACCTGTGCCTCTTATGGACTTAAACCTAATTCTATGGCTTCATATCAACACACTTCCCACAAGGATGGAGTAATTTCATTTCTTTAAAGTATGTTGCACTTAATAATGTTACATGACAATAAAATGCATATCATTGCTGGAAAAGAGAAGCTGTTGGATCCCGCCTGCCTTTTCCATCTCTTAGATCCAGAGTGTGCCGCTACTATTATGGAACTACATTTGCACAACAATGGATAAGGCTAGCTGTTTACTTTGAGGTGATAGACAGAAATCCTACGTAATGCTAGGGGTTAGTAAAACTGAAAACAACATATTTGTGTAAATACTAATACCCATATTACAATCATTACTCTTGTATCTTCTAGCTCATAACCTCGGATTCCTACATTTGGATTGTAGCTGTAAGTGGACTGGTAAGTGTTACTATTTCAAAAAACTGTGTATGATGTTTTAAAGCACTTTGATAAATTTATGTTCCAACATGTTGACACTCTAAAAATAACCTTATCATCTATTGTAAAGTGGTGTTAATTTTTCAAAAATTTGTACTAAACCTGTTTGTGGAAATCATCCAGTTTCTTAGGAACAGCTAATTATGAACAATATTGGAAATTAAAATTCTAGTCTTAAATTCAGAAGTCCTAGGACACTGGCTGGACTAGTACTAAAGACAGACAACAGAAGTGTCTTCCTTTATAAAGAGTAATGAGATTTATCCTAATCATGTCAGTTATATGATCAAGAACACATATTCCTGTACATCCAGAAATATAATGTATGCCATCATGTGCCAACAGTGTCCTTCTGCTATGTATATTGGACAGACTTCTCAGACACTTGCCAAAGAATTAATGGCCACAAATCGGACATCTTCACAAGGAAAAAACAGTTGCTTTTCATTTCTACCTACCTGGACGTAGTCTTATTGACCTTACTACATGCATCTTACTTCAAAGAGACTTTAACACCAGATTACAAAGGGAAACTTCAGAACTTTTTTTCATGCTTAAATTTGACACTTTACGAATGGGCCTTAACAAAGATGCTAATTACCTTAACCATTACAAAGATAGCTTCCCCATTTATCACTCCTGATTAGCCATTCATTGACTCATAAATAGCTATTCCCTGCCTCTCTCCCTTTGTAAGTTTAATTATGTGTGCACTTTTTTCATTGTATTCCTTTGGTATATATGGTCATGCCAATTCTCTTCCAGAATATGATCTGAGGAAGTGGGTCTGGCCCACGAAAGGTCATCACCTATTAAACCATCTTGTTAGTCTTTAAAGTGCTACATAGTTTTTCCTTTTGTTTTAGCAAGATTATCTTGGGTAAATTTGCTGGTTGGCATCATTTTCTCAGGATATAATTTTAGTGGACATGTTTTGGGTTGAGGTTACCGACCCACATAGAAGTCAGTTGGAGGCCACACACAAGTAAGAAGCAAAAAACAAAAACAAAAAATCCCAAACTGTCACTGACTTACCCCTCCCACTGAGAAGCAGAAAAAAGAGAAACTCCTGTCACTCTCCAGCCCCATGTGGGGGCATTGAGGCTCAGGGTACCCCCAACGGCCAGATTAACTCTTCTGGGGGTTCCAGATTTTCTGGGGGACCACCTGGGCTCTGGGAGGGGGCCAAAAAGAGGGGCTCAGTGTGCTGGAAGGGGCTGACAGGGAGCAGGGTATGCGCTTGGGTGGCCACCCAGGAGAGATTCAGGTGCCGCCCACCTGATTAACAGAGCCCCCACAGCTGGCGGCATGTATTTCTAGTGTTGGTGCACATCCGCACAAGCCTTGATGCACATAACATTTATTCCACATATAGATGGAAAAAAGCGGAATGAACATTGGTGGCTTGCAGGGTCTGAGCAGGAGCAAAGGTGCCGGTGTGGGGTCTGGATTGGAGGTGGGGTGCAGGAGCAGGCTGAGGATGGAGGTGTGGGATCTGGGAGGGAGCCAGGGATTGAGATGCTTTCATGACGCAGCTCCTATTGGGGCACAGATTGTTCCGTGCCACCACCTCCTGCTTCTCCCTTTGGCGATGATTCCTGGCCAGTGGGAGCAACGGGGGTGGAGTCGCAAATGAATGAAGGGCCGAGTTTCCCTGGGCTGGCAGCGTGCCGAGACGCTTCTCTCCCTGTCAGGCAGAGCCCCACAGGCCAGATGCAACTCATGGCTCACCTTGATCTGGCCCACAGTACTCAGGGCTCCTCACCTCAGCCACCCTCCAGCCACATGGGGACGGGGGGGGAGGGGCGGCGTTGCGCTAAGTCTCGAAGTGCCAGTGCTGGATTGTCCTGCTGTAGGGGACAGAGCCCCAAGCCTCACAGGCCAGATCAAGGGGAGCCACAGGCTGGATCTGGCCCATGGTCCGTAGGTTCCCCATCTCTGCATTAAACACATCATGATTAATAGTCATAATACCATAGAAATGTTAATTCTAATAAAGCATTTTATATACTTTATTCAGCCAAGTATTTTATTGTTATATGTTCTTAACAAACCGCGGACTTTCATTTTAGCGTTTAGTTTTGTAGCTGTTGTACTGTGATGGCATAAATTCATGTTTTGTCACCCTGCTAGAATGTGAAAACAACCGTATGTCACTATATTGTAGCAGTAAGAAAGGTGTGAAATAATGTTCCCCATGTTTGCTCAGTGAAGTGTGAAATCTGCTCCTCTGTTATTTTTTTTAACGTTGAGACACTTTTAAATGCTGATACAGTTTGCATTACATTCAAGTTTTTTCTTAAAATATTTTTATGATCATCCTGTTCTCCCACAAGTAAGTTGCTGAGATTCTTCCTTTAACTTTGTATGCCCTCGAAATTTCATTAGGCGTATGACACAGCTGCAGATTTCTTGTGTCAAAATGCTGGCTCTGTTTATAGCTCTGTGAAAGTTGGCACCTCTCTCAAAGCAGCTAAGTATTAAACCACCTAGTTTAGAACATGAATAACACGTTCATGTTCTCATCATGAACATCTTGAGTTTTGATGTTTTGATCTATCACTCTTTGAGTTTTGATAGATCAAAAACTCTTTGAGTTTTGATCTATCACTCTTTTTTGATAGATCAGAAATTTGGCAATGACTTATACCAACTTTAAGAAGATAGGTAAGCACAGGCCTAACAGAAGAGTGAGGTATCATTTCCACAGCCCAGTAATCACATAACTATTTCCAAACCAAACCGTATTCTAAATTGTACTCTGAGCTGGTAGAATGACTGAGCAAAAACAAAATGCAGCTAGAGGCAGCAAAATCTTTTCAGTGGTTCAATATTGTTGTAAATGTAACTAAAACCAAGGTAACATAAGCAAAAAGTAATCAATCAAAGCTTCTGCATCATGGAGTTCAGCCTCACCCTGAGCAGGAGCTATGACTTCCTCCAAGCTGTTACTCTAGTATCTCTTTTTGTAGTCCTTCTTTTGTCACAAGTATTCAGGGGGAGTAAAGGGAAACTGATTTTTACGCCTTATTTATTAGATCAGGGGTCTCCAAACTACGGCCCGGGGGCCGGATGCGGCCCGCGAGGCCCTCTCATCCGGCCCGTGGAGACCTTTTTGGATTCAAAGGCAGAAGAAGTGAGATTGTTTCAAAACCCATTTGAAGCAGATGTGGCCAGTTGCCCAGATGAACTGCAGCTGGAAGTCATTGAGTTGCAAGCAAATGACCTCCTTAGGGACAAGTTCAAAATAGGACTGGTGGGTTTTTACCAGTTTTTGCCCAAGGAAGACTTTCCTAATGTCAAAACTTTTGCATCAAGGTACCTTTCAATCTTTGGAACAACATACCTGTGGGAACAAACATTTTCAAGAATGAAATACGTGAAGAACAATTTGAGAACAAACTTGTCCGATGATAATCTCAGGTCACTGTTGATGTTAGGGACAACAAATCTAAAGCCAGAAATGTCTGCTATTTTGGCATCCAGGAAACAATTTCACCATTCACACTAATACAGGTGTTCATGTGTAGTGTATGAATGTGTTATTAAATAATAACTGAATAAAATAATATTAAATAAATAATTAAAAACAACATCCATGTTTTGATTGTTTTTTATTTGGACCTCAAGTGTGTAGTCGGCCCCCGAACTGCTGTTTGATAGTTAATGCGGCCCTCGGGCTGAAAAGTTTGGAGACCCCTGTATTAGATGGTAGGGCAATGTCTTTGCACCTGACATAGATATCTTGAAAGTAACTTTCTGCCTAATGGTTTTTTTTGTTTGTTGCGGTTTTTTTAGAATCTGTGTTGTAACACTTTTTCAGAATACTCATTTTCAAAAATTGTACACTTTTTTATACTGAGACATGTGTAATAAAATGCATTTGTGTGCTTGGCTTCAATACTTTTTCAAAACAAAATGTTTTAAAAAATTGTAAGTTGATCACATTTAATTTTCATTTGTAGCAATTTGATAGGATTGAACTGAACTTTCACTGTTGGAATAAACACTTCAAAATATCATTTCACTTTGTATATCATTTTAGATCAACACCAGGTTTATAGTTACGAAACACGTCATTAGCACAAGTTGAAATTTTTCAGTCCATAATATTTATATGAAACATGCTTTGTCTGTGTCATCTGCTGAAGGATCATAAGATTAGTGTTGTAATTCAGAAAACAAATACATCTCCTGTATTCCAGATGTCTCTTGCGTAACATAACCATCACACCTCTAAATATAGCCAGTTGCTTCCTTTTTTCTTAAAAAGAGAGCGAGACGAAAGTTTCAATTTGCAACTGAGAAAAATTATTACATTAAATATTATACACTCTACATTTTACTATGGTTCATATTTTGCCACTTAATACTGCAAAAGCATTTTATAACATCTGTGTGTATATTTCTGCAAGGTATTTAATATTTTGATTTGTCAGACTGTGTATATGTGTCTTTGTGACAGTTGTACTACTCTTTTTTTCTTCTTCAGGTGATGTCCCCATGGGTGCTCCACTGTTGGTGACGGGATGTCCTGGAGCTACAGAGCAGAGCTTTTTTGAGCAGTTGTCAAACTTGGGTCATACATGCGCGAAGAGCGCCTCATGCTGGTCTCGCTTTGGCATCCTGTGCGTGCGGCCCAACCCTCCCTCCTTCAGTTCCTCTTCTACTGTCCTGGGTCGCAGATGGAGCTCTTCATTCTCCTCAATGTTTTGTTCTCCTCAGAGAGAAAATTAGTTAGCCTTATCCCTTTTTCTTCAGATTATTATTTTATGTCTCCATTCTTGGGGGAAAAAAAGTTCTTGTCAGCTCCTAATGGAGCTGCTGGCAGCTTCCTCAAATAACCAAATACTTCCCCTCATTTAAAAGTAAAAGATGAAGAGAAAACAAAACAACAAGACAAGAGAAGGCGAGAGAAACCACAGAGTGTCAGTTAACACTTCTGCAGCGCACACTGACTACACAATGCCGGGTTCTCCTGGCTTTAAGAAATGTGAGACAAACATTCAGCCTGTATTCACTGCATAGAGGAAGCTCATGTGCCCTTAAAATGCAGTCATTGCTGCAATCTCATGGCCAGAGCCAGAAAAGATAGGGAGCCTCTGCTCCTAATGATTTTGTTCAAGAAAGCTATTCAACCAGAGGACTCGCAATCCTCTTTGCTTCCGGGGCAGGCTCCTACAAAAAGAGTTACCTCCCCTTTGCCCTACAAACGCCCGGAAAACAGACTGTCCCCCTCGAAATGATTGCCTCCCACCCTGTCTCCCAGGGTGACCAAAGGGAACACACTGGGCACCTTTGGCACCACGGAGCTTAGGCCTCGATCTGGCACTGCTACTGCCACACCGCGAATAGCTGTGGTACCAAAAAAAAAACCACATTGGCACTGCAGAGCTTTTACCGCCGCGTGTCCACGCTGGTGCCGGCAATACTTAGAGACGTTCTACCAACAACAGTGGCACCATCAAACAAACAGCCTGCACACAAGGGACTCACATCAAACCCATGCTTCTCAGCACCTGAGACGATATCATCCCCCCCCCCCCACCACAGAGACACCGGCACATTCCACTCACCATGATGGGAGCCAGGCACAATGTGCTTTGCTGGCACCTGAAATAAGCGGCAGGCACAGTGCTCCCCCTCTCGAGGGACTCTTCTCCACTGCCATTCTCAATGTATGCTTCCCTACACTATGTGGGTTCTCCTGTACTTTCTGAGCATGCTGTGTTTCACGATTTTCTCATTAAAACACTCCTCCCACACTGCTTCTTGTCATCTCATCATCCACCCTGGTATTGGAGTGGCCATATCCTTCACCCCACTATCCTCCCCACTGGTCCCTATGGGACCACTGCGTTCACTGTAGAAGATGGTCCACAGCTCCATCTACTCTGGTGACGAAACCTCCTCCACCCTTGCCATCCCATACCACACCAACCATAGTGAATTCTGATGAGGAGGGTCAAATCACAGATGAACACATGGAAATCCAAGACCATGGAGATTTTCTGGCCGATAATTCATCATCATCCCCTGATGAAGCTATAATACTGGAAGATACTCACCTAACAGATGAGGCCATCATGGAGGTGTCAGATGAAATTTGGCAAACACCCACTTCCATCCAACCAACATGTAAGAAGGCCGACAGAAAATACTTCGTCTTTCCAAAAGGACTTCGATTTCCTTTGTTTCACACCTGCAACCAAATTCTGTGGTTATGGACACTGCCAATTATTGTACAAAACTCTCTCAGTCCAGACCAGTATCTAATGACAAGGAACACAAAAAGTTAGACCTGTTCAGAAGAAAGGTATATTCTTTGGCCACACTACAGCTAAGAATTGCTGCAACTTTTCAATCAACCACAAATGGGAACTATACCCAACAGTGCTTACCTGCATCTTTTGCTGTTGGGGATATCCTGCCATAGATCTCTTTGTGCTCCCACTTCTGTTCACGAGTGGGACTGGGCAAGAGATCCCAGGGCGATGCATTCCTGATCCACTGGGATGAGCCCCTACACTATACCTTCCCACCCATCCAACTCATTCCTAGAATCCCACGCAAGATCTGGATGGACAGAGCTCTAGTAATTTTGGTAGCTCCATCCTGGGCCAGACAAACCTGGTTCCCATACCTACACTCGATGTCCACAGCAAGGCCTTATCATCTCCTACCCTGTCATGATATCCTCTTCCAGGATGGAGGCAAACTGCTTCACTCCTCACCCCACACTCTTCACCTGCACACATGGCTTCTGTCTGGTTCCTATGTTAAGAACAAGTGAGATCTGTCCTTCTACAGAGTAGAAGACCTTCAACCAGAGCCATTTACCTGCAGAAATGGAAGCAGTTCTCTTCTTGGTGTCAGCAGGCCCATATTGATCCTCACAGTACACCATGTTGTCATATTCTCGACTATATATACCACCTGAAAACTTGGAGGCTTATCAGTCTCTTTCATCAAAGTACACCTCACAGCAATAATGGCCTTCCAAAAGTGGATAGATGGATCATCTGTCTTTGCACACCCCATAACAAGGAGGTTCCTGTGAGGTCTCCAGAACATCTACCCTCTGCATACAGTTCCACCCCCTTCCTAGAACCTGGACCTAATTCTGGACAGTCTCATGAGACTTCCCTTTGAGCCCATAGCAACTTGCCCACTCCTGTTCCTACTAATGAAGGTGTTATTCTTGAGAGCCATCACCTCTGCAAGGTGGGTTAGTGAGATAGGAGCCCTCGTGATGTGTCTACCATAAACAGTCTTTACCAAGGACAAAGTGACCTTACAACTGCACCCAACATTTTAACCCAAGGACAGAACAATTTTCCATGTCAACGAGCCCATAGTACTACCAACATTTTTCCCCAAGCCTCATGCATCCACCAGGGATGCAATGCTCCATACCCCCATCATCCATAGGACTCTGGCCTTTTATAGAGACAGGACACAATCATTCTGGAGGTCCCCACACCTATTCATATCCATTGCGACACATTTAAAGGGTACACCAATTTCTGTGCAATGTATCATATATATATAAAATCATGTATACTGTGGTGTCATACCTCTGCAACAAACCATTGACAGTTCCACTGAAGGCACATTCAACCTGTGCCACTGCAACTTCCATGGCTTTCTTAAGCAACGTGGCTCTTAAGGACATTTACTAAGCTGCCAGTTGGTTGTCAGACCGTGCTTTTGCCAGATAGTACTCCATAATGCCTCAACTGGCAGCAGATACAGTGGTGATTACTGTGGTATATCTTCAGCTGCCAAGCAGTGACTCGGATTCCCACTATCCATGTTGAGTACTGCTTTGTAGTCACCAACAGCAGAGCACCCATGGGGACGACACCTGAAGAAGAACAGGGAGTTTCTCACAGTTTTTCGTGCAGTAACGACAGTTTTTCGTGGTGTGTGTCCCCATGGGGGCTCCCCGAACCTCCTATCCTCCCCTCTACTCAGAGTCATAGTCACTGAGGTGGAGACGAGGAACTGAAGGAGGGGGTCGGACCGCGTGCCCAGGATGCCAAAGAAGACCAGCGCAAGGTACTCTTCATGCACGTGTGGCCTGCTGACAACAGCTCAAAAAAGCTCCGCTCTGCAGCTCCGGGATATCCCGTCACCAACAGTGGAACACCCACGAGGGGACACACCTTGAAGAACAGTTGTTGTTGCACAGGGTGAGTAACTTCCTTTATTTTATTTTATTTTATTTTATTTTATTTTATTTTATTTTATTTTATTTTATTTTATTTTATGTAACTGACTAGTCAGTTTGGGCCAGATTTTAAGGATTGCCCATGCAAAATGATAATATATTTGGATACACAGCCATGGCAGTGTGTTACGTGTGTAACACAGTTATTACTCTTGCATGCCCATTCTGTTAGTTAGAAACACAAATTAGGCACCCAAATGTCTGCACATAGTATCTTTGGAAATCTAGCTCCTGTCAAACTTATACTCTTCATTTCTGAATAGTTGTCAAGTTCTCATTTATTTTGTTAGGCCCATTACGTTCTCTTTTACAAGTTAAAGATCAAGTACAAAACCTAATGAGTCCATTTGACTAAATCATAACTGATGAAATACATGTGTAAATTACCAGACAAAACTGATGAGCTGGGTCTCTTCTGAGGGAAACTAATCACTCAGGGATAGGTCAGCCTGGCAGGTCAAAAGAGCTGCAGGCACATATGTACTTCACACACAGATTGCTCTCACTTACACATGGAAAGAGGGAAATGCTAGATATGCAGCTGTATTTCTTCCTCTCCCAGTCTTGTATTGATACTGTTCCCTGCAGAACTCTTAGGCTGTGTCTACATTGGTGCGATCTTGCTCCAAAGCGGCCACTTTTGCTCAATAACATGCTGCCTGTCTACACTGGCGGGGAGTTCTTGCGCAAGAACACTGATGTTCTAATGTGTGAAATCAGTGTTTCTTGCGCAAGAACTATGATGCTCCTGCTTAGGAATAATCCCTCTTGAGCAACTGTTCTTGCACAAAAGGTTAGTGTAGACAGGCAACATGAATTTCTTGCGCAAGAAAGCCCAATGGCTAAAATTTCTTGCGCAAGAGAGTGTCTACACTGGCACGGATGCTCTTGACAAAAGCACATGCCGGTGTAGATGTTCTCCTGCGCAAATACTCTAACACAAAAACTCTTGCATTAAAGAGTATTTGCACAAAATCATGCAAATGTAGATGTAGCCTTAGGTTTCTGTGCAAAAAAACAGATTGAAAATAATAGTTTTGAGTTGTTCCTCTTTCTGTGTGCCTTGTCAATGGCTATTAACTAGTTTGAGGGAAACCTACTAGTGACAAAAACATATTTCACATATATCTATTGATATGGCATGTATAGTTATTAGAAAATTTTGGAAAGTTTGTAGTATGAAGTTGGATTGATCATAGAATCACAGATTTGTTGTATAGTATCTCTTCCTGCAAATAGGGCATATGTTCCATCATTAGAATTGGGAGGAGGGAAGGAATTCTGTTTCTAGCTCAGCTTCATGTACGTCTGTCTGGATTGTGGAATCTGTGTCAGTGTAGAATACAAATTAGAGGCTTCTTTTTTACTCTACTAGATCAAAATAAGTATTTTAGTACCATTATTTGCTATTAGAATTAAAAAACAGAATGTTTTCCACAGACCTGAGAGAAGCCCCTTTGAACCTTCAAATCTAAGCCCCTTCTCCCCCCCCCCCCCCAAGCTGTGTGGCTATGCAGCTTCCCATTAAGCTCCATTGGGAGCATAGGGGATAAGGGTTACAACGTGGACAGATCGCTCCCCAAGTCCTGAAGCTGCAGGGCAGTGGGAAGGAGCCTCTCCATGCCAGCTACCCAGGAGCCACTCAGGTAAGCCCAAGTCCCAATCCCCTACCCCACCTTAAGCCCCATCAGCCCTGAGCATCCTCCTACCCCGTAACCCCCTCAGCCCCAGCCCTACCCCAGAACCTGCACCCAGCCAGAGCCCTTGCACACCAACCCTCTGTCCCAGCCTTGAGTCCCTCAACTCTAGCCCTGCCCAAGAGCCTGCACCCCTAGCTGGAGACCTCATGTTATGCTTAAACGAAGCTCATGAGCTCTTTTATAGGGGAAAAGGCAGTATGCCGCATATATTGAGAATAGAACAGTTGCATATGCTTTTCAGTCATTCATACACAAACACCATATACACACAGGCTACATCTAGATTGCATCCCTTTTTCGTAAAAGGGATGCAAATTAGACGGATCGCAATTGCTAATGAAGCGGGAATTTAAATCTCCCTCGCTTCATTAGCATAAAAATGGCTGCCGCTTTTTTCGGCACGGAGCTTTGCCGGAAAAAAGCGCCAGCCTAGATTCGGATCTTTCGGAAAATAAAGCCTTTTCCGAAGGATCCCTTATACCTCTTAAAATAAAGGATAAAGGATTTTTCGGAAAAGGCTTTATTTTCCGAAAGATCTGTGTCTAGACTGGCGCTTTTTTCCGGCAAAGCTCTGTGCCAAAAAAAAAGGCAGCCATTTTTATGCTAATGAAGTGGGGGAGATTTAAATTCCCACTTCATTAGCAATTGCTTTATGTCTAATTTGCATCCCTTTTACGAAAAAGGGATGCAATCTAGACGTAGCCACACAGTCCCACCAGACCATGTTATAGTTTACCAATCCAGAGTCTGTGTCAATCTAGTGACCAGCCAGCTCAATCACAGAGGAAGAGCAGGGCCTTTTTGTCGGTCGCAATCCAATGCTCATCTGGAGTTGGTGGCAAGATGAACCCAAAGTTCCGTAGTAAGGCACCCTGCTTTTATAATCCTTTTCTCTGTTGAAGTCTATGGATTCTGCTGTGTCAGTCTGTGTCCGGCATATTATCTTTTTGATGTTAATCATTCCCACAACATCTCGAAAGGCTCATCCTGTCCTGGATTGTTAATCAGTTGGTTTTTAGGGTCGACTCACCTTTAGAGTCATCAATCTGCCAACCTGATTAGTTCTTGATCGTGGGTATGCACTGATGGTTTCTCTGACGCCGATATGTCTCTTCGCAATCTGTCTTTTACAGTTTGTCTTCACCTCGCATTCTCCCCCTTCTCTCTTGACCATCTGGCTCTAACGATGACCTTCACACCATATCTCATTCATACAAACTTTCTTTCACAGAGATATAAACAGCAAAGTTTTGTATTGAACAAAAGCAAACAGCATTGTAAAGTGCCTTATGTAATTAAAACAATTCACACTGAATGCTCAGGCCTTCAATACTCCTCTAATCTCATTGACATAGACACAATATGAGATCCTGTCTCTTTACTTACTAAACTTTAACATCTATCTATCTATCTATCTATCTATCTATCTATCTATCTATCTATCTATCTATCTATCTATCTATCTATCTATCTATTACTAAAGAGCTTAGTTTAATAAAATATTAAATGTGATAATATGTTACCTTACATTGCTATATTATTAATCCTAAAATACAAATATAAAAAGAATAAAACTTTCAATTCTAACACACACTGTTGCCCTCCAATCCTCTGTCCCAGGCCTAAACTTCCCTCTAATACTCAGAACCCCTTGGTCCCAGCACATGAATTTTGTTATGTGCACAATATGAAAGTGATGTGTTGCATATCACGTCTACATTGGTGCACATAAGAAAATTCATTCCGTTCAGCAGTGGAAGAAATTAGAGGGAATACTGTTCCTGATTTGTGCAAGCTCAAGCTGTTTTATTATGTATAGATGTATTTCTGGGAGCAGTTTATATCTTCAAAATGGGCAGCTGCAAGCTATATGGGTGATAAATGATGCACCAACTTTTAACTTTATAAAATGGACTTGTGCCTTTATTACATTTACTTTCAACCAATAGTCCTCTCCACAGGTTTCTCCGATCAGCACATAGTTAAGCCTGGAAACAAAGGTTTCTTTGTGTGTGTGTTATTTTTTCCCCATAAATAAGCACAGCTCCATATAATGGCCTTTCTAGTTATATGATGCATTAAACATGCACAAATCAGCTTTTTCCCCCAAACCAGTACATTTCTGATTGGCTGTCATTTTATATGTCTCATTGTTATACTCTTGCAGAATTGAAATATGAGGAGCATGTCAAGGCTCACTCAATATTAGCTACAGCATAACTGCATCAAGAGGTAAACTCAGGTTGGTACCAGCAAGTGAGTGTTTCCACACGCAACAATGAATTCCATGTGTATGTGGCAGATATTATCATCACACAACTTCTTGTATCAAGGTTTCTGTTATCTGTGTTGCAAAGGGCTGTATTTTGTAGAAAACAGAGTGTGTCTGAACCTCTTCCCTTTTTGTGCTGTAAATGTTGAAATGACTGTCTTTTATACTTAGTGCAACGTATTGGTTTTGTAGCAATTTACTTGCTAAATAAGTAGTGTACAGCCTCTCAAACTGTGGGATAGTCTGAGTCTTCTAGGCCCTCACCAATTTGCGCATTGTCTCAGACTCTGAAGCATTTAGATTTAAACATTCTTCATGTTAAAAGTACTGAACTTCCTTGAAATGTGACATGTTTTGTAGATACCATTTAGACTTAAAAAGCAAACTGCTCTGAAATCTGTGTCTGCTCTTTATAATTTTTAAATCAAATGTTCTTATACAACTTTATAGTTCTAGCGTACTTGTATATTGTGCTGTGTTTTGAAAAAATACAGTAAAACTCCATTAAAACTCCATTGGTCCGGCATCCAATGCTCTGGCACTCCTGAGCGTCTGACACCATCAGGAACCCGGAAGTGCTGGGGCAGCCAGACAGGCTTCCCCCATTCAGCCGCTGCTGAAACTGACCAGCAGCTGAATCGGGGAAGCCGGGAGCAGAGCAGCTGGCGTGCTGTGGGGTTGGTCCTATAGCGCTGCCCCTCGGAGCTGCAGGACCAACCCGGCAGCACCCCAGCTGCTCTTGGGGACGCCTGGGGCAGAGCAGCTGGAGTGCTGGAATCAGCCGCTGATCAGTTTCAGCAGCAGCTGACTTGGGGATGCCTGGGGCAGAGTAGCTGGGGTGCTGCCGGGTTGGTCCCCTAGTACCAAGGAGCGGCGTTGCGGGACCAACCTGGCAGCACTCCAGTTGCTCTGCCCCAAGCGTCTCGATTCAACCGCTGGTGAAACTGACGCTGCTGGTCTCCTAATCTCTGGCCATCCCTATTATTGTTGATTTTCCACCTTTTTTCCCCCCGAATCAGGGATTCTTTGTGCTCAGTTCATGTTTCTCTCACCTTGAGTGGAAACATACGACATCCAAAATGGGTTCGAGCATCAGGTGGCCGGAAACATGTCCTGGCATGACCAACCACAATACAGGATTACAGGAAAAACAAAACCAGTCACAGATTGTTACCTTGAGCAGTGAGCCATTTAGTTTCCCAGGTTTCAGTAATGGCCTTCATTAGAACATGGAGAATTATAAATAGATCCACACTTCATATTTGTAACTTCACAGAGAAGAATGATGCATGCACAAAAATAGAATATACACATTCAGCAGGTTGTAAGTTTAAAAATGATACGTTACATGACGCATTTTGCCTAAAGGGTCTTTTAATAATGCATATTCATAAGCCAATTTTCATAAAGCACGAATGGGTTGTGACAAAGCAGTTTCCCTTGCTGGGGAGCTGGAAACACAAACCTCAGTAAGGGTTTTTCTGTTGTATAGTGCTGCAGGAAGATATAACGTTCTCCAAGGCGCGAACGTGGGGTGAGATTCAGTATAGCTACATCTCTTTGGGAGAGGATGGGGGAATCCATACGTCTGAGCGATATAGTTTTGCTGGCATAGGTTGGTAGGTGTATAATAAGACTTAGACTGAACATTTGTCATGGCTTCAAATTACACTTCGAACAGTACATACTGTGACAAAGCTCCAGCCATGCCCCGTGGGTCCTATGCTTCTAGATTATTATTATATGACTCAGAGGCTTGCTGTGTGACCCTCCAAGCTGTCTCTTATCTTTCTCTAGAGATCAGAGTCACAACTTACTGAGCTATTCTCATCATTGGCAAAGTCAAAGGATTGGAGGGAGACTTCTCTATGATCCTGGGTCCCCTTTTTCCAGGATCAGACTTTTTATTGGTGTGCGGAAGATTGAGGGGGGAACCCAAGCCTGTCCACTACTCCAGGTTCTGGCCCAGGGATCCTAAATAATGGTAACAGACAATTTTTCCTATGGCCCCAATACAGCAGCCTTTTCACTGGGCCATGTCCCACAAGTGCTCCCCTAGTAACTTCTCCCTGATACCTGAGTGAATCTTTCTTTTCTCAGCAACACATTTCCTCCTCTCATTCCATCACTTTTCTCCTTCCCCCTCCCTTACCTAGGGGAAACCTTTTAAAATAACTCAGAAGACCTTAATTAACTATAGGTGCCTGATTAGCCTGCTGCTTCAGGCAAGCTCTTAATTAGCCCAAGGTGCCTGCCTGCCTGGACTATGTGACTTCAGTCTCTGGAATTTTATTCAGAAAACAGAAAAGCATTCATCCAGATCCCAACATGTCTGCCTTCCACCAAACTATTGTAGCTAGCTGCCCTGGATCTATCACAATACATAAGACAACCAAGTCTTTTTAGCCTGGAAAGGAAGAAGATACTGGGAATTCCCACACACTTGTTTTATTAAAATTGAAGAATACTTGCTTAGGGTATGTCTACACTACCCCCCTAGTTCGAACTAGGGGGGTAGTGTAGTCATTCAGAGTTGCAAATGAAGCCCGGGATTTGAATTTCCCAGGCTTCATTTGCATGATGCCGGCCGGCGCCATTTTTAAATGCTGGCTCGGACCCCGTGCCGCGCGGCTACATGCGGCACAGACTAGCTAGTTCGGATTAGGCTTCCTATTCCGAACTAGCTGTACACCTAGGAAGCCTAATCTGAACTAGCTAGTCCATGCCGCGTGTAGCCACGCGGCACGGGGTCCGAACTAGCCGGCATTTAAAAATGGCGCCGGCCGGCATCATGCAAATGAAGCCTGGGAAATTCAAATCCCGGGCTTCATTTGCAACTCCGAATGACTACACTACCCCCCTAGTTCGAACTGGGGGGGGGGTAGTGTAGACATACCCTTATTTATGCTTTCCATTAGCAGAAGAATAATTTTCCAAGTGAGGTTCAAACACATTTTAGTGATACTTGGTGACTTGACCCTACTGTCAATATTGTGCCTTCAGCACATTTGAAACTATTATTTTAGTTATGATTGTAGACAAAAGCTTGAAAATGTGAAGCCCTTTGTATCTGATATCCTCAGAAACCAGAAAAGAACCCCAAATTTATTCTTTTTAAAAATAGCGATGTTTAGGTTGTCATGATTTTTGAATGCCTGAGGTTGGCTGTACTTTAAGCATGTGTGTTCTACTGAAATCCAAGTGATTTACTGTCACTTGTTTAAAGTTATATGCATGCTTATATATTTTTCATAATTGAAATATTTATTATTAAACAGTAAAGAGTGATGTATGCCCTAGAGGTATTGCCTAATAGAGGTTTAGAGCAATGAACTTGTCATGTAGCATATTGAACACAAACAGAGGAGTGGAAGGAATGGGTGAAAACAATGCATTAAATAATTGGGTATGGGAGGAGGAAGCAAC
This sequence comes from Pelodiscus sinensis, assembly GCF_052426305.1. Lineage (NCBI taxonomy): Eukaryota > Metazoa > Chordata > Testudines > Trionychidae > Pelodiscus > Pelodiscus sinensis. The sequence goes on along the minus strand of NC_143052.1, from coordinate 253,788,485 downwards.
TCAACGTCAGGGAAATGAAAAAATAAATGAGGGGAGTATTGGGGGAAGTGGAATAACAAAAATAGGAAGTACATAGGAAAGAAATGTATAGAACAGTAAGTCATGGAAAAAGTTGAGGGAGTCAGGTATAGGGAAGGAAAGGCATCACAACCCAAAAAAAAAACCCCACATATGCTTTGTTACAGTACTAGCATCTTGAGTTTTTTGGTTTTATAAATATTTTATACGTGAAAGATATCTATCAACTTGAGAGAGGAAAGTCAATAAAGAGAGCCAGAGTATTAGAGTGGGAAGTCAGTACTGAAAGTCAAGGGTAAAAGAGCAAACAAAGCCTATGACATAGGCACAGTTTCACCTCCCAAAGAAACACTTTCTAGTCATCATATGTCTGTTGTAATTAAATCAAAACAACGATCAGGAGCCCACATAACTGTGCTTTTAGAAAAACCTGTGTTAAATAGAGAACAAGGTTTTATGTAAGAGAGGCTTGGCCAAGTGGTATGTGACTAGGGCTCTGTACTGTCATAGAAGAAATCCAAACTGAACTACCAATTTTGGTCTCAAAATTGTACATTCAGTTCAGGGAGTGCATCAGCTCTTTCAGTAGTGACCTCACCAGACACTAAAGGACTTACATTAATGGAGTAAAAAAAAAAATGGTTTGCAGAAGAGAACAAATGTACACGTCTGTGACGTTAGTGGCAGCATTAAGGGTGGGGTGAAAGGAAGAGGTTTGTATTAGGAATAAAAAAAATCCTAGCTATGATAAAAGCCTGTTATTAGAAGGAAATAGTAAAATTATTAATAATAATAATTTAGAAAAGGAGATAAATTCAGTAAATATTTCTGAATTCAGTAAATATTTCTGTTCTGTATTTGGGAGGTTGCAGGATGTTGTACTCCTACTATGTGTAGATAAAGAAATACTTCCCTTTCCATTAGACTAGGGATGACGTTCCACGTTTTAAATCACAAGGCCCAAAATAACTTGACCCCAAGGTACTAGAAGAATTGACTGTGTGGACCTTGGGTCTGCAGATATTAATTTTTAGTAAATCTTGGAATACCAGAAAAATTCCAGAAGATTTGAAAAGGACTAACGTGCTGATGTAAACAGATAATCAAGGTATAACTATAGGTCAGTTATGTTGACATGAATTCCAGGCAAAATAATGAAAAAGCTGATCTATGATTCATTTGATAAAAAATTAAGGGTTGTATAAAAAGGAAAGCTGGCCAGCAGCCCCCGCTCTCCAGCTGCCCAGGTGTGAAGGCAACCCCATCACCACCAGGAGCACAGAAGTAAGTGTAGCAGTATCATAATAGCCCCACCTACAATAATCTTGTGACCCCATTCACAACTGCTTTGGGGTCAGGACCCCTACAGTTACAACATGGTGAAATTTTAGACTTAAATAGCTGAAATCATGAAATGTACTGTTTTTAAAATCCCATAACCATGAAATTGATCAAAATAGACTGCAAATTAGGTAGGCCTCTTCATGGGGAAAAATTGAGGTCCTGTGGCAAAATCCTCACCCAGGCTCCTTGTCCTGGGACCCCTTCTTTAGCCACAAATCAACCAGAGACCTTTTATTGTACGATCACCCATGCCTTTTATTGTCCATGCCAATTTCCCACCCCTATCTATTTACCAAGCTTTGTTTTTGCAGCAAGCTCAGCAGCATCTTAGCTGGCAGGGAAACACACTCAGCCACTGTCTGACTCCTCTCCTACTTCTCCCACAGCTGCCGCTTGGCAGCCTTATCTAGCCTTCTGGCTAATAAGACGTACAGCTGTTTCCCATTAGCCCCTCACGCAACAAACTTGCTTAGCTGGCTTCAGTTGCCCTTTTTAGCCAGGCTGTAGTGGCCAAGCTCTGGCCTAGCCAGGAGCCTTTCAGTCCTAAAAAGCTCTTTCTTGAACAAAGGCATAACCAGAACTAATGCCTGGAGGTTAAAGCCAGATAAATTCAAATTAGAAATAAGACACCCATTTTAAAAACTGATTGTTAAAATCACTTGAACCAGGCAGATTGGCAGTCTTCTAATCGAGACTGAATGTCTTTTTGAAAGATATGCTTTAACTTCACACAAGTTACCATTGTAATTCTACGACCTGTGTTATGTGTATGTAATTAAATGTTTCCTTCTGGCCTTGAAATCTGAATATATGTGAACACAAGACCCTTCAACAGAAAAATACTCTGTGAGCACAACTTCCCGCACTGGTCTATCCATTGCTTATTTCCTTTAGTTTTTCTTTTTAATGGATTTCAGATAAAGCTAGTTAAATTGCAAACATTTCACTTAGTAAAATAATACAGATATGTGTCTGTCACGTAGAGTGTCATCTTAGCACGTCTATGTTTCATTTACCAAATGTAAAATAAACCACAGATACTTCCTTTTTCTTAAAAGTCTAATGTTTTGTGGGGGGGTCCATTAGGAAGTAGCTGACTTTGTGTGGGGTAGGGAGAAGGATTTAGAAACAATTTATTTTAAGGACTAGCAGAAAAATATAAAGTTAAACTATAAAAAGATCCTTTCAGAGCAATATTGTAAATATTTTGTAGCACAGAAAGTGTCCTCTTTTCAGAACACTGTAGGAGCAGGCCCTAAGATTGTCTTTGAAAACATTATAAGTTATTATGTTCAAGCTATCAAAAAGTAAGTCAATCACACTTGGGCAGCTCAAAATCCAAAATGTTTTATTGTTCATACTGTTTTTTTGTTTTATTTTAGCAATTGACAGCAAAGACCCTGGACAGTGATTTTGTTTTGTTTTGTTTTAATTTTTAAACTTCTGAATCCTTGTTGCCATATGAGCAGCAGCCTTTCAACAATAAGACATGTATTGTTTAAGGTCAGATACATATAATTTGATGAGTGAATGATCTTTAATTAACATCATTTACTGGCAAATTAATAGACCTTAAACATTAGAGATTCTCAAAAGATCAGCACCGATATAAATCTTTTTTTACAAAAAGAAAAGTAACTCAATTTCTTTACCTATACTTTTTCAGTCTTGTTTTTAAGGTGATACAAATCAAGCTCTGCATGTGAACGAACTGAAGAGGAAGTTCTTTGGAAATAATGTGACATTAAATATGTGCATGACATTAAACCAAGTTGTATCACAAGATATTTTCACTGCACGTAATTGCACTTTTAATGGTTTTGTTGGAAATTATGCAAATAATCTCTTCTTCAAAAGATTAGACTTCATGAAAATATTTTTAGAATTAAGTGAGTAATGTATTAAAAGGTGCGTATACTTCCAGCTAATAGGTTAATAAATGTAGTAGTAAATCAGAAAGGATCTGAAGTGAAACTAAAAAAAAAAAAAAATCTACAAATATGGAAGTGGTTGGATGAATTAAAATAGTCTATTTTTATGAGTATTTTTCACAGTTGAATACATTCTTCCATGTGTTATATTTTTTGAAAAGTGTTAGTGTTCTGCAGATCAACTGTGCAGGCTCACTGTGCTGGAGAGACCTCTTCCTTAAATTTTATAGTTGCTAGGAAACCTATTCTGGACATAGGAGGAAGGATTATACAGTGGTTGGACCACTGGTCAAGGACATGGTGATAGGTTCAATTCCCTGCTTCTCCATGAATTTTCTGTATAACTTTGTACAAGTTACTTAGCATCTCTATGCTTTAGTTCCTCATCTGCAAATTGGGGAGAAGGTAAGGAAATGGGAATTCCCAGGATAAAAACCATCTGTTGTTTTTGGACATAGTTTGGACACAAAGTAGTATATACAATCCCTTTTCCACTAGCTCTCTCACCTACTAGTCTTTTCTCTCACTCGGTGCTTTCTGTTCTGTATTTTAGTATAGACCTTAAGTTATGTTAACAATCATATAGTATAAAAATTAAATAAAATTATATGAAATTTTGTCAGGATAGGTATTAGTGACTCAGAGCTATAATTTGTATTTGAAATCGGCATGGAGATTATTCTGTTTGTGTTTGAAATACCATTAGTCATTCTGCAGGATTTATCAAGCCTCATTTTGATATAGATTTTCCTTTACTGTCATCACTTGCTTTGTTGGGGTTTTTTTCTTGTTGCTGATGGTAACATCATACTATTAACCACTGAGCTCATTTCAGTTATAGTTTGTTTTGAAAACAATGCGTTTTTTTTTAAATGGACAGATGAGTGCTCAATAGAGTTTCTACTAGTTGCTCTGGATAGTAAAGGAAAATTTACTATTTACTATAAGTAAAGGGTACTTATGTCGTTGTTTATAGCCATAGACTAGTTTCTGACTGACATTGGCAAGTTTCTGGTATAGATTAATTGCCCTTATAATAGGTTTTTAGTAGAGATGTGAGATTTAGTTGTGAGGGAATAAAGAACCTTCCATTCCTATGTCCAACCTTAGTCTAGTTTAGGAAGCCAGTCAAAACCTTTCTTGGATTACAGGGAAGTACATTTAATGATTTCCGTCCCTTCCAAGAAGAACACACTCCCTCTTCTCCACCATCTATGTTTTTTTCTCTAGTACATCCTTATTCTCAATGGATGAACAACAGACATTGATATAATCAGAAAAATACAATAAGGTTGATTCACATGTACTTTCCTTTACTTGCAGCAGTAAGTTCTACATACCATATGGAGGTTAGCTGTATTCTAGCAAATAAATGTTGAATGAATGTGGAGTGGTTATAATCCCTTTTGCATCCTTGTTCTGATAATCATTTTTATAGTTCTCTTCTGTCATCACTATCATCTATTTCACACAATGCTATCTAAGTATATTCTGGTGGCATAACAGATCATAAAGGCATGTCACAAATACTTAAAAAAAACCAATGGTCCTGTAGCACTTTAGAGACTAACCAAATATTTAAATAGTATCACGAGATTTCATGGGCACAACCCACTTCTTTGGATGATAAATATGGAGCATGGGGCCCAAATTTTGAAATATAGAGCAGAAAAGAGGGGAGAGTAGGAGGAGAAAGAAAGGGGGGGAAAACCCTGTCAATTAAAGTATCTGTGCTATATGAGGCTAATATAGTAGGCTGTAAGTAGCTGATACATAGCCTTTGATGTCATTGAATATAATGGCCCATCCAGTTTATATCTTTGTTCAAGCTGAGCGAGAGACTATAAAATTTGCATATGAAGGCTAGCTCTGCAGCTTCTTTCTCTAGTTGATTACTGAAATTGTTTTGTAACAGAATAGCCCATTCCATAAAAATCCATTAATGAGTGCCCCAGCAAGTTAAAATGTTCCCCAACTGGTTTCTATGTATTATCATTTAGAATATCTGTTTTGTGTCCATTAATCCTTTGTTGTAGAGACTGTCCAGTTTGAATAATATGATGTCACAAATGCTGAAATGACTGTGATGACTGTGTGAATGCTAAGGCCTCTGAGTCATCCTATTATCATATGCCTGCAGGCAAGAGTTGTTAAAAAGTGGTTAATTAGGTAACCATATAACAGTTAAAAATCTTAGTAGTTACATGGTTACGCGCTGTGGGCTCTGTAGTATAATGCTTCTACTGCAGAGCCCCAGCAGAGCTGACTCCCGGGGAGTGGGGCTGGCAGCCAGTGTGCACTGAGAGTTGGCTCCCAGCTGCTGGCCCCACTCCTATGGAGCAGGCTGTGCTGCAGGTTCTGCAGTAGAAGCTTTATACTGCAGAGCCTGCAGCACAGAGCGGCAGCTGGCTCCCTAGGAGCCGGTGTATGCTGGGAGCTGGCTTTTAAGCTCCTACCTGCTGTGCCCTTCCCAGGGAGCCAGCTGCCTGATACAGAGGCAGCAGCTCAGGGTGGCAGCCCAATTCTGCTGCTTTTTTAAGTCTTCTCCCACTCTTGGCTCCTGGCACTGCTCCCAGGGAGCCAGCTACTTCCTCATGCTGAGGAATCTCATTCAGAGCCAGAAGCGTGGGGAGGCAGCTAGCTCCCCAGGAGCGGGGCCAGAAACCAGCCTGTAACTGTTACGATAACTGATAAGCTCATGCTTATTGGTTAACCATTTCAATGGTTACACAGTTACATCCCTACTGCAGACTGAGGAAGTCAACTCCTTAACACAGTCAGCTTGACAACTACTTAGACAGTGTCCTCTGGGCTCCTTCAGCTCTGTCTTTGCCTTGCAGCTTGACAACAGATACAGCCAAGGAAGAAAATTTGGAGACTTCAGAAAAAACCCTACAGGAAGAAGTAAACAGTTGGTAAAGGGAAACCTTATCTTGAGGTTAACATCACAGGTTTGCTCTGGTATATTTAGAGGAACAAAGACACCCAGATAGTATTCAGATAGGAAGTAAATGCACAGTGAGTTTGCTTTAATAAAAATTATCTCTATCAAGCTTGGTGGAAAACACTATAGAGAAGTTTGGGTGAAATAAACATCTTTAGACCGAAGGATAGTTTTTTAGTTAAGTTTGGGAACACAGGATATGGGATTTCAGTGGGTATCCAATAAACAGATGCTAGATACCACAGGGGAACACTTTGAAGGGACCAGGTCCCAAATCTTGTGTTCCCAAAGGAACACTGCACCACAGTTTATAAGGTTTACCTTAAACCACTGTATGAGTCATACTCACAGAACTTGTCAGATTTAAAACAAAAGAAAATATATTTTTTTTAAAATAGAGATTCAAATAAAAATCACAATAGGAGATGGGAACAAAAGCTTATATGTAAAATAACATACCACAATGCATATTCTAAAGCCCAAACTTAACGAAGAGCAAACCTGCGATGTTAACCTCAAGATAAGATTTCCCTTTACTCACTGTTTACTTCTTCCTGTTAGGTTTTTTTCTGAGGTCTCCAAATTTTCTTCCTAAGCCCTTGTCTTAGAAAGCTAGCAGACACCTTTTGTAGAGCACAATGGGCACAATGGTCCCCGCCACCAAACCCTAGAGGCAAGTGTATTCCATCACGTTCTACTTTTGAGTGACCTGTTTTAAACTGCAACTTAGAGAACATAATCTTTAGTATATGTTCATAATTTCTTACATATTCTCTGTGCTTACATCTCACAATGATTATGACCACCAATGACTTTTATTACAGACATGACATTCTTTTGGTGAATCCAGGGATCTCTGTACACCAGAGCCCTCTAGTTGACATTCAGAGATTCTTGTGTCATGCAGACTTTAGACCCCTGTGAAGGAATGAGTTCTCTTCTATTAAGTCATTTGAGCTGCAACCTTGTAATAGAATTCAAGGTAGCACCTGTTGATGACTTATGCTGCAGGTGAGTACAGCTAGTGTCAAGTGGGATGTAATGAGCTAGGTCAAAGGTAATCTTGGAGAAAAAACCCTAACCCCCTCCCCCATTTTTGTAAATGAAACATAAGCTGAGATTCATGTTGCTTTGGGATAGCAATAAAGCAAAATTCTAGGGAGGAGGTAAATATGGACATAGGCTGTGCGCTTATTGAAAGTGGGGTAGGGAGTTGGTCCATTAATAAGGTATTCAGAAAGAATCTCGTAAAAAGAGGAAGTTTCTGATTAGACACACAAACTATCCAGTGCTACCGTTTAAAAAATAGGGTTTTGATAAACCTTTTTAATTTTTGTGTTGGGAAAACTTGCTAGATTTAATTATTTTAACATAGCAGTCTGTGTTATCTGAAACTGGTAACAGTTTAGTCATGTGACCCTATGAAATCCCCCACTATCGAAACTTGAAAGAAGTAAAATTAACTAGATCTGTTTTTCTCTGCCTGGGGTGTGGGCAGGGAGTTAAGCAGAAATGCCACCCACCAGTCTCAATGGGTGGAAGGAGTTGATGGAACCAGTGACAAAAGGGGACTGGCAAGAAGGGAAGGAGAGAAACTTTGGGGACACCAGGTATTTCCCCTTTCCTTTCCCCTTTTAGAGGCTTTAATACCCATTTGTCAGCTGCAGGTCAGGGGGGAAGTAGATTGGCTCATATCCCCCAGCTCTAGAGATTTAATGTGAAGCATGAGCCATGGGATACCATTGGGTGAATTTTAAAGCAGGTGCCCAAAATCTTCACAGTACTGTGGTATCGTGGTACTTTTTCCCCATATCTGTTTTAAGGCCAGCCAGGATAATTTGCTTTACCAGAGATCGAAAGCTTTAACTATTTGAATTTTGCCTATTGTTAAGTCACTATGCCGGTATTTGGCTTTATTCCTACAAAAGGAAACAAGAAATATACTTCATTCGCAAGTAATGCAATCTGTGGAGTTTCAAAAAGTTGGTGGTTGTAATGGAAGTGGAGGATGAAGAAATACCATATTGTAAGTCATGGATTCTCCACTAATGACTCTGGCTAGATTACATTTGTCTTGAAAATGAAAGAACAACCTATCTCTGTCAGCCAGTTAAGGTTTTGTGTTGTAAAATATATATATATATATATTTTGTTTTGCTTTTTTTTCAGATTTCTGGGATGTGCTACAACAGTAGTGTGTTAAAAGTTCATCAGGTGCTTTGTGTTCCCAGTTGGCTGGCAAAGATATTTTCTTGGACTCTTGAACCAATATTCTCATCTGCAGAACCATCCAATGAGATTCGAGTAGGAATGGGAGCAACAGTGGACATCCAGAGACAGCAGAGAATGGAATTACTGGATCGTCAACTCATGATGTCTCAGTTTGCACAGATGAGACTGCAAAGACAACATCAGGTATAGATAAATTATTTATAAGGTGTATGATTATGGAAATATGGAGGGAGGGGGATTTTGGTTCATCACAATTTATGGATCCAGTTTAGGAACACACACAGTCTTATTTTAATTTTTTCCCTAATGGAATTATGTACAGTAATTGTATGTTATTTAATGTTAGTGAATATTTATGTAAGTTTTATGTGATCAGAGTTCATTTCCAAAAATGAACTAATATTCACAGAACTCCTATGGGTAGGTAGGTGGCATCACACTCTTTCACCAGAAGCTAAATGAGCTTAAGCTGTTAAGTGATTTACCAAAGCCTACAGTTGTGAAGTTAAGCAGGGACTAGAACCCAGGATTATACGTTGCTTAATGACTATTACCTCTTTGTTGCAACCCAGCAGTTGTGTTGCATCTGTGTTCATTGTCACATAATTCCTGCCAAGATAAAGATCACGGTAAGTACTACCTCAGGTGACTGTACTGACAACTTCTTTCATGGCTCCTGATTGGTCCTCTATTTGGGCACGCTATTTAAGCCCAGCAGGAGTTCCAGGAAGTGTATATGTGACAAGGTGGATTCCCCTGCCAGCCATAACAACTGACCTACTTCTTTGCTTGCTCTCAGACTTCTAGCCCTGGTTATTACCCTTGGCTTTGATTCCTGGTTCCTGACTACACCTTTGTCCTTTGGTGCTGTTCTTATCCTCTGACCACCACTACTTAGACCATTAGGCCTTTCAAGGGCCTGTGGCAAGGGTCTGTGGCAGACAATTAATGTTCAGAATATTCTGATACTCCAGACCATGCCAACAGTCAGAACAGTTACCCAACTGCTTCAGAGAGTCTGAAAATTAGCTCTGTAGTTCAGTGTTTTGCATGGGTAAATAGAGAGATTACATCAACCATTTTGCACCAGGCTTGTTGCTTTTTGAAAGCATGTACAATTTTTTCTCTCTGATTTTCCTACAGACATCAACCACAGTACTTTCCTGTTGCTGCTTTTAGGGCTTGCATTTTATTTACTTATTAATTAGATTGTTAAAGTCTCTTTATTTTTCTCAGTTTTGGTGGTATGGAGAAGGGCAAGTGCTTACCTGCTTGTCCTTGTAAGACAGTAAAACAAAGCAGCTGATACCTCAATTTGCATTTATCCTATGGTGTATAAATTGGCAGTCTAGTAAAGCCAGGTGAACATCTGGAATTTCTGAGTTTTGTAACTTACAAGCTGCATGAGAATGAGAAATCATCTGAATTGCATTTTATCCCTCTGAATTTTAGCCACACATTACTACATTTAGATGCTATGTTATGTGCTGGGTGGAGGGTGCTGCTATGGAAGGAAGGGAGGGGAAAGTTCTGGCCTGATTGAACAAGATACACTATTGTAAACAGTTAAAACTAGTTAAAAGTGTGGTTTGTGTTAGGGTTGAAAACACTGATAGACTTACTTCTCTTATATATATGATTGATTTTAATTTAGCCTAAAAGAGTCAATAGGATGATATCTAACTGAAGCTGAGAGGAAAACATGAGGGGTTCAACTCTCCTGACATTTCTTGGTATCATTTTGTATTTAAAAAGGAGAAGAATGAGTCAACTGAGAGAGTTTGGTAAATAAAATACTAGATAAAATCACAGGTTGGGTTGAAAAAGGCTCCTGGGCAAGCTAGAAAAGTACTGTGGGATTGTCTTGTATTGTGTGTAAAAACTGTCTGAATTTTACCTAACACATTTAGAACAGCTCTTGTGTCAGTTCTTAATTCACTTTCCTGGTAACACAATTCAGCACTTCACAAAAACAACAGTCTAGCAGCACCTTGAAGACTATCAAAACATGTAGGTGGTATCATGAGCTTTCATGGGCACAAACCACTTCTATTCTTCACAGTTAGCTTTGATTTGATTTAATTTTATTAAATTGCCTTATTGTATAACTCCAGCAGTTGCACATGACCTTCTCTCTGCCCTTCCAGCAGTCACTTTTAACTTACTCTTTATTGTAAAAACTAAACTGGGAACTGTTCATTCTCCAATCTTAGTTGTAACAGAAACTAAACTGAAAGTAGAATAGAGATAGAAATGTAACCGTGTTAGTCTGGTGTAGCAGGAACAAAAAACAGGACTATGTAGCACTTTAAAGACTAACAAGATGGTTTATTAGGTGATGAGCTTTCGTGGGCCAGACCCACTTCCTCAGATCAAATAGTGGAAGAAAAGTGGCTGTTTAGCCACAAACTGCTATAAAAGGGTTAGCTAAACTTCTGGGAAATAAGGGGAGGCAGAAAGAGCCCACATAGTCAGGGGACTCTTTAAAAGGATTTTTAAAAATATAAAAGAAATAGTAAATAAATGAACCATACTTTAATAGTATGTCTTAATTTTTCTTTACCCCACACTTCCACTGTAACCATTGTTCCCATTAACAGAGTATCGGTGCACTTCAGTCAAACACATGTTCAGGCTTAACACTTCATAATGCACATGGTATATTCATCAATATTCTACTCATGTCCTTGAGTCCTTTATTGCTGCATCAGTGAATGCCCAGCAAAATCAACGAAGGGAAGGTGATGGAGTTAATCTATCAAAACTTGAGAGTGGTCTGGTATGCAAAGCTATCGACGAGGTTTTCTTGTTTCATAGAATTTGCTGGATGCCAGTCAAATCACCAAACACAGGGTTCAGAGATTCCAGTACATGTTGAAGCAAAAATTAAAAATGGTCCCATTCATGACTGAGTACTTGAATGTTTTAAAAATTGCTAAGATTGTTACCTGAAGTACCTTTTTTTAATTGTGGCATAAATTGTTACTTATAGATTACTACTGGTGTCCGCATACAGAAGCCTGTACACTCAAGTGGCTTTTGTTTTAAAACTGTAGTTATGGTAGTGAAATGATTGTTTTTGTCATTGTGGCTGGTTACTGTGGAGACAGTGCAAACAAATGTTACTATGTCATGCTACCTATTTATTTTCTATACTGTCACCACAGCATTTTCTGTATGTTTTTTTCACCCTGTTGATGCTGGCTGTTGGTGAGTTTGTGCCATTGATGAAGAATTCTTTAGCTTTTATCCCCACCAAAATTCTGAAAAATAAAAACAAATGTTATTTTGAATATAGTCACACTCTTCACAATAAATAAAATTTAATAATCTACAAGTTCTCTTATTGCTTTTTACTTTATTTCTATTTCTTTATTTTTTTCTCTCCCTCTTTTTCTTCCACTTTGCTTTGATTTTCTGTCCATTTTTTCCTTTCCAATGTTAAGTAGGTTGTCCCGTATCTGTCTTCTGTTCTTTCTTTCTCTAGAGTCTAATAGTCTTTTCCCTTGGCTCTCTCTCATGCCACTTGTGACTGACATGGCACTGCTCACTCTGCTTGGGGTCTCTGATAGTGAGCCACTGCTTCTGATTAGGGTTGCAAGGTGTACGGTTTTCACCCAGACAGTCCGGTATTTGCAGGCTTCGTCCAATAAAAAAAACAGGAAATACCAGACATGTGCAATGTCCGGTATTTCCCGTTCCCCTGGGACAGAAGCCTGGTGGGGACAATTTTCCCCTGCCGCATCTAACGGGGCGGGGGAGTGAGGAGCATGGTGGAATCTAGCAAAAGGGGGGCAGGAGGGGGCACGTGCCACGCTAGGGGGGCACCGGGCTGGGCTGGGATGGGCTGGGCTGAGAGCGGAGTGCATGCTGCTCTGGCCTGCCTCAGGGGGAAGGGGGAGTGCACTGGGATGGGGCGGACGCTAGGTCGGGGCCTGGCTCTGAGGCAGGGGTGAGTTCACTGGGATGGGGCGGCACTAGGGGGGCCTGAGTCTGAGGCAGAGGTGAGTGCATTGGGATGGGGAGACTGGGGGGCCTGGTTCAGGGGAAGGGGTGGGTACATTGGGGGTTAGTGTGTGGTCCCAAACTGGAGGGAGTGGTGCAACTTTTGCTTAACAACTTTGGCTCCCCCCCCCCCTCCTTTTTTTTTTTTTGCTTAACACCTTTGGTCTCCCCCTTTTTGTTTTCTTTGACAGAATTTTTTCCCAGTGTGTTGTGTTTGGGGGGGGGGGTTGTTTTTGATTTTTGCCCAGAGGGGAGGTATTCAGTATTTTTTTGTTAAACCATCTGGCAACCCTGCTTCTGAAGGGATCCAGTGCTGTGGAACTATAGCTTTCTGGCTATAACACCCTTCCATTCCCCCCTTTCAAGGTAGCAAAGTCCTAGAACAACAGGAAACAAGGAACTCAAAAGAGATTAATCTGGCAATTTTTTGTTGGGATCCTGCCCTTCAACTCAGGGCCTGTTTTCAGACAGGCAATTGTTTGGCTGGCCTTACTGGGCCTGGTCTCCCTATTTACAGGGAGGCTTGCTTAGCTAGCCAGCAGTGCCAGATTTTTTATACCGCAGAAACAGTGGAGATCTGCACTATGGCCTGGAAAGCCTCCAACTTAACTATAGTCGTGTTCTTTTAACTCCCCTCGCCATTCCTGAGAGATGCTACAGAAGTATCAGGACAGGGGAGGCCTAGTTGGGACAGTCCTCACCCAGCCAGTCTGGGCCTTCTGCTCCCCATCACTCCCTCCACCCCCCCCCCCAACATGTGTTCTTTTCTGTTATATCAGTGTCTTTTTGTCCCCATCCCCAGTTTTTTCCATATCTGGGAGCCCCTTTTGGATCCCCACACTTACTGTTTTTTCTTGCTTCTCCCCACCAACTTTCTGATTCACATTTTCTTTTCCTCCCTTCCCTGAGTGTCCTCCTCCTGCCACAAAGTCACTCTGGAGAGCCAGCGAGCATGGGAAGTTCTTTTAGGTCCATTGGCTGGTGCCTTTAGGAGCTCTAAGATTGAAGGGATTACTGCTTCTGCTTCTCTAACTTTTCAGGGGATTTTAAAGGTCCCTCCTATGGCTACTGGCTATTCCATCTCATTGCTTTGTCTTCCCTCCTTTTGCCAGGGCTCCTCCTCCCTCATATCTTCTATTTCCCAGCCCTTTGAGGTTCCTCTTGCTGGCTATCAGACTCAAGTGAAAGCATTGGTTTGGTAGAGGGGAGACTGGATATGACTTTCATTTCCCACTGAAAAACTTGCAGACAAACAGCTGCAAATAGCTGGATGAGAAGCTGCCTTGCAGCCAGCTACTGGTGACACTTCTGATCAAAACACAGAAACAGGCACAAGGATGTAGCAAAGAGGTGGAAAGCCACAGAGTGGAGACCCAAAGTTTGCAGGGAGCAGCTGGAGACTTTTAAAGTCCCAGCAAACAGGCTTATCAGCACACCCTGCAGCATTTTGAGGTTCAACTTCAACAGGATCGAAAGCATGCTGATTATTTCCCCTCCTTAATCCTTTTCTATCTTCACTTTTTCGCATTACTGTGGTCAAAACAGGCTTCCTTCCTACCACTCAGACCTGCATGTCTTCATGTCCTCTCTCCATCCAGCATATTCAGTATGTTAACACATCTTGCTGCTTTTTTCCCCTACAGATTTTCTGATATCTGATCTTAGCAGCACGAGTGGGGAACTTACAACCTTGGTTATAATTCTTCTTGGTTACTGTATCCTCATCCTTTTTGCCTTCTCTGATATCCATCTTGCTTTAATCCTGCCGTGCCAAAAGACTGATGCAAAGATGTGTTGCGTGCATGTGATTTCCTCTTCAAATTCCTCCACTGATTGTCATGATGCCTCCCTGTATTGCTTAAACTTTTTCTCTCTCTCTTTGGACGGTAACACTTTATGCCTCATCTCATTGATCGTTTCACTCCCTGATGAGCTCTTCACTTGTCCAGATTCTAGGCTTTTTTGGTGTCTCCCTCGGCAGCAGTGCTCCTTGGGAACTGCAAATTTGTCATTCTCAAGAATGTAGTTAATGAGAACTGGAGACGAGTCTTTCTCAGCCACAGGCCAAGATAATGGAACTACTTTCCAGAAGGGAAGAGTGACTGCATTTCTCTCTATTTTCAGAAAGAAATGCAAAACTCATGACTTGGGTCTGCCTTTCTTACAGCAACAATATCTGAAAAGATAGCCAAATCTCCATGCACTGGCTACCTCAAGGGAAATCTAGAGCAGTGGTTCCCAATCGCCAGTCTGTGGAGCAGTGCTGGTCCGCAAACCGCTGGCTGCCAGGCCACCACACACTGCAGCATGGCGGGTTGCTCGCTAACCCCAGGGCAGGCAGCACTTGGGGGGTAAGTCAGAGAGACTCCCCACCAGGAGCAGTGCCCCCAGTGCCTTCAAGCTGCAGGGGGAGGGTTTGGTCCCGGGCTGCTCCCAGCAGAGCTGGCTATGATCCCTGCCTGGGTCCCAGGGAAACTGCCACCAGCTCCCAGCATGTGCGAGGTATGGGAGCCAACCCTGGGAGTGGTCAGGAGGGAGCTGAAGTGGGGCAGGGGCAGATAAGGGAGGTGAGGGGGAACAGGGATGTGTGATGTGGGGGTAAGAGAAGGATGCAGGAGATTCTAAGGGAGCTTGGGGGATTCAGGGGAGACTTAGGGGGCAGATGGGAGCAGGGGTGCAATGAAGGAAAACCCTGAGGGGAGCACAAGGAGGAAAAGGGGAATGTGGGGAGGGGAGGATGGGGGGAGACTGTGGGAGCAAGAGCAGCCTGGCTGAGGAAGGAAGAGACACAGGGCAGGGGTTGTACAGAAGGACATGGGGGAAGATACAGTGGCAGCTCCCCCATCCCCTGGGGCAGGAGGGGAGCAGGGCAGAGATGATTGGTGGTAGCACTTGGAGGCACCAGCTCCCATGCTCCTGACAGATCCATCAGATCTGTTACAACGACATGTATTGTGTGCATACAGATGCAATGTAAAATAACACGTGACTTCTTAAAATTAATTACCACAATGAATGTGCAAATATGCAAATAAAATGTTGCCAGTCTGCCAAAAGTTTCTGAATGGGTTTTCCAGTCCATGGTATAAAAAAGGTTGGGAACCACTGATCTAGAGCACATGAAGGACTTCATTCTTTCCTGTGCCTCTAAGCTGAGTCTGCAAAAAAATCTTAAATAGTCACATTTTATACATACATTTCATGTGCTATTATTGCATTGAGTACTATAACATACAGGGTTTTAGGACAAACGAGAATGCTAATAACTGTAGTTAATATCAATTTGTGTGGCCAGTGATGCTGCCTCCTTCCTATCCAGCTATGTAAAAATATGTTCCCTGACCTCTTTTTTTAGCCATGTTTTTCCCCAAAAAGAGGATTCTCCTCAAAGATTGCCAGGTTTATCACTCTTAGGGTGTGTCTAGACTACATGCCTCCTTCGACGGAGGCATGTAGATTAGCCAGATCGGAAGAGGGAAATGAAGCCGCGATTAAAATAATCGCGGCTTCATTTAAATTTAAATGGCTGCCCCGATCTGCCGATCAGCTGTTTGTCGGCAGATCGGGGGAGTCTGGACGCGATGCCCCGACAAAGAAGCCTTTCTTTATCGACACAGGTAAGCCTGGTTTCACGAGGCTTACCTGTGTCGATGAAGAAAGGCTTCTTTGTCGGGGCATCGCGTCCAGACTCCCCCGATCTGCCGACAAACAGCTGATCGGCAGATCGGGGCAGCCATTTAAATTTAAATGAAGCCGCGATTATTTTAATCGCGGCTTCATTTCCCTCTTCCGATCTGGCTAATCTACATGCCTCCGTCGAAGGAGGCATGTAGTCTAGACACACCCTTTGTTTGCTTCTGAGATTGCCTTGTTTTGTGCTTGCTTCTGAAACGCACTATTTTAAATAAAAATGTTCCCAAACTAGATAGATGAAAAATACCTGAGTAAAATTGAGTTGTTTGTTCAAATGTGTCAAAATCCATAGATGATGACTTTTACAGATCAGTGTGCCCCACTTTTTGGATGGCAACTTATTTACATATTTTCATAGATTTTAAAAATGCAGATGCTTAATACATTAAACATATTAAATTTTCTGAGTACTGATGTAGGTAACAAGGCTGCTGCACTTTGTCTTCCTGACTTCACTTTTTTTTTCTTAATCTTACTTATGGAAAATGACAAGCCCATAAGTGTGGAAGCACTAGTGAATGCTAATATAATACATAGAAAATGCTTTATATTAGCATCCAGTTGTCATTGTTACCAGCCTTACTATGCCTCTACCTCTCCTGATTTCTCTCTATGTATATTTGCTTGCCACGTGTCTATCCATCTACCACATTGGGCTCCTGATAAGTATAAACTGCCACTAGACACCCCAGTATCTCTGTGGTCTGGATGACACAGTCTGTTCCCTTAACTCACAACCCAGTGTTCTCTCACTGCTTTGGGGAGCATGTCTTTAAATCAGGGGTGGAGAACCTAGAACCCAGGGGCTGGATGCAGCCCCCACTTTGCTTGTATCCAGCCCTTGAGGCTCGGGGCTCTTTCCCAGCACTGGAGAGTCCATGCTGTTGCTCCAGCCCCGCCACCATCTCTCTATAGGGCTGGAGCACAAAAATCTACTTGCCTGGGCCCCGCTAGACTCTGATGTGAGAGGGGAATGTGGAAAGTGTCTTTCTTCTTCTTGATTGGAGGCCTGCCTCAGTGAGGGTAGTTGTTATTGCGGATCTTTTTGGCTTCTCACTTGTATAGAGCCACCCATGTTTTAAATCTTGCTCAATCTTTGATATGCCCTTGCAGGAACCAAATTGCTTTTTAACTGTTTATAATCCTTTGATCTGTTAGTATCTCTCATTGGCTACACAAAGTTTGCAACTTTGCTGGAAACAGGATGTGGAATCCTCAAATCTAACAGTTTCCCCATTACTTTTCAAGTGTGTTGTGGGACGTTTCTTTCTGGGAGCCATTGTCTTCCATTCCAGGTGATAGCATCCATTGAAATAAAGCAGGATAGTCATATAAAAAACATTTCACTAACCCTAGTATAGCCATGAAGTCTTCAACAAACTGGGCTGTGTCTCACAAGATTGATGGATGATAGTTTGACTTAATTTATGGCTGGGTTTTATCATCATTCTTTTGTTGAGTGTTTAGACCTTTCCATCATCAGATTTATTTACAAATGCTTATTTTCTGCCTTGTATAGTGCTGTGTTTGCTGCTCATTTAGTGGATATGTATAGGCTCCTTATTGTTAAAAAGTTAGTATCTGGAATTTAGATTGGATAAAATAATTGTTTTCCTTTTGCTTTTTATAGAAATATTGCTAGTGGAATCAAGAATTTCCATATCAAATCATACAACAACTGTCTAAAACTGTTACCTGTATTTTTCTGTTTCTTGTCACTTATCTACTTTGTTGTTGTTTTTTTTTCTTCCGGAAAATGTGTCAGATCTAATATATAAAAACGCAGTAAAGTAATAGCTTACTGGTAATAGCTGGTTTAAGAAGCACAGTGTAGGCAACTACAGTAGTCTGGCATCCAATGGTCCAGCACTTCTGATGGTCCGGCACCATCTGGAACCCAGAAGTGCTCCGGGCAGCCGGACAATTGGAGCTGCTCTGCCCCAGGTTTCCCGATTCAGCCGCTGCTGAAACTGACCAGCGGCTGACTCCGGGAAGCAGCTCGGGGTGCTCTGCCCCGGGCTTTCCAGAGTCAGCTGCCAGTCAGTTTCAGCAGCGGCTGACTTGAGGAAGTCTGGGGCAGAGCAGCTGGGGTGCTGCTGGGTTGGTCCCGCAGTGCTGAGGGGCACATCCCCCCCACTGCACCCCACACTCTTCATAGCCCCCCCCCTTCTGATAGTCTGGCATATCTGATAATCCAACACCCCCTGGGTCCTAAAGGTGCTGCATTATTGGTAGTTTACTGTATTATGCAAACTTTCCCAAACAGTTTTCTTAGTTCTGACCTTCAACACCTGTTCTTGTGCCTCTCTTTGTGCAGAGATTGCCATTCATGGCAGATTCTGCCATGGCTTTCAGATGAACAACTGGGCAAGCAGGATGAGACTGCAAAGTTTATTTCTATTTGTAGCTTCAAATAGAATTTGAATCGGGAGCTGAAAGGGTCGCGTACCTATGCAGTGCATCATTTATTGGCCCTATACACACACATGGCAATTGTACACATCGATTGTGATGTATGTTGTATTTTGTTTTTACATTTTTTTGGTAGCATCTTACAAAATCCTCAAAGCAGAATTATAAAATCTACTTTTTTTATTCTTTCTTTTTGTTAAAAGAACAGGCTGTGTTACAGGAAGTGAAAAGAGATGAGCTAAGTGTCTAACCACCACACTTCAACATGTAACATCAGTCAACATCCTGGCTGCCTCACATTCAGGATTCAGACCAGGACACAGCCCAGAGATAGATCTGGCGGTGCTAACAGATGACCTCTTTATGACCATGAATACAGATAAAATCTCCATGTGCATAATGTTTCATGTACTTTCACTTTTTGACATGTTAGTCCACAAGATGCTGCTGATCCATCTAGCTGACATAGCAGAAGTAGATGACCCAGCGATGCAGTTACTCCAATTATTTGTCTCTAGCAGAATTCAGGGAGTGATGGTAGGCACTTCCTCTTCCTCCTTCTCCTCCTCCTTTCTAAAGGTCCTTACCAGCAGGACCCTGCAGAGATTCTGGCAATCGCCTTTTATCTTCAATAGACCTGAGGCTACTGAGCGAAAGAATGAAATACTATGAGCTCAGCTGCAAACAGCGTGCCAATGGCACTCAACTAAGTCTCATTCTCAGCTAATACAATCATTGCCACTCATTCAGTGTCAAGACTGCACACAGGAAATCAGCTTTTTGGTGTGGAAGAGTTGGATCAAGGTGAACCTTGGCAACAACCAGATGAAGCTGGTTGTACAGCAAAATGTTTTTAAGAGATCATAGAATCCTAGGGCTGGAAGAGACCTCAGGAGGTCATCGAGTCCAGCCCCCGGCCCAAGGCAGAACCAATCCCAACTAAGTCATCCCAGCCAGGGCTTTGTGAAGCCAAGACTTAAAAACCTCTAGGGATGGAGATTCCACCACTTCCCTGGGTAACCTATTCCAGTGCTTCACTACCCTCCTAGTGAAATAGTTTTTCCTAATATCCAACCTAGACCTCCCCCACTGCAACTTGAGATCATTGCTCATCGTTTTGCCATCTATCAAGATAGCCAAGACATAGTCAAAAGGGCACAGTGCCTCTAGTCCTGTTGGACTGCACACACATCTTGGATGATTGGGAAGCAGCAGTTCCTCAAAGTGCCTTCTTTCACCTCCAACTTGCTGTGATAAGTCATTACTTTTTCCTGGACAAAGACCTGGCCACAGTGACTGAGGCATTTGTCACCTCTGGTCTGGATTACTGTAACTCACTGTAACTAGAATTGAGTATGTGGGGGATAGACGGACTTCAGAGCTGCTGCAGAATGTGCCTGCTTTTCCATAGCTTAGGCCACTGTGAGCTTATCAGATCTGTACTCACGTCCCTTCATAGGCTTCCAGTCAGCTTCTGATGATAGTTTAAAGTCCTTGATTCTAAATTTCAAAGTGATCAATGGATATAACCCCAGCTACCAAATTTCGATTGATGAATGAATGCAACAGCTACATTCATCTGAGGCAACACTGATCACAAAACCCAAAATGAAGCATGTGAGCACTGGAGACAAAGCATTCTTATTCTAAGGAATCCGACGATGGAATAAATTTCCAGCGGAGATCAGGCAAATCCAGTGTAACCATCTATAGGAATCACTACAAAACCTTCCTCTTTCAAAAAAGCTTTTTACTATAAAAATGACAGTCATAACACTGACACTTTCATATATTCTAAACCTCTATACACTTAAGGTTTACATTTATCAAAACCAACCTTCTACCCCAAGCAAAGAGGGATAGGTCCCAGAGACTTCATGAAATTCACCAGATAATTCACTATTGCAATTCCCATGATATTCCTTAGATACCATGACGGGTGCCAGTACAAAATCCTTAGCCTGAGCTAATGCTAATATTTTTACATCTGTCTTAAAACAAGAAATAGTAAACCTTTCATTCTATAGCAAAGTATATAGAGTCTTTTGCCCCACCTTGGATTATTACCCTCCCCTCGAGGGAGGTAGTTCAGGGAAGGAGGGAATTCACAATTTGAAGTTTTTTCAGAAAGGAAAATATTTGAGACATTATTTTTAATATATTAGATGCCTTAGTTAAAAAAAAACTTACATAAACCAAATGGGCCTATCGGAATATCTGACCCTGCATAAAATATCTATTGTTATGCGAATTATCAGTATAGGATAGATGGTGTGTTATTTTTAAAAAAATGAAATGCAAAAGCTGTTTCCTTTTTCCATCTCTCTCTGTGTGGTTGTCTTTAGAAAAGGTGTAGAGGTCACATATTAGGAGGTGTTTCCTGTTTGTGCAAACAGATGGCAACTTGGCACTAACTCAGACACTTAAGATAACATTATCAAAATATCTGAGCCAGAGTGCTCAAGGAAACTTTTAAAGCACGTTTTCTTGCTCTAAGTAAATCGAGTTAACAGATGTTTAACTGCAATTTAGTTATTTTAGTTTGCAATTACTAGCTGGCCAAAATATAACTTTAACTTTCCAACACTGAGTAAAAATCACTTTTGATAGAGTATATGGTTGTGTGTGCGTGTGTGATTTGATTGACTAATAAATTTGTCTTCCCAAAAGAGACTAAGGTTTAAGTGATAGGCTATGCATTCAGACAGTTGCTAGTTTACATAAGGGCACAAAACAGGTTCTTTACTATAAATAACTCTACCTGAGTTGATACAGAAAAGAATGTATGTCTTTTATATGCCACATGTCTTATATACTGCAGAAAAATAAGATACCAGAAAAGTGATTTAAGTAGATCACAGCTTCATTAAGTAACACATCTGGGACAATCCAGCAATGACTTGTCTTGTGCAGGCAGTCCTTCTTTTGTAATCCGTACCAGATTGTGGAGAGATACTGTCAGCCCTCTATCTCGTTAATGTGCTCCCAGAACTATTGCTGGGACCTTGGCTTTCTCCTGGGACAATTGAGAGGGTTGGCTCCTTGCTGTTGCATCCATGTGAAGCCCCAAACCCATTCCACACCTTGTCTAGGAGATGCTTTCTCCTAATCTGCTTCCCAATTACCTGAACTGGTCACCTGACAAGATGTGACAAAATAAATGTCATAACCTAATATGCCCACTGGTCCCTGGGGTGCTGAGAGAGAAGAAAAACAACAAACCAAGACTGCTCACATCAGTCTGGCAGTGAGAAAAAAAATTCCTACCCAGCCCCCAAAAGGCAACACTTACGTACAGCAAGGCTTCTAAACCCACTCGTAGTCTAATTACTGGGGAGAGGAAAGAGCTTTCATTCCCAGTGAGAAATGGTGCCCAAGGCATGAAAAAGGGTTCAGAAGCTCTCCTGTTATTTGCGGAGCCATCAGACCTTTGCTGCATCTATGCAACCAGTCAGCTAAGGAGCACCCTCCACAAACCCATGGGGAGGCTGAGTTCCATGAAAAGAGCATGTGTATTTCTTAAAGCGGCCACAGATTTTCTTTCCCCTGTTGGCCTAAACAAAACCTCTCCCAGCTATGAAGCTGGGATGGGGAAGGGCACTGTTAGCAACTTATTAAAAAAGTACAGTGAATGAGCTGCTGTGGCCTTCCTTTAAAACAATTTCTAAATCAGTGGTCTCCAAGCTTTTTAAGCACGAGATCACTTTTTGAATTTAAGTGCAATCCAAGATCTACCTCAAATCTAAATACCCTTGCCCCCACCTCCTTCGTGCCCCTTATCTGAGGCCCCGCCCCTGCTCACTCCGTCCTCCCTCCCTCCCCCATCCTGTCTCCCTTTCACCAGGCAGAGGCAGAAGGTTGGGGGAAAGGCTCTGGTCTTGGATTAAGAGATTTAGAGTGCGAGAAGAGCTCTGAGCTGAGCTTGGGGCAGACAGCTGGAGGGGATTCTAGGTGCAGGCTTTGGGAGTGGTTTTGGATGCAGGGGGTCTGGGATAGAGGCTTGGGATGCAGGAGGGGGTTCATGACAGGGGTAGAGTTTCAGGACGTGGGCTCTGACTGGGCACTGCTTACCTCAGGTGGCTCCTGGGTGGTGGTGCAGAGGGGCTAAGGCAGGCTCACTCCTGCCCTGGCCCTGCACCACTCCCAAAAGCAGGCAGCAAACTCCATCTCAAGTCCTGTTGTGCCCCCTCTGGGCTCTGTGAAGATAGGATACAGGGTGGGAGAAGGGGCATCTTGACATCAGCCCCTCCTCTCCCTCTGCTCCTGAGGGTGTGGGAGGCAGTTCCAAGGCAAAGGGCAGGAGGTGCACAGCAGCAGGGGGAGGGGCAGCTGAAGTGCCAGCACTTGATAGCCTCTTGGCCAAACCTATCAGAGGCTCCAAGATCTACCAGTAGAGCCCGATCTAGTGGTTGGTGACCACTGGGCTAAAGGATCTGGAGTGTGGGAGGGGTTCTGAGCTGAGCCTGGGGCAGGGAGTTGAGATGCAGGCTCTGAGAGGGAGTTTGGGTACAAGGGGACTCAGGGCTAGGACAGGAGTTTGGTGTGTAGGAGGGGTTCAGGACTGGGGCCAGGGTTTGGAATGCCGGCTCCCACTGGGCACCATTTACCACAGGTGGCTTCCAGGTGGTCGTGCAGGAGGCTAAGGCAGGCTCACCCCTCCCCTGGCCCTGCACCACTCCCAAAAGCAGCCAGCAAACTCTCTCCGTCCCTGCCCCCCTCTGCTCTGTGGAGATGGGGTACAGGGTGGGGAGAAGGGCACCCTGACATCAGAACCCCCGCTGCTTCTTCGAGTTATTGCTCATGTGCGTTCCAGTTAGGTGTGTGCACGCAGTGTGCATGCACAGTCGGAAGTTTTCCCCTCAGCAATACCCTTAGGGCCAGCAGGGGAACCCTCTGGAATGACGCTGGTATATTGCCCCATATATACCCTTGCTGGCCCCCTCACCCACTCAGTTCCTTCTTACCGCCGTGACAATCGTTGGAACAACCCTCGGCTCTTTACAGCGATCGCTTTCTTCAGGATTGTTCTTCTCATTCTTTCAATTAGTCTCCCACTAAGTAGCTACAAATTAAGTTAAAAAATCTGTTGTTGTTTTCTGTTTAATTACTTGCCGCCATGGCATGCCATGCGCCCGCGGCAAGGCATGCCCAGTCTGCAAAGCTTTAAGCCCTGCAAAAAGTGTCACAGGCCTATGCCCTGTGGCGATCCCCATTCAT
This sequence comes from Pelodiscus sinensis, assembly GCF_052426305.1. Lineage (NCBI taxonomy): Eukaryota > Metazoa > Chordata > Testudines > Trionychidae > Pelodiscus > Pelodiscus sinensis. Next base: position 253,764,689 of record NC_143052.1, on the reverse strand, counting down.
CGTGTCTAAAGTGTCTGGGGGGAGGTTCACCTCACAGAAGCCTGCAAGATCTATAAGGCCTTCAAATCCCGTACTAAGCAGAGAGGGAATCGCACCCCAAAATCCTGCTAATGGAGGCACCGGCACCGCAGGTTGGCACCGGCGTCGGACATGGCACCGGCCTCTCAAAGTGCACCGGCGTTGGTACGGGACAGTTCTGAGCACCGGGTGTCTCCGGCACCACAAAGGTCCCAGCTCCGGTCCCAATCTCCGGCACCTCAGAAAAAGAGGAGGCCTAACAAAGGCCTAACAAAGGCCAGTCCCCGTCCAGACATGTGCCCACTGTGTGCCCTCCAGTGAGGCACACGGCTCCGACAAGTCCGGAACCTGAGCCTTCCAGGTCGGTCAGACCTTCCTCCCAGCGCAGGGAGATCAGTCCCGTGGAGGACTTCCCTGAGCCCTCCATGTCAGAGGCCTTAGAGGCAGCGAGGGTCCTTATTGACTCCCTCTCCCTCTCCTCCTGACACCCTCCAGGCGGCACGGGGAGAATCGGCACTGGTCCCCTTCCAGGGCATCTGAAGGTCCGGTGCAGGAACTTGAAGGCCACCGACCACCCCTACCGACCCTGGTGGCACTGCTCATGGCACCTGCCACCAGGACGTTCTTACTTCCACTGCCGCCCCAGGACACGACACTGGATTCGGCGTGGCACCACTGTTCGGCACCACTACCGGTTCAAGGGGCCCCGGCGCCTACCTCCGCGCAGGACACCTGTACCGCCATGCTACCACCTCCACCTCGGCACCGCAGCAAACTGGAATCCATGGTCAGACAGGTGATAGCTTCGTCGGCACCCGCGTCGGCTCCACCTTGGTCCACCTCGGAGTATTCGTCCGACTCCGAGGCAGAATCCACCTTGTCCTCAAGAGGTTCCCGATCCCATTTGCGGCACCGCTCCTGCTCTCGGCACCGTTCCTAGCACCACAGCCCCCCAACAACAACAGTGGGCACTGCCTGTTCCGGTGCCGATGTTGTAGCAAACGGGGCCCCCACAACTTCCGGGTCAGTGGCCGTTCTAGACACCATGGGCGTACCAACAAAGCCAGGGTGTAGATCCACCCAGGCCGGTTCCATCTCCTCAGGCCCATGAGCTCCTCCTTCAGCAACACCTCTGGCCAGGTCCCCTACTTTGGGCCAGTCGCTACCTCCTGGTCAGTCGTCTCCAGGCTCCAGAGGGAGTGCGGCTCCAGTGAGCCAAACTCTCCCTCCCTCATCCCTGGGCTCCTCGCACTTGGACGCCCCTGTAGGAGAGGTCCAGAAGGGGTCATAGTCCTCTTCTCCGGACGAGGTCTTAGGCGATTCCGCACCACCCATGTCCTCCATGGACACTAGGGCTCACCAGGACCTCCGCTGCCTGGCCCGAAGTCTGGGGGTCCAGGTGGAGAAGGTGTCCGAAGACTCAGACACTGCAGTAGACATCCTAAACTCTGATGCTCCCTCCAGAGTGGCTCTTCCGGTTAATAAAACTGTAGCCAAAATTTCTAAGGCCTTGTGGCAAACCCCTGTATCTATCCCCCGAACTGATAAGCGAGCCGAAAGGAGGTACTTTGTTCCCCAAGAGGGCAACGAGCACCTGTTTTCTCTCCCTCCCCTGGGCTCCCTGGTGGTACAAGCCGTCAAACACAGGGAAAGACAAGGCCTACCCATTGTTACCCCTAAGAACAGGGAGGCCAAGAAGACTGACCTGCTAGGCAAGAAAGTCTACGCATCCAGGGGTATCCAGTGCCGCATCGCCAGTCCTCTTGTCACATTACGCCTATAACTACTGGGCTTCCATGGACAAGTTCACGGCCCTGCGCCCCAGGGACTCCCGCTCGGAGTTTAAGGCTCTCCACAAGGAGGGGAGAGCGATCTCCAGAGCAGCGCTTCAGGCTGCTCTCGACATGGCAGATGCTGCTGCCCGGGTGATGGCCACAGGTGCGGTCCTATGCCGTGGTTCCTGACTCCAGGGTTCTGGGGTTCCCCTGGAGCTCCAAAACACCCTACAAGACCTCCTGTTTGAGGGCCCTTCGCTCTTCTCTGAGCAGACCAATCAGATGCTCCATGGCCTCAAGGATACCTGGGCTACCCTAAAATCCTTGGGCATGCATACTTCTGCTGCCCAGACGCACACTTTTGTAAATAGGAATGTTCCTAGAGTGCCCCCTCAGGCCCCACGTCCTGACTTCTCCCGTCGTAGGAGAAGGAGTAGTAATGGCGGGAACAACAGGCGCCGACTGCACCCGGCTCTAGGCAACAACCAGGGGCCCCCAACAAACCCTCGGGCCCCCATCAGGGGTTTTGGGGATCCCCGAGGGCTTTTTACCAGCCTCCCCACTAACTTTCCGGAACCATTTCTCCCACGTTCTCCAAGCCTGGCGGTCTGTTACGTTGGACCGATGGGTGGTGGAAAGGAGTTATGTAATCCCTTTCCACTCAGCCCCTCCTTCCCAACCCTCTACCCCGTCCCTTTCAGGGACCCCTCTCACGAGCCTCTGCTTCAAGAGGAGGTCCAACATCTCCTTACAATAGGAGCGGTAGAGTGTGTTTCCCCCGAGTTTTAGGTGAGGGGGCTCTATTCCCATTACTTTCTGGTCCCAAAGGCCAAAGGGGGGGGATCTCCATCCCATCCTGGACCTCAGAGCCCTCAACTCCTTCATCGCCAAAGCAGAATTCAAAATGGTAACATAATCCCCTCCTTAGCCCCCGGAGACTGGCACACTGCCCTCGACTTAAAAGATGCTTACTTCCACATTTCAATTGCCTCCCACCACCGCAGGTTCCTCCGATTTACTGTGGGCCCAGACCACTACCAATTCACGGCCCTCCCCTTTGGTATTTCCGTTGCCCCTCGGGTCTTCACCAAATGTATGGCAGTGGTAGCCACCATGCTCAGGAAAAGGGGCATCCAGGTGTTCCCCTATCTAGACAACTGGCTCCTGAGGGGCGACTGAGAGGCTCAGGTGAGAGCACACATCACCATAGTCCACACACTCTTCAACGACTTATGCCTTCTGCTAAATCTGGATAAATCAACTCTTAACTCCCACCCCAATAATAGAGTTTGTGGGCACCAATCTGGACTCTGTCAGTAAGAGCCTCTCTACCCAGCTCCCGGTTTCGCACAATAGAGACTGCAGTCAGGGCACTCCAGAATTTTCCAGTGACCACTGCCCGGACTCCTGGGCCTCATGACCGCCTGCACTTACGTAGTGCAGCATGCCAGACTGCGCATGCACCCGCTACAGATGTGTCTATCGTGCGTCCACAACCTGGCCATCCACTGTTGGGACAGAGAGGTGACGGTTCCCGCACCCGTCCTCCTTGCATTGGACTGGTGGACCCATCAGGTGGAGGTCTGCATGGGGGTCCCATTCTCCAGACCAGTGCCGTCCACTCGCCTTGTCATGGACGCGTCGGACACCAGCTGGGGAATCCATTTAGGAGACCTACACACGCAAGGTATGTGGTCTGCAGATCTCTCTACATATCAACATCAGGGAGCTCTGGGCAGTCCAACTGGCTTGTGCGGTTTTCCTTCCCCACCTCAGGGGCAGGTCTGTCCTCATCCTGTCGGACAACATAATAGCGGTGGCATATATAAACAAGCAGGGCGGAGCTCGTTCTCCTTGCCTGTGCTTAGAAGCAATTCGCCTGTGGGACCTCTGCATCGGGGCGGATAGCCACCTGATGGCCTCGTACCTCCCAGATTCCCAAAACATCCTAGAGGACAGGCTGAACAGATCCTTTGCTGGACACGAATGGTCCTTGAAGTGGGATGTAGCTCAATCTATCTTTCATACGTGGGGATCTCCCCATCTAGACCTATTTGCCACAGGGCGGAACAAGAAGTGCCCTCAGTTCTGCTACCTCAGGGGCCAGGGGCAGGGTTCCCTGGGAGATGCTCTCCTGGCCGCAGAGCCTGCTGTATGCCTTCCCACTAATTCACTGGGTCCTCCTCAGAGTGCGGGAGTTCAGGGCGTTCCTGATTCTAATCGCCCCAGCATGGCCCAGGCAACACTGGTTCTCAACCCTCCTCAACCTATCGTGCGAGACACCCATCACCCTCCCGCTGCTTCCAGACCTGTATCTCAGGACTCAGGCAGGCTTCGCCACCTGGACCTTCATTCATTGCAGTTGACAGCGTGGAAGCTCCGTGGTTGATGGCTGAGGAGCTTCAGTGCTCATAAAGGGTTCAGGAAGTTATGCTGGGTAGCAGGAAGCCCTCCACTAGGACAACGTACCTTGCTAAGTGGAGGCGGTTCTGCATCTGGGCTTCCCAGAAGGGGGTGCACCCAAGGCGGGCTATGATCCCCCTGATCCTGGAATACCTGTTGGATCTCAGGATCCAGGACCTCTCTTCCTCCTTCATCAAGGTTCACTTGGTGGCCATCTCGGCCTTCCACCCGGGGGAAAGGGAGGGAACCCTGTTTGCTAACCCGATGGGCAACAGGTTTCTGAAAGGGTTGCACAGGCTCTACTCACATGTACGTCAGCCCATCCCCCAGTGGGACCTAAACCTGATCCTTTCCAAACTTATGGGACCACCATTCAAACCATTAGTGACGTGTTCCCTCCTATACCTATCTTACAAGGTGTCTCTCCTCGTGGCACTCACATCTGCCCAGACGAGTATCCGAACTCAGGGCGCTTACCTCGGATCCCCTCTACATAGTGTTTTTCAAAGACAAGGTTAGGCTCTGCCCTCATCCAGCTTTCCTGCCCAAGGTGGTGTCTTCTTTCCACAACTTCCAGGATATTTTCTTGCCGGTCTTTTACCCCAAGCTGCATGCGTCTGGGAAAGAACAGGCTTTACACAATTTAGATGTGCGTAGGGCATTGGCCTTTTATTTAGACGGGACAAAACCATTCAGGAAGTCACCGCAATTCTTTGTGGCCATTGCTGAATGGGCAAGGGGCCAACCCGTGTCCTCCCAGCGGATCTCCTCCTGGATAACCACTTGCATCAAGGAGCGCTATGGGCTGGCAGGGATACTGGCCTCGCCCCTTAGAGCGCACTCCACAAGAGCCATGGCAGCCTCCACTGCTTTCATGGTGCAGGTTCCCATCTTGGACATCTGCAGAGCCGCTACATGGTCCTCTGTCCATACCTTTGCCAATCACTATGCGCTAATGCATCAAGCCGGGGAAGACCCTGCCCTGGGCAGGATGGTCCTCCACTCCTCTGTAGCTTCAACATCCGGCCCTCCTCCATAGGTTCTGCTTTGGAGTCACCTAATTGGAATGCACACGAGCAATCACTCGAAGAAGAAAGAATGGTTACTTACCTCGTAACTGTGATTCTTCAAGATGTGTTGCTCATGTCCATTCCAAATCCCCACCCTCCGCCCTCTCTCCGGAGTATTCCAGTAAGAAGGAACTGAGTGGGTGAGGGGACCAGCAGTGGTATATATGGGTTGGTATACTGGCATCACTCCAGGGGGATCCCCTGCTGGCCCTAAGGGTACTGCTGAGGGAAAAACTTCCGACGGCGCATGCACACTGTGCGTACACACCTAATTGGAATGGACATGAGCAACACATCTCAAAGAATCAGTTACAAGGTCAGTAACCGTTCTTTTCTCTTTTTTACATGCCCTGCACAGCAAGCAAGCAGCTCCTGGGGCTGGGTAGCAGCTCCAAGGCAGAGGGAAGGAGCATCAGGGCAGTGCTGAGAGGGGCAGATGTACTACCAGCACTTAACAACCTCCCCGCCAAACCTGTCAGGATCACCTGTCAAGTCTCCAAGATCTATCGGTAGATCCCAATTTGTTGGTTAGTGACCACTGTTCTAAATAATGCAGGTCAATAGTAACAGAAAAGAGGTAGCCCCAGACATGGGAGAGTCTACAACTCCTCTCTCCTTAGCATCTTGTTGTTGTGACCAAGGTTTAAAGGTTGATGGAGACTTCCTGTGTGCTCACTGTGGCAAACTTTCTGCTTCTTGGAGACCCAGATTGGAAAAAGAGCCATCCCGTGACTCTTGAAGGAAGAGAGTATAAGAAGGAGTTAGGGTGCATACTCCCCACCGTGCCTCAGTTATCCACCGACTGTCTTCATCTAGCCCATCTCAGGGCAAGCTGCAGTCTGTACGGGCCGCTCATCTCCAGCACTGGGTGAATCTCTGCTGCCCCGCTTACCTGGGCTGCGTTGCTACCACCCTCCAAGCCGCAGGCCTTGCCCCAGGCCCTAAAGCCAGGGAGCCCCTTAGCCAGCACTCCGCTAGCCCTTCCTAGCCGCCCCAATACTGTTCTCCCTCCTGGGTGCCTCCTGCTTCCTCTGCTGCCATCCCTTCACTGCTCTTTCCTTCCTGAAGCAAACTGTTCTTCTTTATATAGCCCCCAGCTGGGCTCTCATTAGCCCTCCTGGCCTCAGCTGAGTCTTTGCTTTCAGCCCCTGCTCTGGGCTTGCGTTTTGCCCTTAAAGGGTCAGTGCAGGGCAGGTGCCCTGTCACAGAAGGTCAAAGGGAAAGTTTCCTTCTTTCCAGTAATTCTCCTATGACTCTCATCTACTGACAAAGAGCACCTGGGTAAGAAGAGGCACAAGCTGGTAGCCCCATCTCCCCTGTAGAAAATATGAGTCACAACTGCTTTTGAGAACCATGAATGGGGAAAGACAGGGAGAAAATTCACTCATATTTTTCTAGAGAGAATCTTGAGATCACCATTGTCCGGGATACCTGGAAGATCCCAAAAAGTCATTGGGATTGCTTCTGGGGGTGAGAGGTGTGATACATTTAGAATTGCCTTGTGCAAGGCCTCTTATGCATTTAATTCACATAATAGCCAATTCACAGACCGCAGAGACCAGATGTTGCTGTCAATGAGAGTGGCAAAAGCAAAGTGCAGATCTACCATGAAAGATGTTCCTTTTGCATAAACTCCCTGTAAGAGTTTAGAAGCTTCAGTCGGGTCAGTCCACTAGCGTACAGATGTTCATCTGAATTGTACCTGGACTTTTGCATATGATGTGTGTATAAAATATACTTCAGTTTAACATTTGCCATAAAACTGTGTGTGAATATGGGAGGAGGGACCTAAATGATTTCCTGTAAAGCAAGACTTGGCAGTAGTCTTTTTTCCCCTCCTTTGTCTGTTTTTTAAACGGAAAATGTAAAATTACTTGACTTCATAATGATTTTTCCATCCTACCAGCTCTGGGGCTGGATTTAGTTAAATTCTCAGATTTTTATACAGTGATCAACATTAAACATTTCCCAGTTTTGCCTGATAATACTATTACTGTATTTATGATGTTCCCTATAATTAATAAAGAATACCACATAATGTCACCTAGATCCAAAGGCAAGTGAAATGATTTAAAGGCAATTTAAAGCTATGAAAAATTACTTATCTACTCTGTCTAATCTGATGTGGGCATTTCTAGGAAACATGTCACTGTGGTATCTGATAGACTCTGTTCTCACTATATTATCTGCATCCGTAGTTTAGTAAGATGTCTGTTGCAAAAGTGATGGTCTGAATAGTTAAGTATGAAGACTGAAAACACTTTTTTTTGTCTGTTGTGGGTACCAAAGACCAGGCTCATTTTTGAGAGAAATGAGTCCCTTTGCAGTATCAGTTGACAAGTAACATGCACTGGTTAAGATTCATAGAGAAAATAGAATAAATAACTCACTAATGATTGTATAGGTGCAGCTGGAAAGGCAGCTATGTTTCAATCATCAGATAGGTTGGTACGTTTCTAAATTAGCACATTTATTTGACTGTCTGATGCCTTATGATTTTTAGTGCATAGAAAAATGTTATAACATAGACAACCTTCCTCAAGGCATCAGTTTTTCTGGGAATACATTCAGTTCAATAAACCAGTGTCTTTTCCCCCTAGATCTTTTAAAGGAAATAAATACAAAACTTCATTAACATAACGTTCTGGTTAGATTTTAAGTTAATTGCCCCCGCTCAAAGAAGCTCAAAGAGAAAAGCAGAGCTGAAAAAAATAACTTTTTAAGAGGAAGGTCTGTGGAGAAAGACAGTTCAAGGCCCAAAATAGAGCAGCTGCAGGAAGGAAGCACAAATCCCATACAAACTGAAAGGAAGAGGAATCCTTTCCACAATAGTGAGAGAGAAGAGAGAAGGAGACCTGGGGGGAGAAAGGACAAGCTGCCTTATAGACATACAAGCATCAGGAAAAAACAAATATAAAGACAGATTATAAAGGAACAGATGTTTTCCCCCCATGGGTATTGATTCTAATATTACCCATAATCCCTCAAAAATGTGTTGTACAATTATGTAAATAACACTTGAAATTACTATATGTATTTGTTATGCTGTAAAAAGTAAGCACCTTACCATTCTTTACTATGTGATTTGGTTACATTTATATTATAAAATTAAATTTCTGATTTTGTAACATACTCTATAAAAAGCCTTTACTTTGGAACAGTGCCAGAATGTGAAACATGATATTGAATGGAGTAAATCTAGGCAAGGAGGAGGATGTTTTCAAAATCGTTTCAACTGTGTTAGATTCATACAGTCACTTAGACAATACAGTGATGGCTGTAGAAAATGTTTACATCTTCAGTAGGCTTTATCATGATTTTACTTCCGTGATTTTGTTGGGGCCCTGAGAAATACACTCATTACCTCCTCTTTAATTTGCATTTTTTGCCTTTCTAATCTGTCATGATTAGGGTCTTACCAAATTCAAAGCCATGAAAAACACATAATGGACTGTGAAATCTGGTCTTTTGTGTGCTTTTACCTTTTACTATACAGATTTTATGAGGGAGACCAGCATTTCTCAAATTGGGGATCCTAACCCAAAAGGGAGTTGAGGGTTTTGCAAAGTTATTTTAGGAGGGCCACAGTATTGACACCTGTGCTTCTGCACTCCTGTCAGAGCTAGGCAACTTAAGAGTGGTGGCTTTTGGCCAGGCCCCAAGCTTTGAAGGCAGCACCTTGCCAGCAGCACTGCAGAAGTAAGGGTGGCAATGCAATACCATGCCACCCTGACATCTGTGCTGCTGCTTTCAGAGCTGGATGGCCAGAAAGCGGTGGCTTCTAACTGAGAGCCCAGCATTGCTGCAGCAGATTAGAAATAAGGGTGGTAAAATCATACCCTGCCATCCTTACTTCTGTGCTGCTAGTGGCAGTGGCTTGGCTGTCAGAGCTGGGTCTCTGGCCAGCAGATGTAGCTTTGGCTGCCTAGATCTGAATGTAGTACCGCTGCCAGCAGTAATGCAAAAGTAATGATAGCAGTAACACAATCTCTTCCCCACAATAACCTTGAGGACCTCTCCTCCCCCCCCCCACACACACACACTCTCTCCTTTTTTGGGTTAGGATCCCTATAATTAAAGCATGGTGAACTTGACCAAACTGAAATGAGAATTTGGTAGGTCCTTAGTGATGATTTATGTTTAAGCCACTATCCTTTCTGTAAAGGGAAATCATGCCTTATTAATCTAGTAGAGTTCTTTGGGGGGAGGGAGAGGTGGGATCAACAAGCATGTGGACAAGGAGGATCCAGTGGATATAATATACTTAGATTTCCAGAACACCTTTGACAAGGTTCCTCACCAAAGACTCTTAAGTAAAGTAAGTTGTCATGGGATAAGAGGGAAGGCCCTTTCATGGATTGAAAACTGATTAAAAGACAGGACACAAAAAGTAGGAATAAATGGTCAGTTTTCAGAATGGAGAGAGGTAACTAGTGGTATCCCCCAAGGGTCCGTACTGGGACCAATCGTATGCAACCTATTTATAAATGATCTGGAGAAAGGGGTGGCAGCTGTGAGGTGGCAAAAATTTCAGATGATACTAAACTGCACAAGATAGTTAAGACCAAAACAGACTGTGAAGAGCTTCAAAAAGATCTTTCCAAACTAAGTGATTGGTCAACAAAATGGCAAATGAAATTTAATGTTGGTAAATGTAAAGTAATGCACTTTGGAAAAAAATAATCCCAACTATACATACATTATGATGGGGACTAATTTAGCTTTAACTACTCAAGAGAGAGATCTTGGAGTCATTGTGGATAGTTCTCTGAAAACATCCACCACAGCAGCAGTCAAAAAAGTAAACAGAACGTTAGGAATCATTAAAAAAGGGATAGAGAATAGGACCGAGAACATCTTATTGCCTCTATATAAAATCATGATATGCCCCCATCTTAAATACTATGTATAGATGCGGTCACCTCATCTCAAAAATGATATATTGCCATTGGAAAATGTTCAGAAAAGGGTAACAAAAATTATTAGGAGTTTGGAAGGGTTGCCATATAAAGAGAGACTAAAAAGACTGGACTTTTCAACTTAGAAAAGAGGAGACTAAGGGGGGATATGACAGAGGTCCATAAAATCATGACTGATGTGGAAAAAAGTGAATAAGGAAACATTATTTACATATTCCCACAATATAAGATCTAGGGTCTCCAAATGAAATTAATAGGTAGCAGGTTTAAAACACACAAAGGGAAGTTTTTCTTCACACAGCACACAGTCGGCCTGTGGAACTCCTTGCCAGAGGAGGTTGTGAAGACCAGGACTTTAACAGAGTTTAAAAAAGAACTAGATAAATTCATGGAGGTTAAGTCCATCCATGGATATTAGCAAGGATGGGTAGGAATGGTGTCCCTAGCCACTGTCAGAGGCTGGGAATGGGTGACAGGAGAGGGATTACTTGTTCTGTTCACTCCCTCTTGGGCATCTGGCATTGGCTACTGTCGGAAGACAGCATACTGGACTAGTTAGACCTTTGGTCTGATCCTGTGTGGCTGTTCTTATGTCCTTTTGCCCATGGAGAACTAGACTTCAGAGTTATCAATGTCAGTCTTTAATCAGTGAGCAGAGCTGCTGCTAAGTAATACAAAGTGCCCATACATCTTGATGTCAAGGGTTTGATCTTGCAATGAGTAAATGAAACTCTTGTCAACTACACAGCAAGCGAAAGATCAGGTTTTACATATGTCACGACAGAAGCAGTCAAACCTCTGTTTACTCGGGGAACAGGAGACCAGAACTCAGAGCCAGTCTCCTTGATGGTAGTGGTCAGCAGCTCCTTCAGCACCTATGGAACACTAACATGAGGCTTTAATGGGAAATAAATATGACAAATATTGCTTATTTATTGTAGCAGAAACATTTTGATCAACTAGTAAAACAAGAAAATATACTTTTTTGAGTACTGTAATCATTAAAGACTATGATATTATAGCAGTTATTGTGCAAAAGAAACTTTTTACTCATAATATAGTTTATACAAAACTGTCAGGTTTGGATGTTCTTTTTCTGTTACAGGACAAATAATAATAAATATCTGATTTCAGGGCAGATTGATTAACTGGAATCGACTCTTTCCTCCTTTGCGTCAAAGACGTAATGCAAATTATCAAGATAATCGTCATTCTGATCAAGAAGCACCACCTCCTGCTGAGGTTTCTGAGGAACAAGTAAGTATTTTTGTGTTTTAAAATAGAATTTTAAAAATGGAGGAGTGGTTGGATACATGTACCATTGATGACAATCAGTAACATATTAACTGTTGAAAAGATTATCACAGTTACAATGTTGGTAGCTCACACTAGAATGCTAAATGACAGTTACACCGTGAGGACAGATTGAACTAATGCAATTGTATTTATGGGATTAGAGTTACAACTGGCTTTGTGTATAGTTTTTGTTTTGTTTTTGTTTTTTTAAGTAAAACCACCAGTTAGTTTTACTATCATGATGTGGCAAACAAATTGAGAATGACAAATAGCTTGTATTATTCATATTGAATAAGGGTGTTGAACATGTGTGGAGCTTTTGTCATGGAAGCTTTGATTCTCATCATTGAGCTCATCATCTACAATTTCCACACACTGTCATGTTTAAGCACTGAGCCACAATAGATAGTACAGAAAAAAATGTAATGCTAACTGTGAATGGCTACATGTGCACAGTATAAAACTCAGTAAGTACAGAACTGGTTCAGTGTCATAGAACAGGAATTGCTATGTTCTCTTCCTTCCCAATGGACCTAGATATGTTAGGCTAGATTTTTAATGGGAATTTGGCACCTAAACAATTTTAGAAATTTGCCCCGATGTCTTTATTTTGGTTAGCAATTGCGGTTTTGGAGGGGAAGGTTATTTCTTAAGTAATTTCAGAAGTTAATGGTTGTCTTGTTTGCTTATTACGGTGGTTTTTTATGT